>NC_057349.1:36745824-38220199 GCF_016509475.1 Prionailurus bengalensis | reverse complement strand
AGTGCCGGGCGCACGTTTTTATCCACCTTTCAGCTTTCATACACCTTTTAACTTAAGCCCCTTCAATTGTCCTGGAATTTCCTCACTGGTTCCTTTGTGCCAAGGCAGATGGGGCTTTTCTACCAGGAAGAGGGAAATAGGAAAGGGAAGGATCGCTGGGGTGGTGGTGAGGGCATGGTGCCCTCTAGTGGCCAGGTGCAGGGGCGGCTGCAGGGTCCCTACAGGAGAAAGAGGGGAGGGGCCAGGTGCGCCTGGGGCGCTCAGTAAGACCAATGAACTTCCCCCACGGGCAAACAAACGAGTGGGGGGCCGCTGTGTTAGCTGTTTCCCCAGCGCGGCTTGGAGCAGTCCCCCTCATGGACCCACGTAGGGCTGTGGCTTGGCTTACAAGTAATTGAAAAGCAGGAGGAAGCCCAGAGACTGCCCCCCGGTGGAGAGGAGGAGGCAGACACGTGGAGGAGCGTGGGGGGCATGCTGAGGGTGGGAGGAGGGACGCAGAGAACCTAGAGGTGTGATCTGGGAGAGGGTCATGTCTCCTGCTGAGAGGCTGGCGAAAGCGGACAACAGAGAGGCCCTTCAGGTAGGGGGACCTGACCAGTTTTCTCTTGCAGGGAAACCATATTTGAAAGCCTCTTGCTCCTCCCAGCATCCTTCCTGTGTTGACATCCTGGGATCCATGAGGCTCCCATGATGCCCCTCAGCCTCAGACCCGCAAACCAGAGTTGGCAGGTGCTGGTCAGGGTCCTCTCCCTTCTTGTCATAAGGCACTAGGAACATTATTAGATATTTATCTGCTTCCCACACCTTTGGGACGTCACGCCCCCAGTCACCCTTTGTGCTTGGCCCTTTGTAGGGCCAGGAAAGGGCCCACCAAGACCTCCTGAGCAGCCAGCCTATCTCCCCAATGTACAGCTCCCTTTCAACCAAGCTTCGCTGCCTGGGTGGCACGTAAGTCTCTCTGCTGCTATATGAACCCACGTCCGCTGGTTCTGTTCCCTCCCCCAAACTAGAGGGGTGCTCATTAGCATCCACCTGCTTCTCTCAGTCCCATTTAACTCCCACTTCCCCTAGGCTTTCCCTACAGGGTTTTTTTTTTTTTTTGCCCCCACTCTTCATCCTTTCTCCTATTGGCTCTGGCTCCACCCCAGAACCTCCAAATCCTTCTTAAATGTGACAGCTAAAATAAGATCCGGGAGAAGGCCAAGTGCAGTGGGATGATCGCACCCTGTCTTGCATGTGCTGCTTCCTCCTTCCTGGGTCCTGTCCCAGAGGTGTAGGCTGGCCTGTCACTGAGGATGTTATCAAGCTTGTGTCCCCTGCGATCCTGGGTCCCCTTGGGTTTTCTCCTTGCCTCCTCCAGGATGGGCAAGGCTGGTGTTTCACTTCTAAAGGCCTTGCCTTATATTTCACGCATCCTGAATGGATCGTTTTTCTAACCCATCAAGCTTCCCCTGAATTATATCCCGGCTTCCTTGAAACTGTGTTTTCCTTCTGGTGCCCCAGGATAAGCCAGGATCTAGCTCTAAGATGCACTTAGCTGGCTTTGGTTTGTTCATTTGTTCACCTACCCACCCATTTAGTCAACAGTTACTTACTGGGTTTCTCTGCACCAGCCCCTCTGCTGGCTTGCGGATGCCTAAGGCAGCCCCTGGCTTCCACGGAGTTTGTGGTCTTAGCAAAAAACATAGAAATGGGACAAGGGCTGTCCAGGGGCCTGGGAGAAAATATGAGGGGGACTAACCATCTCTCTGGGAGCACGCATTATGGCTTAGAACTCCATTTCTGTAACGCCAGGTATGCTGCGGTAAACAAAATAAAAAACACCAACCAAACAAACAAAACAAACCTCCAACTCTCAGTACTTTAACACAATAAAGTTTTGTTGTTGTCGTTGTTTTCTAATTCGTGCATTCCAATGTAGGTTTTGACTCCCCAGGGCAGCCGTCCTCGCTAGAGATTCTGCTGCTTCTATCCTCCGGCATCATGTCAACACGGGTCAACATCCAGGTTGGCGGTGGCAGGGAAAGAAGATGTGGCGGAACTCACACGTGCTTTGAAGGGTCTTGGACTTCAAGACACCCACCGCACCCCTGCCCACACGCCATTGGCCGGGACTGGTCACGTGGCCCGCGCTGCCGCGCAGGGGATGCTGGGAGATTCCGCCTTGCCACGTGCTCAGGTGGAGGAGATGGATTGGTGAGCGCATCGCGTTGTCTCTCCCACAGCGACCCGCAGGGTGGAGTTGGGGAAGAAAAGGTCAGTGAGTCCCCATTACCACAATCAGCCGTCTCTCTTTAGCCACCTGCCTTCAAGTGTCAAAGGAGCTCTTGCTCTTCTAGAAGGGGACCAGGGCCAGAAGCCCGACATATCCTACCGGGGGAGGCCCTCCACAGGGTCCCATCCTTGGGGCAGTGGGCGGAGATCTTGGCTCCACCCTGAAATGGCAGTGGGCTTGGTCAGGGGGCCTCGAGGTCTCAGCACAGGGTGGTCTGGGGATCCCACTGTGTTGGTCTTGGGCCTGTTGTTGTCAAATCCCTGCCCTGCCTTTCCCCTGCATCTCATCGCTACCGGCTGCCTTCTGCAGACTCTATGTCTGACTCCCAGAGGGGAGTGCAGGGTCGGGAAAGAAGCAGCAGAGGATGGCCCCTCTCTCCCTGCCTGGAGCAGCTATGGCCCAGCTCCTCCTCTGGCGGCCATCACGGTCCCAGCTGTCTCAGGTGACCCCAGCTCCCCAGGCTCTGTCAGTAGCCCCCCTTCCCTTTCTCTGTCCAGCTCCGGGGCTGGCGGTGGCTCCTGGAGGTTTGCTAATTTCTGAATTACTTCACTGCTCCATTTGGCTCTTGGCTCCTCCAACATCTGTGTAACCAGGGCCTGCAATACATTGCCTCCATTGTGTACTTGAATTGATTTCTGTTTTCCCATTTAGATACAGACTGAGACACCATGGACTTGGCAGGACCCTGGTAGGGGGCGGGGGAGGGAAGCGGGCAGAATGGCGTGGCTGTCAAGTGAGGTAGAAAATATGACAAATAGAGATGAGGTACAGATGATGGTCCCCTCCCTACCCCCTCTTTGTGGTCTCCAATACAGACATCCTCCCAAGGGCTGTGTCCTCCAAATTGGTCCCCGGCAATAAAAGGGAGGGGGTAAGCATGCATTAGAAACAGACCCTGGCTGAGCTGGTCCTGAGGCAGAAGGGAAAATAGGCAGAGCCGAGTCTTCCGAGTTAAGGCAGAACTTTCTAGGAGCCCCCTGCAGTCAAGGCCTGTGTTGCCCCATCCATCCCAAAGCCTTGTGCTGGGAAAGCTCATGGGGAGACGTTCGGGTGCAGGCAGGGCCTTGCCGTGTCACATCAATCACCCCCAGGAAGGGGACCAGCTTCTCAGCCAATGCGATGGGCAAACTCTGCCATCCATCGCGGCCCAGCTCACAGCAGTCCTGGCTGTGCAGGCAGCAGTCAGTAGGCAGCAGAGTTCTCTGTATGCAGAAGAACAGCTTTGAGGCAGGGAAATAAATAAAATCAGAAATCATAAATAAAACCACTGGCCTTGTGTGTGGGGGGGGGGGTGGGTGGTGAACCAGCAGCCCCCTGGGGAGCTAAGCTCTGCTTCCAAGGAGGTGATTAAATTCCAAGCCAACCCAGCACCATCCCCAGGAAAGGCAGGGCCAGGACTGTGGGGCTGCAGGAGAGGAATACAGTCACAAAATGTTAGAAAACCGAGGGATTTCAGACCAAGAATCAGAACTTTGAAATTTGGAAGGACCTTCCCGGTGGCTCTCAACCCTGGCTTCACATTGGGAATAATGTGGTACCTCTTTGAAAAACTAGAAAGGCCCTAAAGATGCTGACTCAGCAAGGCTGGATGGGGGGTGGGGGTGGGGGTGGGGAGGGGGCTCAGCTCCTCCGATGGTCTTGAAACGCACTCTAGTCCAGAAGCTTCAGGCGCCACTGATAAGGAATCCAGGGGTTCTGAGAGCAGTGCCAAGGGGTTCCTCCACTAAAATCGCATCATGGAGCTCTCTTCCCAATGCATAGAAGAAATCAGGGTAATGAATAGAATGTTCTGTATTTAAAGTTTTCCCCCATAAATTTTCCCTCTCCTTTTGGCACCTGCTGCTGCGTGCCTGCCAGTAATCAGTGAGAAACCAATATGAACAGAAAATCTCAGAAGCCATTGATCACGTCTACTTTGACGACACTTTTTTTTTTTTTTTTTTTGGTAAGCCCATGTGCTCAAGCTTATGTTTTGTATTGTGTTTCTAGCACAAATTTAATTAAGCGTAACGTTTTCAGGCAATTTAAGCTCTGGATAAGAAAATCAGGTAGCAGTTCCCTCAAATCTTCTTTAGAACAAAGTGAGTAAATAAATAAGACTCCATCTTTTGACCGTCTTCAAAGTGTCCATAACAGGTGGTACAACCTTCCTAGAGGTCAAGACCCCAAATCCCAGAATTAGTCTGCCAGAGGTGAATGTCAGCCCCACTGATAATTAGACAATGACCTTGAATATGATAATTAACCTCCCTCTGCCTTAGTTTCTCCGTATGGGAACAGGGATAATAAATAGGATCCACATCACGTGGCTGTTGTGAGGCCTAAATAAATCTGTATATGTAAAGCTCTTCCAGCAGCACTGGGCACACAGAAATGCTATTAGCTAAACCCATTTGAGGATTCAGTAGGGGTGTGGGATAGCAGAGTTAGTATCTTTAAAGAGGGTGCTTTAGTCAAAGGAATAGTCTTTTTTTCCATTGTTTTTTTTAACTTAATTTTTTAGAACAGTTTTAGGTTTGTGGCAAAATTAAAGTGAAGGCACAGAAATTTCCCAGATACCTACTGCCCTCACACATGCACAGCCTCCCCATTGTGAACATCACTCACCAAGTGGTACATTTGTTACATCTGATGAACTTACATTGATACATCATTATCTCCCAAAGTCCATAGTTTACATTAGGGTTCACTCTCAGTGTGGTGTACATTCTTTGGGTTTGTACAAATGTGTAATGACATGTATCCATCATGATGGTATCATAGAGACCATTTTCACTGCCCTAACTAAAACAATCCTCTGTGCTCTGCCTATTCATCCCTGGCAACCCCTCATCTTTTTATCTTTTTACCTTTTTATCTTTTTATCTTTATCTTTTTATCTTTTACCCCTTATCTTTTCATGGCTTGACACACCATTTCTTTCTAGCACTACATAACATTCCATTGTCTGGATGTGCCACAGTTTGTTTATCCATCCCCCTACGGAAGGGTGTCTTGGTTGTTTCTGTGTTTTGCCGAATATGAATAAAGCTGCTGTAAACATCCATGTGCAGACTTTTATAAGTTTTCAACTCCGTTGGGTGAATACCAATGAGAACAATTGCTGGACTGGATGGTCAGAGTGTGTTTAGTTTTGTCAGAAACTGCTAAACTGTCTTCCAAAGAGACTACGGTTTTGCATTCCCACCAGCAATGTATGAGAGTTCCCGTTGCTCCCCGTCCACATCAGCATTTGGTGCTGTCAGTGCTCTGGCTCATGGTTATTCTAATAGCTGTGCGGTGCTAGCTCGTTGCTTTAACTTGCATTTCCCTGATGACACATGAGGTGGAGCATCTTTCCACATCTCTCTTGACATCTGTATTTTCTTTGGTAGGGTGTCTGGTAAGGTCTTTGGCCCATTTTTTAAATTGGGTTATTTGCCTATTGTTGAGCTTAAAGAGTTCTTTGTATATTTTAGATAACAATCTTTTGTCAGATGTGTCTCTTGCAAGTATTTTGTCCCAGTCTGTGACTTGTCTTCTCATTCTCTTGATGTAATTTTTTAATCACACAATAATCCGTGAGTCATTCTCCTTCTGAAAACCCAAACAAGATAGCAGTCTCTAGAATTACAAAGTAACAGCCCTTCCTTCTGGAGAGAGAGCCACTGCTCTCCAGCAGTTTGAGCACAGCTAAGTCTTCTCTTGGGAATCCATAAGTATCCAAAGACACTTGTGCTGTTCTCTAGGGACAGTCTTGGAGGGCAGACAGACAGGCAAATAAAGCACAGCAGAAGGTGGTGACTGGAAAAAAGGCATCTAAGAGGAAGAAGCACATGTACTTTTCCAGCATTCCCTGTGAGGAAGGTTGCAGAGTAGCTCTGGTGCCAGGTAAGGAGCCACATCAGTGGTTCTCCAAGTGTGGTCTTTGGACCAGCAGCATCAGCATCAACATCACAGGGAGGCTTGTTAGAAATGAAACCCTGGGGCCCACCTCGACCTGTGAGTCAGAAGCTCTGGGAGTAGGGTACAGCAATCTGAATTTTGACAAGCCCTTGAGAAGATTCTGCTGTGCCCTGAAGGCTGAGAGCCACTACCTTAGAACTAATCCCTCCAGAGCCATTCCCTGAGACTCCCTGTTCTCCAGTCTGTGACCAAGGAGGGCTGTGGACAAAATGGCTTCCAAGCTGTCCAGGAAGATGATGCCACAGGCATAAGGTCACCCACAGGGGCAGTGAGCGGGGCAGTGAAAGGCACAGAGCAGCTGCCCACTGGGTGGGGGTGGGGGTACAGGTGGAGAGGAATCACCTTAGCTATTTCTCCTTCAGGCCAGACCTTTTCCTGGGAGACTTGTCTTAGCCTCTTCCCTTTGCTTAAGGGAAGTGTCACTGCACAAGGCTTAACGGATTCCTCTGGAGGAGGCATCAAAGTGCACACACCATCCATAATGAATGAGCCCATTTCCTGTGTGAATCAGGCAGGAGTTGGGACAGATTAGCCCTGGTAATGGAGTTAAAGTCAAGCTCATCTGTTTGCAAGACTGTTGGGAAGTCCAAGTCCCTTTGTGCAGCTCTGTTTTTTGGGAATGGAGCAGAGAAGACAGCATCACGTTCCCTTGAGAGAGTCTGCTGCCTGGGCTTCTTCATGTGTGTGTGTATATTTTCCTATAGACATTTTTAGGAGTGGGGGGAGGAACGTGAAAGCCTTGTTCCACAGCCTAAGACCCTGACCTGGTATAGTCATGGACGAAGCCCTTCGGCCTCTTGCATTTCACCCCTGCCCCACCTAGGACCCAGTTCTGGTTGGTGGGTAGGTGGGGGAACTCTGCTGCTTCCTCAGTATGAACTAATGATTTCTTCTTTTGAGGTTCACCTGTTTCTGGAGTCCCATGAGTTAAGATTACAAAAGAACCATTGATGTCCCATTAAACCAACTTGGATCCTCCCCGGGCCCAGGTCTGCAAGAGAGCAAATTACCAGGGGAGGAAAGGCAGTGAGACCCAAGGCTCCCCTCTTGCCCCCCGAGTCACCCTCCCTTGAGTTCTCCCCATCATTACCACCACCACCACTTGGCTGACCTTGGGAGCACCATGGCTCCTTTAAGGCAGTTTTCCAATCAGGCCACATTTTCTTTCATCCTTTCCTAGGCTGGGACAGTCAAACAAGGCTTTACTGGAAGCTCAAGGATACAATAAGAAAAAAAAAATGCAAAGGATTATAGGCAAATGGCCAATCTGGCTCACAGGGACACTCCTCCTCGGGGTGGTCTGGCCCCTTTCCTCCCTACCCTGTACCAGCCTCATTGTGATGATGCCATCTTGGTTCCCATGCTGAAAGCTCCTGCCTGGAAAACAGCCCCTTTGTGCCTGGGATCTAGGAAAATGAGGCCCAGGGAGAGAACCATGTTCCCCTCTGTAATCTAGGAACTACCTTCAGAGTTCTGGGTGTCTGAGGACTCCACACTTCTGGGTAAGACTGAAAAGGAGTATAAGAACACTCTCTTTAGGGGAGATACTGTCCCTTCCCCACAAAGGGGTAGTGCCAACAGGCACCAAAACTGGGTCAGGTACCAACACAGTAAGCCTAAATCAATTCCAAAGGTAAATAAGCAGAGAACTGAGGGCCATTACTCTGGAGACATGCCCATACCTCTGCTTGGTCCCTAGATGACCAACATTGGCCTTTACCAAGCTGCTGTACCCTCTTGACATTGACCTCATGCCCAAAGATGCACTTGGTCCTACCCTCCTGCATCCCTCCCCTTCACCCTCCTCTTATGGTGGGCAGGCTTTGTTCCCTATCCTGGGGCTCCCAGTCTTCTTCTCCAGCTGAGGTTAACCTCTCAGTACATAAGTCATGACTGGAGGGGCTGCACTAAAGGTTTCCAGAATGACTTGAAGGTATCTTCCAGAATTACTTGAAGGTATCTAAGAATCTATAGCAAATGTGGGCCTACACCCACACAGAACACTGTCCAGGGTTAGAGTTGACTTGCAAGTCCCCAGTCACCAGCCACATCCGAGGAAGTCAGGCCCTAAGGTGGAGGGTCCAAGGGCTGAGACCCTTGCTGCTCTTTCCTGGGGTAGCCCAGGTTTCAGGTGAGTGCATGCCATTCTTCATGGAGGAAGTTACCCCCTGCCTTTGCTGAAAACCTTCTTATGACTCCCAACACCCACTGTGGATAAACTCCAAATAGCTCAAGGTCCTTGGCCCTGCCTGGGTGCCAAACCCAGCCCCATGCCGCTTGTCAGTACCCACCCCATCCTTTGCCTTGTGAACTCTGACCTATACTGTTGGGAGCCCTCCCTGAGCATTGAGAAGGAGTTCCTCAAGCTCTTCTGCATTCCCTCAGCACCTGTGTTTCTGTCACGTCTCCCACAGGCCTCCTTACGTCCTTTGGGAATGATCTATAAGCCCAACTTCCACAGCAGGCTGTGGGCCCCCAGCAGTGGTGGGGGGTGTTTTCCTGTACATCTTTGTCTCCCTGTAGCCCACACACTGTGGGACACATGGAAGATGCCAAATGAACAGGGAACTGAAGAGGCTTGGCCGATCCCTGGCCAGGAAGCCCCACAGAGCTCCAGAGAGCATGGATTCCCCAGGGACCCAGCCCCTACAAGGGCCAGCTTTTCCTCTGGTGAGACCCGCTTGCATTCTCAGAATGTCTCTTTTTTCTCCCCAATGCTAAAGCAGAAACAACAAGGGAAGGAAATATGTGGAAACCCATCAGATGACTTTCCTTATTGTCTCTATGCCAGGTGTCCTTGGAGGGGTCAGAGCCCACTTTCCACTCCTCCCACCTGCCATATGGCTCCTTTGTAACAGGCAGGCCTAATTTTATAGTCAGAGGGAGGCAGCAAAGATGGAAACCTGCTTCAGGGACTTTAGCATCCTTGCCTCCTGTGGGATCAGGCTCCTTCCCAGAGAGCAGGCTTTCAGGACCCAGAGCCAAGACCATTTTAAGATGTGGGCAAAGACAGTGTTTCCTGGGAGGTATGGTGTGCAAGGGAAGCTGTCTCAGGGAGTGGCAGGTCCCCCTCTTCCTCAAATACATCTTCCCACTGACTGTAACACTACTCAGAGGGCCAGTGTGGACACTTCATTCTTGGGGACTTGGGTTTAGACTAGAATTCACATGTGCCTGAGAGGGATAATAACTTAAGCAGTTATCAGTATACTCTTCAGGAAGAGTCACTTTAACAAATAATGAGAACTGTCTTAGCTAGGGCTAACTAACACAATGCCATAGATTTGGTGGCTTAAATAGTGGAAATTTATTTCTTAACAGTTCTGGAAGCTGGAAGTCTGAGATCAGGATGCCAGCATGGCCGGGTTCTAAGGAGAGCCTCCTTCCTGTCTTATACACAGTCTTCTTGGGCTGTGTCCTCATCCTGCAGAGAGAGCGCTCTGCTGTCTCTTCCTCTTCTTATAAGGCCACTAATCTCATCATGGGGCTCCACCCTCATGACCTCATCACCTCCCTGAGGCCTCGCCTATAAATACCACCACCTTAGGGCTTCAACATATGAATTTGGAAGGGACACAACTATTCAATCCATGGCATTCTACCTCTTGTCTCCCTAAACTTCTGTCCCTCTCACATGCAAAATATATCCATTCCATCCCAACAGCCCTAAGAACCTTAATTAATTTCAGCATCAACTTTAAACTTTAAAATCCAAAGTTTCATCTGAGTATCTATACCAGACACGGGTGAGACTCAGGTATGATTCCCTCTCCATCTGTTCACCTGTGAATCCAGGGGACACACTCCCATTGCAAAATGGGGAAACAGGAAAGAAGGAAGGGTGATGGGTCCCAAACAAGTCAAGCAAGGAAAACTTCACAAGATCTTAAATCTTGAGAATGATGCTCTTGGGTTCATTGCTCTACCTTCTGGACCCGCTGGGATGGGGGTCCCACCTTTGCAGGTCTGCTGAGAGGGAGTCATGTCCCCAAGCCTCTGGGCAGCCCTGCCCCCAATCTTCCACAGGCAGTTCCCGGCCCCACATGCCTGCAGGGCAGTCCTGGGCCCTAGACCTCAGGTCAGGGACTGTCTGGCCTATTGAAAAATGAGACAGTGGCCCTGGTAGTCTCTGGATTGCCTCCAGGTCCAACTTCCCTCTTCTTGATGAATAGTGCATGCTCACATCAATAGCTCAATGATGTGGTCCTGTAGGAGCATCTAAGAAGTCCAACAGCTTCCCTCCACTTCATGTTATCTTCCCTGTCCCCTTTAGGTCAAGCTGTCTGTGTCATTGTGGTGTAATCCCATCTCTGCTCCTCCCTTCTGCTGAAATGGCTAGTAAGCCCATGAGTCCATTCGTGATCTCTTCATCAGATGGCTATTCAGCCATATCAGTGTTCTTTTCAGAACAAGATGTCTCAGTTGTTGCAATATGGATAGGCTGAGAAATTTCCCAGTCTTCCAGTTCTGGTTCCTTTTTGCTGAACAATTACCACTCTTTCAATGTTCTGCTTAGACATCACCTCAGCTAAGTATCCAGCTTCATCCCTCAAAAGTTCTACCTTCCACAAGATCTGAGAGGACAGTTCAGCCAAGTCCTTTGCCATTCCCTAACAAGGAATGCTCCGGTTTCCATGGACATGCTCCTCACTTCTGTTGGAGGCATCACCAGAATCACCTATATTTCTGAAATGCATCTTAAAACTCTTCAAGGATCTCCCATCACCCAGCTCCAAAGTCCCCTCCACATTTTTAGGTATTTGTTGTAGTAACATCCCACTTCATACCAAAACCTGTCTTACTCAGCATAGGCTGCCATAACAAAAATGCCATAGACTAGGGTAGCTTAAACAATAGGAATTTATTTCTTACAGGGCCTGGAAGTCCAAGATCAGGAACTGTTGGTTCCTAGTGACAGAGCCTTCTTCCTGGCTTGCAGACTGCCACCTTCTTGCTATATCCTCACATGGCAGAGAGAGCCCTGATGTCTCCTCCTCTTCTCCTAAGGGCACTAAGCCCATTATGATGGCCTCATCCAAACTTAATTGTCTCCCAAAGACCTCATCTCTAAATAGGGCTTCAGCATAGTAATTTGTTGGGGGGGGGGGGGGGGGGGGGGGGGGAGACACAATTTAGTCTATAGCAAGAACAATTCCATGCAAGAATAAGGGAGCTAATTTAAGTCTCCTGGACAGAAAAACTAAGGCAAACCTCCTATATTTTCATAGCGCTTCATATCAAGCAAGGATATTAATATGGTAGTTCAAGTTGTACACTGCACAAGCCTATCAGTTACCTGTCGCTTTAGAGACCTTGTAGATTTGAAAGCTTAATCTGACCATTTCATGACAGATAGGATGTATTTTTTCCTAAGAAAATCAGTATATTAAGATAAATTTCGGGGCGCCTGGGTGGCGCAGTCGGTTAAGCGTCCGACTTCAGCCAGGTCACGATCTCACGGTCCGTGAGTTCGAGCCCCGCATCAGGCTCTGGGCTGATGGCTCAGAGCCTGGAGCCTGTTTCCGATTCTGTGTCTCCCTCTCTCTCTGCCCCTCCCTCGTTCATGCTCTGTCTCTCTCTGTCCCAAAAATAAATATTGAAAAAAAAATTAAAAAAAAAAAAGATAAATTTCTAGTTTATAACACTAAAATGTCTTGAAGAAGTGTTCATTGTTTTTGTCCACACAAAACATAGTATATAAACTAGATTAGACCTTATGCAAAATCTCCTTTGATTTCTTTTTTTAAAAGTTTACTCATTTATTTCGAGGGAGAGAGAGAATCCCAAGCAGGCTCTGCACTGATGTTGCAGAGCCCAAGGTAGGGCTCAATCTCACAAACCATGAGATCATGACCTGAGCCAAAATCTAGAGTCAGACGCCTAACTGAGCTACCCAGATGCCCCATCTCCTTTTGATATCTAACTCAAGATAATGCTATGAGTAGTTATTTGGGGTCCATTTTACTGGTGAGGAAGTTGAAATGAGGAGGATCAAATTCACCCAGGGGGTTAGTAAAGAATTAGCCTGCCTGTGATGCAGCCCAAGACAGAGCGTCTTTCCCACTGTGTCTGGCCACTTTAGACATGGTCCTGTGTCTGGCTCCACTACCTTCTATGAAGATGTTTGGGGTTTTTGTTTTATTTATTTATTTATTTATTTATTTATTTATTTAAATTAGAGAGAGAGCATGCATGAGAGGGGTGGGGAGAGAGAGAGAGAGAGAGAAAGAGAGAGAGATTGAGAACCTTAGTCTGGCTCCATGCTCAGCGTGGAGCCTGATACGGGGCTCAAACCCACAACCCTGGGATCATGACCTGAGCTGAAATCAAGAGTCAGGCACTCAACTGACTGAGCCACCCAGGCGCTCCTATGAAAACATTTCTATTGATGGTCCCCCTTGAGGAGAAGCTGTGGAAGGACTGATCTCTCCACATCCTGCCTCTCCCAGGCATCCCCTCATCAGCTCTGCCAGGGAGCTCTTGCCCCACAAAAGAGCCACCTGGCTCAGGAGAATGGTGCACCAAGAGCTGGCATCCCCAACCCCAACTTGACCCTGATGGTTGAGCCCAGGGAAGGAGGAGGGCTCTTTGGACCTTCAGAGCTTGCTTTGCTGGAATATGGGGGCTGAAGTGAGGAGGAGATGGAACCCCAGAGTGTCCCTCAAGTGAGGTCTCACTAAAACATCTATGGGGAGATACACTGAGAAATGAATATGGATTTCTACTTTGCAATGAGATGGGGAATCCTCAGTTTCTTGTTTGAAATAATTAATTAATTAATAGTAAAATGAAGAACAATGCCGGTTGGAAGGGCTTGGAAATTCAGTCACTGAAACCTGTGAACCATTATTTTTTTTAAATTGAAATATGGCATACATACAATAAAGTACACAGGTCTTAAGTGTACAGCTTATTGGGTTCTTATCTGTGGATATGCCTGTGTAACCATACAGCCCCCCAGCATGCTCCTGCCCAGGGGTCCTGGTGCCCCTTCCCAGTCTCCAACCCACCCCAGTGGTAACTGCTGTTCTGATCCCTGTCACCAAGACTACCTTTGTCTATTCTTGAGCTTCATATAAATTGACTCATACAGTATGTTTCCTTTTGTGTCTGGCTTCTTTCACTCAACAAATATCTATGAGATTCATCTATGTTGTTTTGTGTAACCATAGTTTGTTCCTTGTCTGTGCTGGGTAGTATGTGTGAATGGTAGCCATGTGTGAATGTGCCACAAAGTATGTATCTGTTCTATTATTGATAAATATTGGCTAGCTTCTAGTTGGGGCCATGATGAACGTTCTTATGGGAACGTTCTTATGGGTGTTGTTTTATAGACACAAGCCCTGATTTCTCTAGGATAGATACCTATCATGGATTGCTGGGGTTTAGAGAGGATTTCACAGCATGATTAGATGAGTGGGGGGACGAGGGGTAGGTCAGACAGACTTGTTTCAAGTGCCCATGTCACCACTGCTTGACCTTGGGTTGTCCACGTGCCTTTTCTGTGCCTCAGCACTCTCCATCTGTAAAATGAGGCCTAAGAAGACATCCCTCAGGTGGTCAGTGTAAGACTGCAAAGAGCTAATACCTGTTAAGCACCTGGTACAGCACACTTTTCTTCGCACACTGAAGAAAATAATCATTTCTGGCTACTTTACTCCACCACTCATGTTTCACTAGCCTCAGTCCAGCCTCCCCTCAGGAAAAGAGTACCTGCATTCTTCACCAATAAGCCAGGTAAGATGTGTAGGTGGGACCCTGCCTTCAAAGCTTGTACTAGTCCCTTGTTCTAGAATGGCTTGCCCTCTATGGTGGATATGCATGGTTTGTTCTGCCCAAAACAGTATCCTCATCTTCTGGAAAGCTTCCTGTGAACCACATGGTTCTGGTGAGGACTGCTAATCATGGATCCCATTCCTGCCCCCACACCTCCAAGTCCAAGGGTTGATCACATGACACAGACCTGGCCAATCACAACCCTTCCCTATGAGTTTCAGACAAGATCTCAGAAGAAAGAGCCCTCTCCTCTTTGCTCACAAAGTTTCCAGACAGACTCCTTGTCAGAGCTGGTCATTGATCAGTTTCTCAACAACTCCCTACCCTCTACCTACAACACAAAATAAAAAGGTCAATGAGATCAGAGTTTACACTGAGGTGGGAAGCAGAGGAAAGAGAGGGAAAGAAACAGAGCTATTGACAACCATGTCTTTGGTTCCAGGTACTCCTGAGGCCAGTGGCTTTGCTAGCCTTCTGAGTAATTTGGTTACACGAGGCAATAAATCTCTCATTCTTTTGAAGCCGCCTTTAGTTAGGTTTCTGTCTCTGGCTCCCAAGATAGTTCTGACAAATATACTCTGCATGAAGTGTTCAAACCAAAGGCCCTTGAGGGCCTACCTCTAATCTTTCTCAAGCTCCATCCACCTGGCCCTTCTCTTTGCACCAAACCATCACAAACCTGCTCTTTGCTTTTGAAGCCATGGCCAGTGGTCACTTGTTAAGCACACACCTGGTGTGTCCAGCCCCCGAGTGGGCTCTGGTTGCACAGAAGGCAAGTGGATGGCCTGGGCCCCCCAACCTTGAGGTTTGTACCATCCCTGCACAATTTCTCATAATTGCTCTCTGATTTATGCTCCTTTCCTTGGCATGGTATTGACAAACGGAAGATGTGATAGATTCTCTCCAGGTCATCTATTTAAGGTATCCTCAGTTAATGCAGGAAAGAAACGATGTTCGGTTTTTAAGTGATTGAACTCTAGCCGCATGTTATTTTTAGCAACATGCCCAAAGTCCTGAGCAGCTGCCCTGGCCTGAGTTGGGGAGTGGACCTGTTGGCCCCAGGGAGATGGATCCTGCCTGACTGCCGCCTTCCTAGGTGGTCTCAGAAAACTCTAAAATCATATTCCCAGCAGTTCTCACCAGGAGAAGGTGCATAGTGAGAGAGCGAGACACCTGAACTCTGAAGCCAAAGACCAAATAAAGTTGAGGGAAGAGGGAGGAGAGTCCTGTCCACCCCTGTTCCAGTGCCTGCAGGACCCTAATGCCCCATTAGACTAGCCACCTGACATCCCCCCATGAGAGGGAAGCCCTGACACGAGCTGTGATAGATCACATCATGTAGCTGCAATTGGTTACATCTCCCTCTATTCACACCCTTTGCCACACAACTTTGTTGTGTGTACTGACCTGGGTGGAGTAAGATCTATCCCTTGGTTCACTTTCAGCTTGTCCAATGAGATATTTGTGGGGAGACATGAAGGAGGCTGGAAGTAGTGCCTCTTAAACCTCTACCCTCACATGGGGCACATGCCCAGGCCAGACTGATGGGGGATGAGAGACATGTGGGGCTGAACCAAGTCAGCCCGGTCCTCCTAGCCAAGTCCAGCCCATCTCAGCTAATAGCCATCCCACCTCCTGAGAGGTGAGTAAATCCAGCTGAGGCCAAAGGACCCAGACAGCTGAGCCCAGCTATTTCGATGTTCACAGTTTAAAGTCACTGAGTTTGGGGGTAGTTGGTTAGGTAGCATGAATTGTGGCTAATGCATAACTAATACATAGCCATAATGCAGAGGCTGTCAAATCACACATGTGCAGACAAGCCAGATGGGTAAGAATGGTGAACCACTGAAAGATCTGAGTTAAGGTATTTGAAGCCAAAAGGTTTTTTTTAAGTTTATTTATTTTGAGAGAGAGAGAGGGGTGGGGGGAGAAGGGCAGAGAGTGGGAGGGAGAGAGAAAAATCCCAAGCAGGCTCCACACTGCTAGCACAGAACCCAATGCAGGGCTTGAACTCAACAACCATGATATCATGACCTGAGCCAAAACCAAGAGCCTATCACTTAACCAACTGAGCCCCAGGTGCTGCTGAAGCCAAGAGTTTTTTGAGAATTGCTTTTGAGGGTCTACAGTAACTAAAGTATTTATGTATGTACATATATAAATTGTATATGTAAAGTTAACCAATTGTTTTCAGGCTGAGGCATGTCCTTTAAGGAAAAATAAACTCAATTATGATCAACTTATTGCTATGGCAGTGAGAGCTGTTAAATCATGTGGAAAATAATTTTAGCTGTTAGTCACATATTTTCCTTGCAATGGGTGCAAACAAAAAATGTTCTTTATCATAGGATTCTGTGCTTTTCGTTTCCTTTGGTTGTTTTAACTCTTACTCCTCCATTTCTAGCAGCCTCTTCTCCTCCTCAGGTACCCAGTGCCCTAAGGCACTGGAATGGGAGTGGGTTTTGAGGCATATTTTTTTCTTCCAGAATACTTCTGTTAGAAGAGAGGAAAAGGAGGTATGCCTGGGTGGCTCAGTTGGTTGAGCATCTGACTCTTGATTTCAGCTCATGTCATGATCCCACAGTTCATGAAATGGAACCCCACATCAGGCTCTGTGCTGACAGCATGGAGCCTGCCTCGGATTCTCTCTCTCCCTCTCTCTCTCTCTGTCCCTCCCCCACTCATGTGTGTACACATGCCCTCTCTCAAAATAAATATACATATAAAAAAAGAGAGGAAAAGGAGATCTTGGGGGACCTGAAAAGAGCTAAATGTGGCCATGGTGGCATGTCCTTGAAGAGTCATATTTAATCTAATAAACCTATGTGAAATTTGCCAGTGATTCTGGATTAATGGTCCCCTTAGGAGCCTTGCAGAAACAAACACAAGTCTTTTATGAAGGACACACATTAAATACAGATTTCAAAGCATTCTCACAGATAAAATTGCGAAGAACATGAGTTCACAGTTTAAAATCACCAAACGCACAAGGAAACAAGCCACCATGAGCAAGCATTCTCAGAAACAACCAACTGGAAATCAAATCACCAAAAATAAGAAGCATCATAATCTTCAGACACCCAGGACAAAAGGCTGATGTGTTTCAAGGATTGAAGGGCCACTGGAAGTATGGTGAAGCAAAGAACTACCAAAATTGACCAGTTTGCAAAAGAACTAAATAGGGCTTCCATAAATGAAGCAAATAAGTGAAATTACAAACTCAATAAAAGAGGCAAATAGCATTGCTGGAGTGAGAATTTGTGAACTAGAAAATTGACGAGTTGACCTCACTGCCTAGGAACCTGGGTGTGTGGCATGAGGAGACTAGATCCCAGTTGCTGGAAGGACAGGGGGCAGCTGAACGGGAAGACGGAGGTGGGGGTCAGCCCAGCAGTGCCGCATTCCCCGCAGTGAGATGGGCAGATAGAAAAGCATTGGCCACTGTACTTTCTCTGGTAGGAAGGACTTTGTGGAATTGCGGGGACAGAGAAGCAGGTGGGGGGTGGGGCCTGGTCTATAAGACAGAAGCCAGTATTATAATAAGCTGTATCCAAAGGACCACCCAGAGTCACACCGTGCTTTGTGAGACAGTCACAGCAGGTCTCTTGGTTATCCGTTTGCTGTATAACAAGCCACCTCAAAACTTAGGGGCTTAAGACAACAGTGATCACTTATTTTGCTCAGGATGCCGCCATCTGGGCAGGGGTTGGTGGGGACAGCTGGCGTCTGCTCCCCATCGCATTAGCTGGGTTGCTCAACTAGAGGTGGGAGGATCACTTTCCAAGTGGCCCATCTGACTGGGGAGTTGGTGCTGGCTGTCAGCTAGGAGCCTGCTGGGTCCTCAGCTCCATATGTGTCTCTCTACCCACCGTTTGGACTTCCTCACAGCATGGTGGCCAAGTCTCTAAACAGAAGGCAGAAGTGCATGACTTTTTTACTACCTAGCCTCCGAAGCCACATGGTGTCACTTTAGCTATAATCCATTGGTCAAGATAGTCACAAAGATCTGCCCTGGTTCAAGGAGGAGGGGGAGGGGGAAGGTTCTAGAAGAGCATATGGCATGAGAGATGCTGCTCCACCATCTTTGGAAAGTGGCAATGTAAAAGCAGTTGATGGGAATCCAGGGTCAGGTGATGGCTAGAGACCTAGGCAGGCAGCCAACCAAGGCGTCAGCACCCGACTGGGATTTGGTGGCAGGACCTCGGCCCCTGAGTGGGGGGGACAGCTGATAAGAGCAGGGCCAAGCCTGGGACTTTATCAGCAGATAGTGTAACAGAGTGGTCAAGAGCAGATTCTCGAGCCAGATTCCCTGCATTTGAATCCTGGCTTCACCAATTAGTAGTTTAAGATCTCGGGCAAGGAGCCTGACCCCTCTTGGCCTCGGTTTTCCCATCTGTTAAATGGGATAACAATAGAACATACCTCACAGGTTTGTTGTGAGGATTCAGCCAGTTAATAGAGGTAAGAGCTTAGAACAGTGTCTGGCCCTCAGCAAATGCTGTGTAAGGATAAGCTAATGTTGGTAATAGACTCTTTTCACAGAAAAGCACCAGAAACCAAACAGGGAACAGAGCTGCCACATGGTGTGTATCAGAGCTCCGAAGAGAGGCAAACTTCCAGGAATGAGAACTTCTGGTAACAAGAGGGATGCCCCTGGGGGGGGCGGGGGTCCCAGAGGCCTGGGAGGAGGTGGGGCCTAAGGCGGATTCTTGGTGCATGAGGGAGGTGTCCTTGGAGCGGAGACAATGGTCTCTCAGCCCAGGCCTGGAGGTCCTGCCGGGCTCCGAGGCAATACCAAGTTCAAACACTATAAAATGCTCTGCAATGTTGTTCGAGCAATAAAAATAGCAAGGAGTCCTGAGGCTACTTAGAAATAGAACAACTGTTTTCTCCTTAATGAGCCGCCATACGCAGCATTTAATTAAAACTGCAAGAGCTTCCCAGGAACGTGGACCGAGGGAGCGTGCAAGGCAGGGTCACAGGCGCTTGCTTGTCAGGGCTGGGGGTGCCTCTCAGGGGCGGGGCGCAGGCGCACCCCCACCCCACTCCTTTCTGCTTTCCGGTGTCCCAGGAACCCTGCTAATGGTTTCCACCGGCTCTTCGTCGTGGTGAACAGTCACTCTCCACTGGCTTCAAGTATCTGTGGGGCAGCCTAGGGTAACTTGCTTTGCCTCTCTGAGCTTTAGTTTCCCCATCTGGAAAATAGAGATAATGAGGCATCCTTGATAGAGATACATCCTGGAGGTGCCCGACACTTGTTTTCTTCCCTCCCCAGACTTTCGTGCTCAGGACAGTGGATGCTTTGAGGGCTGCGGGTATCGTTTTCCAAGCCACATCCTGTACAGTGCTCCTTGGAAAGGGGCTTCCAAAGTCAGGTAAGTCTGGAAACGCGGTGCTCTCCATGCACTCCTCCCCACTCGCAGGGGGCAAAAAACATGGGTATTTTAAATGCTCCGAGAAGTTCCCATCTGAAGAATCCTGCTTTGTTGAACCTTGCGTTCTAAAATGTCTCACCGTGGAAACACTTTTAAACTGATTTCACATGGATTTTCTTTGTTTCACCCATTAGCATCATGGGGGGGCAAAGGAAACACCGAGATGGCACAAATCACACGTGCAAACCTCTTCATCTCTGTCAACTGTCTTCTCATCTGAGAAACGAGGGTAACACCCACCTTGCAGGTGGCTCTGAAGATTAGACGCAGTATACACAAAACACCCGCCCCACGGCCTGGCCCACGATGGGCCAGCCGGCAGTGAGCTGAAGCTGCTGTGACTTACACAGGCACACAGGTACAGGAAATGATACAGAAGGATGCGGATACCAAAGGTGAGAAATGAGGCAGGGCCTTGGCCAAAGAGGGTGAGACCAGCACAGGCTGACTGGGGCTGAGCCCAAGGGTCCTTAAATCTCCTAGACCAAGCCACGGATTGTTCCCAGCACCAGGGGCAGAGCGGGGCCTGCAGGAGAGGGATGCGTGGCCTTGGCAAGGGCTTGGCAGACCACTGGGCACAGGGGCAGGTAAGGAAGTCATTTATTAACTATATTTATTGAGCACCTACCACCTGCCCGGCACTCTTAGCCACAGAGGAAACATCAGTGAACCAAGGTCCCTGCCCTCGTGGAGTTTACACTGTCAACACATTTTCTTAAAATTAGTAATTCATTAGGTGTGAGAATAAGTGCAAAAATAAATAAATAAATAAGCCGAGTAAAGGGGTAGATAATGATGATGGGTGGGTGTTACTTCTAATAGGATGGTCAGGGAGAGCCTCTCAGAAGAGGTGATATGAGCAGAAAGTGAAGACAGGAAGGTGACTGCAGGTTCTCTGAGTCATTTCCTCCTCCTCCTCCTCCTCCTCCTCCTCCTCCCCAATGAGATCATCTATCTCTAAGGCCCCACAGGCCTCCTCACCTGCTGAGCCAAGCAAGACCGGTTCAGGAACAGGCCTTCCTGGGGTGCAGTTCCAGAAATGGCCACAAGGTGGAGGTAGTGACTCTAACCCGGTCCAGGGGCCTAGAGTCTGTTGAGGAATCCAGAAGACCCTTGAATTCAAGGCTCCCGCCCCTAGAATCCTATCAAGGTTGAGAATAATCTCTGGCTGTCTGCAGCCACAGGCACCCCATATAATCTGAGGTGGTAAACACCCCCCACGGTGTGGTGGAGGCCTTTGGCCATCTGCCACCCGGTGTCTGGGAGGCTTGGGACTGGGGGAGGGAGAGCGAGCAAGAACCCCACAGAACTTTCAGGGAGGCTGAGGGAGGGAGGAGCGCACAGCCCCCCAGCACAAGATCCAGGGGTCCCAGGGCTGAGACTGGCACCACCCAGAGAGCAGTTCCAGCCAGGACTTCTTCTCATGATGGGGGATGGCTGTGGAGGTTTAAGACATCCATCTGCCTTTGGCTGAGGGGGAAGGCAGGTGAGGAAGCGGGAAGTGGAGAGAGAATTGGCTATAAAAGCTGAGTCCTGAGTTCAGTACAGTCAGGCTTCGGGGAGTAACAACCACGCGTGTGCGGTTTATGGCTGGCTAGCTGCACCTATAAATTCATCTGAGCATTGGGAGAGGCGGCTGTGAGCTTGCTGGTTGCCTGCCACGATTTGGGGTGAAGGGGACCCATTCAGAGCCCCCAGCCCTGTTTTCCCTTGGGCAATAGCGACAGGACGGTCCTTGGTGGCAGAACCGCCAAGACCCCCTGTTTGGGGTCTTCTCCAAGCTCCCACTGGAAAGGTGGCTTGCTCCCCTTGGCAGCCAGGACCTACCTCCATCCCCCCTCACTGAGAGAATTGATTGCCTTCCCAGACTCATTCCAGGGAGGCAGAGTTGCAGGATTTCCACTTTACCTGGCATTTTGCTCCCCAGTAACGTGAACAGATGCTGCAGGGCTCTCTCTGAGGATCCCCAGGTAAGGAGGGTAGATTCTCCCCAGTGAGGTTCTTTGCTTTCCTCTGGGAGGAGAAATCCATTTCACACTGCTCTGTGATTTCACTAGCCTTTAAATGCATGGGCTGAGGACTCAGGTGTACCTCCACCTGTTCCCCGGCTCTCATCTTCTGGAAGAGGGGCAAATAATACTTAGCTGGCAGGGTCATTTGGTCAACTTAATAAGACAATATGTCTAAATGGCACCTGGCACCTCATCAGGACTCAACGAATAGTAATTACGTTTATGTCTGCAGAGAACGAGGTACACCTTCCTATCTATGATCTTGTTTATTCCACCGAACAACCCTGTTTGGCACCTTCCGCCTTTTTTTTTTTCTTATTTCATGAATTTTTTTTTCCACAAGGAACATCTGAGAACGTTCTCATCATAACAGAATCGAGCATTGCATCATAATTCGGAGTAAAATACAAATGTTGCTCCTTACTACCCCCTCGGCGTATACCCTACCCCATCCTTCCACATACAACATATTCCCCAGAGGTAACTACTGGCGTAAGTTTGGTGTTCATGTTCCCAGCCTTCAAATATATATACTTTTTTAGTGTTTATTTTTTTATTTTGAGAGAGAGTGTGCACATGAGCAGGAGAGGAGCAGAGAGAGAGAAACAGAGAGAGAGAGAGAGAGAGAGAGAGAGAGAGAATCCCAAGCAGGCTCCACACGCTCAGCACAGAGCCTGACACAGGGCTCGAACCCATGAACCGTGAGATCATGACCTGAGCCGAAACCAAGAGTCAGAGGTGCAACTGACTGAGCCACCCGGGTGCCCCTATATACTTTTTTTTTTTTTAAAGCAATACAGTCTTTGGAGCTGTAAAATTCAGTTCCACGTTGGGTAGCATTAGATGAAGATTACCCTTCGAGTAAACTGGAGAATGTGCACACCCACAGCTGTTTCTTCCAGGCAACATTTAGTTTCATATCAACCCTCGATGTGCCAATTGCAAATGAGCTTCTTAAAACAGGCCTTCAGAAGGTGGTCTGGCAATACTATGTAAATAATTACCGGTAAGGTCTAGGTGTGTATGTGTATTCTCTGACTCACTTGTCTACCAAATGGCCACAGCCTCTGTTCCAAGTTCGGATCGGGGGATAAGGCTACGTATCCCAGGGACGTGGTTCTTTGGGCCACTTTCTTTTGAAATGAGGAGCCAAACACAGAGGATGTGTCTGGCTGCATAGAGGTTGGGTCAAGCCTAATTCTGGGTTCTGAGCTCTGTTTGGGCAGGGACAACAGTGTCCCGTGGACTCCGGGGAACCTGTATGGCTGGAAGTGGGCCACCCAGTCCCCATCTGCTGTCCCCCAAGCTGTCCTGGGGCCTGGAAGCACAGCCTGCTGAGCCGCAGAGTGTCCACGAGTGCTCTTCCCAGGCTCCACGCTCTGTATGTTCTTTCACCCACACCGCAGGCCAGCTGTAGGAGCCGGGTGCACTGACCAGGGTCCCCCTTCTGTTGATGGAGACACTGAGCTTCGAGACGGAACACACCCAAGAACATACAACTAGAAAGTGGCAGCATTGGAACTGGAGCCAGCTGCCACGGGGGGGACTCACTCATACTTGTATACAAGTAACATGGGAGTACGTTCAGATTGTATGTGAAATAAACATGAAACTCTTTTCAGGCCCCAGAAGTCACCTCCCTCCATAGCTGACCGCCCTTACGTGTCACGTTGTGTCCTTCACACACACACACACACAGTTGTGTCCTTTTCACACATACACACACACACACACACACACACACACACTTGCTATTATAAAAATATAAAAGAGATTACACTATAAAAATATTGCTATGACCTTTCTTTACATAGCAATGTGTTTCTTTCCACATTCATGTATTTGGACCTATTGCCTTAAAAAAAATTTTTTTTAACATATAGTTATTTTTGAGAGACAGAGACAGAGCATGAGCAGGGGAGGGGCAGAAAGAGAGGGAGACACAGAATCCGAAGCAGGCTCCAGGCTCCGAGCTGTCAGCACAGAGCCCGACGCGGGACTCAAACTCACGAACCGTGAGATCATGACCTGAGCCGAAGTTGGACACCTAACCGACTGAGCTACACAGGTGCCCCAGATACCATTTCTCTCTGCCGGAGCCTGAGATTCCTCCTGGCCCAGCTCCTTGGCTGTCAGCAGCCTGCAGCCCACTGCCTGCCATGGCAGATAAAGTGTTATGTCATGTCTAGGGCTGCTTTGAAGCCGCAACAGCAGAGTTAATTGATTGAGACAGAGGTCACATGGCTTGCAAGACCTAAATTATTTACTGTGTGACTCTTCAAGATGGTTTACCAAGCAATCCCTGCCCTTGATCTTATGACCTGATCAGTCGCTCCTCCCTGAGAATGAAGGAGGTGGTCCTTGACCCCTTGTCCTGGTGGTCAGGGTGACCCAAAGCCTCTCACGTGCTCCACCGTGACCTGGCCTCTGGCCAGGGACTGTGCCCCACTGCCGGATGGCTACACACAAGCAGGAACACAGCCTGCAACAGGGACAGCCAGTCAGCCAGACAAAGGTACAACCCTACCCCATCCACAGCAAGGTGAGAGAGTTCTCCTGGAGGCAGCACTGGTGAGGGTGGAGGTGTGTGGGGGAGGGCAGACAGACAGGGTTCTTTCTGGAACAGTATCTGCCAGACTGCAGAGGGCTCATGTATCAGCAGCCATGGGCAGCCCGGCCATGCCAGCTTTGGCCTCAGGCAGAGGGTGGGTGTGGAGGGAGAGATGGAAGGAAGGCTGGTAGCATCTCAAGCAACTCTGGAAACTGAGATCAAGAGCTCTTGGACGCCACTCCTCCAGGGAGCCTTCCCCCTCAGGGGTCAAAACATCACATGGTCGGACTGTGTACCTCATTCTTGCCACTCTCAGTCATCCCTGGGACTCCACCATACCTCCTCTTCTACCCCTGCCCTGTACTGCTCTTGGGGTAACCATGAGGTAATGCCTTAGAAACTTCTAGTCCCGTGGAAGCTGCTATTTTCAAGGTCATCATTGACCTCCATGTGTCTGCATCCCACTGGTTAGTCACCTGTATCCTCATTTTACTGAGTCTCCCCACATCCTTCGACGTCTGCTTTGATACCCACTTGCTGTCCGCTCCGTTCCTGGAATATTCGTCTCCCGGCTGGTCCCATGGCTGGATTCTTCTCATCATTCCTGCCCCAGGTCAAAACGCATGTTCTCAGTAAAGTCTTCCTTGTTCCTCAGCTCCCGATGACCTCCACCCTGCACCATATCACACTCATGATTGCTTCAGAGCTTATTTATTTATCACTACTTGAAATTACATAGTTTACTGACGTGTCAAGAGATTAAGCCAAGGTTCTGGAGCCTGACTACCTGGGCACAAATCTCAGCTCTGCCATTTCTAGCTGTGAGACCTCTGACAGCCTATGGTCTCCCTGTGCCTCAGTTTCCACATCTGTGAAATGGAGGTGATAGAAATCAGTTGCATGAGCCAAATCCGACCCGCTGCCTGGTTTTGATCAACCAGCAAGTTAAGATGGGCTTTATGTTTTTAAATGGTTGGAAAAAAAATCAAAAGAGGGATATTTTGCGACCTGTGAAAATTACATGAAATACAAAGTTTCACTGTTCACAAGCAGAGTTTTATGGAACATAGTTTTGCCCAGTGACTTACGTATTGTCCACGACTTCCTTACTGCTATGGAAGAGTTGAGCAGTTGTGACAGAGTGTATGGCCTGCAAAGCCTAAACTATTAAAGCTTAAAATATTGGGGCACCTGGGTGGCTCAGTCGGTTAAGCGTCCAACCCTTGATTTCAGCTCAGGTCATGATCTCACAGTTTCATGAGTTCAAGCCCCACATCAGGCTCTGTGCTGACCCTGCAGAGCCTGCTTGGGAATCTCTGTCTCCCTCTCTCTCTGCCCCTCCCTTGCTCATGCTCTCTCTATCTCTCTCAAATAAATAAACTTCAAAAATTATGAAAAAAATGCAAATGTCCTTTTAAAGAAACAGTTTAGGGGTTCCTGGGTGGCTCAGTTGGTTAAGCGTCCAACTCTTGATTTCTGCTCAGGCCATGATCTCACACTTCATGAGATCAAACCCCACATTGGGCTCTGCACTGACAGCACGGAGCCTTGTTGGGATTCTCTCTTCCTCTCTCTGTGTCCCTCCTCCACTCATGTTTGCTCTCTCTCTCTCTCTCTCAAAATAAATAAATAAGTAAACTTAAGAAAAAAACTTAAAATATTTCCTATCTGGTTCTCTATAGGAAATGTTTGCTGACCTCTGGTATGAATGTCTGCCATCTAGGGTTGATCTAAGTGACTTAACATACGTAGAAGTCTTAGAATAGTGCCTGACACAGGCACACAGGTGGAGCTGTAGATGGACATCAGCCACGTGCAAGTATCAGCTATTAGCTATCTGCCTTCCCTCTGTCATCCTGTCCAGTAGAATTTCCTCCAGTGATGGAAATGTCTCTGTCCTTGCTGCCCAGCGAGGTAGCCACTAGTCACATATGACCATTGAGCATTTGAAGTGTGGCTGGTGTGACTCAGGAATTCCATTTTTAATCCTAGTTAATTAAAACGAATTAAAAACATTTTCTTAAGTCTATTTATTTTGAGAGAGAGAGAGCGCCCGTGCACCAGCGGGGGAGGGGCAGAGAGAAAAGGAGAGAGAGCAAATCTCAAGCAGGCTCTGCACTGTCAGCGCAGAGCCTGCTTGTGGGACTTGAACTCACGAACTACGAGATCATGGCTTGAGCCGAAACCGAGAGTGGAACGCTCAACCAACTGAGCCACCGAGGCATCCCTAACCAATTTCTATCTTTACTTAAAATGCCACGTGCAGCCGGTGCCTCCCATATTGGACAGCACCGCTGGAAGGCAAAGCCCCTTGAGAAAGTGCTTGCCTGGCGTATGGGGAGTGCTCTGTAAACTTGGACTCTACTTGGTTCTCCCCTCTTCTCTTTCCCCAGCCTTCCTCTGCCCTCATGGGCCTGTGCTTTACCTTCACCGTTTGTCCCACTTTCTCTCCTTGGGACATGTCTTCCCTCTCCCCGCCGGCCTTCCCATCCATACCCTGCCCAGGCCCCACAGGCCCCTCCTCAGTGCCCATTGGCATCCACGCCTCGTCCTCGGCCAACTTAACTGCCGCTGTAAATCAGCCCCGATAATTCGCCATCTGGTCCCGGCCCTTAGCAGAGAGTGGAGGGAGCCAGGCCAGGCGGATTCCGGCTGGAGATGGGTCGGGAAACCAGGCCTCCCACGCGTAGCCAGGGACACTCCATCATCTCCGAGGCTGGCATGGCACTCACATGACACCTGGTGCCAGGAGTCCGTGCCAGGCCTGAGGGGTGCTGCCAATCACGGAGGACCCCGGGGGCCTGCAGGGTGGAGAGCAGAGTGGCTGGGAGGCTGGTGGCAGGTGCCTCGGATGGGTGGCAGATGGATGGTGTGGAGAGAGCGGCGAGGAGCTGGCTACTGGGCAGGGTCCTGGGGTGTTGTCTTCTGTACTCAAGGGGCTTGTTACCATCGCTGCAGCTGTGGGCCCTTGTCAGCTTCAGGAAAGGGCATCAGGGAAGGGTGTGGAAGAGTGGAGTTCCCATCGGGTGCCAGCTGGTGCCCCACCATCTTGCAGTCGCCAGTCCTCCCCTCCCACAGAGGCCATTGGCACCAGGGCACTGCCACCGCTCCGGCAAGGCTGGACTAAGCAGGAGAGACTTGGGTCCCCACAGAAGGCACCAGGTTAGAAGCTAGTGAGGGGACCTCGGCTTAGAGCTCAGCGGGGACGTTTAAATCATTTCTGACTCTTAGTATATACTGAACCCTCCCAATCTTTTTGGGAAAGAGCAAGTGTAATGACTCAGGAACCCTGACCTCCAGGCCTGGCTCAGCTTCCCAGAGCCACCAGCTGCATGTTGTGGGACAAGTACCTGCCTTCCTCTGGAAAACGAAGAGGTTGGACTGGATGGATCACTCTTCATTGAATGGAGGGCTGGTGTCGAGAAATGTGGGCGTGGGCACTTTGGGTTGTCCCAGTGACTAGGAGGTATGCTGGGCATGAGCAGGGGGAGGGGCAGGGATGCCAACATCCTACAAAGAGCGATTGTTTGACACAAGAAAAACAATTCTGTCACGATGCTGGTAGCATCCTGCTGAGATCACAGCTTCTAAGCCCTGCAGCTAGGACATCCTACTTGCCTAGACTAGCCGCTATGGGTGCTCTACCATGTGTCCCTGACCTTGACCATTTCACCCATTCCTGATTAACTCTCAGCTGGCAACACCGGCATTTCCATGCCTGAGGATGTTCTCTGGCAGCTGGATTCTGTTCTGTCTGCTCTCATGGCAGCCAGAACACTGGAGAATTAACAGGCCCTGGGAGCTGCCCTCGCCAATACCCGACTAACTCCTAGGGACTCTAGACTTAACTGAAGCCACGGGATGGATGAGGGCTGGGTCTGGGTGTACAGACAGCAGGAACCCCATGCTGCCCAGTGTCCTGGTGTCCTGTGCAGACACACGGACAGCTATGGGAGACCCAGATTCCATTTCTCTCACTGGCACCCTTTTCTAGGCTCATCACTGGGTACAGTTACCCAGTGGCCAGAAAAGGAGGACAAATACATCAAGATACACCCTTCTCATTACGGCCAGTGCTCAGTTATTGATAAAACCAGACGATGCTCTCTTCATCTGCACCAGGGGCTGCTTCTTTCAAAGGGAGGTAAGGGCGGAGAGAGAAAATGGAGTGGCTCATGGTTATTTTCCATCCCTCCTCAATATTCACCCTACATTGTCCCAAAGACCAAGGCCACTCAGGTGGCCGTGAGTTAGGAAGGAAGTGTGTGGTAGGGGCAGGGGAAGAAGCCGGCTGCTCCACAAAGAAGAAGAAAATGAGATCATGTCTGTGTGTCAGACAGCACAGGCTGGCTTCTCCAGCCCTCATCCCAGCCCCTTTGCTTCCACCCAACACTGTCACCTAAGCGATAACCATTCTAGCTGGCAGGTTGCAGTAGATATGCGCTGGAGGGCTTTTGGGTACAGCTTTTGCTGACCTGATAAAGATGCTGCCCCTTTCCCCTCCACCATGATTCTTCCTTCTTCCTGCCGGCAATGCAAATATGATGGCTGGAACTGCAGCAGCCATATTGTGCTCAGAAGAAGAAAATCTCAGACTTCCCTGCTGACATCCTTGACACCCTTGAACCTATAACGGTAGCTGCATACCTCTGGAGTCTTAACACGAGTGAAAAAAACCTCTCTTTTCCCCACATTTCACAACTCCGTCATGTCAGAGCCCTTGTGTGCTGGGCCTCTCAGCCCAACTTTGCATTGAGGCCATTGCTGTGCGCGTTGGCTACTATGGCTTCCTCTGGCAACACCTCTCCTGGGCTGTTCAGCCTCTTCCCTGACCTCGGTAGTGGTTGCTGGCAGGAACCTGCTCGGCCACACAGACCTGGGCACAACCCCAGAAGTGCAAGGTTGTCAACACCCCAGTGGCATGAAGCGGCCAGTGCCCCATAGTGAGCAGGAACAACAGGATAATGGTTCCTCCTTCCCACCCCCACCCCCCATGTTGCGTAGACGTTCCCAGAGAAGTCTCCCAGCACCTAGTCCTGGTAAGTCACACTTGCATCAGCTTGCTGTCCCTATTCCATTCTTCCCTCCCCTGTATTTCTGTTCCTTCCCCAAATACACTACCCATAGCCAAAACCCTGTCTCAGACTTTGTCTATTTGGGGGGAGACCAGGTAAGACATTTTAGATGGCTGAGTGACTGTGGACAGTCTGCTCACCCTCTCTGGGCCTTAGTCTTCCCCCTGCACAGTGCAGAGATACTGGGCCATATGTGCTCTGGGGTCCCGCCCTCTGTGCACCCCCGGGGCCCCTTCATAGCAGTGTGTCAGCTCCAGCTGAAATCTCCCCCAAAGCAGGGCCCACGACCGCCTCAACCCGTCTCTGGGGGACCCAATCCGGCATCATACCCAGTCAGTGGAGGCGGAGGAGAACAGCCAGAAGAAAGCGTTAATTACAAAGTGAAGCAAACCAGAAAGAAAGCCCCAGGCTCAAAGCTAAATCATGTGAAGGGAGAGAGGGTGGAGGTTGCTAGGCGGGCACTGAGCCCATTAATAAGAATGAGCGGGAATGGTGTGCGCCAGCCGAGGGCAGAGGTCAAGCACGCAGCCTGCTGCTAATTAGCTGCAGTGGCTTTGGTCACAGGTCACTGAGAGCAGAAAACACGGGGTCCTGCCCGGTCATTGTTGCAGGAGCTGGGGGAGAGAGGAGGGGAAGCAGAAGATGGGTGGGGGCTGGTGAACAGGCCGGAGGCACAGGCTGGGGTCCATGGCTTGCACTGAGCTGTCAGATCCTTTGAAAGTGATCCCAGATCTCAAGCTCTGCTCCTGTGGGCTGGTCAGGGGCAATTCAACAAACCTTCCTTGAGCACCTGCCTCTACCAGGCTCGGAGGGAAGGGGACACAGTGTCTGACTTCACAGAGGCCTCTGTCCAGTGTGGAAGGAGCTTCCAGATGAGGTGAACACAACCTAGGGAGCACTCCCCGGGAGTTGAAGTGTCAGGAAAGGTTTCCAGAAAGAAGCACCTTCTTTATTGAAATCTAGGGGAGGGGAGGGTGGAAAGTGATCGAAGTAAGCCAAACGGGGTAACTGTGGGGGTGGGGAGAAAGACTGCCTGGCAGAGGAAAGTGTGTATGCAAAGGCCAGAAGGGAGGGCAGCAGGGCAGGATCAAGAGCCACAGTCCTTCTGGATAACTGTCCCTCGGCCTGTGGCAACAAGCCACTGCTCACTGGGACATGTACCTCTGAAGGGCTCCCCTGCAGAGGAGCTCTCTCCTTTTGTGGCTCTCACCTCTTCCCCTGGGCCTTCAGAGTAGTAGAACTGAGTGGCTCAAGGTATGGCCAAAGCTGGTTGTCTGGACCCTGGGCCTCCAGCTTAGAATTCTGTTCTGCCATCTCAAGATGGAACCAGAAGGGAAACTGTTCAGTCACCATTCCAGGGGTCAGGTGGGAATGAAGGGATGTCATTCGTGTATTTATTCGACAACCACTAAATGCCTACTCTTTGACAGTCTCCCTACTGGATGCAAAGCCACAAAAGCAAGTAAGTCTCATCAGCTCCCTGCCTTCCCTGAGCCCCCAGCAGTATGGAGATAGATCCATACACGAATAATTACAGAAAACCTCAAATAATGGTCACTTGAGCAAGACAGAAGTTCATTTCTGCCTCATGATCAATAGGCAGAAGTAGGCAGCCCAGGGCTAGTATGGCAGCACTGTATGAATCTGAGACACATCCCTTTATCTTGTGGCTTCACCCTCCTCAGCACATAGTATCTTCGGTGTGATTCAGTATGGCTGCTAGAGCTCCAGCCATCCCATCCACATTCCTGCCAGCAAAGTAGAGGAAACAAGAAAGAGAAGGGCACTCCTCCCTTTAAGGATGCTTCCAAAGAGTTGTCTAGGCTGCTGTAGCTTGTGTCCCATTGGCCGGAATTTAGTCAAATGGCCACACCTACTTGCAGAGAGGATGGGAATATAGATGTTCTTCCAGGAGTCCATGTACCCAGCAAAAACTTGAGGATCCCATCCCAAAGAATGATGGAGGATAGTGAAATTGAGGACACCTTGGAGTCCGGGACAAATCAGAATCCTTCCTGGCCAAAGATGGCAGAATTCTAGGCTAGGAATTTGCACCCTTGCGTCTGATTCAGGTCAAGGAGACTCTGCTACGTGTCTTCCAGCACAGAATCTCAGATGGTTGTTAGGCACTAGGAAACTGGATCCTTGCGGGCTCTAGATCCAAAAGCAGACTCCCCTGCCCCATCGGCCTTCTCTCTTTTTCCTTCTCAAGTGTCACTTTCCCAGTAAGGCTTTTGCATTCCCAACTCCTCAGCCTCTGCTTCCCAGAGGCCCCCAGCCAGGGCTTGCCGCAGACGCTGTCCAGGATGGCTTTTATCTGCTCGATGCCACTCCTGCCTCCAGCTGCCGGCCGGAGTCCCAGACAGTCCTGGACCAGCTCCTGGCACCTTGTCCTGTGCCAGGCGCCTCTTCCTTCCTTCCCAGGGCTTCTCTGACGCCCAGCATTGTGATCCAACTGACGTGAGTTGGCTCCTGGGTGAGTCACAGATGGAAACGGGACCAGGTGAGCCATCGTACAAAGGAAAGTTTACATGCAGCAAATAAGGAGATCATGGGGAATAACTTCCAGAGTCCAACCACTCCAGGCACCAGTGTAGATGGCTTCTTTCTGTTTAGGGTTAGGATGGGTTTTTAGATAGGGGAAGCCTGTGTAGAGGTGGGCAGGAGGTTGGGCTCCTCCTTGGGCGGAGACTTTAGTATTATAATGAGGTAAGGGTAACTATTGGGCACTCCACGGGTCACGCCACAGCCCATCTGCGCAGGTGTGAGTTGGGGTTTGAGTTCAAACTGGTCTGGGTGGTCCTGCCCCCAGAGCTGTTACTCCAAGGCACTGGTTGTTCCTGGAGGGATAGTTGCGGTTTCCATCACGGGATGTTATACTTGTTGGGTCTTTTGCCCGAGCTAAGAGCTAAGATTGAAAGCAGAGTTTAAGGAAACAATGTGGGACAAAGGTCAGTGAGCACAAGCGGGTGGACAGTAAAGGTCAGGTCTTAGGGTCTAGCCGGTGACAGCATGGGTGTGCTGTGGGCACTTGCTCGGTGTTCAGGTGCCCACAACCAGGAAGTATGGAGCACCTTTGGCCAAGAGCTGGGGCAGCAATGGATACTTTTTCTCCCTTTCATAATCCCTGGGTGTACAGGGCTAAGACACGTTGTTCCACAAAGTGCCTGAGACATCCCGCGGGGTTCAAGCACCGGTTACTTGCAAGGCTGGCCCGTCCCACCTGCAAACTTGATCTGGCTTTCCCTGTTCAAGTTCCGTGTCCCCTTCTGCCTTCGTCCTGCTCACAGGGACCACAGAGCTGCCTGCTGGCAGGCCACCCTTTCACACTGCTGTCCAGCAACTGGGCCTGGACACAGGATCTCTCTCTCTCTCCCTGTTCTACTTCCCCTCACAGGTCAGGAACTGCCCAAGGAGCACTTGACCAGAGTTCAGAAACCCGGGTTCAAATCCTGGTCCCGCCACATTGCAGCTGTGAGTCCTTGGGCTTAACCTCCCCGTGCCCCCACTGTCTGGTCTGTGATGCAGCAAGTAAGTGTGCTTACACACTGGCTGTGTGTTGCACATCCTCAGGGCACAGCTTCATGGTGATGCCCCTGGAGTTCAGCAACATGAGGCCCTGATCCACACAGGGTAAAGTGAGTAGTGGATGCTTCTAACACACTGCTTGACACGCAGTAGCGGGTGAATGGAATATATGTCCCTTTCTCCTGTCATTAATCTGGTGATCCCCAAACGTCAAAGGACCTGTCTTTCTCGTGGGACAGAATTGCTAAGACTGTGCCTCCCTTATGGGAGAGAGAGCTCTCAGAGGGCCGGGCTGTGTCCGCCCCCAGTGTCTAGGAGCTCCTCCAGTAACCTAACTTTCTGAGAGCATTAATACAGTGAGTTCCCTGAGGGCAGGGCTGCGTCTCCCCCCTCAGACTGGGGCTCCTTAAGCGCAGGTATTGGGAGTTTCTCTTTTCCTAGCTCCAGCTCGGCAGCTGTCTCTCCTCCGGGTCCTCCACCCCTTCCTGGCACTGCTCCAGTCTCCCTTCTGTTCCAGAAATGGCTGTTCTCTTCCAGGCAAGCATGCTGTCTCCCAGTCTCTGTCTCCCCTGTTTTGACTGAATCGGTCCCCTGCTCATCCCAGTCTCCCGCTGTCGCCTTCCCTCCCGCCAGTGTGTATGAGGATGAACATGTTGCATTATGCTAGCTGAGCTTACCCTTTGGTGATTAAAAGGAACATCATGCTGCAAGCAGAGTAATCCTAATTACAAACTGGAAACCACTGCTTTTTACCAAGAGACAAACGGGGACATTCTGTGCCTTTTCCAGGCACAGCGGGAGGTGCGCCGAGCTGGCACGGGCTTCGAGGGAGCTGGGTGGTGGAGCTCCACAGAGAAGCTGCCTGGTCCCCTCTGGTTTATCCCTTCCCCCATGAGGGGGAAAGAGACTGACCATAGCCCAGAGGGAATGAAATCCCTTCACAGGCCAAGTTCATTGACAGGCATCAGTGGCCCAGAACCACAACCCTCTCCCCTGGGAAAACACAGAGGCTGCTGCACCCCACCCCAGTCTGAGCCAAGGACTCCCTCTTTTCCGTCACAAGGGAAGCCAGAGCTTCTGATAGTCAGCGAGGGGCCTGCAGTTTTCCAAGACACAGCTCCATTTTTTTCTAGTCATTTCCTCCTTCTCCCCTCCCTTGTTCCCTATTCCCCTCCTCCCCTACGTCAGTCATCAGACACAAACTTGGTGACATGGCATAGCCCTGGGGATACACAGTCAACAAGGGAGATGGGACCTCGCCATGGAGCTTTTATTCTAATAGAAGAGACACTAGCAAACAAATGATTCTAGAAAATAGCAGCTAATATGAGTGTGATGGTGTTACAAGGCAAGAATACAGGGTGTCTTACCTAATCCGGGGTTAAAGTCCTACATGACAAAGCTTGACGTTATTATTTGTCAGGAGTTGTCCCAATTCATCCACTCATCCACTCATTCATTCATTCGCTACTTACAAAGCACCCACAATGTGCCGAGTCCAGTTGCCGGGGTGGGAAGGAAGCCCACAGCACCCCTTACTCTCTGCTCATGGAGCTAACTTTCCAGACGGGAGACAGATAATGAACAGTTCAGACAGTGATGGTTACAATAACACCTAGCACCAGGCATTGTGCTGTCTTTCAGACACTTCATAGACTACTCCTTATTCTGAGAGGCATTGTTACTCCTAACCTACAGGTGAGGCCACTGGGGTTTCCTTAAGGCCATAGACTCTTTTGAATCTCTGTGCTGCCCAGAGTGCTAGAAATAAAGGCAGTGTGAATTGTGGGAGGTCAAAAAGAAGTCTAACCCTTCCCTGGGAGTCACTGTGGACCTGCTGGTTCATGGTCTGCCTTCCCGGCGACACCGTCCCCTCGGGTGCCGCCTGACAAGTGGTTGTCAGATGGATGAAGAAGGCCAGTCTGATCTGCAGGCCTGTGCAGCCGCCCATGCTGACAGGCATTTCCAGGCTCAGTAGAGCCCCACTTTTTTCCTTGATAGCGACAGTTTTCTCAAGGCCTTCAGGGGGGAAACCATTTTAAATGTAATGATTGCCTTTTACATATGTCTATTGACTTTTCTCCACGTTCCATTGGCATTTTCCAATACTTGGCTAACACAACAGCCCGGTTACAGCAATTCCAAGCAAACGAGGACGTGCATATTCATTGTTACTGCTCCAATCCAGGAGGGCTCAACTTTGGGGACCAGCCTCACTTTGGGGGTGGGACATGGGTCCCTTCCTTCTGCCTGCTGCCCCCCTCTCTGCCCCATGCCTTGCAGTAAGTAACTCCCCAATCAGGGTTGGGGGAGGAACGACATACACACGATTCAACTCAGGGGTGTCTGTGGTGCTGTTCAAGGCCAAGGGTGGGGCAGGGGCGGGACAGGTGAGGCAGTTGAGTTAGGTGAGGTCTTTGTCTCATCCTTGAGCTGAAATTGCCCAAGGTCAGGCCTGACAACGTGTTCTGTATTGGGACGGGGGAAGTGCATGGATTGGTACCGTGGAGGCTCATCTGCAAGCTGAGAACCAGGGGGAGTGGGGACAAAGCCCAGTGTGGCAGGTGTACACTTCAGATCTTTAACGACATACCCCCTTGGGTCTTTCTGGTTTGTTTGTTTATTTTTTGTTTTTTGTCTATTTTGTCTATTTTTGTCTATTTTTTGTCTATTTTGTTTGTTTTTAGTTTATTTCTTCATTTTGGTAGAGACAGAGTGACTGTGTGCGTGCATGAGTGGGAGAGGGGCAGAGAGAGAGGGAGACAGAAAATTCCAAGCAGGTTCCACACTGTCAGCATGGATCCCAATGTGGGGCTCGAACTCATGAACCACAAGATCATGACCTGAGCCGAAATCAAGAGGCAGCTGCCCAACCCATTGAGCCACCCAGGTGCCCCTCCCTGTTTTGATTTCTGAGCTGGAGGTGAGGATCCCTGTCCTCTCCTGCCATCTGGAAGGTTGGGGCAGGCATACTGAACACAGTCAATGCCCCACCCACACCCCCTCTGGTGCACACCAGCCACCTTCCAAATGCCTGGGGGTGCTTTTGAGTTTCTTGGCTGAGGGCTTTCCTTGGCCTCTGGAGCCTTCTCTGTTTGTGGCAAACTAGAGGAGCTGGGGAATGAACGTGCCAGGAGCAGCTTAACCCACGTTTGATGGAAACAGGTACATAAGTTCAAGGTGCACTGACTCCTCCTGCTCCTCCAGCTGGTAATCGGCTCTCCGTGCACGTGGCATTGGCTTCCTTACCTTCCCTACCCCACAGCCCCTCTCCTCTTCCTGTGTTTCCTGGGATCTGCTGCTCAACTATTTGCACTCAAGTCCTTTGCTCAGGCGTGTGTAGGGTGAACCCGAATGAAGACAGTGGCATCGTTAGGTGTGTGGATTCAGATGCCTTAGACTTAGAACTTGGGCCGGTGACTTAACCTCACTTGTAAAATGGATAATGACAGACCCAACCTCATAGAATTGTCTGAAGATTGGATGAAGGATGACATAGAAAGCTTTATAATAGGGGGTGCCTGGGCGGCTCAGTCAATTAAGCATCCGTCTCTTGATCTGGGCTCAGGTCACAATCTCACAATTTGTGAGTTTGAGCCCCGGGCTCTGCCTGGGAGCCTGCTTGGGATTCTGTCTCTCCTTCTCTCTGCCCCTCCCCCACGTGTGCACATGAGCTCTCTCTCGCTCTCTCTCTCTCGCTCTCTCAAAATAAATAAATAAACAAAAAAAAATAGAAAGTTTTTCAATAGTACCTGGCTTGTGGCAAATGCTTAAATGTTATGAAACCATGAGCTCCACAAGGTCATGGGCATTTCCAGCCTCACACTGCGTGTGCAATTAACTGTTGTGAGTTGGGGCTCTGGTTCCCAGCCTGGCCTGGTACCTCTCCCCACAGTGCACTGTGCCTTTCCTAAAATTGACAACTGTTGCCAGGCAGGGGAGCCCAAGTCAATCCCCGGGTGTCGCCATCCTCTAAAGACACATGACCAGGCTACGGAGGTCAGACCTGGGGGTGACATTTTCATATTAAACGAGGCCTATTCTCTGGCTTCCCTTCCCTTCACCCTGGGCAAGGGTGACCATAAGAGGCCCACGGCAGCTTCTCTTAGGACTGCAATTTTTAATTAGACTCTGCTCTTTGAAAAGACTAAAATGTTACACAAATGTGAGTTGTTAATAAAAACAATTAATCTTGCTGGGGCAAGGAGGGCCTCTCCCTTCTCCTTGATGGAGGCAGTGTAATAGAAAATAAAAAGGAAGGAGACCAGGAGTGTAGTCCCAGCCTGTTACTAAATCACTCAGTGACCTTGAACAAACCACATCATTTTTTGGGGGGCGGGGAGGGGGCGGGCCTCAGCATGCTCTTTGATAAAATGAGGGTTTTAAAGACTCCTCCCATCTCTGATTCCAAGGCGGATCTCAGCAAGGATTGCAGGTGGGGGACCAGACATTTAGTGCCTGTATGTGCCCAACGATTTTCACCCGTGGACAAATCTATTCTGCACATGACCCTATTATCTAAGGCCCACCTCCTGGTTTATGGACGTGGACAGCAAGGTTGGGAGCAGACACATAACTCAGCTACTGTCAAGAGTTAGCAGTGATGGAGCCGGGCTGCGCGCGTGCATGTGTCTCTGTGCACGAGCACAGCGGTGTTGGTGTAACGCAAGTACTTGAACGTGTGTATTTCCGTGTGGTTGTTTGCCTGAGTGACTGTGGGTGTGTCCACACGCTTGTGTGTCCGGCTGTAGGTCTGCTTGTGCGTCAAGCTGCACGTGTGTGGGTGCACACGTGTGGCATCTGATCGACGTCTAGTTTCCTCTGAGACGCCCTGAATGGCAGGCACCCCACATCCCGTTCTCTCTCTCCTCTTGCTTCCCCCTCTCCTTCCTTTCTTCCTTCACTCTTTTCCTGTGTCTCTAGACAGAACCACCTGAATTGGTTTTCTTTTGAAAAGAAAACAAAGCCTGCTCTTTCCAAACTCCGAATGCTTTTACCTGCTGGAAAATCCATAACAATTAACCAGATCTGCTGGAGGGGGAAAAAAAAAATCTGGGACCTGCTGAGATGGTTCTAGCAAAGGCGGTTGTTCTCTGAAGCTGGTTAAAAATTCAGAGGGAGCATTGGCATATGATATGAGGAGCAGTCTTTTACTAAAGAGATTTAATGGCCCACAATTCAATTTGAACTGAAAGAATCCCCCCAATGACTCCTTATAAAGTCTTCCCGAGCCCTGAGTCGATATCTATGGGGCTGGTGAGGAGCAACTATCGATTAGCTGTCTCTGCCAATGAGCATTACAAGCCAAGGAGGTTGGAGGGGAGTCGTGCGCACAGTTTCACGGGCGGCACCTCATAAAATCGGCCCGTATCGACCAGTCCAGTGCCGTCCAGGCCAGGACAAAGGATGGTTCATGCAGAGCCTGAGAGTGAATCAAAGTCCCTGGGAACCCACTGGGATGGATGAAGCCACAGTCGTCTCTCCTCCCAGGGGGCGTGTGACAAGGGGACAGGAGTCATGTGTCTCGTTTCGAGCCCAACAATCCTCGTGTGTGAGGTAAGACCTGATCTTACAAGACTTAAAGTTTCCTTGTGTTCTAGGCACTTGGTTCCCAAAAGTCACAAGTGTCTGTGATGCTACATTTATCCTTTATGCCGCCGATTTGGCATCCTCAGCTGCACGAGAATGTAGCAAGTATTCCAGAGTCAGAAAAAAAAAAAAAAAAAGCTTCCAGGCATTTAAAAAGTCCTCATGATAAAGCCTACGTGTTAAAATACATGTTCTAGTCAAGGAATAGCTATTTAGACCCTCGCTCAGAACCTGTTAACTCTTGTTTTATACACAATTCTAATAAACTTGATTTTTTTCTGGTTTCACGTGCCATTTTCGCACTAGTAAGCGACAAGTAATATTTAAGGGAACGATAAAGGATGGCTCCACCAAAGGTAGTAACACTATTGGCAGCAAGGGGTAAGAGCTGGCTGAAAAAGTTCAGCCAAAGAAGCTATAAAACCAAAGTGGAGTAGACACGGGCAAACAGTCATACACTCCTGAGTCTCTGTATTAGTCTGGGCTCAGGCCACCAAAACAAAATACCATAGACTAGGTGGCTTAAACAGACATTTCTTTTCTCACAGTTCTGAATGCTAGAAGTCTGAGACCAGGGTTGCTGGCAGGGGTAGTTTCTGGTGAGAACCCCCTTCCTGGCTTGCAAAAGGCCATCTTGTTACTGTGTCCTCATGTGGCCTTTCCTCTGTGCGCTGGAGAGAGAGAGAAAGCCCTGGTGTCTCTTCCTCTTCTCCTAAGAAGAGCCGTTCTACTGGGTCAGGGCCCCACCCTTAAGATCCCATTTAACCTTTATGACCTCCTTCAAGGCCCTGTCTTCAAGTGCAGTCACATTAGTGGGGAAGAGACTCGACTCAATTCAGTCCCTAACAGTCCCCAAAGTCTGCAGTGTCCAGCACGGAGCCTCTGATGTTCAGGAAGGATTATCTACAGCAGCTCTGAAATCATGTGTAGTTACTTTGCTTTAAGATGGCAGGGGAACAAGGGATGCATTTTATAAAGATTTCCCCTCAAAGGGAAGAGAATATTTGCCAAAATATTGGCTTTTAAGGGAGAGAGCTCCATTTAAAAAGAATATCACTCTTGTGCAATTATTCGTATTCAGGGTCCTAACAGAGCTGTTAAGAAATGTCATCCTCAAATTAGGATCATTTGAAGAGAGTCTAATAAAGCAGCTGTTTACAAAGGTGTGGGCAGATAGGGAAATCATGAGGCTGAGCACTGGAGCAGGCTGGTAGGGATGGGATATATGCCCCTTGGCCTGGACCAAGACCCTAAGATGAGAAGACTGCCCACAAAGAAATGGAATCTTAGTTCTGGGGCCCAGGCAGACCACAGCAGGGAGGAGGGGGGAAATGGAAAGTGAGTACCCTGGGCTCTCTGTTTTCCCACCCTCCCTCCAGCCTCCCACATGGCTCCCAACATGCCAAATCCAACCAGAAGTCAGAGAGCAGGGAGCCCAAGGGTTGAACATGTGGTTTCAGCCTCCTGGAGGAGACACGGAATAGTAAACCAAAGATGCCCTGGGGCCTTACCTGATCTGAGGTGCACCTGGCTCTGGGACAGGTTATCTTGTCCATCCCACCGTGTGTTGGAAGTAGGAGCTGGGGGGACCCAGTCCACTCCTGGCTTCCCTCCTCCCCGCTCTAGCCCTGTTGGGTTCTCTTGTCTTCCCTAAAGAGTGGGGGGGGGGGGAATGTACTTAAAGTGCCTGTCTAGACAACCCACTGTGCCTCACCATCAAATGCACAGAGTGGTCCCCTGTTCAACAAAAAGAGAAACTCATTTCACACCATAAGGCTTTTCAAAATGGAGCGCCATCGTTGATCCTTTATTCAAGTCCCGCCCAACCTGAGGCTCCGGAACCACTGCCGCCACCGCCACCCGCCACCCGGTGCTGAAAGGAACAGAGCCGAGCAGGCTTCTCCACACCTGCAAAGACGGATTTGCACCAAACGGCTCTAATTAGCACATTCCGAGCTATGATTAGGTTTCCAGGGGAAGCATGCCAAATGCCATTAATTATGGATGTGATCTTAAATTATTCAGTTGGAATGTTTTTTTTTTCCTTGATATGCCCCTTTCATCTCCCACTAACTTTTGTCACATCCAAGAATAGATCCAATTAAGCCTCAAAAAGCGGAAGTTTGTTATGTTAAAGAAAAGGTAAACTGAAAATTAATCACTTTTTTTCTCCCCAGTAGTGGTGCTGGTGGCGATCAGGAAGCAGCCCAAACAGGAAAAGGCATTTGGTTTTCTTCCTTCCCTTTCCTTTCTGCACAACCTTGGTCCATATGGCTCATCAGAACTGCCTTGCTCTTTCCGATGGGAGCCTGGCTGAGGATATCTTAGGCACGTTCCCCAGAAAGCAGGTCCTGAGCTGAGGATTTGTGTGCAAAGGATGTATTTAGGAAGCTGGAAAGAACTGAGGAAGAAGGACAAAGAAGGTGAAGCAAGGAGTAAGTTCAGGCAAGGTCCCAGCCTCAGACTGATCCTGGGGGGAGCTCTGTCGTGTAAATTTCACATCAAATCTCTAAGGCAAGGGTGCTGAGCTCTCTGACTCTGGCACCAGGCAATCATTGACTAAGGGCTGCTGCGGGCTGGAAGGGACTCAAAGTCCCAGACACTTGCCTGCTGACTACAAGTGTAGACTAAGCAGTTCTCAAAGGCGGTTCTTTGAAAAGAACATCAGGCATAGGCCATTAGAAACAAAGTAGAAGCTGGAAACGGACTGCACAGAATGGCACGGTCTCCACTAAACGAGCTTCAACAGGATCATAGAGAGAAGAATTGAAGATAGAGAGCGATTCTGTTTCAGGCCCCCAAAGGTCAGCATGCCTGTGGCGTGGTCTGTCGGCACAGATGCTCTAAGCACCCGTGTGGACCCAGCACTGCGCTGTCTGCTGTGGTGGAGACATGGGCAGATCCTGTGGAGCTTACGCTCACCGGTCTAACACAAATGAAAGGAGAAAGTTGAAGGTGGCCAGATTAAATACAGAGACGTATTGTTGAGACCTAATTGCTGGAAGGGTTCATAAATGTGAATGTGAGCTGGGCTCTGGAGGATGGAGAGGAAAAATAATGACTTCTTGCATACAGGGGTTTGTAAAACACTTTGTGAAAAGCACTTTCCTGTCTTTTTCTCATTTAAGCATTTGAGCAATTCCCTATCAAAACAACACCAGCATTCTTCACAGAGCTAGAACAAACAATCCTAAAATTTGTATGGAACCAGAAAAGACACCAAATAGCCAAAGCAATCCTGAAAAAGAAAACCAAAGTTGGAGGCATCACAATCCCAGACTTCAAGGCATTATTACAAAGCTGTAATGGTAGACAGTATGGTACTGGCACAAAAAAAGACACATAGGTCAATGGAACAGAAGAGAGAACCCAGAAATGGACCCACAAACGTATGGCCAACTAATCTTTGACAAAGCGGGAAAGAATATCCAATGGAAAAAAGACAGTCTCCTCAGCAATTGGTGCTGGGAAAATTGGAGAGCGATGTGCAGAAGAATGAACCTGACCACTTTCTTACACCATACACAAAAATAAACTCAAAATGGATGAAAGACCTGAACACAAGACAGAAAGCCATCAAAATCCTGGAGGAGAACACAGGCAACCACCTCTTTGACCTCAGCCACAGTAACATCTTACTTGACATATCTCTGGAGGCAAGGGAAACAAAAGCCAAATGAACTATTGGGACCTCATCAAGATAAAAAGCTTCTGCACTGCAAAGGAAATAATCAGAAAAACTAAAAGGCAACTGACAGAATGGGAGAACATATTTGCAAATGACATATCAGATAAAGGGTTAGTATCCAAAATCTGTAAAGAACTTATCAAACTCAACACCCAAAAAACAAATAACCCAGTGAAGAAATGGGCAAAAGACATGAATAGACACTTTTACGAAGAAGACATCCAGGTGGCTAACACACATGAAAAAATGCTCAAGATCACTCATCCTCAGGGAAAACAAATCAAAACCACAAGAAGATACTATCTCACACCTGCAAGAATGGCTAAAATTAACAACTCAGGAAACAAAAGATGTCAGCGAGAACGTGGAGAAAGGGGAACATTTTTGCACTGCTGGTGGGAATGCAGACTGGTGCACCCACTCTAGAAAACAGTATGGAGTTTCCTCAAAAAATTAAAAATGGAACTACCCTACGACCCAGCAATTGCACTAGTAGGTATTTATCCTAAGGATACAAAAATGCTGATTCAAAGGGGCACATACACCCCAATGTTTGTATCCGCACTACTGACAATGGCCAAAGTATGGAAAGAGCCCAAATGTCCATCAACTGATGAATGGATAAAGAAGATGTGATACACACACACACACACTGGAATATTACTCGTCAATCAAAAAGAATGAAATTTTGCCACTTGCAACAATGAGGATGGAACTAAAGTGTATTATGCTAAGTGAAATAAGTCAGAGAAAGAAAACTATCAAATGATTTAACTCATGTGGAATTTAAGTTACAAAACAAATAAACATGAGGGAAAGAAGCAAAAATAATATAAAAACAGAGAGGGAGACAAACCACAAGAGACTCTTAAATACAGAGAACAAACTGAGGATTGCTGGTCAGGTACAGGGTGGGGGGATGGGCTAGATGGATGATGGGCATTGAGGAGGACACTGGTTGGGATGAGCACTGGGTATTATATGTGAGCGATGAGTCACTAAATTCTATTCCTGAAATCATTATTACACGATATGCTAACTAACTTGGATTTAAATTTAAATAATAAAGAAATAAAAGTAAAATGAACATTATAATAAAAAATAGGCATTTGAATAAGATGCTGAGGTGGTATAATATCCCCATCTTACCAATGAGAAAAATTGAGGCTGAGAAAGGTCGTGGGCTGCCTCGGCCAGGACATTGCGGGGCCATGTGGCAAACCCATACCTTGAGTTTACAGCTTTCGATCTGAAGGCATGGGTTCTTTCTGCTAGCCACACTGTCTCCCAGGGAGTAGGTCTTCAGGCAGAGGGGAAAAGGAAGGGCACTCTGGGTGGGGGCAACAGTCCAAGCAAAGCGTTGGTGCTTTAAAACGGGCAAGTAAAGACCATAAGGAAAAAAGCTTGTTTGATTAATTTCCATGTTACAGTGTCCTTGTGTGCCATTTGTTCCCACCCCCTTGACCTGCCCCTACCACGTCACAGTGGAATAAAATAGTGTCTCTCTAGAAGGAACTCGGGCCTGGAGGCAAACCCAAGGGGGGAAGTGGCTGCCCACCCGGGCCTTTTCCTGTAGACAGGAGCCATGCAGGAGGCTGGGAGCCAAAGGCATGCACAGGACGGGAAGGACACTGTTGACCAGAGACCCAGGCCAGGGAAGGCTGCCCCACATGAACCAGATAGGGCAGAGCCCAAGCCTACCACTGTACAGCCAGCGATGCCCCAGGAGAGTTCCACCCCTAGGCCAGTGGCTGCTGTTTCCCAGTCCCATCTCAGCCTCAGAGTGGCATTAGGGAAAGATGGGCAGTCAGTCCAGTTCACCAGACATTTAGTGAGCTTCTACTATGTCCCGGACACAGGTACCAAGTCTCTCAAACACTATAACTTGGAGCACTTCCAAATCTACTCAAGAATTGGGGCACCCGGGGGACTCAGTAGGTTAAGCGCCTAATTCTAGGTTCCGCCTCAGGTCATGATCTCACAGTTTGTGAGTTTGAGCCCCAAGCTGCACTCTGTGCTGACAGTATGGAGCCTGCTTGGGATTCTCTCTCTCTCTCTCTCTCTCTCTCTCTCTCTCTCTCTCCCCACATCCCTCCCCCCCAAATAAATACATAAACTTAAAAAAAATCTACTCAAGAATCATCAGCACTCCTCCCTTCAACAGATGGAGCCAAATTCCCTCGTGTATGGGCTGACTTAGTGATTTTTTCCTGGTCAACAGAATGTGGTGGAAGTGATGATGTGCGACTTCCAAAGCTAGGTCACAAAAGACAGTGCCACTTCTGTCTGCTTCTCTTTCTCTTGAACTGCCTGCACTGGGGGAAGCCAGCTTACTAGCTGTTAGACACTCACACAACCTTGGAAGAGGCTGACATGAGGAGAAACTGCAGTCTTCCACCAACCCAGCGTCAACTTGGCAGCCATGTGAGGGAGCCATGATGGAAGCCATTGCTGCCCACCCCCCCCCCACACACACACCCTGGGTTCCTCCAGCCCATCCAAGCCTTCGGGTGACTGGCATCTTGTCTGCAGTTTAACGAGACATCCCAGGCCAGCACCACCCAGCTAAGCCACACCCAAATTTCTGACCTAGAAACCATAAGAGAGAAAGAATACTGTTTTTTTTATTTGCTAAGGTAATTGGATAAGCAGCAATGGCCAGCAGAACAACAAAACAGAGTGTCCAGACCCCATTGAAAATAGGCCTTCTTGATTCCATTTAGGAATTATTACAGTAAAAATACAGAAAAACCTGAATCCAAAAGCCTTTGAAAATGTTGGGTGGTTTTGCTGAAGATTCTTTAGAAAGAGGAGGAATGAGGCATGAATTACATCTCACAGCAGAGATCCAAGCCCCTTAGAATCTTCCTTACCCTCCTCTTCTTTCTGGAAAATGCTCTCTGGATGTATCTGCTTTTGCCAGAACTCCAGCCCGCCTGCATCATGGCTCCACAGTGCATCCATGGGTAGCATCATTCCAGTGTTCTCCCGCCTGTTACCCGCAGCCAGTACAGCAGAGGGTCACCAAGTAGGACGAGCATGCTTGGAAAGCTAAATAAGTTGGTCCTTGTCACCGCAGTGAGAGCAGCTGTGGACAAGTGTTCAAGATCAGTGCAAGTCCAGAGGAGACCGTGCACCTGCTGGGGGTCACCAGAACTTCATAGAGAGACGAGCTGAGACGAGAAAGATGCTGGCAGGTAGAGAGGGTGTGCCTGGCTGAGTCCTTAGGTGGAGTAAAGGCACCAAGACACCACGATGGAAAGGAGGGTGGCATGTTTGGGGAATGGTGCCCTGTGGCTCCTGCACCTAAAGAGAAAACTCTAGGATTCAGAGAGCTTCAGCCAAAGTGCCTGGGGGTTTGGGATTCCCAAGACAACCCGAGTTTGCCCTGACCTTGGAGTTTTCTTCCTTTCTTGGAAAACAGCCCGGTTTGGGGTTCAGTTTGGTCACTAAACTGAGTGTTTTGGCCTACAAGTTCACCTCTCTGGGCCTCAGTTTACTCCTGTGTAATACAGGAGGCTATACAAGGTCACAGGACTCTCAAACTGCAATTAGCTTGGAATCTCCGGGACAGCTGGTTCAATGCTGATTCCTGGGCCCCACCCCTAAGGGTTCTGAGTCCTCAGGGCCGAGGCAGGGCCTGGGAATCTGCATTTTAACAAGGGTCCCCAGGTGCTTCTGCTATAGGCGGCCTTCACATTTTCGTAGCTTCCTAAAGTACCATGATGCTAGGAGTCACCTGGGAAGTTGTGAAAATGGCTTCCAGATCTTTCTCCTGGAGATTCTGGTCCAGGGAGCCAACTAGGCAGTGATTCTCAAAGTGTGGTCCCAGGAGCAGCAGCGACAGGCACCTCTTGGGATTCGTTATGCAGCCCAAGTAAATTGTCAGGTCCAACACGAGAGATACTGAATCGAAGTCTGGGGGCAGGGCCCCCAGTTGTTTGAACAAGCTCTCTGGGTGAGTCTGGTGCCTGCTAAAGTAAGACATCCACTGACCTAGAGCCTGTAATACTGAACAATTATGGCAGGTCATTCTTAGCATTGGAAAGGGTTGGGAAGCCTTGCAATCACCAAGGGCACTTCTGGCTCCTACTGCCCAAGGTTCTGGAAGGCCTAGATTCTCCCCAACTTGCCTCTGGTCCTCTCTGGGAATAGTTGTCCAGGAAACAGCCAGTATTTCCCCTTTATAAGCAAGTATTATTCAGAAGGACTGGGAACCAGGTAGTTAACCCCCTCCATACACACACTCACCTTGTATACGCACATCTGCTTCTCCACACCTGGCCTCCAGCTGCTCCTTTGAGAACTCGAGGCCACGGAGAAAGTTCCTGAACCCAAGATTTACCAAGATTGAGGCTGGGTCAGCAGGGTCCACTTCCTTATATTAATTCACTCCTGCCAGCTGACATCTCATTTTCTGGAAGGCGACCTATGGAGCCTGGCTCCCCTGCCCCCTCCCCACCAGCCCCCCCCTTCCCTCCCCGCAGGGCAAGAACATCCCTCAAAGAATAACAAGGAGATCGGAGCAGGTCCTGGGCCCACCAGTCATCAGAAAAATGAACCACTCCCCCTGTGCCCCTTTCAATACATTCTTTAATTCTGGGGCAGACTCACTACCTCAGGGCTGTGACAGGGAAAGGCAGTTCCCAGCCTATCAGTGCTATGGCTCCAGAAGATCCTTCTTCCTTTCCCCTTCTCACAGGATGCCTAAAATCCCACCATCAGTGTAGCAAACTCTTATCTGCACACACATACACACACACAAACACTTTATGCATCTATCCACCCATCCACCCACCCACCCATCCATCTATCCATCCATCCATCCATCCATCCATTCATCCATCTATCCATCCAACATTTATTTGTTGAGCACGTCCTTGTACTCAACAGGAGTTGAGGGTGGCTGTGATTGCATATGACCTAAAAATATATTTAGGCCTTGGCAGGCAAAGCTTGACCCTGGTGGCTTCATTAGAGTTTCCTAATACCTGATAAGGAGATCTTTTCTTTAATGTTTGTTTATTTATTTTGAGAGAGAGACAGAGAGAGAGAGGCAGAGAAAGAGTGAGAGAGAATCCCAAGCAGGCTCCTTGCTAACGCACAGCCCCCGACTCGGGGCTTGATCTCACAAACCATGAGATCATGACATGAGCTGAAATCAAGAGTTAATGACTAAGCCCCCCAGGTGCCCTGATAAGGAGATCTTACAGGTAGAAAGGATGGAACTTGGGTGCGGGGTGAGAAAGGGCATTGGGGGAAAAAAAAAACTTGTCTGACTTGAATTCACCCTAGAAACATGTTTCCTGAGCAGTTCATGTGTTCCAGAAACTTCATTAGGGACTCAGGAGAGGCAGCACATCATATGACCTGCAAATTCCCGGCCTCCAGGGTATATCACACAGGGGAGTTTCTCCTACACTGTGTGAGACGCATCACAGTGCTGGGGGCAGAGAGCCCTGTCTTAGCAGTCAAGAGGACGGAATGCCAGCCTGACCAGACCCTCTGCCAGCTGAGGTCTTGGACAAGCCACTTTATCTCTAAGCCTCCTAATTTCTACAGTGCAGGAGGGAGTTCTCCGCAAAATGGGAGTCCTCATAACCGCCCTGCTGTTAGGAGCAGATGAGATAACAATGGAGGCTGCACCGTGCAGGCTGCGGAGAGCTGTAAGCGCTGAGTCAGTCTACAAAGACATATTTAGCACCTACTATCTGCCAGACACAGGTTAACTGGGGATCAGAGAATACAATGGAGGGAAATCCTTGTCCTCAGGAAGTTGCCAGTGGGGGAAGATGGACAATAAATAAACAGCTAACAGATAACAGATAACACTATCTGGTTTATCTGGACTACGTGGTGTTAAGGGCTCTGGGGAAAAGTACAGCAGAGTAGGATGTTAGGAAGTACTGAGGGAAGGGGGTGCTGCTATTTTATATAGAATGGCCAGAGAAGGTCTTTTAATAAGGGACAAAGTAATCCGTGCACAGGAGCTGAAGGAAGAGGGGAGGGAATCACATGGTTATCTGGGGGAAAGAACGTACTAGGCAGGGAACGCTGCACTGCAAGTGCAAAGGCCCTGAGGTAAGTATGTTTTGCAAAGAGCATCAAGGTTGCTAATGAGGGAGGAGCCAATTGTTAACGTTTCAGAAACTTTGGGCACTTAAAAAAAAATATGAATGTTTATTTATTTTGAGAGAGACAAAGTGTGATCAGGGGAGGGGCAGAGAGAGAGGGAGACCCAGAGGCTTCAGGCTCTGAGCTGTCAGCACAGAGCTCGACACCAGGTTGAAACCCACAAGCTGTGAGGTCATGACCTGAGCTGAAGTCAGATGCTCCACTGACTGAGCCACCCAGGCGCCCCTGACAGGCACTTTTAAAACACAACTATAATTTAAAACGATACTGTATAAACCTACATTTAATATTCTATCAAAAAGAAAGTTTATAAATATTCAAAACCCATCATTTCCCAATGGTTTAGCTACACTTTACGATGATCCATAGTCTTCAGGTTACTTACACTGTTGTAGGCATCTGATGGAAATACCATATAATGGAGCGCTACAATGTATCTCTTCTGAACTCCTCATTCAATGACAACATGTGGGTAACTTGAAATCAGCCATTGTTGGGAGTCTTTACAGCAGGGAAATTGGCAAACACTACTAATGGTGATTTCTTCTCCCTTTCTCCAGAGAACTGATTTTTAACACTTTCCAGCCTGCCACTGCCCGCAGCCCCCTCCAGAGAAGATCTGAGGCAGAAGCTTCCTTTCAAGTCAGATGGTGTCTGAGTCCAGAAGAGGAGGTGGGGGTTGGTGCTGAGAAAAAAAATCTCAGGGCCGGGTAGTGGCAGTCCGGGTGTGTTGGGCAGGACCTCCAGCCCCGACTTCCTCCGTGAATCCCCGTATTTCTCTAGGAGCAGTCCTCATTGCATTTTTGTCTCTATATCCCCACTTCTCCAGAGGACTATGGCCAATCCCTTATTTGCACAATTCAGTTTAACAGTTGGCTTGAGCTTCTTTGTGTGCCCAGCCCCGTGCATGCAGCCCCAAGGGATGATGATAATCACATCATCTCATGGAAGGGGAATCTGAAGCCCAGAGAGATTGAGTACCTTCCGCAAAGCTGCACAGCAAGTTAAGTAGCAGTCTTAAGTTGAGCCCAGGCCATGGCTCCAGAGCCTCCTCTGTTAACCACAAAGTGACAGACACAGTGAGAGGGGAGGTGGAGGTCCTGGTCTAAGGGGGCTTGTGCAGGGCTGGGATTGGGAATGTCTGGACCTGGAAGGATAGATGGCACTTTGCCAGGAAAAGATGGATGTTAGGAGAGGGTGTTCCAGGTGGAGGGAACAGCAAGTGAGAAGGTCCAGAGGGAGGAATAGAAAGGGGAGTGTTCAGGGAATACCCAGTGACCCCATGAGGCTGTCTTTTTCCATGCCCTCACTAACATTAGGGAAGTCTGTCTCTGCATGCCTCAAAATGACAACTTTCCAAAAATGATTTATCTTCAAGTTCGTCTGTGTCTGATAGTTCTTTGCTTAGTGATTTATAATTTACTCACAATTTTACTAAAACGAATTACTTTCCTGAACAGAAACTGGGGCAATTGAGTGTGTGAGTGTGTGCATGTGTGCATGTGTGTGTGTGTGTGTGTGTGTGTGTGTGTGTGTGGTGTGGGGTTGGAGGTGCCAGGGAGGAGACTGACAGGGTGAATCTGGCTTGGGATTCAGCATTTTCCTCAGGTCAGTGAACCATCTGCCTTGAACAAGGCAGGGCAGGGGCGGGGCTGGGGGGGGCGGTTCAGGATGGCTGTGCATGGATGTCCCCATCACCCTGTCTCATAGCTCAGAATCTGCTGTCCTGGTCACTCTCATGGGGTTAATGAGACAGTGAACTTCTCAGGGTCAACTGTTGTGTAATCTAACACCCTCTGTAAGAGCATCTATGTGACCAAGTCCCCTAGGAAGAACAGATGGCTCTTTCAGAACCCTGAGCGGGACCCACACCTTTTGCAGAGGAAGTTCCATCTTCCCAGATAATCGAGTTGTCCTCTTGTACCTGCTGCTATGAATGTGCCCTAACCACCGGCATCTCAGGGATTGCATCCTGTAAATTGAATGCTGCTCTGTGTGATGGGTGACAAGACAAAAAGCCCCAGTGGAAATTTCCACTGGGATTTTGAGTGAGCATTCCTTCTGGAAAAACACTCTTGGACAACATGATAAAAAAATCCTTTTGTTTGCCTAGAATTTTAAAGAGAAGAGTGCTGGTGGAAGGACCCCAGAGACTCGTTTCTCTAGAAGGTTCCAGAGTTTTGGAAGCTCTTGAGGGCACTGGTTGCTCTGGCCAAAAGCACAAGACCTCCAGGACTGAGGATTCATGTATGAGAGATGAATGAACTCAGGCTACTGGCCACTTGGGAATGACAGAGGAAATGATGGAAGAGGCACCCTTGCATTCAAGGTGGGCCGATGGTGAAAATGTGGGTTACGTGTGCCTGGAGAGGCTCTTGCCTGAGGGTCAGAGGTGACCCTTTGGTACATGCATTTACTGGGGGTTACTGGTTCTGGATTTAGAAGATCAGTCAACCTCCCCCAAATCAGAACTCTTAACTGTAATATATTTTCCTTTTTGCCTGGCCTACTAGGACATTTAGAGGTAAAATTTATGTCAGATAGTGACTAGATTTTCCAGGTTCCTGACATGTCTATTTCTCAGTGACTCTGTTTTTGGTCCTTGTTAAGACTGTGCTTTAAAAAAAAAAAAGAAAAGAAAAGATTAGAGACAACATATAACACTAAAATAGAAGTGCTTCTCAAAATCAAACCTTATGCAGGACGCCTGGGTGGCTCAGTTGGTTAAGCGTCCAACTTGGGCTCAGGTCATGATCTCATGGTTCATGAGTTCGAGCCCCACGTCGGGCTCTGTGCTGACAGCTCGGAGCCTGGAGCCTGCTTTGTATTCTGTGTCTCCCTCTCTCTCTGCCCCTCCCCTACTAGTGCTGTCTTTCTCTCTCTCTCTTTCTCTCTCAAAAATAAATATTTAAAAAACTTAATATTAATAAAAACAAGATTAGAGGCAACATATAACACTAAACTAGAAGTACTTTTCAAAATAAATCCCTGTGCATGATACCTGGGTGGCTCAGTTTGTTGAGTGGCTGACTCTTGATTTCAGCTGAAGTCATGATCTCATGGTTCGTGGGTTCAAGTCCCACATCAGGCAGAGCATGCTTGGGATTCTCTCTCTCTCTCTCTCTCTCTCTCTCTCTCTCTCTCTCTCTCTTTCTCTCTCTCTCTCTCTGCCCCTCCCCTACTGATGCTCTCTCTCTCAAAATAAATAAACAAACTTTAAAAACAAACAAAACCAATCCTTACTTGCAAAGAGTGATTCTTTGTGAGGCCTTGGAGAAGAAAGGGCACTGGGGAAGAACCACATAATTAGCCAAGGGGGCCTCTGCTCCCCCTCTGCGTGTCAGGGTTCTCTCACCTTCAGGACCTTCTGCTTCCCTCATACTGACCCTCACATGGAGCCTCTTAATGGTTCTAGCTCCTCCACACTTGCAGGCTCTATCCCATCCAAGTCTGTCCATCCATCCATCCATCCATCCACACCCCTCCACTCTTTCAACAAACATTGAGCATTTTTCCTCCATGCTAGGAATGGAGCTAAAATGATACCAGGACTCCATACCTGGCTCCAACAGACTTTGAAGCCAGTAAGGTAGTAGATTTGCCCATGGGTAAGTTCAAAAGGTGTTAGGACAGCTGGAAGAACAGTCTATACAGAGTTCAGAGAAGACGAGGGAGCACAGGCTTTGGGGATAAGCTGTCTGGGTTTCAAATCCAGGCCCTAGCAATTGATATTTAGGTGACCTTGGGCAACTTATGTGACTGCTCTGTGTCTGTCTTCTCAACTGTCAAACGTATCCCGTTGTACCTACCTCTGAAGGTCGTTGTGATGGTTACCTACTGCTCCCTGGCCATCTTATTGTATCTCATGGTCTGGTGGGTCAGGTACTTGGGCAGGGTTTGTCTGCGTGGTGATTTTGCTCCACGTAGTGTTGGCTGAGGCCACTCAATTTTATTCAGCTGGCCTGGAGGGTCTCAGATGGCTTCACTCATATGTCTTGGACCTCGCCTGGAATGACGGAAAGGCTGAACCTAGATGGGATGTCCACTAGAGCGTTTGGATGTGCCCACTCCAGCATGACCATCTTGGGCTAATCAGACTCCTCACGTGGTGGCCCAGGCCTCCTAAACACACTGTGCCAAGTGATGGAAGTGGAAGCTTCTAGCATCTTCAGGCCTGATGCAGAAATTGGCACAGCATCACTTCTACCGCATTCTGTTTGTCAAAGCAGACCCAGGGCCTGCCCGGATTCAAAGTGAGAGGTCATAGACCCCACCTCTCCGATGGGAGGAACGGGAGAGATCTGTGGCCATTGTTTGAGTCACTACAGATATAAAAAAGATGAAATGAGTTAGTGCATGGAAAGCAATTAGAGCAGTGACCAGCAAAGAGCCATGTAAGTGATTGTTATTGCTACTGTTATCTCCCCTTGAGCTGAGTCTTAAAAGGTGAATCTGTGCTTTCTTGGTAGACAAGGAGCTATGGAGAGCTGGGGATTGGAGAATTCCAGATAGACGATGTTGTTTGCACATACTTGCATCTTGTGGGCAATTTTATGAGAGTCCTTGTCTTTGCTAATTCAAACTAGATGATCAGACCAACCAATATATGCAAAACATGTAACTGACTAGTAATTAATAGTCTCCTGTCCCTCCTAGGGATAAGCAGCGACCTACACTAGGGGGAGACACCGAGGGCAGGATGTCGCTTGGAGGCCAAGCCCTGCTCAGGAGTCGCAGGCTCAGCTCTGAGAGGCTCTCAGACCCTAGAACACACAGATAAACAGACCCAGCTTTGGGCTGCCTGCCTGGGCTCCCCCTCCCGGAGCCCACTGCCTAATTGGAAAGGGCCATTTCAACATCTTAGCAGAAAATAGAGTTTTTCTTTCCTTGATGTCGTGATTTGACTGGGAGTTAGCAAGGCATCAGTAGAATCCTAAACGTCTACTTAGAAAAAATCAAGCCTTCATCTCGGCTTGGCACAGGGCTCGGCTCTCCCCTTGTGGGAGGAAGATAAAACGCTTTCATGCGTGTGCTCCCGCCTGTGAACGCGGGCTGGTTAAACATCTCTGGTAATGGCTGAGCTGTGCCAAGGATTTTATCTCTTCCCAGTAACAGTTCCTGCCTTTAAACGGCTTCCACAGGGAAGAGCCATAACGCACATGCAGAACACAGGCTGAGAAGGGCTTCGGGGAGGAGGGAGCTTTTCAGAGGGGTGGGAGCAGCCATGGTGTGGGCCTTTGTGCCTGGTGCCAAGCTAGGCCCTTTACATAAGTTACCTTACGTAATCCTCACTACACTGGGGTGAGCGGGTTGGGGGAACGAATGAGGGTTATTTTTACCCCCTTGTACGGTTGAGAAACCTGGAACCCAGAAAGGCTGAGTAAACTGCTCAAGGTCATGCCCTGGGCATAGGTCAGAGCTACAATGGCTATCCAAGCAATATCTGTATTTTTACTCCACCAGAAAGTAAGGGGGTCTTTCCCATCCCACCTTCACTGCTCTTCACGCCATTGCTAACGCTGGTACAGACAAGGACCTCTGACCTCAGAGGGTCCCCACTCCGCAGCAGACCAATGATTAGTGCCACAGCTTGGGTGTATGGCTCACTTAAAGAAGACCCCACCGCATGGCATGGACTTCATCTGAAACCAGAATGGGGAGCACAGGGTGTGCCGAAGGGGATGGAAAGGGGAGGGGGGACATTTCAGCAGAGCCTGAGAGCGAGGGTAGAGGAGATGCAGGGGACAGACCATTCTGAAGCTCGGAGAACCAAGAGCTGTGGGTCCACCTTCCAGCCGTTTCATTAAGGTGCCCCTGTGGAAGCTCAGAGACGTTGTGTTTCCCCCAAAGTCTCAGTTGCTTCACTTTATTTTATTTTTCTTTAAAGATTATCTATCTATTTTGAGAGGGGGTGGGGAGAAAGGGAGCTCAGGGGAGGGGCAGAGAGAGAGAGAGAGAGAGAGAGACAGGGAGGGAGAATCCTAAGCAGGCTCCGCACTGTCAGCGCAGAGCTTGACATGGGGGTCGATCCCACAAATCTTGAGATCATGACCTGAGCTGAGATTCAGAGCCGGAGGCTTAACTGAATGAGCCACCAGGTCCCTCAGTTTCTTCATTTTAAAGTTGAGAGACTATGCTCTAGGCTTTCTGAGGTGTCTCTAGGTCCTGAGACTGGAAATTTTTCAGGGCTGCTTGCATACAGCTCTACAGGTTGTGCACTGTACAACTCCAGGTAGGTACCACTCACAGACTGCAGTGGTCCTAGATTCCATAAAGGTAAGACGGAAGGAAGGACATGAGAAAGTGGTGACGAGGGGAAGGGTTACAAGCAGAAAGAAGGAACGAATGGCCTGTGGCAACACTTTTCTCCAATAGAGAGGTAGATAGTGTTTATTAATTTATTATTTATTATTTATTAATCACTTGCACAAAGGAGTGGTCAGGTAGGTATGTCTGGTCCTGTGGAGGAGGATCTGTGGGGTTTGTCACTAATCACGCTCACTGATCATGACCACTTTGACTGGCTCTGATGTAGAGGAATAGAGTTGGTCTACTAGGCTGAGTGAGACCCCTTTGATGTGTCTGAGATATGGGGTCATTGATTTTTAGAGGCAGCTTCTTGTGGGAAGTCCTCCATGGACTGAGCCCTATAAGCCCATGGCCCCTTAGCCACACTTTCTTCAGAGTTTACATATTTGGTTTGCACTTGCTAGATACACTGTTGTCCAATGTGTCCCCTTACGCCCTCAGATTGCAGCTCCCTGAGGTAGGGTTATGTCTCCCCTCTCCCAAAACGGCTCCCTGTGGACAGGACTGTATCTCCCCCTTTAGACTGGGGCTCCCTGAGAGCAGGGCTGTGTCTCCCCTCAGACTAGGGTTCCCAGAGCAAAGAGCTGTGTCTCCCCCTCAGACTCTGGGTTCCCTGAGGGCTATGTCTCCTCCCTCAGGCTGAATAATTTCTGATATCAGAAGCTGTGTCTCATTCTTCATTTATTTGTTGTTCACTGAGGCCCTATTAAGTGCCAGGCAGTATTTAGGAACTCAGAATATTATGCTGATAAACAACAAACAATGTTCAACAATGTGCGGTGGTTTGGGAAGGCCTTTCTGAGTAGAGGATTCTGATCTGAGATCGAGTAATAAGAAGGAGTCAGCCAGAGGAAGGTCCAGGTGAAAAGCATTCCAGGCAGCATTGACTGTAAGTGCAAAGGCCCTGAGGTAGGAAAGAGGAACAGAAATGTCAGTGTGTCTAGACACAGTGGCACAAAGATGAGGTCAGAGAGGTTGGGGTAGCCACCCTGGAGATGTCACCAGGCCTTATGGACCATAGTGAGGAGAGAAAGCTGGCAGAGAAGTGGCTGACTTCCATCCCTTGGCGTGTCCCTGGGCTTTCTGTGGCTTCTCTGTGATATGCTGATTGGGCTCTGAATGTCTGCATGTGAGACTCTGTGGCCTGTTTCATCTTCCTCTGCTGCTCCCAGCAATAATGGAGGAAGTATCCTGCCAGGGTGGTTCCCTTCCCGCAGCCGCCCCGGGGAGCAGCCCCCTTGGACAAGACTCCATGAATTCCCTGGCCCCCCCAGCCTTGCTATTTACAGACCTGGTCCTGGAGTTCAGGCTTCATTTCATGCTCTTGAGAACCATCTCAATCAGTCCAGAGAGGGGAAGGACCTCCTGGACTCCAGGTTTGGATTTATAGACCTGGTGCCTGAGAAGCCTGTGACTGGACAGTCCCCGGAAGGCCCTCACCACCAGTCTGCCTCCCTGAGCTGAAAGTAATCACTTGAAGACTCCGGCTACTGTCCTGTCTTTTTTCTACCCCCACAGCACAGACAATGGATAAAAGAGGTCAGTAAATGCCTGGCCTCGTCATGTCCCCCCTCCCTCAAATGGGCCAGGCTAGGAAGTCCCTGACCTACTGTTGAAATCTGGCAAGTTATTGAAACTCTCGGGTACTCAGTTTCCCCATCCGTAAAATGGGGACAATGGCATGTGCTTTGAAGGGTTGAAGTTAGATAATTAATACTCAGGAGGAGGTTCTACACATCATAGCGGTGACAACTATTATACTTACTACGTGCCAGGCACTTTTCTTCATTCTTACCAGTGACATCACATTTACTCTCCAGACCCCAATGAAGAAGGCACATTGTAATCCCCATTTCTCAAACGAAGGACCCTGAGGTACAGGAGCCCCAGTCTGAGGAGGGAGAGAGACAGCCCTGCCCTCAGGGAGCCCCAGTCTGAGGAGGAGACGTAGCCTCCAGGGAGGCTGTGGGATAGGGGGTCTCAGCCAGGGGTGGTACTGTCTCCCTAAGGGACATGTTGAGCGATGGCCCAGTGGTTTAGAGCCGTCACGGTGTCTAGGGTGGGCAGGAGGGATTCCTAGTGAGTGTGCTCCCTGGGCAACGTGTGGAGTAGTCCCACACAGGAAGAACCGACCAGTCCCAAGGGCCAACAGAACCCTGTTTTGAGAAACGTTAACTCCAGGACAACTCCTCCTTAACAGATGAGAAACTAAATTCCAGATGGGATCACTAGTCCAGGCTCAGCTGGTGCATCAGGGCAGAGCTAAGACCGGAGCTGTGTCCCACCCGGACTACAAACACCTTCCCTGCATAGAGCCCATGCCAGAATCTGAACCATTTGAACCGCCCTCAGGGTCAGGCCAGCCAGCCGGCAGCCCAGAGCAAGGCCCTGTGATTCTCCACTTCCCAGCCTACAGAATGATCCCCTCACCCAGCCGCAGCTCGAAAGAAGACCTCGGTAAGCTTTGATCAGGTTCTCCCATTTCCACTGCCCACGGCCACCTCCCACAAAGAGAAGGTGCTGATAATTGCATTTCTGCCCTCCGTACCCTGTAATTAATACCTGCGATTAATCTGGCACACTTAGTCAAATAACGCAGGGCCTAATTGGCTGCAGAGACTTTCTCCTTTTGATTGAGACAATCCTCCTTCTAAGGATTCAGCAGCCAGCTGCAGTTAACTCAGCAGGACCTGTCAAAGGCTGCTGTAGGATAATTTGCATGACATTTGGGGAGAGAAAGCTGAGCAAAGGGTGGGAGAGCTGAGCCCTTTGAGGGGGGTGCGCAGAGGGGCAGAGATTAGGACGCGTTCCAATAGATCTGTTTAACCCTTGACTCACCCTGGAAGCCAGACTGAGCACCAGGGGGTTTATTCTGGTTCCTGTTGCAAATAAGCCCCTACTTCCTCCTTTCCCTGTTGAGTTTGTGGGTGTGGGGATAGACTGGCTGCTTGGTGACCTAATAGGGGAGGGTGGCATTCCCTCCTTTTCTGAGTTCCCTGATTGCATCAGTTAAACTTCTTTTGATTGTAAATGATAGAGCACTTAGCTTGGTCTAAGGTAACATCATTGAATGAACCAATTATTAAAAAGTTCAAAGAGAGTCTTGCCAGCTTCAGGCATGGTTTGTTCCAGGGGTCCCCATTGTCCTCAGGTCCCTGAGACCATTTCTTTCTGATTCTCCTGGCTCTGCTCTACTGGGTCAGTCTTCTGAAAATTCTTCTGGTCCCCTCCCCGCCACCACCACAATAGTGGCTATACTACCCTCTGGACACAGCTCCTTCCTGAAAGGTCCTGCAAAAGAAAAGCAGCTTTGGAGAAGCCCCAGCCAACATCTCACAGCTCATTGACTCAGATTTGTTGTTTGTTCCCTCCACTTCCCTCCCCAGTATCACTATGCTCCAGGTGATGGAATCAGTTTCCCCAGGGAGTGTCGTCATATTTGTCACATAGAACGGGAGTCCCCCAATTATGGGCCCTTGAGCCAAAGGACATGTGTTTGTAGATTGCGTTCTTGGAGTACAGCCACACTTTTTTTTTCTTTTTTTGGCCTATTGTCTGCTTTTGTGCCACAATGGCAGAGTGCTGTGGCAGAGACCTTCTGACTTGAAAAACATAAAATCTTTGTTGTCTTGACCTTCAGAGAAAGAGTTTGCAGACCCTTGACACAGAATGGCAGAGCCAGAGGGGAATCACCCCTTGTCACCTCCACACCTTTCCTTACACAGGCAGAAATTGATCCCAGCAGACTAGAGCCTGCTCCCAGACAGAGGGTGTGGCTTGCCGCTGAGGCAGACCTGGGGTTAGAACTCTCTGGTTCTTGGGACGCCTGGTTGGCTCCATCCTTTAAGCTTCTGACTCTTTTTTTTTTTTTTAAGTTTATTTATTTATTTTGAGAGAGACAGAGAGAGAATGAAAGCAGGGGAGGGGCAGAGAAAGAAGGGCACAGAGGATCCAAAGCGGGCTCTGTGCTGAGAGCAGAGAGCCCCATTCAGGGCTCGAACTCATGAACCATGAGATCATGACCTGAGCTGAAGTCAACGCTTAACCAACTGAGTCACCCAGGTGCCCCTAAGCATCTGACTCTTGAGTTCGGCTCAAGTCGTGATCTCATGTTGTGGGATCAAGCCTGGAGGAGCCTGCTTGGGATTCTCTCTGTCCCTCTCTCTCTCTGCCCCTCCCCTGCTCACACGCTCATACTTGCACTCTAAATAAATAAACTAAAAAAAGAAAAAGAAAAAAGAAGAGCTCTCTGGTTCTTAAATGCGCCAATGTCTTAGCTGCAAGGGTTGTCCAGGGCAGTTGAGGAGGGAGGTTGAGGTAGGGAAGTGGTCAAGGGTGTACGGGAGAGGCAAATGGGACTGAAGGAGGCACCAAGTGTGGCTCTCACCTTCTTCACAAATTTTCACAGGGGGAAGTGGGCCTTGAGCAGGACGTCGGGGGTCGGGGGTATTCAGGCTCAGCCTTGGATGTTCAGAACCTGACTCCCCAGGAGAGAGACAGTCTCTGCTCAGTCCCGGCCCCCAGCCCTTGCCCTCTTAGCCTCCTGCATTGCCGCCCAGGAAAAGGGACTAGAGTTGGCGTCTCTATAACTTTACTTCAGAGGCGTGTGTGAATCAGTCCAAGGGCTACATCTTGCTGCGGTTCCTGTACCCAGGTGCAGGATGCCTGCAACTGAAATCCACAGGCCAAGCGGGATTTCTGAGTCGTAACACTGGCTCGCGTGAATGGAGTGCTAACCTGGGCCAGGCGCCGCGTGGATTCGGCGACCCCTCACAACCACCCTGTGAGGCAGGCCGTAATGAGAAAAGCGAAGGCTGGAGAGGTAACTTGTCCCAGGTCACATGGCTTGTGTCAGCTGGGTCCTCTGGGAAGCAGACACTAAGATCTATTGAGATTTATTAGAAGTAAATGCCTGTGACTCGGTGGGTTAAGTGCCCGACTTCCGCTCAGGTCATGATCTCACGGTTCGTGGGATCGAGCCCTGTGTCTGGCTCTGTGCTGACAGCTTGTGAGCCTGGAGCCTGCTTCGGATTCTGTGTCTCCCTCTCTCTCTCCGCTCCTCCCCCACTCATGCTCTTTCTCTCTCTCAAAAATGTTTAAAAAAATTTTTTTAAGTAATGCCTGTGAGAAATATAAAAGGGGGAGGGAGAAAGAACCTTCAGGCTGGAAAACCACTGGGCACCATGACAGGGTCTCGGCCAGCCCAGTGCAGAGCTCTGGAACAGACCGCCTGCCAGAGCAGTGCGGCTCTGGGCAGAAGTGGCCAGCCCAGCCCCCTGCCATGGTCATTGGCTGGGGCTGACTGGGAGGAACTGGCCCAGGCTCCAGAGCTGAGGTGGACCTTGCAGGTGCTGTAGCCAGACGCTGCTAACTGCCCTCCTGGCCACTGAGCAGCAAATTCCTTCCTGAAGGGGAATCTGAGAGGCACGCCTCTGTGGCCACGTAGCAGCTAGAAAATAAACCAGGCCCCAGACTCCAGCGGTCGGGGGCCACATGCTTGTGTGCTTAACCCCTCTGCGCTACCTCTTGGTAGACAGGGTGGAGGAGTAGAAGAATCACTAAACTGGACTCAACCTCAGTGTCCTAGCTCTGTGAGTACCAACTATATGTCTTTGGGCAAGTCGTTTCATTCATTCATTCATTGCAATACTTCCTGAGCATTTGTGAATGTTGAGTCCTGTGCTAAACCTCAGTTCAAATGCTGGCCATGGCTTCGTAGAGCTGTCTATGTGGGAACGGAGGACCGCAGTAGCTCACAGCGATGCTGAACAATATAATAAGGTAGGGATGCTCACGACAGAGTACAGAGACGTGGATGCTATTATGGGCCTCCACTTCATCTGAGAAAGGGAGGACATGGTCCACTCTATAAAACCAGTGTTGGGTCAAGCTTGGGGAATCACAGGCTCTGCTCCAGCAGACCAGAAGGCTGGGACTAGAGTGTGGGCCCAACCAGAGAACCAGCCTGGGCCTATATAAGCCAGGACATGCACAGCTGTCCATCCTGCTTCCCAGAAGTGGCTGGTTCTATCTCCAAGATGAGTAGTGAACCACTGACCTTGGGGCAGGTTCCTGGCCTTGGGGGTGTAGATCCAATGCCTTTGGTACTCGTGACCGCAGGACAGGTCCTCCGTCTTTGCCTTCACCCAGACACTGCTGGTCCAGGCTGAGAGCCAGGCCAGTTGGGCAGGAACTCTTAGTTAAACAGTAGACATTCATCAGCTGATGGATGAGTCCTAGGAAAATCAGCAAACTCATTTAAAAAGGCAACCACCCAGATTTTCCTTAGTCCTTTTCCTCACCCAGCCGTGCCCAGACACATGACCTTGATGAGGTCCCTTATCTTGCTGCAAATTATTGCCAGGAAAATCTATGGCCAATTAAACAAGCAAATGTTCCTCTTGTACCTTTTTACTTCTGCTCTCTTAAATAAGCTCTGGCCAGAAGCCGTGGTCTCAAGAAGATGCTGGACTCACGGGGTTCTCTTCATCAGACTAAACATTTCCCCCCATGGCACAGGCTCCCGGGCTTGGTTATTCAAACAGCAAAGCCCCAATGCTCCCAAGATAAACTACTGATGATGTGATAATAGCAATCACCCTGGAGAATTCCAATTGGTGCATATCACCAGGGGAAATGTCATCAGCAAGCAAGAATCCTTGCTAAAACAACCCAACAGGTAATTTGCTGCTTTTTATGGCTCAGATGTAAAACACGAATATGACCGGGTTCCAGTGGCCAATGGAAAAGCATTGACATTGGAAAGTCCTTTTCCTCACCATAGCCAGGGAAAGAGCCAGAAACACTCAGTGTCCCTGGTCTGTAGAGTCTTTCTCCTACTCCAGCCATTTTGGGCCAATGTTTTGTTTTTGTTTTTGTTCTTAATTTTTTTAATGTTTATTTTTGAGGGGTGGGGAGTGGCAGAGAGAGAGGGAGACACTGAAGGGAGAATCTGAAGCAGGCTCCAGGCTCTGAGCTGCTCGAACTCGTGAACTGTGAGATCATGACCTGAGCTGAAGTCAGATGCTTAACTGACTGAGTCACCCAGGTGCCCCCATCGTGGGCCAATGTTAAGGAAAATGTCAGTGATGGGTGGTTGAGGGTGAGGGTAGGCCAGAATTTTTTTCCCTAAAATTAGCCAGATCCCACCCACCTACCCTCTCCCCAAGAGCCCAGGCATGCTGCCCTGCCAGCAGCCCACTCCTCACTGCACCCCCATCTCAAAAGTAATTGTTTCTCTATTTTTCTTTGAGTTTCTGCCTGTTTATTCTCCCTGTTCTTTTTTCTATTCCACTGTCTCCTCTCCTTTCTCTGCTCCCTTTCCTGAAGTTGGTCGTTGGTGACTTTGCTCTTCACCCTGTGTCCTACTGTTAGACTACGCAGTTATTCAGGCTTTAACAGGATGCCTGGAAACTGGCAAAGGGGGCTCAAACCCCTTCATCAGGAAAGTTAGCAACCTGTCCTGGCCATCTTCCACGAACAAGACACAGGGAGCCAGATCCCAGCAGACAGGCCCCGGGTCAGAGATCCTGACCAAGTAAGGGAGAAAAACATGAAACCCTGCTCCCAAAGACATCCCCTCCCCAAATAATGAATATTCCACCCCTTAGCTAACAACTGTCAGTAAAAGATAGAGACCCAAACCCTGGGCGCAGCTCTCCCTTGAGCTTGCCCGCTCTCGCATCTCAAGAGATTACTTAATCTCTCTCTTTTTAAAAAAAAAAATAATTTATTGTCAAGTTAGCTAACATACAGGGTATACAGTGTGCTCTTGGCTTGGGGAGTAGATTCCTGTGATTCATCCCTTACATACAACACCCAGTGCTCATCCCAACAAGTGATCTCCTCAATGCCCATCACCCATTTTCCCCGTGTCCCCCCCCGACCCCACACCCCCATCAAGCCTCAGTTTGTTCTGTGTTTAAGAGTGAGAGTACTCTCTGTTTAGCCACGGAAGTGAAGAATTGATTCTTACAATTTCCATTTTTATTTATGTATTTATTAAGAGATACAAAGTTCCGTTTATATTTATGTATTTATTAAGAGAGTAAATTTTAATCCCCTCTTCACTTGCATGGCTCCACCCCTGTTCTGGTCCATCCACCGGGCAGCACTGTCACTCAGGTCAGGACGTTCTTTCCAAGCCCTAGGCCAGTCTTGGGGTGTCTCAGTCATATTTCCTCCCTCCCCTCGCTGTCCTCACTCTGGTGATCACAGTGGTCCTAGGGAACCATCAGCCTTCCCTGCGGGCAGCACTAGAGCAGGCCAGGGCCACTGCCAGCCCCCGGGGCAGCTCTGTGTAAATCAGGAAGAAGTGCCCCCTCTTCAAGACAGATGCAGCTTCTGTGGCAGGGAGCACATCTCAGGAGACTTCAGCTCCATGCTCCCCCGTGGCCAGGCAACCCTATGTACTCTGCACGGAAGACAGGACGGCCAGGACCTACCCTGTGCAAGATGCCGCTCTGGGGATAGGAGCAGTAGGTACCTCTGTGGGCTAAGGGAGTTCTTTGCACTGCTGCAGAAGCAAAGCCCAAAGGCAGTTAGCAACTATTGTGGGACTTAGACTTCAACTGAGAGCTTGTTTAACATGCACATTCCTTCCATAATTTGGCTATTGTTGGAAGTGCTGCTATAAACATTGGGGGAGAGGGGAAAGTGGGTGACGGGCATCGAGGAGGGCACCTGTTGGGATGAGCACTGGGTGTTGTATGGAAACCAATGTGACAATAAATTATATTTAATATATAAAAAAAAGAAAAACAAAACATGCACATTCCTGGCCCCGCCCCCAGAGAATCTGCAGCAGCAGGTGTGGCCTGGGGCCCCTGAGTCAATCTCCGCAGGTGATTCTGTTTTGTTTTGTTTTTAATGTTTACTTATTTTTGAGACAGAGAGTGTGCATGAGTGAGCACAACTGGGAGAGGGGCAGAGAGCGAGGGGGACAGAGGATCATAGTGGGCTCTGCACTGACAGCAGAGAGCCCCATGCGGGGCTTAAACTCAGGAACCTTGAGATCATGACCTGAGCCAAAGTCATTTGCTCAACCGACTGAGCCACCCAGGCGCCCCTTCCAGGTGATAGTCCCTGGTTCCCCAGAGCAGCCTCTTAGAACCTTTTCAGTTTTGTATCCCAAGAATGAACACATTTTAGCTCTCGCTCACCAAAGAAATGTATTAGTCTTTAAGTTTTATACATGTAATACCGAGAGCCAGGATATCAAGTAATAGAAAGAAAAATTGTTAAAGAGAAAAATAAATATAAATGGAAATGGTAACGTGTTCCTCCTGCCCACACCCCTCTCCCATTCTGCCTTTTAGCTCTCAGGGTTAAAGTGCTCCCCGCTTTGGAGGCCAGGGCCACGGACACTGGGAGAGGAGATTTAGCCACTGAGAACGTAAGTCACTACATCACTGGGACCCTTCTCACCCAGTGCTACCCTCTGCCTTCCTACCCCCAATTGGCAATGCTGATTCCCAGGCCGGAATCCAGTTCCAGAAGATCATGATGATTCCATTTCCTTTGGAGGGGGCACTGGCATTATGACCGGTCACGGAGGGGTCCCTCCTGACTTTCAGGGTGCTCTGTGACAGTGAACGCTCCAAGGTTCTGCCTTTCACTGTAGAATGTTTGGACGGTTCTCTCTGTTATGTTCGGCCTCAGCCAACCTGCTATGAATCGGGCCTGTGCTGATTTAGCGGTATGTCATGTTTCGGGTGCCAGGCTTCCTCACCTGTAAAATGAGAGGATTGGACTGAGGGATTGCCAAGGTGCCTTCCAGCTCTGAGAAGTAAGGCCTCTAAACCCTGGCTGTGCTATTCATGAGTGGAAAAGTCGGGGGGTAGCACTCAGAGAAGACCAGGGAAGTTAGTTAGCGGGTTAATAAGGAGATAAGCATCTTTCAGCCAGTTCTCGGGGAGAGAAGGACACGAGAGAGAGTCGAGGTCACCAAAACAAGGGCAGTACGACTGCTGGGCTTGGCACCATGCAGGATGGCAGTCACCGGGTCTGGGTTCTAGAATAGTCTTTGCCTGGAGCAAGTTTCCTTGAGCAAATACTTCATTTTCCAAAGACAGGATGGCTTGGTCACCGTGGACCTCATCATGGGTGTAGGCTAAAATGATTTTTTCAAAGTGAGAGTCATGAAATACATTTTAATTATTTGGTGAGGCAGGTAGGGCATGGCAGAATGGAAAGGTTTCTTGAAACTTTTGTTTCAGGTGTGTGTGTGTGTGTGTGTGTGTGTGTGTAAATGAGAAAGGGGGAGAGAGAGAGAGAAAGAGAGAGAAACTGAAGGGACCCCATGAAAAAAAGCTGTTTTTTTTCTCCCTTTGGCTCCTCTTCTGTTTCTACTCTTGCTAAGACCTGTACCCCCACCTTACACAGGCCTTAATGTATGTCCAACTTGTAAAGGTCAAGGAGTTAATGCTTTCTTTGGGGTCTTCCAACACAGTAGATGACATCTAAGGAGTGTCCAGGTGACGTCCTCATGAGTGTTTTTCAAGACCACTGACTCAGGACGCCTGGGCAGCTGAGTCAGTTAAGCATCCAACTTCGGCTCAGGTCATGATCTCACAGCTCACAAGTTCGAGCTTGTGCTGACAGCTCAGAGCCTGGAGCCTGCTTCGGATTCTGTCTCTCCCTCTCTCTCTGCCCCTCCCCTGCTTGTGCTCTCTCTGTCTCAAAAATACATAAACATTAAACAAATTAAAAAAAAAAAGACCACTGACTCAAGACACCTTGATTGCCAAGACCCCCAGCTCTAGGGCATTAGTGGCTCATGGAGGACATCTGAGCACTCCTCCTTGTTTTGAACAAATCCTGGATGACTGAGAGGATAAGAACACCAGACCACCATCCTCAATAAAAACCCCCGACCCCAAGCAAAGATGAGACTCGTCCTCCATTTTCTTTCCAAATCTCCAAGATGCTGTCTGTATCTGCTCTCTCTCTCTTTGATAAATTGCTCTCACCTCTTGCTGGCTCACATCTGATTTCCATCTTGTGTGAGGCCAAGGATTCTCTTGCCTGGTCCTGCAGGACCCCCTTTGGGTCTTCAGACCCGGCCTACCTGCATCATGCGTGTTAGAAATAAGCCTACCAACCCAATCAAAGGAGGGACACGGAGACTCAGAACATAGCGAAGTGAGGCTTTAATCAACGCTCTTTCGAGAGCATGTGTCTGATGGACAAACACACTCAGAGCAGTCACAGCAGACAATTTATCGCCTAGCATGCAAGTCCCTCCCCTGACTCCTCATTGTCTGAGTACTACAGAGGTTATAGCCTAACCCAGATGTTGCCTATGCCCACCTAAGGCAAAAAGTAGTCTGACTGGAATAAATAACTTCCCTGAGGTGATGCAGAGACTTTCAGTTCCTCTTCCCTTTGTTCTTTGGTGCGTGCTCATTGTAAACCCGTGAAAATAAGTCTGAGAAACAGAGAGGGGAGAAAGAACCAGGAAGTGAAGTGTCTAAGGGTTTGGGACTCCATTGTGGGGGGTGGTTCATACATATTTCCAGTAGGTTGTAAACCTACTGTTAACTCACCAGCACAGCTTTTATTTAAAACGGATTTTCTTTAAGTTTATTTATTTATTTTAAGAGAGTGAAAGAGAGAGAATGAGCTGAGGAGGGGCAGTGAAAGAGAGGGACAGAGAATCCCAAGCAGGTTCCTCACTGACAGCAGAGAGCCCAATGTGAGGCTTGAACTCATGAACTGTGAGATCGTGACCAGAGTCGAACTCGGATGCTTAACGGACTGAGCCACCCAGGTGACCCCACAGCTTTTATTTGGTATTTCTGAAAATGAGTCATCTCCCTTATGTCTCACAATGTGTGCACAGGCTGGGTTACCTTACCCAGTTGGGGTCCCAAGAGGAAACAGAAGACACACTTAAATGAGAATAATTTGAGGAGGGTTTAATAGAGAGACTATTTACAAAATTGGGGAAGAGGGAAACCAGCATGCAGGACCCAGGGGCCAGCAGCAGTGGAGATGTTACCACCCCTGGCGCAGAAGGAAAATGGAATGCTTTCCAGAACCCAAAAGAGGAGTTGTAAAGAAGAGCCACCTTGAAAGGAGCAGTGGCCATTATTGGAGGGACAGCCAGCCTGCTGTGACAGAGCAGGAAGGAAGCTGGGAGACAAAACAGCCCAGCCATACTCTCCACCTTTCGTGTCTTGCTGGAACTACCCATTGGCAATGGAGCCTCCCCAGAAGCCAGAGGGCACCACAGCCGCGGGTGCAGTGCCCTATGCCTCTCGTGGCAGAGGGCAGTGGGTCCCAAGGGACAAAGGGACAATATCCCACGCAAGGAGAAGTCAAATCTATTTCTTGCCGTGGATTGCAGTCACATACACTTATGAGCTATTGCCCCCAAGAGACCAAGGTGGCACTGGGAGCCTGCATGCATTTAGAGTCTGTCAGAATAAGGCTGGAATCCTGGCATGCTGCCTGACCTTGGACAGACTACTGAACCTGATGCATGCAGACCAGGTCCAAGGACCCAAAGAGGGAGACCCAGCCAAGAGGGTCATTGGCTTCACGCAGGATGGAAGTCAGACATAAGTCAGCAAAAGGGAGAGCAGTTGCAGACGGTCCGTCCTAGAGACTCAGAACGGAAAAGAGCATGAATCTCATCTTTGCTTGGGGCCTGGGATTTTTATTGGCCATCGTGATCTGGTACAGGTGTCCTCATAGACATCTAGGAACTGGGCAGAACAAGGACAGGGCCCAGGTGTCCTTCATTTGTCACTCATTCCCTGAAACCAGGGAATTTGGGGATCAAGGTGTTCGGAGTCTGTGCTTTCAGAGAATGTTTATGATGATCTCGCCCATTTACTCCTTAGAGATCATCTATGGCACTGGAAGACTCCAAAGAAATCATTATCACTTTGTCCCTTACAAGGAGGACATTTCGCATTACAAAGCATGTGTAGAGTGGGGTGGGGCATGCAGGTCCTAGCAAGAACAGAAGCTAGAAAAAAAGCAAAGTTAAAAAAAAAAAACAGATTTGGGGGCTCCTGGGTGGCTCAGTCGGTTAAGCTTCTGACTTCAACTCAGGTCATGATCTCACAATTCGGGGGTTCGAGCCCTGCATCGGGCTCTGCGCTGACAGCTCTGAGCCTGGAGCCTGCTTCGGATTCTGTGTCTCCTTCTCTTTCTTCTCCTCCCCCACTCACACTCTGTCTCTCTCTCCGTCTCTCTCCCTCTCAAAAATAAACATTTAAAAAATGAAAAGAAACAGCTTTTATTTTTCATGGGGTCCCTTCAGTTTCCACGTCTCAAACCCATCTGAGCCTTAGCTCCTTAGCTCGTGCAAGACAGGGAGAAATGATGCCAGGTGTGTAGGCTTATCCCATGCATTAAGGATAATAACTGAGAAATGCCAGGTACGTGAGGCGTTCAGTAGTGACAGCAGCGATCCTGTGTTCTAGATGTGACAACAGGAATTATTCATTGACAGCAGGGAGTCCCTCCACAGCACGGGGGCTCAGGGAAGAGTCTGGCCCATCTCTATTTCTTTCAACATCACCCTTGCCTTCTGTGGGCCTTCTTTCCCTCCATGCTTTCCACCCAGGCTTCTGATACACTGTTCTGCAGGCAATTATTGATGGAATGATTTATACATTACAAGGTGTGTATTGTTCTTGGAGAAAGCACAGGCCAGTTGTCAACAGAAATTTACTGAGATATTAAGTGGTAAGAAGAATTAAAGCCCAAATTAAGGAACCAGAGCAGGAACAGGAGGAGCCTTTCTGGGGAGCCAAGAGTCTGGAGTGCTCTCTGTGTGATTCCCATGAGCAGTGCGCCTCCTGGAGGCAAGGGGGCCTGTTCCAGCCAGGAGGGAGTTTCCTTCCGCAACTACAGCCATGGCTTGGGTTAAACCCGGGTTCCCCCAGACCCCTGCTCCACAGATCCTGATCTTTTGAGCTCGTGGCAAAAAGTCACTTTATTTGTCTCCCTAACAATCACCAAGGGTCCCTTTCATGACAAATCCAGCCAGATGGCCCAGGCTCCTATTAATGGACCATATCTTACAGGAGTCTCAGCTTCCTCACCTGGGAAACGGAAATAACTCCTGCCTTAACGGATGGCTGTGAAGGGTTGGAATCATGTATAGGAAGAGCTTGGGCCAAGTCAGTAAATGGAAACTTCTGGTCTGGCCCGTCCTGGTAAGTGTCTTCCACAGATGACAGCTCTGGCCCAGCAGGCAAATCTCCTCCTCTGCAGTTGGGTCACTTTGATCCACAGGGGTTCTGTCCCTGTGATTAAAAGCTGTTGACGCCAAGGGTGCCTGGGTGACTCAGCTGGTTAAGCATTGGACTTTTTTTTTTTTTTTTAAGTTATTTTTGAGAGAGAGAGAGAGTGAGCAGGGGAGGGGCAGAGAGGGTGATGGAAGACTGAAGAGGGCTGTGTGCCAACAGCAGAGAACCTGATGAGGGACTCAAACTGGCAAGCCATGAGATCACGACTTGAGCTGAAGTCAGACGCTTGACCCACTGAGCCACCCAGAAACCCCCCGGCTTTTGATTTCGGCTCAGGTCATGATCTCTCTGTTCGTGAGTTCGAGCCCCACCTTAGGCTCTGCACTGATAGTTTGGAGCCCACTTGGGATTCTGTCTCCCTCTCTCTCTCAAAACAAATAGATAAACCTTGAAAATAAATAAATAAATAAATAAATAAATAAATACCGTTTATGCCAGTGAAGGCTGCCTGTGGCTCCGCTGGAGACACTGATAATGATGCCTTGGGGCTGGGAGGGGGGAGGGGCAGGAGAAGACCGCTCTGCCAGAGCTTCCAGCCCTCTGTTCATTTGCATTAAAATCAGAGGCTTCACTCACTTTCCAGCTACACACACACACACACACACACATGCACACAGGCAAACACACATGTGTACATGCTTGCTGGAGGCTACAGATCAGACTTGTCACTGTGCTTTGGCACATAGAGGATCAGGGGAGCAAGCCAGGAGGGCTGCCGTGATAGGGACCGACAATACTCTAGCTCCTGACAACACTGGCTGCTGGCTGAGATCAGAGCAGGGTTCTGGAACCAGCCTGCTCGGGCTGGTCTCTAATCCAAGTCTTACTGCTTTCAGGTGGGGTGGCCTTGGGCAAGATACTCATACTCTCTGTGCCTCGGTTTCTTTAACTGCAAGTGAGGGCCGTGGTATGCTGTGATGAAGGGTTGTGATGAAGGAAGCTTTCCTGAGTCAGAACAGGGAAGGAGGCTGGAATAAGAGGTGGTATAGTCATCTAGGGCTCTGTGTGTGTTAGCCCCCGTGTCAGCTTTCAGCCTTATCACCAGCGCAGGGATGCCTGGCTGGCTCAGTCAGTAGAGTATGTGACTCTTGATCTTGGGGTTACTGAGTTCGAGCCCCACACTGGGGAGTGGACTGTACTTAAAATTAAAAAAAAAAATCTTTGTGGAGGAGCCTGGGTGGCTCAGTTGGTTAAACGTCGACTTTTGATTTCAGCTCAGTTCATGAGATCGAGCCCCTTGTCAGGCTCTGCACTGACAGCACAGAGCCTGCTTGGGATTCTCTCTCTCCCTCTCTCTCTGACACTTTCTCATTCTCTCTCTCTTTCAAAATAAATAAAATAAACTTAAAAAAATTTTGGGGGTGCCTGGCTGGCTCAGTCAGTAGAGTGTGTGACTCTTGATCTCCGGGTTGTGAGTTCGAGCCAAGCTCCACATTGGGTGTGCAGATTACTTAAAAAATAAAATCTTAAAAAAAAAATCTTTAAAACAAGTGTACAGTGAGAGGAGCCCTGGGCTGGGCTGGGAAGAAGAACCAAGAGTTACTTCCACTATAATTGTTATTTTTCCAAAAGTGTTATTCCAAATGGTACTTGGGACAAGTTATAAAGATCCTTACACTTCACCAAAATAGAATAAAGAACAGGAGGACATTTGGCTGAGGGGAGAGTGAGGGCAAGAGAAGGGTGGTCCCTCAGTCCTGTAGAGTTTCCGGAGGTGGACATTATGGGCTCTGAGCACCATACAAACACGATCACTTGCAAAATTCACTGACAAATGCAAGTCAGTTGCAAAGTGGATGAACAGCCCCCCAAACAGAAGGTTGAAGAAAGAAGTCACTCGCAAAAGAGTACATGCTGTGCGATTCCATTTATATAATAAGTACAAACACGGGCGAAACTAATCCATGCTGTTAAGTCAAGTTAATTGTTATTCTGGGGGGTGGGGCAATGACGGAAGATTGGGGGCAGGGGAGTGTGCTGGGGGACCTGGTAAAGTCCTATTGCTCCATGTGCGTATGGATGACACAGGTGTTTTCAGTTTGTGAGAATTCATCATGCTGTACACTTAAAATATGTGTTTGTGTACACGTAATTTTCCCTGAAAATTTCAAACAAAAGCAGTTGCTTGGTGAAAGCACAGCTTTTCAGTAGACTGAGTATGTAAATAACACTATTGTCAATGACAGGAATAAATAGCTCATCTGCCTTGTGTGCTCCACTAACCACTACATCTATTCCCCTCACAGCTGTCCCATGAGGTGGGGGTGGCACTCCCCTCTTACAGATGGGGCAGCTGAAGCTTAGTAGGTGAAGTAATTTCCCCGGCACCCCCAGATCCCTTCCCTGGCAGAACATACTGCTTTGTGTGTGTTCCCCCCGCCACCTGCATACCCAATAGTCAATGCCTTGAGGATAGAGCACAGAGTCTGACATATAACTAAAGCTCAATACATGCCCGAGGGAGGGAGGAAGCAAGGAACGTTATTCCATTGTCACCCGTCACCCCATCTTGGCATTCTGAATTCATTTTTGTCTCCTGTCTAATTTCTATTGCACTTATAGGCAGCACCAAAGGGCACTTAATTGCTTTTTGTTGCTAGTTCTAAAACATTCTGTCACTTGTGCCCATGCCTCTGAGCTGCACGATTGTTTGGCATCATTGAAGAGTGAAGAGATCTACTTCTGCTTCCCAGAGAGCGCAGCCTGGATGGGAGAGGGAAGATGGGGAGAAGTACAGGAAGGTTGGGGTAGAGGTGGGGAATGGAGGCCTACGCCTGACTCCCTCCCACCTGCCCAAAGCCTTAATTCTTAACCCAGAACCAGGAAGTAAAAGTGAGTGAATGGCCCCCAAATGGAAACATCTCCTGGCCCCGTTCCTCCGCTCCGGGGCCTTGCTTCTGTCCCTGTCCTCTGCCTTGGCCCCTTCCCACCCTATTGGATCCTTTGTCTGAATTAAGATCAACAGACAGCCCAATGTGTGGTCAACTCACCGCGAAGCCTGCACTTAGACTCTCTCTGCCAAAAGCCTTTTCTCCTGGGGAGGCTTTAGCAGACATTGAAAAGCTGCGGAGTCTCCAGAGTCCCAGAGAAAAGCCACCCTCTTCTGATACCAGAAGATCTCTACACATCCCTCCAGAACAGTGAGAGACGCGGCTTTCCTGCCCTTTGGGAGGGTCATGTCTTTCTGCCACTGCTTGTGTTACACTGAGTCAACATTCAATGAATAATGAATTATAATAATAATAACTTGAGGAAATTTATGCCCTAGCTTCAACTGGGTCCAAAACATAAAGGGAAAATTCACTGTAAATTACATCCTGGGACGAGCAAGTGAATAATACAGGCGTCTTTCCCCAGAGACCTCCAAATCAACTCATTTAAATTAATAAATCCCACTCTCCTCTGTGCCTGAATAACAGGCTTATTTATGTGTCTTAGAATTGGCCAAAATATCCGAGTGAGGGAACAGAGCAATTAGAGTCTTTTCTTTACACCGAGAGATTTTTGAGATGCCGGCTAAGCTAGCTAACTCTCATTTTGCCTGAACACAGGGAAAGGAAAAAAACCACAACAACATTGAATTCAATCTGACGAATGGATTGCTTCTAAATCTACATGCTGCCAAATAACCAAATTGACTGAATTTTTCACTCTTCAGTCACTTCTTTTGTTAATATCTGGGTATAGGGCTCCTAGGCCTAAAACCTTGATTTGGACTAGTCTTTCTTGAAAAGATCTCTGCAGAGCTCAAGACTGGAAGATATGGTTTGTTTTGACAGGTCTTCCTACTGAGACCCCTTGCCTTCAGAGCCAAATTCTAAAGTATTTTACGGAATGGGGGCATGGGACTACCAGTCAGAGTGGATGTGGCGTGTGAAGGGGGTGGGGTGGAGGGGGCGACTGGGCAGTGTTAACTCTCTAGTTTGGGATATGTTAGGGTGGTCAGTGGGGGGCAGAGGTGGATCTTGGAGGAGAGGCAGGTGAGGCACTGGAGGGCTCAGGAAAGCTTCTCTTTACCAATGGAAATGAAAGTATTTTAAAATTTCAGGGGCATCTGGGTGGCTCAGTCGTTTGGGCATCCGACTTCGGCTCAAGTCATGATCTCATGGCTTGTGGGTTTGAGCCCTGCGTCGAGTCCCTTGACAGCTCAGAGCCTGGAGCCTGCTTCAGATTCCGTGTCTCCCTCTCTCTTTGCCCCTCCCCTGCTCATGCCCTATCTCTGTCTCTCAAAAGTAAATAAATGTTAAAATTTAACATTTCAACAGTACAGATGGCTGTATATCAAGTCTGCCTCTGTGTGCTATGAACAGCTAGGGGTGGGGAGAACATTCTAATCTGCCTTTGTGGGTCATTTCTGTTCTCTTCCCTCTGACCTTATTTCTTCTTAGGCTAATCTGTTCGTTGTCACCCTGATTTACACAGCTGTGGTGCAATACAATTCTGATGCTAACTACCTTGAGTTAGGTCAAGTTCCATAGGTTAAGGGCACAGTCCCCAACAAATCCACCCTCACTTCAACACTAGCTACAATTTGGGGGGCCTCCAGAGCCACCTCATACTTCAGGCCAATTGGCTAAAAATTTCAGGTGTACCTCTTACCTTCTCAAGTTTGATAATTCACTAGAATGACTGCTAGAACTAAGGAAAGTGCTCTACATAAAACGACAGTCTTATTGTAAAGGATATAAATCAGGACCAGCCAAAGGAAGAGACACAGATGAAGTCTGGAAGGATCCCACATGTGAAACTTTCTGCGTCCTCTGGATGCATCACCCTCACAGCATGCTAATGTGTATCATCAACCAGAGAAGCTCACCCAAGCCACAGTCCAGAATTTATGTTGGTATTTGATTGGGTAGGCCTGACTGAAACCTTGACCACAAGACTGATCACAATCTCTAGGCCCCTGCCATTCCCGGGAGGTTGAGCTGTTATTGTGTGGCTCAACAGTCCCAACCATTTTCTCACGTTTGGTCTTCATGGTACGACCAGTCCCCATCATCTTGGTAGCATGAACTCAGGTGTGGTCGAAGGGCGCACCATGGATAACACAGGAAATTGCAAGGTTTAGAGGTTCCCTTCCAGGACCTAGGAACAAAGGCCTGCCAAATTCGTTATTATACAACATATGGCTTAAATGAACATACTTTCACCGGGGCCTAGCTTCTGTGTCCATTCCATATGGCCTAGAATGCTATTGTGTGTGTGTGTGTGTGTGTGTGTGTGTGTGTGTGTGTGAGTGAGCACATACACAGAGGTGACTGAGAAAGTGGAAGGATGAAGCAGAAAGAACCTTGGATTAGAGGTTGAGCCCTAGTCTTGGGTTGGGTGAAACATCCTCAGGGAGGGAAAACAGTAGTAGTTCTGCCACCAAGGCCAACTCTGTGCTCTTAGGGGTTTGCTCATAGGCTAGAGGACAGATGGTCTGAGAGGGGGCCAGAGAATGGAAAGTTGGGGGTAAGTGGGGACATCTTGTAGGATGGGGAATGTCAGAGTTGGAAATGGCCTGTGTCCACAGTCTTGTGAGTGTGTGTGTGTGTGTGTATGCATATGCATGTATCTGTGCCTGTGTAACACACATATGAGCTTGTGTGAAGGTAAAAAGGAAGGACAGGCTAAGTTGACAATACTCTCCAGATTTGGGGTTACCATCCACTAGGGTACAAGATGAACTAATGGCTGATAAATGGTGCCCCTCTCACCATCATGCCTAATGAACCACTTAGAGAATTTTGACTTCCTGTTCTTACGACTTTGGGCTCTGCCAGATTCCCGGGGAGGGAACACACTTCCACCAGGGGACACTGAACTTGAAGCTATGATCACAACATGGTCACCCTGGGCTCCTCTAGCCAGTAGATCAGCAAGCAAAGAGAGGAGTTACTATCCTGTACAGGTGGAAGTCACTGGCCCTGACCACCAGGGTAGTTAGGGCTGTTGTCACACATTGCGGGCAGGGGGAAACATCTAGAACACAAGAATTCACTGCGCTTGGGCTTCCATGCCCCAGACAAGTACTACAATCACAGCCTGACAGTGGCAAGGCAACTAAGAGCTCAGATCTCTTGAGATAAGGCTCAACAGTCTCTCACCAGGCATGCAACCCAGATCATCTGGCCAGGGGAGAGGAACACTGAGGATGTGTGTTGGAGGAGGGAGATGAGGAATATTAGTTATGGTCTCGAGACCAGTTGTGATGGCAGGGACCATAGCTAGCTCCACTTACCTCCCTGTTCTGGCCGAGATTGTAGGCAGCCACTGCCATGAAGAACACTCTAGGATGAATCTGACATAGTGGACATAGGCCCACAAAGATCTCAGGGTTTCAAGGGGTGGGGTTACCACACACCTCTTCTGTACTACTTTGCACCCTCTTGTCCTCACTTCTTATTCCAGCCACTGCCGTGGCAATCAGGCCCGTGCAGTTTACAACCAGCTTCACGCGGGTTACAATATCACAGCACCTTACCCCCAAGTCTATGCCCTGTACCTCTTGCTTCCTGTGCTGGGACTTCTCAGACACCAAGTCATGGATACCGGCAGGAGCCCACTCAGCATGTGCACATGAGCAACCCAGACGTGTGTGGTACTTATGGCCTGTGAGGCCACCCTTGACCAACGGGGGAAGGAAAATGGTAGCATGGGGTTTCTCCCTTTCATTCTCCAAGCAGAGAGTTCTGAGATGTATTTCTCCCAGCTTTCTGTCAAAATCAACTCTCCATGGCCCACACTGGTAGCCAACTCATTAATGCATTCTCCTGGCTTTCCTTCTTCTCCAGCCTCACTCTCTTGCTCCATGGAATCACATATCAAATAAGCCACCTGCATGAGAACCTTTGTTTTGGATTCTGCTTTGGGGGAAAAGCAGTCTCCCTCAACTGTCTATTCTCAGTACAGGAACTAGAGTGATCCTCACATGAGTTAGATCAAGAATCCTCTGCTCCAAACCTGGAGTTCTAGACAGGTTCTAGCCCCCACCTTGAGGCAGCCTCCCCCAGCTCCTTAAGGCAGCCAGGGCCAGTTACCCCCACTGGAATAGCTCCTCCTCTCCTGGGAGACCTTGTATGATCTGACCCCCATGACCTCTCTGACCTTGTGCCCCACCACCTTCTCTCACCGACCTACTTCCTCTCGTTCCAGGCTCTTGGCTCTCTCGAACACGTAGCCAAGCTCCCACCTCAGGGTTAGCTCTTCCCTCTGCCTGGAGTGCTGTCTCTCCAGATGTTCACACGGACAGCCCCATCATTCTTTCGGGTCTTTCCTCTGCTAGTATCTCAAGGGAAGGTGACCAACCATCCTGGTTTGCCTGCGACTCTGACGCTTCCCAGAAGGGGGGACTATTGGTGTTAAGACTAGTTCAGACCCAGGCAAACTGGGATGCTTGTTCGCCTTATTTCAATGAGACCTGACTTTTCCATGTGAAAATTTCAGCGTCTCCAATTCCCTCCCCCCACATCCCTCATTCCCATTTATTCTGCTCTCATATTTCCTTTCTTTCATAGCATCGTATCCTCCAACCTACTACACAGTTTATTCACGTAGTATGTTTATTGTTTAGAGTATGCCCTGCTCTATCCCTAGTCTCTAGAACAGCTGAGCACAGGGTTCTCGAAGTGTGGTCCTTGGACAGCAGCAGCATCACCTGGGAGCTTGTTGGAAGTGCAAACTCTTAGGCTTTACCTCCCAACCCACTGTATCGGACACCCTGGGGGCTGAGGGGTGGGAGTCCAGGGATCTGTGTGTTAACAGGCCCTCCAGAAGATTCCAAGGCACATCCAGGTTACAAGTCGCTGCCCTAGCACACAGCAAGTGCTCGATACGTGTTTGCAGAGAGAACGAATGACTTCCATGGGCATGGATCCCCTTCATCCATTCTACAGAAATGGGTTCTCAGTGGGCTCTTTATCAATAAGGATTTGCCTCTGTATGGAGGATTTGCTGCTTTGTGCCAGAGAGAGATTTCTCTTCCAGCCTGCAAGCCCCAGCTTGTGAGCACCCGGGGTCATCATAATTAACCCGACACGGGCTGCCTACGTGTAGTGAAAGCATCTTGACGCTTGCTTGCTTATCTCAGTGTGGAAGGTGTGGGAGAAATAGAACTGCTCTTACATTCTCCCATGATACCTGAGCTGTATTTTTCTTCTTTGACCGGGTAACCTCAATCAGCAATGTTATGGAGGATTATTTCAAAGGGTCAGACGGGAGTGGGGCAGGAGCGAGACGTCTGATCTTGGCCCTTCCTGAGAAATCAAACATTCCTGCAGTGCAGCAGGAGAGATTCAGGCAAGGCCTCAGGAAGGACTTTCTGAAGGCCAAGAAAAGTGCTGGGGACCTAAAGAAAACTATGAAACCCTCTCTCATAAATGCCTGAGTTGGGGTCGGTCCTATGTGTGGGCAGAGGAACTGGCCACAAGATTTTCTGGACTCAGGCAACGGATTGAGAGGTGGCTTCCTTTCAGTGAGCAGTCGGGAGCAGGCATTGTTCCTTGCTCACCTGCCATGCGGATTTGAACCCATTTTTCCTGATTTCTTTACCTTGGGGTTTTCATCCTTGGCACCACTGACGTTTTGTACTGAATAATTATTTGTGGAGGTGGCTGTCTTGTGCAATGTAGGATGTCTAGCAGCATCCCTGGCCTCTGTCCCCTGGGCATAGATAGCATCTTCTTCTCTGAATGTGACAACAAAAAACGTCTCCAGACGTTGCCAAATGCCCCTGGGGTGGGGACCGCTAGGTGTACCATGAAGCCCCGAGGATCTATAAGGTCCTTCTTAGCCCCGGTATTCCAGGGTTCTGTCAAATCGAACAGATGCCATCTAAAGGCACTTGGGGCAGCAGAATTATGGTAGGGCTTCACCCTGAGACACAGACTATGTGTCACATGCACGGTGGGCCACCACAAGGTCAGGATGGCCTCTGATTGGATCTCTTCAAAATGCTTGTCCTCCAGACAAACAGGCAGCATCTTCAGTGACCATCCTGTCTGGATATTCACTGATGAGCGAGGAGGCACTGATGTCACGCAAAGGAATCCCTCCCTCATTTGTAAACCAGTGCCCCAGGCCATGCTTTCTCAGGAAACCAAGGGCCCAAAGTCATAGCCAACCAGATCTCCACTCCAAGCTATTTTTGAGGCATTATCTCCAGAAAGACCCTTTCGGGGTGAGGTGAGGGAGGCAAGGTCTTGCAAGTGCAGGGGCAGGACCCCTTCTTTATTTAAAATCTGGCTATTTTTTTCATCGTGGATTTTTTTTTGCATTGATTTTGATTTTGTAAAGACATACTGCATTGAAACATTTTGTTCCTGAGTTACGTTGTGTCCCTCTGAAATGTTGCATCCTAGCAAGTATCTCACTCGCCTCATCCTAGCCCTGGCCCTGATCACCCAGATTTTATGATGCAGAACAGCAGGCCTGGGAGTGAGGAGCATGGCAAAAGGAGCAGCCAACACTTATCCTGAAGGGCCCGAGCACCTGGTGTTGCAGAAGCCCCAGTAGCGACTGCTCAGCGCGAGCACACTGAAGATAAACTAGACAGAGCCTCCCAGCCCTCATCCTTGGTGAATGAATGGTCTGGGGTGCCACACATCATCCATTTATTCACAGTCATTCTCTGAGGACCCGCTCTTGGTAGATGCTGGTGAGACCAATGTGGTGACGATCACTTCCAGGCCGGGAAGACAGGCTCATAAACAAACGAAGCCTAATGCCGGTGATAAGGACTGTACAAAGCACCGTGGGAGTCTGCTCGAGCAGTGATTCATTGGATCTGATCTGCGGGGACAGAACCCAAATGCAAGATTCATTCCCAACCCAGGAGAGATCCTGTCAACCACAGGTCATTTTCCGCGTTCGCTAACAAGCCTGCCAGTCTCTGCGGTGGGATGTGAGCTGGGGAGTTAGCCTCATTTGCTTTAGTCACTTGGGCAGCAATCAAGGGACTCCCTACCCCCCCTTCGTACAGCAGAGGCTCGGTCGGGTAGAAACAATTAATGAAACGATTCCCACATAATTAGAGGGCTTAACTGATGAAAAGCCAGAATATGGTTTTTTATTGCCCACTCTCTTTTGTGATTTGAGATTCAGGCAGTGGGTATGGCGGGGACTTTCAAGGAAGAAAGAGAGAGAAAAGAATGTGCTTGTGAACAATGGTCTAGCTCCCCATTTTACAGATGAGCACATTGAGGCCCCGAGTGGACAATTGAGTTGTTCAGAGGGACAGCCTTGAAAGACAACCTGTTAGTAATAATAGTGCAGACCCACAGGTGAGGGGAAGAATGTGGGGGAGGACAGTGACTGCCTCCACTTCTCCAGTTGTACAGGGACATGTACAAGTTTGCTTTGTTAAGAAATTAATTAAGCAGTGAGGTGCCTGGGTGGCGCGGTTGGTAACGCGTCCGACTCTTGATCTTAGCTCAGGTCATGATCTCACAGTTCATGCGTTCGAGCCCTGCATCTGGCTCTGTGCTGATGGTGCAGAGCCTGCTTGGGATTCTGTCTCTTCTTCTTTCTGCCCCTCCTCTACCTGTGTGTGCACGTGCATGCTCTCTCTCTCTCAAAGTAAATAAATTAAAAAAAGAAAGAAAAAGAAAAAACATTAATTAAGCAGCAGCTAATCCCTACAGAGGCGATAAATAGAGCCAATAAGCTGGCATTTGGTTTGTGGCAGGAGACGAGGACCCTCGTGGCCGGTGCCAGGTGTCCCGCACGCTAGAGAGGAGGGGTTGGGTACTTTAAAGGAGGGTACACCTAGAGTGTGGAATGTGGTGGCACTCGGAGTCTCCTCCCGGCAGCCCCGTGCCTACCTTGCCATGCCTCCGAATGCCCAGCAGCGTGGCATCTGTTCTCTCACACAGGCAAGAAGGCAGGAATACCATCAGCTCCATTTTATGGTTGAGGAGATTGGCACTGAGAAATGTTCAGTGATTTGCCCAGGGGCATTCTGCTGAGCCCTTTCCTGGTGGATCCTGCCCTGGAGCCCAGCCCTCTGTGTTGTCGGCCCACCCTAGGCCCTCTCCCCAGTCTCGCAGAGACTCCGCTGTTGGAATACACAGTCCGGGCTGCTGTCTTTGCACAGCGGGGCTGTGTGTGGCTATCTCCACCCCATGGCCCATCATTCCTGTCAACTCCACCAGTTCAGGGAGACCCACCATCATCTACCTTTGAGTCCATCTGCTCCAGAGTTCTTTCTTACGGTTTTCTTTATATACACCTAGCCCATCTCCCCTCCAAGACTCCCTGCACTAAAGACCTTGTCTTTTGCCTCCTGCTAGCCCCAGGGCCTGGCACAGTATCTGGATAGTAGTGTTCCAGAAATATGTCTCCCTCCCCCTGGTCTGGTATGGCCAACCCTTGTAATAGCCCGGTGAAGCCAACTTTGGGATTCTCTGATTAGCCACACTACAGCCAATCCACTTCCTGGAAGCTGCCATGGGAATGGTCTTTGTCCTTGAAACAAGAGATTACAAATGCAGATTCATGGCAGGGGTTGGGTGGTTGAAGCAGGTACCACAGAAGAGTGAAGCCCACCTCCTGGGTCTCTAGGGATGCCTCAGGTCCACACAAGTGGGCAGGTCTTCTCAGCTCCTTTCCATGCTGGTTTCAGGAAACTATGGTCCCAGTGCTACTGGACCTTTGCTTTGCCAAGGGAAGCAGAAATCTGAATTTTGATGTGAAACTTACCTATGTGACAGTGTTGGTGTTAAATCCATCTTTTTTTTTTTTTAATTTTTTTTTTCAATGTTTATTTATTTTTGGGACAGAGAGAGACAGAGCATGAACGGGGGAGGGGCAGAGAGAGAGGGAGACACAGAATTGGAAACAGGCTCCAGGCTCCGAGCCATCAGCCCAGAGCCTGACGCGGGGCTCGAACTCACGGACCGCGAGATCGTGACCTGGCTGAAGTCGGACGCTTAACCGACTGCGCCACCCAGGCGCCCCAAATCCATCTTTTTAAAAAGCCACTGTGATCGGATCAAACAAAACACAAGTCTGGGCTGCTTGTCTCTCTGCCTGTGGGGGAACTCTGATTTTAGCGCTTTCTTAGGCAGAAGGCTGAAAAGATGGCAGGAAGGGCTGGGGTGGGTTGGGGTCTGCAGGAGCCACTCAGAACGTCCCTCCCTCTCTCCCCACCTTGTAGGGGGTGCAGGGGCTCCCCTGTTCTGTACTTGAAACGGTACCTTGCTGGCCCGATGCTGTTGTGTGGTGTTGTAAAACGCCGTCCCCTGCTCTGGTGGTCTTGAGTCTCCCTCCCACCAAGCTCACCGTGCTCTCTCCTTCCTTGTGGGTAAATGAGAGGAAAAAGTCATCAAGTCTCGTGGTGCTTTCCGCGGCTTGACAACGTTAGTCTCAAATGTCTTCTCAGCGAATCTCCATGTTTTCAATTACCTCCTAACTCACCTCCAGGGAGCCCAGCCAAGCGGGAGGATTAGTAAAATAATGAGCTTAAATTATTTAGTTTTATTCCCCCCACCCTGTCTTTATTCTGTGGCAGTATTGAATCTAATCCAGGTCCAGATGCATTGGGTGATACATGACAGGTGATGGCTAATAACTGATCTCATTTTCAAATTAATATGCAAATTCCCTCGGAGCTGAGGAATGGAATGAAAGAGGCCAGTTGGGGCCAGCAGGGAGGAGAGTTGTGAGCAGGGAAGGAGCAAGAGGAGAGAGGAGGCTGCGATGTACCCCCTTATCCTCCCCTCCCTGGTCTAATCAGAACCTTCCTAGGAGACACGGGGGAGGGGAAATTGGATAACGTGGAAAATCGTCTTTGTCGAACAGAATCCCCAAGTGTACTCATGTCTCCCTCTACAGGGAGGCTGTGGGATCTTTGTACAGCAGAGCTGGAGGGGATTCTTCCCCCATTTTACAGATGAAGGAACTGAGGTCCGAACATACGAAGGGAGTTGGGAGCAAATCTGTGCCTATAAATCAGGATTGCCCTATGCCAGCAGGAAGGCCTGAGGGAGAAGTCTCCCATGAAGTGAGCCGCAGGAAGGAGATTCTTTCTCCTCCAGACTCTGAAAATATATCCCTTCTAGTTCAAGAAGCAGGTCCTCTGTGTGTGGGATTCTCTGTCGGAGCATACCCAGTACTCTCGGTCAGCACTCTGACACTTTCTGATAATTACCAGTTGGAAGGTTGAATTCATGAAGCACAGTGAGGCACCTGCTACCTGCTGTGTGTCTGTCATTGTGTTGAGCACTGGAGACAGGCTTCTGTTCTGTTAATTTAATCATCAACTTCACATAACAAATGGGAAAGCAGAGTCCCAGCTAGTGACATTCCAAGGGGAGAGACTTCCCAGCAGAGGTGGGTCTGGATTCCAGGGCTTCTCAGTCTGTTCCAGTGCTAGTTCTGTCTCCTGGCCAGATCTTAATCTTCAGGCTAGGAGTTCTGGACGTGGTTGTATCCAGCCTGGTTTCTATTTATTTTGAAAAAGTTCATGGAAAAATAAGTTATCTTCCCAACTCACCCAGGAAGATGGGTTATTGGAAGGAAGGGGCCACAGGCTGCATTGACCCGTAGCTAGTGAAGAGGGAGTAGTTGTTCTTTGGATGGGAGGGAGCTGGGCCCAGGCATAGTGTCCTGGTGCAAAGATTGACGCCTGGGATGCTTCATTAGGCAGGATTGTCTCAGCAGGAGCCCCGTTCCCTTAATCACTTAATCTTCATGTAGCTTTCCTTAATGTGTATTTACCCTCCTGTCTATTCCCTTCTTTGGGCTGCCTTTTTTGCTGTCACTGGGGCTGTGTCTCAAGATCCTGGGGTTGTTGAATGCTGGAGGACAGGAGGCTGTAGGGACAGAGGCCTGCAGGGTAAATGGGCCCAGAGCTGGAAGAAGGGAGTCAGGGAGGAGGGATTAGGAGGAGACTTGAGGCTGTGCTGTCCAAAATGATAGCCACTAGCCAAACATGGCTATTTACATTTACACGAATTAAAATTTAGTGAAATCAAAAATTCAGTTCCTGGGTCATACTGGCATTCACACTAGTGTTCAACGGCCACATGGGGCTAATGGCTATTTTATTAGCATGAATACAGCATTTCCAACATCACAGTAAGTTCTGTCGGATGGTACCATTCTCAGGGGGGTTTTTTATGTCTTAAGCATCTGATGCCTAGTTTGATTCCCAGGATAATCTCCCTGGTATCTAGGCCCTATGTCCACCGCAATGTTCAGCTCAGGGCTTTACCTGTTCTGGGGCTTGATAACTGGCATCCCGTTATCCAAAATCAGAGGAAGGGATGAGGTGATCCTATGCATCCATCTAGGCAGTCAAGCCATTTCTATTCCAGTAAGAATAAGCCACATAGACCATTAAAAGTGAAGAGCTCTTACACTGGTCTTATAACCAACCAGTTATAAGTGGGAGTAAAACCCCTTTGACTTGGGGAGGGCAGATTTCAAGGTAAGGAAACCAGAGAGCACAAAAGTGAGGTGGGCTTCTTGTGGGGGGGTGGGGGTGGTGAGAGTGGTCCTGCTGGGCTTTTCCTTCCAAAGTGAGGGGGTTTCCTAAAGTTTAGGACCACATAGCAAACAAGGAAAGGGAAGAAAGGAAGGAGAGAGGGAGGAAGGGAGGGAGTGGGGGAAAGAGGAATCAGAAAGACAGGAAGGGTCATGATGAGCACAAAAGCCCTTAGGCTGGAACAGTATATTTGAAGACCTCACTGGTGTCAAAAGTCACTTTGTGTCTCATGCGGTGCTTACAACGTATAGATGAGGAGCTAGGACGTGCGTTCCTATCATGCACGTTGTGCAGATGAGGAAATTAAGGCTCAGAAATTAAGGTTAAGGGCTTTGTCCAAATGAGTCTTCTCTGGTGCCAAGGGGCAGTTGGCTGTTGTGCCTCACACATCTTGTTGATAAGGTCGACTGCCAGCTGGAAGGCCCAGCCCCAGGAGTTGCGGGAGGCAGCAGTAGCCAGGTGCAGACTGTGGAGTGACAGGGATTATTTGCAGCCTGAGAGCAGGAAGCCATTCAGCAGTGGAAGCAGCAGGTGAGGCTTCAGTAGGGGAGCTGTAGAGAAAGGGAGGGGGTGGGGGAGCAGGAAGAGGGTGCAGAAGTGAGCTCAGCAAAGGGGAGAAGAGGAGGAGGGTGCACAGCCACTGACAAAGAGAGGCACCTGCAGCCCAAGCCTGGGGCACCACTGGCCACTGACCCACAGGCTGGGAGGTGTGCAGTGGGGCTGCTGGGAAACTTCCAGGTTTAAGTTCATGTCTCTGCCAATTACATTCTTCTCAATCAAATCCCTTTCTGTTACAACTTGTATAGCAGGTGGGCCATCAATGTTGCCCTCACTCCGAAGTAGGAGGCCGGTTGTCTTGATTACTATTTTGCAAACATTTTTAGCAATGTTCCAGATCCAAGGAATGAGTAATGTGTATTTCTCATTGTGACCCGGGACACACACACACACACACACACACACACTCATAATTCTGTGAACTGAAACAACAGTTTCTCAAAACAGTACTCTTATTAAGATATACTCTCAGGGCACCTGGGTGGCTCAGACGGTTAAGCGTCCAACTCTTGATCTCAGCTCAGGTCTTGATCTCAGGGTCGTGAGTTCAAGCGCTGCGTTGGGCTCCGCGCCCATGTACTCCCATGTTCTCTCTTCTTAGCCCCTCTTGTCTCATCTCTGTTCTTCTCTTCCCTTCTATTCTCTTGCATTGGGGAAAATGCTGGTCACAGCCCACTAAACTGATTTTATTCCTCACTAATGGGTCTTGACCTACAGTTTAAAACACACTGATCTGATGAATTGTATGAAAACCTCACACTGCCCTTCCTTCTTAATGATGCTGCCTGTGTGACCCCTTCTGTTTGGAAGATGCAATCTCTGGGAACGTGGGCTGCATGGAACACCAGGAGAGGGTCTGTGGAGGCAGTAGGGAAAAAAATTCATCACTTCTCTCAAACACAATGATGCAATTGATATTTATCTGAGGGGCGGTCAATTTCCTGGCATGAGAGTTGACTGTTCCTATAAAATGTATTAACCAAGACAATGGGGAGAGTTATTACAGCCCTCTGTGTATGTGTGCCAGGCACTGCACCAGGAACTTTCTAGATTTTATCAAGTTTACTCTTTGCTACAAGCCTACAAGCTCAATATCATTAGTCCCATTTTACAGGTTAAAAAAAAAAAGTTGTGCTCAGAGAAGACAAACAACTAGTCTAGTGTCACTCAATATCAGAGCTGGGATTGAAATCCAGGTCTATGTATATTCAAAACCTCTATTATCTTGGGAATATGAAATTATTTTAACAGTTGAACATCAACATTACTTCAGAGAACAAAACTGCCAGGGTCTTATGTCCTCTGCCCCTGCTCTGTCTCTCTCTCTCTCTCTCTCTCTCTCTCTCTCTCACGCGTCACACGTAGACACACACACACACCATATAATTACTAAAATAAATCCGCATATAATTTACTACCCAATTTGTCTTGATACGTGTACAAGGCATATTGGATCTAGCCATATCAGGTCCCCACGTACCCCGTCTGAGAAGAAAATGGGGATGGTGTGAGAGAACTGGCAACCCCCATGGGGGTTTGTTTACATGCCAGCAGCCTCCTTTTTTTATTTAAAAATTTTTTAATGTTTATTTTTGAGAGAGAGAGAGAGCATGAGTAGGGAAGGGGCAGAGAGAGAAGGAGACACAGAATCCAAAGCAGCTCTATGCTCTGAGCTGTCAGCACGGAGCCCAACATGGGGCTCAAACTCACAAACTGTAAGATCATGACCTGAGCCAAAGTCAGACGCTTAACTGACTGAGCCACCCAGGTGCCCCACCAGCAGCCTCCTAATGCTGGTGACCTAATGTGGTAGGCAGTGTGAATCAGCTGGTTCAACCTCTATTCTTCCCTGCTTCCACCACTGCAAAGACTGAAAAGCAAAAATAATAAAATAAAATAAAAGTAAAAGTAAATTAAATTAAATTAATTAAAAAATACTACCTCCCTCAGACTTCTCTGTAGCTATTATTTTCCATGTGAATTAAGTTCTCCAATTAAATGTTCTTGCATAAGACGAGGGAAGCAAAGGTGAAGTGGAGGCCACATTGTTGCTTCTTTGGGCTATTTTTCCACTGGAAAGGGAGGTTGTGGAGATGGACCCTTTCCCCACTGTGATAGTGTTCCAATGCTCATTCTCCAGCTTCTAGGTGTTGAGAAACAGCTGTAGTGGACACAATGACTGAAAGCCACATTCTAGACCCAATCCCCAGCACTGAGAGTAGTTTGAGACAGACAGGCACAGGGGCACAGCCACAGGGCTGGTTTCTCAAGTCAGGATTCCTGAACCCTGCTTTTCATGATCATGGGTATGATCTCAAACTCAACAGCGATAGTGGTGGCTTCAGGGGAGTAGCCCCACTGGTAGGTCAAAGCCATGCTGTTCGAAGAGGCATTCCTGGACCCAGCCTGAAGCCCACACACTTTTTCCCTTCCCAAAGGTTTTAGGCACCTAATCCCCAGTCTTCCATCCCTTTCCATTTAAAATATCTAGTTATTTTCCATTCCCGGCACAGAACCTAGCTGCTATATTTTCCTTTACACCCCTACCCTGAGCATCTGACCCCCATCTAACAGGTCCAGGGAGGAGATTCTCCCTTCCAAGCAAGGACGCCCGTTCTACCATCAGGGGCTGAGGCTTGCTTCAGAACCCTGCTCAATTTATCACTTTGGCTCAGTGATTTCTATGAAGTTATCTGCACCTATTGTTGACAAATAAAAACGTACTGTCTCGTGGATGAATTGGCTAGTTTTGTTAGTCAGAACCCGGTTCAGTCTCAGGGAAGCCTCAGATAACTCATCAGGCAATCCTTCTCCTTCTGGGTCTTCTGAGATCCACAAGTCTTTCTGTGGAGGCAGGAGGTTTCCAGGGGAAGTCCCACATCCTGCTTTCCAACCCTGGAAATTGGCAATGTGTCACTGGCCCTAGCTGAGCCCTCCAAAGCCAGTCATTGATCATATCTTCTATTCCCTGAGCTCCTAAGAGTAAGGGGGGGGGGGATGTTTGTGTATCACCAGGGGAAGATCTTTTTGTTCCCCAAAGAGGGAGAAGCAGTGGGGTCTGAGTGGTTGGATCTCCCCCATCCAGGTCTTTCATTGACGTGACTGTCTGGTTTGAGGAGGCAGCATCTGCCACAGGAACCCTGGGCTGTAGCAGAGCCACAAGGTGTAGCAACCAACACCATTGCACAGATGAGAAAAACAGAGCCCAAAGAGAGGAAGGGACTGGTGCTGGGTCACACCATGAGTCAGTGGGAAGACCGTGACAACAGCTCTGAACTCCTGACCGTCAGCTCAGTGCTCTTCTTACCTCAGCATACCATCCACCCCATTCTCCAAAAGACACAGGAGACTGTCATTTCTCCTAGAGGGTGGAGCTGGGGACACAGACATTGCTGTGGAAAAACTGGTGTGTGAGTTAGCTGGTAAATTTTCCCTGCCCTCCCCCTTTTAGGAGATGTGGTGCATCTACCAGGGTCCTGATGGTAAACAGATAGCACCTCAAAATGGGTCATTTGAGGAGAGTCTAATAAAGGAACATTTACAAAGCTGGGTGCAGGGAATGGGGAAATGATAAAAGATGGTACAGTACTGAGGGGTTCCATTTCCACACTAGGTTTGGAAGGTCAAGAGAAGGGACAGTATGTGGAACCCAGAGAGAGAGGGAGTAGTGTGCGGAGCCTGTGTGACAGGAGTTGTGACTTTTGGTTGAGGGACTTGGCTAACCTAAGCAACAACACTGAGAGGGAATCAAGAGATAAACACCCCAACTTCTCTCTCTTTTCCTGCTCTTCCACTCCCTGCCAGAGCCTTCCATTGGCTAAACACAACCAGAAGCGGGGGGAAAGGGGACCCAGTGATACAGCACAAGTGGGGAGCCTCTTGGGCATGAGAGAGAGAGAGAGAGAGAGAGAGAGAGAGAGAGAGTCCTAGACCTTGGGACCAGGGAGAGAACCTATTCTCCAGATTATCTGGGTGTTTGCAGCAGGAGAGCATGGGCAGCAGGTGCAGAGAACCAGCCCTCCCATCCTGGTGAGGAGCCCAATTTCCCTGTAGCAAGATCCTTCTATGGGCTGCTCAGCCAACTATGACCCTCAGAGATGGAAAGGAATGACTTCAAGGGCATCTGAAAAGCCTCCTTTCACCAACTTTGTTTCTTGGGGAATCTAAAGGCTAGGTTTCCATGGAGGGCTTACCTGGAACATCCCTGAAGCAGTTGGTTTGGGGCTTGGGGGTGTCGTTCAGGCCAGGTGCATAGCATTCCTGCTGTTCGTAAATGTTTGCAGCTACCTCCCGAAGAAGGGAAAAGATGGCGGGAATGTTTTCAGCCACTGGAGTATACACAGCTATGTTTTTAAAGTTTATTTATTTGTTTTGAGAGACAGAGACAGAGAGAGCACAAGTGCAGAAGGGGAAGACAGAGAGGGAGAGAGAGAAGGCTCTCAAGCAGGCTCCATGGTGTCAGTGCAGAGCCCATCATGAGGCTTGATCTCATGGACCGTGAGATCATGGCCTGAGCCACATCAAGAGTCAGAGACCCAATTGACCCAACCAAAATCAAAAGTAAGCCACCCAGGAGCCCCTATATACAGCTATTTTTAATATAATGTGGGAGGTTTCATCATGCAAAATAGAGATAACTTAAGGTGTATGAAGTACCTTACCCAGATAACTTGACAACAATTTATGCATTAAGTGGGTTTATCTCAAGGATGCCTATTTTCAGGGTCTTCTCAGTTGCTGGCTCTTTATCTCCCACTGTTCTTGGGACTGTTCTCCCACTGGATCCTCTCTTGCTGGATCACTGCCCTCCTGTCTCAGGCCAGTCTCCTGGCTCCCCAAGGTGCCTGATGAAGCACGGCCCCTTTTTGTCTGGGCACCAGATCCACCTCCTCAACCTTGGGTCAAAAAGGGTATGTTGCAGACAATGTCCAGTTTAGGTCCTTCAAAAAAACAAATTCCAGGATGGGATTAAGTGTGTAATAATATTAGTCAGGGAAACACCTATGAGGGGAAATGAGGAAGGAGCCAGTAGAGGCTGGAGAGTCATTCAGGCTACAAAGTAAGACTGACCGGGAATGAAGAAGAGAGAAAAAGAAGGTTAGATGGAAACATGTAGGCTCCTGTGCACTCTAAAGAAGTTTTGGTGAGGCTCTTGGGTGTCCTCAAGCCAAAGTCCCCTGGAAGAGGAGCCTGAGTCTCTCAGGGACCTGCTTACTGTAGTATCTTTGCTGCATTAAGTCAATGGTTAGGAGCAGCCAATTGAAAGTGTGGCCTTGGTACAAACGTGGCAATGGATTTCAGAGCACAGCAACTGGGGTTCCTGGAAAACCAAGCCCACAGTAGTTAGGGATCTGCAAGGCACATTCTAAGGGCTGCCACAGATCCCTACCATGTCCACCAGCTCACCCTGTTCTCTGCTCATAGATGTGCCTCCACTAGGCTTTACTCCCTGCCTTGTTCTGTGGCTGGGGCCTAAGTCTTCCATATTGATGAATGTACTCTTCTTTACTTCAAGTCTATTCCTCTGGCATGGTCTTGTCTTGCCTTTTCTTTTCTTTTTTTTCTTTTCTTTTCTTTTCTTTTCTTTTCTTTTCTTTTTTTCCTTTTCTCTTCTTTTCTTTTCTTTCCCAGTGCTCTTCCACCTCTCTAGCTCTTCTATCCACCACTCCTCAACCAGCTATTTCTCATCTTGTTGAATCAGTTTTCTTGAAAGTCTCAGCATGCTCTCTTGAGTCTCCAGTCCATCTTAATAATACCTGGTTCACCAGTGTTGGGCAAAAAACTCCTTTCCCCTTCTTCCCACCTCCAGTATCCCTTATGATACAAACATATGAATCCTTAACAAAATATTAGCAACCCATACCCAACACCATAGTAAGAGGATTATACACCATGACCAAGTATGTTTTATCCCAGGAATGCTAGGGTGGTTCAACATAAGATAAGCAATCAATGTCATATACCACATTAATAGAATGAAGGGGAAAAATTAAGATGATCATCTGAATTGATGCTGAATATACATTGACAAAATACAATATCCTTCATGATAAAAAAACACTCAGAAAACTAGGAATAAAAAGGAGCTTCCTCAACATAGTAAAGAGCATTTGTGAAAACCCACATACTCACTGGTGAAAGATGGACAGCTTTCTCTCTAAGATCAGGAAGAAGACAAGAATGCTTGCTTTCGCCACTACTGTTCAACATTGTACTAGAAGTTCCAGTCAGAGCAGTAAGACAAGAAGATATAAAAAGCATTGAAATTGGTAAGGGAATTATCCCTATTTGCAGATAATATAATATAATTATATACATATATTCCTAAAGAAACCATAAGAAATCTACTAGCACCAATGAAAAAATTCAGACAAGTGGCAGGGTATAAAATCAACATACAAAAATCAATTGTGCTTCTATAGTTCAGGAATGAACAATCTGAAAGAAATTAAGAAAGCAATTTTGGGGCACCTGGGTGGTTCAGTTGGTTAAGTGTCTGACTCTTGATTTTGGCTCTGGTCATGATCTCAGAGTTCATGAGTTCTAGCCCTGTGTTGGACTCTGTGTTGTCAGTGCATAGCCTGCTTGGGATTCTCTCTCTCACCCCCCCTCTCTCTCTGCCCCTTCCTGGCACATTCTCTTTCTCTCTCAAAAGTAAAGAAATAAACTGAAAAAAAAAAGTAATTTCATTTACAATAGTACCTAAAAGAATAAAATACCAGGGTGCCTGGGTGGCTCAGTTGGTTAAGTGTCTGATTCTTGATTTCAGCTCCAGTCATGATCCCACGGCCATGGGACTGAGCCCCACACTGGGCTCCGTGTTGAGCTTGGAGACTGCTTAATATTTTCTCTCTCTCCCTCTGCCTTTCTCCCCTGTTCACATACACAGTCTAAATAAATAAATAAATAAATAAATAAATAAATAAATAAATAAAATTAAACAAATACAAGAATAAAATACCTAGGAATAAATTTAACCATGGAAGTGAAAGTCTCTTACACTGAACACTACAAAATATTGCTGAAAGAAGTTAAAGAAGACCTAGATAAAAGCAAAAATGTCTTTTATTCATGGACTGGAAGATTTATTATTGTTACGATGGCAATATTATCCAAAGAAATCTTAAAGATTCAACATAATCCCTAGCAAAATTCCAAGACTTTTCTTTCAGGAATGGAAAAGCTGTTCCTCAAATTCATATAGAATTTCAAGGAGCTCTGAATAGTCAAAACAATCTTGAAAAAGAAGACCCACACTTGCCAATTTCAAAATTTAATACAAAGTTACAGTAATTAAAACAGGATGGTATAGGTGTAGGAAAAGACACAGCAGCTAATGGGCTAGAACTGAGAGTCCAGAAATAAATCTGTAAATCTAGAGCCAACTGATTTTCAATAAGGGTGACAAGTTCATTCAAGGGTAGATGATAATTCAACAACTGGTGCTGGGACAACTGGGTTTCCAAATGCAAAAGAATGAAATAGGACCCCTACCTCACACTATATACAAACACTAACTCAAAATGGATCAATGGCTGGGGCGCCTGGCTGGCTCGGTCAATAGAGCATGCGACTCTTGATCTCTGGGTTGCAAATTCAAATCCCAAGTTGGGTGTAGAGATTACTTAAAAATAAAATCTTAAAAAAATGAATCAAAGGCCTAAATATAAGAGCTAAACCATACAACTCTAAAAGAAAGAGTTAGAGGTAAATCTTCATGACCTTGGATTTGGTAATGGGTTCTCAGATATGACACTAAAAGCGTGAATAGCAAAAGACAAAAATAAATACATTGGACTTTATCAAAATTAAAAACTTTTGTGCAAGGGACATTATCAACAAGGTTAAAACAACTTACAGAAGGGGGGAATATTGCAAATCATATACTGGAGAGTGTTTAATATCCAAAATATATAAATAGCTCCTGAACTCAAAAAAAAAAAAAAAAAAAAAAAAAAAAGACAACCCGATTGAAAATGGGCAAAAGACTTAAACAGACATTTTTTCCAAAGACAATGTACAAATAGCCAATAAGCACATGAGAAGATGCTCAACATCTTTAGCCATCAGAGAAATGCAAATCAAAACCACAATGAGATGCAACCTCATACCTACTAGGATGGTAATCATAATAGCAACAACAATAACGATCATGAAAATAAAAAGTGATGTCAAGGATGTGGAAAATTGGAAAATGTGTACATTGCTGGTGACAATATAAAATGGTATAGTTACTACAGGAAACACTTCAGCAGTTCCTCAAAAAGTTAACCATAGAATTACCATATGACCTAGCAATTTCACTCCTGGATGTATATTTAGAAGAATTAAAGAGAGAGCCTCATGGGGCGCCTGCGGGCAGGGGGCGGGGGAGGGGGGGGCTCGGTCAGTTAAGCTAAGATCATGATCTCAGGGTTCATGAGTTTGAACCCTGCGTTGGGCTCTGTGCTGACAGCTCAGAGCCTGGAACCTGCTTTGGATTCTGTGTGTGTGTGTGTGTGTGTGTGTGTGTGTGTGTGTATGTGTCTGCCCCTCCCCCTCTCATGCTCTCTCTCTCTCTCTCTCAAAAATAAATAAACATTAAAAAAATTTTAAAAAGAGAGACTCAAATAGATACTTGTAGGCCAATATTCATTGCAGCTTTGTTCACAATAGCTAGAAAATGGAAACAACCCAAGTGCCCATCGACAGATGAATGGATTAACAAAATATGGTATGTAAATACAATGGAATATTATTTAGCTATAAAAAAGAATGAAATTCTGATACATGCTACAATATGGATGGATCTTGAAAACATTATGTGAGTGAAATAATCCAGACGCAAAAAGACAAATATTGTATGATTCCACTTATATGAAATACCTAAAGCATCCATCATAGTGATGGAAAGTAGATTAGGGGTTACCTGGGATTGTGGGTAGAAGAGGATGGGAGATTTATTGTTTACTCAGTACAGAGTTTCTATCTGGGATTGCGGAAATGTTTTGGAAATAGATAATGGTGATAGAAGCATAACACTGAATGTAATTAATACCACTGAATTGTACCATTAAAAATGGTTAAAACGGGAACATCTGGGTGGCTCCGTTGGTTAAGAGTCTGACTCTTGGTTTTGACTCAGGTCATGATCTCACAGTTTGTGAGTTCGAGCCCCGAGTCAGGCTCTGCACTGACAGTGTGGAGCCTGCTTGGGATTCTTTACCTCTCTCTCTCTCTCTCTGTCCCTCCTCTGCTTTCAAAATAAGTAAAAATTTTTTAAAGCATGCCTTAAAAGAAAACACAAGGGAAGTAGATATAATAAATGGTTATAGAACAGAGGTGATGTTTGAAAGGTCTAAAATGTTTAAAAAATGGTTAAAACATTGTACTTTATTGTATATAGTATATATATGTATACATATGTATGTATGTATGTATATGTATAATATGAAATCCTAAAATATGTAATATAAAAATATAGAATAAGATTTATAGAGTATATAAAGTATTCCATTTTAACCATTTTTAAATATGTATACTTGACCAAATTTTTTTTTTAATGGGGTGGGGGATACACTGTGGGAAACTTGGATTCAACCCTGCTAGGGCCACCTAGGGACCATCCAGAATATACCTCAGAATTGTCCCTTTGAAGAATGGAAGCCTGGGCTATTTGTCCCCTGGCTTCCATCCCCCAGTGGTAGAGAGTTGTCCCTTTGGATTGTTAACTTCGCAGCATTTCCTGGATGTGCTCAGGTGTGGACCAAGTCCTACAGCTCCAAGAAAGCCCAGAGGCAGAAAGCAGAGCCTTCCTCTGTATGGGGAGGTGGGACTCTGTCTGCCACAGATGTGCTGAAAGCAGTGATGTGAAGCACAATACACTTCTGCGGCATGTCTCATCCTCCCTGGAGTCTGGGAGCCCTCTTCAGTCTGCAGTGTCCTTGGAAGAAAGTGGTGGATGGTTGCACCAGCACTAAGCTTGTACATTCTCAAATCTCAAGATGATGACCGGGGGTTTTCACCTCTGCCAACATCTGAAGACAGATAGAATGATGGGCTGGGTCCTTGGGAGAGCCTGCCCAGGGTTCCTTGAGAACCATCACCAGCATATGTAGTCATCAGGGTAACAGTACAGAAGGTGTTCGTCTGAAATCCAGCCCTTCTGGTGTTCCTGTCTCTCAGGTAGCACTGCATCAGTTTTCTCTCACTTCTGAACACCTGCATCTCAGAAATCCAATAAGGAAATAAGGATCCCCAAAGAGATGTCTCCCTAGAAAGTTAACAGATGATTATAGGATCTCCCTGTGGGAAGATAAGGCAGGGCCTTCCAGAGGCAGGTTGCCTCGAGGACAAAACTGAGTGTATACACTCAGGTCATGGGGAACAAAGACAGGCCAGTTTCTAAATCTAACTCCTTTTGTTAATTTATTTATTTTGATACAAAAAGAGCAGGGGGCAGAGACAGAAGGAGAGAGAGAGAATTCCAAATAGGCTCCATGCTGTCAGCACAGAGTTGGATGCAGGAGCTCAAACTCAATCGTGAGGTCATGACCTGAGCCAAAATCAAGAGTCAGACAGATGCTCAACCGACTGAGCATGCAGGCGCCCCAAAATCTGACTTCCTTTGGAAAGCAGCATTACCATCTCAAATATGAATGAAGGTGACAGAAATGATGGAATAAACCATCTCCTGGGCATGGCTAGTGGAAAGAAATATAGAAGTAGAGGTCAGACTGCCTCAGCCCCCATATTGCTGTGCAGTCTGGGCATCCTTTCCTTCTCAGTTCTCCCCTTCCTCAATCTTAGTTCTCCAGATTGAAAGAAAAAAAAAACGTGAAAAAGGAGACAATTCCTGTGGTCCTTTCAAGCAACGTTCTTCTTCAATCATAGGATCCTGATCTATATACGTCTGGGGATGTCTGTCCACGTTACAACTTTCCTGAGGTGGAATCTTCCCTTGCTGAAGTTTGAGAGTGTGAATTTTTGTCCCTATCAACCTGATTGATTGGTATTGACTATGTTTCAACAAGAACTCTGTGCTGGGAGCCTGGCTCTGACCTCTACAAGCTCCTGTCCCCAAGAGAAAAGACAGGTGCATGTGAGGGCACAGATTAATCTTCCATGCCCCTTTCCATCCTCTTTGTGGGATTTAGTCAGAGCCTAGTATGTGTGAGTTTGGGTATGAGTAGAAGTTGGTGGTAGAGAGGACTAGTCATTAAATAATAAAATATTCATGAGAAGCAGCATGGCATAGCAGGGACAAAAAGATTTGCAGTTAGAGAGAAGTTCAAATCCTGGCTTTGGTGTTTCTTAGCTTCATGTTCTTGAGAAAACTACTCAAAACCTCATGTTTTTTGTTTGGGAAATGGGGATAACCCTGGCACATAGGGTTGTTTTTAAGATTAGCAATAATCTATTTAAGTACCTGGTGAATACCAGATGCTCAATAACTGGCAGCTGTTATTTGGGAATAGGGCTATAATAGTTAAGATTCTTTTGGCTGTAAGCAACAGAAACTGACTGGCTAAGTTGAGTGAAAAAGCATCTGGGATCCCAAGAATACTGGGATAATGCACAAAAATCAAAGAAATAGCCAAATAACCATGATGTAAGACGGACAGATAATAGGATCACTTCAAGGATCTAAGGAGTGGGAGGAGTGGACTTTCTCCCAAGAAACCACTTTTGGAAAAGCCAGACATGGCCCTTAGAAAGGCTTCTCCCTCCTGGGTATCAGAGCCAGGCATTGGGAAATCCTTGGAAGCCAGATTGCCACCTCAATTAGTGTCCACTAAGGATGATGTCTTTAATGATAGCCAACTCTGGGCTTGACATTTACTTCTGAAGGGACCTTGGATCTTGGAAAGTGGACAATTTGACATTAAGCTGCTTTGAATGAGGTACTGACAAGCTGAAGCTACCCCTTTCTCCCAACACATACAGCCTCCATAAGCTAGAGGAAGATTAATGGATATTGCCCTGCTGTTAATCATTTGCAACTACAGTCACCAGTGACAGACATGTTTGAGAAAAGATTGCAGTCTATAGTTTGTGTTCATTGGTTTCTATAAGCTTCCATTATGCCTTCTGTTCATCAATATCTATTATATAGATAAGTTACATCACAGATATTTTTGTGTCACACCTTTGCATGCTTCTTACTCCCTCAGGAACCCAATAAACAAAGAGTCCTACCAATACTATATCCAACTCATTCAGTGAGGTACTACAGTACTTCCTAGAATTCCAAGTGTGAGCACTGGATAGAACCTTAGAGATCACCTGGTCTATGTTCTCTGTCCTGGCTGTACATCAGAATCATATGGGACATTTGAATACTGATGCCCAGGAACCACTTCCAGAGATAATTCTGATTGAACTGGTCAGGTAGAGTCCAGGAGTCAATATTTTCAAACAACTGCCAGGTGATTCTTATGTGAGTAGAGATTGAGAACTATTAATTTGATGCAAGCTTTATTTCACAGACAGGAAAACTGAAGTACAGTAAGGTCACTTAACTGATACTTTGCTAAACTGGGGCTTGAGCCCAAGTGTCCTGATTACCAATTCAATGTTCTTTCTCTTTTGATAATTGGCTGATCTTGTCCAATGAAAAGTTGGAAGTCTTCCAGAAGGAATTATGAGATTTGGCATGAGTTGGAATGGAGTTTAGGCTGAGGGGAACCAAGACTAGGGCAAGCAATCCTGGGACTTTGGAGGAGTAGAGCCATAAATGGAACTTGAAATGTGAAACCTACATTGTAAAACGTAACACATAATACCATGTCAGTTTCTAGTGTGAGTGTCTATGTGAGCGAGCACCAGGTCATTGTTTCTCAAACCTGTAGTTATGTAAGAGAAAAAGGCCACCACTCAATATTTGAGACAAGAACTGGCCAAGAGACTCCACTCAACTCAACGTCTCCTAGGATCTTCACATTAACAGGGATCATGTTGCTTTTTCTTTATGCAGCTACGCTTGTACTTGGTACTCAGTTTACAGATACATGGGTAGGTGGCAAAAAATTAACAGAAATGGTTAAAACAAAAAATGTATAACAGTTACATCTGGGGGTGAGGGAGTATGAAATTGGGGAACTATACACAGGGGCTTTCTTCCTTATTAGCTTAAGTAATGAAGAGATATGCTAGTTAGGAACAATATGTCCAAGCAAAGCAGACTGCTGGATTTATATAATGTTTTGGAGTCAGGGATAATTTGGGGATTGTAATGGTTTTAGAGCTGGAAGTAGGCTACTGTTAGCCTTGGAAGTGTGCTTATTTAGGCAAGACTGCACTAGAGTAAGTTGCCTGCTGATTGAGTCACCTTCAACAGCTATCACTGATTGGGGTTTTCAGAAGTGTATTCAGTATATTTTATCATTGATAGCAGATGGAGGTAAGTTGTCATTGATTGATCAAACAGATTTAAAATTGGTTCTGTAAAATCAATCTTTGTCTGTAAGTACAGAAACTTCATTTTTAATCTCAGTTGATGGTTCAGAATTATCAAAGGATCTGTGTGCCAGATTGGAGAAGAAAAAAAAAAAAGAGATGCCAAGCATAATACTTCAAAATAGACCCAAGGTGAAAGATATTCTTGTGAAATTTCAGAACACCAGGAACAAGAAGATCCAAGTCATTTATGAATGGTCATGAATCAGAATGGCTTTTGACCTCTCAGCAGCACCTGGAAGCTAGAAAGCAATAGAGCAGGATCTTAAAAATTCTGAAGGAAGATTATCTTCAACCTAGAATTCTATACTCAGCCAAACTATCACCCAAGAGTAAGGACAGAATAAGATATTTTCAAATAGGCATAGTATCAAAAAATGTACTTCCCTGTACTCTTTTTCAACAATATGCTCGGGGGATGTGTTTCACTAAAATGACAGAACAGGGGCACCTGAGTGGCTCAGTCAGTTGAGCATCCAACTCTTTTTTTATGTTCCTTTTTTAAATTTATTTTTTAGAGAAAGAGAGACAGAGCACAAGTAGGGGAGGGGCAGAGAGAGAGGGAGACACAGAATCCAAAGCAGGTTCCAGGCTCTGAGCTTTCAGCCCAGAGCCTGACGTGGGGCTCAAACCCATGAACCATGAGATCATGACTTGAGCCAAAGTCGAATGCTTAACCAACTGAGCCAGCCAGGTGACCCAAGCATCCAACTCTTGATTTTGGCTCAGGTCATGATCCCAAGGTTGTGGGATCAAGCCTCGTATCAGGCTCTGCACTGAGCGTGGAGCCTGCTTAAAATTCTCTCATGCCTCTACCCTTGCCCTCTCATGCTCTCTCTGTCTCTCTCTCAAAAATAAATAAACATAAACAAAAATTAAACATTCTCTTTTTCTCCCTCTGTCCCTCTCCCCTACTCATGCTCACTCTCAAAAATAATTTTGAAAAAACATTTGAAATGAGGGACTAGATCACGAAAGAGGAAGATATAAAACACAAGGCAGAGGAGACTTACGGGAGAGAGGCAGATTGATAAATGGAGATCCTGTGATGACAGCTATATAATGGGCATAGAGGGCAATTGGTTCAGATATGTATAACTCGTGATGTTTCTTGAAGACTTATAAATGAAGATCCCAGCTACCTTTTTTTATTTTTTTAAACCACAGATGGAATGTTCTGGTGAACTTGGCCCAGTGTCTATCTGTTCTAGGCTTGTTACAATGGTGTGCTCTGCTCCTAGACTATGACCAAAAGACAGTTCAGTTCAGTTTCCCTTGGGAGCTTTCATCTAACAGGGGCCATGTTGCCTTGTCCTTACACAGCTAAATTTGCACTGACATTTAAGTTTGGGGATACATGCACAGGTGGCAAAAAAGTAAAAACAAAGACAATAGACAGAACAATAGAATGGTTACTTCTGTAACCATTGTAACAGAGTGGTTTTGGTGAGTGGTTATGCAATTGGGAAGTAACATGCAGGAGTTTTAGGGAGCTAGTATTTTTTAAAGAATGTCGTAATGATTCTTTAAACTGTAGTTGTATTTTTTTATGCTCTTCTGTATATATGATACATTTCACAATTCAAAAAAATCTGTATCATTTGATATAAATAAACCAGCAGTCATGCTTACTAAGCTTCTTTCTGAAGGTACATTATTTTCAATACTATAAAAGGCTCAGTGAAAACTCCAAATGGTTAAGATAAACAGCTTCACTGTTCTCTTCCTGCTGCAGCAGCAGAGATATAAAAATTTAAAAAAATAATAAACAGATGCCTGACCGTTTTGAAACCTAAACATAATGGAACACTTTTTAATTTCCTGATTACCTTGTATATTTATTAACAACAAAACAAATGTCCATTCACACACACACACTCTACAGGACTTCCTAATATAACTGTTATATTAGAGAAGGTGGCAAAATTTCTTACTTCATCATGAAATGACACCTGGAACTGACCTTTTGGTAGCTGACACCAAATGAGAACAGGAAGAAGAGAAGGGTATACTCAGTCTAAGTGTATGTTTGTGTGAGACGGTAAGAGAATGTGCCCCAGTGAACCACGGCTTTTGACAATGACCTCACCCAGCAGTAGGGCAATGGTCAAAGAAGGTCTGGCACTCACCAATCAGATCAGCTGCTCTTCTATGTGGGAAGGACTAAATAAGATAAAGTGAAGAAGGCCAATAGTGGCCAATCCAACATTCAGCCATCTTGGAAAATATCGTGAGAGTCTCCTTTATGGAAATGAATAGGGAGAATCAGCCCCCTGACCTGTCTACAGTGAGAACCATGCTATAACTAAAAGGGAGGGATTATAGAAGTCAGAATTCAGCCGAAGAAGCAGATCCAGCTGCTCTGACCTTTAGAGAATAAGCAGGACTATTGTTTTACTTCTGCCTCTTAACCCTTACTCAGATTTCTCTTGTGGCCAACTCTAGCCTGAAACCTACATTCTGTGAGATGCACTTCCAACATAGCCAAGTTAACACAGCATGAAGCCACAGTCTATACGTTAAGGATTTGACATACATATACATCTCTCTCCTTTTTTTCTCATTCATAAACACATCAACACATTCTATTTTAACGTCTAACATTTAACAAAGTGTTTTCTATATACAAGTGCATTTGATCCTGTGCTTACTCCCAACATACTCTTACTAATGAAGATACCATTGTAATGGAATGCCTCATAAATGTCTTAAGCCATACCATTTTAACCTTCAAGACAAATCTATCAGCTGTGTGTGTTTTTCTACCATTTTCAGATGAGGAATTGGAGCTTGGGGGATACACAGCTCTTTATACTGAACTTCCAAATGCAAGCAATAGCAGTTATTCTTCTACATAACAGGAGGCATCCCTGTTCTTCAGACAACCGGTAACACCCCAAACTTTCCTTATGAGAGGAGACAGCATTCTTTTTACCCATCTTTAGATTATGTGAATTCTCTTCTAGCTGTGTCATATCTTCCCTTTAATATCTTCAGATATAAAGTTAATTACAATTAACACATTTTAATTTAGATAATAGGAGGATGAGCAGGTGAGATGGGTTAATATAGACAAAGATACATTCATATCAAAATAACAGAACACTCATAACTACTTGCGTCTTCATTTCTGAATGTATTTAGTTACAGTTTGTATTTATAACTTACCTTCTTCCACTATTCATTTTACATTCCCTTTGTTCCTTAACAAGCACCTCAAATGCTCATGGTTCTTTGCCTGGTGGGGTGACCAAAACCTTTATGCCTTAAGAATCTGGGTCAAGGGTGGGGGCAGGTGGGGCGCCTGAGTGGCTCAGTCTGTTAAGCATCTGACTTTGGATCGGGTCATGATCTCATGGTTCTTGGGTTTGAGCCCCGCATCAGGCTTTGTCCTGACAGTTGGAGCCTGGAGCCTGCTTCAGATTCTGTGTCTCCCTCTCTCTCTGCTCCTCCCCCACCCCCGCACTCTATCTCAAAAATAAACATTAAAAATTAAAAAAAAAAAAGAATCTGGGTCACTGGGTTGTTGTAATCTTCTATTTAATACAGGATGTGGGAGCATTAGCAGGCACTCCAGAAGATTGCTTGTGTTCCATAAACCCTTCTTTGTCCCCCTGTGTTTCCCCTTGTTAGGATGAATCACCCCAGTTGACCCTCACTCTTTATCTGTTGATTCACTGGCACGAAGAGCCCAGAGTTGGCAAGGTGGCAGTCCCAACCTTCAGTATAAAGAACCATAGTTGTGTCCCATGGAAGGAACATTTCTCCCTTGGCAACAGAGCTCAAAGTAACAGGGCTGGAAAGCAAAGATTTTGCTAGTGACTCACTAGGGATAACAGTGAGAAAAGCCATTCTCATTTCTACTCCCTGATTCCTGTCCTCATAAATCCTGCTATGGGCGAAAATACATTCATTAGTGATTTAAATCATATATCACATCCTGGAGAGCATTGTCTCAGTCTCAGTTACCACCCAGCTAGAGTGGTGATCAAATCTTCAAGTGACTATTCCACTTGGTTTTTCCTACTAGGATAGCCCTCACTCCCCAGATCAGGAACCAATGTAGGCAGTTATTCCAGCTTCTAACCATGTTACTCCAATTATATATTCTTAAAATACTACAGGGTGGGCTTGGGGACCCACTGGACCCACTGTGATTACCTTACCTCCATGAGCCCCTACTCTGACTCATGAACCACAGCAGCATTTGAAGTCTCCATGAAGTAGTTTCAGTGTCTCATCCTTACAAAGTCTGATTATTTCCCTTTCCCACTGCACAGTCACCCTGATAAATGGTCATTGGCCCTTTTAGGGAAGACTGGGAGGAGGATGTATGGTACACATTTTTGGTATTGTAATAGGGTCTTCCCTCAAGGAAACCTGGCCTCTTCCTCATTCCAGAGCTTCTAGGTCTGTGAATTGATTCAAGTCTGAGAATTGGTTGAAGGGCTGGAACTCTCTATCCTTGCAATTAACTTGGACTTCTATTACCATACTGAAAGCTTTCCACTTACATAAGTCAAGTAAAAATATAGTAGGCTGCTCCTGTATCTCCATTTTGGGATCACCATGATCAAATAGTCAACAGCAAAGATGCCCGCTGTCAAACCATTATGATTACTGCTTCAGCTTTGCTGCCCACAAGATAATCATGTCCATCTTGCCACTGGTGATTAGGTGACTTCATCACTTATGCCCAGTCACCCAGGGATCCATTATCCCCACTGGATTCAGGGAGCTCAGTTTGAAGGCAGTATTTCTCTTGGTTGTTCCTGGTTTTTAGAGTATAGTTCCTACAGAGCCCTTCCACAATTCTGGGCTTCCCCTTGTGAATATATTTTTTACATCCCTAGTGAAAGGAGTGTCCTCTAGGTGGACATATATTTAAGGAATGGGGGAGTAGGTCTTATATAAAAATTCATTCCAGTTTTCTTAAGCCTTTGGATGGCTTCCTTTATAGTGTACTGAAGAATGGCTGGCATTTGAACTTGATTTAGTATAGGCCATCATGGGGTTCAGGCAATTCTGCCTAATCCAACATTATATTTCTCACATTCTGATCTAATACCCTTAAGTACCATTCGTACATATATTCTTCAGATTTCTGTCTACATAAATTGGAAATGAATCATGCAATTCTCTTGGCATGTGTGGCACCTCCTCACAGGTAACAATTCATACCTCACTCTCTGGGGCTTGTTTAAATTTTTATCTGTTTATCAGGCTAAGCAATCAGAGGTGACAATAGGTCCCAAGGAGAGTCAGTAGTCCCTTGCAAGGCAACTACTTAGGGGAAACTGTCACAAGGGAACAGTTTATACAAGGGGAAACCAATCTCCTCAGCAAGAGTACAAGAGGCTACTTCTTTTAGAAAAGGAGAGCTGGCTGGATTTAGGGGTTCAAGGTCTCCAGTTTCATCAGATCCCTCCATATGTCCCCGTTCAATTTTTGGTGTACTACTCTTTCCTGAGAAGAGCCTTGAGGTTAGCCCAAGGGTCTAAGAGGTGGAGATTCAGTTTGCATTGTAATTCAACCACCTGTGAGAGATTAGACTTTAGGTTTAGTGTTCAGAAATCCTGGTGGCTACAAGTGATGAAAGTTTCTTTTCTGTCGGTCACAGAAGTTTTCAGACACCCTTAGCAGAAGTTGAATGAGAATTTAAAGCCCTGAGCATGTAATTTTCTTTCTCCAAGTCCTCAAACACAATTAGAAGAAAGCAGCCAGCCCCATTATATTCCTTAATGTCACCAAAACATTCTATGGCAGGAACCATCTGGTCACCCAAAGCCTTGCCTTCTATAGACACTTGATTACAAATGTCTGCAGGTGAGAATATAAGTAGACATTGACCACCATTTGTCCATGTGCTACCAATTTCCTCTGTACCACAGGAAAAAATGGTCATTAATGCCTTTAAATGTAATCAAATCAGAAATCCCACCAAAACTAACCCAGAACCAATTCAGAGAACTCATCCTGATGATTCTGTTTCCTGACATCACTTCTGGTACCAAATTCTATACAAGAGATACAGCAGGCATGACATAGAACATGGGATTTGTTTGAGAGGTTTGACATTATTTGGAGGTGGTACAATCTCAGTTCAGCTGTTTTTCTCTGGTGCTGACTCTGAACTCACATGGCAAGTGTTGGGAAGGGAAGACAGGAAGTGGAGGAGAGCAGAAACATCTGGAAACATCAGACCTCCCAGAGGAACAAGCTAAAAATTGTGACTGTCTCTCTGTCTCCAAGTTCTCTCCTTAAATGACCTGAAGGAGAAACCAGTGTTCTCCCTGCAAGGCCACCCCACACCTGGCCCAGGATTGGGAGAAGCTGCTGGAAGAGATCTCACAGGAGCTAGAGTTGCAGAGGGCCCAGATACTGCCCACGCCAGCAAGAGGAGTTAGCGGATTTGCAAAACACGTGTGACCTAAAACACAGGCTGAATTTCATCTTTTGGAGAGTAAGCATGACGACTGCTTCTCTTCTACCTTTCAAGTCTTCTGTAGGTTTCTCCCATGGCTCTAAACCAAACACATATGGGGGAGGGAATTCTGGGAAATGCAGTTCAGCTGCACTAAGTCCACAGTTTTAAAGCTACCACAGTATGCTGGGCAGCTAGAAACACACATGCAAATGGACAGATAGGAAAAACAACATGGTATCCTGGGCAATCCTGGATATTGATGTCTGTCCCAAATCTCCCTTTTAAATGAACCCAGACTATCCACACTGGGACTGGTGAGGAAAGCTGTCACAGGCTAACACATTTTCAGCTGTATCTGAATCCACTACTCTCTCTGGACCCTCCCTTTGCTGGTTTTCACTGCCCCAGGCCTTACCACTATACCTTGGCTCTGACCCTGGCCCCTCAGATCGGTGACCTGCTCCTGGGCCTACCTTCTGCCTCAGGCCTTGCTGTCCTGGTGCTGACCTCTGGCTTCCCTGTAGGACCTATAAGATGCCCAGTTGCTATACCCCCCTGGACTCCCCCACCCAAAACAGATCTGTTGTTCACCAGCCCCAACAGAGAGACCTCAAGCAAGTAAATGAGTCCTGCAAAGGAGTAATGATAATGGTGCTGATGGTAAATTGTCTAGCACCTATGGCTTTTAAATGTCTTTATCTGTGCGAAGTCTGGACCACTTTGAATGAATCATGCTCCTTCCAAGCTGCTTAGGGGGCCTGTGAGTAATAGACCCGTATGTGAATTATGGTTAAGAAAATCCTATAGCAGTTGGAGACTTAATGTAAAAATAGCCCATTCCCACCTCCCTAGAAATGGTTTGTTTGGTTTTGCTCATTAAGTGTGTATAATTATACCTTAAAGTTGTTTTCCTTTGCATTTCTTTAATTGATAGTGCAGATGCCTTTTCCCTGAGATGATTTACCATCTAAATCTCCTTGAGTTAGCATTTTCTTCTCATGTGTTTTCATTTCTTATTTTGTGAAATTTGGGTTTGACCTTATGTATTTTATCAAGACTTTATATATTTTAGACAATAGATTTTTCTGACTATATTTAAATATATTTCACTCTTCTGTTGTTTTCCTTCCGGTATTTCTTTTATTGCTTCTCAACGTGCAAAAGTCCTCACTTTTATGGATGTCAACATCCATCTTGTTCCTGATGATATCCTTCATTTTTATTATTCATAAATTTATTTCCCTCCAGAACTGAGATAAATATTCTGTTGTATTTCTTCTAGATAATTTGTTATGGATTGGATTTTTATATTTACCTCTGATTCCTCTGGAGTCTGTAGAGGGTAGTATTTAAGAGCCTGGACTTTGCTGTCAAAATGGTGTGAGTTCAAATTCTGTCTTTTCTCCTTACTTCCTGCAGAACACCATGGAAAAACATTTGTCTTCTCTGAAGCTATTTTCTCAGATTAGTTTTCCATACTACCTTTTCTTTCTTAAATATTTTTAATAGTGAAATATAACACAGAAGAAGTGCACAAAACATACATGGATACATTATTATCATTTCTACATTACTTTTTTATCCTTCATTCTCTCAGTTGGATTCCTCTCTAAGGTATCCCATGGAGGTTTTAAATTGATTTGTATTAAATATCACTTTTGTATTGTCCGGGTGCACCAGGGGGCACTGCTGGCTAACGTGATACCCCCAAAGGGGGTGTTTCGAGGGTAACAAGACAGCCACTGCTGATAGACCTGACCATGGTGGTAACTCACCCAAGAGAGGATGTCTCAAAATGAATAAGCAGAAAAAGGAACCAGAAACTGGGACCTGAAAGTCAATGTTTGGGAATCAGAACTGGGAGGTTAGACAGAGGCGGTGATAAAGAAATGAACAAAGCAGGGAGGAAGCTGTCAAATTTGATGACTCTGTCCATGATGTGGGGTATCAATGAGGTGCTCCTTTATGATTTTGCCCACCCTGACAGACAGAGACAGAACACGGATAGGAGTGATGAGCACTGAGAAAACATGGGGATGCTGTTCTCTTACTGCGTTTGCTATTCCTAGGCACGAGGTAGTTCTCTCTCTCCAGGTATTAATGTCTTCTTTCTGCCATTAAATATTTATAATGTTATTTGAATAAATCTCTCATGGTGCAGGTTGATATTCAAATTTTTATTACCATAAATGGGCTCTTTGTTTTCATTTTTCCCTCAGTGTGCTACTAGTATGTAACAATGCAATTGATTTTTGAGGCAGCATCTTGTATCTCATAACTCTTACAGAGTCCATTTATTACCTCTAATAATTTTTTGGTTGATTTCTTTTGATTTTCTAGGTCAATGGTAAAAAAAAAAGCAACATCTTTATTCTTTTTCTTTATATATTTATGTCCTTTATTGTCTTCCTTTTCCAGTAGTTATTGCAGGTTCTTCTGGTGCTCTATTCAGTAGGTACAAGGAAAAAGACATCTTTGTTTTGTTTCTTTACCTTTTCTTTAAGGAAATGACTGACATTTCTACAACATGTATTGTGCCTTGCCTGTAACAGACACACAATTTTTGTAGGTTGAAATGAGATTAATAATCCACTTTAAATAATTAACGTAAATAACTTAAAGAAAGAAGCTATCCCCCTAATCTTGTATACAAAATGGATTTTTAAACACACCAAAGTTATTTCTGGCACATATTAAGGTAATGGAATGGCATTTGCTATTCTACTTTTCTACTAATAAGGGTCAATTATATTGAGGCTTTTGATTTCTGTGTGACAGTTTTGAACTCCATGATTAAAACTGGTTTGGGTTTAGTGTTTCATTCTCTGAAGATTCTGTATTTTAGTTCCTAAGTTTTACTTGGGGATTTTTGCATTTGTTTTTCCAAAGTGAATTGTTCTAGTTTGCTTTCATGATTGGTATCTGTCGGATGTGAATTAGTCCATATTTGCCTCAGTGAATGTTAGCTAACATTTCATCTTTTTTTGTAATCTTAAAGACTACATAAAACTCAAGTACCCTTGATTTTTCTGAAAGTTAAGAAAACCACCTAGGGAATCCATCTGGAGTAGGTTCCTTGTATGGAATAAATCTTTAATAACAACACCTACTATTTCTTATTCTGTTATTAGTCTGGTCGTGTTCTCCTTCTTCCCGCATTAGCTCTTGGAATATAAAAACATGTATGAAGGATTATGCACTTCTAGTTAGATATCAACTTTATTACCATGTAACTGAGAATAATTTCCTACTAAATTATAATAAATACAAAAGAAAAATGTATCTCCTTTCTCACTTACTGGCTTTATTAATAATCTCCTTGAGGCTGAGATTTGGCCCAGTTCACCTGTTTTTCCAAGGAGCCAAGTGCAATATGGAACTCATTGTAGGTGTTAAGTAAATGTGTACGGAATGAGATAAAGGGCGAGCCCTTTCTGCAGGAGATGTTTGTTTGGTTTTCAAAGTTGCCTCTCCTCTATTTTATTCCCAATTCGTACTTCATCTTCATATCTTGGGAGTCTGAAATACTTTATGAAATAATATATATTTTTAATTATCTATACCTTGCCTCATCTGAAAAGGTGGATTGAAATATTAAAGGGCATAAAAATATCATAATTTTAAAGATAATGAAAAATGTTAGGTGTGAGAAAAGAGACACATTAAGCATTCAGGAGGGTTAGCTATTTGCAATAAAATGGTAAAAATTTAATCTTCAACCTTGTGGTCTCTCACAGTGCACGTTTACTTTATGGGATTAAGTGCGGATATTGCCAAAGTTGAGATCTACCTGCCTCTTGCAGAGTCTCTGTATTTTTCTTCCTTGTGGGTTATGTGCTCTTGGCTCACCACTACATCCTATGGTGGTCTCCCCACCTGGATATTTCATCCTGGGTGTGCCTGGCCAGGTAGGGGCCAAGGGCCCCAGTTCTCTACAGCTGACACAATTTCTTTCCAAGGAATGCTCTTGTCCCACTGTCTGGGAAAGAGGCCTACATTTGAATTCTTCCCACTTTAAATACAGTCTTTCTTTTCTCTGTGGCCCCTTTAAAAATCCTGTCTTTTGTCCCTAAAGTTTAGAACAATTAACAAGTTGGCTTGGTTTCCAATGGATGGAGAAAAGTAGCCGTATGATATACCCACTGAGTTATCTTTTTCCTTTTAGAGTGCTTTTGTTTAAGGATTTCTTTTAAAAATGTGTCTTATATGTTGGGCTTTCTCTGCTTCTTCTGGCAACTCATATATTCACACGAGATTTTTCCTTGATCTCTTTTCAAGCTCCATAAGTTTCTCTTCATTTATCCTTTTAAGAAAAATGTATGGATACGTAGTACTGTAGTATTGGGTTCTCATGGAGAGCCAGGCCCTGCAGTAGAGACTTATGTAGAAATGAACACACAGTGCATTTCCAAATCTGGTTGTTGGAGGATGTAGTTTAAGGGGAAAGGAGGAGGACGTGAAGCACTGGGGAGTTGAGAGAGTGGTAACCATGGGCCATGGAGAATTCCTCAAACTGACCTCACAAAGAGCCTGGAGAATGGGCTCCGAGGCCCAGGGTCAGTGAGGGAGTTGCTGGGATCCACCAGCCTCAGACTAAATCTGAGTTTAAAGGCATGCATGTTGCATATAGGAAACCAGTCTTTCATGTGTTGAAACCAAATAATAAACAGGCTGAGGGAGTTGGACCTTTCTCTAAAGACATGAGCAGGAAAAGAATAGAAAGTCCATTCAAAAACAAAACTGCCAAGAGCCACAGAACTAGCCTTCCCTCTTCCTGCAGCGCTTGGCCCCGGGCCGGCTGTGAACCGCAGTGCCTGAACCAGTTGCAAAAGCGAGAACCTCAGGTGACCAAAATGCGACCACAGCTTGCTAGAGCCAATTCGTGTTTATGGGTCTCCCTGAATTTTATACTTTTATCAGGGCTTCCTTCTTTATCTGCAAATTATTCTCTTCTGCCTTTCCTCTCCATGGGTCAGCTAGGGTTGCATGTTGGTGTCCCAGGAGGCAGGTTTGGGAGGGAGATGTTGAGCTGTGATGCCAGCCAAGGATAGCCTGGCTGACCCCTGGGAGCTCTGGTACCTTAGAGTTGTTTTCTCACCCCCACTCCATCCCTCAGGCACTGGGTATGGGGCACACTGAGGAGAGCGTGACCTTGGGCAAGTGGCTCTCTGCAGCTGCAGGGATTCCTAAGGGAAGGGTGTGCCAGCTGTGGGCTGTGGGCCACCTGCTGCCAGCACCGCGTCAGCTGGGCAACACTGAAGGGGTGTGGGGAGCTCTTCCCAGTGCCCACCACAGGCCTTGCACCAGGGCTGGAAATCACCAGCTGGAAAACCCTCTGTTTGCAAAAAACTCAGACTTCATAGTGTGGCAGGGAGACAGGGAAGGACACAATCCATTTTCATACAATGCAGCAACTACTATAATTGAAGGGTGCTTAAAGTGCCAGCATGGGTTTGCGTGTAAGTATGTAGGAAGGATTATTTATAATTACATGGGTGTGAAATTAACATTTTTAAAAATTTTTTATTCTTGTTTATTTTTGAGAGACAGAGACAGAGGGCGAGCGGGGGAGGAACAGAGAAAGAGGGAGACACAGAATCTGAAGCAGGCTCCAGGCTCCAAGCTGTCAGCACAGAGCCTGATGCGGGGCTTGAAATCATGAACCAGGAGATCATGACCTGAGCCAAAGTCAGACGCTTAACCAACTGAGCCACCGAGGCGCCCCTTGAAATTAACTTTCAAAACAAAATATTTTGAAGTCTGCACTCAGCTAAACTTGCTATTCTATTTACAAATCCAGCAAAAACTTTAAATAAAAATGAAATGATCATTTTCCAGGGGACTTTTGAATAATGGTCCATCAATTCAAGATGAGCACATTTAATTCTCTCTGAACAATCTAATTTTCACCCTTAGCTAAATTTACTAAATACTTTAAACTATATTCATATATTAATATATTTTGTTTCCTCATTAAGGCCTTTAAATGCCTAGTAGGGGGAATTCATGACTCTAAAGAAAACCTTGTGAAGTGTTTAAACAATTGTAGTAAATTGACTTCATTTATAAATATCAGGCTAACCATGACATTTTCACTAAAATTATGCAAATAATTTTACAACTTTCAACTCTAAAATCACCGGCCTAAAATCAGCTATTAGTTTTACATTGGTTTCTTTAACAAAATATTGCAAGGGATTTATTTATTTACTTATTTTATTTACTTTATTTACTTCATTTTATTTACTTTTATTTGAGAGATAAAGTGTGTGTGAAGGTGGGGAGAGTGGTGGGGGGTGGGGAGAGAGAGAGAGAGAGAGAGAGAATCTCCAGCAGGCTGCACACTTTGTGTGGAGACCCATGTGGGGCTTGATCCCATGACCCTGAGATTATGACCTGAGCTGAAATCAAGGGTCAGACGCTCAACTGACTGAACCACCCAGGTGCCCCACAAGGGACTTTTTAAAAATATGAAGTGATTACCCATGAATTTAAAAAGTGAAGAATCCAATGGAAAAAAAAAGACAGTCTTTTCAATAAATGGTGTTGGGAAAACTGGACAGCGACATGCAGAAGAATGAACCTGGACTGCTTTCTTACACCATACACAAAAATAAACTCAATATGGATGAAAAACCTAAACGTAAGACAGAAAGCCATCAAAATCCTAGAGGAGAAAACAGGCAACAACCTCTTTGACCTCGACCACAGCAACTTCTTACTTGACATGTCTCCAGAGGCAAGAGAAACAAAAGCAAAAGTTTATCAAGATAAACAGCTTCTGCACGGCGAAGGAAACAATCAGCAAAACTAAAAGACAACTGACAAAATGAGAGAAGATATTTACAAATGACATATCAGATAAAGGGTTAGTATCCAATATCTACAAAGAACTTATCAAAATCAACACCCAAAAAACAAATAATCCAGTGAAGAAAAGGACAAAAGACGTGAATAGACACTTCTCCAAAGAAGACATCCAGATGGCTAACAGACACATGAAAAAATGCTCGACATCATTCACCATCAGGGAACTACAAATCAAAATCACAATGAGATACTACCCACAGCTGCCAGAATGGCTAAAATTAACAACTCAGGCAACAATAGATAGATGTTGGCAAGGATGCGGAGAAAGGGGAACCTTTTGGCACTGCTGGTGGGAATGCAAACTGGTGCAGCCACTCTGGAAAACAGAAAACAGTTCCTCAAAAAATTAAAAATAGAACTGCCCTATGACCTAGCAATTGCACTACGAGGTATTTATCCAAGGGATACAGGAGTGCTGTTTCGAAAGGACACGTGCACCCCAATGCTTATAGCAGCACTATCAACAATAGGCAAAGTATGGGAAGAGCCCAAATGTCCATTGACTGATGAATGGATAAAGAAGATGTGGTGTATATATATGCAATGGAGTATTACTCGGCAATCAAAACGAATGAAATCTTGCCATTTGCAACAACATGGATGGAACTAGAGTGTGTTATGCTAAGTGAAATAAGTCAGTCAGAGAAAGACAAATATCATATGACTTCACTTACATGTGGAATTTAAGATACAAAACAGATGTTGGGGCGCCTGGGTGGTGCAGTCGGTTAAGCGTCCGACTTCAGCCAGGTCACGATCTCGCGGTCTGGGAGTTCGAGCCCCGCGTCGGGCTCTGGGCTGATGATGGCTCAGAGCCTGGAGCCTGTTTCCGATTCTGTGTTTCCCTCTCTCTCTGCCCCTCCCCCGTTCAAGCTCTGTCTCTCTCTGTCCCAAAAATAAATAAACGTTGAAAAAAAAAAAAGATACAAAACAGATGAACATAAAGGAAGGGAAGCAAAAATTATATAAAAACAGAGAGGGAGAAAAACCCTAAGAGACTCTTAAATACAGAGCACAAACTGAGGGTTGCTGGCGGGGTGTTGGGGTGAGGGAAGTGCGAAAGGGGTAAGGAGCATTAAGGAGAGCACTTGTTGGGATGAGCACTGGGTGTTATATGTAAGTGATGACTCACTAAATTCCATTCCTGAAATCATTATTACACTATATGTTAATTAACTTGGATTTAAATTTAAAATAATAATAATAATTAAAAAGAAAAATGAATAAATAAAATCTAATATCATATTTTTAAAAAACTGAAGAGTCAATCATTATGTATGGTCCTTGCTTGCTTTTGATAAAACAAACAAACAAACAAAACCAAAAAAAACCCAAAAAACCTTAACAAAAATTTTTATGACACAGCAGTTAGAAATTTGAACACTGACTAAACACTTGTTATTATTAAGGAAGTACTATTAATTTTTCTCTATATATAATGTGCTGTGACATCTGGGATTTGCTTCCCAATTACATGGGAGGGAGAAGTTAATGTGGACAGGGAAGGCTTGTCTTGAGTCGGTGGTAATTGTTGAGCTAGGTGATGGGCTCATGGGGGCTCTTTGGACTATGCCACAAAGGTTTGTATTTGTTTGAAATTCTTCATACTAAACAATTTTTAAAAATTAAACTGGAATTTGAACACCAACTTCTGAGATTCCTTAAGATACTATATTTTCAGTAAAAACCCATGAAATAACAAATTCACGGTATTTTCCTGTGTTTGCAAAACACATTCTTTACGAATCCAAAAGCATGAATGCCATTGATGAGGTTTCTTTTGCCATCTCTTCTAAAGCTACGTAAGGTTGGAAAGACATCCACTAGGGAGAGAGGCCCAATCCCAGGAGTCAGCATTGTTTTAAATCCCCCAGGTGATTCCTCTGTGCAGCCAAGGTTGGGAACACTGTACTGATACAGTACACAAGAATCTTCTGGAGGGCTTGTTACGTGGGATGCTGGGCCCTGGCCCCAGAGGTTCTGACCCACGGATCTATGTAGAGGCCTGAAGGCCTGCATTTCTCACAACTTCCAGGTAATGCTGATGCTTCTGGCTCAGGGCCTCAGTTTGAGAAACGCTGTTGCAAGGCAAGCAGTTTTACTACCTAAAGAGAGTGGAGATTACTACGTCAGTAATTCAGGTCCATTATACTGAAAGTGTCTACTGTGAATTGAAGTTGCTTTTTTTTTAAAAAAGTTTATTTGCTTATTTTGAGAGAGAGAAAGAGAGAGAGCACGTGTGCACACAAGTCAGGGAGGGGCAGAGAGAGAGGGAGACAGAGAGGGAGAGAGAATCCCAAGCAGGCTCTGTCAGCACAGAACCCTAACTCAGGGCTCGATCTCATGAACTGTGAGATCATGACCTGTGCTGAAACCAAGAGTCAGACATTTAACTTACTGAGCTACCCAGGTGCCCCTGAAATTCCTTTCTATGACCAAGCACACAACTTGGTTCTTGTTACAATAGCTATAAAGAGGTGTGTATGTGGGGAAGGCTTCCTTTTCATTTGGGTTTTTGCAATCCTTGTCCCCTGTGTTAAGAGCACACCCTTAACTAATTACATCTTCGGAGAAGGGCTTAGGGACAGGATAGATAACTTCCTTTAGCCAGTCAGCTTCCTCCACTGCCTGCCTGAACTTGCCAAAAATTTTAGCTCTCTTAAGACATTTTAGTGTCAGGGCACCCGGGTGGCTCAGTTAAGCATCCGACTCTTGATTTTAGAGAGTCATGATCCCAGGATTGTGGGATCGAGCCCCAGCCTTCTGGAGATTCTCTTCTCTCTCCCTCTACCCTTCTCCCCTGCTCTCTAAAAAATAAAAATAAAACTAGGACACCTGGGTGGCTCAGTTGGTTAAGCATCTGACTTCGGCTCAGGTCATGATCTCCTGGTTTGTGGGTTCAAGCCCCACATAGGGCTTGGTGCTGACAGCTCAGTGTCTGGAGCCTGCTTTGGATTCTGTGTCTCCCCCTTTCTCTGCCCCTCCCCTGCTCATGCTCCCTGTCTGTCAAAAATAAACAGATGTTAAAAATTTTTGTTTTTAAATAAAAATTAAAAAGTTAAAAAAAAGACATTTTAGTGTCTTCTGCTCTGGCTGGGAAGACATTTGAATGCAAGATTTTAGGGTCCTGAATTTCCTCACATTTTGTCTGATGTTGTGGTCAAAGCTCTTATATTCTGTTGGTCGTGCAGCTAGAGCATCACAGTCTGCCTGGGGAATCAGGGACGGCTTCACAGAGGAAGTGGTTTTGAGGTCAGCCTCAAGGGATGAATAGGGGTGTGGCACGTAGACAAGGGAAGCAGGAGTGGAGGGAACAGTCTGGTGTTTTCATAATTTCTGGAATGTCAAATGGGGTGTGTTGAGGATTACAGGGGAGGAAGGGATGAGAGATATGGCTGAACAGGCAGGCAGGCAGGGACCAGGTATCATGGAGCGGGGCCTCATGTACCATGCAGGGGAAGAGTTAGATTTATCCTGGAGACATTGAGGGAACTAGTGAAGAATTTTGAGCGATAGAGTGACCTTATGAGATTTGCATGTTGGAAAGATTATCCTGGCATCTGTGTGGAGGATGGATTGAGGATCATGCCCAGAAGCAGGAATTTACCAGCAGGGAGATTAGTTGAGTAAAAGCGATACATGAGTACCTGTCTAGGGTAATCACAGCAGGGATGGGAAGAGAAGACAATAAGAAAAGGTGGATATATTTGCATGCTGATGTGTGTGCACGTATGTGTTTGTTATCTGCCTTGTCTTGAAAGTATTTAAGGCAGCTTAAGTAAATGCATAAAACTGAAACAAATATAAAATCTTTAATAAAGGTAGAAGGAAACAGAACAAACAGAAAAGCAAAGCAGGGAGGATAAGATGAGACCATGAAAGAAGTTTACATTGGGGCATTTAGGTCCTTACATTTGCCCAAGGTGGGTCATGAACTTGTCTTTCTAGATATCAGTAGAAAGGGAGGCTCAGTCCATTATTTGATTCACAGAGCCCATAGTATAAAAACACTCCCGCTGCTTGGGAGGAACATGGGGAGGATTAGTTCTGAAAACAGAAAAATTTCTCCCATGGAGACTCAGAAAGAAGACAAAGGTTGATGTGCCCAACCAAAGCCTCCATGTCACAGAGTGAGGGGATCTTGTTTTCTAAGAAATCATTCCTATGGGTAGAGAGTCAAGAATCCAGACTTAAAGATGGGGACTGGTCACCATCTTTTGCCTCAGTGAGGGGCCTGGTGGGTGGCTACCAGGCCAGGCTGTTGGACTGGCAAGTGTCTATCCTGTCAAGGGGTAGATACCTTCCTAGAAACAAAACAAAACCAACAATCACAATAAATGGCAGGAGGCTCTGGAAGAGGACAACCCATAACCAAGCAGACATGGCAGATGGTGAGGCTTCCCAGCATGCTGGAAGCTAAAGGATTGAGGCAAGGACTTGATGCCTCATAATCCAGAAGACTGAGAGATTGGTTAGCATGTTAGACCAATGGCTTGGGTCAGTTGGTTGGATGGTTATGCAGAAGGAAATGAAGCAGGAGAAGAAGTAGCTTTGAGGGTTGTGTGATGGTGAGGAGAATTGTGAGTTCCTTTTGGGGCCATGCCTGAAAACATAACCAGGTTTTTTGTGGTTTGGTTTTGGTTTTCATGTGCTTTTGGTGCCTCCAACCATATTCTCTTGGCCTACTGAGGAGGTCACCAGTAACAATGGCCCTAGCCACCCATGGTTTCTTGCATCTCTCTGCCTTAGAGTGTTCTCTTCTTGCTGGCGCTAGGTAGGTTGGAAGTGTTATGAGTTAATGCCTCAGGAGTGACCCTCAGCCAATAATGGACAGGACTTGGTGGATAAATACTAAACTTCCTGCCCCTGCAAGTGGACAATTCTTAGGTATGTTCCTCATAGTGTCTTACGCAACCTGCAGGACAGGTGCCGGTTACCCAGAGTGATGACCCACTCATAACTGAGCTCATTATTAGCTATCTCACTTTCCTACTCCTCGTGGAGGTTCCTGGGGTCACTTTCCAATTACCCCTTGCATACAAATCCTTATGAGGGCCGTCACAACCCATACATACTAACCCATATATACTAACTAGTCCTTTCTCAGGTGGTTCCTAAGCAGCAGAGCCTGAGATGGGTATTCTCATTCATGATTTATTGGGGGCAGTGCTCCCAGGAGAAGAGGAATGGGCGAAAAGGAAGGGGCAGGGGATAAAAAGCTAAGTTCGGATGTGGTATCAGGTAGCCACTTGCATCAGCCTGATCCCAAAGGGGGCTCTGGGATGCAAATTGCACTGTTAAAGTTGATTCCACTTTGAGACCAGGAGGCCAGCCATTTGCGTCCACTGTGCCAGGTGTGTTTGCTGAGGTCTGGAGAGGTCTGTCTGGTATACACCCTCCTCCAGCCAAAGACCTATCTCTTAGTCATCTCCCAGTGGAGGCTCCCTTTGGCCTTGGGTGAGTCTCCTGAATAGACAAGCACAGGCAGCAAGCCACCAGGTAGAAGGACACCACCAGTGCCCTCTACAGGCCTTCTGGAGTATTACAAGCTTGGCACATTGGTTTTCTGCAGCCATTTGTCTCTACATTTTCGCCAGTGGACTCTGCCCGGTAGTATATGAGAGAAAGAGCTAGATAAGGTGTGATGCCTGCACTCAAGGAGCTTGCTGTCTAGAGAAGGAACCAGACAGGAATACAATTATCAAGGGAACAAGAAAATCACATTGCGCAGAGGTGGAAGCAAACTGCGGTGGAAGGTTAACCAGGAGGTGGAGAATTTCCATGTGCGGGAGGACAATCCTATAAGGCTTGATAAGGAAGTGATATTCCAGCTGGCACTTAAATGTCATCTTGAATGCTAAAAGATCCAATGCTAAAAGATCCCTTAGGCTCTGTGAGGCTCCGAAAGGTGTTGGAGTTCCCATCGGGAGAAATGAGTGCTACCCTTCCCCCACCCCCCACCCCCACACACATCCCACGCTCTTGCTAATGTTGGAAAACCAGGCCTTTGACTGGGGTAGTGGTTTTTCATTTGGTCTAATTTCATTTTTTCTTTAAAATACTAGGTCGTTCTTGCATGCTTTTGAGGTGGCTGTGGGCATGTTCTTCTTCACTATCCTGCCCTAGGGTCTTCTACACAGCCGGATGAGCTCATCTCCCTCTCAGTACTTAACAGCCTCGTGCCTCCCCAACGTGGGCCAAGAACCTTCCCCTGCGACTAAGGCAAGGGCTGGGTGGTAATTCAGTTGGGACCTCCATTCCTCTGTTAAGAGGGGGAAACCATGAACAGCTTGCCTCTCCTCACCTCTGCCCTGTGTGGTCTGAAATGGCACACTCCCCAAGCAACAAAATAATAGGTTTTCTCTGGCAGTGTTCAATTCCAATTTCCTGTCTGGCCATGGGCCATCCTGAACCAGTCCTTAATAAGGTCCACGTTTTAGATCGTACTTAAAGCCTGGGTTACACAGAGGCTACCAACAGTTTGGGAATGTATTAAAAGAAATGGAGTTTTTCTTTAATTGGCTCCTGCTGACCCTGGACTCCTGACCGTCCACCCACCCCAGTGCTTTTGATGGCAGAGTGCACATTCCAGGAGGTGGGGGGTGCTGGGAGTTCCAGGAAAGCACAGGAATTCTCCAGGAAGGAGACACAGATTCAATCTCAAAGCTCTTCTCCGTTTATTTAATCTCTCAAGGTTTCAATCAGCCAGCCCTTGCCTAACACCACGGACCAGAGAGAAATCATATTTCCTCTTGAGTGAATCATTTATTTCACTCAGTGCAGCTGCTACCTCAGAGACTTCTCCAAAGGCAATCTTGAAGCAGCCCCACTTCTTCCCAGTCCTTTCTGTCTCATCTCTCCCTCCCTGGACCACCCCACTGGGAATTGTCTCCCTCTGTGATGTGCCTGGCATTGGGGCTGGGACGTCTGGGAGAAAGGACGTTCCAAATCCACACAGACTCGGTCTTTGGGAATCTGACACAGTGGGAGGATGACAGGTTGCAGGAAGGGGTGGCTGTTCTCTCCTTGAGAAGCATTGGAAGGAGGAGAGGTTCCCCCCCCCCCCGCCCCCGCCACCAGAGTCCTACTCCCTGGGTGGTTATCCCTGCTATTTTACCAAAAGACAGAAGCAAAAGAGGGAAGCGATCTAGAACTTTCCACATGCCTTGCGCAGTAATAGGGATTTTACAGAATGTTAGGTTATTTAATCTTCTCTATTATTTATTCTCATTTTTCTAGTGAGGAAACCAAAGCTGCCCAGGGCCACGCAGCTCGGAAGTGTTGGCACAGGATTAACGATAGTGCATGCCTGAGTCCAGTCCAAAGCCTACGGTCTTTCCACTTTACCTCATTGATCAAGTGAGTGGAGGTTTGTTAAGCGAATATTAAATATATTCACCCCAGAGGCCATGGGGCGATTTCTCCCACTGCCAGATTACACGGGGCTGGGAAACCACAGAGGAGAAGGCGTGATGCTGTTCTAGCTCACCCAGAGCCCTGGTCCCCAAATGGGTTCCTTTCCCCAGGGTGCTGGGCCCTGCCGGCTTAGAGACCTGAATACCATGGGAGAGATGTTCCAGCAGGGGGACATACACGGGGCCAGGGAGAAACATGGGGTCTGCATGCTTTATGCCTTCCCTACAAGTCCCCACAGACACATGAAGAGACAAATGGGGCTCCTCTGCCTTGTTCTTCTCTCATCGGTACCCATACCCGAGCTGCACACAGCAGACCAGCTGCAGACGGTCTCCATTATATTTCAGAGCGCATGTACGTATGGTACGGGATTTAATTCTCACATCACCTGCATAGGTTATGCAAGGCAGGTGCTTCGCTTCCCTTTTTACCAATGTAGTGGCTCTGTGATGAGCCCCCTGGGTCCCTTTCAGGAGGGAAGGATTCATTTCCCCTCCCGCCGGCCTCTTGAGGATTGCCTCAGCTTAAGGGAGCTCCTTGCCCGAGGTCACACCCCTCCCAGAGCGGCGCACAGCCAGGGACAGATTGACACAGGGACAGACCAACGCAGACCAATTCCATTCTCATATCCCCCCATAGGGCTGGGGGAGGCTTCCATGGAGACTGCACGACTCCACTGACCCGCTCCTGCTTCCTCCCCTTCACTTCCCCAGGTATTGATCCCAAGAGCACCCCCTGAGAAACCTCCTGTCCACTAACCTCCAGCCCAGAGTCTTCCCTAGGGCACCCCCCACACTGAGGCCTAGGCGTGAGGTGATATGAGGTCACAGAAGGAGGCTCACATGGAACATCAGGAGCCTTCTCTTGTGTGGTCTGTTTTGCCACTAACAGGCTATGTAGCCTTGGAGAAGCCATTTGTCTCTGGGACTCAGTTTCCCCATCTGTACCAAGAGGAGAGTTTGGCCAAGTTCTTAGATCACTTGACTTTTAAAAAAATCATTCAAGAACTGTGATTGGAGCCCACAATTCTCACGCTCCCCTGGCCCTCCCCACCAATCCTTGACTTTGTAGCCGGGATCTGGGCTTGGTCCCCAGGACTTCCAGAAAGATTGCCTCGTGAGCCCAAGCGGAGAGCTCAGGAAATCATTCTCCAAGATTTGCCACTACCCACTTTTCACCTTCTGCCACAGGAGACCCTCACCAGATTGGGAGAGCTTCATTCTTCCAGCAACTTCCACCAGCTTGGCATTTCACTCGCCAAGAGGGCTGTGTCAAAGCCCGCTGCCCCCTCTGTGGCCCCCAAGCCTGGTGCCATCCTTTGTCCTATCTGACAAGGTGAAGGTGCTGGGTGCTGGGGAGAGGTGGGGTGCTGTGCTGCTTCGTGTATGGGTGCATTTACACCCAGGAGTATGGGATGTAGGCACGGATATATGTGGTAATGAGACGGCATATGCCAGGGACCAGATCTACTCCCCGCTCTGCCATGCCCTTCTCTGTGGTGCCCTTCACCCAACCCACCAAACTGCTCCAACTTACAGACATTTCCAGCAGCCTGCAAAATTGGGACCGTTCCGCTTCTTGGCGTCCAGTCCCTGACATGTGCTCCCACCATGCAGGTCCCTACTTCTCTGTCACATTAAGGGCCTATGATCCCTCTCCCCCTCCCCCTTCCCTCCAGGGCCAGCTGGGCACTGGCCACCCGACCTTTAGCCCTTGGCTTGTTTTTCACAACTTGAGCGTGACCAATGGATTAGAGAATTACACATGGCTGGCAATACCCCAAAAGCCCATATTGCAAACTGACCGTGCAAAATGATCAGCCTGTGAGCAGAACATCTGTGAGCGGCTTAGGATGACGGCACCAGGCCCTTGGCAGGACTTCCTGAGAGCAGACACTGGCCCCTCTGCGGGCCTCATGTGACTCCTTGCAGCCTTTGACTCAACGACGCACAATCAAGACTTGGGGTGTTGCCAGTCTTTCTCAGCACTTCTGCCCTTGGCCTCTTGGGAGATTGCAGTGGAATCCTTTAATGAGACCTGTGGTGTAAGTCCCAGATCCCTCATCAGACATGGCAGCTTCAGAGGGCAGAACCTTATCACACTAGGGCTTGCTGGGGGAAGAGACTGTGTCTCCCCTCCTAAACTAGGGCTATTGGAGGGCACAGCTGTGTCTCCCCTCGGCCTGGGGCTCCCTGAGGACAGGGCTGCGTCTCCCTCCTCAGACTGGGGCTCCCCGAGGACAGGGCTGTGTCTCCCCCCTCAGACTGGGGTTTGCTGAGGACAGGGCTATGTCTCCCCCTCAGACTGGGACTCCCTGAGGGCAGGGCCATGTCTCCTCCTTCAGACTATGGCTTCCTGAGGGCAGGGCTGTGTCTCCCCCCTCAGGGTGGGGCTCCTTGAGGGCAGGGCTGTGTCTCCCCTCAGACTGGGTCTCCCTGAGGGCAGGGCCATGTCTCCTCCTTCAGACTATGACTTCCTGAGGGCAGGGCTGTGTCTCCCTCCTCAGACTGGGGCTCCTTGAAGGCAGGGCTGTGTCTCCCCCCTCAGGCTGGGGCTCCCTGAGGGCAGGGCTGTGTCTCCCCCCTCAGGCTGGGGCTCCCTGAGGGCAGGGCTGTGTCTCCCTCCTCAGACTGGGGCTCCCCGAGGACAGGGCTGTGTCTCCCCCCTCAGACTGCGGTTTGCTGAGGACAGGGCTCTGTCTCCCCCCTCAGACTAGGGCTCCCTGAGGGCAGGGCTGTGTCTCCCCCCTCAGTCTGGGGCTCCCTGAGGGCAGGGCTGTGTCTCTCCCTCAGACTGGGACTCCCTGAGGGCAGGGCCATGTCTCCCCCTTCGGACAATGACTTCCTGAGGGCAAGGCTGTGTCTCCCTCCTCAGACTGGGGCTCCTTGAAGGCAGGGCTGTGTCTCCCCCCTCAGTCTGGGGCTCCCTGAGGGCAGGGCTGTGTCTCCCCCCTCAGTCTGGGGCTCCCTGAGGGCAGGGCTGTGTCTCCCCCTCAGACTGGGGTTTGCTGAGGACAGGGCTGTGTCTCCCCCTCAGACTGGGGTCCCTGAGGACAGGGCTGTGTCTCCCCCCTCAGACTGGGGTCCCTGAGGACAGGGCTGTGTCTCCCCCCTCAGACTGGGGTCCCTGAGGACAGGGCTGTGTCTCCCCCCTCAGACTGGACTCCCTGAGGGCAGGGCCATGTCTCCTCCTTCAGACTATGGCTTCCTGAGGGCAGGGCTGTGTCTCCCCCCTCAGGCTGGGGCTCCCTGAGGGCAGGGCTGTGTCTCCCCCCTCAGACTGGGGTTTGCTGAGGGCAAGGCTGTGTCTCCTCCTTTAGACTATGGCTCCCAGAGGGCAGGGCTGTGTCTCCCCCCTCAGACTGGGGCTTCCTGAGGGCAGGGCTGTGTCTCCCCCCTCAGACTGGGGCTCCTTGAGGGCAGGGCTCTGTCTCCCCCCTCAGACTAGGGCTCCCTGAGGGCAGGGCTGTGTCTCTCCCCTCAGACTGTGGCTCCCTGAGGACAGGGCTGTGTGTCCCCCCTCTCAGACTGGGGCTCCCTGAGGCCAGGACTGTGTCTCCCCCCTTCAGACTGATGCTCCCTGAGGGCAGGGCTGTGTCTCCCCCCTCAGACTGGGGCTCCCTGAGGGCAGGGCTCTGTCTCCCGCCTCAGACTGGTGCTCCCTGAGGGCAGGGCTGTGTCTCCCCCCTTCACACTGATGCTCCCTGAGGGCAGGGCTGTGTCTCCCCCCTCAGACTTGGGTTTGCTGAGGACAGGGCTGTGTCCCCACCCCTCAGACTGGGGCTTCCTGAGGGCAGGACTGTGTCCCCCCCCCTCAGACTGGGACTCCCTGAGGGCAGGGCCATGTCTCCTCCTTCAGACTATGGCTTCCTGAGGGCAGGGCTGTGTCTCCCCCCTCAGACTGGGGCTCCTTGAGGGCAGGGCTCTGTCTCCCCCCTCAGACTGGGGCTCCCTGAGGGCAGGGCTGTGTCTCCCCCCTCAGACTGGGGCTCCCTGAGGGCAGGGCTGTTTCTCCCCCCTCAGACTGGGGTCCCTGACGCCAGGGCTGTGTCCCCCCCCCTCAGACTAGGGCTCCCTGAGGGCAGGGCTGTGTCCCCCCCTCAGACTGGGACTCTCTGAGGGCAGGGCCTTGTCTCCTCCTTCAGACTATGGCTTCCTGAGGGCACGGCTGTGTCTCCCCCCTCAGACTGGGGCTCCCTGAGGGCAGGGCTGTGTCCTCCCCTCAGACTGGGACTCTCTGAGGGCAGGGCCATGTCTCCTCCTTCAGACTATGGCTTCCTGAGGGCACGGCTCTGTCTCACCCCTCAGACTGGGGTCCCTGACGCCAGGGCTGTGTGTCTCCCCTCAGACTGGGGCTCCTTGAAGGCAGGGCTGTGTCTCCCCCTCAGACTGGGGATCCCTGAGAGCAGGGCTGTGTCTCCCCCCTCAGACTGGGTCTCCCAGAGGGCACGGCTGTGTTCCCCCCCTCAGACTGGGTCTCCCAGAGGGCACAGCTGTGTCTCCCCCTCAGACTGGGGCTCCCTGAAGGCAGGGCTCTGTCTCCCCCCTCAGACTGGGGCTCCCTGAGGGCAGGGCTGCGTCTCCCCCCTCAGACTGGGGCTCCCTGAGGGCAGGGCTCTGTCTCCCGCCTCAGACTGGTGCTCCCTGAGGGCAGGGCTGTGTCTCCCCCCTCAGACTGGGTCTCCCTGAGGGCAGGGCTGTGTCTCCCCCCTCAGACTGGGTCTCCCTGAGGGCAGGGCTGTGTCCCCCCCTCAGACTGGGACTCCCTGAGGGCAGGGCCATGTCTCCTCCTTCAGACTATGGCTTCCTGGGGGCAGGGCTGTGTCTCCCCCCTCAGACTGGGTCTCCCTGAGGGCAGGGCTGTGTCCCCCTTCTCAGACTGGGGCTCCCTGACGCCAGGGCTGTGTCTTCCCTACTCAGACTGGGGTGGCCTGGGATTCCCTGTCATCAATGCTAGAGATGGTTTGGACACAATGGGTGATCTACTTTGGGCCACAGCTCACCTTGCCGGAGCTTTGGTGGCAAATCAGTTTGGCCTGAAGGAATGGCTGTGTCTCCCCCCTCAGACTGGGGCTCCCTGAGGGCAGGGCTGTGTCTCCCCCTCAGACTGGGGCTCCCTGACGCCAGGGCTGTGTCTCCCCCTTCAGACTGGGGTTTGCTGAGGACCGGGCTGTTTCTCTCCTCAGACTGGGGTCCCTGAGGGCAGGGCCATGTCTCCTCCTTCAGACTATGGCTTCCTGAGGGCAGGGCTGTGTCTCCCTCCTCAGCCGGGGGCTCTCTGAGGGCAGGGCTGTGTCTCCCCCTCAGACTGGGGCTCCCTGAGGGCAGGGCCATGTCTCCTCCTTCTGACTATGACTTCCTGAGGGCAGGGCTGTGTCTCCCCTCTCAGACTGGGGCTCCCTGAGGGCAGGGCTGTGTCTCCTCCTTCAGACTGAGGTTTGCTGATGCAAAGCTGTGTCTTCCCCTCAGACTGGGGCTCCCTGAGGGCAGGGCTGTGTCTCCCCCTTCAGACTGTGGCTTCCTGAGGGCAGGGCTGTGTCTCCCCTCTCAGACTGGGGCTCCCTGAGGGCAGGGCTGTGTCTTCCTGTCAGACTGGGGCTCCCATAGGCCAGGGCTGTGTCTCCCCCCTCAGACTGGGGCTCTCTGAAGGAGCGCAGTGTCCTGGGTGTGGGGGATTCTGCCGGGAATCCAGACAGAAACAAGCCTGTGGAGGGCACGTTCTTAATTGAGATGGTCTCTGAACACTTACAAGCATGCCGATATTATGAAAAGTTAGTATGGGTCCCCATGTGTTGTGTGACAAAGGGGCCTAAAGATATCCAGGATGGGGACAGTTAAGTAAACATTTTATCTTCAGTAAAATAGCCAAGATTCTCCACAGAAATTGATGCCTTCTGTTGAGTCAGCTGAAAACAGCCAGTGAGTTCTGTGTGTGACACTCTCCCTGACCCCCAACTCCACGCACACTTCCGCCTAATCCTAGGCAGCCCATTTCCTAGAACTTGGCTCCTCAAACAGTGTGCCAGAAACCCCTTGGTGGGCCATAGGCCCACGGACACCCAGAAAACGCCTGCCATTCTTCCCAGTCACCTTCCTGCATCTCTTCTCTGGAACTCTGAGGATTTCTTCCAAAGACATTGGGCTCGTTCCCCTCTATTTCCCTAGTCTGTGCCCTCTCCACAGTGGGTCATCTGTCCTTCGCCATGCACACTGTCCTCAGTCAGGAGGAACCCTAGGGGCACAAGTCACCCGTGACGAAGCTGCTGGAGGGGATGAGCCCTTGGATCTGGCTTCACGGGTTGTACTCAGGCTGTGGGGACCGGTTCACCTCCTCGTTCCAGCCAGGTCTCACTGTCCCGGGTCAGAGCCAGCATCTTTGTCCTACTCCCTGGCTCCCAAAGAAGCAGATTCATTTGGGATTCTGCTCTCTAGGTCTTACTCTCCATTGCATGAGGCCTCACCCCTGACACACTGAATGGAGCATGGTCACTTCCTACCCACCCCTGCATGCCTGGAAACTTCCTCGAGGTATCTTCTCCTTCCCAGGCGCCCACTTACTCCACCTCTGCAGGTAAGGCTCTCCTCAGCCTTCGTTTCTGGATCAAATCACTTTTCATCCTTTCCTGATTTCTCTTACAAGTTTTGTACAAGTCAAGGTCCCCATTAACAAATGATAAAGTCAGCTGGGGGGACTGATGAAAAAGCTACCTGTGGGGGCCGCTGGGTGGCCCAGTCAGCTAAGCAGCCGACTCTTGGTTTCACGTCAGGTCATGATCTCCCGGTTTGTGGGTTCGAGCCCCACCTCGGGCTCCACAGCTAACAGCGTGGAGCCTGCTTGGGATTCTCTCTCTCCCTCTCTCTGCCCTTCTCTTGCTCATGCTGTCTCTGTCGCTCTCAAAATCAATACATAAGCTTTAAAAAAAAAAATGGCTCTCTGCAGGGTTAAGGTAGGTGCAGTACCCTGGTGCTAGGGACAGCAGGATACAGCTACCTCCCCTGGGCCGAAAGGAGTGATGGGGCTGAGTTACTACCAGAAAGACAAAAGGCAACTCAGGGAAAGGACTGTCAATAGGGTCTACAGCCTTTAGTGAGCCGCCAACCATAGTAAGAAGGCAAGGAGGGACCCAGGTGATAAAGATCTCACCTCTCCCTGTTCTCTGATCTCCTGCCGGTACTTCCACTGACTGAACCCAATTAGAAAGCCAAGGGCGGGGGTGCCTGGGTGGCTCAGGCGGCTGAACCTTCGACTTTGGCTCCGGGCATGATCTCACGGTTCATGAGTTCGAGCCCCACGTCGGGCTCTGTGCTGATGGCTCGGAGCCTGGAGCCTGCTTCGGTTCTGTGTCTCCCTCTCTCTCTCTGCCCCTCCCCCACTCATGTTCTGTCACTCTCTCTCAAAAAACAAAATTTAAAAAAGCACCCAAGGTAAGGTACCCCTTGATGCAGACTCTACAAGTCAGCCTCCCAAGGGCAGAGCAGGGTGGAGGGGGGCGGAGGGTAGGCCTGGACCCTTAAAGGAAGAGATCAAGGGCAGGTTAATTTCTCTCAGTCCTTTCCTAGTTTCTGGACACAGGGATGCAGCGTGCTCTCTGGGGCCAGTCATTAAACGTATCCTTCTTTGTGTGCTGACTGTGGCAGAACCTCCCTGGTCTGCCAAGCCCTGGGGCAGGCCTCGGTGTGTTGAGATAAGACTCCAGTTCTGCTCTCCTGGAGCACAGAGCTATTTTCCTCCCATCAGAGGGCTCCAGCTGCACGGCTTGTTAAATGAGGAGTAGAAGGGAAAATTAACTTATGGACTCAAACCTGCTAATCATAACCATCAAACCCAGATCAGCACTTGCTACACGCTTTTCCATATGTTATTTCACTTACTCATCCCGGTGACCTCAGGCTCGCCGTGTCTATCACCCTGCAGACGAAGAGAACACAGCTCAAAGGGGTGATGTGATTGGCTCATGACCGCACAGCGAATAAACAGCAGAATCTCCCAGACCAAAGAACGCTCTCTGCTCTGCACTGTCCCAGCCCCACCATCTGCCATTTGTGGAGCCTGCCTCACACTCTACCCCACGCTACCATGATCTGTGCTTACGCTCTACCTCTCAGCCCATGGGCCGTGTGAGTGAATTGCGCCATGTGCCCCACCATGCCCAGGACACCGCACAGAGTCTGTCGGTACAGGAGAACCCAAGGTTTCAGCAACAAAGCCCAGAATACCCTCAAGCCCTTCTGAGACCACTCGGTGAAAACCTGAGTTGAACTTGCCAGGGGAAATCGGGACTCCCTGGGTTTTTTGTTTTGTTTTGTTTTGTTTTTAATTTAATCTAATTTATTTATTTTTTAATATTTATTTATTTTTGAGAGGGAGCAAGCATGAATGGGGGGAGGGCAGAGAGAGAGAGGAACAGAGGATCCAAAGCAGGCTCTGCACTGATAACACAGAGCCTGATGTGGGCCTCAAACTCACAAACAGTGAGATCATGACCCGAGTTAAAGTCAGATGCTTAACCGACTGAGCCACGCCAATGCCCCAGGGACGCCCTGGTTTTTGTTGGCATAAGAGTTGGCAATGGTCAGTACAGGCTAGCATGTACTGACCGGGCCGTCCCTGGGCATGGTGGTTTACGAAAACCTTTAAATAGTCCAGAGATCTTTCCATGCTTATTTTACAGACAAGAAAAGCAGGTTCTAAGAGATTAAGCAAGTAGCTTGAGGCCTGGCACCAAACACGTGACAGACTCAGGATTTGAACCCGTGACCCTAACCCGTTTCTCAGGCCTTGGCTCTTTCCATGCTACCAGGCTTCCCCCTGCTGGTAGAGGACTCTTCCACTGAGATGAGGAAGGATTTCCAAGTGACCCATGATAACCCTTCCTTCTCTCCCACCACTCTCCCCACACATGCCCTCCTACCCCACCCCCCTGTTCCTACGCCCAGTGGACTCTGCTAGGCTGAGACTTACTAGAGAAGTCACAGTAAAGTACCAAGAAGGAAACACCTCGAAAGAATTCTGCGGGAATTCCTTGAAGTATTTGCTACTTTCCCATTCTCCTCCCTTTCTCTCCGCCAGATTATCTAGTATTCTGGACACACACAAGTTCTCAGAGCCCAAGCCCCGGAGAGCAGACCCCGGGACTTGCACACATGGCTGGCTCTTCAAAAGGCACTGCTGTTCTGTCCCCGGGTGGGCAAATAAAAACAAAATGCTGCTGTTAAAAAACAAGTCCATTTCACATTTCATTTTACTTGAGAAAATGGGACTTGCTGAGGAGATGCACTGAGGTCAAGTTCCCTGGAATTTTTGTGCAGAGTCTCAGCTACTACCTGAAGCAGCCAGCTCCCAAGATCCCCTTGATTACTTGGCCATCACTCATTTTTCTTCCCACGCCTGGCCCGGAGCACCCACAAACATGGCCACATGTATCTGCACACTATGTCTATTTTACCTCCATGCCAGAGTCCCCAGAACACAACAGACCAATGTAGATGACTTGCGAAATCCTGGTACGTTGGCCCAGCCTCTAGACACCCATTTCTAACCACGTCTTCAAGCCTGGAGCGAGGCACAGCCATAAAAGAAGGGAAGCCATTCATTTATACCGTTCAGAATTTCAATTTTTCTGAGGTTTCCACACAATCATCTTTTATGAGCTATAGTAAAGCCACATGTTTACACAGTCTCTCTCCCTAAGTCCCAAACATGTTAGCAACATTATCTTATGTAACACCTGGGGTTTCAGAAACAGGGCCCGAACAGCCAGGCATCACTTATGCAAACAGTTCTGAATCTTCCAGATGTATCCATTTCCCTTCGAGTTAGCAAAAAGCTTATTTGGAAGACATCGCCTCTCCCCCTGCCCGCCACCCCCCAATCCCTTTCCCTCCACCTGCAGGTAATATTTGCTTCTAAAAAGAATCTCTGCCTTTGCAGTAACATGGAAGCTATTTTTCTGATTTGTTTTGCAATTCCTGATGAATATCTTTATCTACATCTCTGTTATAGAGCAGCAGGGTACTGCCAGAAATTAAATCACAAAGTCACTGCTTTTCTCCCTCCTACCCATGCTCTGATCTGGGATCTGCGGTTAACTCTTGTGTGCTTTCGTGTCCTATATGATTTTAGCTACTGGGTCCCTTCATTACTTGTACAAAGTGGTTTTTGCATCTTTTCTCATTTCCTATTGCTGCCATCTTACGCAGACTTGCAAATTCACAGTTGGCCTGTTTTACCTGGCTCCCGACAAGTTTCCTGCCTTAATATATTTGGCACATTCTAGCCTCCTAAATCTTCGGATTCTCTCCTCTGCCAAAACACTGCTTATGGCTGCCCTGTGTGTGTGTGTGTGTGTGTGTGTGTGTGTGTGTATACACGCCACAGTCCCATGCAGTATCTGCCTCAAATGGGCAGTCACCTTAACCAGCCTATTTAATGCCTCTCCACTGCTCTCCATGCATTCCCTCTGCCTGGTGTTCTCTTCCGCACTCCTGAGCTCCTGGCAAACATCAACCAGTCATCCAAACTTCACCTCAAGGTAAGAGTCTGCAGTGATGCCATATCTGCATCTCAGTGCTTCTATCTTTGTGCCCCACTGAACTCTTACAAATATTTCCTACGACTTCTGCTTGTAAAGGTGTTTCTCCCTCTTTACATTATAAGTTCCTGGACAGCAAATATGGTGTCTTAATCATTTTTGTATCCTAGAGCCTAGTATTATACTTGCAATGTAGTAGAGACTCGATGTATGTTGAATGAGTGTATGAATGAATGAATTAAAGAAAACCCACCTCCTAACCCCTCATCTTGTTCCTTCCTCTCTTTGTCTGGCCTCATGGGCCCTAAAGCACCCCCACTGATACCGGCCCTAAGCTTATCTTGTCCCGTCCACTCCCTTCTGGACTCCAGTCCCTGCCCACACTCATGTCCTTCACATCCCTGGTCAGTGTGGCTCCCAGTGGCCCTCACATCCTCACAGGGCTCTGTGACTCTATTGGACATCTCTTGCCTGACTGGTATATACAAAGGCTATGACTGAGGAGTCCTGCAGCAGAATCTGAGCTCTGCCATCTTCTTAGGTGGATCACACTTAGGCAAATCAGTGCCTCTACTCAAGTTTCATCATGAGTAAAATGCAAGTGATTAGATGTACTTCATGGGCTGGTATGACGACCCTAATAGATGCACATTGATTCATTCACTCATTCAACAAATATTTACTGGTCATTCATTATGTACCAGGCAGTGATGAGACAAAAACAAATCAACCAACAAACAAACAACAAGAGAACAAAAGCAAAACTTAGCAAAAAAGTAACCAAAAGCCTCCTCCACAAATCCCTTCCCTCGGGGGAGATGAGGCTTACTTTCTTATTGAGCTGGCAGACATCAAGATAAATACATCACTTAGAAGGCTAGATGTGCTTGGAGACTGACAAAGCAGGGGAGGGTAGAGACTGCAATAGTCTTAGATGGTAGCTTATTTAAAAAGTCTTTCCCTCAGCGTGGCTGAGTGGCTCAGTTGGTTAAGCATCAGACTCTTGATTTTGGCTCAGGTCATGATCTCACTGTTCGTGGGTTCAGGCCCTGCATCAGCCTCTGTGCTGACAGTGTGGAGCCTGCTTGGGAATTGCTCTCTCTCTCTCTCTGTCACTGCTCCTCCCCTGTGCATGCACTCTCTCTCTCTGTCTCAAAATAAATAAGTAAACTTTAAAGAAACTTAAAAAACAAAATAAAATAAAGGTCTTTGCCTCTGAATCCGAAAGGTCCTTTCTTATAACCCCTAAGAGCTCCCAAGTAATGCTTTTTAATGTTAACCAGTGGGGGCAAGCTCTTAATAAAAATTAAAATAAGTTTCTTTGTGTCCTCTTCAATTTCTTTCCTAAGTGTTCTATAGTTCTCAGAGTAAAGATCTTTTACCTCTTTGATTAAATTTATTCCTAGGTATCTAATTGTTTTTGATGCAATTGCAAATGAGATTGATTCCTTGATTTCTTTTTCTGTTGCTTTGTTATTGGTGTTTAGAAATGCAACCAGTTTCTGTACTTTTAATTTTATATCCTGAGACTTTGCTTAATTCATGTATTAGTTCTGGATAAACAAGATAATGATATCTATGTACAATGGAGTGTTACTCAGCCATCAAAAAGAATGAAATCTTGACATTTGCAATGACGTGGATGGAGCTAGAGTGTATTATGCTAAGCAAAATAAATCAGGCAGAGAAAGACAAATATGATATGATTTCACTTATGTATGGAATTTAAGAAACAAAACAGATGGGGGCACCTGGGTGGCTTAGTTGGTTAAGCATCCAACTTTGGCTCAGGTCTCATGGTTTGTGGGTTCAAGCCCCTCATTGGGCTCTATGCTGACAGCTCAGAGCCTGGAGCCTGCTTCAGATTCTGTGTCTCCCTCTTTCTCTGACCCTCCCCTGCCCACAAACACACACACTCTCTCTCTCTCTCAAAAATGAATAAACGTTAAAAAAAATTTTTTTTAAAGAAACAAAACCAATGAACAGATGGGAGAGGGGGGAAGATGAGGGAAAAACCATAAGAGACTCTTACAGATAGAGAACAAACTGAATGTTGAGGGAGGAGGTGGGTGGGCGATGGGGTAGATGGGTGAAGGGTACTAAGGATTGTACCCTTAGTACAATTGTTGTGATGACCACTGAGTATTGTATGTAAGTGATGAATCACTGAATTCTACTCCTGAAACCAATATTGTACTGTATGTTAACTAACTAGAATTTAAATAAAAACTCATGGGATGAAAAAGGAAAAAATGAGAAAATGAGGAAGCCGTGTCCTTCATCGTTCCTCACCAAATACTTTCTGGACACATCTAATACCAGCCAGGGAGAGCCATCCACGTGTAAAGTAGTGGTGATGTGAGATGGGTCAGTGAGGAAGAAGCTGAATTTGGGGAAACCAGAAGTTAGGAAGCTTATCTAAATGTCTGGGCTGATCCAGGGATACACCTGTGGGACCCAGAGAGGGACTTGGTGAAATTGCATTTCATGGGAAAGTTTGGGGACTAAATCCAAGGTCTGTCAGAGTGAAGTTGGGGATTTTACTAACTCTCATTTGATGTCGTAGTTACAGGGAGAATTCTGGATATGGCAGGTGGTAGCAGATGGTAGTAAAGGATGACGGGGAAGTAAGAGACCGAGCTTGGGTTTCTGGACACATCTCCTATCTGATGTGATTTTGGAGTGGTGGTGGGGGTCTGGAGTCGATGGCCAAGAAGGAACTCTTGAGACATCTTCTGCGCAAAAAGGTGGTTTTATTAAGGCAAGGGACAGGACCTGTGGGCTAGGAAGAGCTGCCCCAGGATTGTGTGTAAGTGAGTGGTTATATACTTGGGAGTTGGCAGAGGTAAAGTCAAGGGGAAGTTTCAAAAACATTTTCATATAATAAAGTAGACTCTGGGGCGCCTGGGTGGCTCAGTCAGTTAAATGTCTGACTCTGGATTTTAGCTCAGGCCATGATCTCATGGTTCATGGCAGTGTGGAGTCTGCTTAGAATTCTCTCTCTCTCTTTCTCTGCCCCTTCCCTGCTCATGTGCTCTCTCTCTCTCTCTCTCTCTCTCATTCCCTCAAAATAAATAAACTTAAAAAACAAAAGATTCCCAGGATCCTGGAGGCCTAGCTACTGTCAAACTAAAGTTGTTTTTCCTTCTAGCAAGGGGTTAACATTAAGACAGTAGGGAGTTCCTGGAGGAATGTTATACTCTGCCTGCCTCAAATATTTGTCAATGGGCTGCAGGTTATAAGGAAATTTAATTTTACCTACCATTTCCTTCTGCCTTTGTTTCCTACATCACTATCCATGCTTTCCCTTTCTATCCCCACCCTAAGCCCTTCCCCAGAGTGTGTCTGACCCTACCACCTGAGTCCATCCCTCACCCACCAGACTATCATGGGGACTGCAGTGCTCAGAACCCGGTCTGACCCTGCTCCTTCATTCCCTCAAAAAAGTAATTACTCCACTCCCAAGTGTGAGGTCCAGGCTTTTCAATTCTCCAGGACACACAAAAATCAGAAGAGAAAAGCTACATATGTGAATCAGTAGGATGTGACCTGTTGAAGCTGCTCCATAAAGTGGAAAGAACCAGACAGACCCAAGGTCAAATCCCAGCTGTGAGATCTGTAACTCTGTGACATTGGCAAGGCTTCTCTCAATTTTCTGATTTGTAATATTAAAGGATAATTTTTTAAGTTAAAATTATGACTCTTTTAAAGATTTTATTTTATTTTATTTTATTTTATTTTAGAGACAGAAAGAGAGAACATGAGTTGGGGAGAGGGGCAGAGGGAGAAAGAATCTTAAGCAGACTCCATGCTCAGCATGGAACCTGATGCAGAGCTTCATCCCACAATCTGATCCCACAACCCTGGGATCATGACCTGAGCTGAAATCAAGAGTTGGATTCTCAACTGACTAAGCCATCCAGGTGCCCCAAAATTATGACTCCTATATACACATAAAATGACTACATGTCAAGGATTTTACTTACCTCATTAGTTAATGAGGGAACCACTAAGATATGCCAACCGGTTGAAAGGAGAAGTCAAAGAACACATGTATATGAGCAACCAGGAACACCGAAATAATTTAGAAATATCAGCAAAACTGGTCAATAACCTTTGGGTAATAATAGCTGCATCTCCATCAAATGCACTCATTTGCATTCCTAAGGCCAGGGTCATTTCCATTATCAGTTTTCTAGGATTTACAGCCTTATAAAAAGCTCAAAGATAATGAAATACACAGGCCCCACAGAGCCAGAGAACCTGGCATATTGTACTAGAGGAATCATCCAAGTGCAATCCTTTTATTGTTGTTGGGTTTTTTTTCTCCCATTTCCGTCTTTCACAAATTTTCCTAACAGAAATATGAGGATGTTACCTGAGCTCATATATTCGAAACTCCCATTGCAAGTCTTGGCACATCCTGGGGTGCTCCATGTTCTGGAAATTTCCTTCCCTGTCTTTCCATCTAATAGAATCACAGGGAGAGATTTTCTTTGAGGCAAACACTGCTAGAGAAATGTGGAACAAGTGCTCCAGGATTCAGAGGTGAGATTTTTCACATCTGGCTGAGAAAGTCTTTCTGGTAGAAGGGACTGGGTAATCTCAAATCTTCTTTCCCTGACAGCACTTAACCCACAGAAAATAGCCACAGTGCCCATCGTGTACTTTCTCATTTTCCAGCGCATATGCTGTGGCCACTCCTGTATCTCATGTGTTACAACTCAGTGAGGTAGACTATCCAGTCCTGCAGTCATTCTTTTACAGAAGAGGAAAGAGATTCAGAGATTAAATAACTTCACTCCAGTTCTTGGCTGGTAGGTGATGAGGGAGCTTAAGGCAAGCTAACACCCCACAAACAGCCTCCCCCCTCCCCCCAGGAGGGATATGTATGAAATTCCTCAGCACTCCTGGCTGTCCTAAAGCTAAGAGAAGAAGAAAACAAATGGTTAACTGATAGAGATCTCAGGCATGCAGGACAGGAGTCTCCATCAGTTGATAAATGTCTTAGTAAATGATAAGAAAAAGCAATCTTATCAATAGCCTAATCTCCAGAAACTTATAGACTCAGTTTCCTGGAGTCCCAATGTTGGAGAAATGAATAAAGTACTGCATCAAAGATGGCCAACGGGACTAAAACAAGCTCTGGTCTCTGGCTTAGAGACCCCTCTTCCAGGTTCTTCTTGCCCTGTTTGCCACATGTGGGAAAACGTGCCACAGATATGGAAGCAGACAACTATAAATTACCCTTCCCATTTGCATTCAGCGCTCAGATCTTTGGAGAAAAGGTCTCCTCTGAGCCTGCTGGTGTTAAATAAATCTCCGATCCACCAAGATCTCTGAGTGCCGCTTGGTTTTTCTACCAGCGTTCCAGCCTGGTTCCATAACACCAACATCATCCTACCCTCCTTGTGATGTGGGTACATCAAAGGCAGAAGGAAATGGCAGATGAAATTAAATTTCCTTTTAACCTGCAGCCCATTGACAAATGCTTGAGGCAAATACAGAGTATAACATTTCTCCAGGCACCTCCTACTCTCCTAATGTTAATGCCTTACTAGAGCAGAAACAACCTTAGCTTGACAATAGCAAGGCCTCTAGTATCTTTAGCATCTGAAAGTCCTTTTGGAGGCCTCCCTTGTATATAACCAGTCACCCTTCACAATCCCAGTGCAGTTCTTCCTGCCCAAGGGTCCTGTCTTTTGCTTTAATAAAATCACCTTTTTGCACCGAAGAAGTCTCAACAACTCTTTCTTGGCTATAGGCTCTAGACCCCAACACCATTCCATAACTCCATCAGTAGGTGGTAGAGCCAGTGCTGAACAGAATCCCATGTTTTAGAAGACTTTGGGGAAAAGATTTACATCCAAGACCCTCCCCTCTAAGCCTGAGTTTGTTGCTTTCTCTCTGGGCTAGAAATCTGTGAATCAAATGCCACTTTTCTTGAACAGAATGGTTTAGGCAAGTATTAAATTTTATATTGCAGATTATTGATCTATTATAGTGATTTTATCAGCCTGTGAAATAACTATCTATATAATGTGAGTTTCCTAGATCCCTCTGCAAACCAAACCCACAAGCATCCCATGGATGCTGGTGCCACTGGGTTCAGTGTCCCCAGAATGCACAGGGACAGTCCCAGGACACAGCTCCCTGGGGGAGTTTTCTCCTGCAGACAGAACCCCACCCAGACAAAGGACAGAGCAGGGACAGTTGCCTGCAATGGCCACAGCCTCCACCACAGCCCTTGTACTCTCCCCCAAGCCAGAATATGAGTCCCTCTCTTCCAAGGGCCCCTCACTATGACCTTCCCTTTACTCTTTAGAGCACAGGATCCCAGACTCAGAACAACTCTCAGCAGTAGCCTCCTAACAGATATTCCTGCTTTACCTCTTGCCCCTCTTCAGCCACAGCCTGTGAATGTGAGAGTCAAATCATGCCACTTTCTGCTCAGAAAAATCCAGTGGCTTCCTGTTGCAGATGGGAGTTTTCTGGAACAGACTGGGCATGGCAATTTAGTGTGCAGAATGTGTATTGGAGAGTGCCTTTGGGATTGACGACTTTAAGGAAGGAAGGAAGATTGAATGAAGGGAGAAAAGTTAGGCTGCAATGCAGTTTCAACCAGTGACCACTTCAACCACCCCCAGGAGGATTCTGGAAAACTCTCTTCAGGAACTTGCCACATTTTGGTATCATCCCTGGCTACTTCCATCTCTTCAGTTACAGGAATGAAAGATACGGATACAAAGGACTTCCCTCTGCTGATCTCCTTTCTTCTAATTATCCCAGGCCTCTGTCATATGACAGACAGGACAATGTGGCTGTTGTCTCATTAATTCTCTGATTTCATGTCTCCATATCAATTAAATGTCTCCATATTCCTATCCTACAGCTTGAGGAACAATATTAGTTCAATGTATTAAGAGGAAAGTAATTAAATATTTGTTCTGGGGTAATTGTATATAAATTGCATGACAATTGAGCTGGTGATGTAATTAGTGACTCTTAATTGGAGGGCCTTTTACAATCAATGTTTAATTTACTAACAACTGTTTTGGCTTAAGAGCAAATTAAAGGCTTGTCATTGGCTTTCCACACCCATTTCATGCAGAGCCAGCACACGTACTGGCTGGCAGCAGTGAAAACTTCTCTGCTGTCAGTTGGCTGTATGATCTCCTGGAAATCTTGTACCCTCTTTGGAACTCAGTTTTATGATCTGCAAAATGGGAGCATTGGAAAGACTAGTACTAACAACTAACATGTGTTAAGCATCTACTACCAGTTGGATACTGTCCTAAGCACATACTGGCAACTCATTATATATGGACAATTCATTTAGTCCCAACAACAACCCTATAATTAAGTGCTATTTTTATTACCTCTGTTTTACAGAAGAGAAAACTGAAACACTGAGTAGTTTTTCCACAGAGTAGAGAAAGAGAGATTTGGCTCCAGAGCCATCCTGTCATCAGGTAAGACCCACTGGCTCTCATTATAATGTCTAGTTTCTCCTTTGGTTCAAAAGGCCTATGTGCCCCAGTCCTCCGGACACCCACATCTTTCCACCTCATGGTCATTACCTTTCTCAGCCTGGTACAAAGCTCTCTCTGTTGTTGAATTCTTGGCTTTGACCTTTTCTGATTTGTTACCAATGCCAGTGAGAAAGGATTTCAATTTAAAATGGAACCAGATGAGGAGCGACGTTGAACATCTTCTCATGTGCTTGTTGGCCATCTGGATGTCTTCTTTAGAGAAGTGTCTATTCATGTTTTCTGCCCATTTCTTCACTGGATTATTTGTTTCTCAGGTGTGGAGTTTGGTGTGCTCTTTGTAGATTTTGGCTACTAGCCCTTTGTCTGATATGTCATTTGCAAATATCTTTTCCCATTCTGTCGGTTGCTTTTTAGTTTTGTTGATTGTTTCCTTTGCAGTGCAGAAGCTTTTTATCTTCATGAGGTCCCAATAGTTCATTTTTGCTTTTAATCCCTTGTCTTTTGGGGATGTGTCAAGTAAGAAATTGCTACGGCTGAGGTCAGACAGGTTTTTTCCTGCTTTCTCCTCTAGGGTTTTGATGGTTTCCTGTCTCACATTCAGGTCCTTTATCCATTTTGAGTTTATTTTTGTGAATGGTGTGACAAAATGGTCTAGTTTCAACCTTCTGCATGTTGCTGTCCAGTTCTCCCAGCACCATTTGGTAAAGAGACTGTCTTTTTTCCATTGGATGTTCTTTCCTGCTTTGTCAAAGATGAGTTGGCCATACGTTTGTGGGTCTAGTTCTGGGGTTTCTATTCTATTCCATTGGTCTATGTGTCTGTTTTTGTGCCAATACCATGCTGTCTTGATGATTACAGCTTTGTAGTAAAGGCTAAAGTCTGGGATTGTGATGCCTCCTGCTTTGGTCTTCTTCTTCAATATTCTTTGGCTATTCGGGGTCTTTTGTGGTTCCATACAAATTTTAGGATTGCTTGTTCTAGCTTCAAGAAGAATGCTGGTGCAATTTTCATTGGGATTGCATTGAATGTGTAGATAGCTTCGGGTAGTATTTACATTTTAACAATATTTATTCTTCCAATCCATGAGCATGGAATGTTTTTCCATTTCTTTATATCTTCTTCAATTTCCTTCATAAGCTTTCTATAGTTTTCAGCATACAGATCTTTTACATCTTTGATTAGGTTTATTCCTAGGTATTTTATGCTTCTTGGTGCAATTGTGAATGGGATCAGTTTCTTTATTTGTCTTTCTGTTGCTTCATTATTAGTGTATAAGAATGCAACTAATTTCTGTACATTGATTTTGTATCCTGCGACTTTGCTGAATTCATGTATCAGTTCTAGCAGACTTTTGGTGGAGTCTGTCGGGTTTTCCACGTATAATATCATCTGCAAAAAGTGAAAGCTTGACTTCATCATTGCCAATTGTGATGCCTTTGATTTCCTTTTGTTGTCTAATTGCTGATGCTAGCACTTCCAAAACGATGTTAAACAACAGCAGTGAGAGTGGACATCCCTGTCGTGTTCCTGATCTCAGGGAGAAAGCTCTCAGTTTTTCCCCATTGAGGATGATATTAGCAGTGAGTTTTTCATAAATGGCTTTTATGATGTTTAAGTATGTTCCTTCTATCCCGACTGTCTCGAGGGTTTTTATTAAGAAAGGATGCTGAATTTTGTCAAATGCTTTTTCTACATCGATTAACAGGATCATATGATTCTTACCTTTTACTAATATGATGTATCACATTGATTGATTTGCCACACTCAGATACCACCTCACGCCAGTCAGAGTGGCTAAAATGAACAAATCAGGAGACTGTAGATGCTGGCGAGGATGTGGAGAAACGGGAACCCTCTTGCACTGTTGGTGGGAATGCAAACTGGTGCAGCCGCTCTGGAAAACAATGTGGAGGTTCCTCAAAAAATTAAAAATAGATCTACCCTATGACCCAGCAATAGCACTGCTAGGAATTTACCCAAGGGATACAGGAGTGCTGATGGATAGGGGCACTTGTACCCCAATGTTTATAGCAGTACTTTCAACAATAGCCAAATTACGGAAAGAGCCTAAATGTCCATCAACTGATGAATGGATAAAAAAATTGTGGTTTATATACACAATGGAATATTACGTGGCAATGAGAAAGATTAAAATATGGCCTTTTGTAGCAATGTGGATGGAACTGGAGAGTGTTATGCTAAGTGAAATAAGTCATATAGAGAAAGACAGATACCAAATTTTTCACTTTTATGTGGATCCTGAGAAACTTAACAGAAGACCATGGGGGAGGGGAAGAAAAAAAAAGAGGTTAGAGAGGGAGGGAGCCAAAACATAAGAGACTCTTAAAAACTGAGAACAAGCTGAGGGTTGATGGGGGTGGGAGGGAGGGGAGGGTGGGTGGTGGATATTGAGGAGGGCAACTGTTGGGATGAGCACCGGGTGTTATATGGACACCAATTTGACAATAAATTTCATATTTAAAAGAAATAAACTTCCAGAAAATAAAATAAAGTAAAAAGTAATATATATATATATATATATATATATATATATATATATATATAAAATGGAACCAGAGGCTATGAAATGGAGACTCCTCTACATACACCCTCAGAATAATGAAACTTAAGAACTTAAGAGTCTGATTTCCCATAAAGGTTTGATTCACAGAAGACTGAGACTTATCTCTTGACCAGTGAACACATACCAAGAATCTCTCCCCATCCCTAAGCCAATGAAATTACTGCTCAGATTCTGGCTAGATTTCCCCCCTGTTCCCTTTTGCTCTCCTTGCCCATAAATATTGCCCACTCCAAACCCTCAAAAGGCTGATTTGCTTGTAGCTTGCTAGAGCACATGTTTCCTGAATTGCAATTCCCTTGCTAATCCTGAATAAACTCCCCATTTCTGATCATTTGGGCTTGCCTCAGTTTACCTCTTTATTTAGACTGGCCTCAGGAACGTCCTGCCTCACCAGCTCCCATAACCTCCCTGTATCAGTTAGGATGGGCTAGATTACGCCATGGTAACAGCACCCAAATCTAAATGGCTTACAACAGAGGTTAATTTTTCACTCATGTTTCATGTCCAGTGTAGGAATTGTAAACAAATGTTTTGCCTTGTTTTCTGGACTTCTTACTGTCCATTTGCAGCTCTTCTCCATGCCATCTTTACTCTAGAATCCAGTCTGAAAGAAGCCCAATGTTATCAGACCCAAAAGGGAAAAAGAGAAATAGCAGATTGACAGCTGGTTTTTAAAGCTTCTGCTTAGAGGTACAACAACACATGAGACTCCAGCTTATGTTTCATGGGTAAAACAAGTCACATGGCAACCCCAGAATTCAACAGAATGGGATTCTATTCTTCTACACTTCCTCCACTTTGCATCCTTGCTTTCTGTTTTGAGCTAAGTCTTCATCACTCTGCCACTGGACTCCTTCCTGAGTGCTCCTTCTGGATATAAAATTCTTTCTTCATGGAATTCTGGAAGGGCTTGGGAGATAGCCCACTGTCAATACCTGAAGCCCAGAAAATAGAAGGAAATGTTAATTTATAATTCATAGCTTCTCCCTACATGATATCTCAATGGCCTTCTCCCATGGCCTCCTTCCTTTTCTGCCTCCTTCCTTCCTGCAAATTCCTGGCTCCATTCTGCCAGGGCCCTGTATAACTAAGGCTGGGAAAATACTATCAATTCTCTCTTCATCTTGTAAGTGTTACAGTTCCCTTTGGGAGCTGACTCTGAGCTCCATTTTTTCCTCTCTGTGTCCTTCTCTCTATGTTTACTGGGAAGAATGAGAGGCAGAATGGCAGAGGACAGAAAAGGACAGAGGCAGAGCCTCTACAAGGCTCTCCAAACACCCTCTTGATTCTGAGGTTCCATGATTCTATGTGATTCTATAAAATTCCCACTTTCAGACTGTCTTTTGGGACTGACAGGGCAGAGATACCAAATCAAATAGCAGTAAATGTGCAAGTGATTTTATACCTAATTGACAAACTAAATGTAGATAAATCACTAGGACCAGATGGCACTTGCCTGAGAGTACTGAAGGAACTCAAGGGTGAAATTGGAGAATTGTTGGCCATAATGTGTAAGTGCTCATTACAAAGGGATGTGGTGCCAGACACCTAGAGAGGGTGACTGTGACGCCACAGAGAACCCTGGGAATTGCTGAACAGTGACACTGCATGAAACCAGGCAAGTTATCCAAACTTAGAATAAAGAATAGCATTATTAGCCAAAGCTACATGCCAGTGAGGAAGGCTACTTGGTTCTAAATGTGGAAATCATTCCTGGCTAAATCTAAAATTCTATGTGGAGACACATATGGACAGTGGCAAAGGGTAGCCAGTGGAGGAAATGATTCTGGCTCTCAGAATTACATGCTAAAGTCTACTAAAAAAAATAAAAAACTGACTCACCCAAGATTAGCTGCCTTAGAAAAAATTCTAAATTTAAGATAGGAAACTATATGGAATTAATATGGAATTAATAATAATTTATAATTTCAAAGGGTTTTTTAGCTTTTCCAAGATACTCTTGAAAAGTTAATCTTCACAACGGCCTTGTGAAATTGGTAGAACATTTTTTTATTACCTGTCATTTGAGAAGTGACACAGAAAAAATAAATGACTTGTCACATAGTCAATCGGTAGAAGGTCTTGCAACCAGAATGCAGGTTTCCTCGCTCCCAATTATGTGTTTTCTCTTTAAAAAGATATTATAGATCTTGATACCCACAAGTTATTCTTATTTATCATGAGGAAGTAGATGTATCAGTTTTCCATTGCTTGATGGTATATAACAACCTCAAACATTTAGTGGGATATAAAACAATAACAACAAAAACAGTGGCATACAACAATAAGAATTTATTGCTTATGTATTAAATGGGGTCAGCTGTGGGTGGGCTGGTTTGTTTACGTGTCTGGGAGTCAGCTGGAGGTCAATTAGGCTAGGATCAGCTGATTCAGTTCTGTTCTACTCCATGCATTTTATTATTTATTATTATTTATTTATTTATTTGAGAGAGAGAGCAAGCACATGCATGAGAGCAGGGGAGGAAAGAGAGAATCCCAAGCAGGCTCTGTGCTCTCAGTGTGAAACCTGACAAGAGGCTTGAACTCTTAAACCATGAGATCATGGCCTGAGCTGAACCAATAGCTGGACGCTTAACTGACTAAGCTACCCTGGTGCCCCTACTCCATGTATTTCTTTTCCTCCTTCTAGAACCAGCAGACTTGCCTGGGCATGTTCTCAAAGTCTCAAGTATGAATGCGGAAATACACAAGGCTTCTTAGGACCTAGGCTTAGGTCTGGCACACCATCACTTCTGCCTGATTCTCTTGGCCAAGGCATGCCACATGGCTAATCCCAAAGTCAAGGGGTGGATCAGATTATTCTGCCCATAGAGGGAGATTCCTGCAATGTTACATGGCAAAGGATGAAGACTTAGGGCTATCATCATGATCAACCACAGAAGGCAATTTCAGGATTATTTCTGAACTGTGGCTAATCTCAAAGTCAAGGGGTGGATCAGGTTATCCTGCCCATGGGGAAGGGAGGAGGGTGTGGATCTCCTGTGAACAGGTAACCTATCATTCCTGCCCTGGGGTGGGGCTGGTTGGGTGGGGAGCTGCTGGGACTAGGGAGATGGAGAGCAAGAGGTTGCAGTGAGTTACTTCTAACCCACCCATGTGGGGCTCTCTGCACCTCAAAGAGGCACAAATAAATACAGAGGCACATACATTATTAAGTGTAATTACATTGTTACTTACAGGTTCAATTAAATACTCTGGACATTTTTATAACATAATTTGAGGTGTGATGCATGCAGCAATAGCATTAACCTTTAATCATAGTTCTTTCCCTTGCAAATGTAGTAATGACCCCATTAATTAGTAATGAAACGATTAACTAGGAATAGAAGCGATCAGATCATGATTCCTCTCACTGGGCCTTCTCCCTGGATTTAAAAGTGGCCTTTTGAACTTCCTCCCCCCAAACAACATATCTCAGGATGTGGGTGTGTAAATGAGGGTGGGATGTCAAATTTTCTGCAGCCTCTTCTCTTCCCAGGGGCACAGGGTGGAAAAATTGCTAAGATGAATATTGTGTAATTAGGGATATGCAGTGTTCACTCTTGGGATGTTTACTTGCACCTTGATTATTTGATAATTGTCCATTCTGGGTACCAAATTTGGGGATAGAGAGTGGTGTGAGTTATGCAGTTCTTTTTTTTTTTTTAATTAATTTATTTTGAGAGAGAGAGAGAGTATATGAGTGTGAGTGGGGGCACAGAGAGAGAATCCCAAGCAGGCTCTGCACTGTCACCACAGAGCCCGATGTGGGGTTTAATTCCATGAACCAAGAGATCATGACCTGAGTTGAAATCAAGAGTCAGATGCTCAACTGACTGAGCCACCCAGGAGCCCTGAGTTATACAGTTCTGAGCAGCACTAGGTCCTTACTGAAAGCAGCTCAGTCCTGATTACCCCCTTCTATTCACTGCCTGCTCCCACTTTCCAAGTCTCTCCCAGAAGCTCAATGGACTTTAGAGAATCCATTTGCCACCCAGGCCTTGGGATGCCTGAGGTCCACATATTCGTGCATCCATACCATCCAGTCGTCCATCCACTTGCTCCTGTGGTTCAATCCTGGTTCACTGGCTCACATCATGTGTCGGGAATCAAGGGAAACACTGAGGGGATGAAGGCAAAGATTGTTGCTCTCGGGAAGCCCTGTCAAATTCAGTCATAAACTGACTGTTGCAATAACATATTGATGATAATGACAATAGAGAGAAAACATGATCTAGGGGAAGCTCAGAGGAAGGGCACCTGACTCAGTCTTTGGTGTCATGGAGGGCTTCCTGGAGAAGGTGACATCCAAGATGAGTCTTTTAGGATAAGGGAAGCTTACAAATGAAGAAACAGGTAGGAACAGGTATTCCAACCATGGGCTATATCATGCTCAAGAGTACAGAGATCTGAAATAGCTCCTATTCTTCCTCTATACTTTAATCCAGTGAATAATCCCTTACACTTCTACACACCATACAGCTCACCTGTATTCATGGAAATCATCCTAGATTCTGCTCACCTGCCCGCTCCTCCCCAGTTCCTGACTCGGGTCTGGCATTGATTTAGCGTCTTACTCTGGCCCCTGTGGACTCCGTGGCTATTTTAGGCTCTCTGGTCCAGGAACTCATGGTTACCTTCAGTGACTCCCAGAAAAGTTTTCTACACCAGCTTTCTACTCTCGACTTTCTTGAGCAGCACACCTTCTCCAGTCCCTTTCCCCTTGAGCTCCGTCCACCAATTAGTACAGCCAGTTCTTCCCAGTTCAGAGAGACAATAAGAAACACACCACTGTATGTCTAAACACACACACACATTGTGCTCTGGGCCTGTGCAGCCACTTCAGCTGCCCTCACCTTCACGCTCCACCTACCAGAAGTCCTAGGCTCAATATATCTCTGGCATATACCTTCCTCTCACTCCTTCAGGACTGATCAGAACTACACAATGTTTTTCTTTTCTTTTCTTTTCTTTTCTTTTCTTTTTTTTCTTTGAGAGAGAGAGAGAGAGAGAGTGAACACAAGTTGGGAAGAGGGGAAGAAGGAGACAGAGAGAATTGTAAGCAGATTCCATGCTCAGCGTGGATAACAACCTGGGGCTTGATCCCACGATCCTGGAATCACATCCTGAGCTGAAATCAAGAGTCAGATGCTCAACTGAATGAGCCACTCAGGCATCCCAGAGTATTTCTGATTTTAACTAAAATACAAATTCAGCTGCTTTAACTGATACCAAATAATAACAGCTTAGATAAATAGAAGTTATTTTTCTTTCACACAGAAGCCTCAGAGAGTGGTCTAGTGCTGGCAGGGTGGCTCCATAATCATTAGGAAACCAGACACCTTTCATCTTCTGGCTCTGCCATCATCTGTGTGCAGCACCCATCTCAGGCCAAGATGGCTGCTCCAGCTCCATCCTCCCAGGGAATGCAGGGCCATTCCTTTTAAGGATGTTATTTGTAATTTGTTCACATCACTTCTGCTCACAGACATCAGCACTTCATCATAAGATGCACAGGAGGCTGAGAAATGTATTCTGGTGGCCACATATGCCCACCTATGTGTTCTATTTAAAAAGGGAAGAATAGTTTTGGGGAGACAAGTGGTAAACTCTGCCATAATCTTTGTATATCTGCAGATTTGGGGCTCCCCCAACTTATCAGGATGCCAGGAGGCTTGATAATCTTCTGGCTATAGCCTCTCAGCCTGTCTTCTTGCCTCAGTTCTTCATTCATTCAAAATGTACTGAGTAGCTACTAAGTGGTAAGCCCTGGAGTTTGGTAAAACGATTAACTTACACATTGTTAAAAGGAGAGACAAGTTACAGATATAACTAACTGCAATACTTGTTTAAAAATGAGTAGCTTCAGCATGCCTGGAGGGCTCAGTCAGTTAAGCGTCCAACTCTCGATTTGGGCTCAGGTCATGATCTCATGGTTCGTGAGATTGAGCCCCACCTTGGGCTTTGTCCTGACAGTGTGGAGCCTGCTTGGGATTCTCTCTCTCCCTCTCTCTCTGCCCCTCCCCTGCTAGTACACACAATCTCTGTCTCAAAATAAATAAATAAACATTAACAAAAATAAAAATTAAAAGCTTCATTAAAAGGTACAGATATTCAGAAATTCAGAAATTCAGGACATGGAGAGTTCCTTCTGGAAGGATGGGTGTGACTTCATGAGGAGGTGGTGTGTGAGTTGGGTCTTAGAGGTCAAGTATGATTTCCAGACTAATACACTGGGGTGAGCAACACTTCACTTTTCTTGATGGAGCATTTATGAAGGCTGCAAGGAGCTCATATTCCTGGTAGTTGAGAGACCAGGCACAGCAGGAAGAAGAAAGGGGGACCTCCCCACCTATGTCTGGCGCCCAGGGCAAAGTTGTCTCCTAGTGAAGGAGTTTGGGAGAATCACAGAGTTCAGGCTATTCCCTGTGCTATGCTCTAAGGGGACTTAGGGACAGGCCCTGGCCTCAAAGTATTTATAATCTTTAGGACTTAGAATGGCAGCATCAATAATTGTTAGCTATTATTCATTGTTACTGCTGAGAAGAAAATGAGAACAGGGAACTATTCTAAGTGCTTAGAAATGGATATAGCTATTCAGGGAGAGAAGAGATTCTTGTTGGTTCATGCGAGTAGCAGGGTGGAATTTTAAACAATTCTTGAAGGATAGGTAAAGTTTTGTTTTTTTTTTAAGTTTATTTATTTATTGAGAGAGAAAGAGAGAGAGGGAGGGAGAGAGCATGAATGGGGGAGGGTCAGAAAGAGAGGGAGAGAATCCCAAGTAGGCTCTGCACTGTCAGTGCAGAACCCAACGTGGGGCTCAAACCTACGAACTGTGGGGAATTCCAGGGAAAAGCCAGGTGGGCAGGGAGGGATACTGTAGCTCCAGGGGACAATGGTGGCTTAGTTTGGATTCCCCAAAGGCAGACGGAGTAAGATTTTGTGTGTGAACAGTTTACACTGGAAGTGATCTCAGAGAAAAAGAGCAAGGGACCAGGAAGAAGATTGGGGAAGGAGGCACCAGCTAAGGATATGCTGCTAAGAGGCCCTGCCACAAGTGTCCTCCTGGCGGGGACCTTGTGCAGTGCACTTCAGGCCTGTACAGTGGATGACAAAGCAGGGAGGCCTTTGACTCCCACCCCCACACTGGTCAAGAGTGTTGACCTCTCAACTGCCAGGTGTGCCTGTGGGAGTGCTCAGTGGGCCCCCACAGATGTCCCATACCTCGGCATCAGAAAAGTCTCAAGACAGGAAGCCGAGGTGTGCACTGCAGGCTAAGGTGAGGGGCTGTTAGGGAACATGTGCATGAAGCTGCTCTAAGCCTGTGTGAGGGTAGGGGAAGAAGGAGGGCAAACAGGATGGGAAGTGTTGCCCAAGAGATGGCCCATCCAGGAAGCCTGGGAGATTCTGCTGCAGTAAGGGCATCTCAAGTGTCCTTGAGAGTATTTCAGCTTGTGTAGATAGTGGGAGCAGGAAAAGAGGAGTGGGGGGAGGGGCTATACCTGTGATGTGCTGATTTATAGTAAAATACTTCCAATGAGGAGGCTGCAGTATGTGACTGCAGGATGGGAAAGGAGAAATTTTGGGAGCTTTGTCCCTTTTTAGCACACGCCAGAGAGTAGTGGAGCCGCAACAGGGGCAGAAGAGGCAGGGCTGGAGTTAAAAGCCAGTAGAAGCACTGAAAAGTGGGCAAATGTGTAGGGTTTCCTGACATGAGGATAGGTCAGGTCCCTTTCTGGGACTCAGCTTCCTCATTTAAGAGAGGTTGAACCCATGCTGTCATTCTTTTTTTTTTTTAATGTTTATTTATTTATTTGGAGAGAGAGAGAGAGAGCCCACAAGCAGGACAGGGGCAGAGAGAGAGAGAGAGAGGGTGACAGAGGACCCCAAGTAGACTCCACGATGTCAGCACAGAGTCTGATGTGGGGCTTGAATCCAGGAACCATAAGATCATGACCTGAGGTGAAGAGTTGGACTCGCCCGACTGAGTCACCCAAGCACCCCATCCATGTTCTCATTCTTATTTCAGAACTATTAGCATAAGTTCTTCGAAGTTCCTGGAGTCAGTACAATTAGGAAATGTAAGGCTTGGACAGCATCCAGGAGGCCATAAATCTTGAATAGATCATTATATGAAATCACATGAGGATGATGTACAGTGTGGTGGGGATGGGCCCACTTGGAGGGAATAATATATCATACTAAAGCTTGGAAGTTGAAGGAGGAAGGGGATGACATGTTAATAAAAGCTAACAGTGATTGCACATTACAATGGTCCAGGCACTGTTCTTATGAGTTAATTTACTTAAGCCTCACAGCAATCCCATGAGGAAGATACATCTGGAATAAGATGTGCCTGCGGGGAGGGCAGCTTGGAAGAGAAAGAACTGGACGTTGTCCTGAATCAGGATACCAGATAGTCAATGGGCAACTTGTTTCTTTACCTCTGGGCCTATTTCCTACTGTGCAAAATACAAACAGGTGTACTAGTTGTTCAGTTTAGTGGTCCTATTCAGAAAATTAAAGCTGCTTGATGCCAGTTTGTTTCTCCTCTGACCTCCAGCACGAGCTTATAAGGATGGTCTTCATGGGTGGAGGGTCACCCTGAGGAGCAGACATTGTCTTCCCTACCAGTCAGTCATATATTTCCCTTAGTGTCAGTGGAGATCAAACAAACCTGGGTTTAAATTTCAATTCTGCTACTAAGTAACTATGAGCCTTGGGAGAAACTAGCTTCTCACACTCAGATGCCTCATCATAACAAAAATTTATTAAGCATCTACTATATGTCAGACAATAGTCCATTCTTGGAGAATTACACACTGCTATGGACTAAATATTTGTATCCCACAAATATCCATACACTGAAACTTAATCCCCAACATGATGGTGTTTGAAGTTGGGGTCTTTGGGAGGTGATTATGAGAGTGGAGCCCTCATGAATGAGATTAGTGCCCTTATATAAAAGGGTCCCAGATGGATCCCTCACTCTTTTGGCCATGAGAAGGTAGTGAAAAGACGGCTCCTAGTTCAAGGCAGATTCAGTATCTACCGAAAGCAGGCTCTCAGTAGACAATGAATCTGCCTTGAACTAGGAGAAATAAATTCCTGTTGTTTATAAGCTACCCAGTCTATGGCATGTTATTATAGCAGCCCAAATGGTCTAAGACATAAACCTTATGTAGTTAATGCTCATTTTACAGATGAGGAAACAGGCTCAGAGAAATTAAGAAACTTGCCAAAAGTCCCACATCTTAAAAAGGGTGGGATCAGAATCAAACCTAAGCCTGCCAGACTCCAAAGCCCTACCATATCTTCCCACTGTGTGCAGACAGAGTCAAAGGAACATCAGAATCTAAGACTGTGTATCTCTCTGGATACCCAATGTCATCTTCCTGTTTATCGAGCTGTCTTCATCTTAAAAATGTGCCAGGCACATAGTAGGGACACTGTGAATGCTGCTCACCTCACTTGCTTCCTCCTCACAAACATTTTCATTGTTTTCCCCCTCCCCATCCTGCCCTCACCTCCTCCCAGTTTCTCTTGTCTCCTTCCCCAACACACCTTCTCTCCCCCTCCTTTCTCTGCCTTCCCCCTTAATGGGCCATGCTGTTCAGACATCTCATTAAAGTAATTGTTGACCTGAATTCCTATTCCAATGCATCTATAATTATGCTCCACAGGAAACCCTGGGGGATTCAAAACAGACTCTTAATCTATTCCACATGAATCAAAAACAACTCCCAAGAAAGCAGTTTAATAGCCACAATTAACTGAATGCTGTTCGGCCATCCACAGGAAATGTTCCCAGCCCAGCATTGCCCACCTTCCTGGTCTTAGTGCTCAGAAACATCAAACGTACCCTCCAAAATGGGTAAGGCTTTAGGGTTTAATTTAGTTTTTCTAGTTAATTAACTGGATGCAAAGATAGCTAGTGAATTTTGTGAAAAGGGTTCCCTTGTCTTTTGCTCTCTCTTCTCTGGGCTAGAGGACCCCACCCAGGCCTTGAAAACTTAGTTTGTCTCCGACCCAATTTAGAGGTCAGTTCTGTTCTCCAGCACAAGGCCATGTATGTTTGTGTATATGGCACTGTGTTAGTGGCAAGTCCAGAGACCCCTCTTTCTCTTCATCTGCTTTCTCTACCTACCTCAAGAAATCTTCCCTTCCCCCCCTTCCATAAATTGCCCACCACAAGACTTTCATGGATGGCAAGAGCTAGCATTGCAGGAAGGCCCTATCAGAATAAACGTTCCAACTGCTTGTTTTATGGAAGGTTCCAAGAAAGGTGTGGATGCCAGCACCCTCTACCAGTCACACCCTAGGCAAAGGAATTTTGAAAGGGCCAACCCAGAGGAGGGCTTGGGTGGGTAACCTCTTGAGCACATCCCCCACCCTGGAGTTCTCCACTAGTTAAACACCATTTTTCCAAAACCTAATCTGTTCTTCATGTATAGTTTATAACAGTTGTTCTCAAACTTGAACACCAACATCTCCTGGAGGGCTTGTTAAAACAAGTCTCTGATTAGAAGTTAGGGCCCTTCTAAAAGTTCCCTGTGATGATGATGCTGTTGGATACAAGGCCTTTGTTATTCAAAGTATGTTCCCAGTACCAGCAGCATGAGCACCACCTGGAAACATGCTGGAAATCCAGAATCACCGACCTCAGTCCAGATCAACTGAATCAGAATCCACATTTTAACAAGATCCCTGGGTGATTTGAGTGTACAGTAACATGTGAGAAGGCTTGGTTTAGAGGAATGCTCTGGAAATTCCAGGTAAGCAGGGAGTTGAAAGCAAGCCAAGAGGAATGACTCTCCCCCACCCTGCCAAGGACATGATGGGAAACCAGTGTCTCCAGAACAGTCCTCATCCCTCCCTTCTCACACACCTTCCACCAATGAGAATTACCTAATTGCCCACCTCTGTGAGGGCCCTGGCTCTGGGACAGGTGTTTTCCCAGGGAATTTTGCCCACTGATTTTAGGATTATTGTTAGCACTTCTATTCCCCTACAGATACCTCCTGCAGCTGCCTCAGTCCTAGTTGCTTATTAGTTCTCCTTGGAGAGGGAGGCAGGCACCCATTATTCCTTTTGCTTCTAGAATCTTCTTCCAGAAAGTAATTGGAGACCAATAAGATCATTTTGTCTTATTGTCATGATACCATGACAGCTCTCATGAAGCAAAGTCATTATGCATCACAGATAAAATTAATCATCTCTATAATGTATGTTATTTCTCTGTAAAGGGATGAGAAGTCATCCTCTCTAATACCAAGGACATGAACACATCAACCAACCTCTCTATCCTGAGATACCCAAGGCCCTTTTGTGTTCAGGGCTCTGACTCTAACAGGAACATGTGGATTAACTGGGGGAAAGGCACAAGTGCTCCTTAATGGTTTAGGGACATTTACTAACACATCCTGAACTTCCCAGCAATTCTTTTTTTTTGTCTTTTTTTCTTGGTAGGCTCCATGCCCACCAGCACAGGGCTTGAATCACAACCCTGAAATCAAGACCTGAGCTGATATCAAGAGTCAGATGCTTGACTGACTGAGCCACCCAAGCACTCCTCCCAGCAATCCTTAATACGCCTCTGGTGCCTAGGCTTTGGTCTACATCTGTGTTGAATTCACATTTTTTTCAGTTAGAGCATGTGAATGATAACTGCTAAACATTGTTGAGCTACATATTATCAAACTAATAATATTAATTGGTAGGTGATGCTAATAATAACAGCATAGTACTTAGAGTGTGCCAGTCACTAGTCTAAGTGCTTTCTATGTATTAGTTCATTTAAACTTCTCAATAATCCTGGGACGTGAATGCTTTCATAATCATCCCCATTCTACCTATAAATAAACTAAAGCCTAGAGAGATGACATAACTTGTACAAGGTCACATAGGGTCACAAGGCTAGTAAGCCACAAAGCCAGGATATGAACCCAGAATCTTGATATTTAACCCCTACCTATACCAACTCCTGAGTTTTTGAAGTTTATTTATAGCTGTGTGAGGTAGGACTTGAACATATAAACTATGGATAGGGAGAACATATAAACTATGGATAGGGATATAAACCCAGAATCTTGATATTTAACCCCTACCTATACCAGCTCCTGAGTTTTTGAAGTTTATTTATAGCTGTGTGAGGTAGGACTTGAACGTATAAACTATGGATAGGGAGAAGAGGCCTGAAGTCTCTTCCTTCTATCACTCTGATATTTGCCCTTCTTGATCTTGCAGGCCAGCTTTATGGAGATAGACATGTTTCTAGAGCTCAAGGAGGTCCAGAACTTATTCTCATGTCACCCTTAGGCCCACGAGCAGCAGAATTTATTTGATTTCTTTGTGACCATCTCCTCCTCCTTTTCTTTCTTCATCCACTCAAGAAACACACGGCACACTTGTGCCACATTCTTGGCAGAATGGAAGCCCTTGTATCATCCTTCTGGGAGCTTACAATGTAGTGATGTGAACGAGTGTGCTCACAATTAAATACAAGGTGAGCTGAATGCACAATATGGAGATGCAAGTGATGTTACAATAGAGCAAAAGAAAGAACTATTTATTAAATCAGGGTGTGAAGTCCTCTAGGGACTTGGTCATCTCCATTTCCTAACCACTGGTATCTCAGAAAGTGCTGGACAAAGCGCTTGGTGAGCAGGTGGAGTCAATCTGGGAGATGAGAGAAGGCTTGGTGAAGATTTAGCATCTCAGCTGGGTTTCAAAAAATGGAATTATTTGATAGTGGAATTTCTATTTGTGGCAGAAAATAGGGAAAGGATGTCCCTGGCTAGTGGAACAGCAGGAGTAAATACAGGAAGCCAGGAAAATGAGGGACATGTTGAGAGGAGAGAATTGGCAGTGATTTCAATTAGGAAACAAGTGTTTACAGAATCAATTTTCAAATGTACCACAAGAGTAAGAGTTAACCACTGAGTTTAACATTTTTCCATTCTTGGAGTTTTTCTGATCCCAGTTTCAGTGTCTTATATCATGTTCACCTGCCACAGGCATGGGGCAAAGAAAGCCACCTTCTTGCCAAAAGTGTCCTGTGTTTCTGCCTTCTTCTGACTGCACAGGCCTGACCTTGGGGTTCCTGAAACTTCCTCACTCCACACTGCAGTTACTCTGGTTAAATGGCTCTTGTTCTACCTTATCACTTCATTCAGGTCCAGAGGGAGACCTGTAGCTGAGCTCATAAATGGAGTCAGGTGAATTAGCTCCTCCTGTGGCTCATTCCTTAAAGGGATAGGGGAGGGCAGAGGGGCCATGAAAATCAGGATTAGGCAGCCCCTCTTGAACTGTGCATTTTTCTCTTTCCCAAAAACAATGCTTATTTGGGGCAGCTTCTGGAGAAATTCAATTCCAAAGAGCAAACTAATAGGAAATACCGGGATAACTACAACAGGTTAACAGTAGCAATTACTTCAAAGGGAATTTTTGCATAAGACCTTTTAGTATTACACCACCTTCCCTAACGACACACATCTTGGGGATGTTTATGTGGACCACAGACTCCCAGGCTCTCGCCCAATTTTCTCACCCATAATTTCCAGGGAAAAGCTCTGATAATTTGGGATTTATAAGCACTTCAGGTATTCTTAACAGGGACGTTGAACATAAGATAATTATGCATTCTGCCTGTGAAAGGTCTGGCCTTTGTTTTTCAATCAAGGTTGCTGCCAGGGGTGGGAAGCCACATATATGCACGTATATGTGTGTATGTGTGTGCGTGTGTGTGTGTGTAAGTATATATATACTTGCAGGGGTTGGGCACAGCATGCCATTAAAACTTCCAGTAGCATCTGGCTCTCTGTCGTCAGCTCTGAACCCGCTTTGGGTCTTCTGTCTCTCTCCCTCTCCAACTCTCCCCCCTCTCTCAAAAATAAACATCACAAAAAAATACCAAACCAAACCAAACAAAAAAACACCTCCTCTACCTTTCACGGCTATTGATGTCTTACAGAACTGGAAACCACTCAAGGGGGGGTGGGTGGGAGCTAGCTACTGATTGAAAGGAAGGGAACCAATGAGAAACAGGAGCAGCTGCCCACCCAGAATGCTTCAGGGTAGGGGTGGGACTAAGGCTCCACAGCCTATAAAAGGCACACTTGGAGCCAGGGAGGAGTAGTATTGTTTGGTAGGAGGTCGTGGTGGCTGCAGAGGTGTTTGTTAGAAGCTCCCTTGAGTTGGAGTGGAAGAAGTAGAAGAAGTCAGGAGGGTGGGGTATAAAGTCCTTTTTCTTTTCTTTGAAAACGGAAGGCAGTTGAGGAAAAGGGGTCCTGGGGGCTCTTTCCAAAAGCTAGTCTTTCTTGGTTCTCTCCTGTATGGGCTTTTTCTCCTGTTCTCTTCAGAGAAGTCCTGAGGTCTCAAGATTACAGGTACTTGTCAATTTCTGTTTAGAGGACTTCTTTCACCTTCCTTAAGTCTGAAAACCTCTTAGGTTTGCTTCTCCCAATGGATAAAAAGCCTTACACTCTCATGGTAGTTAAAGCAAGCCTATGTTTCTTCCTTGAGAAAGCTATCCTTTCTCTCAGGAAGGACCTTCTCTCTGAATAGGCTCTAGTAGCAATTCTATTGGTGGGGTGGGTGTAGAAAAGGGTCAGCTCTGCTGAACTCCACAGCTGTCAACTGATGTGGAAAGCTTGTGCACCTGGGGGGCCTGAACTAGCATGTATGGACCTAAGGGGATGACCTGTCTCGTGCTCCTAAAAGTCAGAAACTCAAAAGTTCCTGGTGGGCAGTGACTTTCTAGCCTTTCCTCTGAGAGGATGACAAACTCGGGACTTCTTGCTTCTATCAATGAAAATTCTTCCGTTCCGACCTCTGGCCTGGCTTTTGTAGCTGGGTCTTGGAGGTGGCCACCCTTCTTGCTTGCTCCTGAACCTCTTCTCCTGAGCCTTTAAAGCTACCTCAAGCTATTCTCTGGGAATAAGCTGCCATGGAGGAGGTGTCATTGGAAAAGCCAGGATAGAAGTGTGAACTCAAACCTGGCAAAACCCAAAACAAGTTTGGAGACCCATGTTTCTCTCCTCCAGTTGAAAACCTCAAATGTGGGTTGGGCTAGGACTGAAGATGCTAGTTACAGCATCTGTCCTTAAAAACAATAGCTTTCTCCTAGGGACTGTACTACTCAAATTCAAGATCTGCTCTAGGGGAGTGCCAGAGTAGGAATTGGACAGACTTGAGTTTTCTCTAACAATCCTAGCTAAACAGCTCCTAGAAGCCCCCTGCTGGCCTAGGTCTGAGAATCCCCCACACTCCTCTGCCTCCCTTGAGAGGAAGTAGCTTGTAGAGACCAACCACACTACAGCTGTGACAAGTCTGACCCTACAGCTTCGTAAAAACCCTGGCATGTCTGGAATTACCTGGTATTAGAGCAGACTCAAAGGCTGAAGAAGGCTCTAGAGAAGCAAATAGAGCCTAAGTGCATAGGAGGAATTCTGGGGAGGTGTCAGGCAACTTGACCACACGATGTGGCTGGAGTGCAGGTGAACCGGAGTCTGCCTGCTGAACTTGGACACTGAGGAGTGCTGACCTTACCTGAGAACTGGTGAAGTCAGTGGGTGTGGTTTGCCCAGCTGAGCTCGTTCTAGGCCAAACCTGATGAATGCTTAAATACAAACTCCTGAGGCAGTTCTTCTGAGGGCTACTTAAAGTGCTTCAGGAGCTGTTGCCTCTGCTCAAACTAGAGGTGAGAATAGTGGGGTCTGGATTCAGGACTGGCAGGGTCTGAGGTACTCTCATGCTGGCTAAAACCTCCATCTTGATCCTTCACGTTGGAAAGAAAAGTCTTCACAGCAGTATGGTGTAGAGGGATGAGCTTGAGCTCACCTGGGTTTGATGTCCAATTCTGTTACTAGCTCAGCATCTAGGCGAGTTACTGATTCAGGGAAACTGGCTTAAACTTGGTCTTGTGCCTGGATGACACCAGATGCTAGACCAAGGCCCATTTAGTATGTGCCCAAGTGAACTTTAGTGGACTGGCAGGATACACTACTCAGAGTTCGTATGGTTCTGTCAGGGGCGTCTGACTTGGCACCTGCCCTTTTTCTGCAGCATGGAACTCCTGTTCAGTCACAAGTGCTATTTGAACTTTGTTCCTTATAAGCTCTCTGTAGTCTCACTCTAAACCCAGCTTCGTACCTCCTGTTTGCTTCCCTTCCTCACCTTTCTGGGCATAGTCTGCACCTGGGATTTCATAAACCTGTTGTCCTCAGCAATTGCTTCAACTATCCTAAGACGCTGCTTGTTAATTGCTTAGGGCTCAAAACGTAGTTGGTGAGGATGGATCTTACAAGGTCAGAGCTAAGCCAGTAATATGGAAGGATTCACTTAAGACTGCATTAGTTGCCTTAATGAAGGACTAAAACCAAGGTGGATATGGGTAGAATCTAGAGAATCTTGTAGGTTGAAGCTGGCTAACAGGTTCTTACTCCAGGCAGGAGGTGCCACTCATTCAACCTCTGGATTCTTGGCCTCTGTCCTGCAGCCACAGCTCTATCTTCCCCTTGGTTAAAGGCCATGAAAGTATCCAGGAACTCCTACACTATCAGCTCCAGCATGAAGTTTAGAAGCACGTCCCTGGGGGTTGGGCAGGCAAACAGTGAAGATGGTAGATTCTTGGTAGGGACTTAAACCCAGATCCAGTGCATGCCTGAGCCTGGCCAGGCCCAGGAGCTCTAGCTTGAGATGCCACTCAGAGCTAACTAGCTTCATTTGGGTGACACCGGGTTCTGTGTTGAGTCACAAGCATGCAGATCACATGGCTGGTCCTGATAGCCCTGAAGTTGGTTCCAGCTTGCTCAGTAGGCAGGAGCATGCTAGGTGAGGGCCAACTCAGGGCTGCCAATTACTGCTGATGATGGGCTGGTAGATCCAATGGCCTGGATGGGCTTTCTGTGTCCTACTTCACACCAGGCAACTCCTGAGTGGAGAGGGAGATGGGCTCATGATGTAAAATCTGGACTGTAGATCTCCTATGAGGAAGCAACTTATGACAAAGCTTGGCTTACAGGCTTTCGGCAATAAGGCCCTCAATGGCAGAGAAATGTGGTGGGCTATAGAGCCAAAAGGTCAAGGTCATAGGCGTCATGGCCAGTTGTTGCTTCAGCCTAGATCCTGTCATTTCTCTGGTCTTGAAGGAGCTGGTTAAGCTGAACACTTGGCCTGTTAAAACAGATAAACTAAAGCCTAATTCTGAGCCATGAAGTTTCATCCATAATCCTAGGGAGCCTGGCTTACTGCTGCTGGTCCTGCAGCCAGTAACTTTTAATTGATTAACCTTGTACTTCTCCTGCTTAAGTTCCCTGGTCTCCATTCTAAGTGTGATAACTGAGAGACTCCTGTTCTTTGCTCACCTCCCTTCCTAAGTGTAAGCTACCCTCAAGCCTCACCTGGTCAGCATATTCCTTTTTTCCGGCTTGGTTCCTGGTGTTCCCTCTTCATCACCAAGCTGAATAGCCTTTGGTTGGGTAATTCATACTTTGGAACCAGTGATCAGAGAAGGGGAAGTGGGAAAGGGGGCTCATTATCTGGGTGCTCTTCAAGTGGAGGCCTCCTCACAGGAAGGACAAGCTACTCCTTGAGGAATAAGAGCCTGCCTCCTTGTGCCCTGTGGGAGGAGTCCCTCTTGAGGGAAGCTCTGGCTATAGGTGCTCCCACCTTTTGACCAAACTCTACTTGTCCCAGCCCAGGGGCTCCTGCAGGGAGAGCCTGGTCTCTGAACACTTGACTCCTGTTCTCTAGCCCGTCAGATTGCCATCATGGGTATGGGGCAGATGTCGAACATGCCTGTAACAAGTCTGGCTCTGTCATCTTCACCAAAGATGGTGGCACCATGACCCTGTAAGTCTCTTGAGGTGATCTGAGACTGTAGGGATCTGCATGAAAGCCTTAGACTAAGAGCCCTAGAGGGAAGAAATGGTCTCTTGCTATCGTTGGAAGAAATTCTTCAGGAAATCAAGGTGAAAGCAAACTACTGACCACTTGGATACTAGTTTCAGAACTAGTTCCCATTCCATCTGTCTTCCCCAGAATGACCTTTATTCCTACAACTCTGCAGGGCTAAAGCAGGACTGAAGATTGATATTCCACCAATTCCCAGAGACCATGTTTTTATGACTAAACCAGCTCTTCTGGAGCTGGCTTTTCCAAGTCTCCACAATTTCATGTACACCTTAGTCTGTTGGTGTTCTCAAAAGCCATAATTGGCAGAGGAGGGAAAAACCTGATCAAGTGGTTCCTCAGACAAAAATCCTAGAGAAGTTGGAGATCCCCTATGGATCTGCCCATGCTCAGAAACCTCAGAACTGGTTCACATTCCCATCCTAAGTCTTCACTTGTCCAAACACTAGTAGCTTCCAGCTCCCTCTCCTTGGAGAGGAGCACTTTGTGTTAAGGTTGTTTCAGACTTTTGCCCATCTTCAGGAATACCATCTATATTGAAGACTTGTTTCATATCTAGTCTGCCCAATGGCTTTCTTCAGGGCCTCTAGAGTATCTTGCTTGGAAAGGCCTTCTTTCAGTAATAGATTAAACATAGGATAACTCCTAGGTTTTCATTCTCTTTTAAATACAAGGGGAATCTTCCTTGTTCTAAACCATTAAACATCTCAATGACGTTTCCTGGGTTGTCAACCTCTCCTTATTGACCGGAGATGTTTTTATTCTAAGTTAACCTAGGGGGACTTTCCACTCCAATGTAAGACGGCTTAGAAGTCGGCTTTCTTCCTGTAAGGACAGGACTGATAAATCGACTGAATCCCCTTACATCGATCATAATTGAGGTCACAGGGCAAACTTCTGCCCTGGAAACTGGAGGGAAAGGGAATCCCAGGTTGCCATGAGCCATAAGCCATAGCTAGAGTCAGCAGCCAATCAGTAGGAACACTTAAAGGAAAACAAACCGCTGGATGCCCTATGGACTAGCTCGAGTTAAAAACTCTGGGGGACCCAGTTTTAAGAGATTTCCACACTTCCATGAGCTTCACCTCTAAAGTGGATGGTTGGTCATGGAGAAAGGATCCTGGGTCTTCAAAAGAACTAGCCAGCCTGACAGAACAACCTCTTGGAGATCTACCTTGCCTAGCTAGGAATACTGAAACCTAGTCATTGCCCTCAAGCAGAAAGGAAGGGTAGGAAAGTCTAACATGTGAGCTTGAGGATCCATAGGTCCTGCCTAGCCCTATAGGCCAGCATTGCATTTGGCTGGAATGAGGTGGGAAAGATCTGTAAGGGGCACTCTGCTATCCTAGTTCTTCTATAACTCTGTACACTTCTAGCAGTAGGGCTTTCCCTGGTGCCTTGTCAGGCAGTCCTGTTTCCAGCCTTCAGCCAAAGGTTTCCATGCTCTATCCTGCCTCGCTTCATGTGAAAAGCAGAGCTGAAGCTTCAGATCTTCACAAGTACAGTTGTCTTGTGTTGCTAGAGTAATCTCTCAAATGCCTACTCCTTAGTTGCTAGCATTTAGAAAGACCATAAGTATGGCATAAATCTTCAAAGTGACAAGTGATAAAAGAAAGCCCTTAGAAAGTCCACAGGACCAAATTCTCCCTTCTGGCTCCTAACTTCCAAGCACTTTAAGTCCACTGAAAGTCCTGAATTTCCTGACCTGGTCACTTATATGGACTAGTCCTCCACTGAGGAGACACGCTCTCAAGTCCAGCCCGTTGGTGCTCTGCCATAGGTAAACTCTTCTGATTCATGCATTTTTTAAAAAGTTCTGGCTGCTAAAGGTTCTATTAGAGCTGTTTGTTCAGACAACTGCAAAGCCTCTTACTGGGAAGGATTCCAGCTAAGGGCAAACGTCCCACCTGCCCAATTCTCCTAACTCAAATTCCTTTTGAGTGCCATTTGCTTAATGGGCAGGCATGGATGGGGGGTGGTGACTAGCTCTATAACGAGCTTGTGTCTAACTCTTGAACATACACATCTGTTCCTAAGCTGCCACCTCAGGTATCCCTTCCACCACATCAACAGGATATCTAGATCTCCATTTGATGTCTGGCCCTTTTTATTCCCTCTTTTGGCCATGATGCCTCATACCATCAGTTAGGCAAGGCTCACAAACAAACTGGCTAACCAAGGATACAAAAAGGATCCTTAATACTTTGAGACAGTATCTCAAATGTGGGCTAGCCATGGTGCCACACATTCCTTAAAACTCTTTCCCCATTGGTAGAATTGAAGAGAAAGACTTCAGACTAAAGCAAAAATGTTCCAAAGGTGATACAACTACTTCCTTCCTAACAACAAAACTCAAATTGAGGACCCTATGCTAAAAACTGAGCAGGCCAGGTGCCAAACCTCTATCCTCTAAACTTTCAATAAAATGGTGATACTAGGGCATGGGAACTGAAGAGGTAATCATTCCAGAGTCCATTCCTATACTTGTAAGACTCCTTAAAATGAAAACTTTTGCTTAACTTCGTGGGTAAGTACATCTTAAAGGTTCTGTGGTGGTTAATGTTTAAAACTCTAACTGGAGCCAGGAGTTTAGTAGAGAGCTTGACTTATGCTCCTTACGATCTGACACCGGTCTTGTGAATCTTTAACTTTTCATGGAATTCAGACTTAATTGCCTTCAGAAGAATTTACTTGATGAAGTAGACCGTGGCTGTATGCCTTAATTCATGGCACACCTGGTCCGTGCAAGTCCTCTGCATGGTTATTTCCTTTCTACCTCCACTTCCTCATCAGAGGCAAATACTCAGTTGTGTATTTAAAATACGTAACTAAACAGGCATCTAACATCACAGAAGTGGAACTATTAGACCTTTTTGGTTCTTTTCACATCTCCCTACTTATAGGCTCACTTAGTAATAGATACATAGGCTGATTCCCTACTGACCCAGGTAATGCTGAACGAACTTGAAGAGACCTCCTTAGGCAATTAGAGTACCTTCATGGAAGCACCTAGGTTTTTCCTCACTATTTGAGTTGGCTCTGTTCCAAACTTGAGCTTCTTGAGCAGTACTAAGCACTTCAGGTGCACACATTTTAGAAGATATTCTTACCCTTGTTAGGTATCAGATGAGGGAACTAGTTTGGGGACACCTCTACCAAGGTAGAGGTGGGGAAGTCCTGGTCTGTTATACTCAGCTGAAAAACTCTAGCAATCTCTTCCTCTGGCTTAATTAGGTAAACACCTTTTATATAACCACTTGGGAATTAAGATCCATATCTAAGAGGCAAACATTCATGCTGACTAGCTGAAGTAGGACAAACCCACCCACCTATTGGTAATCGCTCAAGTGGGCAGATAAGCAGTATTACATGGGAAAAGAGCACCCCTAGCATACTTGAGAGCAGTGCCAGTGCCCCTCCTTGAGGGCCAAGATGGTAGTAAAACCTTCTGACTTATCAAAGGAGTAAGAAGGACCTTAGTTACTGGAGACATCTCTTTTAAAGAGTCACTGATCTAGCTAGAAGCCGAGTAAAACTAAAAGGTCTTCCATCTGGGGTGCTAAACCCAAGGTCGTGCATGGAATTGGTCAGTACTAGAATTGTTCATCCAACTCCTAGACAAGTAAGGTCCAACTCTGCAGATGGTAAAGCAGCAGGTAAGGCAGCTCTGCAGACACACATGGGATTAAAAAGACTATGTGAATTGTCCTAGTCAAAGGAATGCCCTCTAAGGGAATAGTATCAGACACTGGTGGCAGAGGTGAGACCACGCTTTAAGTGGGAGAGTGAATCAGATCAAAAACCAAGAAGGTGGATGGATCAGAATGTGGTTGATAAACCCTTCAGAGGTGCTCCCTACCACTGTACTGGCTGCGCAGTGGGATGAGTTAAAGAGATCCTACTAAAGAAAAACATAGGAAACGCACCTAATGGGTAACATCTAGATCAATGAAATGCATCTTACTAGACCTGCCTTAAGGTGAGGGCAAGACCTACCATCTAAAAAAACCTGAGGGCCTTCTCTGTACTTACCCTGGGGCTGCTGAGAAGTTGGTTTGGGGCAGGGAATGACCCAGGTTTCTATTACCCCTTCCAGTTGTTTGTGTAGTGTCCTTCCTAACCCAGGCCTTTACTTATACTTCAGCCTTTGCCCAGAATTTCTGGTATCTATCTGATCATTTGTTAATCATCAAATCTGAACAAAGTTAAAACTATGGTTTCAAACTTAGTCACCTTTCTAGTCTTGTAATCTCCTGAGAACTAAAAAGTAACCTTAACAGTAACATTATTTGAAGATGGCTTATAATTTGAGAGTCTTTGAAACTAGCTCTAAATTAGGAAGGCCGATTTTTCTATCAGCTTCCTCAAACTGGATCTACCATGGACTTTGTCATTAGCATGATTCGTTAAGGTAGTTGAAGCCCCAGGAAGCTCAATCCTGAGGATGCTTCTAGATACTTCTACCCTGACCTCACCCTGATGGCACTCTTGGTGTTCTACCAAAAGTGGCACACATACATGCCTACTGAATGCTCCCCAGCACCCGCCCCCCCTTAAAGACAAGTAGTAACTTAGATCTAGATTCTAGACTAAGATGCTCTAAGTCTTGGAATTGAAGCTTTTTGAAGGAAAGTATTGAATATTGCTATCCAAAGACTTGAATTGCATAGGCTAACTTTGGATTATTAATACCTACAGATGCTTACAAGCAATTCTGTACAGAACTATTGAAAGGGAAAGCTCTTAAGTGATCAAACAACATATTCATCAGCTGCTTGTCATGCAAGATCTCAGAATGTTTATGGATGACAGTAAAATTCTGAAGCGTAAGTACTAATGGCATGGTAGAATGAGCTGGAGTTTAGAAGACTTAACATCTATCGAAAATGCCCAGTGATGGCAGTTTAGCGGCTCTATCAGGCAATATCAAGGTGGGCTTTCTTGAAGACTCCCTTAATGTGTACATGTGTGTATTGCCTCTTTCTTGAGCCCTCCTCCTTGATGTGCCCAATTAGATTCAGTTCATCTTTTCTACTTGCACATCACCAACCCCTCTGCTTCAAGGCATACCTCTAGACTTTGTGTAGTGTGTATTTGTCAAAGGCCCCTTTCCTGAAAAGGGATTGGAATCCTTCCTTCTACCCATTCTACTCTTGCTGTTAATATTCAAGACTTTCTAAGTGACCCTTGAAGTAAGGGTCTCAGGTCTGAAAGACAAGTGGGGAGCTATTCAGTTGGCCAATAACCAAGTAACAGAAACAAAGGAGAAGCTAGAGGATTGGAAAAACCATTCTCAAGTGGTGAGGAGGGAGTGCTGGAATTAACTCCCAACATATCTGTGTTCTGCCCCTTCAGGAACTTCAAACTTCATCATATTCTCCTAGAATGTTCTCCTTTACAAACCTGTTAATACTCCATGACAAAAGTCCAAGCAGTGGTAGGCAACCATTAGTTGATGGAAATAAACTTGAGGTAGAAATGAAGGGACTTCTTCCCTAAACCAAATATTAGACTAGAACTTTCTTAACCAATCTAACTTAATTCACTGTTGTAAAACCTACTCCACTCCTACTGAAATGTAAGGAGCTTATGCTTCATCTGAAGGGATCCTATTTTAGCCTGGATTTCCTTGAAGACTGACATGAATTTGCATATGGATAGCTTTTTAGGGTGTAGTCCAAAAATGGGAGGAGACAAAGGGTGTTTGTATCCCTTGTTAGTATCAAGGACTTGATCTACAGACCACCCAGATCCATTCAAAACTGCTCCAGGAATGATTTAAGGATTAAGAGCTTCTATGCTGCAGCCTTAAAAACTTAGCTCCTCCCTGCAACCACAGAACTGGGGAGACCTGGATTAGAGAGTCAATGCAGAAGGGGGCTCCTTCTGGTCAAAATGCTGTCAATGTGAAATGGGTCAATGCCTGTCAAGAGCTCTGAAATCAGACTTCAGGTTCAGGCCATGACTGAAATTGAAAGTAAAGCTGAGCTTGTCCTTTGATAGGTATTAAATATGTAAACTGTTAAAATGTCTATACTACCTAAAGCAATGTTCTTCAATCCATGAGTATGGAATGTTTTTTATTTGTCTTCAATTTAAAGGTTCTATGGTTTAGAGTACAGATGTCTAACCTCTTGAGGTTTATTCCTAGGTATCTTGTGGCTTCTGGTGCAATTGTAAATGGGATGGGTTTCCAGTTAGGACAGCTGCAGCTTCAAAGAAAGTTTGTTCATTTAGGTATGAGATGTTGAGTACCAGGAAACCTGGTCTGCACATGGGCTCCTACTGTAGGAAGTAACCCAGGGGATTTTTTTGGTCACTGTTGTATAAAATGTTTTGTTTCTGAAAGGAGTTTATTGTATACAGCGGAAATCTCTTAAAAAGCTAAAATTGTAACACAAACTGTACATACCATGCCCTCTTCAAGCCATAATCCTTGTCATCAGTGTTATGACTAAAACTACATTTTATGTAGCATTGGCAACGTTTTAAAACAGCAACCCATGCTATGCTAAACCAAAAGCAAGTTGCATATTTTTAAAGGTTTCTTCTGTTAAATAGAAATTGATCCCTAGAGTGGTAATCTTTCTCCTAGTCCCCAACACTGTAGCTTTCCCAAGCAGAGATTCTAGCACCTTCTTAAAAGGATAATGCCTTCTTGATCAGGAATGACGTTTCTGACTTCTAATGACTCCATTAGAAAATGATGGTAGTGGACTTCTCTGGTAACAGGACTAAAAAATTAATTTGGGGGAGCAAGGGAGTATGGGAGCTGCACTGAGCCTGAAAGCCATGTGTAGAGAAAATCCATAGGCTAGGGCTTGTGGTAGCTATTCTGACTCTCACCTTCCCATTAGTCCACAAGTGAGCTGGCAGTTCTCCAGCACTCCTTAACTGATTCTCCACTGTTCTGTGTTGCAGTAGGGGTAGGCCCTTACGCATCACTCAGTTTCCCCTGGAAGCTGATATGCCTGTGTTTGGCCATTGGGAGATACTGGCTAGAAAAGATCTGGGGGAATACTTTCCAGCTTTCTTACAGGGACATCTAAGGCCATTAAGTATGTCCTTCCAGACCTGCTGCTCCTACCAGGTAGGATCCTTTTCCATAGTTCTGGCTTTCACAGAATTCAGGTAACTCTTGCCTTCTAGCTTTGATTCACAGTAACTTCCTACCATTGATAGCCCTTGGTTCCTCATCCTTTGGCTCCTTCATCCTTTGTTCCACTGAAGCTTTCTTACATTTTTCATTCAAACCATCTGAGTTGAATTCAGTTACCTGAAACCTAAAACTTCCCATCTTTTTAGCATAGAGGAGCAGGGCCCCCTAATGTCTTATTGCCTGTTGATACTAGAAGGGAGAAGTGGGGTGCCTCTTCAATATATACAAAGTCCCTTCTTGGCATCTTGGGAGATGTGCCTGGCAGCCTCTGAACGGAGGGAGGTGAGGGAATCTCCACCTAATATTTCTAGGTACCTAGGTCAGAAGACCCCAACCCATGCATAGGTGGAGAAAAGGATAGACTAGGGGTCATGTAAACCATAGTTGACACAGGATCTGAATATCCATACACATGGAAGCAGATCTACCTCTGAACATCAAGCTAATCTTGGAAGCTGCAGCCCGAGGGTCCCTTATGCCCTTTCCAGGGAAGACTTCAGGTAATTATAGCCTGACCCCATCTGGATACCTGGTTCAGTATCCTCCAATGTCTACTCACTGCTCCAGAGGGGGGACCACAGGAGCCAAGTGCATGGTTGACAGCCTTTGATAGGATTGAGTTACAGAAATATCAAGGAACATTCTTTGCCACCTCCCATAGGTTTATCCACATCTTTTCTCCCAGGGCTCCTTGTCTCTTACTTTGAGGTCTTCTCCTTTCTAGGCCCCTGATCACTACTCAAGAGTGTATCCTTACCTTTTCTCTATTCCTTTCTCATCAAGCAGATAATCAAATGTAGTGTGTGAGTCTCTGCCCACTGGAAGGACTTCTATCAGCACTACTTCTAGAGCTATGAATGAGGGTATAGTACAGCATCTCTTTGGCAGATGTCTAGCTGACTATCTTCAATATTGAAGTCCTTGAACCAGTCATAAGGAACCCCCTCACCCCCACCACCCCACACAACCCCGGTCTCCAGTAATCCCTAGATGGGAGTTGGAGAGTTATGTCACCTGGGGCTCTGGACCCCATGTATTGCACCTTCCACAACATTTCTGATCAACGAATTTCTGACGTGCTCAGACTTGGGTCAAATACTGTGCATAAAATGGCAGCTCTAGTTCTATAGCCCCTTAATATCTTAGTCATTCTGCCCCTCTTTAGAGACTAGAATCAGATCAGGAGCTATTTTATGAATGGTTTTGTGCTGCAGAACCTGTCTGTTCCAGAACCTTATGTGATATCTTTATCCGGTATACCTTTGGCATCACTAGTATGTGATGCAGGGAAAATTGTATCAAATCCTGGACCTGTTATAGACCTTTCACTGTAGGTCTTACTCAATACTACTCCCAAACATGGGATTAATGTTCTTCAAATCCAGAGAAACCTGCAGAGGGGTAGGAGGTATAAGGGTGCTATAACAGAATAACGATTTTTATTGCGGAGTAGATATTCTGGTATATCCCAAACTACTAGCTCCCTCGGTCAAATATGACCTGCCTCTGACCACCTAATCTTCTACCCTTTGGCATGCAGGTGTCCTAGTAAGAACAATAACTTGATCATGTTGAACACTTGGCCACTGACATAGTGGACCAGTGTGGACTGTGATGGCCTTCAGAAACTCAAGTCATTTGAAACTACTGTGGCAGAGCAGAAAAAACCTATACAACCCTAGGATTAAGATGGCGAAAACTGTTCTTTCCAAGTAAACATGAATGACTTTCAATCTCCCTGTAGGCGTTGAGTAGAATGTTTACTATATCCATACTTCAACTGTCTAAAAGGGCTGATCAGTAGAAATGCCACATCTGGCATAGCAACTATAATTTAGATACCATCTTGTTGAGTTTATGGTCCGGCATCATGCCATAATTCAGTTAACTGTTCTAGGAGCCCTTCTAGTGAATCAAGTGATAGGGAGCCTCTACCCCAGAATTATCACTATCAAATAAGGATATGGCATAGCTTCTAAATTACTTCCGGCTGTGTGGAGAGCAGTTTTAAGGGATTGCACTTGGCCTTTCCCATCGTGACTTTGTTCCATGGGTTGAGGAACTAGTGTGTGGATTCAGTCACTTGCCATGTGTGTCTAATTAGATGTCCTGATCATCTTCCTGATTCCCAAGTAAGCCTACAGACCTGTTAGAGCTGCTGCAACATTCCCTTGATCTCCTTTTGTCACCTAGTCCTCCATATACCTTATCCCACTCTATCAAGGGGAACTGATTAGGCTTGAGATCCCTTGATACCAGTGTCTGTTCAGACCCTCTATCCAACAGCCTGACAGATCTGAGTGTTCCCCCCCTTTATTCCCATTTACCTGGGTACCTAATGGAGAGATTCCTCCTGGGGAAGGCGGGGGAGAATAGTTACTGTGCATTGCTGTGACGTTAGAGAGCCCCTTTTTAAGGGAGCCATCTATCCCCTAGGCTCCTGTAGCACCTAGCAACTTGCTTAAGTTCAGACACTGGGTAAGGGGATCCCATCAGTCTTGGTGCAGCCAGAGAAGCACAACCTGTAGGAGGAATATAACAACCTGAATTTATTTCAAAGAATTGTTATGTGATTGTGGGGGCTGGTGAAGCAAGTCTAAAATATGTACGGCTATTAGTCAAGATGGAAAGATAACAGGCTGGTTGGAACTTCCAGGCATAGGCCAAAACTATTGTCCACAAGCAGTTAGAAAAAAAAATCACAAGTAGGATTGAATTCCTTCAACTGATAGGCCTACCAGATTATCTAGGATAATCTCCCTTAAAGTCAAAGATCAGGGGCTTTAATCACCTCTCCTACCTTATATATATATACACACATATATATATGTATATATATACACACATATATATATGTATATATATACACACATATATATACATACACACACACATATATATAATAACACCTAGATTAATATTTGGCTCAGTGACCAAGACTGAAGCCTAGCCAAGCTAACACCAAAAACCATCCAGGGGTCAGGACTTTTCTTTACAATGATGGACATTTAACTTATCTGTTCTTGCTTTTTTGATTATACAGAATATACCTTTGGACTTCCCACCTCTCACTGCTAGGCATACCATAGTTTAAGCTATTGCTGCAGATTGTTAAAGGTCAAGACCATTCTGACCTTGCTACCTGTTATGTCTGCTATGCTCATTATGTCTTAGGAGTTAAATGCAGCCACCTGGTCCCTGTTCAACTATCCTACTGAAACCAGGGAGACTAGTCTCATAGCAGCATATCTTAGCTTTGACCTACAGAGGAACCCCTCCCCCCTTGGACTTCTTGGTATATTAACTCACTAATTCACTCCCTCTAGTGAAAGGCTGGCTTTTCCAGGGAACATGAGCAAGTGGTAGCTTCCCCAGTCACACTATCCATGCTGTCTTGACCCCTTAAAGCAACCATCCCTCCCTCCTTTACTATAGACTACTGTGTCCAAGCATCAAGGAACCATCCTAGCAGCATGTTAGGATAGCTTCAGGCACCCTTGCTGAGATGTTACTTTCTGAGTGAAAGGAAGATACGCCTAATGCTCTCCTCTACACAGCCTATGTTTGCCCTTCTCAAATATTCCAATTCTTAGGTGTTAGCCAGCTCCTACACTTCTTTCCAAGAATAACCCACTCTACTAGACATTACTGTCCATTCCATGTTATAACCTAACCCTGTTAATTGGTATCTCTACCTGACTTTAGTTAATCCTGAGTGTTCAGATAGCACAAAATCTATTCTGGTTAGCTACCTGTGATGGCTATTTTCTGTGTCCTAGATGTTCACAAAGGCCTCCTTTTGAGCTCATTTCCAGTTTTCATCGGAATGGTGTCCTCAGGAACCTATAGTTCTTACATGATCATACAAACTTCAACATGGTCTGTGAAATTGTTCTTCCAAGTAAATTCAGGTAAGACATTGTCTTGAAGCAGCTATTTAGTTGCCAATAGTCAAGTTTAGGCACCTGTCCTTCATGGAGGTCAAGTAATATAAAAACTACTTCATGATGTAAAGATGCATAGTGAATTTTATCGTATGCGTCTGCTTTTTAACTTTTTTTTTTTTTTACATTTATTTTTGAAAGAACACAAGTAGGGGAGGGGCAGAGATAGGAGACACAAAATCCAAAGCAGGCTCCAGGCTCCGAGCTGTCAGCACAGAGCCCAATGCTGGGCTCGAAATCACAAACTGTGAGATCATGACCTGAGCCAAAGTCAGACGCTTAACCGACTGAGCCACCCAGGCGCCCCTATTTTTTTTTTTTTTTGAGAGACTGAGAATGAGTAGGGGAAAAGGCAGAGAGGGAGAGACCATTTGAAGCAGGTTCCAGGCTCTGCGATGTCCGCACAGAGCCAGACGCACGACTTTGAACTCCTGAACCATGAGATCATGACCTAAGCTGAAGTCAGTGCTCAACTGACCCACCCAGGTGCCCTGCATGTGTTTAAACAATCAAGTCAACTCCTAAAAGTTGACCTGAAGGTGATTAAAGGATGGAGATCTAATATAATGACTTTTTCTCTATTGGATCAGAACCATCCAACCAGTCTACTAAATTGGAATAGTTCAACTACAGGACAAAGCAAAAACTCTTTAAAACAAAACCCAGTCCTCAGGGTCATGAAGTATCCATGGAAGTTGGGTCTAGCTTGAAGGGAGAAACATTAAAGCAGGTTACTGAAATCTGAATAGAAGAATTCTAAGGGTTGGTGACTGGAAACAGCAAAGGAATGAAGAAAAATGTCCCCTCAACTCCTCACTTTCAGTATATCTTCCTTTAACCACAGCCAGGGTAGAACATGTTAGAGTGGGATGAGAAACCATGACTGAGGTCAGGCTATTCAGGTATAAGCTGGATTCTTGGAGTTTCCAGGCCTATATCTTATATCTTTAACAACTGGGACTCTGCCTGGATGATCCAGGATACCAGCTCCATGAGCTTGGTAGGTAAGGAACTAGAAATCTAACTTCCAGAAGTCAGATAAGGTCTGTCTTCATGTTGTAAGAAAAAACAGGCTTATATATCTGGTGAACCTGGCTAGTAGGCCAAAGCTCTCAATAAAGGGGTTCCTGTTTCAGCTTGATATATATGCAGGGAAAAGCTTATGGACTAGATATTCCATGTGAAAGTAGGGAAACAACACAAACAGCCCTACGCGGGGGCACATGCATGTTGTTGCTTTAGAAGGTCTTTGCCACAGGATGCCCTGGAATAAATCCTGACAAGTACTATCAGTAAAACCTCATCAGTCTTGTCTTCCTGCAAGGACTAGTGTAACAACTTAATTACTACCTAGCACATCTGTCATGTACATCTGTACATCTGTACATCCATCCTATTGATAACCTCCAATTGCTTGCTGTATTGAATAGTATGGATGCATCCTCAAGGGCTGTTAAGCCAGTTGTTCACTTGTGGCCTCTGGGGAAATGAAACCTTGACCTAACTGAAGGGGCCCAAGTGGACTTAAGTGGTGTTCTTAGGTCAAGCAGATTAAACTTGATTCAACTTGTGGCTCCTACTTTTTGGTCTGTTCCCCTTGCAGGCAGGAAGCCCTGGACTAGGGTCTTAGAGGCTACAGATACCAGACTTGAACTGAACTTCTCACTGTTGAAGAAGCATGTCTTGGCTCCACTTCTGTCAGATTCCAAATAATCAGGCTATAGGCTATTTACTGTTATGCAAAACAGAATTAAGGTCCATTCTGATCTAACTGGTAGAACAAGATGACTCAGTTTTCTTCATGAACATGGAGTAGGATATGCTGGTATAGTTCTAGGGAAAGCCCTCAGATCCTTCTTCCAAAACAATCCCTGCATGGCCTGTTATAGGATCACTCTTCCTACAGAAGAGTGTCCTGATAATGCCCACCCATTCCATTCCATGGTAAGTGGGTACTCAGTCCTCTGGATTCGTGGCATTCATGGGGGCCTCTTAAAATACATAAGCCTAGGAGCTGCTGAGCATTGATACATAGGGATGGTTGTGGCCAAAAAGTGGTTTCAACCATGAAGTAGCATGTTAAAGGAGGTCAAAGTCTTCCCTGTGGGGCATGAGAAATTGCCACACACTTGCCTGGCTTTCCCAAAGGGGATTCTGATCATTTGGAATACCCTTGTACTCTGGTGCATCAGTTTGCTTCTGGGAGAGTCACATTCAGAAACAAGAGCTGGATCACCAAAAGGCAAAGGTTAGCCATGAATTCAAGATCGGTTACTAGATGTCAGAATGGAAGCAACCAAAATGGTAATGGATGTGTACAAGACAAACTAAAGGCCTGACCTTTGAGACCCTACTGACTCTGGAGCCTTGGGAGCCAGCTGACTGGCTCAGACTCTGTCTATCCTTTAAAACAGGATACCTGAGCCCATTGGCAAGTGTAAACTTATTGCTCCCACTAGAAGTGTAAAGATGACAGACCATTGATCTGTGGCTAGTTCATTTGTGCACTCTCCCCTAACAAATTTTGACTTAGTTCCTGGCTTCATGACTTATCATATGTAAACTCCTTATTGTGAAAGAATTAAGTCAGTAAAAGGTTAATAATAGTATGGCAATATACTTTATCAAACTGCAAAGTCATTTTCCTACTGGCTTCCTATCTTCTCCAAAGACTTGAAGTTTAAACTCCTGGGCCAGAATCTTGGACACATGGTCTCTTTCAATTCTGTTAGCAAAATTTCAAACTTCTGTATGCTAAAAAGTGGTGGCAATAGCTACAAAACTTACCAAGATGTAGATCATAAGGAGAGACCTAACCCAGTGACCATGCAGTCAAGAGTAGTGACAAAACTCCTTAGTATTGTTAGTCTCATGGGGAAATCAAGCTCAACAGTTTAAACAAACTGTTTAAGCAAAATAAAGATGAGTGCCAATAACTTCATGCCTAATAGGAAATGTAGAAGTGTTATCTGTGCACTCAATTTGGCCCTTTCAGACATCAATGATACGTTACCAAATAGCTTTTCAGAGGTTGTGGTAACTATAAACAGTTCTCTGGCCCATTTTAATCTCTCCTAAATGGAAGTGGTGGGGTTGGGAAAGCAGTAAAACAGTGTGCATTGTGGTACTAAGACTGGTCAAACTGAACAGTCCATGACATTTGGTAGACTTATCTAAAATTCAGAATAAAACTCCCCGGTGGTGGTGACGTGTGTGCTTGATAGTGGTGGGGGGAACCAAATGAAACAAGCAAAATACTGCCTGATTTAAGATGGAATTGGAATTACTGAACCTACTCAATCTGTGGATTTAGTTCTAGGATTTGGACAGATTCTAGGATGGCTGACAGTACTACCATCTAAACTGACACTAATAACCCTGAAGACACAGGGCATGTATGGCATTCGTATAGGTCTGAGGTTTCAGAAAAACTGCTTGTTGTAGATAACAGATGGAGTCTGTTGTGAGGCCAAACCATCAAGTCTATAGTTGAGGCTCCTTCTCTGCTCTAGCATCTTCTCCTTGAAGGGAAAAAACAAACCGCCACATCCCTTCTTGTACTGGGTTGTTTATCCTTCACTCCTAGAATACCTTTACCTGAGTATGTAGCTCCAAATTACTTCTTGTGAGTTGTGACTACTCAATCTTTACATGGTGGGTAAGGTGTTGAGAATCCCTAGACCAGGGTCCTGAGCAAGTTCTTCTGCTAATGCTCTATTCACTGGTTGTATCTGGGCTTCTATTCTTCTTGACTAGAAGATTTCTTGTGCAGCAGACAGGGAATTGAGATTATAACTTCATTGTAGTCTGCAGAAATCACTCATAGTGTGCCTGGGGCAAGACTTGGGTGTTCTGATCTCCCTAAAAACACGCAAAATAGGGGTATACTGCTTTTAAGTATGCATTACTATGTTTCTAGTATGTACTCTGGTTACTAATCTTGGCTTGTTCAAGCTGAGGAGGGGGTAGAGGGAGGGACTTAATGAGCTTGCCATAAAAATGGTGAGCAAGTGTCCCACTTTCCCTGGGAACAAGGCACTTAGACTGCTAAGTGAGCATCTCTGGCAAACCGAGACTAGTTGGGCACTCTATATAAAAGACAACTATAGACGATGCATGTTGCCTGAAGACAGAACACTTGCTTAATGTGTTTACAATTTGACCTGTATAAGTGAGCAGTCAGCATTCATCAAAGATCTATAGCACAAATTATCAAATGTCGGCACTGCTAGCTAAGATTCTTCCTTGGCATCCTTGGTCAACTAGCAAGTGCTTTGGACTAATTCTTGGTATCGGGTGTCTTACCGAGCCCCTCTAGTTGCTGACTCCTACCTGGGGCTGGTGTTCTCAAAGGATGCAGGAAGTCTTTGAATGGACATAGCTCATTTATATTGACGAATGGGATAGAATATACAAATGTCCAAGGTGTCCAGGGACAGGACTATTTCAGGGGTCTAAGGCAGGACAAGGAGCTCCTTAGTAAGCAAAGCTTAAAAGCCCAAACTAAGAGGTCAGAAAAAATCCAAGGCCGTGAGCTAAGATATAAAGCCAAATTCTGGAAAGAACATAGGACTTATTGGGGTGTCATAACTTTGAGGATTGGATAAAGAGATGTATGAACAAGCAGTTGGCAATTCAACTGACTTACTGGAATTGGTGTAAAGTTTGCATGGGCTAGCAGGGTTGTAGTGGGTTTATCTGGTTTAATGTAGGATTAAGGGATCAAGGTAGTAGTAAGCATGGGAACCTCAGTATGCCAGTCTCGAATTTACCAGGGGAATGTGAGTTTCCCAGGTACTTTAGCTCCCTCTCTGCACATAAAGCAAGTTTCTGCAGTCCAAAGTTAGCTTACCCCCACAGGGATAGAAAAATGGCACAGGGATCTGGGAAGGTAAGTGGAACGCAAGGTAGGCAAGAACCCATGAACTCTTCCTAACCTGAAGATTATAGATAACTACTCCCTGCATCTACCCCATTGCAGGGTGTCCTGGGTACAACATGTAGTCAGGCCTCCTTGCACAGTTCAAACTATCTAGTAAGAGAAGTCAAGGGCATAGTACTTAGAGATGAAGCCAGTCAAATTTTGAGTGATGGAAACAGTCAGGATAGGTTTTCCTTCTTGGATGGGGTAGTTGGTTCTTGTATCAACTGTAGAAGCTCACTGCTATTGCGATGGTTCACATAGCACTTGAACTAAAAGGTGATAGTTGTCTAACTTCAAATATTCCAAGCAGAACTCTGTAGACACTACGTTAATCATGGTTGGCTGGCTTGTGTTGGCAAGACCAGTATTATACTTAAGGGGCAGTCTGGGCAGAATTTTGCTCTGGAATTGTAAAATGGAATAGAAGGGAAGTAGGCCTTCATTCAAATTAGGTTCAGCTAATCCAAGAAGATGGAGATAAGTGACTCTTAAAACCTCAGTGAGTCAAATAGGACTATCTTATGCTTCCAAGTCTGTCTATAAAGCCTTATGCCCAAAGGCAACAAGGAGTAGGTTCAAGATCTGTTGAATGCTAGTTTTGTGTGGTCTCTGTTCATAGACTTCTATCCTAGGAATAGTCCTATTTGGGGGAGAAGATAAATTCAGCAATGCAGAGGTTTCCTTCCAAGATTATTTGGAATTGGTCTAGGGGATTATCCCAAAATTCTTCCCCTGAGTTCTTGCCTGTATATCTAGCCTAATGTAATCCTTACTGTAGAAGGTAAGGAACCTGGTTTTTGGAGCCTATACCTCCTATGGGGACTCAGCTCAGTACTGCTTGGGTAACATTCAGCTCCCTGCTCCTACAACAACGTATCCGGGGAGTAGGGCAATTACTTGTGTGAAGTGGTTTTATCAGTCCAGTGTTGGGAGCCCCTGTTGCCTCTAGCTAAACGTTCTACTAGTAGGAAGTCTTATGTCAAGGTGAACTAACTCAAATGGTATCCAAAATCCACTGGGCTCTTCCTGCTGGGAACCAGGGACATCATCAAAGATGGACTAGTGCTTGGGGGCCAGTTGAAGAGGAAGTGGGTCAAAATAAGCCCACAGTGAAGCTGACATTAAAGGAAAAAAACTAATGTTGGCTATAAAACTTACAATGGAAGCATTCCCGGCTTTGTAGAAGGCAGAAGCAAAGATCAAAACCACAGAAGAATAGGAACTTAATTGCAGTGGCCACACTGTGTTGGCAAAGAGATATTGAAAGGCTCATACCCAAGAGCTGGAACGATACTTAGAATATATCTTTAAGGTGTGAAGTTCTATATATGTAGCATAGTGAGCTAGTGAATCATTCTTCAAGCCTTCTATGTCTTATATTTCTCCTTGATCTTTCAAGGAAGTTAAGTTTCTAGGAATTCGCACTTCAAAACCTAAGCACAGTCAGACTTGACTTACAATCTACTAAAATACATTTAAAAATCATTTCCTTGTCACAGCTTAATGCTTCCAGTTTTTATTTTACTCAATTTTTTACTACTGTATTAGTACTTGGCATACATTAGTACTTGGCATGTTTTGGCTACTCCTGTTTCATATTCTCTACCACTGCAAGGCAGGTGTCTAAATAAAACAGATAAAGCCAGTGGCATAGGAAATGTTGCCATTCTGGTACCTGAAACCTCATTTGACTTGGCTTTTTCATACTTCCCATAATCCTTTCTCACGTCAGCTGGTGTATTGACTCCTCCTTCATGTCACTTCACATTCCCTCTGCTTCCTCTCTGTTCCAGCTGTGGTTGCTGGTATTACTTGAGGGCACCTTAACCTCTCCTACCAGCTACTTCCTAATTTGTCTCAGAGCTTTTCTCTAACTTGGAGGTATGGGATGTTCAGAATCCACTGGGTATTCCTGCCAAGCAACCTGGTAGTATGGGGTAGTTGGCATTTGGAGGCAATCCTTGACAGATGGGAGCTGGGAGCCAATGGATAAATGCATCCCTCTATCTTCCCCTGAGTACTAGGATGGATTTCATAAGGTTTCTTGAGTAATTCTGTTGGAGAAGCAATCAGCTGCTGGTATTAGTGGCCAACTTAATGTGCAACTTTCTATTGGCTTCCCTTTGACTTTATCCTTCAATCATTCCTATGACCATATCCCCAAATAAACTACTGGCACATAAGCTTTTGATTATTTCCCTGAATCTGAAAAGGAGCTTGATGGACTTTCTCTCCAGTCATCTTGTCCTACTTGTTAATTTAGAAGACTTTATTTCCTTACTCTACTGGGGTTACTTTACCATTCTTCAGGGTCCTTACATAATCCTGTATCTACCTTAATAGCTTTCAGGTAGATCTTCAGGGATCAAGTCTAAGACCTGGTGTGAAAAAAGTAGAGTACAGGGGTAAAGTATATTCATGTAACAATCCTGGGAGGGGTGTGTGGGTGTCTTAATTTCAGGACTAGGTGCCACTTAACAGCATCAGGCTCAAGTGCCATTATGGAGCCAGCATGCCACATTAGACTTCAGCAAAAAACTTGTAATCCATCAAGTTAGGAGGGAGGAAAAGGGGGGGAATAAGATATACACCTTTAAGGGAATAACCTCCGAATTGTATATATCTCTCCGATCTTATTAACCAGTGTCTAGTCATGTAGCATAGCTAGTTGCAAGAAAGACTTAGAAAAGCCATCTCTACCCACATGTTTATATGTCTAGAGAAAACCTATTACCATAGAGGGAAAGAACATTGAGGGGATAACTGGCTGTTTCCACTAGCTTGAGCCTGACTTCAGGAATGCCTTGCCCTTTGAGGGGATGGGATATTAATCTGCTTAAACTCCTCTACTGATGTATGACTCAGCCTCAGATGTACAGAATGAAAACAAGGAGTGAATTCAAGACCAGTGAAGAATTCATAAACACCAATAAGTGGTCACTGACCTGGGTTTGAAACTGAGAGCAAGGACTCCTGTTTTGATCTGTTCCTTAAAATGCTTTTCAGTCTGACAAGGATGCCAAAGATGTGACATCTTGTTTGTGGGCTCTACTTGTAAATTTGTGTCATACTTAGCCCATTTGTCTAGGAAGTTCTTAGTATCTTCCAGGTTTTGACTTTTGCAAGCATGGTGGGGGGGGGTGGGATAAGGTCAAACATTGCTAGTAACTATTGTGCCATTATTAGCAGATCTCATGCTGATGAGGGCACAGTAAAACTGTTGGCCTTATGATAGATGAAGGCCAAATCTTCAGAGATGACATACAAGAACTATGACCCTCTGCATCCTTTGAACAAACAATTGCACATCTACAAACCCATCTTCAGCTTGGAAAGCCTTATATAAGGAAAGCATAGCTCTAACAGCAGTATCCCTCCCCCTATAAAGCAAAACCCCATGCAATCACTATTTTCTTTAAATCCTGTTAAAGATGGTAGTCTCTCTAGAAAGAATGTCCCAGCTCTCAACTTGTTTGAAATAAGATCACAGAACTATACTTTGAATCTTTCCTGATTCTTTATAGTAACTTAAATGGGCCTAGAACACTGATTGTGATCTATTTTTTAGCATGTTTCTAAATGTTTGAGAGAGCATGAGCAGGGGAGAGGCAGAGAGAAGAGGGGGTGCAGAGGATCCCAACCTGGTGTCCTGACAGCAGGGAGCCTAATGCAGGGCTCAAACTCCTAAACTGTGAGATCATGACCTGAGCAGAAGTCTGATGCTCAACCCACTGAGCCATCCAGGCACCTCCTATTTCTTAACCTTTCTTTTTTTTTTTTTAAGGTGGAATATGTGTCTATGAGAATCAGACTTAAATTTGCTTCTGACATTACTAAGATACTCTGTGACTAGACTGCCCTGTTACTTCCCTGAGTCTTAGAATACTAAGAAGAGATGCTTTTGATAAAGTGTTACTACAGAATGGCGAGTAGGATATGCTGCAGTTCCTCTTGCTGAAGTTGTCCAGTGATCTGATCCTCCTCTTCCTCCTAGCCATTCTACACTTCCCTTCGTCATCTGCCTGCACTTCCGATATGGGTTGCTTGCCTATTAAGATAATTCATGACCCCACTGTTCAATACAGTGGAGTCTCTAGTTAAGAAGTCCTTATCATGCTATTGTTGCAATTCCTTACACGGTTGCCTAAAACATGGGATCACCAAGAAGCCTCTCATGTTTTCCAGACATATTCATCCCCATTATGTAGCAACAGACTTCTCAACATAATAGTGCCTACCTGTTCCTGCCAAAAAAAACTACTTCCTTTGCCTGCTAACCTAGGAGTTCAGGTTCAGTAGACCCTTTTCTGTATCCTGGCTGAAGCATCCTACTTTCCCTCCTCGGTAACAAGACACCAAGCTCAGTAGCTCTTAAAGGTATATGGAAAAGCACAAATTCCTCAAGTGGGTCTACAATGATAAAGAGGGAGGGATACTCCTATTCCTTGCTTCTAAGACCCATGTTTTCTAGCTAGTGAGAAGATCACCTATAATTACTGGCTTAAAGTGCAGATCTCCTCCTTGAAGATTGTGCCCAAGTACTGAAGCATTCTGTGTCCAGGTTGGTATTTTAGCTGTATCTTCAAACGACCATTCTAACATTCTATTGGGCTTACAGTTTCCAGGTCCTCTGGTAGGACCAATAATTCTTGATCATATTTCCATTGTATATTTACCATAGAATGGGTTCATTAGTCTGAAATGTTTATATAAATGACTGCAGTCCCTTAGGTAGTGTTTCTGGCCAAGATTCTGAGCAAAAGCAAGCCCATATCCAGAATACATAGTTCCAGTAAGGATTAATCACTGCTCCTTCTAGGACAGAAGGGACCCAATATTCAGCTTGTCCCCACATGGCAGCTCAACATCTTAGAGTGGCCTTCTCTGTATAGCACCATCAAGATGTAAGCCTATCCAGATCACAGGTTACATATTCAACAGTGGCAGTAGCTAGATAAGTTTTTTGGTGAGACAAAGTTCATGCTGTGGGCCTATGCAATAGCTTCCATTCATCATTCTATGACCACTTCATTGGTTCTTCCAGAAAGCCTTGGAGTAGAGAACAAGCTTGCTTGACTTCAAACAGATGAACTAATCATTTGTTCAATATCTTTCATTGTCTTCTGAGCATTTACAGAAATTCAGATCATGCTATTGATCAAATGACCCACTCCTACCTCAGAACTTTGTGTCCATTCTTCCATTCTCCTTCCTTCCAGGAAGCTGACCAAGTAGCAAAGCCACTTATGTGGAAGTGCCTGCATATCCTGGTCTCAGGTCACTTTTAGTACATGATTAGGTACACAGGAATACCTTGGAGACATGATAGCTTTGGTTCCAAACCACTGCCATAAAGTGATTCAAATGAATTTCTTGGTTTCCTGGTGCGTATAAGTTGCTTACACATACTCCATCTACATGTACATACCTTAACTTATTGCTAAGTACTAACCATCTGTGCTTCCAGTGAACCATTCTGCTGGTGGAGGCTCTTGCCTCAATGTTGATGGCACTGATCATGATGGTGGTAGCTTAAGGGTGAGGTGGCTGTGGGAATTAAAACAACGAAGCTCGCTACATCAATTCTTTCATGAGGGATTTCTCTACAGCATGCGATGCTCCATGATAGTGTTTTACTGACAGAACTTCTTTCAGAATTGGGGTCCACCCTCTCAAAACCTGACCTTTTTCAACGAAGTTATGTAATATTCTAAATCCTTTGTCAGTTCAACAATCTTCACCAGAAGTAGATTTTACCTCAAACCACTTTCTTTGCTCTTCTGTAAGAAACCATTCCTCAACCATTAAAGTTTGATCATGAGATTGTAGCAATTCAGCCACATGTTCAGGCTTCTAGTACTCTTGCTATTTCTTACCACATCTGCAGTTCTTTGAATTCCTGAACCCTTAAAACTCCTTCTGAACTCCTGTTAATGTTGTTTTGACCTCTTCTAGTGAATCACCAAGGTTTCATCTAGGATGGTGAGTTCTTTCCAGATGGCTTACAATTTACTTTGTCCAGATTCATGAAGAGTCACTACCCATGGAAGCCATAACCTTATGCAACGCACTTCCTAAATACCTGAAAATCAAAATAGCTCTTTGATACATGGGCTGCAAAATGGGTGTTGTGTTAACAAGCATGAAAACCCTAATCTCCTTGAATGTCTCCATCTCTGCTCATGGGTGACCAGGTACCCTGTCAATGAGCAGTAATATCTTGAAAGGAATCTTCCTGAGTAGTTCTCAGTGGGTTTAAAACATTCAGTAAGCTATGTTGTAAATAGATGTGCTGTCATCTGACTTCTGTCCCACTTATAGAGCATAGGCAGAATAGCAGAATTCTTAACAGCCATAGGATTTTCAGAATGGTAAATGGTAAATGACCATGGACTTCAAATTCCACTCACCAGCTGCATTAGCCCCTAATGAGTCAACCTGTCTTTTGAAACTTTGAAACCAGGCATTGAGTTCTCTAGCTATGAAAGTCCTAGGTGGCATGTTCCAATAGGCTATTTTTCTACATTGAAAACCTATTTAGCATAGCCACTCCTTAATTATCCCAGCCAGATTTTCTGGATAACTTGCTACCCCTTGTACATCAGCACGTGCTGCTTCATCTGAATATGGCTTCTTTCCTCAAGCCTCACAAGCCAACTTCTTACTAGCTTCACTTCTAAACCTTCCTCACCTCTCAGACTTCACAGAACTGAAGAGTTAGGGCCTTGTTCTGGATTAAGCTGTGATTTCTAAGGGAATGTTGTGGCTGGCTTGATCCTCTATCCAGATACCTGAAACTTTCTCCATATCAGCAATAAGGCTGTTTGAATTGCATGTTCACTGGAATTGCACTCCTAATTTCCTTCAAGAACTTATCCTTTGCTAACTGTTTGATGCAAGAGGACTCAGCCTGTTTCAGCTTCTGAGCTTAATCTTTTGTAGCTTTTGACTTAGAGAAGCAGAACTTTCACCTCAATACTTAAAGGACATTATAGGGCTATTAACTGGCCTAATCTAATATTGTATCTCAGGGAATAAGAAAGTCCAAGGAGAAGAGATGTGAGAAAGGCCAGTTGGAGCAGTTAGAACACCCACAATAATCAACCTGTAGTCTCATAGGCATGGTTTATGCCACTCCAAAATCTGTTACCATAGTAATTATCAATCACTGATCATGGATCAACATAACCAATACAATGTTTCAAACTTTGTCATTATTTAGAGCTACCAAAATGTGAGACATGAACTGTAGGTAGTATTTGGGTTGGCAGGGGGGTGGCACCAACAGACTTGGTTGATGCAGAGTTGCCACAAACCTGTTTTTTAAAAAAAAAATGTATGAAGCATAAAGCAAAATGTAATAAAATGATGTATGCCTGTATTCTCCATCTGTGTCTACTAAAAGGCTTCTCTTCTCACTGTCTGTGCCCTCGTATGGCTATATGCCTGTGCCCTCGTATGGCTATATGCCTGTGCCCTCGTATGGCTATATGCCTGTGCCCTCGTATGGCTATATGCCTGTGCCCTCGTATGGCTATATGCCTGTGCCCTCGTATGGCTATATGCCTGTGCCCTCGTATGGCTATATGCCTGTGCCCTCGTATGGCTATATGCCTGTGCCCTCGTATGGCTATATGCCTGTGCCCTCGTATGGCTATAATACTACAACAATGGATACTCTGCTAGCACCTTCACTGAGCTTTGAGCCAGGTTTTTTCTGCCTCCAGGTGATTTTAAGAAACTACTGCCCATGGGGTGCCCAGATGGCTCAGTCAGTTAAACCTCTGACTTTGGCTCAGGTCCAGATCTCACAGTTTATGGGTCTGAGCTCCGTGTCAGGCTCTGTGAGGACAGCTCAGAGCCTGGAACCTGCTTCGGATTCTGTGTCTCTCTCTCTCTCTCTCTCTCTCTCTCTCTCTCTCTCTCTCTCTCTCTCTCACCCTCCCCTGCTCATGCTCTCTGAAAGTAAATAAACATAAAAAAAATCTTTAAAAAAAAGCTGCCTATGAGGCATAAGCCATAAGTGTGAACCTCTAGAAAGGTAAGAGATACCGGGTCTGAACCACCTACTTACATAACTTGTACCCTCAAGACTTCACACTCCCCCTGAGTGTACTATGGCCATTTCTAAAACACTTTCTACATTTCCCACCCAACTTTGTGATTTGGTGGGTCTGTCTATACTATCTCATGATGACCAGCTGTCAGTGACTTTGAAGTCCCAAGGGTAAACACCTCAGTCTTTGAGGGCCCAGCAGTATGTCAGGAGCTGTTTTAGGAACAGATGTATGCTGTAGTTAACATGACTTTGTTCCAGAAAGTTGAGGGCTCTCAAACTGGCTTGCTGGACATTCCTTATTGCCTTTTGTACTAAAGCTATCTCTTACTGGAATTGGTTGGGTTATATAGAGCAAGTGGCAGAACAGCTGGAACAATAGGCTCAATTTCCTACAGAGTTGTCTATCTTTGGGTCCATTTGAAACGTGTGCTTTCAATATAACCTGACAAAGGTATTGAAACAAAGCTCCCAAGTATTCTGCTTCCATGTGAAAAACCCAGCAAATTCTCTTGTTGTTTGGCTGTAGGCGGTACAAGGTACAGTATGTCCTTTATCTCTAATGTCCCGGTATAGATCAGATGACTACAATCTTAAAAATACTCATGAATATGAGAATACTCCAATTATGTAAGGTTTCTCTAGATATCTGGCATATGGCTTTCAAGGGCAGCCAGAGAACTTGTTACTCCTGTCACTAGGTCTGATTAGCATGGCCTCAATATGGAGGACTGATAAGGTATTTTGTGGTATGTCAGGGTGATCATGATCCTATGGTCTATATACATAGTCAAAGAGCAGGAGAGTTAACAGACTTATAAGGCTTTGAAGTTGTACTATTAAGACCATTTACACTTGTGTGTGACAGTCAAATCATCTCCTAGGGATTGAGAAAGCTCTTTCCATGTTCATGAAGCATATCAGGTGCATGTCATATTGGTATCAAAGTTACCACATCTAGCAAAGCAGCTGCATTTGGGGATCATATTGAGAACCATAACTTTCATCAACATCTGCCATGATGCATCTTTGCACAAACAGCCTACATGTGATAAAGTCTGCAGTGTTAGTGATCCCCATCTTGAGTCCTTTAGTACTAGTTCTTGTAATTTCATCCCAGAACTCAGCATTGCTTAGAACCAGTATACTGGAAGGACTAATTCCAAGCCCTTGAAATTACATCCCAGGTCAAGGAACCAATTGAGTTCTACATTCAGGTCTACCCACCCTAAGTATGCACTCTAAGACTCAGGACAAGATCTCTGGAACCCACAGATTATGCGAGACTTCCTTGAGCTACAACTCCTATCTGGCCTCTACTCTGAGGGACCATGATAGCATTTTAAATCTCTTGGCCTGAGTTTCAGCTCATATGTGAGATAGCACTTGTGTACAACTCTGGTGAATGGCTTTGACAAAGGATTAGAATAGCTAAGGCATACTTATTAGCATTCCAGAGGCCTCCTTCTGGGGAGATTTACTTTCAAGTAGTAGAGTCTGGGTCTGAGGATTGCTTTAGATCTCTGGCAATGGGGTAAAGAATCATGATCTCACGCTTCTGTGGTTAACCCCATCCTTCGTGGGGTCTTGGGACATCCCCCCCCCTTTCTGGCCCCAAACCTACAAGCCCAACACTCTAGTAATCTGTACATCTTCCTCACACATTAGGGATAGGATTGTATACTAGTCATGATCAGAGATCCCTGCAGGTCAGGATATACTGGTGGCTACACCAGAGTTGCTCATCATAATTTCTTTGCCTCTGAAGGCTATATGCCAACTCTGGTTGCTATCATCCCCATCTATGCTAGGGAGCTCTGTTTCAGGGCAACATCTATTGTCCTTTCTTGCCTACAGAGGACAGATGGTCCACACTAAGCTGGTAAACAATTGCTTGTAATCTTAAATATTGTGTATTGTCCTAGTGAAGGGTATATTCCCTGAACTTACTAGAAGGAATGCAGCCATCTGATGGGATCTCTGTAAGAATGTATATTACATAAGACTGATCTCGCCCTGTTAAATATCTAAGCCTTGCTGCTATATTCTGACAGCTCTAGAACTTCTACCTTACTTGCTAAAGGCCTATGTCCAAGCTTCAAGAAAAAAGCTCAGCATTGTAAGACCAGTTTTGGGCATCATTTTCAGGATATAAAGTTCTGAATAATGGTGATCTACCATCCTATCTAGCTTCTTATTCATCCAACCCCCTAACACCCTCAAGATCTTTCCCATCCCTGCTGATGCATATTAAGTAGTAGAAAATACTTTTGTGAAGGTTTACTTCCCCCTAAAGCAAGCATTTTCCTCTTCAGGCTATGCTGAGAGCCAACCCTACTTATTTGCCTTGATGCAATGAGAAAGGGGGGTGGAATGACTTTTACTACAAACATCTTGTTAAGGTGTCTGTTTTAAGGGAGATCTTAATGTGGTCTTTGGGCGATGGGCAGTGGATCTCCACTTGCAGATGGTAGGGGGCTGCTTCTGCTGTCCTGGAGGTTTCCAAGAAACCTGGCCCAATATTCTTGGGCTCCTATATTTAGGATAGCCCTGACATGGGTGTCAGAGTCCTACTCATCCCTTACTGGGTCTTTGGCTGTAGCACAGAAGACCTGGTAGTAACATGAATCCGATCTCTCTTGCAACTCTGCTACTCTTCAAGCCCAGAATCTAATTATTACAGCCCTTTAGTTGCAGGATACAATAGCCTCTTCCAAGGTTGTCATTGAGACCCTGGATATCATCATATGCCCTGAGTTGATGAGTTGACAGCTAAGAGTCTCTGATCTATTCTTTCAGGTTTTTCTAAAGCAGTTAGCAAGTACCAGCCAACTCTACAACTTATTACCATTGTTCCTATACTGAAGTGCCGAACTGTTGCAAAACCTAAATGTTTCCCTTTTATGCCCTATCCAAATATACTTTGGGGAGTCCAACTAAATATAATTGCCTTTCTAGGGCCTCTTCTGTTTTAGCTCCACTGCCTTGAAGGTAGAACCCAAGATAAAGACTTCAATGTAAACGGTCTTTTGGAAACTAATCCCAAAGAGTAGGAACGAGGGAACCTAAAGAGTGTAGAAGGAAAGCCTTGAGGTTTCTGCCATGGGCAATGGGAACGTGATTCCACGGAAAGCTGCTAGAACATGTAAGATGACCTGCAGCATTGTCAGCTAGAAGCTTAGGAAGCAAGAACCTCTTCTACCTAATGGATTTTTTGCATCCTGTTGGTAGGTGGTATTTAGCCTGAGAACTATTGGGTGACCCTCAATGGAAGCAGATCTGGGGCAAGAAGTAGAACTTCACCTCAGTCATGTACTCTGTATATCCATCTCTACTGCCATGGAACTATAGCAAAATCAGCAATGAGCAGGGGGGTATATGACAAAAGATAGGTTAAGTTGTATATGCTTCCAGTGTTTCAGTAAACATTTGCATAAGCTATGGGCTACCTCTAAACTTTACCATTGTTAATTTTGCATGATCTTAGGGTAGCCTTGAGTAAGAATGTCCTCTTGGCCATGAGGGATATGTAAGTAACAGAAGAAATCGGAGTTTATTAGCAGGTAGCAAGCATTGCAATGGAAAGTATTCAAAGCCAAGGACTTTAATTTTTATATACGTAGAAACTAGACCACTTATCCTGTCTCTACCAGGAATAGAAGGAATCTATTAGACAACTTGGAGAAGGGAAGGACTCTATGGGCCAATGGTTAAGTTTTGGGAAGGTCATCAAAGATGTGTCTACAAGTTGACCTGGGAGTTGGACCTGTGCCCTCAGACTCCTCACCACCTTGGCCTCAATGTGGGTTTTACTTGCCTTTTCCACTTCCAGAGACTGCTCCAAGGACCCAACCTTGAGATAATGATAGTGTTGAACAGCTACATGGTATATATGACTGAGCTCAGTTAAGATCTCTTCATAAACTTTAAGATCTAGGCAGGTGAGGGAATTATTGGTCTTGCTACTGCCCAAGACCAGCCTCATGGGAGTTCTTTGTTAAAAATGCCACATGCTAACCTGGAGTGGCCTGCCTTTTTAGTCTCTCTGCCCTCTGTGTATTGGAGCTGGCTTCAGATTATATCTAGGAATCTTCCTAGAGGTTTGTGAACTGATACTAAGTTGGAAGATCCCTTTTTTGTTCCAAGGAGACTTCTCAGAGGAAAGAAGATGCTATGAGTCTCCATACTTCCCCAGTTCTGCTTTTCTGGCCACATCTAAATGACTTGTCTAGTTCAGGATTGCAGTAAGATGCTTTACAACTTAAGGGGGTAAAAGAAATAGCAAAGTTCTCCTGGGTTTCAATGTGGTCCTTCCCAGGGTTCCTGCTCCGTACCTTGAGAAGATGGAAGGGGAGCTAGATGTGAAGAGGGCCCTGGAGACTGAAGCTAGCTAGGGCAGACGTTCTCTCTCCTGCCCTCTGACCCCAAGCCATGAGTGGAACCTGGCCCAAGGCAGGAAGTGGGTAGGAAAGTGAGAAGAGGCCAAGAGGCCAGAACTGGGCAAAAAGTCCTCTGGTTCTGACCTAGGCACAACCTTCTCCAAACTCTGCCCACCTGTTCCAAGCCTTACAAGCAGGGTGTGGCTAGGTCTCCATGAAAAGGCCACCCTAGAATAAATACCCCTATTCAATTGCCAGTGCCTGTGTTTATCTGAACCATACTTCTTTCCTCAGCACTTGGTGCTTGTTCTTTTAGGAACTTGAGGTATTCCTAGGAACTCACTATTGAGGCATAACTGTACCCAGGCTCTGTAGTGACAAGTGCAGTGAAAGACCTTAGGAACCTCCAACTGCATTTCTTAAGTCTACCAGGGTGCTGGAACTCCGATATATCCCACTGCCTATCTGCTTGCCCACTTCCATAGGGTAAACACTTCTATGCATAGACATAAATATCATAAACTTATTTCTTGTACTGGCTATGACCTCCAACACTGTGTTGGATAGATATAGATAAGTATTCTCCAAGATTAGAGGGAAACAACACTTAATATTCCATAATCAAGAATTGTGCAAGTCACAGGTAGTTCCAGAAACATTCTTCCCAGTTGAGAAAGTTGTCTCCTATTCCCAGTTTGCTGAATTATAAGGAATGGATATTAAATTTTGACCTGCTTTTCCTACATCTGAGGATTTCTCTCCTGTTAGTGTGGTGAATGGATTTTTGTTAAACTAATCTGGCATTCCTAGGATAACTTCACATGGTCAGTTACGTATTTGCTGGCTTTGATTTGCTAAGTCTAAGGATCTTTAAGATATTGAGGCATATTGACCTATAGTTTTCTTGTAGTACCCTTTTCAGTTAACGACATCCAGGTTCTTGTCATAAACAAGTTGAAGTATTCTGTTCTGAGTTTATGTGGAATCACTTCTGTGTCTGATCTATAGTGAATTACATAAATTAAAGAAATGGGATAGTCCTGGTTTGTCAAGAAAGATGCCAGGACTGGATTAAAGGTGGAAGAAACTGGGGGGGGGGGGGGAACACCTGTGAGAAAATGAGTGATCCAAAGAGGCTGAGAGCTGTCAGACTGCAACATAGGCCTGGTACCAAGTAAAGGAATGAAGGTTGGGTAGAATTATCTGGCTCACAATGCAACTCTAAGGAGTCCAGCAAAATCTTCTTGTCCGGGGTCTCACGTCCCCCAGGAACAGACCTGTCTTAATATACTGGCCACTGTCAGTCATTGACTGGAAATAGACATGAGAAGTACAGCCTTGGTAAAACACAGTGATGGATTTTAGAGCACAGCAATGAGGGACCATGGTCAGTCATGTTTCCTGCAGTCCGATCTCAGATGCATTCCTATGGTTGTCACAAAAGACCCTTCTTGTCATATTTGTATCTGCCATGGCCTAGGAGTTGAAGGGAATACCTAATGGAGTAGTAGATTACTATTGCTTTAGGTCATCTCTGAGCCCTACCACGGAGCTGGAGACAGACACTTGGGAAGGGAGATTGAGTGCAACATGTTTTTTTAGCATCAACTTGTAGTTGATAACCCAGCCCAGGCATACCAGATCTTCTAGATTCTAGGTAATTAATGTGATTCGCATGGTCATGGCTGATGTCTATACTGACTAGCCACAAGAAAGAAAAAGATAGTGCTAGTCTAGGAGTGTCAGCACTGGATAGGTAGACCTAGGCAATTGGCACCGGTGGAAAGTGTAGTCTGTGTGGGTCCACATGTACTTGGCATTGGTCATCTGACAGCTCCTCCAGAAACGGGCTTTTATATGTTGATACCAACATGTTCTTAATGTTTTGGCTTGAACATGAACTATAGACAGCTTCTATCAGCTGAGATGGTAGGTCTGGTTCATGATGCAGCTCAAGATGCCCCATAAGCTCCACATGCTACATAAAAGTAGAGCAGCCACAGATGCCATGTGCAGCCCTTACCATCCTGACTGGCTTGGCTGGTTTCAGTTATGGTTGCAGGGTGTTAGAAAATGAGCTGTTATTGTTTCCTGGATTCCTCTAGCATGATCCTGTGGTATTTCTGGTATAAGGTACCCAAGGCTGACTGCTAACTCTACTTGAGAATGTTGGACTAAAACAGCAAAATGCTTGCCACGACTCTTAAGGAATTGACTTGGCTTATAGTCTACCTTGAGAAACAATCCTCCTTGAAATAGTTCAAGTCAGATGCAATAACTTATGCTTCATCCCACTTCTGGCATTGGTGCACACTGATCGTAGAAGAGAACATACCAATGAGAATGGTGCCAGATGTCAAATCATCTCTTGGATTTCCTTGTGTACCTGGTCAATCCTAGGTGTCAGATGGATTGTCACACCATGTGCCCTCTGACCTGTGTATCTTGGTCAAGTAGTAGAAGGTAACTGAGAAGCAATTAGAATGTATCTTTTTGCACTGCCAGGCAAAGCTATGGTTCAGGGTCTTAGTAACAAAGCAGCCACTCTCTAAGGCCAAACTTTGACTCTTGGTGGGGGTGGAGGAAATAACTTCAAGAGTCACATCAATGGATAACAGGCCCTGCTTCATGCTCTGGAGGGTTAGGAGCAGGAGTTCCTCTTTCATATGGACTTTGCTGGTGTAAAGGATGTTGTCCAGTCCCACGTGCTATGTTTGTTAAAGTTATACTTGAGAACTCAGCTTGTTGGAGCGCGTAGGTTGGAGCCCCCTAGCTTCTCAGCAGTAACAGAGGAAAAACTTGTGCCAGACAGTTCAGAGAAGTATATTCATGGCTGAAACCTGATCCCATTGGTATCTAGCCAAGGTGGTTGGTTTTATTAGTGGCATCCCAAAGCAAGTAACAGTTGAAAAGAGAACTGACTTCAGGGGTCTCTGAGATGATTGCCATGAGCTCCCTGCTTGTGGACTTCGTCTTAGTTGTGATAGATGGCAAATCCCTGACTAACCCACAGCTGAAAGACCTGTCCATCTTGGGAAAGACCTAGCACCTTTAGTACTGGTTATCTGTGGTGGTGTGAATGATGGGACAGATAGTCAGCCTGACGTAGAACTATCCAGGACTTCAGGAACCTAGCAAGCTTCTGAATGAAGTGGGCTTGGATTGTAGCATCTGCAGACATGGGCACTAGCTCAGCATTCTGGACTGCTGCTTTGTGTCTGCAAGTCCTATAAAAAATTCACATGTTATCGTGTATCAGGAGGATGAAAGTCCTGTTTTCTCCCATAAATGGTCCAATTTTTCATGCTGGCCTATCATTTCTACCTTTTGAAACAGACTACTATGGAAAAATCCCAAATAAGCAGAAACTGTAGTGCAATAGTAATAAGAATTTGATCTAAGGATGAGGACGATATTAACAGATCTCAAGTTGGAGGGGGGGCTTCCAGCTCCCAAACAGCCAACTTGCCTGGTACATCTGTATTTGTGGCTTAGCACTACACTCTGCTCTGTGTGGACACCGATGAAACAACTACTTGAACATCTCTGGCTCTAAACCAGTGGTCGAAAAAACCAGTTACAAGCAAAAGAATTCCTTCATGATCATGAAGATGTTCTATCCTAAGAGATGAAATGTTCTGGATCTATTCAGTCTTTAAAAAAAAAAAAAAAGTCCTCTTAGCAGGGACAGGAACTCCTAGAGATTTTTTTTTTTTTTTTTGTGAAATCCCCTATTTGCTGTGGAGTTAAACTAATGGGATTAGGCAAGTATGCAGGTTCCAGAGAACTTAAAACAAGAATGATGAAGCACTGCTTAACCCATACTTATGCAGCATTATTTCTGTATCTTAGGTGATTTACCAACAACTCTGTCCTCCTTGTCCTGGGCCCCCTAGAATTACATCTCTATTTTCCTTTCCTCTGGGGCCAAAATTGGCTTGGGCGCGTGTGTGTGCATGTGTGTTTTACATGACTGCGGCTTGGTTTGGGCAAGCCAAGAGCAGATGGGGCCTCCTGGAGGAAATAAGAGGTTTAAAAGTCAGACAAGTAGGGGCCATAAGGTGAAATACAACTCAATTGCTGCAGTTGACTGGTAACTGTCATTGGTAGTGGAACTTGAAGGTAACTTGTGTCAATATTAGCCATGTCTACGTCCTGACAGGTGCCTATGAAGTAAGTAGTCTAACTGATAAGAGGGCAATAACTTGGTAGGTATCTTGCTCATGTAGCTAGGGTTTCCCTGGGTTCAGATTATGTTTTAAAAAGGAGGGGTGCATTCTAGTGTTAAGAGCCAGACTACTTATTCTGGCCAATGTCCCCTTAAGATTTCGGGGATTAGAGATGGTCTGGTGATCAAGAATCTGTCTTTATTTCCCTCTCCTCTCATCAAGGCAAAATGACAGTTACCAAAAATACTCCTGGAAGTCCAGCTCTCCTGGTCTCTGCAATATCCAACACACACACACACACACACACACACACACACACACACACACACACACACACTTATTACTTCCAGTATCTGCATCCAGCCTCTACCCACCCTGCCAAAACCTCTTACAAAGTGAAATCTGGAGAAGTCCTCTGCCTTTCTATCTCAGCACCAAGTACCAATTAATCAAATATTTGAATACCTACTTTGTGCTGGGCATTCTCCAAGGTACTGGGCATACACCAAATGTGTTGGAAGTACACCAAATGGAATGGAAGTACAAGATATTTGCCTCTTGTTAAAGCCAGAGGGGAAAGGTATCCAGAAATATTCAGGGAAAGTCTCCAGAATAACAAGTGTCAGACTTGAATTCATAAAGAGGAGTGTATAGGCTCAGATCACAGCTCTGTATATGTGGGAGCAACAGGTCAGATATTTTCCATAGACGATTTCCCCCATTGAGTACAGATAGCTGGACAGACCCTAGGACCTCTAAATTCTGGTTGGGATTGCTTGGAGAAGATAGCATCAGTTCAAATGCTGTGCTGAATCTCAAAGCTGTTACAACTGGAGGCTCTCTGATACTATTCCTTTCAGGTATCAATTTCTTGAAGTCTGGAGGGCATGCCTCCAGTCCAACCCCTATGCCATGTGGATCTAGTTCTCCATATATGTTCAAAGAACAGGGCCTCCAGGTTTCCAGTGGGTGCCTAGTACTGAGGAAAAACCTCTAAATACCAGAGGAATGAATTATATTCCATTCAATTGTCCTGAGAGCCACAACTAGGCTCATTCCTTCATTTCTTGACCTACTCTTACTCCTGCTCTCAGATATCGCTTCTGCTCTTCATGGTTTACCTAGTGGTATGGCACAAACCTGATTTCTTAAGTCCTTGATAATATACTTTTCAAACTGGGTAACTGTACTTCCTTAGTCACAAGTGGTCATGGTAGTACCAAGAGGTACCTAAATGAATCCCATTTAGATGGGATTTATGAAAGAGTTCCACACTTTTCTTCCTGCCCCCACTATGTAACCAGGGCCTTATCCCTTCCTGATATGAACGTCTTTTTACTTGTCCCTGGATGCAAGAAGTTCAAAGCATCCTAGAAGTACATAGAAACATGTAGCTTGTACTTCATAGAGACCCTTGTTATATCTCCTGGAGAAAGTGTGTCCCCTTCAGGGATTAGGACACCTAATACTGAAGAACCCAGGCTTGTAGAGATCAAGTCCCCTAGTTGGGTCACTAATAATAAAGTTAGACCATTTCTGCTTGGCACCATGGTTTACAGGCCCATGAGCTCTTTCTAATGGGCACAAAGCTATATCAAGGTCTCTGACCTGAATATAGTGCATCCTTAGTGATGCCTTGCACCCATGAAAAGTTGTTCCTCTGACTCTGGGTGTGCCTTCAGCAAGCCATCCTAATAGTGTACCAGGCAGGCAGTCCCTAGATGGTAGGGTATGTGCTATAGCCAGTGGATCATGCTGTCATGGGGGCTCTCCCTCACCTTCACTATATAGGAGATCCTCTGGTAATATGGCATGTTCTATGGCATTTCATGGCTATAGATCAAACACTATCTGAGGCTAAGTCTCTAGAATGTAAATGCTGGGCTAAGTCTCTGAGCAAGATTTGTGAGCACCTATCTGAAACTGGTGTCTACTCCTACAAGTGTTGATTACTAGCCCTTCTGGGATGAAGGGGATCTAATGGAGTTAATTTCCTCCTGAGTGACTGATACAGCATTATTCCTCAAGGAAGGCTCCCTGTTGCTTTATGCTGGCAGGTTAGACGTTAGTAAGTGGTGGTACCTAAATTGGCCTTAAGTGGAAATCAATGCTTCTGGGTTTTTCCGGAACTGTCCTCTCTGCTTCTGTGTTCAATTACTTGGCCATCATAACCATTCTTAGATGACCAGTGATGAAGCTGGTTAACATCAACTGGTCATTTTGTCTAAAGTACCTATTCTGTGGTAAATGCATTCTGATAGGTATTAACATATGCCATAAGTCCTTATACTTTGTGCCTACTTCCAAATGTTATTCTACATGTATTTATCCAAAATCTCCTTGCCTCTGACCCTCCAGTCCTCTTCTTCCAGACCCCTGACCAGACCTATCTTCTGCTGCCCAGAAGTATGCCAATATTCTTCAGGTTACTTCCCCTTCCATGATGTACTACTAAGTTATGCTCACTGGAAAGATTTTCCCTCACTTCAACTGAGGCAATAGATCTCTCCATTGCATCATTTGGATTATATGATCCAGGGTCAGAGGTGATTGTATCACAGCCCAGATCTACTGCAGAGTCTTCTTTTGTTTCTAGAAACTAAAGCTTACCTGGTGTTATAACAAAGAAGAAAGTACGTCTTATATCCTCCACAAGTTGTCTTGCTCCAGAGGGGTTATCACATTATACTCTTTAACCTTGGCCCTCTTAGAACCTTTCCTGAAGTGTAAGGTTCCCGAAGTTTCAGTATACCTTCCATCTTTTAAAATATGTGTATCTTACTGAGACTTCCACTATAGTAGCCATCTCTGCAATATGACTCCTCCTATAAAGGATCAATATGTTCTAACAGGTCCAAATGGCCCAAGTCTTCTGAACATATCAGAGCCTGAAAACATTTCCCTGGGGGAAAATCTCTAAATGTAGATCTACAATTCCACATGAATTCAAATGGTCTGATCCTCTTATGATCTAGAAAAGAACTCCTTCACCTTATTGACCACATACCATGTATCTGAGGTCATCTTAATCTGCTCTAGCAAAGATAGCTCATCTGGCATGACAGCAGCAACTGAGACTACTACATTGAGTACCTAAGTGTTTCTAGTCATTCAGCCAATCCAAGTTCTACAAAAACCAGACTGATGAAATACATGATGCTGTTCTAGAAAGTATCAGCCCAGAAATCTTAAAATCCTTCAGGATGGAACTAACATGTTCTATCCCTGCCACACACACACACTCCAAAATGCATCTTGATTCACAATCTTGGCTGGGAACTGGGTAGTTTCAGAAGCTTTCACTTGGAAGTCCCCACTATTATAGCAGTTATTCAGTCTAAAATGTCAATGGGTTACTTCCATTATGTCCATGCCAACTACACAGACTGAAGGAATTATCCCCAGGTGGGTGTATGGATCCAGCAGACCCATTGAATCTTATATTGACTGTAACACTACTTACTTAGACCCACCAGGCCTAGTCTAACAAGGAAGTCATGACCAGGTTTCTGGTCTTCAAGTACTGATATCCATTTGGACCCTGTACCCAAGAAAAGTTTAATGTCTGGATATCCCTACCCAGTTCCTCAATAGGTGTCTTTGCTGTAGTGTTGGAAGTCCCCCTTTCTCCTGGGACCTGACCACCTCTTTAGTCCATGGGTTACAGGTTTTTAAATAGTTCAGGTCTGGGAAATGGCTAAGACACTGTAATGTTGAGGTAATTTCCCTCTGCCTTCATTCTTCATAATTCTTTGGCTGCCATGCTACTTTGCCCCAGGGATGCCATGTTCAGTTAATCACCTCTAGGACTCCCTATGAGCCAACCACCCCTTTCACTACCTTTCCTTTCTAGCTGATAAAATTGTAACACCCTGGCTTCTAGTGGTAAGTGCTACCACTGGGCATTGATTTTTGAGGCTGTACAATCTGAGTATTAACCCAGCTTTAGAATTGCTTCTGTCAGCAGCCTTAGCCTGCAGAAGAGGTGCCACTAAACTTAGTGATGTGGAACCCCTTTCAGCAGTACATTGCAGATGATCTTGATAAATGATGTATCTGTGTCCTTTCATGGAACATCTGGATTTGCTGGCCTTGTACAACTCACTCAAGTGCCCACCTTCTAGAGATTTCTAGTGCTGCTTTGCCCTGCCAATTCAGAATGATAAAGGTCAATTATAAGCAAAGTTAAGATGCCTAAGTCACCTAAAAATAAGATTGTCTATCCCTGGGGCTCCTTACCAGAGTTTAAAGATAGGAACACTTTCTCAGGACACTAAGTTTTACACTCTTCTTTGAACAAGCATCCTTAAAATCTAGTCCTAGAAATATTCCTTGGACTTCTGATACTTGCTAACTAGTTCTCATAGCTTCTTGGTGTATAATTGCTTTCCTCTTCAGGGCCAGTATATCCTAAGCTCCATTATATGGAGGTATGCAGAGACTTAATCCTGGTTATTACCCTGGCATTCAGGAAAGGATGTCACCTGACAGGTTAATCTGTCAGCTTGTGTGGTAGAAGCCTTTGCAGTGTCTTGGGATGCCTTAACGAAGGATAGTTCCTAATAAAGAAGTAAGTCCCTTCTACAGTCTGTAACGACATTGGTTCAGGGTTACCTAAAGGATCTCAATTCTTTAAGAACATCTACCCAGATATCCCCATCCCATGTTTCAGTCCCCAGGTTTTTCTAACTAGGGCTCTGACATTGTAGCAGCCCTGTCTTCATGGAGCATTTAGCCATATTTTAATCTTGGTGACTCAGATTCTGAATTTGTTCCTCAGCTGTGTCCACTCTCTTTTTGCAGGAGATGAGGGCCTCTTATATGCTGTTTACCAGAAAGACCCTCTGACTCTCATTTGGCCTTAACAAACTCCTCAGTTTCTCCTCCTCCTGCAGTAGGGCATTACTACAATGTACTAATTAGACTATTCTATTTGCCTGTACTTAAAGGCCTGAATCCTTGCACTGGCCAGAGAATTCCCCCTTAATAGGAACATATTCTTGATCAGTATTGGTAAAAAGTTTTAGCAACTTCTACCACACATCAGTTGGGATTGGGTCCTCCTTGGCTATCTGGATAGAGGTGACTCAGTCCCCAGACCACTTCTTACCAACTATGTTGAGTCCTCAAAATAAATGCCAAGAAGAGTTGGAAATATAAGACTTATAGGGGATAATTCCTACAAGAGGGAAGAAGGATGCATGTATCAGTAAGGCAGCAAGCCTTCAGATGGCCATGCTGATCTGACCCCTGTGATAGAAGGGAAGGATGGAATATCAGAGTGCAATGCAGTCCTGAGAGACTTAGCAATCCAAAAAGAAAGCTCTGGTGCAAAGAAGGCTTGCAGAGGGGTCCCCCCAAAATGTCCTTGTTAACCTTATTCTCCATACTAAGTGTGGCCTTAGCTAAAACACAGTGATGGATTTTGCAGCTGGTACAGATAGAGGCTTTTGGCTAGGGTACCCCTTATAGCTCTACAGGAAGTTCATTCTTGAAGATCTGGCAGCCTACCTCTGCATCTGAACATCTGTCTAGGCAGATGAGGTCTGCAGGAACAGGATCCTATTCTCATGGAAGAGATGGGTAAGAGTCAAACAGGCTTTTTTTTGGTTAGTGGTAAGTTAAAGAGAACAGCGAAAGGATTTGGCAGGAATTTTGAAGGCAATGATAAAGTGGCCAAGAATCTTTCTGATATGACCTTAACATTTGCTCTTTTTAAAAAAACAAATGGGGAGGGTGGCTTTAGAATGTAAGGACCTTAACAAAAATGAGTTGGGGAGAGGGTATGGTAAATGAGAGCCCTGAGGTATAAGCACCTTGGCATGCTTTAAGGACTGAAAGGGAGCCATGCGACTGATATTTAAATGAGTGGAGGGGAGAGGCATTGAAAATCAGGGAATATATCATGAAGAATACAAGAGTCTATAGTAAAGAAAGTAAGTTTCATTCTATACCTAATGAAAAGCCACTAAGGAAGTTTCAAGCAGTTGAGAAACATGAATGATTCCCTTGTTAAGTCTTGAATCACAATCACTCTGCTTCTACTCTTGGTCCCTATAATCCACTCAGAAGCAGATGAGATATTGCTGGGACTAAGGTGAGGCAGTAGAAGTAGAAAAGTTGGATAGATCCAGAGCATATTTTAGAAATGCAATGAGTGGTACTTACTGATCAGGTGTGGGCAATGAAGGTAAGAGAATCTAGAATGATTCCTAGCTTTCTGACCCCGTGAGTAGTTTTTAGTGCCACCAATAAGATGGGAAAGACTAGAATAAAGTTTGGGGTATATCCAAGTTTTCTTGCATGCTAAACTTGGGATGTCTATTATGGTACCCATGTGGAAATGTCACATAGATGCTTGGATGAGTCAGGAGCTCAGGGAAGTATTCAAGGCAATAAAAAAAAAAACCCGAGTTTTATTTATTGTTCTCTATGGTTATGTGGGGGAACTGTCTTGGGGCTGCAGATCTGACTCCCTATCTCCAGAAGATTGAACCCAGTAGTAGTTCTTGAGAAATAACAGGTGACAATTACGCAGTTATAATCAACTTTTACTTTAGGAGCAAAACTGCTCACTGTTAGTCACTAGGGAAAGATCTGGAATTGCTTCATGAACTTGAAGCAATGGCAATAAAGACTGCCCAGAGAGGCACGAGGGAATGTTCAAGGCTGAAGGTGCACACAGATCCCTCAGAACATTAGTACTAAGATGTGCACCTCAAAGTATGTCCTAGTTCCCACTAGACTCTCTAAACTTGGTGTTTCTCTTGGGATTTCAGAACCAAAAGGCTAATTCCAATAAAATAAAAACTAGCTGGATCATCAACTGTTCCCTTCATGATTGTTTCAGAGCTAGATTTCAGGACTTGAACAAACCCATATAAGTTTCTTACTGGTTTAGGTAAACCGAATAGGTACAGATGCCCAAACATGGGTAGCCTAGAATATTTCTTTAAGGAAGAACTATCCTGAGAGTGACAGGTAGAAAATCAGGTTTGGGGAATGGTCCAGAGCCAGATTAGAAGGTGCTTTGAATTACCAGACAGAACAACTCAATTTTTCTTATTCCTTTCACTATGAAAATGGTTGTGTTGAAGACCTGCCTCACCAGTGATAGCCATACTACCTGCTAAACAAGTAGAAAAGGGTATGTGTGAGTTGGGAGCTTGAGATCAATATACGAAGATGCTGTGTCCTTTAAGGTGAGCATCAATGTCCAACAAGCTTTCATTTCTGGTCTAAAACAAGGACTACCACCTAAGCACCTTGGAAATCCTCCTGGCCAGAATTATGGACTTTATGTCCACTATGGTGTACCTAGGTACAGTTAAGTTAGCAAGTAGGTCAGTGAACGGACAAATTAGACTTTGAGTAATAAAAGTTAATGGCATTAATAGTGATAAGTGACAAATATTTCATTTGGCTTCTTGAAGGGACTGTTAGAAACAGGATGTTTACAAAGCTGTGCCTTAGCCTTCTGGAACACAGCTTCCCTGGAGTCCTGGTAGCTGATGTTATAGCATGAACCCCTAGAGGGTGGTCTGAAGATCAATCTAGTATATTCATAGCTCGACAACTAAAAATATTGCCCCCCTGGTCCCCAAGAGGACAATTAAACTGGCATTCAATATTTTTGAAAGGCTGTTGGAGAAAGTTACCTTATCTGCCTAGAACATAAGCACAGATTCTGCAAGCCAAGTTTGGCCTGTTTAGCACCTCTGTGCTAAGTAGTGCCTTATTAGGGTTAAACTCTTGTTGCTTGGCACATATAATAGTTACAGATCAATTTTCTTATAGTTTATTTCTAGATATACTACTTTCCATTTATGATTAATGGCTCATGTCTTAAGATGCCTCTAAATATTCCATGCCCTAAACATTAACCCACGCCAACTGAAAGAGATGGCAATTTAATGGCTTATTCTTGAAATAAATCAGCTGTTAATAGTCTGGGTCCACTCAGAAAATCAAAGCCAAAGTTAAGTAGTTCAATAGAGGGAATTTAATGTGGGCAGTAAGCTACAAAGATATTTTAAGAGCTGGAAACCAAACAGGAAATCATGAAGAAATTCAGACTACCAGCAAGAAGCCACTTCTACTCTTAAGGCTTGGAGGGTCAAGGAGAAAGTGATATTACTACTACTATGGTAGTAGAAACTACACAGAGTAGGCTAGAGTCCTAGCAGGGAATGCTTAGAGGAAATAGAAGAAGGGCTGCCTCTAGAACACTGGAAGTGATAATAGCCACTGCTGGAGAGATTCTACTGAAGGGGAGAAAAATACCTGGGTATCTCCCTTCCACATGCCTTCTGATCCTCCACCAGTGCTTCCTGTTGGCCAAACCTAACTGGAAGCCAGATGGCAAGACAGCCTAGGAAAGTTTGCTCCTTTTGGTCATAAAATTTTCTTCCTGTGGGTTGTGTTGTACAGCAAAGATGACCGGAGTTAATGTGTCATTCCTAATTGCTTGTATCTGGGATGTACTTTCTAATGTTTACCAGATGAGCGTTGTCTACCTTCTGGTTCCCCTAGTTCCCTTATTGGTGAAGTGTGATTGGATAAAGTTGGTATCAGAAACCCAGATATATAACCTATTCATAGGAAGGAGCTGTTTTTTAAAGGATAACAAGGTAATAGAATTAGGATCTCAAGATTCTTGCTACTTGATTTTATATTAGCAGATCCAGTAACAATATTGTGATCCAACAAGCCAACTGGCTTTAGCTCTCTGTGGGGAGGCCTAGCAACCCAGTTTTTAGATCTAACGCTGGGAGCCTTTAGAGTCCTGGCTCCAGAAATGAATGTGATCTAGTAGCCTATGGCCTTAGAACAATATTCTTTAAAAGGTATTTCTGGCAACTACTGGAAGAATAAGAGATGGAATACAAATCTAACGTCTTGAGTGCACAAAACCCACCTATGGCGCTAGAAACACTACTGCCTCCTGTCTCCCACTCCCAGCCTGAGTTTCTTGACAAATCAGCACTGGCTGTGGTCTTTCCTCCTCAGCCATCAACCCTGGAGAAACTATATAGAAGCAAATATGGAATCCAGGAAAAATTACTGTGAAGAGCTCTTTAACATACTAAAAGGGGTTGGGGGTCTTGATATGATGTGGGGTGGTATAAGTAGGATGACTAGGTCAGTTCATGGCCAGCAGGAAGACACCCAGAACTCAATGCAGCTTTAAGAAAATCTCAGCCAGCCCTCAGGGAACTTTCGCACAAAGATTACCCAGAGAGAGGTCCTATGTTGAGCAGAAGTAGCCAGGTTCTAGTGTTCCCTGCCCCTCCTTGCCCACTCATTGGCTAGGAGCCACCTGGGTGAAAAGGGCCTTATTGCTGATCCTACAGCAGTTAGCAAAGAGGCTGCAGATGAAGGCTGTCTGCTAACCGCACAAATCAGGCAGCTTCTGAGCTCTGAGTAGAGCATCTCTGGTCACCACAATGCCTGTATAATTGTTTTTACTCTCCAGTGTCCTATTTGGACAAAGGTCACTACTCATGATTGTACCAGGGCAACAGGCATAAACTGGAACTTCCTGGGCAAGTTGACACGTATGGTGCCCGTAAGTATAATAGCTGTGACCTGAGACAAAGGGCATCTGGCAGAGCTGTGAGGGTGTTAGAGAACAGTGACTTCAGTTCTGCTCTTGGTCTCTTCCACATGACTGCTTTGAGATAATCACTGATTGCCTGGCAGAAATCAGTGGCAACAACCCCACATGCTGATGCAGGGGTTTACTGGGTAAAGTCAGGTTAGCACAGAAGCACTGTTAGCTGAGGGGGGTCAGTGAAAGTGAGTGGGGGCTGATCAATCTTGGGCATTCAGTCCTTCATCCTGTCCCCTAGTAGAGCTGGTGGATTCCAGTCCAGGGAGCCTGCCTCTGTCCAGTGCTGCCCCTCTCAGGGAAGGACACCCTGACCTAAAGTTTCTTTCTAGAAACTAAACATCCTGGGTCTCTTTTCTCCTGAATTTACTAGTGCTGAAACAAACTAGAATCTTGCCTTTTGGTCTCTACTCAATATGGCATTACTGGATAAATCCTATCCCCTGAGGGAATTAGATATTTTCATAGGCCAAAAGGAGACCCTGGAGTACAACTACCTCAAAAGGAAAATTGAAACAACATGGACTACTGGAAGCAGAAATGTTAAAACATTCAGATAACCTAAAATATATTTATATCCAAGGTCAAGACCTTTTCATTAAACAAAAATCAGGTGTAAGAAAAAAGTCAATAGAACATAATGGGTAGATGGATATAGGTAAAGAAAAAACTAGTGAGTCAAATATCAGATTTAGGATCTCTCCCAGAAGGAGGGACAGATTCATAAAACTAAACAGGTAGATGGCTTCAAAAGAAAGCTGAAATAGAGAAACTTGCCAGACATAATCTCACTTTGAAAGAGCTCATAGAATGTATAAAACTCTACAACTAGGTGCAATAACAAATATTCCAAAAGCTGAGATCATCTACAGAACAAAAATCAGGATCTCCTAGGACTCAAACATTAGGTGAAATAGACACAGGAACAGTTCTTAAACATTGAACTTGTGTTTTTATCTTTTTTTAACGTTTATTTTTGGGACAGAGAGAGACAGAGCATGAACAGGGGAGGGGCAGAGAGAGAGGGAGACATAGAATCAGAAACAGGCTCCAGGCTCTGAGCCATCAGCCCAGAGCCCGATGCGGGGCTCGAACTCACGGACCGCGAGATCGTGACCTGGCTGAAGTCGGCCGCTTAACCGAATGCACCACCCAGGCGCCCCTGAACTTGTGTTTTTAAACATTTCTATAAAATCCATCTATAGAAAATGGTGTGATGAACCACATACCCATTCAGCTTTAGCAACTACATATTTTTCAGTCTTATTTATCCCCCTGAGGTCTTTCTAACTTAGTTTGCCTTGCTAAAATTCTTTCAGAGCAAATATATGGCATCCTATTTGTCTACCCACAAAATACAAACTGGAAAGGGTTTTTGTTTTGTTTTTTTTTTTTTTTGGGTAATCACTGTCCTGCATCTACATAATCAACAATTCCTTAATAGTCAAACTGCATGGCTTGCATCTAAATGTACTACAGCTGGCTCGTTCAAATCAGGCTCCAAACAAGTCACTTGGTTGGAGTCACTTGGTTGACTTGAATGCCTTAACCCAAGTTCCCTAAAAACCAAAACTGAGGAAAACATTTATCAGTAATGTTTAATCAGGAGGTGTGACTCCCAAGCAGTAATAATGAGGGGAAAAGTGTGTAAAGAATAGAAAAAGCATATAGGCTTATGTGTTGCCACTGCTTCACAAAACCACAGCTGACTTCTGGGTCTCATAAGTCCTAGACTGTATAGGGGAAAGAGGGAAGAATTCATCTGTGGGTCTGTACTGCCGTGTAGCCTTCATTGGTCAAAATTTACCTCTGAGTAAACTCCCATTCTTCTGGATGGTTAGTTAACCCATTTGGCAGCTGGAGAATACAAGTCCCATTCATGCAATATGGCACTTCATCTGAGCCCAGAAGCACTTAGAGCCAGAAATTCCCCACATGCAGGTAAACAGTGTAAACTGTGGGGCAGCATAGTTTTGGCCAGCATCTGGAAGACCAGTGACTCCAAGAGAATCTGAGGGGAAGCAGCAGATGTGTCTAAAAGGCTTAAGTAGCATTAATGCGAAGTCATCTCTCCACCAGGGTCACATGTTAGAGAAACTTGATCGTTTGTCATAAAATGCTCAACATTTTAGATTTGGCTGTACACCGCCCCCCCCCCTGCAGTATTTCTCTTCTCCCTGTACTTTACACTGGTAGTTGATGCTACAAGTTTTAGATGGTCTTTGAGAAGACTCCATAGGTGACATGTACTTTCTATTGTATCACATTTGGAAGCACAATATCTGGTTGTTCCATTTACAGTGGTGTTAAGGTTAGTGAATGGATCAGGCTGACGTTGTCTCCAGCCACTGATAGTTTCTCATCAGGAATTCAGTTCCTGGTTGATAATTAAAAACCCAAATTCTGCATACCTCTTTACAATGTGACTTTGCTGTTCTTTCAAGATAGTTTGTTTCCTTGCCCTTGGAATCTGAGTTGACCTTAACTTACCTTGGAAAATAAACTGGCAGTCTCTGCCACATTCTAAGCCTTAGGCTTCAATCTGCTGTGCATTTTTATCCTTCTTTCACTGTCATAAGAATGAACCTGGGCTACAGTAAGCTGGCTGGAGACCAATATATCCTGTTGTCCCAGATGAGACCATTCTAGACCAGCCTTAGGTGAGCTGACCTTTATAGAGAGCTACCTCTATAAAATGTATGAGACCCGAAGCCTAAAAATACTAAGTAGGTTCCCAGGGCTTTTCAGAAGACTTCCTAGTGTTCAAAATATTCTCTGGCCACATTTGTTAGGCAAGGATGCCAACCCTAAGAGGCAATGGAGAATAATGAAGTTAGAATCTGCCCAGGTGCTAGAGAAGGTATGCTGGTGGTTGCTCCAGTCAGGTTTCTTTCACCTTTAGGAAAATGCTTCCTGGATTTTTGCCAATATTGTCAAAAATGGAAAGCTTGTTCTACAGAGACCTAATTCTTACGTGAAAGAAACACAGTACGTAGCGTTTTGCCACTTTGCCACCCTTCTCTCATCAGTCCCAGCATTCTGGGAAACACGATGGAATCGGTGACTTCAAACCGTAGTATTCAATAATTCCTCCCACCAGAATTCCCAAGGCATGAGTAGATGCTGTAGCTGGCTTTCTGCCAGCTTTCAATCTGAGTGTGTCCTGCTGCTGCAAGAGAATTGGTAAAGGGTGTGAAGGTCCCAAAGCATGAGAGGCTCACCTTATGTGTTTTTATCCTGATCCACATATGCACAACTTGCTCATCTAGAGCCTTGGTATGCAAGTCCCATTGTAGGTACTGTCCTCTGGTTGGCAAGGCCCATAACTGCCAGTCCCACTCCTTCCAAGGAAGTTTCCTTTTGGCGTTGAGATATGGGTAGTATTTCAGAATTAAGCATATCCCATCCACACCAAAATAGTCAAGTTTCCCTGGCCAATGGTGTTAAATAGAGGAGGAATTCTAGCAGATTTTTCTTTTCTTCCCTTTCCAATTTCTCGGAGGCTACTGCAATAAGACTAGTGCTGGGATAAGTGGCAACTCAAACATAAGCCTAGGTAGCTAGAACCCTACTTTCTAGCTATATGGAGGCATGTTATCTCTGTAGGGTGGTAAGGGGATGTCCTATGCTCTTTTCCAAAAGTAGTGTAATGAGAATTCTGGAATCCTACTAAACCTTGGTAGATGCTATAAGCCTGCTAGATATAGGGAGGGAAGTTCATTGGGTCAGTTTCAGTGAAGTCTTTCTCTAAAAAGGAGTTTTTAGATTGGCTGGCAAGTAGCATGCTTTTTGAAACAAGTGAATGTTCTGAAGTTAGGCCTAGGTTTAACTCCCATCTCCACTTCTTACTATGTGATCTGTAGATTTCCTAATCTGAGCCTCTTACCTACAACACCTTTGCAGAAAATGGATTCATTCTGAGTTGAACCTTTATCTTCAAATGATATTAAAACTCCAAGAAGACTAATGGTGAACTTAAAAAATCCCATTGGAATCTTATGGACTAACCAAAGGTAACCACATATGTTAAATGAGTTGAAGGATCAGTCCTACTGTTAACCACTATTGTAGTGGTTTCAACTTCACAACAAAAATCAATATAACAGAAAACCAAAAAAACCACTTTTGTGATATAAATTAATTCCTGATGTCAGATATCGCAAGTCAATGGACAATAGAAGGATTATTCAATTAGTGATAGTTATAATTGAATAATTTAGAAAACGAACTTAGTTTTCATATCCTAAAACTTCAGAATGACCTATAAAAATACTAGAGAAATTAAAATGAACATTAATGCTTATAATACTTCCAGAAGTAAAAGCAGTTTTCTGAACTTTAACATAGACAACTTAAGACATAAAAAACTGACCTATACTGAAGACAGCATGGAATTTGTACAGCAAATATATTGTGCAGTGGTAGGACAGAATGTTTTGGTTACAAATATTCCCCAAATCTTCATAGCTTAACACACGTTTGTCCCCTCCCTACTGGAGTAATAAGGGTTGAGTGGCTCATCTGAGAGATGATTCAGGAACTCCTGTTCCTTCTATCTCAGTTACTCTATCTGGAATGTGTATTTGTGGATATGGAAGAATTAAAGCTCCCTAGAGCCAAACCCAAAGTAATGCATTTCAGTGCTACTGAAGATGTTAGACTACAAACTGTTCTTGTCGATGACAAAAAGCTGTATCAAAATGTAAACTAAACCAACAAACACACTGTATAGTTCAACTGGGGTATTTCCACAGCAAGTCTTCTCTATAGGAGAAAATGCACATCATAGTCTAATACAAGCTCATTAACTCATCAAGGACTATCATATACTTGATATAATGTTGATGTGTGGATCAGAATTAGCAGCACTGGTGTACCAATTTTCCCACAGTAGGGCCAGACCTAGTCCTACTTCACTGGGAAAACCCAGAAGATCTCACTGTCAGATGGCTCTATATGCTCCCAAATCATACTTGGCTTTCCACATTGTGGACACAAGGCTACCAAAGGATAATATCTTATCTTTATCTAAAAGCCAATAGACACGTGACATTAGTGACCATGACAGAGTAAAGCCCTCCATGAAACTTACAAAAGCACTATCCTCCATAAACCAGAACAATAGGAAAAAACTTGTCAAATTTATTTCAGAACTCCAACTAACAAATCCTGCAGTGATTTGGGCGGGAGGGGGGATCTCTAATGGCAATCTTTGTGTTATTTTAAAATGTCCTATTCCCATCCACTACCACCACCCTCAACCTCAGTTCTGTAGCAAACTTGAAAACCAGCAGCCTGGTTCTTTCAGTGAAAGACCCCATTCATAAGGCTGTCTTTATTTGACCTGCTTCCTTGATCACTTAGTGCATAACACTTTTTCCTGGGGGAATTTGTCAAATAATTAGAGGTAATACTTTAACATGGCAGCTGAGATGGTAGATAACATTTGGGGGAAACACTAAGCTAACCAAAAAGCTTAAAAGGAAAAGCCAGAAATCAGGTGCAGAGAGGGCCTTTGAAAAATTCCAATATATTCCTGGGAACCTGAATGGGCCAATACATATGGCTGGCACATGCTAGGAAATACCTGAGAAGGCTCTAAGCTCTCCCCTCTCCTTGATCTTGAAGTTCTACACAAGCATGAAATGAAGGCTAAGGCAGTTTCCAACTGAGTGGATGAGTTCTGAAGGCATGTCCTAATACATGTACAGAGGTTCTCAGCAAAGATGGGCAACTTATGGTCCCAGGTGTTTAAGGAAAATTGTCCTATCAGTAGCTAATCAGATAGCTGGATAGACTTCAGTGGTAACCTATGATAAAGTGTACTGACCTTACATAATTCAGTAAGGTTACTAATTAAGCAAACAAACTGATCTTTAGAGTTGCCACATTATATTGTCCAACTTTCAACAAAAGTTGACACATAAACAAAAGATTCCCATCCACGATAACAGCAGTTAACAGAAACTGTCCTGGAGAAGCCCAGATATTGAACTTCCTATATAGACTTTAAATTAGTTATCTTAAATATATTCAAAGAAATGTAACCATGTTATACAACTACAGGGAAATATAAGAGGGCTCATTGAATAGAAAATACAACAGACTTCCTAAAAGATCCAACTAGTAATTCTCAATTTAAAGTGTAACTGAAAAAAATATTAAATCTGCTGTTGAACCCCTCTCTGAACAAGTAGAAGAATCAGTGAACTTGATCAATTTGAAGATAGGGCAAAATGTCCTAGAATTAGATAGGGGTTGTGGTTGAACAATCCTGTGAATATTAAATTGTATAGTTTAAAAGAGTGAATTTTATTGTAATGTAAATTATCTCAACTTAAAAAATTAATGGTCCAGGGACCACCTACCTCACAAAGTTCAACAGGTAAAAAGACCTCTTCAACTTCATGAGAACAAATGTAAAACTTGAGCAAGCTATGGGTATCCAACCTGTGTGCTTGTACTTCACAATAGGATAGGCCCAAGTTCATAGGATACTTCTGAGAGGCAGATGGACAGTGTCAACCATCAGGTTTGTTCTCCTTATTAGCATCATAATTTTAACTCTAAAAGTAGAGTCCAAAAATACCAAATATTGGAGAAATCTATTTTTTAATGCACACATGGCTTGGGAAAATGCTGAGATACTAAATATTTAACCATGCATTTATTGAATAAACCATAGTACAGCCACTAGATAGGATACTGTACAGTCTAAGTAGCCATAGAAAAATGCTTGGTTGAAAACCATAATATAGAAATATATATAGCACCCATAATTGAACTTGTAATTACCTTGTATTTTCTAACTGCCTAATGAATAAGTAGTACATAACTTCTAACTTCTCATGTTTTGTTTTTTTATGGACATACTTAGACTTTTAAAGAAAACCCAGGGATTTAGCATAAATGCCATAGTTATGGCATATTACTAATATCACAACTTACCTTGCTACTAAGCTAACTGTCCTATCCCTCTAAATCCTTTGTATATGAAATGTTAGGTCCTGGAGAATCCTAACTTAAGTGTTCTTACACTGATCTGAGACTTCCTCAGAAAAGCTATGCTGACAATGAGGAGTCCATGAACTTAAAATGTTGTGATGGCTTTGATAGTTTCTAACTGACCTTACAAAGGCAGGTTTCATATATGACAAAACAGGTTCTCCATTGTAGTGGATTAGGCACCAGCCAAATCAGTTGGATGAGGGGATTGTTTGAATGGATTTAGAGTCCAGCATCTTCAGCTTGCCCTGCAAATGGAGAAAAGACTAACATGGAAGCTGCAGTAATAGGTTCCATTACAGATCTTATTAACAAGAAGGCCAAGGTCTTTGGAATCCCAGAAGCAGATGTCCTAGGGAGGTAGTTTACTTGGCTATGTATTTGTTCATCTGAATCCTGGAAGTCTGGGTGGGAGGCAAATAGTTTTGTCACCCTTACCTTTGAATCAGGTTGTCCTGTGCTGCAAAAACCTATGCAGGATCTAGGCTCTGGTGTCCCCATATTTGCAGATGGTTATAGAGATCACCAGCTCTCCTGATCTCAGTGGCTAAAAGATTCATTTGGGGACAGGACTATTTGAAAAATTGTCTCACTGGCATATAACAGATGCTTCAGTAAGGATTTTCCCCCTAACCCTTCCTTTTCTGAGACCTATCCTCTTACACACTTCATGTGTGGAACTGCATTTGTGCTTTAAAAGTCCCTGGAGAGGTGTCCCTAAATACTGTGCTCCTATATCTTGATTAACCACCTCAGAGAAAATGGCTATCTCAAGTCACCAAATTCCAAAGCCTTTTCCCCTGTACTTGAAATAGTTGGAGTGCATCCTGTCCTTTAGGAGTTTGAGGCCTTTAGGGAGGTTTTTTTCAGGAGGAGGGTCTGTCTTTTCGAAGAGGAGTCTGATTTTTTTCCAGGGATAGTGCTACCTAGATCTACTGTAAGCAGAGATCAATGCCCTAGAAAACTGGTATTTGACAGGGAGACCCTAAGATCAAACAATGAATGGATACTTTTCTCCTAGACCTTTTACTACTTCTGGGGTTCTTGGATGAGTGTTGCCACTTTCTCTCCTTGGACCCAGCAGAAGGATGAAAGAGCCTCACAGGCTGGCATTTCAAATTTTCTTCAATCAAAGTCTACCTCTAGGTTCCCCCCTGCCACACACACACACACACACACACACACACACACACACACACACCAACCACCACTTGGGAAACCAATATTTTCCTATTTTCAGGTTTCAGTGAGATGGTCTTCAATTTCTAGATGAGTGGAATGTGAGAGACCTTCCCCCCCACCCCAGGCAACACATCCATCAGTCTAGAGAACATTTGAGCCAAGCTATCAGGGTATCAAGTATGTATCAAGTATCCTAGTATGTATCCAACATATATCACTGTATACCCTATCACAAGCTGAGACTCGAAAGATCACTGGAATGAATAGAATGTAATATACAAATGGACAGGGCAAGGGTCAGTCTGAGGGTTCATAAGTGAACTGGATTTGGGTAGCCAAATAAAGACTTCAGACCAAAAAGTTACCAAGGCTTGCATCAAAAGAATTACATTAATCTAAGGCCCATGAGTTTGAGTCTGGAGATCAAATGGAAAAAGTAGCGCCATGATCTTGCCAAATGACTCAAGAACATACAAAGTGCAGGAGCGATAGACTGGCTTGGTAGTATCAGAAAACCTGGTTTCAGTCTCAAAGGATGCTGTGTACTCCAACCCTTTGTATCAGTCAGGGTCCAGCCAAGAAAATCTCCCAATGATCATACCTAATTCACAAGGTTATAATGAGGGAATTGTATCCAATTCATCATAGTAAAGATGTTAGAAAGACTAAAGTCCAAATGGGAAATTGAGGCACCCCAGAGTCTAACAGGGGAAGCCTCTACCATCCCTGTGGCTTAAGGGTCAAAGAGTAGAGGTAGCATTATCAGAGCCACAACTCCAGTGGGAGCTGGAACCAGAGATCAGGGAGGCAGGCAGATGCCACCCAAAGCAAATGTAGAAGTGGAGAAATGTCATGGCTTCTTTCTCCCTTTCCCACCTACCCCAGTGCCTCCCATTAGACAAACCTTACCTAGAAGCCAGTTTACTAGGAACTTTAGAAATGTAGCCCACCAATAAGGGTCAACTCCTATTGAATGGAGAAAGGCAGAATGGCACAAGAATGGATCTGTACCCTTTATCCAGAAAACTTCTCATTAGGATGGACACAGGCAACCTTGTAAATTCTTCGATCTTTATTAGGACTATGTTGCCTGCCAGACTAACACCTCTACTCCTATGTAGACTTTATTAACTGAGGTAGCATGCATGAAACAAGGCCTATCTAGTCTCCCAGTCTTTTCCAGCCTGTGACTAGTTTGGAGTTGGTCACCACAGAAGTGAACTGTTCATTTAACCCCAGAAATCAAGCCTATAGTGGGCTTTCTATAATGGGTTGATGTCCATGGTCAACCCAGTGAGGTATGAAGCTATGGATTCCCTTTGCCACTCCCCATCATTCTTCCCATCCCCTGACAGTCTCTGGCAGAGAATCCCATTGCTGATGTGGATCAGGGCTGGTACCTATCAAAATGTCATACAAAATTGTGACTTCTCACCTCACAAGACTTGTCTATCTGTCCTTTTATCTCCCTACTACTTCTCTGTCTGTAATATAGAATCCTACCTGAGTTGACCAACCATTAAAAATTCCATAGTAATAAGCCCTGGTAGCTTTATAAATGGGAAGGTTGTGGCCCAGTGAGTCAAATGATCTTGACTAAAAGAAACACAAGTATTAAGATTTTACCAAATACTTCTGAGCCTGCCTCTTTGGAAATCAACCAGATATTTTTTATTCCATTTATTGATATTTTTAAAACTTGAGATACCTATCAAATCTAGTTGAGAGCCATGTTGTGGGAAAGTAGACCCCATCTGTTTTTCCTCTACCCCTTCTCACCTTGGTGAGAGAAGGAAGAAATGACAACATGCCCTCCCCCAGACCTGCTTAAGCCCTATCTCAAATGGCCAATTTCCATCATAAGACCGTCTTAGATGTGACCCAGGTACTTGATTGGCAGTTCCAGTCAGTCTCTTGATATCCTGTGGTCAGTATTCAGGCACTGACAGGTCCCAGGAGTTGCTTTTCTATTGTGGATGACCTAATCTTGCTCAGAACCCAAGGGATCAGTGCTACAATTCTGTTACTTGGGCTTGCCAAAGGCCACACAATAGCATGCCCATATGCTCCTGAGGCCTCTATTACCACTGGGATTGTTTGTTAATATGGCGCAAGTTTGTATTAGACTGGATCTTCTGTAGTACTCCCTATTTCTCTGGGCTCCACTCAAAACTGGCACCTTCAGGGACCCAAGAAATAGGCTAAAATATTGCCAAGTGTGTAGTATATGCAAATCTGCATTCATGGGAATGGGGAGGAAAGCCAAGAATCATATATGTAGTCTCCCAAATCTAAGTGCTGTGCTTCTTTCTTAGTAGTAGGTGGTCAAAATAGAATACTTTCACCTTAGAAAGGATCTTGTGGCATGCCCCCAGACTATTCTACCCCTGCAGACTTATGTGGAAATCTCCTATGTCTTTATAGTGCTTATCACCTACCTTCTGGCATGCATGTCTTGGAGCCTCAGCAAATTTATTACTCCTGGTCCAGTTAGCATGTCACCAAGATGGTAGACCAGTGTTCTGGAGAATATCAAAACTTCTGTCCCTCCAGACTGTTGGAACACCACGGAAGACCTTGCTTTGTGGCAAGACAAGCACTTTGCTTTATGGACAGAATTGAGAAAAATGCATGTTATAGATTAATAGCTACATACAAGTGTCACAGCTAAGTTGGTATGTTTCCATAAACATCTGGCATAGCAGCTGTGATTAGATTTATCACTTAAGTTTAAAATGATCCATTGTCATCAGCCACATATACTTGGTTTTTGTAGGGATCAGAAAAACAAAATGATGGGGGTGATAACTGACCACTGTCCCTGCATCCTTCAGGTGTTTGGTGCTAATCCCTGCAATTCCTCTGGGGAAGCTATATTGCATTCGATAACCTATCCCAACCTCCAAATGTTTAAGGTGGTGATCAGTTTCAGGGGATTCTACTTGGCCTTCCCTATCTTCATATCTTTAATTCCACCGGTCAATGAGCCAACATGAGTTAATAAGCTGCTAAGCATTCTGTCAAAAATCCCTCACTCAAGGAACTAGAGAAGCACAGGATGGATCTCCTCTGAGCAGCATCTGATTAGGATCATCTCCAGATATCCTAACCAGGATATTAGGTCCTGAGTCATGGAGAAGAGTTCTCATGTCACACACTCTTACCCAGTCTTATATTCTTCTCAACCCTGTAACTCAAACATCAAAGCGAAAGTTCTATGCATGTTCTCACAGGTACTACAGTATGAATTTATCCGGGTTTGCAACCCTTTCAGTGGGGAAGTTTTTCTTTCAGGGAAGAAACTGAATTCCGGACTTGGGGGACCTGAACCTATTCACTTCTCCTAAGATAACAAGCAGAAGAAAGGGATGGATTTTTAGGCATTTAATACGTTTCAAGGTATCTGCCTTGTGTGATCTTTTCATAATCTCTAGGCAACAGGAGACTGTTACTTCCCAGTAGAGAGGAGGAGAGGGTCACTCCAAGTTTGGAGGGCTTAGAGTATATCAGATTTTGAATCGCGGGCATTCACCCAAATACACCTATCCTGACATGTAGGTCCCACTTTTTGCCCTTCCAAGGCTTTGAATCTAGAAAAGGAGACCTCTCAAGTCCTCACATCAAATGTCTCTTGTATCCCTGCCACCTTTAGAGTCAATTCTTCATCCTGATTTTCCAATGTGCTCTATCATCCTGCTACAGGAAATGAAGATCTCCTTAAATGAAGTTTTTGAAGTTCTGTCTTCCAGCCTATTCTGAGTTGGTAGTAGTCTGTCATTCCATCTTCAGGGTTTCTAAATCAGTTAAAAAAAAAAAAAAACTTCTACAGTCCTTAATTTTCATTATGCAATACTGTTCTGGTACCAGAGTCTCTGCATTACCACGTGCTTCCCTTTCTATCTATACCTCCACTCAGGAAAGAGAAGTCTTAAGTGGTGATGCTATATGATCTTGGTTCTGTTGAGATCCCTGAACAACACAAGGAAGGTCTTCCAAAATCATTTATGTGAAGGACAGGTATCTGGAATCATTTATCCACAACTTATTCCATGTTAGTGGAGCTATGCCCTGAAGTTAACAACCCTTACTTCCAAAATGTGCTTTCACATGTGCTGTACTAACTTTGGGGGCTTCTCCAAACAGCACAAAGACCCAAAGCTTACTTGTGGCCTGACGCTGTCAGCATAAGTTCAATCTCCTTTAGAAGTGTCCAAGGCATCTGCAGCCAAAATTAGAGGTGATCCAGGGAACTGGGACTCAGAAAAAGTACCTGTTACAGTCAGGGAAAGGAGAGAAATAACAGTGCAACTGTCAGATCCTCCTCTGAGACTCTACATGATTTGTGTCCCTGACTGTTCACTCACAGAAGGGAAGTATTGATCTGCTGGTTTCTGTCTCCCATGAGTCAGAGGCTGGCTCCAGTTAGTATTACCTTTCCCTTCCACCCAATTCCACATACCTGGGCACTGTGCAAAGATCTGGGCCTTCCTATGTCCCCCATCTGAATAGGGAAACCCAGAAGGCAGAAGTTGAGGTATTGGCATGAAGGTGACATAATATGCTGTTAGATTATATCACTGTGAAACCAGCTGCTAGAATGGAACAGGTGATAATGAAGGGATCTGAAGTGTATGCAACAGGTGTCCAATACATGCTATGTACATGATATGTCAAATAGGCAAAAATAGGTAAGAATGTTGAAGACTGAATTAGGTTCTGATCTGTGACATTGTGATCAGTGTGTTCTTTAGGACCTATCTGAAGTGTTTTTACTTTTGTTCAGACTACATGCAGTTTCAAGTACACAAAATGGCTGACACTAGGCCACAAAGTTTGAACAAACTCCAAGACAAACTCACTTTGTCTTGGTCTGGTTATCCCGGAAATTTAAAGCCTGAGAAAACAACTTGGGTGCAGGGGACTTATTTGCTAGGTGATCACTTAAAGCAGGAGTCGAGAGAGACAAGAAGAGTAGGCAGCAAAGAGCATGATTTCAGGTGCCTGGGTGGCTCAGTTGGTTAAGTGACTAACTCTTAATCTCAGCTTGGGTCTTGATCTCAGGATCACTAGCTCAGGCCCGGAGTTGGGCTCTGCACTGGGCATTAAACCTACTTAAAAATAAAATAAAACCCATGTGATTTAGCTGGTTACTGCCATGGCAAATGGGGCTTGACCCTACTGGGGACCTCTGAGGAACCCTGGAGAAAGTGCTGCAGGTGTGCAGGATGGGAGGCCAGAGAATGTATCTGTTACCTCCAGCCTTGTTGAGGGCTGCCTCCAGGAGCATCAACTCCCTCACTCTGAGCTACCCTGTGTGTAGACCAAATGAGTTCATGGGTTTCAGAGAAAACCCTGAGGAAGTGGAGAGCCCTTGAGGCAGGACATGATTTGCATGAGATCAGGTGTGCCAGGAGGTTAGAGGTGAGCCACCAAAACTACCTGCTACACATGGATCACCTTCTTTGACCCAAATTTTGTTATCTTTGTTGATTTCAGTTTAACACCCCCATGTTTGGAATTTAGGAAACATTGATAAACCCTTGGTCTAAGAACAAATCCTAATGTAAGGTAGATACTACAAATGAAAGATAAGTGCCATAAATCAAAACTTATGGGATACAGAAAACAGAACTTTAAAGAGATTCTAACTATTTTTAGCACTTATTATGTTGGTGAACAAATGTCACTTCTACATTTTTGGATTTTCTATGTAAATACATCTATAAATACACATACATGTAAAAATAAAACTACATGCATACAATAGCAGAACCCAATGAAATAAAGTGATTCTGTGGAAAGGCCAAGAAAACAAACTTGGTGAAATGGGTATGGTGGGCTCTATTGGTGCCCGCCCATACCCCCTCGGGTCTTAACACATCAGTGTTTGACTGCCAGTGGCAGTTTGACTGCCAGTGTCGCATTACTGCCTCGTGGCTTTCCCTTTCAAAGCCTTTGAAGACCCCTTTGCTTTTGCATAGGGCAGACCTAACATGCTGGGGGAATTAACACATCTCTGAAGTTAGTCTGTAAAAATGTCCCAGTGTGTTTACCTCTTATATGGGATACCTTCAGGTTTTCCCCCATGAGATTAACTTCAGTCATTCCCGGTGATAAGAGCCTTAGTAACAAAATCATGTATTGGCTACCTTCTGTTGTCTCCCTTCCCTACTCTGCCCACTGGTGTTTCCCAAATCTACTTGCACTTGAATTCTTAAGGTCTACTTTTGGGATAACTCAAAATAATTGGTCAAAAAGAGATGCTCCAAGTAAACATTTGGATTTTTGAAATGGAATGTAATTAGATACAGAATAAGAATTTTATGAGCCACTTTATGCCAATTTTGAAAACTTGGATGACATGAACATTTCTAGAAAAACAGTCTTCGCCATAATGAAATCAAGAAATAACTTCTCTGAATAGCTCTATAAATAAACTCAGGCCCAGACTGTTTCTTAATTAAGCTCTCTCAAACAGTTAACTCCAATCTTACAAAGTCTCCCAGAGAAAAGTGAAAAGGACATTTCTCAACTCATTTCAAAGCCTGAATAACATTTGTGAAACGAAGGATATCATAAAAAGAAAATTGGGGATTGGTACTCCTGAACGATCTCAAATAACCAACTATAGTTAATTGAGCCTAGCAACACATACATATATAAAAACACTATAAAACGGACTTCTCAGGGATGTAAGTTTGGTTCAAAGTTGGTATATCCATCAAGGCCCAACCAGAAAAGCAAATTTCCTTTGCTTGAAATTCCCACAGTGCTTTCTAGTACAATTGACTTTAATGTGGGTGATAGAAAATGAGAAAAGCTTAACAGGGATATTGAAGCAATCCAGAGATTAGCAATAGAATATACTTTATAATTCTGTTTAGTTTTGACTGTTATAGGACTCCATAAAATCTGACAGGTTATTTCCTGGGGTAGAAAGAAGATTTCTCAGGTAATAGGAATGTTCTATTTCTTGCCCAGGGAAGTCAGTAGGAGTAAACATGTCAAAACTCATTGTATACTTACAAGGTACACACAATAAATGCACATATTCTATATCAAAAACATTTTAAATAAAATAACAAATACTTAGTTGAAAAATGAAGTAAAAACCAGCAGCAATGGACTCCCAATTCATTGTGGCTCCAATACCCACCTCCTTGACTCCCTCTCCAGAATTGCTCATCAATTCCTTGTTTTCATATCTTTGAACCATAACAGTATACTCAATGTATTTGTGGTTTTTCAGGCTTTTAGATGTAAATGGCTAGAATTCTTCGGTTTATTCAGTCATTGTTTGTGATACTTACCCATGCATGTTCCCATTGTTTACTCACTTTTCATCAAACTATTCCAATAGAAAAGTTGTGAAGGTTCATGTATTTTCCTGTTGGTACACTTTGGGTTCAGATGCTTTTATGACTAGGGATGCATTGAAAATCCTTGGACAGTTCTTGTCCAGGTATATAGTATCTCTTTGTATGGGTAGAGCTCTCAAAGGTATATACTTGGAAGTGGATTTTAGGGCCTAGATATTTTAAAATTTATTTTTGAGGTTCCACCACTGAATAATGCATTCTTACCAACAGGATATAAAGATTTCCTTTTGTTCCACATCCTTGCCAACAACTCTGTATCATGACCTTGGTCAGTCACTGGCTGGAGGATGTCCAGAGAAGAGCTTGCCCTTATCTACTATTCTGGTCAAAGATCTAGCTATTCTGTCCATTTTGGACCTCCCCTCTAGAGCAAACTTTTCTCCATTGCTGACACTGCCAGTTCTAAACTGCAATCTGGTAGACTCTTATCTTCCCTCTATTCCTTTACAAGATTACTCCCTCAACCCTTTTGCATCCCCAACTCAACATATGCTTCCCAGAAAGCTTAAGCTGGCAAGTGATCTATGTCTATTCTCATGCCAGTATCACTATCTTGACTATTATAGCTTTTAGTCTCAAGTAGAAGTCCTGACTTTGTTCTATATTAGAATTATTTCAGCTATTCAATTTTTATTTCCATATGAATTAGTGTCAATACTACAGAAAAGTGCTGATATCTTGTTTGGTATTGTTAACTATATAGCTCAATGGGGAAAATAGGCATCTTAACACAAATTAGGTCCTATTTATGGACTGGATATCCTTCTTTTCTCAATAACATTTTAGATGTTATACTTCATGAATAACATCTATTGAAAGGGACTTTTGTCAATAAACAATGGTTTTTTACTGGACTTTTATTTATTTTTATTTTTATTTTTTAATATGAAATGTATTGTCAAGTTGGTTTCCATACAACAAACACTTCAAGAGAATTAGTTTCATGAGTATCCTAAAACAAAAGCAAAAAAAGGATCAGTGCAGTAACTCAAGTTGGCAACAGGCAGCCATTAGCACCCTAGGCTAAGGAGACAAAGGGAAGATGTAGTCCCAGAGCCCAGGAACCAGGGCCACTTGATGACTATCTGGCAGGGGCAGGCAATGCAGAGGGTACACATTCACTGTGGACTGGTGCTCAAAGCTGAGGAAAGGTAATAAGTATCTGAGTTTCTATTTCTCTATTGTCCAGTATCCTGTTAACGTGCCATTTGCTGAACCAAGCCAGAAACTTGTCGACAGAGGTTTTAGCTATCTACTACATAAGAATATTACTGAAGCCTAAATCAACCTAAATCAACACACATCTATTATCTGTTTCTATGGATCAAGAGTCCACACACAGTTTAACTGGCTCTTCATGGTCTCACAAAGCCATAGTCAAAGTGTTGGTTGGACTGCATTCTTATCCAAAGGCTTGACTGGAAGAGAATATACTTCCAAACTCAGATGGTTGTTAGTAAAACTCAATTTCTGGTGGTTTTGGTCTGAGAGATTGTTTCTTGCTGGCTTTTGGCTAGAGGCCATCCTGTTTCCAGACATTTCTGACTTCCTTGCCACATGGGTTCCCCAGATACCAATGTCTGCTTCATAAAAGCTAAAAGGGAAAGAGTATATCTACAAGATGAACGTCCCAATCTTATGTAACCTAAGCATGGAAATGACACATTTTCAGTTTTGCTATGTCCTATTGGTTAGACACAGGTCAGGTCCTGCACATACTTGAGGATCTTCACAATGTGAATACCAGAGGCAGGGAACATGAGGGCTATCTTAGAGGTGATCCACTAGCAGGGGAACCTGGAAAGTGAAGAATAAATTTGGCAAAGGATCTGAGAACAAAACAACAGACTTGCATGAGCCTGATATTTTTAGGTGCCAGATATCAAATGGTTTAAACCAGAACTATTTTAGCCATGCCTATTTTCTTCTCTGCTTATTGACTTCACTCCTATTCCAACATCCCCCAGAGCCAATCTCTCTAATGTGTGTTAAATGTCTGAAAACATGCATTTATACTTGGGTAATATAAGATGTTATATGTATTCTTAATTTACATAAATGATATAGTGCTATAGATCTCCAATTTTCACTTAACACCTCAAGATTGGTGGTGGTTTTACTATGTGCAGTTTATGGCTTCTAACTTCTGTAATTTTATTTCTCATTTCCTGTAATAAACATCCAGATTCTTTGCCAACTCAGCTCCAAAATGAATGTTCTAGAATATTCCCTTTATGAATCTGAGACTATGTGGGATAAATCTAGGAATGTGACTTGTTGGGTTACACTTCTTCATATACCTGACCTTATTAAAGTAGAAGAAAATCTGGAGCTCCATGCTAAACTGATAATTACACATTGAACTCTGTACCCTATTAACAGAGCATACATTTCCAAGCATCCATGAAAAACTGCTAGAAATCAATATTATAACAGGACAGATAATCCTAAATTTCAAAATGTAGAAATTACATTCACAAGAGAAACTTCTGCAGCAAAGAAAGAAAACATTTCCATACCCTTCCAATTTAAAGTGCTTTGCGTCATAACTACTGGATCAAAGAATAAATCAAATACTCAGACTTGAATGTTTTTTCAGATTTTTAAAAAACAGGTGTTTCAAATTTTACAGTTATAAGCTTATATCTAACCAAAGATTTAGCCAAATTCCATAAACACTTTTTTCTGTTTAAGTCATTAAAGAATAAGAAAATATTAATGTGGTGACACACAGCTGATAAATATAAGTTCCTCTTCAAGGAACTGGGATGGGTGGGGAATAGACTTCCACTAATATTCTTTGAGGTTATGAAGTAGATGTGTTTTAGATAAATGATGGGACATGGCCACTAACTGGTCACTTAGCTTTGGAAAAACTTTCTCTTCTGTTTAAACTTACCATCTCTAAGCAAAAATGAGATTGGGGAGAAGAATGGGAGAGCAGAAGGTTTGACAACATACAATGTAAGTAAATACTAGCACTAATTTTGACTTCTAAAACTAATGAGCCGGTATATCTGAGCTCATGAAAATCAACAGACTGCCTGAGCACCTGAGTATCTGGTTCAGTGGAGATCTCTTTCCCACTCCCCACCATGAAGCTTGGACCATGGGATGTTGTTTGTACCCTTCCCTAGGGGGATGGAGGTAGGTGTCCATGGGTGGTGTTTTCTTTAAGCAGAAGATAGTCCTATTCACCTCTCACAACTAGAGTTACTGTGCCAGGGATCCTTCACAGAGCATTAGCTTAAGTCAAGCACTGCTCTTGACCTCCCATATCAAGCATGGCTATGTTGTAGTTTATGAACTTCTTTCTAAAACCTTGACAAATAAGGTAAGGAATAAGAATGTTTTCAGCATGTGCTCAGTTTACCACCTTGAACTTTGAAATATGATCATAGCTACAAATACTTTTCTAACATCAACATTACTTAACTTGCTAGGACATTACAGTGGTGAAAATTAGGGGTAGTAATACCATTTTTCTAACTAAATTGGATGCTTCTAATGATCCATCATTAAATGAGTTTTGCTCTAAGACTTTGGAGGATTCCCTGTATCAAGTTAGATGTTTCCTTCTATTCCTAGCTTGACAAAACCTACTCAAAGTTTGCAAATACTTTTTTGAAGTTTGAGATAATGTGGTTTATCTCCTTTAACATGTTAATGTAGTGAGTTATTGATATACACCCCCCATATTGATCTATCTATGCATTTCTAAAACAATTTTGCTTGTTCCCTATATTAATACACTGCCATATTTGATTTTCAAATATTTTTAGATTCTTTGCATCTTTGTTAATGATGTTGACCTATAGCTTACTGTTCTCGTTTTCTATGGTATCAATTATGCTAGCTTTATAAAACTAAGCAATTTTTATTTTGGCATTTTCTTTGTGCATTGTATCCTTTTATCAGTCAGGGTCTAAACCAGGAAAACAAAACACTTCAAGTATTTACTACAAAAGGAATCTGATCCAGATAATGAGTTATTCTGAAGATGAACATGCTGGCAGCCAAACAGGGGACTGAGACAGTGAGAAAACTGAAAAATGAACAACTACAAGGATTTAATGGCCCCCCTAGGCTGGAGAGGTGAGAAAAGCATGCCAGGAAGTCCAGGTTTGAGGTACCCAGAGAAAGAAAAGTCAAAGTGGGTCTAAGTCACAGAGAAGCTGCTTGAGACAAAGGGGAAAGAATACTCTAGATTCTCTCCCAACTTACAATCCCCCACCAGCCTTCTCACTTGGCAAAAGCATCTAAGCACCAGCAGGAAAAAAAGCCTGGGAAATGCGGCCTGCAAGTACAAGGTCAGCCCTCCTGCAGTACACTGACCAGAACAGAAGGGCAAAGACTGAAACTGGGAACAAATGTCAATAGAACTTTGGATTCATTCCAGGTTCTTGCTATTGGAACAATGGTATGAACATTCTTGAATGTGTCTCCTGGTATACATATTTAAGATATTGTTCATGGTATAACAATATCCAGAAATTATTGGGCATATGGAGCTTCTGTTTTACTGGAAACCACAAAACTGTACTCCAGTGTACGTGTAGGTTTTCTGTTCCCAGCTATGTATTAAAGCTCTTTGTTCCTGTCCCTAACAACAATGCCGGAGTTTCAGGGATTTTGTTTGCTTCTTCAGACTCCCTTCCTTTCTCCACCTTCTAAGCTCCCAGAGGCTGACTTGAACACTTGATCACTCAGGCTTCCAGCCCTCTAGCCCTCTGATCTCTGATTTGGCCCTGCCAGTGAGGAACGCTGCCAAGAGATCTGAAGGAAGGGAACTACTCTTCCACCTGGCCCCTCTGGGGGTAGATAACTGCTTCTCCCCTTGGTTACTACACTATCCAATGTGTTCCCTCTACACACTGCCGACATCATTGTGAAGAATACCTTTGCAAATGGCCATATTTTAAGCTAGCAAGCCACTTGTCTCCTGTTGGGACTCAGAATGATAAAGCCAGGTACTCTTTACCTTTTGAATGGTTGCCAATCTGGTGCTTCTATAATCTTCTTTAACTTCCATCCCCAATCATTAGTGTCATTGACCATCTTCACATTTTTCTGCTTACATGAAATTTATGTTCACAACTTGCTATAGTGTTTTTCTTCCTGAGTTACAGGAGTTCCTTTATATAATCTGGATATTAGCTGCTTCTTGGGTTTATATGGTACATATAATTTTTCACAACTTGATGTGTTTTTTTTCTGATGCCTCAATTCTTTTATACAGCACAAATTAATATCTCTTAAATACCAAAGGATTTCTACTTTACCTCAGTCATAAAATAACTTTAGAAGACAATAGAGTAAGCTGACTTTTACACCTACATCTTCAATATATCTGGAATTGATATACTTTGTGCACATGGTGAGAGGTAAGGTCCATACTCATGCTTTTCCATATGAATAACTTCCTGTCTTAGACTCATTTATGGAAGCATTCATTCCTGACTCACCCCCTCCCTGCTGAGGCAGCTGTGTCATTTTAGACTTCCGCATACTTGAGTCTATTCTGGGTTCTTCATTCTGTTCCGTTGGTCTTCATTACCACTTTTTAAAGTCTTTTTCTAGTAGAACATGCCTCTACTTTGTTTTTCTTTAGCAGTGTTAGCTATTCTTGTCCCTTTGCTTTTTCATATAAATTTAGAACGAAATTGTCAATTACTAGAGAAAACAAAACTTTTGGAGTTTAATATAATCCTGTTAAATCTGATTATAGATGTATTTATTTTGGCATTCTGCTTGTGTTCTTAGAGCTTCTAGGATATGTGGTTTTGTTACTTTTTTTAAAGTTTGCAGCCTTTCTATCTTTTCCCCCTACTTTTTAAAATAGATTATTTTAAAGCAGTTTTAGGTTCATAGCAAAATTGAGCAGAAGTTAGTGTTCACATGGTACCCCCTGGCCCTACCATTCTATCTAAAGATTTCTTCCCTCTTTACTCTCCTCTCTCTGGGACTTTCATAATGTTAAACCATGTGATACTGTTCTATAGATCTTGGATTCTGGCGGGGGCGGGGGGTTGTTTCAGTTTGGGTCATTTCTATTCAAATGGCCTCAAGTTCAGATTTTTTTTCAGCTAAGTTCAGTCTTCTGATGAGACCCATGGAGTCCATCTTTCTCTGATACTATGCCTTCTGCTAGCTTTTCCATTTAATGTTAGTTTCTATTTTTCTGATTCTCTATTCGTGCATGTTGTTCACTAAATCTTTTTATCTAATGGTTAAAAGTCCCTGTCTGATATTCTAGCCTCTGAGGTGTCCCTGAGTTGTGTTGACTATTTCAATCTTTACAATAGGTGGTCCTTTCTGTTCTGAGTGCCAGCTACTGTGAACAGATAAAACTCCCACCTGGAAGTGGGCTACTACTTGTTAATATGGGTGGAGGGATGGGGTGGCGAGTCAATCTGGTCAGATGTTGACTTGGGTTAGGGGTTTTGTCAGTGCTATTGCCGTTATGGATTTCAGTTTCTCTACTGCAGTCTGCTCTTCCCTTATGCTAATGGTGCCAGTTTTTTTTGTGTTCCTACCCATCCCCCGCTTTTAGCTATCTCTCAATGCCTGAAAGACCCAGAAAGGGTCTCTCTCCAAGGTCTTGCACTGCCCCTGTAATAGACTGCTTGGTTTGTTACAAGTGCTAGGCATATGGTGGAGGCAGAACTGTCCTCTGTTCTCCTTGACCAGCCTTAGTCTCAAGCTGGGCCTGTGTGCTTGAGCCTCTAGGGTGATTTCTGAGCAACTCTGCTCCAACCCCATGGCAGCCACACTCCCCCTGGTCTTAGCAAGAAAGCAAACACATCCTACTCACCCCCCAGGTGTATCCTGCCTCTTTGTATTGGTGTAAGAAGGGGGTCAGACTATGGGATTTCCTGCTTTTTGTTTTTCTTCTCCCAGAAGCTATGGCTCTTGCCTTTAGTCCTGGAAATAGGGGAGAGAAAACACTTTCTCTCTGACAAAGGCAGATGAGTTTTCCTTCTCCACTAGAAGCTTTGGGCCTTTGCCAGGCTCAGAGAAGAGCATTTCCCTCTCCTCTCCGAGTGGCATAAGGCCTCCCTTCTGAGAGAAGGTCCAGGAAATGGGAAGATGTTGGTACCTGGCCTCCAGCAGGAGCCAATCCCATGCTGCATGCCTGTGCAACAAAGCACAACTCTCTGGTGTCTGCCCCAGTCTTTTCCATGAACAACCATAGGAGACCTTTGGCAAAGATCTTGCGAGTGAACTTCTCTTCTGTTTGGGGAACCCAAACATCTCAAACTTTGGCCTAACTTTTAAGAATTCCTAAACATTCCCCCTGATTTCTTCTTACCCATTTCTATGGGGGTCGCCATCCCTTCTGTGTTTGACCAGATGTAAGACTGTTCTGTTTCTCCTCAGAAGAGGTGGATACTCTGGAATGTAACTCCCTTGGTTGCTTTGCAACCTCAGCTCTCTGGGCTCAAGTTAAAATTTTGTACATCTGGCTTAAGGGAGGAATGTTTTCTCGAAGATTCCTACATTCTGAATAGAAATAATACCTCATTCCCAAATTTCTGATCTGCACTGAGTTTTTGACCTGCGGATTACCTTACAAGTGACTCTTAATTCCCAAATACAGGATTTTGTCACTTTTAGTACCAATTTATAGTCTATTTGCATTTAATTGGCACTCACTATAACTTGCCTTTGAAATTTTGTAGAAATTCTGCATGTGCTTCAAAGTGTTTTGCATTTACTGGGTACAGTGTTTGTATGTGTTCCAGTTTATTAATTGTAGTGGCCAAATCTTTAATTTCCTTATTGATGTGTCTACTTTTCTATCAGTTACTAAGGGAACTATATTAATATCCCAGTGTGTTTATGGATTTTTCATCTCAAAAGAACTATAAATTTTGGTTGACATATTTTGAGGCAGAAAAACCATTAGAGAGTCACTTCAAAATAGCATTCTGTTTGAGTACACATAATAACTTGATCTCCATGTGTTTTCTGACATGTTAATATAGCTTTTGAGTTTAATTGGTATCTTTCTCTCCTCTTCAACTTTCCTACATCCTTATGGCTTGTGTGTGTGTGGGGGGTGTATAGCTAGATTTTTTGAAGCCTGACATCTTAAGCATTTAGTCCTTTGTTACTAATACTTGAGATTTATTCCACAAGTTCTGATTCTTTTTCTCTCCCTGCTTTCTTCCTTTTGAACTGATTACACTTTTGTTCCATTATTTCCTTCTAATGAAGTTATTGTATAATTTTAGTAGTAATAAAAATTACAAAATGCATTAAAAGCTAATGATCAATACCTTAGCTCTCTACCTAGACAAACGTACACATTTGAGGTGTTTAATCTATTGAGGTATTTATTCTATCTTTGGCCAGTGAAAGCCTCTGCTAAGAGTTAAGAGTTTAGAATTGTTCTCCTCTACCTTATGATAGGAAGACCACATTGCAGGTATTAGGGGAGTGGTAATAACTCCCAGGTTACTATACCAATGACACCTGAATTTTGGTGGGGATCAGAATTCCCTAGAAAACTTGGTGAAAATATTAAGGCCAGATACTTTCATGCCTCAAAGAACCTTGGCCTTTATGCTTGACTAGCATTTCAGGGGATTCTGATGCTGAGTTTTAGTAAGTATGATGTTATAATACAGAGGTTCTCAGACTTCTCATCTGTGGTGAATGCAGATGACCTAGAGATCCAAAAGGTATACTGGCTTGTATAATTTCTCTAGCATTTGAGAGAGAGGAAGGCAATAGTGATTACCAGGATTGAGAAGTTGGTTGTTAATGACCATAGTAGCACTGGGAAAAGAAAAAGAAAAGGGAAGCTCAGTTCAGCTCAGCTAACTACAAACTATGGCATCATCTAAAAACTCTCATCTCCTATAGCTGAAGTACACACGTAGCTAAGAATCAGGCCCCAGCATATGATCAGGACAATAGCAGGTTACAAGAGATGCTAGATTCTCACCTCTGGTATATTAAGTCAGGTCCTGGTGAAGGAGCTAGGATACTGGTATAAGGACATCTGGGCAGATGCACTTCACATCCTTGAACTACTCATTTCCCTTAATCCTCTGGGCCTCTCTCCCTTTGCTGAAGGATAATGCCAAAGCTTCATCTGAGGCACATCTCGCAGTAGCTGATATTTACTCCCTGTAAGAGATGCCCCACATCTCTCACAGCTTCTAACCCGATTACTAGTGTCAAGTCCAGCATGGCCCAAGTGGGGCACTGTTGAGACAAAGGATTATTCACCAAAGGATCTATAGGACCTCGCTACTCTGTCAGTAGGAACTCAGACAACAGACTATTGAATGGATTTTTAAAGGTGCTGGAGCAGAGAGTATAGAAGGCCAGATATGGAGAGTTGATTGTGAGGTGCCCTCACAGGACTAACTACTGTCCTAACAGACATGGAGCCAGTCTTAATATGCTGCTGGTATAGTGATCAGAAGCTCTGGATAAGGGTGGGGAGGTGGAAAATGACCTATAGCAGCTGTCTTCAAACTTTGCTGTACATTCAAATCCTGTAGGGAGACTTTTTTTACTCTTGACTCTTAATGTTCCCATAATCTCTTACAAATGGATCAATCTCAATACATAAGGCATAAGCATCAGTGTTTTTAGAACTTCCCAGGTGATTTTTGATTGCAGCCAAGTTTGAAAGCCACTAACATAGAGCAAATAAGGAGATGGTAGTTACATTGGCAAGGTTTTGAAAAAGGGCTCAGAGGTGAGCCTGCTATAAGATTTTTAACAAGATACCAGGATGTTCCTGGGGTGCCCTGAGGTGGGGGGGGGTCTTTTCCCTAAAACAAATGTTCTACACTAGTGATAGAAGGCACAGCCTCACTGAGAAGCAGTGGTAACTATCATCTACAGGCCTGGATTGGTAGTGCTATAGGTTTATATTGAACTGGGCTCACTAGTGTCCATAAGAATAATAGGATTCAGAAATAGCAGAAGTCAGGCAGTAGCACTTAATCACATCTACATAAAGCCAGAATAGCAAGTATAAGTCTCGATCCACAAAGCAATTAGACCATGACAGATCTAATGCAAAAGATTGGCAGCCACCAAGGTATTGCTTGACATGTCAAAGGCAATCAACCAACAGCAGGTGAAAGGACTTAACCAGCTGCCCCAACATGAAGGAACTATCTTAGTTCTCGTACCTAAGCCAATCCTAGCTAACCCCTCTTAAGGGAAGAGCCTGTAATATTATAGCAAGTAATAGAGTAGTGATTTTCCAAAGTCCATCCCCTTTCTATGATCTGAGGAACTATATACAGAGGAAAAAAATACTAAGATCCTTCAGAAAGTGTTGGAGAAAGGGTTGTACATGTTAGTGATATGAAGGATTGAAAAATGTTCAAGAATTTACAACTAGACTAAGGATGTATGGGGCCAGTTAGGCAAATCCTCCTGGTCTGAGGACTTAAGTCTCGGGAAGGAACCACTCCATGGTTGCCCAGTCCATGATGACTAAATGTGAAGGTATAGTTGGAAAATCCCTCATATACTTTTACTATTCTGGGGGCTATGTTGTAAAGCCTATGAGGTAGGTGGCCTGAATGTCTTGAATATTTGGTTAGGGAAGTCAAGTGCTGTCTGTTCCCTAGGATTCCCCAGTAGTCACTACTTTCTCTAGAACTAAAGGAACACTAGTGAGGATGACACCAGCCACCATGAGACGCGGTGTTATGGAGGTCCTCTGTAAGCCAAATTTGGTGGCAGGGCATATATAGAGCTAGGTTCCTTCGTGTCTGTGGGGGTGGTAGGATTCGGAAAAGCAGAGGCCTGGCGGCGGCATGTAATCACATCCACATTGTTTCTAAGGGTTGCCATAAAAAAAAAAAACATGAATCCAGAGTGGCAAGGAGAAACCCTGATCCATAAGGCTACTAGACAAGGATCTATGGGGTTAATAAAGATGGACGGCCAACAGAAGTATCACTTGATTTACATAACCAAAAAGGATCAAGAGTGGATGAGCAGAAGATTAAGACTAGTTGCCCCAGTATAAGGTCCACTATCACTTGCCCAGTACTCACACCTTAGCTAGTCCTGGCTAAATCCCCTTGAAGGAAGACCCCATAATAGCATGGCAAGTATACAGTAGTGACTCCCCAAGTCCTTCCCTGAAAGCATCTATGCTCACTTAATTTGAGGAACTCCACCTCATGGTAATGAAACTACTCAGACCTATCAGAAGTTGTTGGATACAGGGTTAGATAGGTCACTGATAGGAGGGGCCCGAAACACACATGACTTTTCTATTAAAAGGTTATAAGAGGGTAGTTAGCCCCCACCCAAGTTGGTCTTTCTCAGTCCATTGTTTCTCTGATCCTCTTTGTGGTCCTTTCCCATTACACTTGAAGGCCTGTAAGGGTTGGGCCCACCTGGCAGTTGGTAAAACCATGTTACTTCCTGTTGTGGACTAACGTTCTACAGGCAAAGACCCACCTTTCAACCCTAACCCTTCAAGGGGGAAGCCTGTGAAACTAGACCCTGTCCAAAACAGAAAACTGAAATACTGTATGTTGGAATGTATACTAGAATGGTAGGTTCTACTGTTCCCTTGAAGTCTTAAAGGATGTGGGAGTCAATAGTTCTCCTCAATTATATCCCCACTCAGTGCTGTGTATGGTACCTGCAGCAATTGCATGGACTCATGGGAGATAATGAACAAGCCCAACACTAGACACAAAAAGGAACACAAACTGCTATTGTATATTACATCACCTAGAGGCTGCTGGCATGACCTGAGTATGGCCTCTTATCTAGAGTTGGCACATCAGCTTTGGTGCACATGACACTCTGCCATTCTGATAGATGAGTATATACTCTGTGCTGACAGCCACTTCTTGATGCCACCAATAGAAGACTTTCATGTTCTGCCACCAAAGGGTAGAGGTAGGAATGGCCACTCTCAAGACCCACTTACAAATTTCTTTCCCCTGACACAATCTTATGTTTTGTTGGGAGTTTGATATTGTTCAGTAGAAAAGTGGACTTTTCCCATCAAGGATACAAGAAGAAAATTACTTATAACTTTGGCTGTGGTAAGGAGCTAAGGCTACTATTAGATAATGATGGGGGGTAGGGACATATGTGGAAATTACTGAGCATCTCTTGGTGTTTCCAGAGCTATGGACAACCATGAATTTAAGTAGCTGAGAGGCTGAAGGCTAGACCAGTCAGGAATGAAGGCCTAGGTAATCCGTGGGGGAGTAGCATCTGAGAACAAGGGAAATCTAGAATGGGTGGTAGGCAAGGAATATCAGTTGTGACCTATTGCAAATTGGTCCTTCTGAAACAGATGCCAATACAATTTGGGGTATAAAATTTAATAGGGACCAGCATCTGTGAAAGGAACAGGAGGATGCAGATTAAACAGATGGAGAAGTCCAACTGAAGCATGCTTGAGAAAGCTTCACCAATGTGATGAGGTGCTCCGGTGTGAGTTGCCCATCAGTGTCCCATATTGTACTTTAAAATGAAATTACCCTACTCCCCTTATTTACTCAGTGTGCTGCCCCAGGAAGAACTTTACACTGGGTGGTGAGGCTCTGGTGCAGACCCTGAAGGGCTGGTGAACTGGCAGATTCCAATTACAGGCTGGGCAGCATGTGGAAACAGTTATGTTGGTCAGGCTAGGTTGCCATCGTGGCAGGTAGAGGGGAGCTGATGTCATGTGAATAGGCTGAAATATATGTAGATCACAGCAGCTTTGCCCATGTGCTTGTACTTCTAATTGCCTACCTTCCTGACAAGTGGGGCCTGGTCTCCCCTACATTACCAAGGCTGTCAACTTATAGCTGTCCATCTTTTGTGTGGCCCGGTAAGTATGAGACTGCCATCTTGTTATTTGGTATGACCTTGGATCATACCAAGGTTGATTTCTCCTCACCCAGTAGCAGTCCTATTCCTACCTTAGTGTATGGGCTCACTACAGGGCCCAGTGTTAGCAGAATTCTTTAGCCTGACTACATCAGACCATTCTGATCACTGGAGTGGGTTGAGCAGGTAGGTGGCCTGGATGGTTTCTAATAGTAGGAACTAGAGTACCCAGCTTTTGGCCAGGAGCACCCAAAGTTGAGCAACTATCAATTGGGTGCCCTGATGTCTGGGAAAGCTGAGATCAATGTGAAAAGTATAAGATAGTCAGCATTGACAAAACTTACAATGAAGGATTTAACAAAATCTTGTGCCATAAAATGATTCTAGAAAAGAATCATCGTTAGAAAGACCCAACAAGATACTAGTGCCTTCTGATTGACGTTCACAGCATGGCATTTCTGGATTTAGACATGTGCCATTCTGAACTCCTTCACCTGACCTGAGTCTGGTTCCAGTGGCTCTTTAACACTGATTAGTACTTTTCCTGCAGTCTAGAAAGAAAGGTAGCTGCTGCCTCAGCTATTGCCACAAAACAAGATTTGTGAAGGCTGCATTGTGAGTCTTCAGGTTGCTCGTAGCCTTGCCTTACTGTGACTCACTTGAGGTGTGAGACCATTGGAGAACCTCTCAATGCACATCTGATGTGCAGGGGAATTAATAGTCCCTGGGGCAATTTTGACAGAGAAAGTAGCTGGTGAATATTCTCCATCACTTTAGAGGACTTGTAGGGAAAATAACTTCCTTGAACTCTATAAAGACTTTCAGGCAGACTGAGAAATCAGCTTTTTAGGAAGCAATGACCAACTCAAATACTTTGCCCTTTTGCCATCTTCCCCTCTCCCCCACCCTCTCCCCCTCCACCCTTTCCCTCCTATTCTTAGGATGGTACTTCATTACAATGAAGTATCAGAAAAGAAAAATTGCTTCAGCCTCTGTCCTGGAATACATGGTCTAAAACTACCCCCTATTTTACTGTTCTTGCTAAAATACAAATTTGAATCTGAAGTGCCTAGATCTAGCTTTCAATTTATAGAAGACAGAAGGGACAGAACACAAATGACACCATGGGAATAAAATCTGCAAATTAAGATTCTGGAACCATTCACAGAGCAGATGATCCAGTTTTAAGGAACCGTAGAAAGAATCTAAATGGGTTTGGATTTGGATCTTGGTGGAAAATAGAGGCTTCAAGGGTATTGGTGAAACTTAATTTTTTGAGATGAATTGTTTATAAACATAGATGTTTACCAAGTCTTTAAAATTGCATAGGTCATAAATATTTCAACTAAAACAGTAGCTAAATTGCAGGGGTAGGGAAACAAAGTTGGAAATGACACAATGATTAGGTTTTTAGTTAGGATTCCAAGGCTTCAGTAGTTGGAAGAAATGTACCTCTAACCATTCTATACAACGTTCATTAGTGACCTGTTGAGGGTTTGAGAAAATGGTCATCTTAAAGATCCCAAGACCTTCAGAAGTACTTAACTCAGATGATGGTGCCTCTTACCAAAACAAGAGGCAAGGTGAGAGGAAGAACTTCCATTTTGTTGGAGCTTGACTCCTACAGGTCATCCAGATAGAAAGACATTGGAAACTAGACTTGACAGAACCCTGGGTTGAATAGGGAAACTGCAGATGAGAAAGCACGAGATGGTTAGTGATTGAGCTTACCCCGTGTTTTTCTCTTGGACCCTATTTTGGGGGGCACCCAAGCTGAGGAGGAGTCCCAAAGTTAGTGGGAAATGAGAGACCACAAAGATGCATTGAGCTGGTCATCTCTACGGATGACCAATTGCTTCATTCACTGACTACCGGGGGAAGAAAGAAAAATTTATCCAGAAGGTTTCATGGTCCCTATTGATCAAATATTGCCAAGTATAACTCCATGCTTTTCTGGGTCACATGTGCATAAGTGCTGAGCAGATTTTCACAGCCATCTATGTGATAGTGTTAGAAGCTCCAGGACCAGATGCCAGGTGGGTGACATGATATTGGGTTGCTCTCAGGTGAAACTGGTGTCTGTTGCAATGACTTAAAGGATAGGTGAGGTCAGCATTCGAAGTGGTACACAAACATTTTCAACCCATTCCAGGGGAGTATATAGAGAAATAAACATAACTGAGTCCCTAGGCAATGCCAACTTTTAAGGAACAAGTAGAATAAGGTGACTTTAGAGGGACTTCAAGGGTTAATAGTGACGGAAAGAAGAAATTTTGCCACAGAAGTCAAGGCAAAAGAGTTTTCCAAAAAGATTAGAAAAATGGTATCAAACATAGCAAAAACCAAACAAGGTAGGTTGTGAATAATTGGGGAAATCATTAGCTGTAGTCTAGTTCTGGAATGAAATTGATAAAAGGTTGCTACATACAAATGGATTGTGCTCTGGACCAAGGACAGTGGTATGTCTGTATACTTCTACCATATGTATACACTGTTGTAGTATGTACATTTTTAGACACTCAAAATCATAACATTTTTTAATACAAAGCCTCTTCACTATGAAAATATTAATTTGTCAGTGATGTGAATATAAGTACTCTATTTGCAAAAGCTTTTTTTTTTTTAACACCCTTTGATACAGCATTCTCAGGATCTAGGTTTAGCTTTGTTTTGATTGTTGATTTTTAAGGATTGTCATAGCTGAGAAAGATACTTTACAAAGATTGGTAGCTCCAAATGAAGGAACTACACCGTTGGTGGTTTATTATGAAACGCGGTGTTTAGTTCTATTTTCAATTATGCAAAACTTTTTTTGTCATTTGTAGAAAACTCCCATCCTCCATGGCAATTGTTGCAAACTAATTGGAAGGTGTTGGATTTCTACATCTAACCAGTTAGCCCAAACCTGCTGAAACTGTTTGAAAACATAATCTTTTAATCTGTTGAACTCTTCCAGATTTCATATGCAGGCTCAAGAGACTTCAGATAACTTGTTTCCATTGTTGAGACTTTATACTGGGAAAAATGTCAAAATGTGCTTTTAAAATACTCTGTGCATAACATGAATTTCTTCAAAAGAGGTTGTCCCTGTATCATTGCTATAACTTCACTTTTACCTCCTGTCAAGGTCTGCAAATGGTGAACATATAAAGGTTTTCAGACAAATGCATAACTTCTCTTTAAGTACATCCTTTCCTATTTGAGATAAGGAGTGATTAATTTTTTCATACTAAGACATTTGGTTCATAGGGCAAAGTATCCTAAAGAGTTGACTATGCTTTAAGTCTTGTTTTCATGAAATTAGTTCCACCAGTGACCTCTTAGCACTATGTACATTGTTTTCAACTTCCTCCCGGCAACTCCGTCTGTAATGATGTGATGGATGCATTGCACGTGGTGTAATATCTGTAAGCTTACTCTGGTATCAACAGCAGTTACTTATATTTTCTATGAAGGGGTCATTTAATGTTGAATGTGGCTTACAAAAGTAATTTTAGGTATATATCATTTTTGAAATAGAACCTGGCAGATACCACAATCTGAGACATGTTCAAAACATTTATACTTTCATCCAACAGTATAGCAACCTCTCCCACGCTATGTAATTTGTTCTAAACCTTGCTTTTTCAAATCTGAAGTATTTTCTGTGCATCTGCCAATAGTATTTGGTGATAACAAAATACATTTGGCTTATTCTATTGTTTTGGGGTATTCTAGCAATTTCTATAATGGTAGGAAGAGCCAAGTGTTTCCCCAGTGATAAATGGATTTTTAGCTTTCACTCTTAAACATTGATGGCTAAATTTAGTGAAATCTTGTGGAGTACTGGAAGCATTACATAACTCTACAGAGCACTGCTATCAGTGCAAGTTCCCTATGTTCTGCATGCTTAGTATAAATCTATCAGGATCAGCAAGACTTCAAAAATAACATTAACCTATCAAGTCACTGTATATACTTAGGAAATGGGACTTTTCTATTACTGACGAACATTACCTTAATAGTCCTGGTAATTCTAATTCTTTTGGCAGATTTCTTGAACTGATTATACTCCTAACATGGTTACTAATTCGTAGTAGTAGAAATTATCAGCTTTTATGCTCTTAGGTGCTTGTATTCATCTCTTAAATCTAAAATTGTAGCAATCTGAATCCCATGCTGCCCATGTTGTGAGGATTGACTTAAATAATTTCCATTGTTCAGTGATGTTTTGCCCTAAGTGGATTGATGGATGAGCCATGCATGAGGGAGCCTTGGTCAGCATCTCCAGATTGGGGAGTTCCCTCTTGTGTCCCAGGTACCCTCTGACCAATTCACAGATGAATAGAGATCAACCTATGTATCCATTATCCTTATCAGAATTTAGACATCAGTGTGAGAATCTGTATGCCCCAATAGGTTTACTGGGATAGGTTGTGGGTATATCCACCTCAATTTGGAGACTCCTGATACAATAAATATTTTAGGGAACTGATCTGTGAGGAATTCAGTTTAGGAAACAAATTGAGAATTCTTTTTCCTTTTTTTTTTTTTTTTAAATGCAGGTGACAGGATTATTACACTAAGGGAAAGAAACACTGGAAGAAAAGTTGAAGGTGCAGGAGAAGAAATAATGGAGTAAGTCAGAAATAAGGGAAAACCTGAGATTTAGGAAACATGAGGAAGGATTAGATTTCTAGCTCAGAAAATGCCATTTCCTGATAAGTAAAGAAACTATATGGAGTGGAAGATCCTAAGTAGTCTTGAGAGGTGTGGGAGAGCTGAGGGAGTTCAGAGGCTAGGGGCAGACACATGTGCTGGAAGCCAGGGGCATTAGAAGGTTTGTGGAGAGAAACAAAAATGTTGCAATAGCCACTATATGTAATGAGAATTAAGGAGGGGTGGATGTTAATTTTAGGATATTTACTTTGCTCTCCCTCAGAGAACTAACTCGTTTGTGAAAACAAACTACAGTTGGGGTAGCCAATGGATTGCACAACCAAAGGAGTGGCAGAGTAAGGCTCTGGGCTCCATACAGGCACACTAGTACCCTAAATACACAAATACAGAATAGTAATGAATATAAGGCACTCCCAACCTCCACTGAGAAGATGCAAATGTTCTCTGGACACTTGAATATACAAATACTTGAAGCTGAAAGAAAACTATCAGATACTATATATATTTCAAAATCACTAGCAACATACCGAGTCATCCAAGTCGTCCAGAGCTCGTGCTCACATAACAATATGTGGAACAGACACAGCTTCAGGAAATTTGATGCCAGGTCACAAGGACTCCTTTACATAATGCAATCAGCCTTTTCCCTTAGTCTTTCAATGATCAGATTTAATAGAGTGTAACTTCCTCTGATGCTTTTAAAAGGGATCTCTAAAAGGCTTGTTTATAATTAACATCTAAAATTTGGTTGTGAGGATGCGGGGCATACCCAGAGGAACAACTAACTGGTATCACTGTATATACACAACTACTCACTGCCTTCGTTAATTCCATCAAGTGACCTGTAGCACAGTTCTGAACCAGTATTGATTGGAGTATTGTGATTGATGCACCCCACACTTTGTATTCAAAATAAAACCACTGAGACTGCACCAAACATGAGTCTTCGTGAACTCCATTGCAAAGCTCAAAGTCAGTGTAAAGCCTCATAATCGGACCGTCTTTGCTGAGGGATGAGTTCTTGAGGGAAAATTCTGATATCCAGGCATATGCCATATGTTCTTCATAACCCACAGTCCTGGCAGCATACTGCATGACACATGGCTAACTTTTAACAAACAGTCACTAGTGTAATAGGGTCAAATGATGAATGTAAGAGCGTTCTCTGCCTCCTCCCCTTCCTCCGGCATCTCTGCCATCTCTCAAGCTCCTGAGACTCATTCAGATTCAGGTAATCAGTTAGAGGAAAACATGAGAAGTGGGGAAGTTGTGTTTGTAATAGAAAGAGTCACTTTACTGCCAGGAGAGGAAAATTATTGCAGAAGTTAAAAAGGGAAAAACATCCTGGTATGAGTGGGAGTGATTCTGGAGGCTGAGCAGAGTTTAGAGCGCTGCCTCCTGTGGGGGATGGGGAAGGGCATCAGTGGGGAGAACGTTTAAGACGTCTCACTGCATAAAAGATTTCAGTTTACTTTTTGGGATTTTACTCCGTCACAACACATACTTTGCTCTTAAAGCTATGTTAGATTCTCTTCCTTTTGAAGAGACTCCAGGACCTCCAGTACCCGGGTTGTCTTTGGGGGCTGTGCTAGAATTACCTGACAGTACGACCTCCTTGATAGGGATTCTTTCAATCTGCTGCAACACTGAGGCAGGTCTTCAGGTGAGAAATATGAGGGTCATCAGTTGACTTGCCCTAGATCCTGGTTATAAGCAGCAGTTCATAAGAGGCATGCCCAAGATTGTGAAGAGGAGGAAGGATTTGTCCCTTTCACTTTAGGTTCTGTGACTGGGCTTGATGATTAAACTGGCAAAAGACAGATTAACAGAAGCAAAGCACATAAACTTCATTTGATAATGCTTAAATGTACATGAGGGACGTCATAAGAAATGCAAAGAAGCAGAGGGGCCCTATATACTATTTTAACAAAAAATAATAAACCGTGGAGACAAGGCAAAGGAAAGCAGGGCTTGGGTTAGGGGCAGTAAACTGTAGGAGAGTGATTGGAATATACATGGAGGAAACTAATGAAAAGTAAAGGTTACTATAGTGGGTTGGTTTGTACAGATTCTTCTCGATGTTGACTGCCTGTCTCTGGTGGTAAGAACCTTCTCTGCTTCCTGGAGCAGAAGGTACCTTTCTCACAGGTAACCTCATGCCTTGCTTTTAAATAGAAAGGGGGAGGTCTGCCCTTCCTGTATCTGCTTTTTCTCAAGTGCCTTCAGCTCCACTATCAGTATGTCAACTGGCATGTTTTGGGGGTGACCTATTCTGATCCCCTTTAGTTGTCTCAAACCATTGGGCCCTCTTTAACCATTATCTAATTCTTCCTTTTATCTCAAGAACCACCACCAATGTAGCATGATACCATCTCAGGTAAATAATGGTAAATAACTCAATGTAAATGTCAGGGAGTAGAGGGAGAAGAGGCAGGGGTTAAAACTTAGAGCAAGATGGAATAGGTATCCAAGCTGTCCTGAGCTGGAGCCATGGCCAGATACAAGTTTAAAAAGGTTTAACTACAGAGGCTCTGCTAGAACTCAAGTTACATGGAAGGGGAAAGAGGCTAGTAGGTATGGGCTCAAAGGTTGATGGGCAGAGAATCCAGGGGAACATGATGTGCTAGAGCTTGGTGATAGTTGTGGAAAATGTTTTTATGGGGGTGTCAGAGTGGTGCCTGGACTCCAACAGGAAGGGGCTTAGTATCTTTCAGTGCTGGAGTTAAGCTTGTCTGATCAACCTGTGGTGGAACGGATTAGAATACTAATCACTGAAAATATATTTATCCTGTATTTTATTTGCTTGGGTCACTAAAATATATTACTGGTCTAGAGTTCCCTCTAATACTCATTTTTGTTCAGGAAATCTAATGTCTGCCTCTTGAGGCTGGCTCCAAAGTTAATTGAGAGCTCTGGGAATAAGTGTAGCCCTATGAAGGAAGGTCAGTCCTGTTTGTTCCTGCTAGTTATTTCCACAGGGTGGAGCTCTTGAGGATGATTCTGTTCCAAATCCAGTCAATGCTGCAATGGGATCCTGTTCTATTACCAAAGTTACAGGTTCTTGAAAAATCATTCCTGTGTTCAACCATTGTTTCTAAAACACAAGGGATGTATCGAGGGAGCATCCAGCACCAGTCAAATGTTAGTCTGATCCCAGACTATCAATCTGAAATTCCCTCATACCCTGGGAGATCCTATTTCAGAGACCTCATTGTACTTTTCCAAGACCCTCCTTCTAATCTAGGGAAGGAGCAATAGGGACATTGAGAAGCCCAGGGACTTCCAAAGATATGTTCTCAGACTTTATGTCCCAATTCTGCACACCAAAATAAAAGTGGCCCTTTGCAGAAGGTCCTGTTACAAGTAAAGCCCAGGGCAACAGGTGACTATCCTAAATTGTTAACTACAAAATCACAAAATGCCTCTCACAAGACTCTTTATAGGAAAAATTCTTAAGTATGGTGGACACTCAGTGCTCCACCCAGATTCTCCCTTCCTTTTATTACCTATAGCAAAAATACATAATATAAAACTTACCATCTTAGCCATTAAGTGTACAGTTCCATATGTGGTTTCACAACAACGAATATACTTATCTCCAGAACTCTTCATTTTGCAAAACATTCTATACCTGTTAAATGACCACACCACTCCTCATTCCTTTTCTCTTTGCCTCTTGTAACCACTATTCTTCCTGTCTCCATGATTTTGAGTATTCTAGGTGCCTCAACTAGAATCATCTTTTTGTGACAAACTTATTTCACTTAGTGTACTCAAATTTTGACATGTTGAAGCTTGTGAACTTGTCACTTGTCACTTGTCAATTTCCTTTAAGGCTGAACAAGATTCCATTGTGTGTGTATATATATACACCACATTATGCTGAGTCATTCATCTATTGGGTACTTGGGTTGCTTCTACCTTTTGACTATTATAAATAATGCTACTTTGAACATGGGTATACAAATAGCTCTCCAAAATCCTGATTTCAACTGTTGGGGGTATATACCCAGAAGTGAATTGCTGAATCATATGGTAATTCTATCTTTAATTTTTTGAAGAACCACTATACTGTTTCCTGTAGTGACTATGCCATTTTACACTTCCACCAACAATGCACAAGGGTTCCAATTTCTTCACATCCTCACCATCATTTGTTTTCTGGGTTTCGTTTTGCTAGTAACCATCCTAATAGGTGTAAAATGATCTTATTGTGGGTTTGAGTTGAATTCCCTTAATGATTAGTGATGTTAAGCATCTTTTCATGGGCTGTTGGCCGTTTGTATATTATCTTCGAAGAAATATCTATTCAAGTCCTTTGCCCATTTGTTAACTGGGTTGTCTGTTTTTGTTGTTCTTTATGTATTCTGGATATTAGCCCCTTATTAAATAAAGGATTTGGAAAATACTGTCTCCCTTTCTTCCTCAGTGAAGTCACCTCTTCACTGAGTTTGAGTCTTTTCCATACAAGTCTTAAATTTAGTAGTTCAACTTCTCTATTTTTGCTTTTGTCCTCTACAATAAATCATTACCAAATCCAGTGTTACAAAGCTTTCCCCTTATGTTTTCCCCTGAGTTTTACAGTTTTAGCTCTGAGGATGTTTAGGTCTTTGATTCATTTTGAGTTATTTATGCTGTAAGGAAAGGTTCCAACTACACTCATTTGCATGTGGATATCCAGTTTTTCCAGTACATTTGAAAAAACCATTCTTTCCTCCATTGAATGGTTTTTGACACGGTTGCCAAAAATCATTTGACCATATATGTGAAGGTTTATTTCTGGGCTCTCTATTGGTCTGTAGGGCTCTTTATGCCAGTATCTTACTGTGGCTTTGTAATGTTTTGAAACTAGGAAGTGTAAGACCTCCAAATTTGTTTTCAAAAATTTCTTATTCAAGTATAATTAACATACAGTATTAGTCTCAGGTGTATGATTCAACAATCCTATACATTTCTCAGTGCTCCAGATAAGTGTACTTCTAATCTCCTTTATTTCACCCATCTCCCTACCCATTTCCCCTCTGACAACCACCAGTTCTGTATTTAAGAATGTTTCATCTTTTTGTTTATTAAATTCCACATAGGAGTGAAATCATCTGGTATTTGTCTCACTCTGACTTGTTCTTTTTCAAGTGGTTTTGGCAATTCAGAGTCCTTTAACATTTCATATGAAGTTTTAGTATTTTATTTCTATAAAAACACCATTGAGATAGGGATTGCATGAAACCTGTACATCAAATTATGAATATAATGTCTTCTAATTTATGAATGTGAGTTCTTATTTTTGTCTTTCATCTTGTTTTAGTATACAAATCTCTTGCCTCATGTTTCTATGTATTTTATTCTTGATGCTATTGTAAGTGGGATTGTTTTCTTTCTCAAATTGTTTATACATAGAAATACAACTGACTTTTTATCTTTTTATATCCTACAACTTTACTATTCTATCATGTTTTTGTGTGGAATCTTTAAGATTTTCTACATACATGATTATTTGCTAACAGATCATTTTACTACTTCCAATTTGGATGCCTTTGACATTTTTTCTTTCCTAATCGCTCTAAGATTTCCAGTATGATAAATGGGAAGTGGCAAGTGCAGGCATCCTTCTGTTCCTAATTGTGCTTTTGTTATTTCTAATTCTATTTTGAGAGCACACATGAGTGGGGGAGGGTCAGAGAGCAGGAGAGAAAGAATCTTAAGTAGGCTCCACACCCAGTGCAGAGTCGCATGCAGGGCTTGATCTCAAGACTGTGAGCTAACCTACTGAGCCACCAAGGTGCCCCTGTTCCTAATTTTAAAGGAAAAGCTTTCAGTTTTTCCACAATGGAGTATGTAGCTTTCATTATGTTGACAGTTCCCATTTATTTCTGGTGTGTTTTTATCATGAGAGGGTATTGAATAGTGTCAACTTGTTTGCATCAGTCAATGATTGTGTAATTTCTCCACTTTCATCCTGTTAATGTAGTATGATTTTTAAGATGCTGAACCATCCTCGAACTCCAAGAATAAATCCTGCTTGATCATAGCATAAAATTCTTTTAATGTGGTGTTGAATTGCTTGCTAATATTCTAAGGATTTTTACATCAATTTTCATCATATTGGTCTGTAGTTTCTTTGCAGTATCTTTATATGGTTTTGAAACCAAGGTAATGCTGGCCCCCTAGAATGAGTGTGGGCATTATCTCTCCTCTTCAATTGTTTTGGAAGAGTGTGAGGAGTATTGGTGTCAATATTTCTTTAAATGTTTGGTAGAATTCACCACTGAAGACATCTGGTTCTGGGATTTTCTTTGAGAGGTTTTTGATTACTGACTCCATCTCCTTATAATTCATAAGTCTAATCAGATTTCCTATTTCTCCATGATTTAGTTTTGGTGGTTGTTTCTAGTAGCTTACCTATTTTATTTAGATTATCTATTCAGTATACAACCGTCATATTTTTCCAAACAATCTTACAGGTGTAAAGATTATAATATCTCCTCTTCTAGTTCTGAGTTTTAAAGTTCTTAAATTCCAGTCAACAGTTTAAAATTAGTTTCAGGTGTACAACATAGGAATTCACTACTTCCATACAGTGCTCATCACAACAGGTGTACTCCTTAACCCCCATTCACCTATTTAACCTGTCCTCCTACCCACTCCCTTCTGGTAGCCATCAGTTCTCTTAATTAAAAGAATCTATTTCTTGGTTTGTCTTTTGTCCCTTTACTCATCTGTTTTGTTTCTTGAATTCCATATGAGTGAAATCATGGTATTTGTCTTTCTGACTTTCATTTAGTACTCTCTAGTTCCATCCAAGTCATTGCAAATGGAAAAATTTAATTCTTGCTGAATAATATTCCATTGTACATATATATACTGCATCTTTATCCATTCACCAGTTGATGGATACTTGAGCTGTTTCCATAACTTGGCTATTGTTGATAATGCTGTTATAGACATGGGGATGCATGTATCCCTTTGGATTAGCATATTTGTATTCTTTAGGTAAATACCTAGCAGTGCAATTGCTGGATTGTAGGGTAGTTCTATTTGTAACTTTTTGAGAAAACTCCCTACTATTTTCCAGAGTGGATGTACCAGTTTTCGTTCCCACCAACAGTGCAAGAGGATTCTCCTTTCTCCACACACTTACCAACACGTTTCTTGACTTTTATCATTCTGACACATGTAAGTGTAGTTTTGTATTTCCCTGATGATCAATGATTTGAGCATCTTTTCATGTGTCTGTTGGCCATTTGTATGTTGTCTTGGGAAAAAGGTATATTCATGTTTTCTGCCCATTTTTAACTGAATTATTCATTTTTGGGGTGTTGAGTTTTTGTAAGTTCATCACATATTTTGGATACTAATCCTTTATCACGTAAGCTATTTGCAAATATCTTTTCCCATTCCACAGATTGACTTTTAGTTTTGTTGATTGTTTCCTTCACTGTGCAGAAAGATTCCACCAAAAACTGCTAAAACTGAAACAAATTCAGTAAAGTTACAGGATACAAAATCAAGGTACATAAATCTGTTGTATTTCTAAACAATAACAAAGCATGAAAGAGAAAAATAATCACAGTTGCACCCAAGGCAATAATATAAGCTAGGAATAAATCTAATCAGAGGGGTGAAAGATGTGTACCCTGAAAACTATAAAATACTGATGAAAAAAATTGGAGACAACACAAATGAAGAGATTTCATGCTCAAGAATTGGAAAAAATATTAATGTCTATACGACCCAAAGCAATCTACACATTTAATGCAATCTCTATCAAAATACCAACTGTATTTTTCTGAGCTAGAACAATCCTAAAATTTGTATGGAACCACAAAAACCCTGAATAGCCAAAGCAACCTTGAAAAGGAAAAGCTGGTAGCATCACAATTCTGGACTTCAAGTTATATTATAAAACTGTAGTAATCAAAACAGTATGATACTGGCACAAAAACCAATACAGATCAATAAACCAGACTCAAAAATCCAGAAATAAACCCACAACTATATGGTCAATCTTTGACAAAACAGGAAATGATATTCAATGGGAAAAAGTCTCTTCAACAAATGGCGTTGGGAAGGCTGGACCACTTTCTTGTGTCTGTCTGTGTCTGTCTGTGTCTGTCTGTGTCTGTCTGTCTGTGTCTGTCTGTCTGTGTCTGTCTGTCTGTGTCTGTCTGTCTGTGTCTGTCTGTGTCTGTCTGTGTCTGTCTGTCTGTGTCTGTCTGTCTCTGTCTGTGTGTGTCTCTGTCTGTGTGTGTCTCTGTCTGTGTGTGTCTCTGTCTGTGTGTGTCTCTGTCTGTGTGTGTCTCTGTCTGTGTGTGTGTCTGTCTGTGTGTGTGTCTGTCTGTGTGTGTGTCTCTGTGTGTCTGTGTCTCTGTGTGTCTGTGTCTCTGTGTGTCTGTGTCTCTGTGTGTCTGTGTCTCTGTCTGTGTCTCTGTCTGTCTCTGTCACACACACACACACACACACACACACACACACACACACTCAAAATAGATTAAGGGCCTAAATGTGAGACCTGAAACCATAAAAATCCTAGAAAAGAGCACAAGCATTAATTTCTCTGACATCAGCCATAGCAACGTTTTTTCTAGGTGTGTCTTCCGAGGCAAGGGAAACAAAAGCAAACATAAACTATTGGGACTTCATCAAAAACCATTTCTGACTTTAGCTGAATCTTTTTGCTTAATCAAAATTGACAAACCTTTAATTAGATTGACTATTTCAAAGAACCAACTTTTGGTTACATTGACTTTTCTATTTTCTTTTTCATTTATTTGTTTTTATTTTGAGAGCAAGAGAGCAGGGGAGGGGTAGAGAGAGAAGGGGAGAGAGAATCCAAAGCAGACTTCATGCTGTCAGTGCAGAGCTAAAACCCATGAACCATGAGATCATGTATGGCCTGAGCTGAAATCAAGAATTGAATGCTCAGCTGACTGAGCCACTCAGGCACCCCAATTTCTGCTTTAATCTTAAGGAACAAGAAAACAAATTATTTCCTTCCTTGTGCTAAACTTGTGAGGTTGTTTTGAAATGTTTTTAAAATATATTTACAGCTATGAATTCCCTTATCACTCCTTTCAGTACATCTCATTAGCTTGGGCATATATTTTTTCCAGATATTTTCTGGGCACATATTTGTCTTCAGATATTTTCTAACTTCCCTTGTGATTTCTTTGATCTGTTAAGATTGTGTTGTCTAACTTCCACATGTTTTTGGATTTTCAAGTTTTCCTTCTGTTATCACAAGGGAATGAAACTAGAAAATCTTAACATTTCAATCTCTTCAAGTTTATTAAGTCTTGTTTTGTGGCCTAACATATGGCCTATCATGGATTATGTTCCATGTGAGCTTGAGAAAAATGTGTTCTTGGATAGTGCCCTATAGATGTCTGTTAGGTACAATTGGTCTATAATGTTCAAGTACTCTATTTCCTTACTGTGGTCTTATTCTATCCATTATTGAAGTGAGGTATTGAAGTCTAGAGCTATTTCTCCCTTCAATTCTGTCCATGTTTATTTCATATATTTAGGATTTCTGATGTTTGATGCGTAAGTTTATCATTGTTAGTGAAGTGACCTTTCTATCCATTATACACTCTTGTTGGTTTCTTGTAACAGTGAGACTATCTTATATGATATTACTATAGGTATCCCTGCTCTTTTGTTCCTATTTGGATGGAATAGCTTTTTCCATCCCTTCACTTTTAACCCATGCATGTACTAGATCTAAAAGGAGTCTCAGGTTCTACATGTCAGGAGTTTAGAAGTCACTACTCTGTCCTTATAAGAAAAGTTGAACAGATGGGAAAAATTGACATTTTCTCTTAGATCTACAAGAGGGGGGAAGATACAAGGTAAATTGCCCCAAGATTGAAGAAAGCAGGAAAATACAGGCTGTCATGGTTTACCAGGGCCAATATAAGAAAAACTGTAAGAACCAGTGCTGGATAGGAAAATCTGAACTGTAATTCACAAATTTCTGGAGGCTTAGTGCAAACAACTCTGAAAGTTAAACTCTACAGGGGCACACTGCCATGAAATTTACCTCCTGAATTCAACCAGGTTTCCACAGGAAATACTGGAGACAAATTCCCTCAGGTTTCCTGCATGAAGAGGGGGAAGAGGCATCCTTTTGAAACATGCCAGAGAACTCTATTTACCAGCAAGGCCTACCCTCAGGGGAAACTAGTTAACTAGAGCCTAGCCTTCTGGAGTACTAGCAGAACCTAACTGACCTGGAGAAGGGAAATCTCCAACTCCACACATTCCAACCTGTTCTACCAAAGGGTGGAGAAAAACTGAGAAACATTTGAAATCTTGTCCAGAGGTTCACTAAAAGACTTAGACCTAATGATAGGACTATAGAATATTCCCTCATCTTCCCCCACATTTCACTACCATGTTACTAGAGTCCTATTTACTGTGCTTTTTACCTGGTTCATCAGTACTTCCTATCAAAAAATTGCAGTGATCATTTCACAATATATATAAATATTGAATCCTTGTTTTGTTCACCTGACACTAATGTGTTATATGTCAACTACAATTGTTCCAAAAAAAAAAAAAAAGGTTGGGGAGGCCTGGGTAGCTTAGTTTGTTTAGTTTGTTGGGCATCCAACTTCAGCTCAGATCATGATCTCATAGTTTGTGAGATGGAGCCCCATATCGGGCTCTATGCTGACAGCATGGAGCCACTTGGGATTCTCTCTCTGTCCCTCCCCTGCATGTTCCCTCTGAGAATAAATATTTTAAAAATTCAATAAATTACAAGGCCTATGAAAGGAAGAAAAACAGTTTGAAGAAACAGAGCAAGCATTAGAACCAGACATGACAGGGATGTTGAACTGGGAATATCAGACTGGGTATCTAAAATAACTGATTGATATGCTAAGGGTCTAATAAATCAGGTAGCATGCAAGGACAAATAGTGTAAGCAGAGCTAGAAGAACAAAGAAATGCTAGAGATGGGGCGCCTGGATGGCTCAGTTGGTTAAGTGGCCGACTTCGGCTCAGGTCATGATCTCGCGGTCTGTTGAGTTTGAGCCCCGCGTCAGGCTCTGTGCTGACAGCTCAGAGCCTGGAGCCTGTTTCGGATTCTGTGTCTCCCTCTCTCTGACCCTCCCCTGTTCATGCTCTGTCTCTCCCTGTCTCAAAAATAAAAAGGTTAAAAAAAAATGCTAGAGATATAAAAAAATAACAGAAGTGAAAAATACCTTTGGGATTACTTATAGACTAGATACAGCTGAAGAAATAATCTGAGCTAGAGAATACATCAATATGATCTTTAAACCAAAAAGCAAACATAGACTTAAAGTCCAAGAACTGTGGGGCAACGACAAAACTACAACATATGTATAATGGGGCTATTAGAAGAAAAAGGAACAGAAGAAATGTTGAACTACAACATATGTATAATGGGGCTATCAGAAGAAAAAGGAACAGAAGAAATGTTTAAAACAATAACTTAGAATTTCCCCCAAATTAAATTTCAGACATCAAACTACAGATCCAAGAACCTCTGAACCCAAAGCAGAATAAAATCTCAAAACTTAGGCATATTTACAAACTATAAAAAATCAAAGATAAATCCTCAAGCCAAAGGAGGGGGGAAAAAACCTTTACAGAGGAACAAAAAAATTACACCTGACTTTTCCTTAAACTATTTAAGCAAGAAGAAAATGGAATGAAATATTTAGTGTTGAGAGAACCTATCAACCTAGAATCATGTACCCTCCAAATATCCCTCAGAAGTGCAGAAGAAAGAGTCTGACAAGTTAAGGGAATTCATTGCCAGTAGTCCTACCTTTTTGTAAGAAATGTTAAAAGTTCTTTTAGATCCCAAAGTTTTCTCAACTGACTTAACAGTCAAAGTTTAGAACCCCAGTCCAAGGAGTTGGCTGGGATGGGGAAAAATCACCATTGCCCTTCTGTCATCCCAGAATTTTCAGGAATATATAAGCTCTTCATGTACCTGGATGGCCCTCAGTGATCCTGAAGGAGTCTGGAAATAGACGGCACAGATGAGACCAACCTGAAGTACTGGAAGCAAAGCCAGCCATATGACTTGCATGGGCTGGGTGAAGGTGAAGATGGCACTCTGATGACAAGTGAAATGACCTCTGCCAGAGGCCCTACCCTGAGTCTGAGGCTGGCCTGGGCAAGGCCAGCTAGGAGCGTTGGTCTATAGAAGCAGCTCAGCATTCAGCTGTGGAAATAACAAGGATGGTAGAGGGGAGTCTTTCCCAGAGACCCCTTATAAGACCTCTGTGAGAGGAATATCCCTGGGAGATTGAAGTACTATCATTAAAGATTTCTCTAACTTTAAAAAGACTACATAAAGTTCCTAAGGTTTCTTTCTTTCTTTTTTTTTTTAGCTTTATTGAGGTATAATTGAAATAGAAAACCATAAGACTTTAAGTTCTTTAGAGAAGAAAAATATAGGTCAAACTCAAATCTATATAAAAAGGGAAGAACATTAAGGAATAAGTGAAGGTAAAATAAAGTGAGTCACTTGTAGACAGCATATAGTCAGATCCTGTGTTTTTTCTTTTTTTTTTCTTTTTTAATATATGAAATTTATTGTCAAATTGGTTTCCATACAACACCCAGTGCTCATCCCAAAAGGTGCCCTCTTCAATACCCATCACCCACCCTCTCCTCCCTCCCACCCCCCATCAACCCTCAGTTTGTTCTCAGTTTTTAACAGTCTCTTATGCTTTGGCTCTCTCCCACTCTAACCTTTTTTTTTTTTTTTTCCTTCCCCTCCCCCATGGGTTCCTGTTAAGTTTCTCAGGATCCACATAAGAGTGAAACCATATGGTATCTGTCTTTCTCTGTATGGCTTATTTCACTTAGCATCACACTCTCCAGTTCCATCCACATTGCTACAAAAGGCCATATTTCATTTTTTCTCATTGCCACGTAGTATTCCATTGTGTATATAAACCACAATTTCTTTATCCATTCATCTGTTGATGGACATTTAGGCTCTTTCCATAATTTGGCTATTGTTGAGAGTGCTGCTATGAACATTGGGGTACAAGTGCCCCTATGCATCAGTACTCCTGTATCCCTTGGGTAAATTCCTAGCAGTGCTATTGCTGGGTCATAGGGTAGGTCTATTTTTAATTTTCTGAGGAACCTCCACACTGCTTTCCAGAGCGGCTGCACCAATTTGCATTCCCACCAACAGTGCAAGAGGGTTCCCATTTCTCCACATCCTCTCCAGCATCTATAGTCTCCTGATTTGTTCATTTTGGCCACTCTGACTGGCGTGAGGTGATACCTGAGTGTGGTTTTGATTTGTATTTCCCTGATGAGGAGCGACGCTGAACATCTTGTGTTTTTATTCATTCTAATCTTTCAACCAAGTAGTTTAATCGATCTACACTTAAATTATGGATTTTATTTTCTGTATGTCTTAGTTTTTCTGACTTCCATTTCCTTCCTGCCTTTGTGTGCCTTTGATTTTATTTTTTGTAGTGACATGTTCTGATTCCCTTCTCATTTCTTTTTGTGTATACTTATATAGATACTTCTGTGGCTACTATCAGGATTATATAAAACACCCTAAACTATAACCATTGATTTTAACTGATAACTTCAGTGGAATACAAAAAGTACTTTACAGTTCCATCTCCCATACTTGATTTTCTATCACAATGACCTCTAGATTATATACCAATTAACATAGGTTTAGTTCTTATGCTTTCATCACTTATATTTTATAAAACAAGAGTTATGAACCACATTTAAAATGGCACAGGCTTTTATATTTGTCCATATATTTACCTTTACCAGAGAACTTTATATTTTCATAGGGCTTTGAGTTCCTGCCTAGCATCCTTTCAATTTGAAGGACTCTCTTTAGCATTTCTATAGGGGCCAGTCATGAACTCCCTCAAGTTTATTGTTGTTGTTGTTTTTATCTGAAAATGTATTCCTCATTTTTGAGGACAGACTTTCTGGATAAGTATTCAATTTTTTTTCAGCACTTTGAATAAATCATCCCATTGACCCATTGACTTCTGGTCTATAAGTTTTCTGCTGAGAAATCCGTGATAAAGAAGCTCTTGTATGTGGGGAGTCACTTTTAAGATTCTTTGTCTTCCACTTTTGGCGGTTTGATTATGTCTCAGTGGAGAGTCTGATTTTTTTATTTTTATTTTTAACATTTATTTATTTTTGAGACAGAGAGACAGGGCATGAACGGGGGAGGGGCAGAGAGAGAGGGAGACACAGAATCGGAAGCAGGCTCCAGGCTCTGAGCCATCAGCCCAGAGCCTGACGTGGGGTTCGAACTCAGAGAACGCGAGATCGTGACCTGAGCCGAAGACGGACACCCAACCGACCGTGCCACCCAGGCGCCCCTTTGTGATTTTTATCCTACTTGGAGTTTGAGCATCTTGCATTTGTACACCCATTTCTTTCCTCAAATTTGGGAAGTTTTAAGCCATCACTACAAGAAAGCTCCGTCCCTTTCTCTTCTGGGATTCCTATAATGTATATATTGGTCCATTTGGTGTTGTATCATAAGTCCCTCAGATTCTGTTCATGTTATTTAATTTGAAGAGCAAAAAGAATAATTTGAAATCCCTTCAAGTTCACTGTTTTTTTTCCTGCCTGTTTAATGGGATGTTGAACCCCTTTAATGAATTTTTCACTTCAGATACTATATTTTCAGCTCCAGAATATCTGTTGATATTCTCATTTTATTCATCTATCATTTTCTGGATTGAGTTTGGTTGCCTGTGTTCTTCTTTAGCTCATGAGAATACTTTAAAACAACCATCTTAAGTCCTCAAGTCAGAGGACTGCATTTCTTTAGAGTCAATTTCTAGGGCTTTATTATTCCTTTAAATGGGCTCTGTTTCCCTGTTCATACGCATTGTGATCTCTTGTTGAAAACTGGGAATTTGAAAAGTGTTGCCTCTCTTTGCAGACTTCTCTGCAGGGGGAAAATTTTAAGAAGGCCGCATAAAGGTGTAAAAATTGGTTCTCTCCAATCATTTTGGTGATGTATCTTTCCTGGCCCTATGTGCTTACTCCAATTCCCTATGTTCAGGTTGCTTTTAAATGTCTTAACTTCCCTAAAATCTTACCCCTGCTTCGTAGCAGGGGCTTTGATGTCCTATTGTATTTCTGTCCCTGTGCCCTCAGCCCCCTGCTGCAGCTCTCACATTGTGGTACTTGCCCTCTGCTTTAAGGGACCTGCAACGAGATAGCCAAATTATGCTGCCCTTCCCATCAGTGTTCTGAATTGAGACAAAAAGCCATCCTTTAGGCAGCCCCCAGACAAGCTAGAATATTGTAAGCAAGTTGAAGTCTTTTCCTTCCCTCCCAGGGGAAGGACCAAGAATGGGGCAGCTTTGTCTCAATTTCCTAAAGGGGGTGGAGCAAGGGCAAGCAAAAATGCCAGTTTTTTTTTTAATATTTTGAGAAAGAGAGCATAAGTAGGAGAGGGGCAGACAGAGAGGGAGACACAGAAACTGAAGCAGGCTCCAGGCTCTGAGCTGTCAACACAGGGCCCCACGCAGGCCTCAAACCCACAGATCACAAGATCATGACCTGAGCTGAAGTCAGGTTTAACTGAGCCATCCAGGCACCCCCAAAATCCAGTTTTCTATTGTTTGGAATATAGCTTTTTGTTCTTAGCTTGGTTGCTCAGCTTCTTAACTGGGTTCTAGAGTTCTTACAAAGAAACTTTGGCCTATATATTGTTTATTCAGTGTGGTACTCCTGAATTCCTTTTTACCATTTCTGTGCATCTCTCTCCAGCTTCGAGATTTTGCCTCCAATAGCCTGCGTCTGTACCTCCTGTTTGGACGACTGCCCTCAAACTTGGAACCACCTCATCTGCAGGTGCAGAGAGCCAGAAGAAACTGAGTTTGTCTCCCTGGGGGCAGTCCTTAGCCAATGATTGTCCCTACCTGAGGCAAAGGAGCTGGGTTTTCAGATCTCTGCACCCATAAAACTTAGACCTAGCTTTTGCCCCAGAGTTCCCCTATAGGATCAGGCTGCAGCCTGCCTTCAGTGGGACTTTGCCTGAATCATATACCTGCTTTGATTTATTCCCTTTCTCTCTCCTGCTTTCCAGACTCCCTCATTATCCTCCTTGGAATTTTTCCTTAATAAACCATTCATCTCAGGGTCAGTTTCTGGGGAAGATCCAAAGTATATATTACATTTCTCCCTCAATAAATAGCAACTTTTAGCCTATCAAGATTAAAGAACAAAACTGCATGCTACTCTGCATTAAACACCTCACTATAGATTTTAAAAGTAGGTTTTTCCTAAACTCCTATCTAATTTGCAGAAGATCTTAGGTACTACACAGGAATTTGGGACCAAAGAAAACCAGCATGGAGGAGAAAATTCCTTGATTACTGGTCCAATAAGATCCTAGCAGGAAAGATAGGGTACATTTCATGGTTTTAACTAAAGAGTAGTTAATAAAGGGACTACTTAAGGAGGCAGAAGTAAAGTTAAGGGAACTAAGAATAGTGAGGCACCAAGGGAACATCAACAGATTGAGCTGTTACTACTGCCTGGACTTGGAGGGGTATGAGGTTGGGGGGGTGGGTAGTTGTTACTGGAACCCAGTACAAACTGTAGCCATGGGAGAAATGACACAAGAGTCATGGCTTTTGGTAAAGAAACATAGCTGCTGCTAAAAATGGCCTGTGAGGAAGGAAGCATGAGGAATCAACACTCCAACCTTGTGTTCCTCTCACTTTCTGAACTCCTGTGGTTGCCTTCTGTTGGCTGAGTCTATTAAAGTCAGAAGACAAGTATGGAAGACAAATACATATTCCAAGGACCTGCTTGCTGCCCAGCTGCAGAGAGCCACACATTCAAGATCATGCCTGACCGGAAGCAGCCCACATCCAGTGGCTAAGCAAGGTGGGTTATAAAGGCCTAGCTGGGTCATCCCAGAGGACACTAAAATAGACAAGGCTTCAGAAGTCCCAGCCAAACTGGTCAAAAGCTGTTGGCCTGTGTTTCAACTTGGTTTCCCTCTGCTTTGTCCTGCTTCCTCCCCTCCCTTTCACAGGTGTTGATACCAAGTAAATATCTTGCATCCCAAATCCCATTTCAGTGTCTTCTCCAAGGGAAATCAACCCATGACAGCAAGGGGGATGGATGCTGCAATCCATATAGATCCACCTCCTGTGTACAGAGCAAGACAGAATAGCTCTGGAGATGTAAACACAGAATAACCAATAAATAACGAATAAGCTTATACGTACCTCCTGTACTTTCAACTACTTTATCCCTTCCCTTAAAATGTAAGTTAGTGAACCCAGTGCCCTTTGATCTGAGGGAGCCTAGGCAGTTTGAGGACATGTGCAGGGACTAGGGAGCTGTAATAAGGTATGCATACCCTTACATCCCATCTCCATCGCATACTCCCCACTGTGTGAGAATTTGTCTGTACACTGTCACCATGTCTCCAGTGGCATGCATGCATGTCAACCCTGTGTGCAGCTCCCCGCTGTGTGCTGTCAAGGAAAACCCCACGATGATGCTAAATGATGCAGCTCTAAGTGAGGTGATTAAGCAGTTCAGTGACAGCACTCTCCCAGGGAGAGGAGGAATCTTCTGAGGGCATGTCTGAGTGCGTTGGAATGAGGTTCTAAGGCAGAGAGCTGGCTGACAGCCTGTGGGGATGGTGAATGCCCCTTGTCCTGGGAGTGTGACATCCTGGCCCACTCTGGGTCAGGAGAAAGCGGTGTTCAGACCTGAGGGGCAGTGAGAAGCCCCTGAGACAGATAGATGTTGGACTAAAGCAAGCCTAAGACAGAATCAGTTCTCACTACCATGTCATTTGTTCTCAGTCCCCTCTGATTTGAGTAATTCTGCATTTCATCCAGACTTTCTCGCATTTGAACAGTTCTTGTTTGACTCTACTCTGAGCACATGGAGAGCTCCTTTAAGGATGGGACTACATCTCCTTTGCATCAAGTTTCTCCATGTTGCAGGGACATGCTGACGCAGACTTTGGGGTGCAAGTTGTTGATTAGGCATCAACACCTATGAAAGAGGAAGCAGGATGGGGCAGAGAAATAACAGACTGAAACTCGACAAAGTCTGGATCAACACTGGATGGGGCAGCCACTGTGGAGCCCATCAGTACTAGGCTGGAATGACCAGGCCTCTTTACCCACACTCCTGTCCCTGGGCACAAACTTCCCCCAGGAAGACATGGCATCAGGTCCCTTCTTGATGGGAGTCTGTGATGCATCTCCATGTCTGACCTATTCCTGGATGAGGCTGTTCCTTGCCAATTCTGTGTTGACTCTAGGCTATGGAAGAGAAGGATGATAACCCCTGAGGCCTTTGAGGAGGGGGAAGATGGGGCCCCACAAGGGATCACAGTAGGTACTATTAGACATGGGTTTCATGTGGTCTGGGTCTATGTGTAACTTGCAGTTGTCTTGAAAGGCTGGGCTGGAACCAGACTCACAGCCTCCTCTGGCACCTCTACCTCCTTCCTCCTTTCTTAAACAGCCAGATTCAGACTAAAACAGCAGGACAGAGGCCTGTGGGAATCTAGTTGGGCAGAGCTAGTGATTACAGAAAAATAAATGCATTAAGGAACTAGATAATCAGGTATATACCAGTAATTCAGAGTTAGCAAGAATACAGTATTTCCTTGAGGAAAGAATGCTTTCCCTCTCTTGGTTACTTTTTCCCCTTTATGATCATCTAGAAAAGTAGTTCTGCAGTTCTAGAGGACCTTTTCTGTCCTTCATCCACAAGCCATCTCCCAGCCCTCATGGATTCCCACACTTGTTTGAGTGTCAAGAGCAGTAGAACCCTTTTAGCCCAGTTGCCTGGTCCAGAAGTTGATGAATGGCTCTAGAGCAGTTGCAGTCACTTTAGGATTCCCATAGACCTGCTCTCTTTCCACCTGTGGGTGGTTGGTTGAAGGCTGTGCTGTGGCAGGGATAGATTCCAGGGCCAATTTGTCTCTGTCTACTACATGACTCCAAATGTAGCCATTTGGCTGCCCTGACATTTGTCTTCCTGCGATGCTGTCTGAACAGGTGAGGCCCACCTTGCCACCTCCTTCTGCCCAGCTCTAGTTGGGAAGGCAGGAGTCTTGGGTGAAAAGACCTGCCCCCACAACACCCCTCAGGACTGAGATAAGCCCATCTCAATGGGCACTTCACCAACTCTTGGGATCCTACCTGGCTGGGAATGCCCAGGCTTTGGCCACAAGAACGAGTCTTTCCCAAAACCTGTACTTGGCCATGCCATATGCCACCTCTCTGAGTATGCCCTACTCTCAGGGGTTTCTTACATGGCCTAAAATGGTGCTTAGCAGAATGGGATGGTGAAACAGAGGCTGGCAAACAAAGCTATTCCTGTTTCATTCTAGGCACCTACCAGTAGAAAAACCACCAGCTCCCCAAACCTGCCTCCTACAACCTCTATCAGAGAATGGACTGCCTGCTAGGTGGTGCTGCTGTTGCTAACAGAGCTTGAAGTACCTCAGCTCTCTGGATCTGTGCTAGTGGGGTCCCAGTAGGGAGCAAGAAGCTCACTGAAATTTGGATCATTTGGTGAGGGCTTATTTCCAAAGAACTCCTCAAAGCTATGGGTGAAGCATAGGGGGAACCACAGAAGTAGTCCATAATCAGCAAACTTATCACCCCTGGGCCCCAAAGTGAGGACAAGGGTGAAAGATTACCAGAATTCCAGGAGCAAGTCCTGAAGACAACATTGCCTTAAGAGGGGCAGTGCCTTTTGGCCCTCCTACAGCCAGCTGGAGTTGACCTCTCAGCAGGAATAAATCCTATTCTCCCTTTGTTCCCCTCCTCTACAATGATCTCCTGCTTGGCCTCCCCATGGACTGAACTCAACCCAGGGGCCCAGAGAGCAGCAGCAGAGCCTGTCCACCCAGTTCAGCCTCCCAGGGCAGTGAGAGGGTAGGGAATGGTGGAATGGAACACATGGAACCCATCTGGTAGAGTTTCCCTAACTTCCTTTGCATTTAGTAAGTATAGACTAGCATCAAAGCTCATTCCCAAGAGTTAGCTGAAAGGCTGGTTCTTCATGTGCTTGTATTTGATACCTGTTGTGGTGCAACAAATTAAAAGTTAGCAGCTTAACATTCTATCATAGCTTCTCTTGGTCAGGAATCTGAAGCAGCTATGCTGGATGGTTCCAGCTTAGGCATCTCGGGGGATTGCATCCTCTGAAAGCTTTACTGGTGCTGAAGAGTCTGCTCCCAAGGTGACTGACTCACACCTCTGGCTATGGTGACCAACTCATCCTGGTTAACCCAACACTGTTTATATATTGTCTGTGGCTACTATGGTATTCTACAATGGAAGCATTGAATAGCCCAGAGACCAGATGGCCCTCAAATCCTAAAATATTTAGGATCTGGTGCTCTGTAGAAAACCTTACCAATACTTGACATGAGCCCGTGGTGAAAATCAACTCCAGAGGAGACACAAAACCTTTCAATATCCACATTTGTAGTAAACCAGGTACCTGGGTGACTAGACACCCCCAAACACCCCTCAGGACTGCATTAAGCCCTTCCTCATAGGTACTGGGGCTGGAGTCTGAGAGTCTCAAGGATGTCATCTGGCTAGGGATTCCAAAGTTCTGCAGCCTGGATACCTTAAATACATGATACAGTGTTTGGGGGTTTTTTTGAGAGGAAGAGAGTAGGGGGAGGGGGTGGGGTAGGGAGAGAGAGAGAGAGAGAGAGAGAGAGAGAGAGAGAGAGAGACACTCAAGTAGGTTCCACACCCAACATGGAGCCCGATGCAGGGCCCATCTCAAGAACCATGAGATCCCGAGCCAAAATCAAGAGTCAGACATTTAACCAACTCAGCCACCTAGGTGCCCCTTTGCTATAGTGCACTTTAAATAGGCACTATAAAACTTGTCATTGTAGATGAGAACCTCATTTAAGTCAGATTGTGTTGGCTGTCCACACTTCCTTTCTTCTACCACTTCTGTGCCCTCAAGCTTGACTTCAACTGCACCTGTAATATTTCACCTGAGGATTTTCTCTGGCTGTTGAAATCTGGTACATGGTAGTCTTGTAGAGTCAGGGAATTAATGCCACTAGCGGCAGTCCTCTGTTAATGACTAAGGGGAAGTGATGTATGAATACCCCACCACCTTGAGGTGCATTGCTACACTGGCTCTCCAGATTCCCTGGTGAAACTGCTTCAGTTACCCACAGAGATAAGTTAGGTAACTTGTAATTTGTTGGATGCCTTTCCTCCTTTGTCTCCCTTCCCTTGTCCCTATGGGTGTTTTCCTGGGCTCACCTTCCAAATAATTTATTATCCAATCTTTATCTTGTGGATCCAGCCCAACCTAAGACACTGGGAATTTCAACTTGAGGTGGTCTGAACAAGTTTGACTTGGCCCAGACAGCTGATTCCAATGGCTGATTTTGCCACTTAGTTTCTCTGTCTTTGGCTTGAAAGCAGAATGATTTTTGTCCAGTTTTCATCTATAAAATGGGACTGTCAAATCTTGACAGAACAAGAATAGTCAAAAATTCCCAAGAGTTCTTTGGTATGAATCCCCAAGTCTGGACTCCTAGCTGGAATCTTCTGCATTTGCCCCTGCTTTGGTCATAATAACCAACACATCTTTACCTTCTGTCGATGCTATGGTCAAGAGTACTGCCCTGAAACTGCTTAAGTAGATTGGTCAAGAAAGTACAATGATAGTCCTGGAGCATTTTATTCTGAGGATCCTGAGCCCTAGGCTTACCTCCTCTCTACCAGGACAAGTAGCTGGAACCAGTGGTATATATGGTGTTTCCTCTTGGATTCAAGATACCAGTGGGCACAAATGATGTTCTCTTGGTGCCCAAGACTGGGGGCAACTCCATTTGTTAAATCTATCAGTTTTTGTTTTAATGTATGATGATGCTTAATCTAGTGGTTCTCTCTTTCTAAGGAAGAGGAATGGAGACAGGGTGTTTCAGGGGATTTTAGAAAACAATAGAGACAGATCTATATGCCAGTGCACAGGAAATATCTGTCTGGAATATAATGTACCTTTAATGAATTATTGGATCTTAATTTCATTGTATCAAACAATCCATAATACACACTAATTTTCTTCTGATAGATGATCTAACATTGCTCCATGACTTTGAAGTCTAATGGGCCAAACTACATAATGTCTTTTCAGCACTGAGATTGTCATCTCATCCCAGGAGCCAGGGTGAGGGCTGGATAGAAGGGAGTGGCAGAATAATAGCTCTAACATTTCCTACTATGTGAGACTAATTAGGGAGGCAGGATAGTACCAGATGAGAATTCAGGGTAGAATATAGTCTCAGAAGGATTTCTGGAGGTGAGGAATATTGAATAAGGCTGTGATAGAGAAGGGTTGGACTGTGGGAAAAAGAGTAGGCTGGCAGAAATAGTATGTCCAAAGGGTTTATAAAGAAGAGTTCAAGAACTTCAGGAATATTTTGGAAGAAAAGATTGGATGGCAACATAAGGCACATGGCTTTTGAATCAGTCTTGGGTTTGAATCTGGCTCAACCACTTACTAAGAGAACTTCAGACATTTTCCTGATATCTACTGTAATAATCAGATTTTAAAACCTATAAAATGGGAATTCATAACTACCCCCTAGGGATGTTAGGACTACAGTAGCTAACATGGTAGACAGTCCAGCATGGTGCCTGGAAAACAGCACATGATCAACAAGTGGTGGTCACTGCCATTATCATTCCATGTTTGAAGGCTGGCCTGCAGAAGAGGCACAATAGTTGCTCTACATGGCTTTGACAGAAGTTATAAGGAGACATATTTATTTTGGCTTTAGAAGAAAGCTCCTAGCTCTTAAGGCTGTGTGAATAATAGAGTGGATCTCCAAGGAGTTAGGGAACCTTTTCCATCACGAGTACTTGAGCAGCAGGTGCTGCAGGCTTACTCCTTGGCTAAACTGCTAAAAGGGTTTTTGAGACCGTCTTTGGGTGGTCAAATGAGAGACTGAGGTCACTTCAAATTCTGTGACTGATGTGCACTAATCTTGTTTTCCAGACTTGGTATACTTCGGGGGGACCCTGTTCTGACCAAACAGTCTGGAAACAATTTTGTTTCTTAATCTTTCCTGTTTAAACCTTGCTGTATCTCCTTGCCTGATCAGGGACTTTTATTAGAAGTGAGGGAGATAATAGGTATGAAAAATGTTTTGACCTCCTTCTTTAAATCTAAGAAAAAATGAAATTACATTCCAGAAAACTTATTACAAATTGAGATTCTGCACATAGTCATGCCCACCCTAGACATGGTCTTGAACCTGTAAAAATTAAATCATTCTTAAATGCACCAGGAGAGAGCTTGCTATTTAACTCCCACTGGAGGATGGTTCTTATGGAAAAGGATTCATAATAAGATGGCTGGATCTATACGTATTAGATTTAAAGTGACTAGCAAAAACCATGTTCCAATTACTTATTACAAAACGAGAAATGTGTTATTGTGGGGGATTTCTAGGATCGTTGGCTAAGAGTGGGAGAGGGAGTACAAAAACCAACATCAAGCCCTGTAGATCCTGATTCTTCCATACAAGGTCATGCTATCCCTTCACAAGCAGTGTTGTCTGATTATGTATGCCTGACCTACAGCTGAGACAGAATCTGTGCCTTTCATTTCCCTAGGACTTTGAGAGTATCAGGGCTGACTTATGACTTCCAGTATCAGTCTCTGTGCCTAATAGCTTTTTCTCAGTTCGTAGGACAATGTACAGCAGACTGAAAACACTAGACAATTAACATTCTCTAAGAGCTGCCCTCAGTGACTAAGGGTATAAATATCCCAATGCTTTCTCTCTCTCTCTCTCTCTCTCTCTCTCTCTCTCTCTCTCTCTCTCTCTCTCTCTCACACACACACACACACACACACACACACACACACACACCCAGAGTGGGATAATTCTGAGGCATTAGTTTTGCACCATATCCAGGGTCGCCAAGTGGAATTAAGTTCCAGTTGCCTTCTGTGGTTTTATTGGCATCCTTCCTTTCCCAATATCCCTTCCTACACTCCTGTCAATTCCTCTGCATTTCTCAAATAAATCCTTGGTTTAGGGCCTGTTTCCAGAGGAATGTAAACTAAGACCTGAGCTTTGTAAATCTCTTGCATGTCATATATTGGATTATTGAATATGGGGCATATGTGTATACACACATTTTCTGACTCCAAAATTTGTGAGGAGAAGTGCAGCCTGGTCATTCTCCTACCCCAGCCCTCAAGCTGAACATGGTGGAGTCATGAGAGCTGGGTCAGGCTGGAGGCTTCAGGGATCTGCACTCTGGTAGTAGTCAGGGGTCCATTTGACAATTCCTTGAAAGCTCACCTCTTAAGAACATAGAGAGGTGCAGGAGGACAAGGTCTTGATTCTTTGTCTCCTTACCCTGAAAAATACCTAATAATCAGCCCCAGAAAGTTATAAGGATTATTCTGACCTTATAAGGTGACTGTTTAATGTCTGTGTTCTTGTGTAGTCCATCTGAAGAGGCCTACTGTATGGATGTCTGCCACTGCCTTCTTCGGGGAATTTTCTGGTTTCCAGGCATTCCTGCCTCTCACTACAACCACAGAACTGGGAGCAGTGAAGGGTGTTATTTGTTGTTGACTGAAGGATTAGCAAGTTATGCCTAGCTTTAAATGCATGGTTTCTCCCAAGGGAGGTCACCACCTATTGGGAAGAATTGAGGGAAACTCAGGCAAACCCAGAAGGCATATTGGCTACTCCATCTCCACAGAAGTAAAATTCAGTCAGTGGCAAATTAGTTTCTCCAGGATAGGGGTGAGGTTGAAGTTCAGGAAGAAGATCCTAGGACCTGGGCCTGGCTGAGGTTTCACATAGTATGGACGGATTCTTTTTACTTCGCTTGCCCCTCACACTCCCATCCATAGATCTGCTGTAAAATGCCTGGGGCATTTAGAATTTCACATTTTTGAAGAGGAGAAAGTGATGGTCTCTCAGACAGTATAACAGGCCTGTTTTGTGGGCCCCTTCTCACCCTGTGTGTAATCGCTGGTGTAGGCTCAGTGGTTTTGTGACACAGAACTAGTAAGAAGGAGCAGAGAAGAATCCGGTAAACTTCATGAGGCAAAAGTGAATTTTTGATTTGAAAATTGTGTCCAGTCCTTCATAAGTAAATATCATTTATAATTTGCTCAAGTATAATTTGTATCAAGTTCTATCCAATGACACCAGATATATCAATCATTTCCCATTGGTTTTTTGGTTTTGGTTTTCATTGGCACTGGGAAGTGCCATTCTGCCTGCCTTGATTGGCATCTAGGGGATTTCTAATAGGTGGCATTTCAGACGGTCTTGTGCAGAAGGGAAAAATGGAGATACATGGCATAGAGAGAATGCAGAGGGTATAATAGGATTACATAAGCTTGGAAGCTTTCATTTAATTCAATTTCCCTACCTGTTCTTATTTCTCCCTAACAAAGACAACTTAGGGGCACCTGGGTGGCTCAGTTGGTTAAGCATCCAACTTTGGCTCAGGTCATGATCTTGCGGTTCATGAGTTCGAGCCCTGCATTGGGCTCTGTGCTGACAGCTTGGAGACTGCTTCAGATTCTGTGTCTTTCTGTCTTCCCTTCCTCCGCTCATGCTTTCTCCCTTAAAAATGAATAAACATTAAGAAAAATGTTTTAAAAAGACAATTCATAGCAAGAGTTGTGGGAGGGAAGGAAAGAAAAGATGAACTTTGCTGAAGGCATACCTCTCAGGACCTGGGAGCAAATTGTGCCAAATAAGTTTACCATTTGTCCCTAGAAAGATATATGAACCAGTTATATGTGACCAAGGTCACAGGCTTAATATTTAGCATCCATGCCATCATTGAGGGGGGCTCTGGTGAAGCTCTGTGGAGCTTAGACTGGGATGACCAAGTCACCAAATCAACATCAGGAAGCTGGGGCAGGTTGCAAACTTTAGTGTGAGACTATAAGCAGCCTCAAGGAAGGCAAGACTGTCTCATCCATCTTTATTCCCTACTGATGAGCAAGACTTTTTGACAAATATGATACCAGTTTGTGTTTATAAAATACATGTTTGATTGAGTAAAAGAGCTCCCAGGGACTATCTGGGGTATTGGAGGCAAGCTCAGAGCTGGGCTCCATAAATGTCAGGGTCCTCAGAAGGAAGAAGTAATTACAGTCCTGACATTTAGAACATTAAAGCTCATGAAAGTGCATGGCTCTGTGAACTATTTTGGAAGCTACCAAGTACCATGGGGAAAGGGGGAAGGTCTATTTCATCTTCCTGTTTTTTCTTTCTCTCCCAGCCTTCACACCCACAGGTGTGCACACTCTTGGCTCTCATCATTCTAGACCTGCCTCAGTTGCAAAAGGAGCTTTCAGCTCAAAATGACTTGGAGTCTTCAGGGTACCCTAGCTGGATACATCTGGTTATTGGCATACCCCTGACTCTTGTGCTCAGTTTCTAAGCCAGTACTTCCCATCCTTTTTTATACAAAGTAACACACAGAAAACATTCATTGTACTGAGCTCACTGAAGGACAGTGGCCTGGGGGCTCTGGCTGCTCAGGCTCTTCCCAACTATCCCAAGACCTGAGGGTATCTCTACTCCATTCCCTGGGAACTTGTTCCAAGTCTCCTTTGGAAAGCTTCCCTTTAAGTAGTCTTCATCTCCACTGGTTCCCACAACACCCCATTTCCACGGAAAAAGAGAGAAGGCAAGTACTTCTGCAGACCATACCTGGATGAAATAACTTCAAAGCTCATTCATTCAGCAAACATATTGGGTGTCCTTAATGAGCCAGACACTATGCAGGAACTGGAGATTAGCTGATGAAGTAGATGGAATGGCCCTCACAATGAATAAGCAGGCAATCACAATATAATGTGAATGATGGTGAAAAAGGAGCTTGCAAGGGAGCTGCATAGAGGGTGGGGGTTTAGAGTCTTAAGAGAAATTCATGTGTATGCAGAAGAAAAAACCTCCTGAGTTTGTTCTACACCAGAGGTCAACATATCTTAAGGGGCCAGATGAACTCTATCACAAACATTCACTGCAGCTCAAAAGCGTCAAAAGACAACACAAAAGAATGGCTGTGGCCATGTTCTAATTTTTACACAAGTAGGTATCAGGTAGTGACTACATTTACACTGAAGGCCGGTTTGTCAACCTCTGCTCTAAAAGGAAGAATAATCCATCAATAGCTTGTGATTTAGGAACCACTAGAAGAGGGTATTCTGCTGGAGAATTTTATCTAACCCAAGTTTGGAAAAAATGATTTTTAAAGATTCCAGATGGCATAGCTGCAAGATTTAGAGATGACTCAATCTACATTGTATTTTATATGCGTGAAAATTAACATTTTAATATATTGAGTGGCTGAGATTTCAGAGTTTGTGACTAATACAATAGGCTCGGTAGTGGTGCTTTGGGAAATAAAAAAAAATATTCATGGGAAATTCAAGTTAAAGACAAGGATAGCCAAGGAAGTAAGATATTGAGTCATCCATACATAATTAGAATATTTGGAGTTGAATACCATGTATTAGGCAGGATATGCTAGATTATGCCATAGTAACAAAAAGAGTCCCAAATTCCAAGCATCTCTAAACAATTGTTTTCATTCATGCAAAACCCAGTTTGGGGCCCAGTGACTCTCTCCAGAACAGCTCTCTAGCATGTGATACTGTAGCTCCACATCAGCACTTGTTTCCACTATTAACTGAGGTATAGGGGAACAGAGTGTTGGGTGGTGAGTCAGTGATGGGCACGTAAATGCTTCTACCCAGAAGGGACACGCATCATATTCCGTTGGCTATATCTTGTCACATGGTCACACTTAACATCAAAGGGATGAGAAAGTACAAGTGTCCTTACAGATATCAGTGAATAGTGGTAATATCTGCTACACATTGCTTCAGAAGCTTCTAAGATTTTGGGTGGAACAGATTTCCCAGAAATCTAGAAAACTTAAGACCTGTAAGATGTAGCAGTAGGCCAAGGAAAGAGGGTTGGAGGGAAAATGAATGTGTAAAAAATGAATATGTAAAGATCTGTAAGAATTCAAGGAATAAGACATTCAGTGTGGGTGGGGAAAGCAGTCTAAGAGTAGGAATATTAACCACACATTTGGACAACGGTGCAAGACCATTTAAGGCAAAGTTCTCTTCTGATGGTTTGGTAATATAGAGTGCCTGTGGCTATTTCATACGATCTTTTTTCCAACCTGTCATCTATATCCATGTTGGAACCTGCTATAGTAAGGATGGAGAGCCTAGGCTGAGGAAGTCCGGGGCATTCAAGCCCCTGATTTTTCTGTTGGAAAGTGTGAGGATTTTCCAGTATCTCCCTCCAAAATCTTTGATAACTTAATAGATCCCTGAGCTGACTGTAACTAAGGATTTAGTTCTCCAACCCTCAATGAGGGACAGCTAGGTAGGTCTTCACTATGACCTCCTCTCCAGTGAGTTAGGTAGTATTGATTGCTATTTTTTTCTTGCCTGAACCAGTTTTACAACAGGAAGCAATGGGCTGAAGTCATAGCAGAAGGAAACAATACTTTGCAGCTGAACTCTGATATGGGTTCAGAAAATAAGGCCAATGTTAAAATGACTGAAATTCTGACAACTTGAATTCCATGAGCTCACCCAATCTCTTAATGTCTCATCATACTTAGAGGACCCCTGAAATAATTTCAGTTGGAGCCCCATCTTCAAGTTAAAACAATGGAATGGTCTAGATTTTATAAAAAAAATTAATATATGTTCAAATTCCATTTAGAAATCATAGGACAGGATGTACCCTTAAGATTTGTCTTCTGTGGTGCTTTTATCAAAATACACTTGTTTTTATTGGAGTGGGCATCAAATTATACTAACTAGGGCTTCACCCCAGCCATTTCTTAAATACCATGTATTTTGTGGTTGTCCTTGTCTTCATTTGTCCCATTCTATGTTTCTACTACTTCCAGCACTCCCATCTGGATTCTATGCCCAGATCATAACTTAAGGTAGAAATATTCCTCAAGGGTTAATTTATTAAGTACAACATCCTGGATATAAAGCTTTATTTCATAGGAACAACTATAAAGTCAGGAAATGGGGCATGATCTGTGATGTGAATGTATGTATGTGGAGGACAGGCAGTCATTGAGTTCTTTTTCCCTATGGACTCCTAGCTCCTGGAGTGTTGGAACAGTCTTTCTACCCTGTATCTAGCATATATGAACTCAAATAATTAAACATCTTACAATGTAACGGGTTGCCTGTCAGTTGCTTCTGACCATAAATGGAGCTGGTCAAAAGATGAATGAGCCCACTCAAAGTACTTTAACTGAACTTCCCACTTTCCTTTGCCCTCACTGCTTTGACCCACCTTGTGCCCATCGCCCGAATCCCCTGGATCAGATTAATCTCGCTAACCTCATTGAGGAGAAGGAGAGGAGTTACAGCTGTGACTGAGTCCACCAAAATACTACAGTCTATTAAAAGCATCAGTTCATCAAAGTCCATGATGTTAATTTGCCAGGAAAGAGTCCCACTAGATTAGACTTTTAATTGGTATGAAATGCAGCCCAGAATACGGGGGTCTTGGGGAAATTTCATTCTGTAGCCTGGCAGTAATTAATCGACCTCCTCCAGAGTTAGTGCCCCCTGGTGTACTGGAGTTGTTAAATTACCAGGCAGGGGAAAATTCTATTATCCAGAAGCTCAACTCTTACAAATTCCCAGTTCTCTCCTCTGTTCCTTCCCAGTCTTTCTCTGAAGGAAGTTGTAAATGAGCGACCTCTGACCTAAAGCTTCCAAAAACTTAGTCCCTCTAGAACTGTGTGTCCCGGGGCAAATCACCATCCCCTTGGGTGTTAGATATCTCCAACTTATTTTCAGGGCCAAAGATGTGGGAGTCCTTTAGACCAGGATTTAAACATTTCCCTGTGTCTTCTCATAAATTGTAATTGTGGGGCAGTGATACAAATTGTGGTATAGTCCTACAGTATAATAAAAATATTGAATTAAAATATTATATTTTTCATGCAATGAAAACAGTACATAATAATACACAAATTTACAAATAATACACAAGTTACCAGATAATATAAAAGCAATTTAAAAATGAACTGGAGTCACATGTGACAATATAGATGAATCTGAAAAACAGATCTGGTGAAAACCCAGACACAAAAGAGTAACTGTGAGCCCTATGAGCCCAAGTTCAAGAGCAGGCAAAACTAATCTATTGCAAAGGAAATCAAAGGTTTGCCTGAGGGTTGGGATAGGGATTGACAACTAAAAGGCATGAGGGAACTTTTTTAGGTTATAGAAATGGCTTATATCTTGAGTAGATGGTAGTTAAATAGGTGTATTCTTTTGTCAAAATTCAATGGGTTGTACACTTGAGATCTATAAGTAATTTCACTCTGATAAAATAAAATTAGGCTTGAAATGGGAAGAAAAGACCTACCCCTTTTAACTTAGCAAATTTCACTTTGAGAATTTCTCATGTACTTAGACAAGTATAAAACAGGAGTCATTGCAATACTTATAATAAAAATAAAAATGTAATTTAAATACTCAGTAATGTGATTAAATTATGGTAGCTCTACAGAATAGAATGTTCCACAGCCATGAAAATAACACCAAAACGTACTTTGACATGTAAAATACAAGACATGATGAATTAAAAACATTATAGAATGCAATCTCACTTGTGCAAACATTAAATGTAACAGTGGCTTTTTTTGGTTGGTTTTATTATAGACAAAACTTATGCTTTTCTGAGTTCTATAGAGTATGTAGCAGTATATGGGTCTATAATCAATGTTTGTTACTTTAGAAACTCCTAATTTTGTTACGCATTTTTCACTTAGAGTTAGGATTGTACCCACCACAATGCCTAGTGGCTAGATTGCCAATGCCCATGGCCTGTTCTTTCTCCATTTCTTTTTCTTCCATCCAGGCTATCAACCTTATACTCTTTCTCTCTGGACTAAACTCGGAGTCTTGTATTTCCATCTCACTAATACACTGCCACCATTTATTCCAGAAGACAGTGACTGCGTACTTTTTTTGAGGCTTGAATTTTGAGCCTCCCATCAGTTCTAACCTGCCCACAGCTGTCCAGCCTATACTCCCAGGCCTGTGCATTCCATCTTCCATGAAGGTATAAGGTGGTCTGGATGGGATCTATTTACCCTGGACACTTTAAGGGACAGCTTATTTGGGGTCTCATTCCTGCTTGCAGGACTTGGCCTCAGGTTCTACATGAGGTGTCCCCATACCAGTCATATCTGGCTTCTCCCCAGCCTCTGATTTTGCCTATGTCTGTACACTGTACCACCTGGCTCTTCTCTCTCCAGCACTTTCTCTGGGCTCACATCTTTTCCTGACCCACCTTCTATTCTAGTTTTTCAGAGCCTGAGATCCTAAGCTCAAGATGCCTGCATGTATACCTCCAAATTTTGTGCAGAGGGGTAGTATAGTAATTCAGTAGTGGGCCCCAAAAAGATAAGTCAAAGTTCTAGGACCTGTGGATGCTACCTTACTTGAAGATAGTCTTTGCAGGTGTAACTAACTTAAAGATCTTTAATGAGGTCATCCTGGATTTAGAGTGGACCCTAAATACAATTACTGCTGTCATAAGAGAAATAAGAGGGGAGATAGGAGGACATGTGAAGGTGGAGGCAAGGTACTGTGAGCCCAGTAACATCTGAAGTCACCAAAAGCTAGAAGATATGGAAGATTTTTTCTCCCTAGAGCCTCCCGAGGGCACATGGCCCTGCTGACCCATGGATTTTGGACTTCTGGCCTCCATAACTGAGAATAAATTAGTTGTTCTAAGCCACTAGGTTTGTGGTAATTTGTTACAACAGCATCAGGAAACAACTACAGGTAGTAATTAGCAGACCATCTGTATCAGTCCTTCCCCTACCAGTTCCATCTGTCCTGGCAGAAGGAGGAGTCATGATGGTCTTAGCTTGAAAGACACCAATCAAAGCCTAAAACCAGAGCTTATATGTAGGCAATTCAGTTTGAGAAGAGAATCTGAGAAACTGAGAAAACAGATCAAGTGAAACAGGAAGGGAGACCCCAAAACAAGCTTGTGATTTCTATCAGGCCGGTCATCGCTGTGGGCAATGCAGGCATGTTCTCACTGGGACTCTGAGGAATAATGAGGGAGCAGAAGGCAAGCTGACACTCTGTAAACCCCTCCTCCCACTCCCTGCCCCTTACCCCCACACTGATTTGTCTGATATTCTGCAGGCATTCCTGGCTGCCCAAGAACAAAGGAAATGGTTAACTGATGGAGGTCAAGTCCTGCATGATTGTGATCTCTATCAGTTTACATATATCTTAGTAAGATTGCCTTTTTCTTATAATTTATCAATAGACTAATATCCAAAAACTTATATACTCAGTTTCCTGGAACTCCAACATCACCCTCCCCTCCATAGTGATGTGGGGAACAAGACAAGAAGGAATCAGTAGGTAACGTTAAATTTCTTTACAACCTGTAGCCTATTGACCAATACAGTAAAACCTTGGATTGCAAATAATTTCTTCTGTGAGTGTTCCATAAAATGAGCAAATATTTCTAATTTTAACTTGATAAATGAGCAATGTCTAGCAATACCAGTAGTATGTGATGCAAAGTGTCACATCATAACTGAGCTAATGGTTCTCCTCTCCCCCTTCTCTCTCTCTTTCTCTCTCTCTCTCTCTCTCTCTCTCTCTCTCTCTCTCTCTCGCACACACACATACCACGAGATTGTGGGTGATTGTCTCCCATGCTTGGATGCCTGGTCTCAGGCTGTGGTGACCATCAGTGAACTGATGGATCTGCATCACAAGCAACAGTAAGAGGTTATGGAGGAGATCTCTTCTGCAGAGTGATGAGGGAGCATAAGGCAAGCTGAGGGGAAAGTACAGGCTAACAGCATCCCACCCCCACCCCAGGTGGAATATGTGTTATATTCCTCAAATACTCCTGGCTACCCAAGAACAAAGGAAAGGGGTTTAAGTGCTTGCCATGGTGATGTGAGAAACTAAGGCAAATGAAAAATTAAATTCCCTTACTGCCTACAGCCCATTGACAAGTCCTTGAGGTTGGCAGAGTGACCTCAGTAAAGGAGCTCAGATGCCTCAATGATGACATTTTGCTAGGGGACAAAAGGGAATCTTGAATTAACATTATTCTGATCCCCAAGGATTATATAAATCTATAAAAATTCCTTTAGAAACTTTATCTCAACTCCCCCAAGATACATGCTGGCAACCATACTCCAAGCTTAATCCCCCCTGATCTACATCTGAAGGGTCTCATGACTGAGGTTTTACTAAATGGTAGTAAATGACCCTTAACAATAGCCCCCTAAAGATCCTGGAAAACTTGCTTCCAAAATACCTTAGAGACTTACTCTATCTCTAACCCCCTCCCAATCTGAGGGTATATAATCAGTTACCCATCACAACCCCAGTGCAGCTCTTCCTGCCCATGGGTCCTGTCCCCATGCTTTAATAAAATCACCTTTTTGCACCAAAGACATCTTCAAGAATTCTTGGCCATTAGGTCTGGACTTCCTGCCCATCACCCCAAAACTTCATCACAGAGGAAGAAGAGAAAAAGGTGGAAGAATCTTTCACTTTAAATGAGATTAGGGAGATGTGTAAAATGTGAGAAAAAGTGCATTACTTGTAGAAAAGCACCACCCGAATAAGACTGTAGCAGTGCGAGTAACGAATATGTTTAAGGACAATGCAATGTCACATTTCTGCGAAATCCTCAAAAGGAGGCAAAGCAAGTGTCATTGGATAGGTTCCTTGTTAAAGTTGCATGAAAAGAAAGATTCCATTGAGCCAATAGACAACAGTGATTCCGTTAGTGATGGTGAAAGTCATCCTACAAAATAACCCTTCTCTTGTCTCCCTCACACACCAGCTATGAAGGTAAGTGCAGGTTAACTTATTTTTCTTTATATTTTGTCTTTATTTTGTATTATATTACAGTATTGTAATCCTTTTTGTATGAATATTTTTGGGTTGTGGAACAAATCATCTGAGTTTCCATTATTATAGGGAAATTTGCTTTGATATACAAGTGCTTTGGATTACACGCATTTTTCCAGAATGAATGAATTATGCTCGCAGACCAAGGTTTTACTAGAGACAAATACAGAGTATAACCTTTCTCCAGGAACTCCCTACTGTCTTAATGTTAATGCCTTAGTGGAGGGAAAACAACCTTATCTTGACAATAGCAAGGCCTTTGGTATCTTGAGTCTTCTTGAGCATATGAAAGTCCTTCTGGAGACCTCCCTTTTGCCTTTACCTTTCCCAACTCCATGGTATAACTAGCCACTCTTTACAACCCCAGTGAAGCTCTTTCTGCCCGAGGCTCCTGTCCCCAGACTTAAGTAAAATCACCTTTTTGCACAAAAAAAAGTCTCTCTTGGCCATCAGCTCTAGACCCCACCACTCTAAAACCCTATCAGGAGCTTCCAGGGCCTCCCAGGATTGCCCATCCATGGGGCAAAAGAGGAGAGCATATATTTCCTGGCTCCTTCCTCCATCAGTCAAATTCTCCCTTTGGACATTAACTGCTCAGTGCCCATGCTTCCAGCTGTGCATGGAGGAGTCAGGAGTTGGAGAAACCTTGGCACGAATGATGACAGTTGAGCAGTGGCTGGAGTCCGAGGTGGGATAGGAGAATGAGGCAGAGAGTCCCGGGTCATGGTCTAAGAAGTATCCTCAGACTTGGAGTACCAGCTCTGAGACTTTGGGGAAATGCTCTCAAAACTCTCATTTGATGTGTAATTAATAACCTGACCTTACAGGCCTATTGAGGATCCAGTACAAATGAAGGTAAAAGTGTTTTTTAAACTGAAAAGCACTAATAGACATCAACTACTATATCCCCAATTCTATACAATCAGCCCGAATACAAAAACCTGTCTTTCCATATCTCCACCTCCATCCTCCACCTGCAAACAATGCCCTTTCTTGGCTGCCTTCCTCTAGTACATGGCCCTTCCCCTTCCCCCATCCCATCTCCATCAGGCCCAAGAGCACATCCTGCAGCCAGTTCCCCTTCCCAAGCTAGCAGTAGGTCCAGTCTGAGGGGGAAACCAGAGGCTCTGGAAGATGCTGCACTATGGAAGGGAGTACACAGTACCCCAGACACTTCTGAGTAGAGCTAGTTCTTCCCATATCTTCTCTTGTGAAGTGTAGCTTCCCTCCTGATCCTGCAAATGAAGTTTAAACCTTTTAACAAAGATAACAGCACCATTTGGGTGGCGATGGTCCCCCGCAGATGAAACCTCAGAGGGAAGGAACCTGCCTGGGGCCTGTACAGTCCACAATCCAAACAGGCCTGCTCTTCTCATTCACATGCCCAAATGACCAAGCACTCAGAGCCAGTTACCTGGGTGGGGGCTGCTGCTCAGCAAACTTGCCACAGAGGAGAACGTATGTAGGCTGCCTGTGTTGTTCTGGCCAGGTGATGGGCCATATGCCCTAGCAGGTGCCCAGCTCCTCCATCAAAGCAGAGAAACTGCAGGCATTCAGCCCTGTGCTCTGTGGGTTTTGGGGCAAGATGATAACACTGCTGCTCACCACCCAAGAAACAGGGCTGTTTGTCCCCGGGGTGGGGTTAGCACCCTATAAAAGGCCAATTGATTTTTCATCTTCTTTCTCCCAAATGCTATGCCTGATTATGCATCCCCTAATATGTTATTTTTCAGAAGAAATATTTTATAAACATAGTAATAAAATAGTAAATCAAATTTATAAGATAACTGTTTATAACTTAAACACAAAAGTATGTTTATAGAATTATAAACTTTGGAGGTTACAAACATCAAAGTTCCAACTGAAACAGATGGCTCACTCCTATTAGATTGGAAGGTTTATTTGTATGGGGGCTCTTTGCAAAGTGAGGGGGAGGTACAAGGAACTCGGGAAGGATACTGACCTAACTACCAGGACTGGGTGACTATAAGAGTATCTTCTCATTCTGCTTTGCTCTGAGAAGCACAGGGCAAAAGTTAACTGGGGTTTGCGGGTACCTGGAACACTCCATAGGAGAGGTGTTCCCTCTATGACCCCAGAACTCTTTGGGGCCAACATGGACTGGAGTTTGGCCTTTCTTATAGGCATGACTATCACAAGAGATGAAAGTTCCAGAAGAAAAGTTAATAGGTTAAAATAAGTTTGGGGAGCCAACTATTGAAACACACACACACACACACACACACACACACACACACAGGATTACAAGTTTTATCAAGAGAAGAAAAATTAGGGGTGCCTGGGTGTCTCAGTCACTTAAGCATCAGACTTCAGCTCAGGTCCTGATCTCGCAATTCATGAGTTCAAGCCCCATCATGGGCTCCATGCTGACAGCTCAGAGCCTGGATCCCGCTTTGGATTCTGTGTCTCCCTCTCTCCGTTCCTCCCCCACTCGCACTCACTGTCTCTGTCAGAAATAAAGAATAAGAAAACTTTTAAAGCAGAAAAATTAAAGATAAGCCAGGAATTAAAATTAGCCTAATAAACCTAATAAGAGATTTCACAATTTGAAAGCAGAACAAGAAAATGCCCAAAAGAGCAGGCAATGATGGTTCTGAAAAATATAACTGAGATAATAAACACACATAACAGAATAGATAAGATAGCATTAGGGGTAGAATTGAGAAATTATTTAGTAAATTGGAAGAACAGATTAAGAAAACATGAGAAATACAATTCTCAAATTTTTTTGGAAAATAGAAATAACATTCCAGAACTCAATGAAAAGGACAGTGGGGAAAATATTTGAAGAAATAAGAGATAAATTTCTCCATGAGACCTCTCAGATGGAAAGGTCTATACAGTGCCAGAGAGAAGAGAGGAGGGAAAAGGCATATCCAGACCCATTATAATGAAATACAAGGCTTTAAGAGACAATAGAAGATTCTAAAGTTTACAGAAATCTCTTGTATTTGTTGAAAAATTTGTTAAAATATTAGATGTCAAAATATTAAAAGAAAATAATTTGTATTCTAGAAACATATTTCAGTCAAACATTCAAACATTCTCAGGCAATTGAAAACCACTGAAACATAAAAATCCACTGAAAACAGTTTTGGACAAAGCACTTATATAAAAGATGAAACTAGGAATTGCAGGAGAGAAATAAAATTATCAGTTGCCTTTGGTCTTAGATTTTTTTTTTAATTAAGATAATAGCCTTACAAAGGAGAAAATATTTTGGAGTGTCTGAGTGGCTCAGTTGGTTAAACGTCTGACTTCAGCTCAGGTCATGATCTCACAGCTAGGGAGTTCAAGCCTCACATCAGGCTCTATGCTGACAGCTCAGAGCCTGGAGCCTGCTTTGGATTCTGTGTCTCCCTCTGTTTCTGCCTGCCTTTCTGTCTGTCTGTCTCTGTGTTTCTCAAATAAACATTAAAAAAATTTTTTAATAAAATATTTAACCCAGAATTAAGTCTTTATGACATTAAAATGATACAGATTGTGTGAAGAGGGGGAGAAACAAGGGACATAAGATCATACTACAGCTGTCATGTTATAAAGAAGACGTAGATTAATTACATAAAAGTTGGGATATAAAAGATACTGAAAAAAGATGGAAGAAATAATACAAAATGGTAGAAATCGGCATAAGTATCAATTACAAAATAATGTACAAAATTCACCAGCCAAGGGAAATATTGACAGGATTAAAAAAAATAACAAAATCCAGGTGTAAGTTATTTACCAGAGATACATCTAATACCTAAGAATAAAGACTTGAAAGATTGAAGAAATGGGTCAAGCAAAAAACTGCTATAGCTTATTGGTAGCAAAATAGACAAAATGTGTAATTAAGGATAGAAAAAGTTCTACATAGCCCTAAAGGATTAAATTGCAGCATTATTTATGATAGCCAAGATACGGAAACAACCCAAGTATCTGTACATCAATAGATGAATGGTTAAAGATGGGTGTGTGTACGTATATATATACACGTGTATATATATGTGTATGTATACACACACACGATGGAATATCAGCCATTAAAAGATCTGATTCATCACAACATGGGACAGAGTATTATGCTAAGTTAAGGGAAAGACAAATAACATACAATTATTTCACTTACGCATGGGATCTAAAAAAAATAACTCTAAAATAGAGAAAACTACCGATTGGGTAGTGGGATGGGAAAAATAAAGGAGATTAAGAGGTATAAACTTCCAGTTTATATTTTGGATTCTGTGTCTCCCTCTCTTCCCTGCTTGTGCTCTATCACTCTCTCAAAAATATTAAAATATTTTGTTAAAAAGCTTTTTTTTATGGAGATCATGGTGTCTGACCATAACAAGTTAGAGGCTAATTTAAAATATTTCTGCACATTTGAAGTTAAAAACACTAAAAACTTAAGCAAGAAATAAAAACTTTAGCTAGAACTAGTGATAAAACTACATATTACAACATGAGATTGAAGCTAATATTTATAAATACCTTTTTAAAAGGGGATGTTCAAAAGCAATGAGTCAAGAAGTTGGAAAATAATAAAAACACAAATTAAAAATATATTTAAAAACAGAAATGAGTAAAATAGAAAACCTTCAATAAGAGAATCCAAGAAAGCCAAAATGGAATTGTTGAAATAACACAGGACGCACCTGTGCTATGAATGATAAAGATGAGGAAAGACACCAATAATATACAATAATATACGTAAAATGGGGGACATAGCTACAGATAAAGTAGACACTCAAAAAATAATAAAATACCATCAATTATATGCCAAGAATTTTAAAAAACCTAATTGTATGTTTTAAGAATTTTCATTTTGGGAGTGCCTGGGTGGCTCGGCAGGTTGAGCATCTGACTTCGGCTCAGGTCATGATCTCACTGCTCATGAGTTCAAGCCCCGCGTCGGGCTCTGTGCTGATGGCTCAGAGCCTGGAGCCTGCTGCAGATTGTGTCTCCCTCTCTCTCTGCCTCTCCCCCACTCGTGTGTGTGCTCTCTCTCTCTCAAAAATAAACATTAAGAAAATCTTAAAAAAAATTTCATTTTGTCTAACCAGAAGGGACTTAAGAACTAAAAGTCTCAAATGGTCCTATCCAAGAAACTGAACAATTATTCAAAATAGCTATCCAAAGACAAGACCACCAATGGATGATTTACAGATAGAATGATCTGTTCCTTGACATTCTGATGTAATTTACTTAATATTAAACACAATAGAAAATGAGGTAGCATTTCCAAGCTCCTCCTAAGAGGCCAGCTTCTGTGCCAAACCTAGTGAAGATGTTATGAAAAAAATTACAAGCACATTACCCTTATAAGCATGATGCCAAAAATCCTAAAAAAAAATTAGTAAACTCAGTGTATAAAAAGATACTATGTTCAAGTTGGGTGTATACAAAGACGATTTAATATTAGAAAACTCAAATATACTCTGCCACATCAACTCAACAAAACATTTTTGAGAGACCGTTCTCCATGGGTCTCGTAGGTTTCTGCATATCTTGTGAAAAGCTCCCATGACCTTTGTTCTAGACTATATTCTTAAAGATTATTGTATAGAAAATAGGCTTGAAAGATATTGTGCCACTTTCTAAAGTAGATGGCAAGCTTTTTACAGTCCAGTATAATAATTCACTTCAGGGAAAATGTTGGACAAGTCTGCCTATAGCCCATTTTAAAAGATTCAGTTTTTTTCAGCTATAATGCAAATCAGCTGTATGTACAGTATCCACCTGGGCTGCCCTGTGTTGCTCCCATGGGGCTTTAGAGGGGCAAGGGGAACTGATGTGAACAGGAAGATCATACTGTATGTACAGCATAAGTAATAATCCTTTACTTCTTACCCAAGAGTCTCCTGTCTTCTGCCAGAATCTATAAAACTATGTATGGCAGGCTGGGACACTTGGATGGCTCAGTTGGTTAAGCACCTGACTTCTCGAGTCATGATCTTGCAGTTTGTGGGTTCGAGTCCCGTGTTGGGCTCTGTGCTGACAGCTTAGAGCCTGGAGCCTGCTTCAGATTCTGTGTCTTCCTCTCTCTCTACCCCTCCCCCTCTCACACTCCATCTCTGTCCTCTCTCAAAAATAAGCATTTAAAAAGTTAACACTGGCAAGCTAACTTACTAGTTTGCAAGGAAGGTAAAATCTGGAACTCTTCGCAGTTCTTGACAATTATTTCAAAACCTCACAATACAGCAGGTGATAATATTTTGCAACCATTTATGATAAAACTCTTGAATGGAGGAACATTAGAAGCATTCATCTTAAAATTCTTTCAAATGAAAGAATTTTCACCATAACTAATTTATTCAATATGATATTGAAGGTCCTAGCCAGTGCAAGAAGAGGGAAAACAGTCGTAAGGATCAGAAAGGAGGAAGCTGTCATTGTCTGTATAAGATAAACCTAAAAGAATATAGACAAGTTATTACAAATAACATGTATTAGGGTGTCTGGGTATAAGAATGGTACACTTAAATTTGTTGTATTTCCATAAACCAGCAGTATGTCACTGAAGAGAAAATACCAATTACAGCAGTATCAGAATATTAAAGATTTAACAAGCCTAAAATATGAAAAATCTTTATAGGCAAAATAAACTTTAAGACATATTTTTAAAGATCTAGACAAATGAATTACAGCATGTTTACTGTTTAATTATGGGATTTTATAGAACTCAAGATGATTATAAATCTTACATGGAATAATAAATTGCCAGGAATATTTTACAAAAACAAAAAAAGGTATAACTATTAAATATGCTATTTTAAAAAGCATGACATTGACAGAATTGACGAATTGGCAAATGGAATAGAATAGGGAGCCCCCAAAACAGAACATCATGGTGGAAGTTGTCATGGATGGAAAAAAATTTTTCAACAGTTATATTAGAAAATTTTAATGATAGTTAAAATTTTATCACACAACTCACACATGCACTTACATACATATATCCAATAACTTTGCATGAACTAAAGAAGTGACTCCTATTTTGTACTGCATTTAGTTTTATTTTTTAAACCTGGAAGTTTGGAAAAGTTTAAGACACAAAAAGCATCAACCATGAAAGAGTTTATAAACTTGATTCTTATTGAATGACAATTCTTAATTTTAACAAAAAAGATAAGTTATAAACTGAAAAGATTTCTGGAATACATACTAATTTAAAAGATTAGTATTCAAACTATAGAAAAGAACACCTATAAGTAAATAAACAGAAAAAAAGGCGAAGACATAAATGGGCATTTCACAGTAGGTGAAACCTATGTAATCAATAAAATAGGGAGAAATACTTATCATTAATGATCATAATGAGATTCCATTTTGTACTCATTCAATTGGCAAAAAAATTAAACTCTGACAATAGTAAGAGTTGGAAAAGCTATGTGTCCACAAGATTTCTTTTATCTTGCAGGTAGAAGTATAAATTGGTACAATCATTGGAATATAGCATTGATAAACTCCACAATGCAAAATTCTTTGCATATATGTACAGGGAAGGAATTGCTGGGCTGTAAAGTATTTGGCACTATCTCTTAAAACCGAATATTCAAACTCTTCAAATATATCTGGTCTCCCCTCTTCTATGGAAATGTACATTTTGGCCCATTGTGGTTGGTTGGGGCCATAGGTTTAGTTTTTGGCCAATGAGTTATGAATGGAAGTGATAACATGTCACTTCTTTTTTTTAAAAAAAATTTTTTTTCAACGTTTATTTATTTTTGGGACAGAGACAGAGCATGAACGGGGGAGGGGCAGAGAGAGAGGGAGACACAGAATTGGAAACAGGCTCCAGGCTCTGAGCCATCAGCCCAGAGCCTGACATGGGGCTCGAACTCATGGACCGCGAGATCGTGACCTGGCTGAAGTCGGACACTTAACCGACTGCGCCACCCAGGTGCCCCGATAACATGTCACTTCTATGCCAGAGCACTGAAATGCTGATACCAGATCTTTCAAGGCTCTTTATTTCCCTCTGGCATAGCTACTGTTGACATTTGAGATGGTGACTATTTTGTTGGACTAGATCCTTGAGTGACTATAATAAGCAGAACCTTCTTCAACTGATTGCAAAGGACATACAGCATGAATGACAAATAAACTTTTGCAGTTTTGAACTGAGAATTTGAAGACTGTTACTGCAGCAGATTACTTTATTCTGACTGATACATGTACAACAGGAGACATGAAAAAGATTTTCATAACACACTATTCACAATGGCCTTGGAAATCAACCCAGATGCCTGTCCCTGGAAGAAGAATGAGCAAATTGTGGTATATTTACTAAATGGGAGGTTATTCAATGAGAGCAAAATAACTACATTGACCTATAACAATACATATAAGCTTTACCAATGTAAATAAAGTGAAAAGTAAATCCAAAAGATTTATAACATATGTAATTATATCAAGATGACTTTCCCATAAAATTAAAAACTAAAATGTAAACAAATGCTCCTTAAAAACATGGGTATACAAAATTTTCTAAAGAGGAAAACAGGAAAGTAAAAACCACAGGATTCAGGATGGTGGTTACCTGAAGCAGGAAGAGCCAGGAGCATGGGATGGAGGAAACTGCATTGTTAGATGTAGGCTATTGTCAAGATCCTAATTTGGGGAGGGGGGATGGAAAGTGAAGAACATAAGTGTTAAGAATAAGGGGCGCCTTGGTGGCTCAGTTGGTTAAGTGTCTGACTCTTGATTTCAGCTCAGGTCATGATCTCACAGTGCGTGGGATCAAGAGCTGCATGGGGTTTTTGCACTGACATCCTGGAGCCTGCTTGGGATTCTCTCCCTCTCTCTCTGCCCCTCCCTGACTCATACTCTCTCTCAAAATAAACTTTAAAAAAAAAGGCTAGCTAAATAAATTATGGCAGATTATTCATGGATTGATAATGCTTTATAAACCATAGTCACTAATTCATAATCTGATTCTATACATCTGAGATTTTTAAAAAAACATGATAAATGATTCTATTCTCCCTACTTTTATGGAAAAAAAAAAAAAGGGCTATACATGTGGAGGAATTCTTGGTCACCCAGCAGAGTTAAGTTAAAATATGGTTGTGCACCATCCATCATCAGTAAGCCCTGTAAGTAGGGTGATGTAGGACAAAAGGATCATTTTTCTTTTCTTTTTGATAGGATCCCAATCAGCCTGAGAGTTCATGTATCTATCATATTTCTTTGCCTATAAAGTTCTTAGTTATATACCACAGTTAAAGACTTAAAAGGAGATAATTTGTGCAAAAAACAAGAATGATGAACAAATGTCATGGCCACTGACCTGTTGGCCATCTTCCTCATTTGTTCCTATTCCTGTGCCAGGCATGGTTTCCAGAACAGAGGATAGAATGGTGTACAAGAGCATTCTGGAAAACAGGGAAATCATAATTTGCTGGGATACGTATGCAAATAAAAAGGTACCAGTCCTAGTGTAAGCTGTCGATAAGGGAAGAGGTGACCTCCAAGCTGATGCCTAAGGTATAAGCAGAATCTATCCAGGTAAAAGGTTGGAGTTGTGGGAATCAGGGGTGGAAGACAAAGGAGGAAGAGGGCATGTTTCAGGCAGAAAGCGGTACATGTAAATGGTCAAGGGAAGGAGGCTTTGAGCAACTATAAAGTTCAGTCTGGACTGAAAAGAGCAACAAGGAGAATGAGAAGAGGAAATGTAAGAATAAAGAGATGGGGGGGGGGGAACTGGGAGGAGTTTGGACTTTGGCCTGAGGGCAATTAGTCATTTGGAGTATGTTAATCAGGGGAGTGACAGCCTATTTGCATTCTCAAAGAATGTGCAGAATGGATTACAGGGCCTACTACAGGGAGATCCTTTAGAGGCTGTATCAGGGTTCCCGCAGGAAACATATGGCACACTCACAGGGTTTTATTGAAGAAAGTCTAATGAAGGGTTATTTACAGAGGTGTGGGCAGATTAAGGCAACTCAAAAAGGACAAATTTGAGGATTAGCAAGGGTGAGAGAGCCTTTGCCACATCAATCCCATAGGGTCCTGGAGAAGGTCCAGAACCATGGGAGAGGGGCCATGGAACAGAAGCCGTGGCCTTAGAGGAGTGCAACCATTGCCAAAATCATGCCCAGTAAGTAGGGAGAAGGGGAGACCCTAACCCCTATCACCTCAGCCCATGATTCCTGGTAGCCTAACCTAACCAGAGTACAGATGGTATGGGAACCTGGGTGTGCAGTCTATAGAGGCAGCCTCCTGGTGCACAGAGAAGAAGGTGGAGTGGTTGTTCACACATGCTGCCAGTAACATGGACTTCTGACTGAACCTGCTAGAGGTTCACCATTCAACCAGCAAATGTCCTGCATATCAAGGAGAACTTTTAGATAGTAGTAAGTTGTCTTTCTACCCAAAAAGGAGAGCCACAGTAGAGCAACACCATCACTGGTGGTTCTCCCTCATCTTACAAAGTATATTGAGGGGAGATACATTCTAAATCACAGGGGTCTGTGGTAGCAAATTATGGATAGATTAGAATTATAAGAGTATAGTGGATGAATGCTCTGAACAATTACGTATTGTGTATATGTGGGGGCATATAAAGAACCACTTGTATGTGCAAAGTTTACCTTACCTTCACTGCAGTAGCATATAACTTAGACCTGTATGGGGTATGGAAGAGCATGGGACGCAGAAGAGAATCTGCAAATAATGCAGACCAGAGTGGCAAGGGAGAGGACCTGGATGGGATTCATCAATTTCCTAGCACAAAGGATCAGCAATATATATATATATATATACACATATATATGTATATATATATATATATATAATATACAATATACATATATATACAATATATGTATATATAGTGTATATACATACACTATATGTATATATACAATATAATATACAATATAATATATATATGTTGTAAACTAAGCTTAATTAGCCTACCATCCACTTTAGATTTATTCATGCCTGCTTGTTCCAAAAATGATTGAGTGACTATGCATATCATAAAATATTTGCAGTTTATAAAACCATTCTCTTGTCTTTATATAAAGGCTAAAGTTCAACAACTCCTTTGAGTATTCTAGACAATTAAAGGTGTTTAGTTCAGATATTTGAGCACCAAAACCCTCTCTGTAACTGAAGATAATACATATTTCTATCTGTGAACATCACATTTAAATATACAGAAGTAGTCGAGCTATAGATGTGGGGGATTAGTTACAAGAAGCGGGCAATCCCAATGTCTTTGTCTCAGCATCTGTTTATGGAGGAACCCAAAGGAAGATTTGAGTGCAAGTAGTTTATTTTGGATGTGATCCCAGGAAACATGGAATGAGGAGGGAAGTGAAACAAGGAAAGGAAACAGCCGATGAAAGGTGTGTTTCTTGCCACTGTGGGCCCTGAATTTTAATTCAGGTGAGGAATGCTGGGACCCATTGCAGGAAATGTATCTCAGAATCATCCTACTTACAAGGCAAGGAGGCTAACACCTACTCCCATCAGTCATTAGCTGAGGACTATGTGTGCATGTTACTGTTTGAGGATAGAACAAGAGTAATGGTCATCAGGTAGAGAAGGGGGCTGGGAGATGAAAGTCAGGACAGCATACATTGAAAAGGAAGGGGATAAAGGGACCTGGGCAGGGCACCAAAAGCATCTGTTATACCCAACCAAGCACCTTCGGTCCCTTCTACCATTATTTGGGCAGCCCAGATGGATCGAGTGTCCCAGATGACAGAGTAGGGCACTGGCGATTATGCTGACCAGACCATGAAAATACAGCTTGTTAATTTTCCTGATATGAGTCTACCCAAGCAAGGAATATGATGTTGTGCCATAGTTTACCGCAGGATGTTCCTGAGCACTTATGTCTAAAACTTTGAAAATCCAGAAATGAGTAGTTCTTTGTGAAAAAGAAGGGATGACTTGAGCCCCAGATACTCTAGCCTATGGTATGGTCTCCTGTGGCCATGTCTTAACTGTTCAGATCTGGACCTTTTGTTTTCACAGAAGATTTCTTGTAGTTGGAGGGATTTTCCTACTCTTGGCATATTGCCTTAACAATGTCCCTAATTTTCCTAAAGTAAATTTCAATGTATAATAATTGCAAAGAAGGACCACTTTGCCCAGTATTCTCACCCTCCCCCAATTTCCCAAAGCTAGAATCCAGTTTGGAGGAGCCGTTCTTTGAGGTTAGTCCCACTTATTTAAACCATAAGAGTGCACCCAAGAATTATCATCTAAAGCAGTGCTTCTCAAAGTGTGACTCTGAGAAACCCCTGCATCAAACACTGGAGGAACTTGTTAAAAGGTATTGTAATAGCATTGCATGGTGACAGGTGGTAGCCACACTTGTGGTGAACATAGCATAACATATAATAGAGTTGTTGAGTCACTGTTGTATACCTGAAAATAATGTAATAATCATGTCAACCATACTCAAATATAGACTTATAGATATCAATGAAAGTTAAAAAAACTTTCTGGACTTCATCCTACACCCACTGAATCTGAATCTCTTGGCCTGAGCATAGCTATCTTATACCTTATTAGGAATAGTTGGGTTGCTTCTTGACATAACCTACAGCTACACATTAGAATCACCTGGGGAGCACCTCACCTCCACACCCCACCCACTTCCCATCCTCCCAGTGCTCAAGCCACACCCAAAACCAGTGAAATCCAGAGTCCAGGAGTAAGATCTGAACATGACATGATTTAAATCTTTCCAGCTAATTCCAGTGTGCAGCAACTTTTGAGAACCATGAACTGATCTATAGCTAATGGAGATTTAACTGTTCAATGGTTAAATGAGAAACTGGAAGCTCTAATCTTTAAAGAGTTTTTAAAAACAGTCTCTTCTGATCTGAGACTCAATTCACAAATGAGGGAACGGAGTCCTAAAAGGTGAAACTTTGGTGGCCAAACATCTGATTGAATTTACATTTCTTTCTCTTCAATAAAATAAACATTCTTGAATATTTAGTACCAATACCCAATCAGCATTTAAGAAACCATCTGATGAGAAATCAGATATGTGACCCACATATACTAGGCACCCTGTTGCCTGACATAAATTTTTTTATATGAACTTACTAGGCTTATTTCCTTAATTTCTAAAAACATTTCAATATTTCAATGTCCTGACCAGCCTCTTCATAAAATGAGCAAGAATAAAAGCAAGATTTGGAGGTAAAAAATGTGTGTTCATGTGTATCTTCAAACAAGAATTAAGTGTCCTCCAAACCACATATTTTTTTAAATTTTTTTTAACATTTATTCATTTTTGAGAGTGAGAGAGACAGAGCATGAGCAGGGGAGGGGCAGAGAGAGAGGGAGACACAGAATCAGAAACAGGCTCCAGGCTCTGAGCTGTCAGCACAGGACCCAACGCGGGGCTTGAACCCAGTAACTGCGAGATCATGATCTGAGCCAAAGTTGGATGTTCAACCGACTAAGCCACCCAGGCACCCCCAAACCACATATTAAAAGCCACAGTCTTTTAATCATGAGTAAGAGAATCACATGCAAAACTTTGCATACACACGAATAGTAGAAGATTGAAATACTTTTGACTTTTAATCTCAACATTCTCAAGTGTATGAACACATTACCAACTGTAAAACGTGCATTTTGGGACTTGTGAATATATATATAACCAAAGTTTTGTACATTTTCTCCCATATGGAAATAAAGAAGTAACTCCAGTTTATTGGTTTATTTTAATTTTTGAGCAGCTCATGTGAGGTGGAACACCACAGGGCAAATCTCAAGAACTGTTTTGTTTCCGTGACATTTTGCTTTGCAGAAAAACACTAAAGTAAGTGAAATGTTCAATGTTTCCCTTCACTTCAGCGCACCTTACATCATTTTCAAATGAAGACAGTCCCACTCCTAGGGAAGGATGAGACCAACTCTTCCCTACAGCCAACACAAACTTGGTTCTTTAGACGTACTATATATGCATATGAGAATCCCAATTAAATCTGTTTCATCCAATCAAATATACTGAGGAACCATAAACGGGTTTTGGCATTAGTAATAGAGCTTTCAACTTAAGATTTCAATATATGCATATATAAATATATGAGGGGGAAATAAAACCACCTTTTAAAATGAAAACTATAGGTTTCCTATAGGGGTACTTTCTAAATTATAAAGGTAATTCAGTTACACTGAAATCAAAGTATGCCTAGTCTGATTTTTCTTGGGCCCAAGAATCATTTGCTTCATGTGTTACACATTCTTTTTTTTCTTTATGCTTCAAGACTGAAAATATTAAATATTCTAGGTAATAGAATCTGTTTTTGCCCTACCCTAGGTTTAGCCTAGCACAAAGGAAACTGTCACCTGGGACATTATTTGAAATAATCCCTAAGCAGGGAGTACAAGAAATTTTTTAAAGTGTTCAGCTCTGCCTAAAGCGACTCCTTTCTAAAAACATTTCCCATTTCCCTCACTCTTCCATGAGATGAGAGTTGATATGTGGGATATATCCTATAACCTAGAATAGCCCATTTTAGAGTCTTAAAACAGTAGACTGGAGTCCCAGCACTATAGCCTCTGTATGTATTCCTGGTGAGGTTCAAAAGTTGCCCCAATGCTTTTCCACTCTATTCTACAGTCTCAAAGTGTGGTATAACAAACATTTGATTGTCACAGATCCCTGGCTCAGAACTCCTAAAACCCTTGGAATTTGCTGGTTTTTTTGTTTTGTTTTTGTATGCTAATGAAATGACTCCTAAATTAGGGGCTGGGTCACTACATAGCTTTTGGATGGGACTGGTTGCCACAAAAAACAACCACATAATTAGAAAGTCAAAGATTTTAGTCCCACTCCTCAACCTCCAGGGATGGGTGAGGGGCTGGAGATCAAATTCAATCAGTGATGGTCAATAATCTAATCAATCATGCCTACATAACAGAACCACCATAAAAACCCCTAAATGATGAAGTTCAAGGAACTTTTTGGTTGGTGAACACATTGAGGTGCTGGGAAGGTGGCAAACCTAGAGAAGGCATGGAAGTTCTAGACCACCCCCACCCCATACCTTGCCCTATGCATCTCTTCCATTTGGCTCTTAGTGCCAGAATTAAGTTGTTGAACACCTAACTGATGTCAGAATTGGTGTGAAGAAAAAAAAAATGAGATACCCATGTTTGTTCTGTTTTTTTCCTCTTATGATTTCCTAGGCTATAGAGCCTGCGTTAGTAAAGTTCCAGTTAAGAAAATGGAAACTATTCCAAGTATTTCAAAAGGGGGGACTTAAGTCAAGGTGAGTCTCAGCTGTTTGTTTTTAGTGATTTAATCCAGCCTGACCCTATCTCTGTGAAGGATACTGCCTGAGGTGTGCATAAAGGGCATGCATCCTGGGTTTTCCAACCTAGAGATACCTGAATTCCTAAGTTATAGCAGGAAGAGGGAGGAAAGCATCCCCTCCAACTCCAGAGTGACTGATACTCCATGGGCCCAGAGCCTCATTCTGTTGGGGCTAGACTAAATTCAAACTTCTACAACCTTTGTCGTTAGGCTTTCTCCAACCAAAACTGCTTCTCCAAATTCCAAAGCAAAATCTCTCATCTTGCATCTATGCACATAGTCAGGTACATTTGGCCGAGAGGGAGTATAGGTGTTGCCTGAACAATGAGCAAGGCCCAGTTCAGCTAACAATAAGAAATTAAACAGATAAGAAAAGCATCAGTATAGGTATGAGTAAAAATAAAATCTCCAACCTCCTTTCTCCAGGTGTTTATATACCCATTCCCTTCCTATTCCCTTGCCCCTCTGTTCCCAAAAGAATAAAGAGTTAAAAGGTAAGCCAGGTTTACTAGTGCCTAGGGCCATGTCCCTCAACCCCAAAATGCATAACCAAGAGGCTAAATGTTGCTTCAAGTTCCAGTACAAAGCAGGCCACCAGAAGTTTGGGAGGGTCCTATGATTCAGAGTCATTGATCTTTTATCTTTTGCTAGTTGTCTATCGATATGTAACAAATTACTCCAAAATCTATCTGATAAAAGAACAAACGTTGGTTCATGGTTTTAAGGAAATTCAGGAATTCAGGACTTTGCTTGGTGGTTCTTGCTCACGAATGTGCAGTCAAGCTTTGTCTAGGGAACAAGGCATCTGGGGCTGAAGGGTCCACTCCTAAGCTTGCTCACATGGGTTTTGGCAGGCCTTGATTCCTCCCAGGCTGGTGGAATGAGGGCCTCATGGGCCTTTCCACAGGACTCACTGAGTGTTCAGAACGCATGACAACTGGCTTCTCTCAGCCAAAAGGGAGATTCAAGTAACCCAATAGTGGGAAGAACTCCCCCTGCCCGTGCCAAAAACAAAAAACAAAACAAAAAAACCTACTGGTATCTTAAAATCTAATTTTAGAAGTGGCAGGCCATCACTTCTGCATGCTATTGGTCACGCAGAACTATCCAGATACACAGAGGGAGGATACTGCACAAGGGCATAGATACCACTAGGTGAGGATCTTTGTAGGCCATGTTTGAAGCTGGCTACCATGCCATCTTAGACATCCTACTAGCTTTTTCAAAGAATAAGTATGAGAAGAAAGGTCCTAGTTCAGCTAACAACCAGTATTTGCCTTTCAGTTCAGCTCCTTTTCCTTGTGCTTTTTTAAGACATGTTGTGAACTGGAGGGATGACTTCCATTCTGAAGGCCCATGGAAATACCATCTAATGCTATTAAGTTCCTCCTCCTTTATTTATAGCACTTAGGTAATCATGACAGTTCAAATGGCTACATTCACATAATTTGAGGCTTAATCACTCTATTAGAAGGTTGAAGTCTCTGGTATATAGCTGGTTCAAGATCTTGAATAAGTTTGGGTCTTTTCTTTGCCTACATTAGAAATGTCTTTCCTAGGGTCAAGGCAGACTCACTTGGAGCCTATTAGATTGTGGAAGTAGCTGCAATGTAATAAGTCTCTGCTGGCTAACCCCACTCCAAGTGTAGAGGGCAGGGCTCTTGCCTCGGCCAGAGTAAATGATATTCAAAACAAGCCCTTTAACCTCTGGTGACTAGAATAGTTTTTGCTATTACAACTCTTCTTCCTCATCTAAAAAAAAACTCATTCTCAAATGCTGCTGAAAGTTTTTCCTTTCCCAGAGAAACTGATGCTGTAGGCCAACTGGTAGAGGAAAGAGATTCAGGGGCTGCCTTTGAAATAATTAGCCAAGGCCTTGGTGATCCAAAGGCTAAAAAAAGTCAAGATTTTAGAGAGTCAGGGGCAAAGGCCCTAATGTATTTGATTTTGGTTTCTGAACTATATGCTAGGGACAGTTTCTGTAATTGTTCAAGTTGGGCTGCTACAAGGTTTAGGAAAGAAGCAAGTGGTAAAGGTCATTGAGTTCACTGGGCTTCTTTGATAAAATATTTTGTAACCATCAGGAAAAGCTAGATTATACTGTATTAACACACACCTCTCCAAATTTTGTGGCTCAAAGATTTTTCTCTTCATGCTCATAATGGGTTAACCTGGGTGTTCTGCTTATTACAGTCACTCAGGGACCTAGGCTGGTGAAGCATCCACCATTTTGAGCTCAGCAGGTCATAATGCTAGAAGGAATGAATGGTCTAATAAGTCTCGCTCCAGGTATTAAACACTCAGCCACAAATAGACACACATCATTTCCAGTCATTTCCAATCATAATTTATTGGTTGAATTAGTCTACAACCCCACTCAATGACAAGAGACCAGGAAGAATAGCCCTTTTCTGTGCCTGGAATAGGGAAGATGGGTGAGAATTTGATGAACAGCATTATTGATGACCACAACTGGTATTCCAGTGAAGCTGAAACCCAGATTTTCTCTTTTGCTTTCTTGTCTGCCTTAATTCCCCCAGATAGAACTTTGCCTGTGTTAATGTTGACAGCTGGCAACAGCAATGTGGGTCTAGAGACTGCAATAAGCACTGTGTTCTGGAAACATCACACTTGTTTAGGAAATGCTATTGTTGTAACTAAATAGTATGGTCTAGAATTGGTGTTATGACATCAGTACATCCTCTTATCCTTTGGAACGTTGGAAAAGTGGAACAGATGAGACTTCAAGTTGGAATTATTTCAACAGTGCAGGTGCTGAAATGACTCCATTCATGCTGGTGGAAGACATCCCAGAATGCTGCTATTGGAGAAGGGCCCACCCTACCCAGGCTGCCTTGTGCCACATATTTAAGTGAGAAGTCAAGGTCACAGCAGGAAACCAGATGTGAGTCCAATGGTTCAAAGGAAGAGACCTTAATTAAAGGACTGTCAGAGGTATGGACAGAATTCAGGGCATCAACAGAGTTGTTGAGGAGCCCAAGACTGGCAATAGCAACCTGTTAATACCCTTAATAAGAAAGAAGTAGAAAAACTTAGCCCAGTGAGTGCTAGAACTGCAAAGAAAGAGTTACTGGACAGAATCTGTAGTTGTTCAAGCACACAATCACTGCCAGAAATGTGTCCCAAAGCAGGGAGGAAGCTAAAAGAAATATCACAACCATTCTCTTCCCACATGCCAATCTCCTATTAATGTCTGTTGTTGGCTAAACCTGATGAGAAGCTAGCTAGCAAGGGAGCTCCAATAATGCAGTTCCCAGGCACCAGCCTTCTGGATAGAGAGAAGGAAAGGAAAATATTGGAGGAAGGTGAGGGATGGGAGGGGGCAAGCAGGGGAGTAAACAATCAACACATTGAGGCTGTCTCTAGCTGGAATTGGACAAAATAAAGGAATTACGAGACTCCTGGCCTCTAATTTCTTTGGGACTTTAATTTCCCCAAAGGAAAAGAGATTTTATTTTCTCCATGGCAACAAAGAAAGGGAGAGTTTGTTACTAGAACTTAAATATCTCTGAGGGAATTTAATAAGGGAAGGGGATTCCTATAGTTTCAATTGGGGATATTTTTTATATCGTGAGTGCTATGCATGCTACTGTGCTGCTCAGGGGTGTAGTGTTCCTGTGAACCAGATTTTTCTATAAGGCTAGGAATTATTTGAGTTGAGAACTAAAGCCGGAGGTCATTGTTTGGTGAATCTACGTCCTTGGGCTAAATGTCTTATTCTATCCACTTCAGAAATTACTAGAGTCAACAGCAGAACTGCCCATTTCTCTGGTCCATATAAAAAGTAGTAGTAAATGCTGGGAGCAGCCCCAGAGGTTTCCCTTGATCACTGCTGGTGTCTCCCACTGAAGGGCGTTATCTCATTCCTAGTTGACCATAGACTTGAGTGAGGACCATAACCTTGAGCTCACTGAGCCAACAGAACACTAAGTGGATGAACACAGGGGAAGAAAGATTTCTACCATTTCTATCAATCAACCCACCCCTTCCTAATTCCTACCCACCACCCAGGGATGACCTGTTATCTATCCAGATTGCTGAGATTTTGATTGGATCTCATTTACTATTTGGGGCACAGCTAGGATTCCTGCAGGTTCTAGATTCTGTCCTCTGGAATGAGAAAAGATTCCAGCAATCTTCATGGTCTTTATTGTGTGGGTGACTTCACCAAATACCTCCCTCCCTTTTCCTAAACATGGTGACTACTGATATAGGACTTCTGAGTTTAGGGGATAGGTAGCAAGCCCTGCTTTAATCTCAAACTCAAGCCTTGTGCATAATTCAGACCTCTGTGTTGAGGGCTACATGTCACTGACCTGGCTGGTAATAAAGCCACTTTCAGTTTATTCTTGCCCCAATCATGCAGATGGAGCAGGAGGCTGTCAGTCATAAACCAAGGGTGGGCACATGACCCAAGAAGGACCAATCAGGGCTTCTGATCCCTTGATGACAGTAATGATTGGCCCTGCTTTGATCATATGCTCATTTTTGCAAGCATCATTCCTTGTTGTTTAACTGAACCTTGGTTGAGAAGAGCATTTTCCTTTCTGGTAGTGAGGTTGGCAAGAGATAGCATAAAGCAGTTAGGATCCATGTCCTCCACCAGTGGGAGAAAGTCAGTCTTCCACAGAAAGAACAAATTTGACATTTAAAGCAACAGAGAAAGCAAGAATATTCTAGAGAGAGAATGTAAACCCTTCTCCCAATCTTCCCAAGCTACACCTGTACCCTTTGTGAATCCAATATTTCTTTTTTTTTTTTTGTCTAGGTTAGAACTTTCTTGGTTGTGACAGAAATCCAATTAAGTCCTGACTGATTTAGTAGGGGATTACTGGGGGAGGATGTGGGAACATTTCTGGGTTCCTGGCCATTATATGACCTCCAGCCTATAAGCTTAACACTACAGATTAGGTAAAGTAAAAGCACAAAGTCAACAGTGATCAGATCTCCTAAGTGGGCCAGGAGATGCTTCCCAAAGAAGCAATTCAACAGCTGTTAAAGGCGTAGGTTTCAGAACACAAAAAGTGCTATGCAGATTTTAAGGAGCTTCAAGTAACATAGACATTGTAGTAAAAGTGAGGAGGTTCTGTAGTAGGGGGAATATCTTACAAGCCAGGCTATAGCACTTGAACTTTATTCCACAGGCCAGGAGGAGCCACAGTGTAGCTGCCATCCAAGACCCCCAACCTCGCTTATTCAAAGCATTTCTTTTGTTAGGTGGTAAATAAAGAGTAGAGGTTAGATATTAAAAACAAACAAAAAAGCCCAGAAGCAGAACCTGAGATAATCACTGCATTGTTCCTAGAAGCGTGAGACAAGGAGAATGGAACAATGCTAGTTGTTAGTATTCTTGGACCAAGTTGCCCTGCCTCTCTGATCCTCCATCTTCTCATCTGTGAAATGACATTCTCCATTCAGCCCAGGCTCTGATCTGAGAAACCTTTGTAGACTCATGTGCTGACTGGCACCGCCATCTAGTGGGCACCTTTGGAAATCTTCTCACAGGATCACCCCCTACTGCTAGTGTAACTCCTCAACCCTGGAGGCAAAGCACCCCATCCTCTCTTCCTGGTCCCTCAGGGATTGTCTCTCTCAAATTCAGGCTCTTTGCCCCTGGTCTTTCTACTACCATGCACATGAACACAACTGCCTCCATGGGAATATGGCCTTACACCCTGCAAGCTATACTCACCAGGCTGTGTAGAACTTCCTTAAAAACAGCACTGAGAAACATAGAATGGCAACACTGTCAAATAATGGCACTTCCCTGGATCCCTCATTGTCTGTCTTGAATGACTTCCAGCCCTCTCATATTCTTCCCAAAGATTTTGGAAATTGTCAATGCCAGTTGACAACTCCTGTCATCTTGGTGATTGTAATATCTACCATGTTTGCTTAAAAAAAAAAAAAAAGAAAAGAAATAAAACTCTATTCTCACTTACTTGGCTGATGTGTCCTTTGCAGTTCATTCATGAATAACCTATCCCGCCCTATGTTTAATGAGATACCAAAGCCATATGAGATCTTGGGGGCACTGGTATCAATGCTGAAAAGAACACCATCACCAGATGTCCCCTAACAACTGGGCTACTAGTGCCATTGTCAGGCTATTACCAGGACAACACCCCCTTTCCTTGTCTCCCCACCACAGCTGTTGTCATCAATGGAACTCTGTACAACCAATGTTCTATAAAGACCTCAGAAGGCAATGTTCCCGCTCTACAGCCAGAATTTTGGCAAAACAGTCCTAATGGAGAAAACTATGCTTATTTCCAGTTCTATTTGTTTCTGTACCCCAACTTCTCCCTTCTTTTCAACACTGGGACCAGAATAGCAATACCTCTGTTAGCAACCCGGGTCACAGTTCCACCAAAGTAAGTTGTGATTGTTTTCATTCCCCAAAACTTAAATTGGAACAAGGTTAGAGACTGAGTAGGAGAACAACTGGAGGGCCATGCCTTAGTGGCCCTGTTCCTCACTGATATGGACTCCTGGAGCCATTATTTATGGATTTCTAGAACTAGGAAATTCCTTGAACAACATCTATTTCAACCTGGATCCCAGTTGAAGGAGTTGACAGAAGGGAGAAAGAGATAAAGAGGATATAATCAAAATTCCATGAAAAGAAAAGTAGAAAGTGTCCACATTTTCTGGTCATTTCGTATCTTTTAGTATGACTCCCATTTCTTTCATGTAATGTAGAATTAAAATTGTTTACTGACTTGGTCTCTATTCAACTCTGCCAAGGGTGAAACAGAGGGAAAGGGTGTTTTTGTTTTGTATCTATTTTTGGTAGTGTGTTTTGCAAGGTTGCTGTTGTCAGAGTAAATTCCAAGGATTGTTTATTCTCTTATGTCAGCTCAAGATTCTACGCTACTACTCTGTGAAGCTGGGCCTGTCTTCATCACGTGGGAAAGAATCTGGAGGGAGGAAAGGGAAGGCTGAAAGACTTTCCAGAGATGGAACTTGAACTGTCCTGAGAGGAGGCAAATGGCTCAGGTACATGGAACAGAAGGCCTGGCTCTAGCTCTTCTCTTGAATTGCCATCCTGGTGTTGAATACTGTTCAATTCCATTTAGCAAACTCTCATTGCATCCCTACGGTATGGCAGGGCATGTGTTGGCATGCAAGGAATCTACAATTTAGCAGAGAATGTCATGGTTATGGAGCAATACCTAAAAATTAATCTAGATACAATATACAAGACCATAGGAAAAATAAAGGAGGAAGCTATTTGGTAGTTGAGAGGAGAGGTGGACTAAAACAGCAGAAGTTGGAAGGACAAATTCAAAAAAAGGAAGTACTTCAGATGCATTTAAAACTAATGTGAGTCTGAAATCCTACAGTGTTGGAAACAGAATACGGGGAAACTCACTGCCAATGAGGTAGCTGAGTCTTGATTCTGACACCAGTTTCTGAGCAACATCAGACAAGTTTTTCTGCCTCTAACTCAAATGGCCTGATTTGCATTGCCCCAAGTTTCTGTAAGAAGGGAAGAGCCCTTAGTTATTGTAAGACAAACATGGCATAAAAAATATTCTCATTGTACAATTTGGACAATACAAGGAACCAGAATAAAAGTGTGCATTTGCAGAGTCTGGAAATTGGGTCCCCTCATTCACCAATGGATTGAGTGCCTGGTATATACTAAACTTTGTACTGAGAACATAAGATAAAAATGAGTAAAATGCAGCTCCTATTCTTAAAGATTTCATAATTATTCAATATAGTCATGCTTTGTTTTTCCAGAATATCCAACTCCAGCATCCCTTTTTTGACTAGAGCATCTTTCTTCCAGTCCTCCCAATGCACCCACTCACTAACGTCTAACCACCCCCACAATTTACCCAACCTCCAGACCCCTTTTACCGCTGTATCTGTCTTGGGATCCATTCTCACCAACACCCTCAAATCCCTAGTACCCTTGGCTTTTGATTACTCTGCTAGTTTCTAGTTTTGATACAACTCTTGCTTCCTTCCATCTTTTTTTTTTTTTTTAAGTTTATTTTGAGACAGAATCTCAAGCAGGCTCCACACTGCCTGCATGGAGCTCGATGCGGGGCTCAAACTCACAAACCGTGAGCTAATGATCTGAGCTGAAATCAAGAGTTGGATGCTTAACCAGCTGAGCCACACAGGTGCCCCATTTGTTAAAGTTAATTCATTTATTTTGAGAGGGGGAGGGGAGAGAGAGAGAGAGAGAGAGAGAGAGAGAGAGAGAGAGAGAGAGAGAATCTTCCTCTATCTTTTGAATAAATGCTCATTAAGGTCATTAACCACCTACCCGGGGCCAGAAACTTTTCTAGACAGTTTCCTAGATTTTGAGGATATATTAGTAAGGAACACAATTCCTCATGGGGCTTGGTTTTTAGTTTTATTTTCACATAAAGAATAACTATATAATAAAAAGTAAATGTATAATGTCATATAGTGATAAGAGCTACACACACACATACACACGGTAATAAGGGTGGTCAGGGAAACTCTTTGACCTGAATGAAGTGACAGTGAGGAGCCAGGACATTATCTTGGATAAGAATATTCCTCAAAGAGGCCCTGAGGTGGGAAACATGAAGAGTGTGCGCAAGAGACAGCAAAATGTTCGTGGCTGGTTGAGATGATTGATAGGAAGAGTGGTAGGAAGTAGAAGCCAGGGGCCAGCTCAGATAAGGCTTTGGAGGTCATGTTGGACTTCTATTCTAAATGTGATAGGAAACCTTGAGGGAATGTTTGAGTAGGACAGTGACAGAATCGGTGGAGAAGAACAGAGCTAGCCAAGTGCTATTGCAGGAATCTTGGGGAAAAGCATTGGTGGTTTATACCAGGATGGTGGCACTAATTAGAAATGATAAGTACTCAGGTGCAGGAAATAGATTCATAGGTAGAACTGACAAGAGTCACTGACGGGCTGGACATGACTCATTAGGAAATGGTAACAAGACAGACTTGGAGATGACTCCAGGTGAAAAGAGTTGTCATTGAATGAGATAGGGAATTACAGGAGAAAGTGTGGGTTGGCAGAGGGTGAAGAGGGAATGAAAAGTTCTTTTTACATGTTTGAGATGTCTATTAGATATCCAAGTAAAGATATTAAGTAGGCAGTTTGACAGACATTATAAATATGAAATCATCAGATTACCAATGTTTAAAGCCAAGATGCTGGGTGAGATCATCTAAGGAGTGGGTGTACATAGAGAAGAGATCCAAGGACTGAGTCCTAGAGATACCCTGATATTTAGAGGGCTGGAAGAGTGGAAGAACCAACTAAGAAGATGAGAGAGGTAGCCAGAGAAGTAGAAGGAAAATCAGATGAACCCAATGTCCTGGAAGCAAAAAAGAAGCATGTTAGAAAGGAAAACTAATTTTCTGTACACCCACTTGCCAGCCACATATAGATCATATATCAACTCACAGAGCCAGGGAGATTGCTTGTCCCACATATTGGGATTTTCCTTCTTCAAGTGGGCCATAACCCTCGTGAGTTCTCCCCTTACTCTTCACTGGGTAGTGTTCTTGACCAGGCCACAAATTCCTTCCACTTTGCCCATACTCAACCCTTCACATCCTGCAGACAGTCTGTTCCTTCAGTAGAAAGGAAGAAGATCACCCAGTTTCCTTCACTTCTTTCCCCTTTTCTGTCAGAAGAACATATTGGTGTTTTCCTAGTTTTTTTTTTTCTCTTGGCCTTTCCCCATTTGCCACCTTGATCCTTGATTCTCAGTCTCCCTGTTTAGTAAAATCCTGGACAGAGTACCCCCTTGTCCTCAACCAGCTGCCCAGTCCCAGCCTTGGAAATAGAAATACTGGTCTACCTCAAATGTGGACAGTCTCCTATATTCCTCGCTCTAAATTTACCCTCTACACCAGCATCCTTAAAACTCAGGTATAATATTCCTCTGTTCAGAAACCTTTAGAGGGTCCTTCAGAAGAAAGTCCACATTTAATACGGGGTGTTCAGGTAAGGCTCTGCTGTAGTCTGACCCCCCAGTCCTCCATCTCAGCCTTATCTCCTGCTGTGCATGAATGCCCCATTACATAAGGGGAAAATAATCCTCCCCCAAACTACCATGTACTTTCTTAACCACCAGCCAAGTTAATTCCTACACCTGAATTTTACCATGAAGTCTTCAGATGTGAATTCAATCATCATCACTTTCAATGTTTTCTAGAACATCTCTCAAAATAAGTCTCCAGCTCACTAGGTCCTGAAAAGGGGTGGGCATGGTGGGTTTCAAATACAGTGAATTTCCCTCATTGCACAATTACATTTTCTCATCTCTGTCCACTTATAAAAGGTAGTTTTTTTCTGAAACAAATAACCTATAACCACAAAGGGCTTTAGTGTGTTTTCAATTTCACAGTCTTACCTGGTGAGAACCCAAAGTTACACACACCTGGCCTGGTATCTGCTTTCCTGTGGTTCTCTTAGGGATTCCCCCCCTCAGGAAAATCCTGTTCTGGTTCTACAACTTGGCCTGGGCTTCTCATATTCCTACAACCAACCACCACACACACACACACACACAAATTAATAATAACTTAGATCTTTCTCCAAAACACACAGTTCTCAGGAGTTTAAAACTGAGGTAAGAGTTTTAATAGGAGTCTCAGAAAAACAGAGAAACTGAAGGTAAGACAAGAGGAAAGGAAATAACTAAGAAAATAGTATCTAAAAATGTCTTTACATTGAAAGAGCCCATCAAGTATTAAGCAGGAAAAAATTCTAAAAATACACATACCTAGGTATGTACTAGTGACATTTTTGTATCTCAAGGATGAAGAGAGAATTGCAAAAGCTTTCAGGGATGAAAAAAAATATTTTTATAAAGAGCAAGAATTAAAAAAAAAAAAAACATAAGACCTTGTCAGCAATTCTGGATGCTAACATACAATGGAGCTCAATGCCCTCAAAAATCAGAAAGAAAATGCCTGGGTATAGAATTCTAGGTGCAAAATACCAAATCAAATGTGAGGAAAAATAGAGTGCAAGTCCAGGCCCTGTGAGAAACATGACAAAATGGTATTGTGTGTACAAGAAATGTATTAGGGCAAATACTTGTAAGAGACCAGAGAAACTGAGAGGGTGGGTGAGGCTAATCTGACTCCAGATAAAGGAAAGAGGGAGGGAAGAAAGGGTAGATGGGAGTGTCTTAGACTTCAAATTTAGAAGAGTTCAAAGAGCTTTGAGGAAGTCCTCAAGCCCAAGCAGAGTCCCTGGTCTCCCTGTTCATCTTTGTCTAGAGGCAGCCTCTGAGAAGATACACCATGAACTTGCGATGGATCTCAGAGGCTGCAGCAGGGGCTGCAACTCAGTGCCACTCTTTACAATCAGAAATGCAAGGAGTGCGCGCGCACGCGCGCGCGCACACACACACGCGCACACACACACAGCAGCCCTAGGTATGTTCCGAAGGAGCAAGGATTACAAAAGCTTGCCACCCATTCACCCTGTATGTTAAAAATGAAGGATATACTTTACAAAAAGGAATCCAAAAAGAAGTAAAATATGAGAAACAGTAGGAGCTGAGTACATCCCAGAACCAGCAAAGGAAGCTGAGCTGGATAATTATGAAAAGAAAGCCATGTAACCTCAGTGCCTGGTCCAGTATCCTTTCAGTAATCCAGATGATAAAGCATTGCACTTCCGTTTTATTAAGGGCTTAATACACTACGTGGGATTCTGCTACAAATAAAATCTAAGTGACCATAATTATATAAATAAATTGATTTCTGAAAACTGAATCCCAGTCAGAGCACAGAAGGAGTAATTTTAATTAAAGGACAGAACAAAAATGTTGTGAACCTTGACAAAGTGAAAAGGATCATAGCAAGTCAAAGATGGGGGAGGGGAGAAGGGAAGTAGAAAGAAGTGTAAGCTCACTCATTTTCTCACCTTTCAAAACATAAGTATGTCTAAATGTGAGCAGCCAGCAATACTTTATTACTTAAAATGACTTATAGGCAAGTATCAGAGGTAATATCAGAAGTTTAAGTGGTTCTCTTTGGGAAACAAGACAAGGGGGGAGATTTTAATTTGTTTTCTGTCACTCTATATTGCTTGGGCTATACACATGGATGACTTTAAATCATTTTAAGATTTTAAGTATTTAAAGGACCCTCTAGATTAAAAAAAATCCCTCTTATTTGAGAAAAAGTTTAAGAACAGAACCTTTAGTTACAACTCATCTATCATTCTTAGGTTAACAGTGACTTCTATTTTTTTTTTTTTTCTAAGTGCAAAAATTTTAGGCTAAGTCAGATGGTAAGTGGTCTGTTTAGTATTGTTGGTTGGGTTTAACTTTTTCTAGACTGTATACTTAGTATAATTAACTACTTATGAATAAGTTATCTGCCTCTCAACTGTTCTTGAAAGGTTTGCTTATGATTTCCTATAGGCAATTCCTGGAATACGCACACAGAAAATAGCCTAAAGGATCAGAAGGCATGTTTTTATCTCATGCAGTCAGCAAAGCCTACAAATAATCACAGGTGAAAGCCAAAGTTCATCCCTGGACTGAGGTTCCAAGTCCAGTGTTGTTAGAGATCATTACAGGAGTTTCTAATATTACTTTGTCTTGGGGATAGAGACATGATCAAACTATATGGAGTGGATATTGCTGTCAGTTATCTAAGGCTATAAAAGATGGAGAGGCTCTCTTTCTGTTTAATATTGGCATCCTTACTTCCAATCCATGAACATAGTATATCCCTCCATTTACTCAAATCTTCTTTGATTTTTGTTTTCATCACTGTTTTCTTAGTTTTCAGCAAACAAGTCCTATACATGGTTTGTTAGATTAATGGCTATTTCACCTTTTGAAGCAATAATTTTTTTTTAATTCTTATCACATGTTCATCGCTATTATGCAGAAATACAATTGAATTTTTCATGTTTGTCTTATATAACATTGCTAAACTCACTTATTCCAGGAGTTTTTCTTTTAGATTCCTTAGTATTTTCTACATAGACCATCACGTCAGATATAAATAAGAACAGCTTTATTTCTTCCTTTCATATCTGTATGCATTTGATTTCCTTTTCTTTATTTCACTGACTAGAACTATAAACACTATACTAAATAAGAGTAGTGGAAGAGGACATTTTGCCTTGGTTTTGATCGTGCAGAAAAAATCACTCTTTCACCAATTAAAACCTTAGCTATTGGTTTGTTTTTTTTCCCCATAGATATTGTTGAGGTTGAGAATGTTCCTTTTGTTCCCTATTTTTCTGAGAGTGTTCATAAAAAATATGAAAACCTTAGCACCTTTTATATCCTTTAATCTTCCCCATTTATAATTATCTTTTTTTATTAAAAAAAATTTAATGTCTATTTATTTTTGAGAGAGCAAGAGAACATGAGCAGAGGAGAGGCAGAGAGAGAGGGAGACATGGAATCTGAAGCAGGCTCCAGGCTCTGAGCTGTCAGCACATAGCCTGATGTGGGGCTCAAACCCATGAACCATGAGATCATGACCTGAGCCGAAGTTGGATGCTTAACCAACAGAGCCACCCAGGCGGCCCTATAACAAATTGTCTTAAATATTTTTTCTATATACATTTAGAACTCTATCAAACAATGTTGTTATTTTTACTTCAAATAATTTAGAAAAATCAAGGGAGAATATATTATATTTATTCACATTTTTATTGCTTTTTCCTCCTTCCTGATGCTCCAATATTTCTTCTTTTACCATTTGCTTTCTGTTTAGAAAACTTCCTTTAGCTATTCTTTTGGGTAGATCTGTTTGATGACAAACTTAATTTCCTTCATTTAAGGATGTCTTGATTTCCCCTCCTGAAAAATATTCTTGCTGGATATAGGATTCCTATTAACTGTTTGTTTTTTTTATACTTGAAAAATATTGTGCTACTTCCTGCTGGCTTCCATAGTTGTTAATGAGAATGTATCATTCAAATTGTTCTTCCCCTATAGGTAAGTATCTTTCTCTCTTGCTGCTTTCAAAGTTTTTTTTTTTTCTTTCTTTTTAGTTTTTCTTGTCTTTAGTTTTCTTTTAGTTGTCTTGGTGTGGATTTCTGTCCATTTGGGTTTGTCTAAGTTTGCTCAATTTTTTGAATCTGTAGCTTTATGTCTTTTGCCAAATTTGGAGATTTTTTTAGCCAATATTTTTTCACATGTTTCTAGCCTCATTTTATCCTCTCCTTTTGGGACACCAGCGATATAAATGTTATATATATATATATATATATATATATATATATATATATATATATTTTTTTTTTTTTTTTTTGCATAGTCCCACAAGTCTGAGGCACTGTTCATTAGTTTCAGTCTATTCTCTGTTCAGATTGCATAATTTTATTATTCTACCTTAAAGTTCATGATTTTTTCCTTAATCCCCCCTTCCCCTATTTTGCTCTCAGGCCCACTTCTTGAATTTTTTATTTAACTTCTTTATTTTTCAGTTCTAAAATTTCCATTTGATTTTTCTTTGTATCTTCTATTTCTTTGCCAAAACTTTTTCCATTTGTTTCAGAGATATTCATGATTGTTCATTGACCCTTTTTTCTTCTGGCTTTTCTCATTTTTCATTTTGGTAAAGTACATAAAGCATAAAATACACCATGTTAACATTTTTTTTTATTTTTTAATGTTTTACTTATTCTTAGAGAGACAGAGCATGAGCGGGTGAGGGGCTGAGCGAGAGGGACACAGAATCCATAGCAGGCTCCAGGCTCTGAGCTGTCAGCACAGAGCTTGATGTCAACACAGGGGCTCGAACTCACAAGCTGTGAGATCATGACCTGAGCCAAAGTCAGACGCTTAATTGACTGAGCCACCCAGGCGCCCCCATGTTAACTATTTTTAAGTGTACAGTTCAGTAATGATAAGTACATTCATATTTTTATACAAATATCACTACCATTCATCTCCAGAACACTTTTTATCTTGCAAAACTGAAGTTTTCTACTCATTAAAGACTAACTCTCCCTTACCCCCTCCCCTAGTTCCAGGCAACCATCATTCTAATTTCTGTGTCTATGATTTTGACAACTCTAGATACCTCATATAAGTGGAAGCATATAGAACTTGTTTTGTTGTTGTTACTGGCTGATTTCACATAGCATGATGTCCACAAGTTTAATCTGTTAGAGCGTGTGTCAGAATTTCCTTCCTTTTTAAGGCTGGATAATATTCTGTTGTGTGTGTTTATCACCTTTTGCTTATCCATTCATCTGTCAATGGACACTTGGGTTGCTTACACTTCTTGGCAATTATGAATAATGCTGCTATAAACCTGGGTGTACAAATATATCTTTGAGATCCTGCTTTCAATTCTTTGAAACATGTATCCAAAAGTAGAATTGCTGGATCATATGGTAATTCTATCTTTAATTTTTTTTTTTGAAGAACCACCATAATGTTTTCAATAGCAGTTGTACTATTTTGTGTTTCTGTCAACAGTGCACAAGGATCCTAATATTTTCACACCTTGCAACTTGGTTTTTGTGTGTGTGTGTGTGTGTGTGTGTGTGTGTGTGTGTGTGTGTGTGTTTATAGTAACCATCCTAGTGGGTTTGAGGTGATATCTCACTGTGGTTTTGATTTACATTTCTCTAATGGTTAGTGATGTGGAGCATCTTTTTCATGTGCTTTTGGCCATTCATATATCTTCTTTGGAGAAGTGTCTATTCAAGCCTTTTGTACATTTTTTAACTGTGTTGTTTTGTTTTTCTTTTTGTTTTTGATGATTCATCTTTACAATGACTACTTTAAGATTGTCAAGAACTCTAACAACTCTGTCATTCTGGCATCACATTTATTGTCTTTTTTCATTCAGTTTGAGATCTTGGTTCTTGATAGGAGTGATTTTTTACTGTAACTTTGACATACTGGGTTTTGGGTCAGAATCTGGATCTTGTTCAGACCTTCTGTTCTAGCTGGTTTCCCTCCGAAAATGCTTTTGTAGGGGAAGGGGAATGCCATCTTTTTACTGCCAGGTGGGGGTAGAAGTCCAGGTTTCCCATTTGGCTTCCATTAACACTTGAGAGAGAGGGTTCCTTGTACTGTTAGGCAGAGATGGGAGTTCTGGCTCCCTATCAGGTCTCCCTGATTGCTTTTTTTTTTTTTTAATGTTTATTTGTGAGAGACAGACAGAGTGTGAGTGGGGGAGGGGCAGAGAGAGAGGGAGACACAGAATCCGAAGCAGGCTTCAGGCTTTGAGCTGTCAGCACAGAGCCTGACGTGGGGCTCGAACTCACAAACTGTGAGATCATGACCTGAGCTGAAATCGGACGCCCAACCCACTGAGCCATCTAGGCGCCCCTCCCTGATTGCTTTATGGGTATTTCCCAAATGGTCTCCACTGACCCCATGGGGTAAAGGGTGGCTTCATTACTATTGAGCAGTGTTGAAAGCCCCAACTCTCCACTAAGCCTTTCCTGACAACAATATGGTAGGGAGGGGGATTTTTTATGCCTGGAAAGACTCCCCATTCAGGTTTTGCTAGCATGGGTGCGGTGAGGCCACAGTTATTTCTGTAATGTTTGGCTGGGGTAGAGTGATTATTGACTAAAAGTTCTTCTTGCTAGGCTGCCCCTTTCCTGGTTCTGTGGCTACAGAAGGCATGATATTGGGACTATTTTTCTTTTTGTCTGTACCCATTGGTTTTTTGGTTTCTAGAGTATTTAGCTTCAAATCTGGGAGAGATGCATGCACACACACACAAATACACACGTGCACTCCTTCTCTTTCACCTTTGAGTCTTATGTTTGCTTTATATTTAATGTTCAGGGTTTTTAGTTGTATTTTAAGAATAGGGGAAAATGTATTTACCCCATCATCTACTCCATCAGAAGTCTAAATTACTGGTTCATTTAGAGAGTAGTTATAAGTCTATTCAGATTTTCTATTCTTCCTTCCTTTTCTCTCCCTCTTTCCCTCTCTCTTCCCCCTCTTCTCTCCCTCTCTCTCTTTTCTTTGTTTCTTCCTCTTTCCCCCTCTGTCCCCATACTCTTCCCCCCATCCAAGTTAGTTAACATACAGTGTTACATTAGCTTCAGGTATTATGTTTTCTTTTAGTTGATATGGACGAATTGCTTTTCTAGGGCGTTGTCTAAGTCTTCAAACTTGTTGGCATGAAATTGTTCATGGTATTCTTTCATTTCAAACTTCTCTGATATATCTGTGGTTACGTTTCCTTTTCTATTCATCATTTTGATCATTTGTTCCTTCCTCTTTCCCCCTGTCCCCATATCATTCCCCACCCTCAACCTTCCATTATGTTTGCCAAAAGCTTGGGATAGTTGTCTTTTCAGAAGATTATATTTTAGGTTTGATAATGCTCTGCTGTATCTTTTGTTTTATAAGTGAATTACTTATTGCTGCAATAGTCCTTCATAACAAACAAAACTCAGCTTTTAAAAAACAAGCATTTATATCTTACTAAAGAGTGTATGAGTCAGCTGCACAAACCTGGACTAGACTGCAATTCAGTCTCCAAGTTGCAGGTTCTATTCAAGTCTTCTCCTTGGACCAGAAGCTGCCTGGGCATGTTCTTCTCGTGGTGAATGGCAGGCATACAAGAAATAAAACTAAGTTGGGCAAACATGTTTAAGAATAGGGGAAAATGTTGTGTCAAATTTACTAACATTCCTTTGGCTAAAGCAAATTGATGGTGAAGCCCCTTTTCAATGGGGGCAAGGAAGTATATTCTGCCTGGTAATGTAGTATTCTCCCATTGTGTGAAAAGGGTGTGGATATATAATCCTAGTATAAGAGAATGAACAACAGAAACCAATAATTCAATCTAGCATAACTAATTGCTGGTCTTATCTTTATTAACCCCCATTTAATTACTATGGACTCTGTTCTCTAATTTCTTGAGTTGGATGATTAACTCAAATTGTCAGACTTCTTTAAGAATATGAGACTAAGTTTCTCCAAAGGTACTACTTTAGCTGTACCCCATGAGTTTTGATATGTAGATTTTCATTATTATTCAGCTGAAATATTTCCTAACCCCCCTTAAAATATTGTCTTTGGCCCAAACTGCTTCACAGCATGGTTTTAAGCTTCCAAATATGTTTATATAGTCTTTTTGTTATTCCTTTCTAACCTAATTGTACTATAGTCAGATAATGTAATCTATATGATATTGATTCTTTTAGCTTTTGGAGATTTGTGGCCTAATATGTGACTAATTTTCATAAATGTTCCATTTGAGTTTGAGTAAAATTTGTATTAATTTGGGGGATAGGGCTCAATATATGCTCATTATATCACAGTTGTTACATTTTTAACATCTTCTGAACATTTATTAACTTTTCTTAATCTGTCAAAACTATGTTATATGAAAAATCCCCTTCTATTGTAGATGTTATTTTTCCTTGTAGTTCTCTAAATTTTTTGCATTGCACATTTTGAGCCTATGTTTCAGGTATGTAATATTTGGGAACATCCTATCTTCCTCATGAATTGAAATTTGATCATTATAAAGTGACCCTCAAAGCAAAGGGCGTTTTTTAGAGATATAGTCTTTGTCTCATTTTGAGATACCTATACCAGCTTTGTTTTGGCTAGTATTTTCCTGGTATTATCTTTTTCAGTTATTTTTGGTGTGACCTTTGTATTCTTTATGCCTGAAGTAGGTCTCTTATCAACTGCCTACAGCTAATTTCTAAAAATATCTAATTAGACAATATGATCTTTTAAATGGTTTTAGCCCTTTCATCTTGTGGTAGTTTTGCCCTACCAGATTTCATCAATTATAAAACACACATTTTCCCCATATTTTAACATCTTTGAAATTAGAATACTCTCAATTGGTGTTGTAATTAGCAGCTTTTTTTTTATTTCTTAGCAGCATGTAAAACCTAGGTGTATTTTACAGGTTATGTCAGCTTAGATTCTAAGAAATGATATTTTCTCTTTTATATCCTGTTTCTCTCCCCACCCCCATCCCTTTTCTATCTTTATCAACTTATTAAAAGTGTTTTTAAATTTCCTTTTTTTCACCTACATTTGTTTGGAAGTTACACATTCTATTTGTATCATTTCTGTAATTTCTCTTAAAATGTAACAAGATACGTTCTAAAGCTAACCAACATCTTAGGTTGGATTCTCCTAAAAGTTGCCCTTGAGAACAGAACTTGGGCTACAGGCATTTGGGAAGTGACATGAGGAAGACAAAAGAGGGAATGGAAAGTGAGGCAGGAAAAGAGAAAAGATAGTATGGGGAAAATACTCACAAAAAGGTTATTTTTGTGGGTAAGAGGAGCTCAAACCCTCTGAACAACCAAATGAAACTTAGAATTATCCTGCTAGGAGATAAAAATTTATCTACCGACTCCCTCACTGGTTGAAAGTTATCTCTGAACTTCCAGATTAATACCTGCTTAAGTCAGAGAAAGGTCTGTGGTGCAGGATAAAGACATCAGGCATAGAAAAGAGATGTGCTTAAAAATGGTCTCCAACAGCTATCCATGAACTTGGGTAGGCAGAGAGGATATGGGTGGAATATCAATCAGTATTCCTAAACTCCTGCTTTCTGCAGCAACCTTGAACTTTTCCATTCCCATCATCTAGCCTACTTTACATATTCTCAGTATATATTCTAGTTACACTTTTGTATACCTCTAAAAATAATTATTACTTTATACAACCAATGATTACTTCAATTTACCCATATATTTATCAATTTCCTCAACCATCATTTGTTCTTGAGCCTCAGTTCTTTGTGGATTAATGTCTTCTTCCTTTAGTATAAATTTTCTTCACCATCTGAATCTTTAGGTTCCTAGATTTGGATAATAAATTTGGATATTGAGATTGAAAAGTATACTGTTATGCAAATCTTTTTTATTCCTGAGTTTTAGATAGCAAATAGCAAGAGATTTCACAGAGTAGTTCAGCAATGTTTTTCCATAACTGAATTTAGTTTTTTCTTTCTAAAAATGACTTTGATTTCCCCATTTCTGAATAAAATTCATACTCGTATAAAATTATAGGTTCATTATTACTTTCAGCATTATTACTTTGAGCAAAGATAATATTCAAGTGATGTTGATTAGAAACCTATCATTCTACTTTAGTAATGTTATTTTTCCATTTCTTTTTTAACATAATCTCAAGATTTTTTTTTTATCTTCACAATAAAAGAGAGCTTAGGCCTGACCTCTTGCCCTTCTTTTTTTGTTTTGTTTTGTTTTTTTTGTTTTTGAGAGAAAGTATGCAAGTGGGGAAGGGGAAGGACAGAGGGAGAGAATCTCAAGCAGGCTCCATGCTCAGCACCTCAATGCAGAACCTGATGCAGTGCTCAATCCCATGACATGACCCAGCGACCATGACTTGAGCCGAAATTAAGAGTTGGACGCTCAACCGACTGAGCCACTCAGGTGCCCTGACCCTTTCTCTTCTTAAATCCTCTCATTTCAAAATCCTTGCATCTCTTAGTAGCAGAATTATCTTAGACCTGCAGTTGGGCTTAATGTATTCAAACCTCAGCATAATTTTCTTTGTGGCTTTCACTTGTTTCTGGAAAATGGCCTTAGTCTGCCCACCATAGCCACTCTGTTCCTTTCATAATGCTGCTTTCTCTGGGCATATGGACAACCCTGCTCATCTTGTACCATGACACTGTGGGGTTGATTCTTGCCACACTTCTTGCAGAAAGTCCAGTGTGTTTTAGGAACATTCACCATATTTACAGGAATTCTATTGGCTCAGAAATCTCTGGTTGTTCTGAGATGTTCTCTTTGTGTTGTTCTTCTGCACCTCAATGTGTCTACATCTGTATGTACTTTATTTATGCCTTTTGAGATTGTTGTGATCATAGAGCCAAATAAGCAGAACATGCCTGAACTCTACTAAAACCTTGTGCCCCAAAGGCATAGGAAAAAAAATGAAAATACAGAGTTTAGTTAGATAGTAACGAGATGAGTGAACAAAATCATCTGCAGCCTGGTTGCAGGTTCTGGAATTTAGATGATCAAATCAGGTAATTAAAATGGAAAGTTTACAAAAAATGTTGTATGATTGTGTTTTTGAAACATGAGGTAACAATCCAACCTGAAGGATATAGACTGAAGGTCTCCTTTAATTTCAAGATTACTAAAACTGGACTCAGTATGTCAATCTGTGATGCAGGAAGAATCACACTGGGCATTGGTAGCTCCAGGCTTTCATCCCTGTACCAAATGTGTCTGTCCAGTAAGTAACTCCAACTTACCTCAAGTGACCATTATTCTCATCATGAATCTAAAGTCACTGTAAAGCTTAGTGGATTGTGTCTCATAACTCCAGAAATGTGCAGAAATTATAAATATAAAAACTATAAAGTATATCAAACTCATGGCATTAATTTGTGTTACATTTCAACAAAATCTGGTATTGAAAATACTTGTAAACTATAATTGAATCTGGCATACTAACGTATATGACAAATTGGCCTGTGATTCCAAATTAAATGCTTGATTGAAGTTGAATGGCATAAGAGGAAGTGACTCCATTTATAAACAGTGTGGAGTGGTTAAGAGAACATGTATTAAAGAGTTGCTTAATAATGTGGGAAAGATTAACCTAGTGGGTCATGGGTTTGTTGAGTGCAGGCATTCTAAGTTCTTAAAGAAAATGAACATATAAAATTTATAAATATTATTTAAAGTATTTAAAGGTAATCAGTCTGTTAAACTCAAGTTTATTTAACATTAATCAAAATCAAATTCCCTTAAGTACTCTGTCCAGTTTAAGTTCAAGTTTCCATGAAAAGTACTTCTATTTTATATGAAGCTTACCAGATTTAAAATAGTTTAATAAAATGTATAAGCTAAATTCAGGGGGTTAGACAAACTAGGCTTTTAAATTTACAATTTTAATAGGTTTTAAAAATTAAACCCAAATAAATGAAAATAACCTTTTCTATATGTAAAAGCTATCCTTAGACATCAAAAATCTCACATTGAAACTGAATGCAGGATTCACCTTCTTAATGTAATCCTTGCTCCTTCTCTCTAATCGCACCTTGCAAAATTCCTATTGGGTAGTAATTGGACCTTTTACTTTGTCCTCCAAGTCTCTCTCCCTTTCCTGCCTTCTCTATCTCTTTGGCTTCTTTATCCAGAATATAGCACAAATGTAACTTTTTAGATTATCTCTTTCTAAAATTTACAATTTTAGCTTCATCTGGATCTAGCATGCTCTTTATCCATTGGGAAGTGTTTAATTTCAATGACTCTATTTCTCATTCCACATCAGACACAAACCTGTTCACCACCTTAGAGTCACACTGCCTCACTTGCTTTCAAAGTTCTTCCAACTACCAGTAAGTCACTGGAGTGCACAGGCATTCTGCTACCTTTGCTAAACTCCCTGGGCTGGCCAGAGGCTTGGGATTACATGTCCCTCACATTGCACATACCAGTGGTATCTGCACCAAGTTGCCCCTCTACTTCTAGACAGAGGATCTGGTTTCCTGAGTGGCATCAAAGGATGAATAATTCTGGTGCACCTGGCTGGTTCAGTCAGTGGAGCATGTGACTCTTGATCTTGTGGTTGTGAGTTTGAACCCCACGTTGGGTGTAGAGATGGCTTAAAAATATAATCTTAAAAAAAAAAAGAATGAATGAATGATGCAACACTTGTGGGTTAGCTCTCTGTGAGGAGGAATTTGAGCAATGGGAAATAGGAAACAGGAAGGAGCTGGTCAGATAAAATCTTTCCTTCCAACCTGAGGTGGTGTTTTTGGAAACTCTCCAGAAAAGTCCTTGCACAAGGATACACAGCAAAGCGTCTGCCAAGTGACCGTCTCTTCATGGCTTCTCAAAAAACAGTGGCCAGCCCTGTGCTGCCATTATATCACATTGCTTCACATGTTTCTTGACCCTGCTTCCTCTTTTATTTCTTGCCTTCACCTCAGTGGGCTTTATCTCCTGGACAAAGTACAGTATCAGCTCCCGAATCCTTGCCTCAGGTATTGCTTTCTAGAAAACCTCAGCTAAGAGAATCTTTAAAACTTTTGGTTCTTTTCGAGAATCCCAATATTTCCTCATGCTTTTAAAAAGTCTCTTTATTATTAATATATCTAACAGCCAGAGATTATAAAATATGTTTAAAATAAGTGTATTAAATTGTTTTGAATAGAATTCTGCTCTTCATATTGCAACTCATGGTGGGTTATTTCCTTGTTTGTTCTGTGATTTTTGGATAGTGAGTTTATCTTAGGGCTATATTGAACGGCACCCTGAGAATCCTTACCTGAGGGTTTGTCCCTCTGGAGAGGACTTGTATTAATTTTGTCACAGATATTATCAGGTTGGGAGTTCTCAGTCATGAGGGTCGTATAAATGCCAACTCTGCTGTTAGGGATTGCAGGGGCCTTGGGAGATCTTTCCCCCCTTATCCAGATACAAGCGAAGACAAGCTTCCTTGATATCCCTCTTTGTTGATGGTTTGACTTTGTTTTTAGTTTCCATCCTTTTTCTGAAGGTTTAGTAGCTCTTTGACAGTTCTCAGCTTTACATGCAAAAGCTTCATCAAGCCCTCTGGGGACAGATGCAGTGTGAACTCAAGGCCACTGGTCTGGTGTTTACATTCCTTCATTTTTGCCCCTAGGGTTTATATTATTTTATTATAAGCTCAGCTATGCATTTAGAAGACTATTTTCTATATTTCATAATACTTTTATGGGATTTTATAATGGAAGGTTTTGGGGACTTAACTAATTTGCTATACTGCTAGAAATGTAAGGTGTGGTCTGTCTTTAACATAGTAACTAAAATGCAGTGAGTTATTACTATTTGTCAAGCACTGTTATAAACACATTAAATGAATTAACTTATTCATCTTCTCAACAACTAGATGAGGTAGGTACTGTTCTTCCCAGTTTGTGTCCACCAAGAAGAAGATGCCAGGACCAGAATAAATGTGCAAGAATTCTTTTAAGAAAATGCCTGTGTAAAACAAAATAGGGGTGGGGTGGGATAGAGCTGGTAAAGGCTGGGAGAGTCGTTAAACCATAGTCCAAGTCTAACCTTGGGTGAAAAAGAGGGAAGGTGGGCCAAAGGGTCTTAGACTTCACAGAAGTCTGTAAGGTTTAGCAAAGCTGTTGGGGGTGTCTTTGAGCTGATACTGGCTGACAAAGAAGTCCCAAATCTCCCAGGAATGGATCCACTTACTGTTCCTGCCATTTTTCAGTCATTGCTAGAGAGAAGGCCATGAGAGATATGGCCTTATAACAGATGCCATGATAGATTCCAAAGTGCAGCAGCTGGGGCCCTCAGCCAGTCATACTCCCGGGACTAGAAGGTCTGCCAGGTGTATTTTCATGACCACCACACCCTCTTTATGGAAGAGGAAACAAAGAGGCTAGCTAACAGCTAACTTGCACAAGGACACACAGCTGGCACATAGTGGAACCAGGATTCAAACTTAGGGAGTTTAGCTGTAGGACATGACTAAGCTGCATATATAGAGAGGGGTAGAGCAAGAAAGAGTTTATTACATGGGATCTACATACAGAAAAAAAAAGTTAAATAATTGTGCTTATAATTTATGCACATATTTTCAGAGAAAAAGTTCTGTTTTTAATCAAATTCTACAAGGGACTCTATGACATGGGTTGGAAACATACTTAGGGGCACCTGGGTGGCTCAGTTGGTTAAGTATCTGACTCTTGATTTTGGCTCAGGTCATGATCTCACAGTCTATGAGTTTGAGCCCTGCATTGGGCTCTGTGCTGACAATGTGGAGCCTGCTTAGGATTTTATGTCTCCTCTCTCTCTGCCCCCTCCCCAGCTCACTCTCTCTGTTTCAAAAATAAACACTTTAAAAACTAAACTAAAATAATAATAAAAATAAAACAAAAACCTTCAGGGGTGCCTGGTTGGCTCAGTCATTTGGGTGCCGGACTCTTGTTTTCAGCTCAGGTCATGACCCCACAGTTGTGGAATCAGGCTCTGCACTGATCATGGAACCTGCCTAACATATTCTCCCTCTGCCCCTCTCCCCAGCTCACGTGTTTACTCTTTCAAAACAAAACAAAAATAAAACTTTCAGCAGTTGGGAACTTCAAAGGCAGAGGCTTATGAATTTGACAGTGAAATTTAAAATGTGACTATTCCTAGAAATCCAATGACAGTTGATATATTTCTCTCCTCAGTCTGGTTAGTTACAAATTAATATTGTTTCTCACAAGACACCTTTATTTTTCCTTATATTTCCTCCTGTGACAGAGACCTCTAGCTGCCCACTCAGTATCCAATCTTCCTTCTTCATTACTAATTATTGCCCTCCCCCAAGCCAACAGTAAGCTACCTGTATATCCCTACCTCCCTATGTCACTATGGCCATCTGACTAATTTCTAATTGTAAGTAAAAATTGTTGGGTGAACTTTTCAAGAAGTCTTCTTAAAAGGGGATAACTCAGCTGACCTGTGATTTATATCATTCAGGGTCCCAACAAAGAAACAGATGGTATCCTGGAATTAGAATAACTTGGGGAGGTTTTCTATGGATCGGGACTATTGCTAAAGGTGTTGGCAGAATGTATGGAAATCAGGAAGAACAGCAAAGGAGTATGAGATTAGAATAAACTGAGCTGCTATCATCTCTGAACTGGTAAGGAGAGAGGTAGGGCAGACCTCCCTGAAAACAATGACCTTAAGGTAGAGAGACAGCCAGCCAGATGTGACTGTAGGAAGGGAGTCAGAGGAAAATATCCTGAGCTCATTCTTTTCTCGTACTCTATCTCCTGTCATGGATCCCTGTTGGCTGGACCCATTTAGGAAGCCAAGGACAAGGTGGTCTCTGACGTAGACCACATAAGCCAGCCTGCTGAAACAGAGTAGATCAAGCAGGAGAAGAGCAGAGAGTCGATATGAATTAGAATATATGGGCAAAAGCAAGCATATGCACTTTTGCCCTTCCTTTTTTCTTCTCCTTTGGTATATGCATGTGATGGCTGGAGCAGCACTGGCCATTTTGCAACTTTAAAGCAACCTTGAAGATAGAAGCAACCTTCCAAGGATACTAGAACAGAAATATGGAAGAGGCCTGAGCATTAATAACATGGAACAACTACAATCAGCCCTGAAATGCCCACCCCAGATCTTGTTTTATATTAGAAAAATATAAACCTTTGTCTTAGGTCACTGTTTTTCAGATTGCTTATATTTGTAGCTAAATACAATACTCAATGATATACCTTCATAGGTATGTACTCAATACATGACTTTATTGACCCTCGACTATTGTCCTTGATTTTAGTTGACAAACGACATTTTGTTCCTCCTACTTCTCCTGGCTCTGCCTTGTTGCCAGAGTGACCTTCCTCAAATAGTTCTGACATAAGGGGCCCTAATAATGGTTCTCTCTTAGGTGGGGAACTTGGTGTCTGAGGGCCAGACATTGGAGGGAAACTTACTTTTTACTGTATTCTGTTTTGCATTTTGGATTTTGTATCCTATATACACATTACCTAAAGTAATTGTGGTTCACAATAATATAACTCAGAGTGTGGTTCTCTGGGGAAAAAAAAGTAAAGATTAATTTAAAATATTCCATCATGTCACTGTCCTCCACAAGATTTTCGAAGACTTTTTTTCTTTTTAAATTTAAATCCAAGTTAGTTAACATAATAATGATTTCAGGAATATAGTGATTCATCACTAACCTATAACACCCAGTGCTCATCCCAACAAGTGCCCTCCTTACTGCCCCTCACCCATTTAGCCCTTCCCCCCACCCAACACCCCACCAGCAAACCTCATTTCGTTCTCTGTATTTAAGAGTCTCTTATGGTTTGTCTCCCTCTTTTTTATATTATTTTTGCTTCCGCTCCGTTATGTTCATCTGTTTTGTATCTTAAATTCCACATATGAGTTAAGTCATACGATTTCTTTTTCTGACTTATTTCACTTAGCATAATATACTCTAGTTCCATTCATATTGTTACAAATGGCAAGATTTCATTCTTTCTCATTGCCAAGTAGTATTCCGTTGTATATATAAACCACATCTTCTTTATCCATTCATCAGTCCATGGACACTTGGGCTTTTTCCATACTTTGACTATTACTGATAGCGCTGCTATAAACATTGGGGTGCATGTGCCCCTTTGAAACACCACTCCTGTATCCCTTGGATAAATACCTCACAGGGCAATTGTGGGGCCGTAGGGTAGTTCTATTTTTAATTTTTTGAGGAACCTCTATACTGTTTTCCAGAGTGGCTGTACCAGTTTGCATTCCCACCAAAAGGACTTTTGGAGTCCAACTTCTCTATGTACACTTTTTCCAGTAATAATGTGCCTTACCAATTTGAAGATGAACATTCTTCACATTTTAATACTTCTGAAGCTGACAGATTCTTATAATTGCTGTTATCCAGGTGGCAGCCATGACATTGTTGTCTGCCCATGCACAAACTTAGATGTCAGCCCTCATTCAAATTGTCATTAAATGGTTTGTTGACTAAAATGGAGAAGCATTGCAGTGGTCCAAGATGCCACCAAAAATGAGACCTGTCTGTTCTCCGCAAACCTTTTGTTGACATCTTTCAGCAAGATAAAAAAAAAAAAAAATGTCAGCATCAAAACACAGAATGAACACCAGCAACTTGGGAAAAAAAATCCCAGAGACAATACTGGAGCACTCTTAAAAATATTACTAAGGCTCCTGGTCACCCAGTGGCTGACAAAGTGTGGAAAAACTCTGATATCAACTCTGCATTGAAAGTAATTCAGAGGACTTGGATTCTAGGGAAAATATAATTTAATGATACTTTACCCAATTTTTAAAACTTTGTCAGATTTATTGAGGTAAAATTTACATACACTAAAATTTAAACTTTTTGAATTTTTTTAATGTTTATTTTTGAGAGACAGAGTGTGTGAGCAGGGGAGGGGCAAAGAGAGAGGGAGACATAGAATCCAAAAACAGGCTCCAGGCTCTGAGCAGTTAGCACAGAGCCCGATGTGGGGCTCGAACCCACTGACCACAAGACCATGACCTGAGCCAAAGTCAGACGCTTAATCAACTGAGCCACCCAGGCACCCCAAGATTTACACTTTTTAGGTGTACAGTTCTATGCATTGATTAAAAATGTATGTCCTATAACTACCACTAAAATCAAGAGATAGAACATTTTGAAAGTTTCTTATGCCTCTTCATAGTAAATCCTTCACCCATACCTCTAGTCCTGGAGGCTTCTTTCACTTAGATGACTGTTTTTGCATTTATCAGTAGTTGATTCCTTTTTATTACTGGGTAGTAAGTATTCCATTGTCTGATTATACCATAGTTTATCCATTCACAGAAGAATATCTGGATTGTTTCTAGTGTTTGGCAATTATGAATAAAGTTATAAATGTTCAGGTATCAGCTTTGGTATGGATATGTAGTATCATCTCTCATAGGTAAAAACCTTAGGAGTAGGGTTGCTGGTCATCTGGTAAGTACATGTTTAACTTTATAACAAGCTGATCAATTGTTTTCCAAAATGTCTGCACCATTATACATATATTCCCACCAGCAGTGAATCAAAGGGCTAGTTAAACTGCAACCTCACCAGCTCCTAGAATGATTAGCTGTCTAAAACTGTAGTCATTGTATAAGTTTGTAGTGGTCTCTCACTATGGTTTTAATTTGCATTTCCCTAATGGTGTTGGGCATCCGTTCATAGGCCTATTTGCTGTCTATATATCTCCTTTGATAAAAATGCCTGTTCAAATCATTTTAATTGGATCATATTCTTATTGGGTTATGAGTGTCCTTTGTGTATTCTAGGCACCCTTTATCAGATATGTGTTTTGTAAATATCATCTTAGTCCGTGGCCTGTCTTTTCATTTTCTTACAGTGTCTTTCAAAGAGAAGACTATTTAATATTTATGAAGTCCAATTTGTCAAGTATTTTTCCTTTGTGGCTCATGCTTTTTGTATCCTAGGAAATCTTTGCCAAACCCAAGGTCACAAAGATTTTCTCTTGTTTTCCTGTAGAAGTTTTATAGGTTTTAGATTTTTACTAGTAGATAGTCTATTTCAGATTAGCTTTTGTATATGGTTCAAGGCATGGATTAATGCCCAATTGTTTAATTATATTTCCAGAAAAACTTTCTCCATTTAATTGCTTTTCAACTTTTATTGAAAATAAATTGAACGTATGAGTCTATTTTCTGTTCTGTTCCACTGATTTGTCTATCCTTTTGTCAATTCCAAACTATCCTGATGGTTGTAGCTTATAGTAAATCTTGAAATCAAATGTTTTAAGTCCTTTGTTCTTTTTTCAAAAATTATTTTGGCTACTGTCACTTTGTTCTTTATAAATTGTAGCCTCAGCATTTCAATTTCTATAAAAATAAACCTAAAATTTTGGGATTGGGAAATTGTGTTGAACTTAAGATATCAATTCTCCTCAAATTGATCTGTAACAATAATCTTCCAATCCATGAACACAGTATTTCCCTCCATTTTATTTAGGTCATCTTTTTATTTCTTTCCCTGCTGTCTTATAGTTTTAAGAATAAACCTTGCATATATTTGATCTATCTCTAAATATTTCATGAGTTTTTGGTGCTATTATAAATATTTTTAAAGGTTTTATATACTTTTGAGAGAGAGCGAGAGTGGGTTAGGGGCAGAGAGAGAGAGGGAGACACAGAATCTGAAGCAGGCTCCAGGCTCTGTGCTGTCAGCACAGAACCTGATGCGGGGCTCAAACCCACAAACACAAGGTCATGACCTGAGCTGAAGTCAGACGCTTAACTGACTGAGCCACTCAGGTGTCTCTTTGGTGCTATTATAAATGGCATCTTTTTAAATTTCTAGTTCAATGGTAGTATATGGAAATAAAATTGATTGTTGTGTATTCACTTTGTCTCTTCAGACCAGGATACATGCACTTGTAACTTGTTTTTAGATTCTTTGGGGTTTTCTATATAAACAACAATGGTGTCTACAAATAGTCTTATAATTCTTCCTTTCTAATTTTTATATCTTTTGTTTCTTTCTTGCCTTATTGCACTGGCCAGACCCTCCAGTGTAATGTTGAATAGAAATAGTGATTTTCCTCTCTATGTGTATACAAGGTTGATAGATGATAAATGTAAGTATAAAAAAGCTCTTTTGATAAATACAGTAGGAAATTTTAAATGAGAGCATTTTGTCATGGTTTAATTGGCAGCATTTTGCTGTGCAATGTCACCTAATATGATGGTGTATCTTACCACAGATGACGTTAGATACAATGAAATTTTGTAATAGAGCAGCCATATTGCATATTCATAGACTATGATGTGAATAGTGCCTTGGAGTTGCACAATGTTAAGGCCCTGATATTAGGTTACATGTGCCTAGGGGCTTCATAGTTTATATTCTTCTGATACCATTTCATTTAACTGAGAATAGGGTGCTCATCTTAAGCCTGAGCCCGGTCTACTACTTAAGGCTACAGATGGTTGATGAGCAGAATGCATCTACTAGGTGTTAACTGTGATACATTTGATCAGGTAACTCTCAAAAACTGTGAAGGGTCTGAGATTTTACCTTACTTGCAAGCTAACAAATTAGTCTGGCACAGTTTGATGGATGCTTCCAGAAGGCACAGAATTCTTGGACAAGAGACTTTATTACTCATAGCACAAGAGCCCCGTGTTTGCCTTGGTTCTCCTTGCCCACCAAGTGCCATGGGACAATGCAGGGCTGGGCCCAGGTGAATGCTGAGCCCAAAATAGATTTGTGTTACCCTCCCACCTCCATTAAACCCCAAACTTAGGGAACTTCAGTCTTCAACTTCAGCTGCAAGCAAAATTGTTGAATCTTTGCCTTAAAAGGAGACATTATTTTTATTATCCTAGACACCAAACAAACGTGTGCTCTACTCTGGAGGGAGATACTATTCCCCTCTTCCAAGGATATTTGCAAGACACCAGTGAGAAAATAGCTCAGAGTGTTGTCAGTGCCTCTGCTCAGAAGACGTAACCTAGAGAGAATTGTGTCCCAACAGTAATTCAGTCTCAATTGTCAACTGGCAAAAGTATTTGTGTAGAGGGTAATGCTTCCACTTAGTTTGTCTCTAGCTGTTTGTCCCTAGCTTCCCATATGTTCAGCAAACCTTTCTTCTTTGTCTAGACCCACAGTTAGACTACATTTCCCAACTTGCTTTGCAGTTAAGTATGGCCCTATGAATGAGTGGCCAATGACACATAGATGGAAATGATGTTGCCATCTCCAGACATGGCCCATAAAATCTCCCCACACAATTCTCTATGCCCCCTCTTTTCCCACCCTCTTCCAGCACTCATTTAATGCTGGTGGTGGTGAAAGGTGGTGAAGTCACATAATGGGAGGCATTTGGGTCCTCAAATAATTACATAGAGCAGAGATTCTCTTCTTCCTGCTCCAATATGCATCAAACTATGACATAACTGAAAAATCAGTGACTTTTTTGTGGATTGACAACAGAAGTTTATCAATTATCGTACCTAGCAATACATACTCTAGCTAAATACATCATCCTTTCCTTCATGCCACCCCCAACTTAAATTCCTCCCCATTACATCAGGACTAAGTGGGCACTAATTTATCTGATATTTCTTAAATACCCCCCTATTAAGTATTAACAACATTAGAGAGGCTTTCAACTCTGCTGGCTATTGTGTAATTTGGGGCAGCACATGGTACCACTGTCCAGTGGTACAGGGTTGTACTGGGTACCAGGGTAGGGACATCTAAAGGGCAAAGGGTCTTTCACATCACAGAGCAAGTCTTGGTTACTAACATCATGAAGGTGGGAGTTGGGGAGATGATCAGGGGAAAATTAGTGTCTGCTGCATTTATTAGCATCTTTGTGATATCCATTGGGCCTCCCAGAAATACCTAAGTGGGAGGCTGGTTCAGAGGTGACAAGTCCCCATTAGTGGTAGAAGGGACTCAAGGAACACAGGCTACATGTTCTTCTTCACAGCCCTTTTTAAACTTCAGAGGTCAAATCCTGCCTACCTGTTTTAAGATTCCTTTTTAAAGAGCAGCTTTAGTTCACAGCACAATGCAAGGGAAGGTACAAAGATTTCCCATATGCCCCCTGCAACTTTCCCTATTTCCATCTCCCATCAGGGAGGCACATTTGTTATAATTGATGAACCTACATGGGCACATCATAATTACCCCAAGTCCATCATTTAAGTTATGGCCCGCTCTTGGTGTTGTACATTACATGGATTTGGACAAATGTATAATGATATGTATCCATTATTATGGTATCCTACAGAGTATTTTCACTGCTTTAAAATTCTTTTTGTGCTCTATTCATCCCTCCCCAGCTCCTTCTCTGCCTCTCCCCTAACTCCTGGCAACCACTGATCTTTTTCCTGTCCCCATGGTTTTGATTTTTTTCAGAACATCATATAGTTAGAATTATACTATATGTAGCCTTCTCAGATGAGCTTCTTTCATTTAATAGTACTTATTTAGGGTTCCTCTATATCTTTTCATGGCATGATAATGCATTTATTTTTAGCAGTGAATAATAATCCATTGCATGGATATACCACAGTTTACCCATGCACATACTGAAAATTTTTGGTTGCTTCTAAGCTTTGACAATTATGAATAAAGCTGCCATAAACATTCACGTTCAGGTTTTTGTGTAGAAATAGGTTTTCAACCCCTTTGGGTAAGATAAGGAACATGATGGCTGGATTGTGCAGGAAGAATATGTTTAGTTTTGTAAGAAACTACCAAATGGCCTTCTAAAGTGGCTGTATCTTCGTGCATTCCTACCAGCCATGAATGAGTTTGTTTCTCTACATCCTCACCAGCATTTGGTGTTCAGTGTTTTAAATTTTGGCCATAATAGATGTGCAGTGATATTTCACTATAGTTTTAATTTGCACTTCTTTGATGACGTTAGATGTGGAACATCTTTTCATATGTTTATTTGCCATCTGTGTATCTTCTTTGTGGATGTGTCTGTTAAGATTTTGGGCCATTTTTAAATTGGAGTGTGTGTTTTCTAATTGAGTTTTAAGAGTTCTCTGTATATTTTGGATGACTGTCCCTTATTAGATATTTCGTTTGCAAATATTTTCTCCCAGTCTATGGCTTTTCTTCTCATTCTTTTAATATTGATTTTTAGAGAGCAGCAGTTTTTAAATTTTAATGAAGTCTAGCTCATCAATTATTTCCTTCATGGATCATGCCTTTGGTGTTGTATCTAAGTCCTCATGGCATCCTTAGCCATACCCAAGGTCATCTAGGTTTTGTTCTATGTTATCTTCTAGAGTTTAGTTTTATATTTTAAACTTCAGTGTGTGACCACCTGTTTTTGTAAATGAATTTGTATTGAAACACAGTGACACTTATTCATTGATATATTTTCTATAGCTGCTTTCATGCTATGGTAGAGTTAGTAGTTGTATTAGACTGTATGACTCACCAAACCTAAAATAGTTATTCTCTGGCCCTTAACAGAAAAAGTTTGCTGATCCCTGGTATGAAGCCATAATTAAACTCATTGTATATATGTAGAAACTGAGGGTCTATATATTTAATTAATTGCATTTAATTCAAAACATGTCCATGGTTGAGCCAATTGGTCAACTAGGACTTCAGATTCCATCCAAGTGTCCTTTTGCTTGTTCATTCTATAGAAATTCTGCACAGATCTCCTTATCCAGAGAGTTTGACTTAAAAAAAAAAAAGGGCATACAATATGCTGGATCCCTAGCATCCTCCCTTTCCATTCTATCTGTCCCAAGAGCCAAGGTGGCCTAACCCATCTTTGGGAGATAAAAGACAAAATAACAAACCATATTCCAGAGCCCCTGGTTAAAGGAAAACTGTGAAGTGGTCTCAGAGTTGTACGGACTCTGATTTGAAGGCAAAGGAGATGGCCAATAGCCCCCAGTTGTCCTTCTGCCCAAAGAGCCCAGCTGGGCTGACAGGGAACATGACATCCAATGAGATGAAACCTCGAGGACATTTCTGATTTCTGAGGTTAGTGAGGGCTTTTAGCTTGTGTTGCCATCAAGCTCACTATAACTTGTTACATGTGTATTATGATGTGTTCATTTAGAAAATAGAACCCAGGAAACCCCTTGCATCACTTTATCCCTCTGAATTTTAAATGTCAATATTTTACCCTCATCCTTTCTCATTATCTTCTATCTCTGGCTCACATATCTTGCTGTCTCCTGTTTGTGCCCCCCCCCCACTCTTCTATCCCTCCCCCTCTGAGTTCATCTGAACATTCAGTCCCTGAAGCACTCCATTTTATCCTAATCTATCAGCTCCCTTCCAAATTTCCTTCTTTCCCCATCCATCACTTCAACCACTCTATTACCCTCAACTCTGATCTTGCCCACTTGTCCTTACACGTACCTGGCAAGCATCCAATTTTGGATCAATCCCATTGTTCACTTTCTCCTCTCTCTCCTACCACAACCTACTCTGAGCTGCTGCAGACAATTGTAAAACCACGAGGTCTGAAGCCACTACAGATTTCTCTGCTCCACACTCCTTAGAATCCCACCTCAGCACAAACATACCTTCTTTCAACAGCTGCTTCTCACATTTCCTCAGAAACAAACTATGGTGGACATTTATTGGTTGACTTCCCAGCATCCACTCCCCCTTTTCCTCCCCAAAGCACCCAGATTTTCCTTTGAGGGAATTCCCTACCCCCATTCCCAATGATATTGTTTGGGTGGGTTTGACTTCATTTCCAGTTCTAGGAGTGGGCTCTGATGAGCTTAAGCTAATCAGCTCTCCTATTCTTCCTTCCAGAGTGATTGGTTCATCACAGATGAGCACACTACCCAGTGTGCGCCAGTGGGCCATGAGGAGACCATCATAGGGGCTTCTGGGAAATAAGCTTTCTCTGCCTTCTGCGGGAGCCCTGAAGGAGACCTTCCCTGTCTGTGGGTTGTAGCGTGGATATGGTGTCTCTAACTTCTGAAACGCGGGGGCAGGGTAGACAAGATGATCTCAGGAGCCAGATGGAATCCTGAGTGTCTGGGTCAAACTATGCCTGCATTCAGGTTTGCCTTTAGACTCAAGTTCTATCGATCGGTCAGCAAATCTCCTCATTGTTTTTAAAGCCAGTTTGTGTTGAGCTTTTCATTATTTCCTTCTAATTCATGTCCCATTCCAAAATTTTACCTCTACCTTCAAATCTCCTCCATTTCACTTCAAATAATCTTGTCTCCTGGTTCAAGGAAACAACAGAAGCCAACTTACAGGAAGGCCATCAACTTCTTTTCCTGTCACCTGCAAGTGTTTCTGAATCTGAATGTATCATCCTCCTTCCTTCTAGTGTTTCCCTCCACCTGCTCAGAAACTCAGCTTCTTATCTTTGCCTTTTTTCTTTCCACTTGTTCCTTCTGCTTGCCTTTCCTCCAGTTTAGAGTGCTTTCCAATGTAAAAACAGGCATAGTCTTTCTCAACGCCACCTCTTCACGTCCCGCCTCTCTTCTATCCTTCTCTGCCAAATTTTTTGGGCAGGCAGGGAAATTTACTCCTATTTGGAGGCATGCCTAAATAGGGATGGAGTTCCCACCTAGTAGGCAGGTTTGCATAGAACAAAGAGGTGGCTCAACACAGAGGGCTGTGCGGCAGACCTAGATTGGAGCCTCACTGACCTTTGTTATAGTGGAAGCCACTGAAGTTGTTGGGATCTCCCAGTGAGTATGAGGGGTAAGAACAGGAGGATTAAAGTAAAGCTTTGGGGGACACAGATGCTTAAGGAGGAAGTGGGAAAAGCCATATTTGAATGAGACCATGGTAAATGCTCAGTGGTAAGAGGAAAATGAGAAGGCTTCCAGAAGCCAATAGAGAAGCATGCTCCAAGGAAGAAATTTTTGGCTGACTGCTACCAAAAGGTCAAATATGACAGGACAGAATCACCAGATTTGGTAATATCTAGAGTTTCAAAGTGGCAGGAGGAACAGAAACCAGCTTTCAGTTGGGTAGGAGAGTAAATGAGAGGTAAGAGGAGGAAAGTACACCTAAAAATGATGTTTTTCACCTTTCCAACTGCCTTAGTTCAGATTTCTCCAAGAACAGACCCTGGATGAGTATTTAAGCACAAATAGCATACGTGGGATATTAACTCTGCAAGTGCAGTGAAGTAAGGGAAGGGAGACAAGGAAAGGAGAAAAGGCAGGAAATGTGGCACTATTGGGCAAGGCTGTGCACCAGGCCTCAGAATGGTTCCCCTGAACATGTATCCACTGACCCCCATGCCCTGTTAGGAATGCCTCTGGAGGCCTCTTCCCTACCAACACTCAGACCCTCACACTTGCCAAGTGAGTTCTTATGGCATCTGAGAAAACCCTCCAACTCCAGGTGGGAAGAATTCACTGTGCTGGACCTGAAAACCACAGCTGCTGTGAACACTGAAGAGTCCAGGGAGTGCAGGGTGGGACATCAGCCCATCATCTGCCATACCAACCCCACCCAAGACCCCTTTGCCAAGTCACCTAACTAAGGTAATAAAAGGGGCCTTTTGAAATGTAACTCAAGGAAGGCATGAGGTTGAGACTTAGCCTAACAGAGAAGATGAGAAATTCACTATGCCAGCAGGATATTACTCTTTGCAGAGGTTTGAGAGGTCTGATTCAGTTATAGATAAAAACGTTTCTCAGCCCCATGCTCTGTTATTGAAATGTGGGCCAGAATTAGGGGAAGGAGTAGGGAGAGGTAGAGATGGTATCACAATGTTCTTCTGCCCTTGGATTCTTTGTTGTAGAAGGGTGGGAAGGGACATAGCCAACCCCTGGTCAGGTCATCTTACTACATTGTTCTCCTGTGACTGAGCTCTATATTAAAATAGAAAGCCCAATGACTTGATCTTTCTCTTCTTGCATGTATCTGTACCATCATTGTTCCTCAACAATTACTGACCATGCACCATATGCTAGGTAGGACCTGGGGAAACAGTTTGCCTTAAAGGTGAGCAATGAACCTTAGACTGAGCCAACAAATGGCTGGCTACAGGACTGTGACCATGCAGTCTCAAAACAAGAATGGACGTAAGATGAACCAGCAGGCGAAGACTACTCCCACTCCACTCCCTCTCCACTCTCAGCCCTTTCTCCAAAGGTAAAGGGTGGAAGAAAAGCAAGGTGTTCTGGGGAAAGAATAAAACTGAGCGGGCTAGAAGAGACTGGCAGTGCTTAAAGCTGAGCTAAAGCTTGGTAGAGTTGTGGGCACCATGAACAATCTCCAACTACACAGTGTTAAGTCTCCCTCCTATTGTATTATAGAGGCAGAATTGTGAGGGTACATCCATGCCTCCTGAATCTGCAGCCTGGAGGGAGAGGAAACAGCCAAAGAATAAAAATCCAGGTGACCTAGGGGTAAACTCTTAAGAAGAGTGATCCCTGTGTTGGCCAAAGGGAAAGAACTGAACAACTGAACGCCTGTAATCTTGGGTCTTCTCTGGATGACATCACCTTTGGTGGCTTTGCCCCTCACACATTTCTGGGATTCTTCTTGCATCTGGAAAAAAAAAAGACCCCATGGATAACAACACATGGGGAAGAAGCATGCATATTTACAAAGTTTTACATGCTGGGAAACAGGAAAGGGGAATCATGGGCATTTAGGACTCCTGAACAGTGGACTTGTTTTAAAAGTGGAAGATTATGCCAGGACTAAGTTCCATGGTTTGAGTTGGAGACATTTTGCTTATTGTCACACTCTCACACCCATGACTGGGATGGCACCACTGGCTGCTCAAGGGCATACTCCTCTCCTTCCTTAAGCTTCTGGTTGAAGCCCCCTTCTGGCTCACCTTTCTTTCTCCAGGTAGCAGCCCTGCCCATTTGCTCAGGTATTGACTTTGCAGCTTTTCCAGTCTCAGTTTAGGCTCACGGTGTCTGTTCCCTCTAGTTTTCCAAGCTCTCTGCCTGTGTTCATGAAGAAACTCAAATCTCAGCTCTGAAATTTTCTTTAATGAGCCAGCAAAATGAGACAGGAATGTGGGAACTGTGTGTTGGTAAAGAGCAAATTCATTGTTGCTTCTCTCCACTCATTGTCCTTCAGAACTGAAGAACAGTCTCTACCCTCCCTGCAAGTTCTTTTGAGGTCTCTATATTATTATTTTTAATGTTTGTTTATTTTTGAGAGCGAGAGAGCACAAGTGGGGGAGGTTCAGAGAGAGAGAGGAAAACACAGAATCTGAAGCAGGCTCCAGGCTCCAAGCTGTGAGCACAGAGTCCAATGCGGGGCTCAAACCTACGAACTGTGGGATCATGACCTGAGCCAAAGTCAGACACTTAACCAAACGAACCACCCTGGTGCCCCTATATTATTTTTTAAATATTCTTTCTGGTTTGTGCATCCTACATGGGAGATCCCCATTTTTATAACTACAGGGAAGAAATTTCAGGGCTCTTCCTCAAGCAGCTGACTAGCTTGCTTATGTACTGGCTGCATGTTGCACAGATATCATGAAGTATAGCTGAAAGGAATAGCTGAAAGGTCACCCTCAGGTACACTTAGAGAATTTAGAAGGAGCTAGCAGCCAAAATATGCCACAGAGAGGTCAGCAACCAATTCCAATAAAGTAGCTAACAATTCTGAGTGTCCAAAGTGCCTCTAAGCCTAAGCTCTCTGTATTGAATCATTGGATCTTCACACATCCCAGGGAAGGTCCATCCTGTTGTTTGCTTCTAATTATGAAGAAATGGAGACATATACCACTAATTTGCTCAAAGTCAACTGGTAAGCAGTAGGAACAAGATCTGACCCAGGCACCCTGGCTCCAGAGCCCACGCTCATAATCCTTGCCTTTCTACCTTGGAAGGGTTTCAAGCTCCCTGTCCCTAAAAAGCCTTGCCAAGAGTAAGGGCCTTCTCAGATCTTCTAGAAAAATAAATTGTTCCTTCTAAGGGCCAGTCTTACACACACCAGGTCAGGTTAGCCCTTACACACTTATAATCTGTACATGTGTTAGAGACCTCCTCCCCTGGCCAAGTGTGCCTTATTTTTGGGGGGATGATATAAAGTATGTATGATTATTAAGGACACTGTACAGATAAGGCACCATACTCAGGCTCTGTATGACAGTACAGCCTGGTCCAAGCACTACTTTCCTGCAGTAAGAACTTTTGAAGCAGAACAAGGGTCAGTTTCCCAGATGTCTCCAGAGCCACCAACAAGCCCTTAAACCACTGTAGGGCTCATTGTACATCATGCCTCTATCCTACCTTGTACCAAAAGGATTTAGAACTGAAAAAGAATGAAGTCTTGCCATTTGCAGCAATGTGGATAGAATCAGAGGGTATCATGCTAAGTGAAATATGCCAGTCAGAAAAAGACAGTATCACATGTTTTCACTCATATGTGGAATTTGAAAAACTTAAGACCATAGGGGAAGGGAAGGAAAAATAAGTTACAAGAGGGAGGCAAACCATAAGAGACTCTTAAATACAGAGAACAAACTGAGGGTTGATGGGGGTTAGGGGGTTGGAGGGGTGGGGAAAATGGGAGATGGGCATTAAGATGGGCACTTTTTGGGATGAGCACTGGGTATGGTCTGTAAGTGATGAGTCACAGGAATCTACTCCCTAAGCCAAGACTACACTGTATACACTATATGTTAGCCAACGTGACAATAACTTATTTTTTACAAATAAAAAAATAAAAAAATAAAAATACTTTGCCATTAAAAAATTTAAAAAAAAAAAAAAACAGACCATGCATGGAGTCAACTTATTCTCCGGGGGTAGTCACATAGGAAGGAGCTGAGGGACTAATACACAGACTCCATTCTTCTCCCCACTAAGATCTCCTTAGTCCAGGGCTTCCTACTGGAAAAACCCAGTCAGATGCCAGAGGGTGAGTGTCACCCCCATAGAGCAGCCTTCTGAGGCCCAGAGCAAGGTGGAGAAGATGGAAAAGGGGGTTTGGTGGTGCAAAAAGAAGGTATCCCCCAGCCAAAGCAAAAACTCTCATTTCTTTCTTATGGTCAGTATTGCATTAACATGGACTTCTCCAGTCAACCAAACCTCAAGGGGGAAAAAATAATATCTTTGATCTTGACAAAGGGAGCTGCAGCACTCTATCCTCTTCCCCAAGGAGGGAACTAGAATTAGAAGGGGAAAGTGTGTACTCTTCTCTCTGAAGAAAGATTCTTAAGATAATTAAGTTACTCTTGTCCCAATTCTGTATTACCTCATGTCCACAATTCATTATCCATAGTTCCAAAATCCAAACTACTTCTGGAAACTACGGGGTTTTTTTCATACTTTGTCAGCAAAACACAACCCACTGACATGAACTCTTTATAACCATTATTCCTCTTAGCAGGAATGTCTGTTTTCTTGCAGGACAATTGTTTGATTACTAAAGACTTCCCTAGATCCTGTATTATGTAACATACCCATAAACTTTTATATACACATACAGTGTATATAATTTATATATAGTCTATGACTTCAAAACTCTGAAACATTTCTAAATTCCAAAATCTGTCTGGCCCCTAGGTCTTCAGATGAAAGATCCTGGACTTGTGTTCTCATTTACTTTAGCTCCATAATATTCTTTGGAAAAGAGAGAGGGAATTTTATGTTCTTCATTTATAATTAGTAGACTTTCCTTACTTGGACTTTGATATAAAGTTCTTTTAACTCAAAATTAGTTTATCTCCCTGCCCTTTTTGAATGTTATGTAAAACTTTGGAAGACAGTAGACTATGGTACAGAATCATAGCAGAAGGGAGAGGAGAAGCTAGAGGGATGCTCAGAGAATTTACTGAATAGACTGAGGACTGTTAGTCAACATCAAGGGCACTAATGAAGTTCGTACTTAACAGCACAGATTCTAGAGTCAGACTCCCTGAGTACAAATCTCAGCTTTACCCCTTACCACTCAACCTCTTTGTGCTTCATCTTCTATTTTAATAATATAGCCAAATCCTATTAAAATGATTTTTCACAATCACCATCATGTGAAGTGTTTCCTTTGCCATGTGGGGATACCAGAGAATTTAAGTAATATACCCAAGGTCAGGCAGTGAACTTGAGGCAAGTGAGGCAAGTGAGGACTGCCAGTCAGATCTCCTCCCCAAATTGGGTTCTTTCCAATTTGTCACCTGCCTCATTCACAGAGGCTTGCCCCTGCCTGACCCCTGCAGGAGGGGAACATGTCACACAGTGTTCTTGGCCAGCCAATTCTCAAGCAGGAAGAAGTCTGAGATATTTCCAGAAATGTTAGCTTTTGATACTCTTTGTTTTACATCTCCACCCTGATGATTTAACAAATAGCAATCACATAATCCAGACAGTGCAACTTGACTTTGCTTGCAGAGGGATCAGGCCTGAATAAGTGGATTTGATTGTCTTAGGGGAATTAGAGGCTATTTTCTAGTTTAAAGGAGGAACCAAGAGCAAGTTGCTTTTCTTCTAAATGCATGGGCCTTAACACAGCAAACTTTAACTCCACAGATGTGAGTAAAATAAAGTCAGGTGTAAGATCATCTTTTGCCTCCCTAGGCCTGGTGGGAAGGAAAGGAGAGTCAAAGGAGTAGATGTCCAGACCTCTCTCTCTCATCCTGCTCTCTGCTCCCCTACTGTGCTTTCCATAGATGGAAACCGATTGGAAGCCTGAGGGCAAGGGAGGCCATGGAATCAACCTCTTAGAGCAGAGAGTGGGACAGAGAGAAGTGAAAAATGATCCCAAGCAAGAGTGGGGCAAATGGACAACAAGCAACCCAGAATTCCACCAACCCAGATATCAAAGGGCATCCCTTTCCTGTAATGGGGACAGGCAATATCTTTAAAGAAATAATAAATTATAGGAAGAATTCACACACTGTTTGAAATATCCATAACTGTGTAACAAGTTACCTCAAATATAGTGGCTTAAAACAATGAATATCCATTATCTCACACAGTTTTGAGGGTCAGGAATCTGGCCGTGGCCAACTGGGCAGCTCTGGCTTAGGTATCATGACAGTGCAGTCATTTGAAGCTTCTCCTGGGATGGGGGTGGGGGCTGCCTTCAGGATGGCTCCCTCACAGGGCTGTCAGCTGGAGGCCTTAGTTCCTCACGGTTATCAGATGTATGTTTCAGTTGCGTGTCACATGGGCTGTTCAGAACATGGCAACTGGCTTCTCTGAGAGTGAGTGAGTCAAGAGAGAAAGCAAGGAGGGAACCACATTGTCTTTGATTACCCTAAGAAGGCTCATACCATCACTTTTGCCACATTCCCTTTGCTAGAGTTTTAAGTTCAGCCCACAGTTAAGGGGTAGGGAACTAGCCTCCGTCTTTTGAAGTGTGGAGTATTTAAGAATTTATGGGCCTATTTAAAATCACCATACACTCAGATGGAAGATAGAAGGAGATTAGAGGAGAATAGGGATTAGGGACCATGTACAGAAGATCTGGGAAGATCTCAGAAGAAAGCTCTTGATGCCCTCCCAGCCCTCCTCTTCCCCCACACCCCAGAGGTCTCAGGCTCCCTAGGAATTGGGGCCCTGCCAGGATCCATCATTCTTGGCGATCCCTGTGCCTTCTCAATCTTCCCAACTCATTATTATACCTACTCCATTTCCTTTAATTGCTCTTGGTTACCCATTCTTGGAAAATAGTTAAACTAAATTGACTTGAGGTATTCATGGCTTATAATGGACCTACAAATCCCTTACAAGGTCTACCTCATTCTAATAAACACTCCCCTGGAGGCTTAATAAACCTAAAGGAATCAATCTCTACAATGTGTTTCATGTGGGGAAAGGATGGTTTCAGTGACACTAGTAAGACGCTCCTTGCTCCCAAACAATATTATAACAGAGTACTTGCTTACATGTTACGTGACTTAATTATCCCAACAAAAATGAAGACAAGTTTATGATCACTAAGTGACAAGGAACCTAAACCAGCAGAGAGAAAGTGACCAGATGGCAGAGGTTAAACATGAAGCATGGAGTTGATACTCAGCATGGGGCTCCTGCCTTGAACCTGTTCTGTTAGGACCCCTGAAGGCATCATCCTGCCACTATCCCCTTAGCAAGACACGTAGCCCATTCTAGGAGCCCAGGGAAATAAGGGAGTTGGCATGAGTTTATTTTACTTTCAATGGTCTAGGGAAGATGATGTGACCACAGAGCAATTATAAAGCACTACCAGGATGACTCTGGGTCTGCAAAAGATGAGGGAGTATATATTAAGGCAGCAATTCTGAGACTTCTTGCCAGGAACTACTTAAACTCTTAAAAAGTATCAAAGACCCCAAAGAATTTTTACTTATATATGTTATACCTCTTCAATATATATTCACCATGTCAATTTATTTAATTTATATTTATCATTAGAAATTAAAACAAAAATTTTAAATATTTAACTCATTTAAAATCAGTAATATGTATTATAGACTAGTATAACGTTTTTAATAAAATCATTTTCAAAAACGTTAGGGAGAAAAGTGGCATGGTGTTGCATTTTTGTAAACCTCTTTAATGTTGGGCTTAGCAGAATGCAGGATTCTCCTGTTTTTGTATTCAATCTGATTTGAAATCACAATCAGATAGGGTATAGAAATGCAAATGGAATGAATGGAAATGGCAGATAATATCTTAGTAGTATTATGAAAATAGCTGACCTCAGAAATCCATACTTTGAGAACCATTGAATTAAAGAGTTATTACTGGGGCTCCTGGGTGGCTCAGTCGGTTAGGCGTCCGACTTGGGCTCAGGTCATGATCTCATGGCTTGTGAGTTCGAGCCCCACGTTGGGCTCTGTGCTGACAGCTCAGAGCCTGGAACCTCTTCAGATTCTGTGTCTTTCTCTCTCTCTCTGCCCCTCTGTGTCTCTCTGTATCTCAAAAATAAATAAACATTTAAAAAATTTTAAGTTATTACAAATTCTTCTCTTCTTTTTTTTTAAAATTTTTTTAATGTGTATTTATTTTTGAGAGAGACAGAGACAGAATGTGAGTGGGTTGGGACAGAGAGAGAGGGAGGCACAGAATCTGAAACAGGCTCCAGGCTCTGAGCTGTCAGCACAGAGCCCGACGCGGGGCTCGAACTCACGAGCTGCGAGATCATGACCTGAGCTGAAGTTGGACGCTCAACCGACTGAGCCACCCAGGTGCCCCCAGATTCTTCTCTTCTTAATTTTGTTGATCGCAGGCTCTAAACAAGACAGTGCTGGAGTCAGCACTTCATGGCTCTGGGACTATGACATGTGCAGACACATAAAGCCACCATGGCTGTCTTCAGTATACAACGGAAGTGACAGGGATGAATAAAGGGAAGAGTTGTCAGGAGGAATGGAAAAGCCTGGATGATACATTAGGGCACAAGGGAATTTTGTTCCTTGATAAGATTTTTACTGTTCTCTGTGGGATGGATAAACTTCTTTTCCCTTTGAAATTAGATGTGGCCACATGACTTGCTTGAAGCAGAGTGATGTGTGGCATTTCCAGGCAGAAGCTCTAATGGTAGGAGTGTTCCCTTTACCACCCTCTTTCCCTCTTTGTAATCACCAGTGTTATGTGTGAATATTATCTGCCCCATAAGCCTAGAGCCAAGGGTGAGGACGGCACTGATGAGGAACAATCTCCAGCTAACCCTTGCCGGACATGTAGCGCAAATGAGGAACATTTGTGGTTTTTAGCTACTGAGATGTTTGGGTTGTTTGTTATAACAGCACAATCTAGCCCATCATGACTGATACAGCTACTTCACTTGAAAGGCAAGTCAAAGATATGGAATGTACCATTTAGTGCTCATTTGTTGGGAGTTTTCTGTGCATTAAACACTATGCCAGGTACTATGATTACGGCTGATTTAAATTTGGCAGCAGCCGTCAAAGGGCTCATAGTGCAGAAGGGATATAAATAAACTATGCCACTCCACCATAATTGCCACTGTTAACAAAGGTGAATCTAGGGTACTTTGGTAAAGAGAAGTCCTTGAATCCTGAATAAGTCATGGAATCAGCAAGAAGCAGCATACTTAGCTGGAATTTATGAAGGAACATTTAACCAAAGAGACCATTTGTTAGATATGTGTAGGGTTAAAGTGGCCAACAGAGATGTTGAGCATCCATGACCATCAACAAGAAAGCCAGCCCTCCACCACCAAGCCTGAAGGAACAAGGGTTAGAAATGACGTTACTGGGCCTGGTGAGAGCTGGACTCATGGCATAGGGGCTGTATGACGCCAGCCAGGAAGACAGAAAATAGGAATAAATACTCTGACCTCTCTCCTTATGCTCTTCAACCTGCCTGTACCTCCTACAGATACTTCTGGAAACCAGAGACAAGGGTACGTGGGTGATGCTATCAAAGCAGTAGGTAGAGGACAGTCTCCTAGTAGTCAGAGCAGCATGGGGATTGTCAGGGAGTACGTCTGGAGAAGCAAATGGAGAATATCCTGAACAAGAATCCCCCCCAAAAGAAGTGTAACAATCATTTAGACAACATTTTCTCAAACTTTTAATTTCATTGCTTAATTAAAATGTCTATAGCAAAGCGGGTCCATAGCTACTGCTGGGATAGGGGAGGAATTTGAAGGAGTATAGAGGGCTGGATACTTGAGACTCCTTTTATGAGAGAGGCAATGGACATATGGCCAAGAAATCCCATCTTGGATTTTTTGTTAAATAAAACTTATTTTTTCTGTGAACCTAAAACTGCTCTTAAATAAACAGGAAGGTATAGAGATTTTCCATATACTTCCTGCCCCCACATATGCAAGGCTTCTCCACAATCAGCATCCTCCAGCAGAGTGGTACACTTGTTACAACTGATGAACCTGACACATAATCACCCAAATTCTATAGTTTACAACATGATTCATTCTAATGTATAATGATGTGTATCCATCATTATAACACCATGCAGAATAGTTTCACTGGCCTAAACATCTTCTGCACTCTGCCTTTTCATTCCTCCTGCCCCCAACCCCTGGCACACTGATCTCTTTACTGTCTCCATAATTTTGTCTTTTCCAGAAAGTCATGTAGTTGGAATCACAGTGTGTAGCCTTTTCAGATTGGCTTCTTTCACTAGGGTAATAGGCATTTAAGTTTCCTCTGTGTCTTTTCATGGCTTGATAGCTCATTTCTTTTTTGTGCTGAATAATATGCCGTTCTCTGGATGTACCACAGTTTATTTATCAATTCATCTCCTGAGGGACTTATTGGTTGCTTCCATGTTTTGTCCTGCATCTCTATGGGGAGCTGGGGGGGTGGAAGACAGGTGGAGAGAGAGGAGGAGGGGAGCTGGGAAGAAGTATCACCCAGCCAGGCAGAGAGCTGATCACTAGGTAAATTGTAAGTGGATGTTGCATCTTATTTTTCAAACTTAGCCTAAAAAGTCCTGTGGCATCACTTCCGCCATATTCTATTGGTTACAAGACCATTACAAACCTACCCAGATGCAAGCAGAGAATTAATTCCACTTCCTGATGAGGAAAGCAAAGTTCTAGAACAATACTGAGCAACACAGCAGCCACTAGTCACACGTGGCTGTTTACACTTAAATTAATGAAAACTAAAATTAGAAATGCAGTTCTTCAGTCACACTACCCACATTTCAAGTTCTCAATAGCCATGTGAGGACTTGAAATGTTTCCATCATTACAGAAGGTCCTATTGGACAGCACTGCTGTGGACAAACATGTGAGACAGGAGATGTTATCATAGCTCTCTTTCAAAGATACAATCTGCCATTGGACAGCACTTGGACAAACCAAATCATATTTGGGAAGACAAACTAAAAATTGCACAATGACTCACATGATGTTGTACACAAAGGTTGGCAGTAACTGCTGCTGTTTACCTGGAAGAGGGGATAACTTGAGTTAAGGCTCTCAAATCAGAGGGTAGATGCATAGTCCCAGGGGCTAAAAATAGGGCCAATAGGAAGATATCTCCAGAAGGGTGATTTCAAAACATGTATTTTCCATCTTTCTAGTGTCACGGGTCTCTTTAAGCACATGATGAAAGCCACCTCTCCCTAGAAAAATATGCACATGTACCATATGATACACTCAAGTTCAGAGGTCCCTCCCAAATCCATCCATGGACTCTCCAGATCAGAGCCACACTCTAGGCTGTGAGCTCCTAGAGGTATTTCCTTATCCACAGTGAGTAGCAGTGTGTGTGGCCTGGATGACACTTCATCACAGTATATCGACAGAAAGGGGCACATTTCTGCTCAATACAAGTAAGAATTTTAACAGGCAAAGAGGCTCTTAAGGGAAATAGGCAATGTCAGGAAATCAGAAAGTTTCCCAGCAGAAGTATCCATGTAGATTGCTGACTATGTAGAGAAGACTTCAGTGTGCAAGCTAAACTGAATAAGCCATAAGATCTTGCACAGTGCTGGAGTTCCAAGGTTCTATAAAGAGTGACCAGGCCCAAGCACAGGAACAGTCATCTACAATTTGGATGAAGAGGGCAAAATGCAGAAAAGTTTCATGCAACTGGTGGCAGTTCAGATGGGCTGAAAGAGTAGGATTACTGTATGAGGACACAAGATGATATTTCATGGCTCACTTAAAAGATTTAAAATCCTTCAATTTAATTACCTCTAGTGATCTGGTTTCTGGCCAACTGCTAAACACTTCTCTGCCTGTCCTACCAGCCTTCTCTCTCTACTTGTCTTCTGTCCCTCACTCCCTCCCCCGCCCGAAGAAGGATCCACAATGAAACACTCATATGGATTATCCAGGTGACTTCTACATGTCCTTCTAAGAAGGAGGCAGAGGGAAATTTAAGGCAGAAGAGAAACAGGCCATGGCATGGAAGCAGAGTCACAGAGAGGATGCTATGCTGCTGGCTTTGATGATAAAGAAACGGACTATGAGCCAAGAAATACTGGTCTAGATGCTGGAAAAGACAAAGGGAACAGATTCATTCCTAGAGCCTCCACAGGGAGAGTGACTGGCATCTAGAACTGTAAGAGAATACATTTTGCTTTAAGCTACCAAGTATGTGGTAGTTTGTCAAAGCAGTCATAAGAAACTAATAAAGCTGGGGACAGAGCTGATTAAGAACTAACACATAGAATCTCTGCTTTCTCCAAATTCTGAGGACTTGCTACTGGATCAAGTTCATTATGTCAGATGACCTCTTGCCTAAGGTTGAGTCCTCACCTGGAAGTTCTTCAGGCCTCATACAGGTAGAGGGTGGGGGAAGTGTCATCCTCACCTCCACACCCAGTTCCCCTGACAAAGACACACATCAAATTTAGCAGGGGACAGAACTTGAATAGTCCTCTGTGGGCCTCAGGCCCTTTGCAAAATAGACTTCTGTCAGGTCTCTTTCAAACACACCCAGACACCCCCTCAGCCCTGCAATGTATTGTCTGAATTCTGAATAACATAAGAAACTCACCCTGAGCCTGAGGCTAAAATCATCCCAGCTTTTCTGATAGTCTTGATGCATTTGTGCAAATCAGTAATCGTCAATTCTTCAAGACCAGGAGACTAAGACCCTCATTTTCTAACATACACTTGGCAGCTAGAATGTTCCAGTCGATGTTTGATTCTTACAATTCCACAGCCATGGGGTTTTGGATACAACAGATAGGCTAGTTTGAACATAATCGTTCTCAGTATATATGTTCATTGTTGTGTGTTACTGTGCAAAATCTTTTAAGACTATAGCTCTTTGTTTTTTGAGAGAGAGAAAGAGGTTCCCCCACAACTCACCCCATTCCTGATGTACATTGTGTCTTGACTTTCAGAATGAGACTGTGCTGGGCTCAAACCCCAGTTTTTCCACCTATCAACTGTGTGCCTTTGGGAAAATTAACCTCTCTAAGCCTCACTTTCCTCAGTTGCAAAATCCACATTCTATTAATTGCAGGATTATTGTAAGTATTAAATGATGCCTGGAATAGTGCATGTTGTGTAAGGAAGCATTCCAAAATTGATATCCGCTCATTCTATGACTTCTTCCCATATACTCCTTTTTTTTTTTTTTTTTTTTTTTTTAACAGAAAGGCCAAGATTGTTAATGTCGTTTGGGGGCACAACTGGAAAAGTGTATCTTTAAAGAGAGCAGACCAGCCTTCAACCAGGGCCTAGACTACCTTCAAGGGACTGAGATAAGTCATAAATCATAAATGTGCAGGGTCAGATCTTGTTTTTATATAAAATATTATTTTGTTCATCATGGAATTTTTTTTTAGCATTGATTCTTTTAAAAAATACTGCATTAAATACTATTTATCTTGATAACTTACTTTTTTGGCATGTGCTTAAATTTTGTGCCCAAGGCAATGCTTCATTCATCTGGCCCTAGTCCTGCCCTGCCTACAGCAGTTTGTGCTAGTCACACCACCACTTAGGTCCTGGACTGGCTGGCGCAGGCCAAGAAGCCTGTAGAAAGACCCGGGAACTTCTGCTGACTTTTAACTAGCGCTTTCCAAGCCCTAGAAGGTTTGCACAGGCCAGGAAAGGTGCGCAGGAGTGGACTACAACTCCCAGGAGGCCGCGCGGTGCGGCGCCCTCGACCGATTGGCTGCGTGGGCCCCGCCCCCGTTCCGCCCCTGCCTCGAGGACCCCGGCCGCGAGCCCAGGGCTAGGGCGCTCTGAAGCCTACTACCCAGTGGAGACTCGCCCGGCCGATAGGCTTCATGGCGGCGAGGCCAGTGTCCCGGATGCTGCAGCGGGTGCTGAGGTCCAGCGTCCGGAGCTGCAGCTCGGGGGCTCCAGTGACGCAGCACCGCCCGGGGGAGCCCTCCCAAACTGCGGTGGAGGTGAGCCCGCCCGCATCCGCACCTTCCCCGCGGAGGGCGCCCCGGCCAGCTGTCCCTTAGCCCGAGAAACACCCAGGCTGGGCCGCAGAGGCCGCTTCTCGGAGGGACCCCCTCAACGCTTAATTGGGGGTGGGGAGAGGAGCGGAGGAATGCTCTCTGAACTGCCTAGTCTCACCGGCTACCCCAGGGTGGGGGCGCTCCTTGGGGTGCTGTTTAACCAACTCCCTACCCATCTAGCCATGTTGGAACCCCCTTCCAGGTAAGCCAGAGATGAGGGAGCAGGCAGTTAGGGCTCTGCGTCCACTGAGTTGTTATGAGTGCCCTTCTCAGCCCTGCCTCACCCACCCTGTTTTTTGAACGTTTGCTAGCTTCCCCTCAGTGGGGGTTGTCTGCGTGCGCTCAGGTGTTCTTGTGTGACACCCTGCTTCATAGTGTGACACTGGCTAAAAATGTCACCTTGGTGCCACCAGTAGTCAGTTGTCACTTCTGTAGTCACAGGGCTCTGTGACTTGTCCTTCACTGACTCTTTCAGTTTCATCCTCCTGTCCCTTAGGAGGGCTCAGCCTCGTTCTGGAGCAGAATGGAGCGAGATCCTCTTCCAGGCTGAGAATCCCAGTTTTCCTTAAGGTTTGGGAGCGGCCCCTGCAGTCATTCACATCACCCCACAGAATGATTCATGTCCTAACAAGTTTTAAGTTCGGTGTTGTTTTTTTGCCCATGTGCTCGGGGAATACTTTGGAGAGAAGCAGGTCTTTTTCATTTGGTGAAACCTCTTTTCTGGACTCATCCAGTCATTCTTTTCCCATCCCCTAGCGGGAGGCTTCATGTCCTGGGAATCATCAGCTCGTGTCCGTCCACACCACTGCCCCTGTGGCTTAATGAGGGGGAGCGCCCCAGCCTAACTTGCTTTCCCCCAAGTCTGACCCCCTCCTGGAATCCTCAAATAATCAGGGCTCCTTGCTGGGAAGTGAGGTTTTTCAGTATCCTTGAACTCCCAGCTTCCCTGAGGGAAGAAGAGGAAAGCAAAGATTGCTGAGAAACCTTTAAAGAATTCAGGAAAAGGGAAGTTTCTTCTCCTTCCTGCCCTTAATTTCCTTGGTGCCCCTCAGAAGAGGACCCATGCTAAGTGACTCCATACTTGGTCTCTTTTAGTCCTCTCGGTAAACCATGTGAGGTCAGGAGTTTGCATTTGCAGGTGAGGGCTCCCTGAAGTTAACTTCGCTGGAGTCACAGAGCTGAAAAGTAAGGGGGCAGGAACTCAAACTCTAGCACCTGTGCCCTTGCCTCTTCCTTGCAGGGAGGGGAGGGTGAGAGGCTCTCCCGCCCTTTCCTTTCCCCTATAAGGGGAGGTAGAATTAGGTTAAGAACACAGACTCTGGAGCAGAATGCCAGGGCTGGAAGGAATCCCAGCCCTACCGCTTAGTAGGTATCTGAACTTCAGCAGGTCCTTTCACCTCTCAGTGTCTCAGCCTTATCATTTGTAAAATGGGAATAAGAGTCTACTTCATAGGGTGGTTATAGTTAAAAAAGTTAATATGTGTACTTAGAACAAAGCCTGACATACCTAAGTGTTGTGTTAGGTACGTATTTGTTTTAATTATTGTTAACCTTGCTGCCATTGGCTCATGCTGTGTCCCACTAGTCCCCTCCCACTGGACACTCAGGGTGGCCATTCTGTCCACTACTTGGTCGTAGACCTCCTATGCTGGACATTCCCCACTAGGGTTATCCTCAGCAGGCAGGTCGCTCCTCAAATGTTGGGTGCTCCCCCACCTTTCTGCATGGTGCTTAACCCAGTACTCTGCAGGCAGTAGAGTCAGATATTTTTGGCTGTTTGAAACCCAGCTAGTGAGGGGACATGTGGAATAGTAGAACACTGGACAGGGAGCCCCAGGTTTTCACCTTCATTCTGCCTCCAGTTTCACTTGGCTTCTGGGGCTGTCCTTTCCCCTCTCTACACGTCTTTAAAACCAGAGCGTTGGGGCACCTGGGTGGCTCAGGCCGTTAAGCATCCGACTCTTGATTTCGGCTCAGGCCATGATCTCACAGTCATGGGACTGAGCCCATGTCGGGCTCTGCACTGACAGCGTGGAGCCTGCTTGGGACTCTCTCTGTGTGTCTCTCTCTCTCTAAATAAATAAACATTAAAAAAAAAAAAAACAGAGGGTTGGAGCAGCCCATCTTTATGCAGTGGGGAAGGGCACAGAATGTCTTTAAGAAAATCTCAGAGGTGAGGCAAGTCTGGAGATACATACCATCAGCCTATTCACAGAGCTTGCCAGTTGGCAAGAGTAGGAGTGGGGCATTGGGAATCCCTGTCCCTGCGTCCCTTCCTGCAGGGCACCTTTCCCTGTACCCTGACAGGTGCTGGGAAAGACAGAGGGAAAGGCCACTGAGTGCTGTCTGTGTGCTAGGGTGTGGGTGTGAGAGAGGGGTGAGGTATGCAGTGGGAGCTGGCTGGGAGGACAGCAGAAAGTGGGCCTTCATCTTAGTCCCAGGACAGTCAATTGAACAGCATCTACAGGTGGAAAGGGGAGATGGTGGAGTGTGGGTAAAGTGGGCAGGTGGGTAGGGGAGACCCAGCTACCTGCTGTCCTGATTGGGGTGGCCCAGACCACCTTCTCTACAGGGCTTACCCTGGCCTGGAAGCACTCCACCCCTCTTTCTTCCTCCCAGGCTCCTTGCAGACGTTGGGGCCACAGGGAGCTCGCCTCAGGTCCTGGGCCTGCTGCCTTGGGACAGAAGCAGGGCAGAGGGTGAAGTAAGGCAGAGGCACCCTGCTTTTCAGAGGGCCAAAAAAGACCAAATGTTGGAGAGGGTGTTGTGCAGGAAGGAAGTGGGTGTAGGAGAAGATAGAAGGGGACAGCAGGGCCTGGGGCAGTGGCACACGAAGGGAAAGAACTTTAAGGGGTTATCTTGAGTTCCAGTCTTTCCTTCGGAAACTTTGTTTCAATGAAGTGTGACTATCTGAGCCAGGAGCCATAGGTGTAAAATCCTCACACTTAAGGGGGAGATGGAGGGAGGGGGGAGGATCCAGACCTGGGACTAGGCACCTTGCTAGGTCTTCTTGTTTTTTGGTTTTGGTTTTGGGTTGGGTTTGTTTTTTTGTTTGTTTGTTTCTTTGTTTTTTGTGGTTTTTTTGGGGGTTTTTTTTAGAAAAAAATTTTTTAAGTTTATTTTGGGAGAGACAGAGACAGTGTGAGTGGGGGAGGGGCAGAGAGAGGGAGCCAGAGAATCCCAAGCAGGCTCCGTACTACTGTCAGCACAGAGCCCTACTGGGGCTCGAACCCACAAAACCGTGACATCATGACCTGAGCCGAAACCGAGAATTGGATGTTTAACTGACTGAGCCCCTCCCAGATGCCCCTAGGTTTTCTTGTTTAATAGAGATTAATTTTGAGACACCCCTGGTATGCATCATCCCAAATAGCAGGGATCCCAAATCAGCGCCACTGATATTTGAGTTCTTTTTCTCCTGAATAACCCTGCATATTATATTCTAGAGCTATTTGGGGTCTGGCCTTTATCATTCAAACCAAATGCCCAAAGTTAGTGACTACCTCGAGGGTAGCCTCTGTCCCTTAACTAACTCCTTTGTACCATCCTTCTCCACCCCACCCCACCCCACCCCACCCCACCCCAATCTGCAGAGGGTAGGTGGACAAGATACAACCTATGGCAGGCTGCCTGGTGTGTGGTCACCTGCACTTGTATCCGTGGTCCTGGAGGAGCCTAGACCCCACTTGCCTTGCTTTGGATGATGGAACAACAGGTCTGAAACCCCAGCTTTGGCCCATCTGCCATTAAGTAGGGTGGACCCTTGCAGGACCAGGGAAGCTGACAAGAGCAAGAAAACTAGTCCCAGCACACACAGCTGGTGCTTCTCCACAAATATTTGTTTCATGGGTCAATATATGTAAGTAGGAATTATATTAAGAAAATGGTAGCGATCACTTATTGAATACCTGCTGTGTGCCAGGAACTCCTGCAACTGAGTTAGGTAGAATTATTTTGCACCCTTGATGGGAGAGGAAAGTAAGGCCTAAAGAATTTCGGTGATTTGCTCTATGGCTCGTTAGTAATAAAGCCAGTCTTGTAATTCAGGTTTATCTACTCCCAGAGCCTCTGCTCAGAACCAGCAAGTACCCCTGGATTAAAATAGCTCTCCATCCTGGTGTTGCTGGGCCAGTGGTTCTCAGCCAAGCTACAGAGCAAAGAGCTGACACATGAAAAAAAAATGAAAAGCCAGGGCCCCATCTCAGAGCAATTGAGTCGGGATCTTTGGAGTGGGGCTCTGGCATCCGTGCTTCTTAGAAGCACTCCTGGCTGTTTAGATGTGCAGAGTTGAGAGCTGCTGTACTTGGCAAAAACCATTTTGACAGTAGAGACCAGCCTGGAAATCAATGACCCCAGCGTGACCGGCTTCGCATACACCACCTTTCTCTTCTGATTAAGCACCAGCCTATTTGTTCATCGACACAGTGGCTTACTGTATAGATGCTGGGATACTGAATCAGGCAGGAGGGCTTCCCCCACTGGGGAAGCAACCTGGTCCAGGCTGGGGTCCTGAGAAGATGAGCAGCTAAGGGCCTTCTGCTCCTTCTCACTTGTCGTGGGGGAGAGGCATCGCTGTCCGCCCTGCCCGGTAATGCCCTCTGGGTCCAGTGCTCCTCTGACTGGTGCTGATGTTTTTTCCTCCAGGGGGTTTAAAGGAAAGGGAAAAACAGAAGATTGAAAGTAGGACATGCAGTGTTGCAGGAGAGAAGAGGCAGGGATGGGGCTTGTTAACATCAAAGAAAAGAGTTTTCAAGCCTGGCTGGGTGAAAGACTGTGGGGGGCAGTGGGGGGGGAGGGAGGTTGGTACTGGCAGTACAGAGTCTGAATGAATCTAGATAAAGTCACCCCAGGTCTCAGCAGTGAAATCTGGCTGCCCCTCCCAGAGCCGCAACAGAGTGCCTGATTCCATTCTCCACTGCTCCTTGACTCTGCTTGCTCCCCAGTTTCCGCTGAGTCACGCTCCTTGGTCCTCTCACTTGCTTCCCAATTCCTTTCCTCACCCAGCCACCAACCCCCAATATGTTAAGATTAGGGTGAGGGCGACTAGGGAGGGGGTGGCTTCTGGGTTGACGAACAGATTTCTGAATTGCAAATAGCTGTTGATGAAGAATTGGGTGCCAGACTTCCAGGCATCTGATCTCTTGGACTCAAGGCCTCTGGGGCTCTTGACTTTGTAGTGGCCTCTGCTCCACCCCCAAGGCTACTGGTGGAAAGGCAGTAGGTGAGTAGGAAGTGAGCAGGTGAGTAGGGGTGAGTAGGAAGGTAGGAAGTCTTGTTAGGATTGTAGCAGACAGCAGTTCAGAGAAGTGACTATTGCTTGCTTGTCATGGGACCATGAGCAGGGTTTCTTGGAGGATGGGCGGCGGGGGGGGGGGGGGGGGAGACACTGGCCTTGGGGTGGGCAGAGTGAGGTCACTTTTACAGACCCAGGAATATCCTGGAAGCACCCTCACACACTTTCACCCAGGTGTAAGTATGTGAGTCAGTGGTCCTTGACCTTCTATCTCCTGAATTGCTGGCCCTTGACCCTGGCTATATGTTAGAACCACCTAGAGAGACTAAAAACAAGTGCTCAGAGATCCAAATTCAGTTGGTCTCCAGTGGAAGTTTTTTCTTAAGCTGCCAGGTGGTTCTAACGTGCAGCCAGGGCCCAGAAGGTCACTGAAGTAAATGTTCCTTCTTGCTGGGTGCCGGCGAATGGTTACCCTGGGCCTCAGGCCTGAGGCCTTCTGCTGTCTTAGGTTACAAGATGGTGATAATCCTAGGCATTTATCTGTCAGCTACCTGACCCCCTTCCCTTCGCTTACCTGAGCACATAGCTGTGTTCTTATTTTACAACTGGGAAAACAGGCTTGGAGAAGTTAGGGAGCTTTCTCAGGGTGTCAGGTCACACCTGGCCCAGAAACCAGGGGTGCTTGCTCCCCAGTGCAGATCCCTGTCCATAGACCTCATGAACGACCACCAGGGTCACGATTTCCTTGTTGTAACGATTCTAAAGAAAGGACTTTTCCCCACCCTGTGCACCGTCCTGTGTGCCTTCCCAGATTCGCCCTTTGCACTCAGAGGGAAGAATTGAGAACTTGGACTCAAAAGACCTGGTTTGAATCCTGGGCCTGCCAATGCTGTTCTTGAACTCCATCCCAGCTTCAGTTGTAGTAATCCCTTGTGGGGGTAGGTGTGGGAATTGAGCAGAGAGAGTTCTTTGGACACTTTGAGATCATTTGTAAATGTTCCTTCTATGGAGCAGCTATCTCATCAGCATCTGTCATGACCTAGGGTTGTGCTTTCAATGCAGGAGATAAGACCAAATCAGGCTTGGGAAAAGAGTGAGGTTGGCTGCCTCCTTTCTCTCTCCAGGAGGATTTGGGCCTTGCAGGGAGCATCTAGCAATCTCCTCCCTCTTAGTTCCGAGCCGGTGGGTGCATAGTGGTTCCTCCCAGCAGTGGGTGGGGTAGAGGATGAAGACTGGAGTAATCTCTGCAGGGGGTTAGTGGGTGATCATCCCAGCCCCTCCATTGTGCCTTCCTAGAGGCTGGTGGCCTCATTGCTTCTGCAGGCCTCCTTGGTTGTGCTGTCTTTGCCCCAAAAGCCTTCTGCATGAGGGGAGACCTCCCCTCTCCAGCTGTCTGTAGTCCTCAGCTGCTCCCGGTGGCTTGGCCTGTTGGGCCCTCCTGGGCAGTGGCAAGGCCCCAGGGAGCCCAGCCGACAGGGGAGTGGTTATGGAGAAGCAACCTGTGTGACACCCACCCCTCAGAGTTAATGAGTTTGCTTTGAGCTCCTTCTGTCTCCCATTGCAGAGGTAAGGAATAGGAGGTCTGGGTTGGAGAAGTGGCTCCCCATGTCCCAGGCGGTGCAGTGGCAGCAGCCCAGGCCACCATCCCTCCTGGTTCCCCACCTCTTCTCCTCCGTTCTGGACATGCTTGCCAGTTGGCATAGTTGCCGGATACTGAGTGGCTCGTTCTCTCCCGCTGGCTTGTCCAGGAAATACTGGGGATGTTTGTTCCTGGACAGGCCTCCTTTGAAGGAGGGCATGGGCTGTAAGGTGGTGACAGGGAGAGAAAGGGGGCAGGGCAGCTTTGTTCCTATAGAGTTCCCGTGCCCTAGGGCTGAGTTGGAGCCTGGGGGACAGGTCCTTCCCTGCAGGCCTGTTTCCCAATCTGTAAGTGAGGGGGAGAAACCCCACGCCCCTAGGACTGCAGAACCCACACAGATGTCAGAGATGAGGGTGGGGGAGGGAATGGCTGATGGGAGGGGGGCTTCTGTCCCCAGGCGGGCTCTCCCCTAGCCGGGTCAGAGGCCCACATTTCCACTGGTCGGGCATTGCAGGAGCTGTCCAGACGGAGACAGTTCCTGAGAGAGCACGCGGCCCCCTTCTCCGCCTTCCTCACTGACAGCTTTGGCCGGCAACACAGCTACCTGCGAATCTCCCTCACCGAGAAGTGCAACCTCAGATGTGAGTCATCTTCCTGGGCTCCTGTCCCCTGCTGAGGCAGCTTCTGAACTCTCCCCAGGCCCAGGAATCCTCCTCAACCCTCCCCATTCCTCTTACCAGCCTCTCCGCCCACCCTCCTTCCCTGCTTGCCAGGTGGGGTTGCGGGACAAGATGGGGGTCGGGTCAAGGTTGAGTTTTATGATCCTGGGAGCTGGCTTCTATTTGGGACTGGACTTGAGAACAGAATTATAATTGAGATTGGACCTAAATCTCACTCTTCAGGACTCTTTCCCCTTCCCTCCTGTTTCACATGTTCCTGAAGTTCAGGACGTGGCCAGGGGCAGGCGTGGGGCTCCTGGACACCATAAACATGTGAGGTACACAGCAGTGCCCATGGCCAGCACTGCCAGCTATAGAGACACCCCAGTCCCATGACAGAAGTTGTCTGGGGCCAGGCGGAGTATTCATTTCATAATTGTTTGCGGAGTGCTCTGGGGGTGTGGCCACTGCTGGGGGGACTTCCAAAGTTTGTTTGTCCTTCCCTCCCTCTCTCCCCTCTCCTGCTTTCCATGGTAGCTCCCAATACCAATGTTTTTATTTCATGGCCCAATAAATACATGTGTATACGTGTATAGTAAACGTTTAACCAAACAATACTCACTGCATGCAGTCTTGATGTTCTGATATTCTTTACCTGTTCTGTTCTATCTTAAAAGACCAATTCTGGACCCTTCACTAATTTGACTAAATGATTCTGTGACAGCTCTTGACCCAATCCTTGACAAAACTCCCACAGGAGCTGATGGGGGATGATGCACCTTTACCTGCCCCTGCTACCTCACCCTGAACAAGTAGTACCTCAGTTTTCCAACCTGTGTAATGGGGCTGATAACCTGAAATAGATAAGCTGGATATGCGAATGCCTGTCACTGTAGAGGAGAGTGACTTCTAACAGGTCAGAGAGTACCTCCCAGCCTGTTTCACCTCGTGACCCAAACATGAAGGGGTAACTGCCCAACCAGATGAAATGAAACAGGGTGAACAGCACCAGAAGGAATGGGCCCAGGGCCCTGGCCTTCCAGGCAGACCCTGCCCAGCCACCTCACGCACTGAGAGAATCGTCATCTTGTCGTCCCCCACTTCAGGCTGGGCTCTGCTCTCTGCCTGCTTCATCCTCTTTAATCCATACCCTCAGCTTCTCCTCTGAGGGAAGAGGGGGTGTTGACATGTTACAGATAAGAAACATGAGGCCCAGAGAGAGTCTGTAGGGTCTGTACTAGCTCATATTTGGCAAGGTTGCTCCTCACCATCCAGGAGTGACTTCTGGCCTGGTCATGGAGTGGGGGTCTGGAGGCACCGTGGGCCCAACCTCTGTGGTCACATCCTACCTCCACGTCCCCTCCGTTCCCCTCAGGTCAGTACTGCATGCCTGAGGAGGGCGTCCCACTGACCCCCAAGGCTGACCTGCTGACCACAGAGGAGATCCTGACCCTTGCCGGCTCTTTGTGAAAGAAGGCGTAGACAAGATCCGGCTTACTGGGGGAGAGCCGCTCATTCGGCCGGATGTGGTGGACATTGTGGGTGAGTTTTTCCAAAGCTGTGACCACTTCTTGCAACGCTTGCCTCATCTTGCTGGACTTCAGTATTCATAATCGGCAGCTGACATCCGTTCAAAGCATAATGCTCACTGAGCCCTACCACCTTCTGAGATGGCTACCTTTATGATTCCTATTTTCTTAGAAAATGAGGCACAGAAGTCCAGTATTTGCTCAGTGTTACCAAGTGGGTAAGTGCCAGAACCCAGTGACTTGCTGTCACATTTAGACTGAAGTCCTCACCAGGGCCCTGAGGCCCATGTGGTCTGGCTCCGGCTGACCTCTGAGACTTCTTGCTCACCCCTCGGCCTCTATTCCCACCACTGGGCCTTTGTCCTTGCTCTTTTTTGGGAGCACAGCATTCACTGCTTGCCTCATTCATGTCTCTGCTCACATAGGATCTCCTTGGAGAGGACTCCTTGACCACTGTCTCTAAAGTATGTCCCCACGTACACACCCCAGCTACCCTCTGTCCCAGAAGTCAGTAAGCTAGAGCCCACAGGCCTAATCTGGGCTACCGCCTGTTTATGTATGGCCTGCAGGCTGAGAGTGGGGTTTTATATTTGAGTGCTTGAAAAAAAGTCAAAAGCAGAATAGCGTTTTGTGACACATGGAAATTACATGAAATCATAAATTCACTGTTTATTAATAAAGTTTTATTGGGACATAGCTGCTCATTTACATATCTCCCAGGGCTGCTTTTGCAGAGTTGAATAGGTGCTACAGAAGACCAGGTGGCCAGCAAAGCCAGAAATATTTACTGTCAGGCCTTTTGCAGAAAAAGCGTGGCAACACCTACTCCATCCCCTCATCCTACCTTATTTTTTCTTCTCAGCATTTGTCTCATCCAGTGTTATGTTACTTGGTTGTCTGTTTGTGTCTCCTTTGTATTGGCTCGCCCTCCCTTTAACGGACATGAGAGCTCTCAGGGAACTGAGGCAGGTTTTATGCCTAGCGCCTGGGAACGTGCCTGACATGTAGCTGGTGCTGGCCGGTGCTTATTGGTTTGGAGTATGATCTCTGAAGTAGGACATACCTGCGTGTAAGTGTTGGCTGTGCCTCTTACTAGCAGCATAGCTTTGGGCAGCTTGTAAAATCCATTCGAAACCTCCAGGCGGGGATGAGGACCTGAGGAGGAAGTGAGCAGGAAATGCCCAGCGCGTGGCAAGTACTCTGAAAGGGGTCACACTGGAGGCCCTCTTGCCATGTGCTACTTCTAAGCCCCGGCATCAGGCAGAGAGAGATCTTTGCTTATGTGCTTCTAGATGACCAAATCAGAGGAAAATAAGGTTCTGTGTTCTTGATTGCCGCACCCCCACTCTTGCTGCTCTGGATCGGGTCTCCCAGGCCTCCGTTCTCTGCCTTATTCACTGGTTCAGTGACTGTTCTCTGGAGCCTTATGTGCCCGATACTGTGCTGGGGGCACAAAGGTGAATGAACTGCCGGCCCTGCCACTGAGGACCCACAACGCATTGGTGGAAACAGCCACTGGGGCCAACTTTCCGAGAAGGACAGAGCAAGGGGAGCCCAGGAGTTGTGGAAGCCCAAAGGAAGTGCCCCTGTCAGCCTTTTCTTCCCTCCTTCCCCATGGCCAGTTGACTTCAGCCTGTACTGGTCGCGTGACCTGGGATCCTGCCATCATTCCCCTGCTGGATGAGCTGGCCCAGGGGAGCTGACCCCCTGTTCCAGGTGGCTCCTCAGAGCTGAAAACAGACTGGGTTCCAGGAAAGGACTGAACCTGCTGAACCCAGCTGACTGCCAGGCCCAGCCCCCTCATTCGGGCCACATCATCTGCCCTCTGGCATGGGTTCCATCTTAAACCCCTGTGTTCCGTGCCAGGGCCTGTGGGAGAGCAGAGGGGGTGGGGATCCCTGCGGGTTGGAGAGGGATGACTGAGTACAGACATGGGGACACAGGTCCTTCCACGGAAGCCGCTGACCTGCGTGGAGGGAAGAATGGAAGCCAGGAAAGTTGAAAGCCCTGCTCCCACTCTGCCACTGCCCAGCCTTGTGAACTCATGCAGATTCCTTCCCCACCCTGGGCCTCAGTGTCCTTATCTGTGCACTGACCACTTCAGGGGTCTTTCCTGCTGTAATGGCCCATGGTTATTGGTCCTGCATGGGGTGGGTAAGAGTTGATCAGCACATGGATGCTAGGTAGGACAAGGCCCTGGCTGCAGTGCCCTGCTGAGGAGGATTTACCTCCCACCCCCAAGGGTATGGGTGGCCAGGGAAAGACCGCTCTCTCCTTACCCACCACAGTGCACCAAAATATGGCAGCTGCAAGGCCTCGGATTGCTCTGGTGCTGCACTTGGTAATACTTTGACATCTCTCAGCCAAGCTCCTTCAGTCTTCCCCAGAGGTGCTTCCTCAGAGCACTGGGTGCTGGTGGGGAAGCAGGGCTGCGGGAGGGGAGGGAATAGCAATCAGAGCAGGGTTGCTCACCAACACTTGTCCCCACGCTACCAGGCGAGAATATCAAGGGGCGCAGAGTGAAAGTGGTCGCGGGTTTGTCAGAGCCTGCTGCTGTCCTGACCACTTCGGACCCCTGCCCTGGGCCTGGTGCTGCAGAACTCCCCATGGGGAGACCGCCCAGCCCGCTCCGGCTCCCCATTTGCGATTGCCGTGATCCCCCGGTGCCAGCCCCGGACTGCCGGGTACTTCTCCCACCCAGCTTGTGTGGGAACAAGTTCCGCACGCTTTCTTTGCAGCTGAGCTGTTGTGAGCAGTACTGCCCAACAGAACTTCTCCAGACGGTGCAAGTGTTATATATCGATCAGAATTGTGTGATGCGGTAGCTAGTACTCACACGGAGCCTTGGGCCCTTGGCATGAAGCTCTTGTGACTCAGAAACTGAATTGGTAACTTTATTACACTTTAAGTAGTTGAAATAGCCACACGTGGCCAGCAGCTACCATGCCAAAGCGAAGGTTTGGGATTTTTGTATCTATCATTCCCTATCTCATTTTGTTTTCAGTTTGTTTAGTTATTTAGGAGAGAGAGAGAATGAGTGCATGAACAGGGGAGGGGCAGAGAGAGAGGAAGAATCTCAAGCAGGCTCCGCGCAGCCTGACACAGGGCTTGATCACGAACCTTAAGATCATGACCTGAGCCCAAAGCAAGAGTCAGACACTCATCCAGCTGAGCCACCAGACATCCCACCTAAATGAGATACAGTGTTTTTGGACTTTATAAGGATCCTGCAGATCATGTCTTTCAGGTCACACTCTTTCAGTGCAAACCACACTTCATACACATCATCCTGAGTTGCAGTTTGTTCCTGTTCTCTGCTGTTCCATTGTGTGAATATAGCACACTTTATCCGGTTAGTAAGCATTTGGGCTGTCTCCAGGGTTTTGGTGTTCTAAACAGTGCTACTTTAAATATTTTTATTCTTGTTCACGCGTCCTGGTATGTATTTCCTGTAGGAGTGGTATTGCAGCCTTGTAGCATGGGTAAATGGTTAACTTTGGAAAGCAATTTGTTCTTACCTTTCAAAGTAATTATATGCCAGTTTCCTCTTGACCTAAGAGAGCCTTTTGAACCACATCCTCCTCGGCACTCAGTGTGCCTATTCTGGATTTTTGCCAGTTGAATGAGGATGAAATGGTATTTTATTTGGTCTCTGTTTGTATTTCCCTGTTTAAGAATGAGGTCAGGCATCTCTTCATATGTTTATCAGCCAAAAATATCTTTTGTGTAATACCACATCTTGTCTTCTGCCCATATTTCTGTCTGGTTGTTTGTTCTTTTCATATTGGTTTGGTAAAAGTTCATTACATATGTTGCAAATGTCTTCTTCCAGCTTGAAAAAATAAGCAACATTTTTTGTGTGACAATTCTGTTGATCAATCGGCGTTCATAAATGGATCAGTTTTGTCCTTTATGGTTAGCGCTTTTTTTAGGTCTTTTTAATAAAACACCTTGACCGAGGTCAGAAAAATTATACCTTTGTTTCCACTAAAACAGTTGAAGTTTTGTCTTTTGCATTTAAGTCCTAAGTTCATCTGTGGTTGATTTTTGGGATACCAGTTTCATTTTTTTCCCGTGTGATAACCATTCTCTCTGGTTCTTTTTTGTTGAAGCCTCTGCTTCCTCTATAAATCTAGCATGTGCGTCCTGGTGTGTTTCGGGTGCTGTTCTGTTGGTTAGGATCTCTACCTTTATGCCAATATCATACAGTCTTAATCACTGTAGCTTCTTAATACAACCATTATCTGGTAGAGAAAGTTCTTTTTTTTTTTCTTCAGCAGTGCTTCAGCCATGCTTCTGTCCGTGGAAATTTTAGAATCAGCTTAGCAAATTCCATGGAGAATTCTGTTGGGATTTTTTTTTCCTTTTTTTGTGTGTGAAAATACACATAACATAAAATGTATTATCATAACCATTTTTAAGTGGACAGTTCAATGGCATTAAGTACATTCACACTGTTCTGCACCATCCCCACCATTCATCTCTAGAACTCTTTTCATCTTGTAAGTCTGAAACTTGGTATCCATTAAACAATAACTCTTTCTTCTCCACTCCTCTCAGCCCTTGGCAACCACCATTATACTTTGTCTTTATGATCCAGGCTACCCTAAGAACTTCATTTAAGTGGGATCATGCCGTATTTGTCTTTTTGTGTGTCTGGCTTATTTCATTTAGCATAACGCCCCTCAAGGTTCATCCGTGTTATAGCATCTTGCAGAATTTCTTTTTATTTAGAGAATGAGTGAGTTGGGAGAGGGGCAGAGGGGGGGAGAGAGAGAGAGGGGGAGAGAGAATCTTAAGCAGGCTCCACGCTCAACATGGAGCCCGATGTGGGGCTCGATCCCACAACCCTGAGATCATGACCTGAGCCAAAACCAAGAGTCGGATGTTCAATTGACTGAGCTACCCAGGCACCCTGCAGAATTTCTTTTTAAAGTTGAATAATATTTCACATATGTTATATACCATGTTTTGGTAATCCATTCATTGGTCAACTTGGTTTGTTTCCACCGTAATGCTGCTATGAACGTGGGTGTAGAAGTATCTCTTTGAAACTCTGCTTTTAATAAGATAGTGGAAGTGGAATTGCTGGGTCATATGGTAATTCTATATTTTTTAATGTTTGTATTTATTTATTTTAAGAGAGAGAGAGAGTGTGAGTGTGTGCAGAGGGAGGGGCAAAGACAGCAGGAGAGAGAATCCCAAGCAGGCTCTGCCCTGTCAGCGCAGAGCTTCACATGGGGCTCGATTCCATGAATCGCGAGATCATGATCTGAACTGAAATCAAGAGTCAGAAACTCAACCAACTGAGCCACCCAGGCATCCTGGTAATTATATTTTTAATTTTGGGGGGAATCCCCATACTGTTTTCCACAGAAGTGATACCATTTCACATTCCCACCAGTGATGTACAGGGTTCTACTTTCTCCATATCCCCTCCAACACTTGTTTCTGGTTTTTTGTTTTTATTTTTTTGATCGTGGCCATCCTAATGTGTGTGAGGTCATATCATTGTGATTTCGCTTTGCGTTTCCCTGAGGATTAGTGATGTTGAGCATCTTTTCCGGTGCTTATTGGCCATTCATATATCTGCCTTGAAGAAATGTCTATTCAAATCCTTTACCCATTTTTGAATTGGGTTGTTTTATTGTTGCTAAACTATAGGAATCCTCTAATATTCTGGATATTAACCCTTTATCAGATACACGATTTAGAAACATTTTCTCCCATTATGTGGCTTGCCTTTTTACTCTGTAGATAGTATTTTGATGCACAAAAATTTTAAATGTTCCCGACATCCAGTTTGTCTATTTTTCTTTTGTTGCCCATGCCTTTGGTGTCATATCCAAGAAACCAATGCCAAATCCAGTGTCACAAATCTTTTATGCTATGATTTTTTCTAAAAGTTTTATTGTTTTAGGGCTTATATTTAGGTCCTTAAGCCATTTCAAGTTAATTTTTGTACATGGTATTTGGTAAGTGTCCAACTTCATTCTTTTGCATATAAATATCCAATTTTCTTAGCACCATTTGCTGAAAAGACTGCGTCTCCCCTATTAAATGGTCTAGGCACCCTTAAAATCATTTGACCATATATGCAGGGGTTTATTTCTGGACTCTTCCATTGGTGTATATGTCTATGCCAATACCACCCTGTTTTGATTACTGTAGCTTCATAATAATAGGTTTTGAAACCAGGTGTGAATTCAAACAAGTGTGAATCCTCCATTTGTTCCTCTTTTTCAAAATTGTTTGGCTATTTGGGGTTCCCTGAGATTCCATGTGAATTTTAGGGTGGGGTTTTCTATTTCTACAAAACATGTCATTGGATTTTGATAGAGAGTGCATTGCATGTATAGATTTCTTTGGGTAGTATTATCATGTTAACAGTATTATATGTCCCAATCCATGATGTGTTTCCATTTATCTTTCATTTATTTCAGCAATGTTTTATAGTTGTCATTGTACAAGTCTTTCCCTCCTTGGTTAATTCCTAAGTTTGGGTTTGTTTTTTTTTTTTATCCTTTTTGATATTATAAATGGAATTATTTTTATAATTTTCTTTTCATAGGGCTCCTTGTTTGTGTATCTGTTGGGATTTTAATCTCATTAAATCTATATATCAAATTGGGGAGAATTGACATCACTTTTATTCATATTGCCATCTTCCCACAGCCATCTCCTTTCTTTTCCCTTCTCTGTGCTCTAGGTGGCTGACCCTTAGGGTCACCCAGGGTCTCTTGCCTGTTGGGTTTCTGCACTGGGTTCTTGACAGCAACTGAATTCCCTCCAGGACTAAGCACCCCCCCCCTCCCCCCAGGGCATCCTCTCCTCCATGGTGACTTAGTTGGATACCTAACTTAATTTTCTCTCCATTTGCCTTTGGCCCTATGCATGGTAATGGCTCCCCAGTGGTGCTAGTCTGAGTGCTATGTTGCTGTGTTATTCATTGTTGGAGCCCTTAATTCTACCCATATCTTTGCAAGTAGTCCTTTCAATAAAGTCTTTTATTTTAACCAACAGAATTAATTTTGTTGTATGCTAGGCTCCTTAGTGATAGTGTCATTTTTTAAATTACATTTTCTAATTGTTTTTGATATATTATAGCACTGATTAGGAGAATATGTTTAGATTCTTTAGAATTTTCTATGCTAGCAACCATATCATCTGCAACTAAGGGAATTTTTTTTTTTTACTTATCTATTGCCTTTAATTTCCTTTTCTTGTTCTATTGCAATATCTAAGACCTCAAGTATAATTTGGAATAGTAGTAGTAATAGGATAATGTTCCTGATGTTTCTCCATTTAGAGTATTTCTTAAAATTTTTTTCACAAGTAGCTTTATCAAGTAATGAAGTTTCCTTACTAAAGTTTTTTGTTAAATTTAAGTTATATACTTTTTTATGTATGTTAGGATGATTTATGATTTTTTTTTTGAATGCTGTTACTCTGAATGACAATATGGCTTTTCTTACATTAATCCTGTAATACACCCAACGTCGTCATGGTACACTATGCTTTTATCTACTGTTAGGTTCAGTTTATTAATATTTTAACCTTTTGCATTTATAGTCATGAGTGAAATGGGCATGTAATTTGCCATCCTTGTGCCTGCCTTAACTGATTGTGATATCAAATTTCGAAGAATGAGTTGGGTAGTGTATTAGTCCATTCAGGCTGCTCTAACAATAGGTTAGGTAGCTTATAAACAACAAACATTTCACAGTTGTGTAGGCTGAAAATCCAAGATCAAGGTGCCAGCATAGTCAGGTGAGGTCTCTCTTCTGGGTCACAGACTTCTCATTGTATCTTCACATAACAGAAGTAGCTCTGAGGGATCTCTTTTATCAGAGCACAAATCCCTCCACCCTCAAGACCTAATCACTTCCCAAAGGATACACCTTCTAATATTGAGTGTTAGGATTCAACATGTGAATTTGAGTGAGGCAGGGCACAAACATTTGACTGTAGCACATAGTGTTCCCTCTTATTCTTTCATGTGCGCGAGTTTGTGTTAATCTGTGGTAATAACTTCTTTGAAAATTTGATAGATCTCACCTGAAAAATTGTGCCTGGTACATTCTTTGCACAGAGATTTTTAACTGAATCTTCAGTTCCTTTGTGTTATTGCACTATTCAAAATCTTGACTTCTTTTAGAGTCAGTTTTGATAGTTCTTTTTTTTTTTTTTAAGACATTTGTCATTATTTCTGATTTTAAATTTATTGCTTTGAAATTGTCGGTAATATTTTCTTTTTAATCCATTTTATCTGCAATTTTATTTTATTTTAAATCTGACTGTTTTATTTCTACATCATCAACTTTTTTCCTTGATAAATCTTGCCAGAAGTTTGTCAATTGTGTCTTCAAGAAACCGACTTTTGGATTTGTTGAATCTTACTATATTTTATTCTGCTTCCATCCTGGTGTAGCTTATTGCTTTCATAAATTTAGTTATAATAAGTATTTGTTAATTTTCATTTTGCTTTGTTCTTTTATCTATGAAATATTTATGTACTGTTTTTAATTTCTAAATATAAGGATTTTGCATTCATATTTTATTATAATTTAGTTATATAGTGGTCAGAGAATCTTAACTACATGATAATTATTCTTTAAAATTTACTGAAGCATGCTTTATGACCTAGTATATTGGCAGTTTTTATAAATGTTCTATGTGTGCTTGCAGAGAATGGTTATTTAATTATTGGATGGAGACATTTATATTTGTTCATTGGATCCAGCTTGTTAATTTTCTTTTTCAAACCTTTGGTTATCTCCATTTGCTGGCTTTCTATCTGTTTGGCCTGCCAATAATAAATAAGTGGGTAGATTTGTTAATTTCTCCCAGAGGTCCTATTTTTTTATTTTATTTTGTATATAGCTGAGGTGATTTTATTAGGTTCATATGTGATCAGAATTGTTATGTCTTCCTCATAAATTGGATCTCTTATCACTATGTAGTGGCTCTCTCCATAATGATACTTGGGGTCTTTAAGCTCTATGTATTTTATTTTAACTAAAATTATAACAGCTTGCTTTTGGCTTTAGTAAGACCATTGTATCTGGTTGCACCTTTTTATTTTTAAATCTTTTTATGTTCTTATACTTTAGATATGTCTGTTATAACAGCACATAGCTGTTAACTTTTCTTTCTCATCAAATTTGACAGTCTGACTTAACTACTGAGTTTATTCTAGGTATCTTTATTTTAATTATTGAAATATTTGCACTTGTTTCTGTAATCCTTTGTCCTACTTTTTATTTTTCCTTTTCCTCTCTGTTGGCTTTTTAAATAAATGATCCCTCCTTCTTCTAACAAGAGACAAGAACTTGAGCATACTTATAGGCCCTTGATTTTCTCAACCCTCCCCCCACCATTATTGGGTTTTTTGTTTGTTTGTTTATTTTTGAGAATGAGAGATACAGAGCGTAAGGGGATTACAGAGAGAGAGGGAGACACAGAATCTGAATCAGGTTCCAGGCTCCGAGCTGTCAGCACAGAACCTGACACGGGGCTCGAACCCACGAATCGAGAGACCATGACCTGAGCTGAAGTTGGATGTTTAACTGACTGACCCTCCCAGGTGCTCTGTATTGTTAGTATTTTCTAGCATTGTATTTCTGGGTTACTAGAACTACTCTGCCCCTCTGTGTCTCTTGTAAGCACTCCCTGTCTTTTAAGATAACAACAAACTTCACCAAGGTATTTGATCACCCCGTATTCTCATAATTCTTGTTGCACCTCCTGAGTTTTTTTCTCATTTTGAGTATTCTAAAAGTTGTTTGATGTGTGTCTAATGGTGAATCTAATTAAATCTGGCAGGTAGTTTTTATAATGTTTTAAAGTAGTAGAATGGTAGTTTTAATGTTATTTGAATGCATATAAAACTTTAAATTCAAGGTCCATTCCTTAATTCTGTTAAAAATGTCCCTACATTGTCTGCTTATGGCCAGTTTGCTGTTGGAAAAGTCTGGTATCAGTCTGGTTCTTGCTGTTGGTAGATGATACATTCTTTCTCTCTGGAAGTTATTAGAGTGTTTGCTTTGCTGCTGATTTTCTTAAATTTTACTGTAATATCCCCAGGATAGACTTTTCCTCCTTTGTCCTGTTGACATTCAGTGAAATTGCCCTTTCAGTATGAAGCCATTTGTTTTAAATTTGGGAAAAATTCTCTCCATTATTTCTTCAGATAGTTCCTTCTCGCCAGTTTAATTTTTTTCCTGAGACCTCTTATCTGGATGTTGCCCCTTCTACTTAGAGCCTCCACAGTTTTTAAATTACATTTTGATTTCTTACTCTCTTCCTCTTTTTCCTGGGAGAGCCCTAAATCTTATCTTCTAACTTAACCATGTTACTATATGTCTTCTTTCTTGTGTTTTATGCTTTTACTTGCTACCTATGTCTTACCCCTTGTTCTTTTTTATAATGAAAATTTTTCTTTCATGTTTTTAATATCCTTCGTTATTTCTTTTACTGTATTTATCATGTTTATCTTACATTGGTCTGTTTTAATCATTTTCCTTCTCTTGGTATATATTTTACCGGGTTTTTTATTTTTGGGGTTTTTTGGTGGGGCGGGGCGGGCAGGGAGCTAGCTCTAGTTGTCTTCCTCAAGGGTCTCCTTAATTTAGCTGGTAAATTTGTTCCCCTGAGGATATTAGCTCTTCTGTATGGGACTGTTTACTAGGAAAGGATTTAAGGCCAGATCTTAGTCTTTGATAGGCCCTGGGGGCTCACGAGCTGATAATATCACAGTTGTTCACTCATGTTTATAACCTTCCCACCAAACACCCAGCCTCGCCATGCATGAGTTGTATACCACACAACTCCAGGAGGTGGTATTCATTTAGATTATGCGGAGAATGGCACCTCCTACCATTATGTAATATGGCAACCTTACAGGTCTTCACCTTCAAACCATGAGGGACAAGAAGATTTGAAAGGAGGCAGTTACCTTTGATTTTAACCCACCAGTTCTGGGGCTTTGGAGGGGGTAGATGGAGGAATGAATGTCTAAGGCTGTTGTCTTCAACCCCTCTTCCGGCAGGGCTATGGTGGATTCCCTGAGTTCACCTCTGGTGGATTCCCCAGCTAGTGCTCTGGGGTTACTGGTTTCTTCAGTAAGGGGACAAACGATGGTTGTTCTGAGGCATCAGTGGATGAGGGCAAGATTCGAGCTTGAACTACCTTGTTTCCCTTTAACTGCTCACCTTCTCTGCCAGTCGCCTTCAACCCCAGGCTACAAACTCCCTCCCAACACCAGTTCAGAAGAACTCTGCTTCTTCCAGTGTTGTTCCTTGAGATTTTCATTTCATAAGGTTCTGGATTCTTTGTTTCTTCAGAGTTGATTTGGTGGAGGGAGCCAACAACCACTGCTAAATTTCCATGTTTTACTTTCCCACAGTAAAGCTGTTTTGTTAACCTTGAAAATAAAAACGACCAAGTTATTTTACCAGCAGAAATGGGTTTATTCAGGAATAAAAGAGAATTGCAATCTGGGACAGACAAGCTATGGCAAACCGGAGGCCAGTCTGGAGAACAAAGCTTTTTATGGAGAAAAGGGTAAGTCAGGAAGGCTGCTATAAAGGAAGAGTCCATTGAAGTAAACAGGGAGTTAGGTATAATGGCTTCTCATTGGCTGAGCTGTTGCCAGAGGGATAAGGAAAGTGTGTCTTTCTCCAACTGGGCCAAGGGCTAGTGTCAAGTCCCTTCTTCCAGTTGGGAAGCTGGAAGTGACTGAGTGGTAGGGAGATTTCCCCCTGCCAGAAACCTCCCACCTTCATGTGAGTGGGGTTGCCCATGGTTAAAAATAAAAGTTGTTGTTTGGAAAAGTGTGAAAATTAAACTTTTATTTTCTTGTTACGAGAATAATACATGTTTATTTCAAAGAAGCAGAAGGAATATCATTACTGCCCATTTGCAACAAGTGTCACCATTTTGGTTTGGTGACCTGTTTTTTTCTTTGTATCTAGTTTCTGACTACCATTTTCAACCTTGACTTAATATAACCTTAGTATATTTCCCAAACATCCGTATCATATTATTTTACAGTCATTTTTGGTTGCATAATACTCCACCATCCAGACAAAGCATAATTTAGCCAGTTTTCTGTTGTTGACTATCTGAATGATTTCCCTCTTTTCTTTATGATGTGTTGCTCTCTAATAAACATTCTTGTAGATAAAATATTATTCGTGTCCTTAATTATTTACTTAGGTTAAATTCTTTTTTTATTTTTTAAGTTTTATTTATTTTGAGAGAGAGAGAGCACACGCATGTGTGCCTGGGCAGAGGAGGGGCAGAGAGAGGGGGAGAGAGTATCCCAAGCAGGCTCAGCGCTGTCAGCATGGAGCCCAGTGCAGGGCTCAGTCTCACAAACCATGAGATTATGACCTGCGCTGAAACCAAGAGTTGGCTGCTTGTATGACTGAGGCACCCCTCCATAGGTTAAATTCTTAAAAGGGAAATTTCAGGTCACAGGCTTTATAAAGTTCCACATACTTCTTCTCCCCAGATACAGAGCTCATCTCCAGAAAAGTTATATAATGACAGTCTCACATCATCAACATGTATATTTCCGCACATCCCTACCTAAGCTGGGTGTTAATTTTGTGATTTTCTGTTACCTTTTTCTCAATCCAGCTTCACTTGGGCAATTTACTTCTGCTTTCTGCACTCATGTAGAGCTGAGCAGATTATTCACCAAGATTCATGCATTCAGGTAGTTTGAAATTTTACCTCTAGATAAGTGAATATAAAAATCACCCATAATCCTCCTGATCAAAGATAACTACTGTAGACATTTTTTTACACAGTATCGGTTCTCTAGATTTAAATGTAAGAAGGTGGTTGGGTTTTTTTGTGTGTTTTGTTTTGTTTTTTTATAAGTCCCATTCCTTTGTTATTTTGTATACAATTCTTGGCGAACTCTTTTACTCAATTCAGTCTTGCTCCTTTACTCTTCCTAGGTGTCCATTCCATTTTGCCATCTAGTTTCTTTCTATAACTATACTTTTTTTTTTCAGGAGTTCTAATTAATTCTTTTTCTTGTTTTCAGGATGTAATATTTATGTCCCTGAAGATACTAACTCTGATTTTTTTTTTTACATATAATTCACATATAATCTTGTTAGTTTCAGGTGTATAACACAATTATACAAAATTTGTATGTATTATAATATGAATACCACAATAAATCTGGTTAACATCCATCACTACACATAATTATAATTATTTTCCTTGTTATGAGAACCTTTGTGATCTGTCTTAGCAAGTTTCATATATACAATATGGTATTATTATTATTTTTTTTAATGTTTATTTTGAGAGACAGAGACAGAGCATAAGTGGGGTAGGGGCAGAGAGGGAGACACAGAATCTGAAGCAGGCTCCAGGCTCCGAGCTGTCAGCACAGAGCCTGATGCGGGGCTTGAACCCACAAACCACGAGATCATGACCTGAGCCGAAGTCGGAGGCTTAACCAACTGAACCACCCAGGCGCCCCTACAATATGGTATTATTAACTATAGTGACCATGCTGTGCATGCCACCCCCATGACTTATTTATTTTATAATTGATGTGTGTACCTTTTGACCACCATCACCCATTTTGCTCACTCCCTATCCCTCACCTCTGGCAACCATCAGTCTGTTTTCTTCATCTGTAAATTTTGTTTTCTGTTGTTTTAGATTCCACACATAAGTGAGATCATATGGTATTTGTCTTTCTCTATTTGACTTATTCCATGTAGCATAATGCCTTCAAGGTCTATCCATGTTGTTACAGATGGTAAGACTTGCTTTTTTATGGCTAAATAATATTCCATTGTATATATACACCACATTACTTTTTAACCATTCATCATGGGTGGACACTTCAGTTATTTCCATGTCTTGGATTTTGTAAATAATATTGCAGTGAACAATGGCGATGCATCTGTCTTTTGAAGTTAGTGTTTTGGTGTGGGTTTTTTTTTTTTTCCAGATAAATGCCCAGAAGTGGAATTGTTGAATCATATGGTAGTCCTAATTTTAAGTTTATCAGGAAAGTGTACCACTTGAGGAAAGTGGCTATATATATTTACATCTCCACCAATATTGTACAAGGGTTCTCTTTTCTCTACATCCTCACTAACACTTGTTATTTTTTATCATTTTGATCATAGGCATTCTAAAAGGTGTGGTGTGATATCTCACTGTGGTTTTGATTTGCATTTCCCTGATGATTAGTGATGTTGATATATACCTGTTGGCCATCTTGTATATCTTTGGAAATATATCTGTTCAGATCCTCTGCCCATTTTTTATTTAATGTTTTTAAAGTTTATTTGAGAGAGAGTGAGAGAGTGGGGGAGGGGTAGAGACAGAGGGAGAGAGAGAATCCCAAGCAAGCTCCACACCAGCGAGGAGCCCAATGTGGGGCTTGAACTCCCAGACCACGAGATCATGACCTGAGGTGAAGTCTGACACTTAAGTGACTGAGCCACCCAGCTGCCCCCAGCTGCCCATTTTTTAATTGGATTGTTGGGTATTTGCTGTCAAGTTGTATAAGTTCTTTATATGATTTACAGATATCTTCTCCCATTCAGGATGTTGCCTTTTTATTTTGTTGATGGTTTACCTTTTAGTGCAGAAGGTTTGTTTGTTTGTTTGTTTTTGTTTGTTTATTTGGTGCAGAAGCTTTTTAGTTTGATGTTTTCCTACTTAAATGTTTAGTTTTGCCTTTGCTTTTGGTGTCAGCTCTAAAAAACCATCACCAGTATTTATGTCAGGAAGCTTACCACCTCTGTTTTCTTCTAGGTGTTTTATAATTGTAGATCAAGTCTTTAACCCATTTTGAGTTAATTTTTGTGCATGGTGTAAGATAGTGATCCATTTTCATTCTTTTGCATGTGGCTGTCCAATTTTCCCAATACCATTTATTGAAAAGACTGCCGTATATTCTTGGCTCCTTTGTCATAAATTAATTGGCCATGTGTGCTTGGGTTTACTTATGGGCTCTCTATTCAGTTCCATTGATCTATGTGTCTGTTTTTATCCAGTATCATAGTGTTTTGATTACCATAGCTTTGTAAGATAGTTTGAAATCAGGGAGTATGATGCCTTCAACCTTGCTCTTTTTTTCTCAAGATTGCTTTGTCTGTTTAGAGCCTTTTGTGGTTCTATACATATTTTAGGATTGTTCTATTTCTGTGAAAAATGCTGTTGGAATTTTGATAGAGATTACACTGAATCTATAGATTGCTTTGGGTAGTATGAACATTTTAACAACATTAATTGAACACTGTCTTTCCATTTATTTGTCTCTTATTCAATTTCTTTTATTACTGTCTTAGAGTTTTCAGTGTATAGGTCTTGTACCTCCTTGGCTAAATTAATTCCTAGGTATTTTATTCTTTTTGATACAATTATAAACGGGATTGTTTTCTTTATTTCTCTTTCTGATAATTTGTTATTACTATATAGAAATGCAACACATTTCTAATATATTGATTTTGTATCTTATAACTATACTGAATTTGTTTATTCTAACGGTTTTTTAGTAGATCCTTTGTGGTTTTCTATATATAAAATATGTCATCTGCAAATAGTGACAGTTTTACTTTTTCCCTTCTAATCTGATGCCTTCTCTCTCTCCCCTCCCCCATCCCCACTAAGGTCTGGCTAAGACTTCTAGTACCATATTGAATAAAAGTGGCAGGAACAGATATCCTTGCCTTGTTCCTGTTCTTAGATGAAAAGCTTTTAGCTTTTCACCACTGACTAAGATGTGAGTTGTAGGCTTATTGTATGGCTTCTATTATGTTAAGGAATGTTCCTTCTGTACCCACTTTTTTTTTTAATTTTTTTTTCAACGTTTATTTATTTTTGGGACAGAGAGAGACAGAGCATGAACGGGGGAGGGGCAGAGAGAGAGGGAGACACAGAATCAGAAACAGGCTCCAGGCTCTGAGCCATCAGCCCAGAGCCCAATGCGGGGCTTGAACTCATGGACCGCGAGATTGTGACCTGGCTGAAGTCGGACACTCAACCGACTGCGCCACCCAGGCGCCCCAATGTACCCACTTTTTTAAAAGTTTTTCTCATGAATGGATGTTGAATTTTGCCAGATGTTTTTCCTGCATCTGTTGAGATGGCCATATGATTTTTATCTTTCATTTTGTTTTTGTGGTCTGTATCATATAGATTTTGTGAATGTTGAACCATCCTTGCATCCCTGGAATGAATTTCAGGTGATCATTGATGTATAATCCTTTTGATATATTGTCGAGTGTGGTTCGGTAATATTTATTGAGGGCTTTTTGCGTCTATGTTCATCTAACTTTGTTTTTTTTAAAGAATCGTTCTCTGTTCTCTCTGTCATTTTTCCTTCCTCTTTCATCCTTCTATTTGAAGGAATACTCTATTGAATTCCTTCTATTTGAAGGAAACTCATCTTTCTTGTGCAGCATTCTCCTTAAATGTGTGCTGACTCTTGGCTCGGTACTCATCCTGGTGCTCAAGGCTTCTGTTGACCTGGCTGTCAATGCTGTTTCTATTTATGCTGGTTGCCCCCACCCCCTTCAGCTAGCCTCAGTACTCTAGCCTTGGGGTAAAAGCTGCAGCCTTCCCCTTGCACACAGGGATGGAAGGAGAAAGCTTATCCAGCTCATGCAAATACAGTTCCCTAGACTGCCACCTCCTTGACATGCCCAGTGACCTTCCTGCTCCCTGTGTAGGTGAGTGCTGAGCTTGGGGTACCCAATCCCCCTCCTACTTCGTACAGAACCTTCTATATATGCTTGGGGCTGTGTTTTCCTCAATCCATGTAATCTCATCTGCTTTCTGTCTTTCAGTATTTCTCCACTTCTCTGGACCATTAAAAGCATTCTTTCTTGCCTTCCAGTGTTATTGTGGACTCTTCTTCATCCTTCTATTATTTCTAGGGACTTTGGGTGGAATGGAAGAGGCAGTTTAACACATCATCCAAACACTTCTTTGTTTCTCTTATCGAGAGCATTAGGACCTGTAAGTTGGTTAACTCACATAGTCTTTGAGTCAAGTACACAGGGATTTGAATCTCCACTGCTCTTACTAGCTGTGTGACTTTGAGCAATTTTCTTAAGGAAAGAGAGGCTTAGAGAGATTATCTGTTAAATGGGGATCATCCTTGTTGTGGGGCTTCAATGAACTAAGGCATGCCAAGTCCTCAGCAGAGCCTCTAGCAGAGTGAACACTCAGTGTTTAATCTTTTGGTTATTTTTGTAAAGGTTTTAATTTTTGTTTCTTATTAAGCTAAGCCTAGTTAATAGAGGAGTGCAGCGAACCCCTTTTCCATCCATCTTATTTGGACCCAGAGTTTCTTCTTCCAGGCTTTTGTCCAGCCTCACCAGGAATGAGGGGGCTAATGCCCCCTCCCGTTCTCTCTGCAGCTCAGCTCCACCGGCTGGAAGGGCTGAGGACCATTGGCATCACCACCAATGGTATCAACCTTGCCCGGCTGCTGCCTCAACTTCAGAAAGCTGGGCTCAGTGCCATCAACATCAGCCTGGATACCCTGGTGCCAGCCAAGTTTGAGTTCATCGTCCGCAGGAAAGGTGAGCAGGTGTGGTTTGCAGTTGAGGGTAACCTTCCCAGGGCCCACATAGCTGAGGAACTGTGGCTGGTGCCAGGCAAGGGGCCTGGTTGCTCCTTTATTCTTCATCCCCCACCCTTACCAAATGTCCTCTGTCTCTGTAGCCGCACCCTTGGGAAATTTGGGGGATCAGGTGTTAGGATCTGTGGTGACCCGTCTCCCCCCTGCCCTGTCCTCAGTTTGCCTAGGACTAAGAAGGTTGCTAGTGTGAGGCCTTTCCATTTTTAAAACCAAGATAGTCCCTGGTAGACCGGGACAAGTTGGTTACCTTGTGATGAGCTCGAGGGAAAATGTGGGACAGCCCAGGGTAGAAGCAGCTGCCCTGGGATGCCAGAGTCAAGGCCAGCACTACCAGGTGGGGGTCCTGCAGAAGCGCACCCATGCCCCTCCCCCGCCCCCCACCAGGCTTCATCAGGGAGGGCGGAGGAGGTAGAGCAGTCCTGTGCCCCAGGTCTCATTAGGCCGACACCCGATGTCTCTTGGGCCATGGGCTTCAGTTTGGGATGGGAGGTACCCAGCGTTGGATGCCGTTTGATTTGAGAGGGTGGCACGTAACTGAGACTTCTCTGCATAGTCAGAGACACAGCTGTCCTTCCCCTTCTCTGGAAACAGCTTCCAGCTCCCAGCCCTGCCCTCTCTTTCCCCTGCTGCACCTGACTCCCTGTTTACACCATCCATCTGCTGAGGAAGTGCTCGTGGAGTCCTTGCCCTCTGTAAAGAGCTGCTCAGGTGCTGTGGAGGGGACTGAGACACACAGGACATTGCTGTGCCTCACAGGCCGCTAAAGGCCAAAATGTGTGATGCCACTAGATTACCTTTGCTTGTCTTGTGGAGTCGATTAAATTGTTACCAGAGGAGGAGAGGAAATTCCTAGCAGGGAAGACCTGGAGGGCTCCATGGAGGAAGCCTTTACTCTGGGCCTTGAGGAATAGGGGGTGGGGGGGTGGAGTTGGATCAAGGGAGCTTACTCTGAAGGGGAACCTCAGTCGGGAACCTGCAAGAGCTCTGAGGTGGGAAAGTGGAAAGTGTATTTGTGGGTTTTCCCGACATCTATGTATCCCCTGCCGCCTGATCTCCTTTCCCAGGATGAGGATCGGAGACAGTAGATCCTGACATCAGATCTGCCTTCCCATTCATACTCCCGTGTCCACCACCTCCTTTTGGAGCTGCAGTGCTTTACAGAAGAAACTTCTAGATTATCGTAATGGCATTTTGTATGGAAGTTGTACTTTCTTTCCTATTCCCCCCCTCACTGGGCCATCCAGAAATGCTGCAGGAAAACCGTGGAGGTCATCACCAGGCTACCCTCCCCCAGGGTGATAGCCTAGCTGTGAATCACATCACCTGGCTGGGCGGGGTGGGGAAGGGGCCAGCATGCAGTAGGCGCTCAAATGTGTGGGGGCACGAGTGAGCTGGGCAGGAAGGAGAAGCCAGCCTGGGATCACAGGCTACACGCCCAGCAATCGCTCACCGGCCCTGGCACAGCGTCTGCGTGTGGTAGGTGCTCAGCAAGAATACACACAGTGAATGAATGGACAGACTGTTGTCTGTCAAGGGAGACTGACACTGACAAGGGAGTCCGGAGGCCTGCATTCTGCAGCCTGCAGTGTGAGGCCTGCCTCCTCTTAGGGCACTGCCTCCTCTTAGGGCCTCAGTTTCCCCGTCTAGACAATGAGAGGGGTCACCTAGATCAGGGTTGGCACACTACAGCTCACCAGCCAAATCCAGCCCCCTGCTTGTTTGTTTTATAGCCTGGGAGCCAAGAGTGGATTTTACAGATAATGTTTGTAATCGACTTAATGATAGGGAACATGAACTGTGAACCCCCCCAGTTAAGCAAAATATTATCCCAGCAAAACGACTTCTATTTCTCCATTATATTTGTCGAGCTGTGTTACAAAAAATTGTGCTCAGCTGTCGGACTGTATTAGTCAATACTGTCTTTATAGCTATACCTAAGAATATCCTCAATTTTATCTCTCAGCCTTCGGATCCTAAAACATTTACTATGTGGTCCCTGGCTTGGTGGTCCCTGAGGCTCCTTATAGCTCTGGTGCTTCCCCATGGGTGTAAGGGGGGCAGGGGAGAGGGAGAAAGTTCCTGGATCCTTCTCTCCCTCCTTGCAGGTTTCCACAAAGTCATGGAGGGCATCCACAAGGCCATCGAGCTGGGCTACAGCCCTGTGAAGGTGAGAGTCCGCTGCTGCTCTTGACCTCTGACATCTGCCCCTCTCCCCTGGCTTGGCCTTCCACTGCCAGCATCCGGGCCCCTAGCAGCTCTCTGGTGTGGCCAGTGCAGCTATCCTGTGTCCCCCACCACTTCCTTGCCCGCTGCATCCAGCCTGTCTCTGACCCCCTACAAGGGAAGGGAGAAAGCCAGTGACCCCCTTGGAATTCCCAACTTGAGGCCTGGGGTGGGGAGATAAGGAATGGGCCCCCCAGTGGAGAGCCTGGGCAGATGCCAGACCCCCAAAGGTCATCCCTGAGATGGAATGCAGGGGAAACAGCCCTGTGGTCCCCTTGTCCCTGGCCAGGTGAACTGTGTGGTGATGCGAGGCCTAAATGAGGATGAGCTCCTGGACTTTGTGGCGTTGACCGAGGGCCTCCCCCTGGACGTGCGCTTCATAGAGTACATGCCCTTCGATGGTCAGTGACCTGTGGTGGGGAGGGAGGAGGAGGTTGGGCCTGGGGGGCAGAGCTGGACCAGCCCCATGCTGAGAGATGGGGAAGGGGGATACTGATGACCCTGGCAAGGGTTGAGTGGGATGGCCAAGATCTGGTCGACCATGTGGGTGCTGCTGATCCCAGGTCCTGCTCTGTGTGTAGGAATTTCTCCAGGGATGATGGGGTGGGGCCTGGGCAGGTGCCAGGGCTAGGGCTATGATGGAGGCATCGGAGATATCACAGAGTCAAGGGTGGGTTTGATTTGACCCACCTGTTTTAGGCAGGGCCTCCTGACCTCCCACCCAAGAGGCAGAACTAATTCCTGGGTGATGTGGAAGGAAGGACCTGAAGACCCCGGGTCCCCACAACCCTGTGACTCCATGGCTTCCAACCCCAATACAGGCAACAAGTGGAACTTCAAGAAGATGGTCAGCTACAAGGAAATGCTGGACACCCTCCGGCAGCAGTGGCCAGAGCTGGAGAAGCTGCCTGAGGAGGAATCCAGCACAGCCAAGGTTGGGGGCAGGAGGGTGGGGCAGGGTAGGGAGGGAGAGCTAGCCCTCAGGTCAGAATGCAGCAGTGGGGGTGGTACCGCGTAGCGGGAGGCATTACCTCCTAGCCTCCTCCCTCCTCATGGACAAAGCAGCAGGCTGGGCATGGGGTGGCCACAGTACCTTGTCTCAGGCCGCATGCCAGTAATGTGGTGGAGAGGGGCTCTGGCCGTGCTGCCCACAGGCCTCTAAATCCATAGCGGTGTGCTCTCAGGCAGGCCCGGTGCAAGCAAAGAGCTCATGGGTTGTCTGTCCTGTCAGGGTCTTCTGCCCGCTGGGGGCCTTGGGTACGCCTTTCCTGGGGCACCTCCGGAGAGGGCTGTGGAGTGGGGGCTCTGGTGCCAGGGAGTGAGACCCGGCCCTCCTCAGCCCATCCATCCTTGTCCCCTCCTCTGCCCTTCTTTCCCTCCTCACCCCAGGCCTTTAAAGTCCCTGGTTTCCGAGGCCAGGTCAGCTTCATCACATCCATGTCTGAGCATTTCTGTGGAACCTGCAACCGGCTGCGAATCACAGCAGACGGGAACCTCAAGGTAAGTGTCCCCCTCCCCCACGAGAGCCCCTTGCCACTTCTGTGTGGTGAATATCGCTTCCCATTGGTGCCCCCATTTGGAGAGGAGACTAGCAGGGCACGAGGGGTGGTTGGGGAAATAGTGTAAGATATGGTGGGGGGGCTCCTGGAGGCAGAAGGTGAAAGTGAACTTATGACCTTCCTTCCTAGGGTCCCCAAAGTAGCTTTGGGTTGATTGGGAGCCACTTTCCAGGACTCTGTGTTACCGGCGTGGACGGGGGAGAGGTGAAGAGTCAGTGTACACTGGGCCCCGGCCCCCCACCCTGACTGGCTCCTTTCTGGGCCCGGGGCTCAGCTCCAAAACCATCATCTGTTACTCATATCCAGTCAGTACATCTGTGCCTTCAGCCCTGGGGAATGTCAGAGAGGCATAGACATGCCTATTCTCTTTAGAGGTAAAGTCTCAGACCAAACAAAGAGCTGATGTGTGGCAATGTGTAATTCTTTGTCAGATGAGCGGCCACACAGGCCGTAGGGTGGTGGGCCTTGAGGAGGCACCTTATGGACGCTGGTGAGCCTCGAAGGATGAAGTGAGGGTGAGGGAGAACACTTGTCTAGGGTTCATGCTAACATGGCAGGGGCAGATTCATGCCAGGAAGAGAGACACTGCACGGTAGAGGGCTCGAATGCCCGGAAAGAGGTGCAGTGTGTGTTCTGTTGACAGTGGGGTGCTGTGCAGCTTCTGGACAAGGGGGTACATGACTCCCATTCATGTTTGAGGAAGAATCACCCGCTGGTTGAATTTGGAAATAGGGAGACTAGTCAGATGGCCGCTTCACTCTCGGTGTAGGTAAGAGTGTGAGGTGAGCACAGGAAGGGAGAATGAAGGAACTTGGTAACGCACGCGGAGGGCCAAGAGGAGGGCGTCCAGGGGCCAGGTCAGCTGTGGGACCTGGTTAGCACTGGGGAGGAGGGTGAGGGCGGTTTAGGTGCACTGAGTTTGACATCCTAAAGGGACCATCCAGTGCTTGTTCAAAAGTTAGGGTTTTTCTTTTTCTGGGCTGGAGATGTGGAATGGCCATCAAGTATGGACCTGCATCTGTATAGTCAGGGCCCCTGCCGGAGATGGGAGGTGCGGTTCTGAAGAGAATGTAATGGAGAGGCTATTCCTGGTTCAGGGTGAGGGGGGGCTTGGCAGAGATGTCAGCAAACAGCTGCTCCCACCCAAGGGAGGAAGCCGTGTCATGGGGGCCCAGGCAGAGCTGTGGCCTGGTGGAGGGGAGCAGTCACTGCCCGACATGGTAGAGCCGGGAAGAAGTGCCCAGTCTTTCCAGTGTCCCACAGGCCAACCCAGGTGGAAGCCAGCTGGAGGGCAGCCCAGAAGGTGGAGTCCGTGGGGGCCTCATGGTTGCAGAGAGTGGAACCTGAGGCCTGGTGGGGGGACCGAGGGGTGGGAAATGAGAACAGCTCGGTGAATTGGGTGCACCTTACACTTAGAATTTGTTTGTATCTTCTCCAGCGCCCTCTGAGGCTTCTTGGACATTCCTCAGTGTCCACAGTGCCACTTTCTACAGAGCCAGCACACAGTAGGCGCTTGATATGGTTTTGTGGGAGGGTGGTAGGCGTCTCACTTTGTGAGACTGCCTCGTCCATCCCGAGCCCCCAGAGCACCCAGCCTCCCTCAGGAGCTGGGGAGTATCGAGTCTGAATGGGCTCAGGATGCCACCTCCGCCAGGCCCGTGCTATTCGGCCGTCAGGATCACAACCTGGAGTGGGCACAGGGGCAGGCAGGTAGTGTCTGTGACTATGGGGACCAGGAAGGGACAGGGGTGAAATGGGATGTGCACGCCACGTCCAGGGTAACTGGCAGGACTCTTCTCTAGCTGATTGGCATCCATTCTCAAGGCAACGAAGAGGCTATTGTATGGAACATCTCAGGAGAAGGTATGGGTCACATTGGGTCACATTTTTGTGTGCCATCTCTGGCCACTGTTTAATTTTTTATAGTACGCTCTACAAGCTGAAGGTAACATGGCCGTCAATCAGGTACAGGCCTTGGGGTATCTGACTTCCTGCCCTTCCAGCCTCTCTGACTTCACCATCCAGCACCTTCTGTCCTTCGTTGCAGGAAGTCCTGCCTGGAGTATGACCCAGCCACAGGAGGCCTGGGTGCTGACGCTCGGCCCATGGGGGACTCTAGGGATGGGGCTGAGGCCCCAGGACCAGGGAGGCATGTTCTCTTACCCCCATCGTGACTGCCCACAGGTCTGCCTCTTCGGGAATTCAGAGGTGTCTCTACGGGATCACCTGCGGGCGGGGGCCTCCGAGGAAGAGTTGCTGCAAATCATCGGGGCCGCTGTGGGCAGGAAGAAGCGGCAGCATGCAGGTGAGGGGTGGGCACGGAGAAGGCCAGGCTGGCTGCTAAGTGGGCCAGGACGGGGGCTGAGAGGACAGAGCAGAGCTTGGCAGGGAGCCGGCAGGACTCTGTGCTGTCCTGGCCTCCAGTCCCTCCTGTGGCACCTGTAGACTGGGGGTGTGGTGATGGTTCCCCTCCCTCGGGGGCACTGGCACAGCAGAGCCTGTGCAGCAGAGGAGACCCTGAATTCTCTTGGGCCATCTTATTGGGCAAGGGGGAAGAGGGGTGTCACTGTACCTCTCTGGAGGGCGGGGTCCGGCATCCACAGACTACTCTGGCTCTGTCATGGGTGACCTTGCAGCGTGCAGCGGGGGCTGTTTGTCAGGGTGTGCCTAGGTGAGTGCATGACCCCGGGGTGTCCTACCACTATGTCCACTTTCGGTTTCAGTGAACTCTCCTTTCCCCGCCCTTCCCCTCCCCCTTTCCTGCTCTCCTCTCCCTCCCCATCTTTCCCTTACCCCAGGCATGTTCAGTATTGCCCAGATGAAGAACCGGCCCATGATCCTCATCGGTGGGTGACCCATCAGTACGTAACCGCTCACCCTTGTCACTGGGGGATCCTGTGGGGTGGGGCCCCTGCCATACAGAAGGCACCCCCAGGTCCTGCATTTCATCCTGATGTTCTCATCCTTGTTTTTCTCCTGTTCGACCTCCATCTTTTCTCACCCCTCAAGCTTTACTGGGTCTTCTCTTCCTCGTCCATTGCTCCCACTCCCTCTACATGCCACAGAGATCATCATTGTCTCACCAGAAATTGGGGCGGGGGTCCTCTAGACTTATGATCACTAAGTTATTTGTCCCCCGAAAATGGAGCTCCTGGCTAAGACAGAGACCTTGTCCTTGGCTCTAGAATCCCCCAGCTAGATACCATCACAGGCACCTGGGAAGATCTTGAGGCAGCAAGCTAAGAATGCTATTGATCTTTTCAGGGAGGGGGCAAGCAGGATCTCAACTGCCTAATTCCTTAACTCCTGGAAACTTGTGTGCACAAGACAGTTCCAGTTTTTATAAAGTCATATGTGTTCTCTGGCTGGTCTGTGAGGAGCTTTAGAGAGGCTGCTACCCCTCTGGCAAATGCCCAGCCGAGATCAGGGGAGGCCTTGCCCCCTTGGCCACAGCCAGACCTGGGCTTCTGAATCGTACTGCTAGGCAAGAGGAAGCAGTGAGAACTAGGGGAAGGGATTCTTTTCTCTAGAGATTGGAGCCGAATGAGTGCAGGGGCCCAGAGACAGCCCAAGGACGACCTCCCCTACCAGCCACTCAAAGAAGGGCAGCTCGCCAAAGTGCTCCACTGGGAAGAGAACTTGACCATCTCTCTTCTTTCCCCACTGCCAGCATCATAGTTGTACAGTTGGGCTTTGACCCATGGTGACCACCTTGATGGCAAGGAGTGGGGGATGCCTTGGTGGCCTCCCTAGGGCATTGGCAAGGTGGGGGCCCAGAACATGATGGGAAGCTGGAAGTTGGGAGGCCCATTTGCTTCATAAAGTGTATTATTCCTCTCAAGGACATGGAGAAATAAGCTGGTCTGGTTTCTACAAAACCAAGAGTTGCCTAGAATAGGGCCTCTGACTTTCATGCACACGAACCACTTAGGGATCTTGTCATTTCAGATTTGGATTTGGGAGGTCGGGGCTGGAGTTCTTCCCTGGACCACGCTTTAAGTCACAAGAGCCTGCAAGGCTCCCAGGGCCCTTGGCACCACTTGGATAACCCTGTCACTTTGTGGATACTTCCGGTGTCCTTGAGGGGGCTTAAAAGACATTGTTTAAATAGATAAAATATTTCCCTTGGTATCTTGCCTGTGTAAACTCTACAATTACTATCAACTCTTCATAGAGAATGGAAAGATGAGAGTAACTGTGGTTGGTAATTCAGGCTGAAACCTTGCTGTAGTTTTTAGAAAATGCAGGGACATGGAGAGGTCATGTGATAGGCTGTAGTCTTCAGATCTTAGGTGTTTCTTTTTTTTTTTTTTTTTTTTTTTTTTTAGAGTATGAATGGGGGAGAGGAGCAGAAGGAGAGAGAGAGAGACAATATATGTTAATCAGGCTCTATGCTTAGTGCAGAGCCTGATGTGTGGCTCAATCCCACAACCCTGGGATCATGACCTGAGCCAAAATCAAGAGTCAGATGCTTAACCAACTGAGCCACCCAGGCACCCCATGACTTTGTGTTTCAGAAGAGAACTTGAGCGATGAGGAAGTGTTGGTGTGGAAGGGAGCCCAGGAATGCCCACATCACCACCGTGGGCCTGTAGACTTTGGGGAGGGCTGCACCCTGCATGCTGCCTGCTGAGAGGGGCTGCAGACCTATATTCCAGGACCCTCTGTCTGCGTACCTCCTGCTTTCCCTTTTCTCACTGTGCTCTTTGCTCTTCACCCCTCTCTCCCAGTGTGGAAGTGAGAACTCAAGGTGGGGCAGGGCAGGGTTTGGGAGAAGAGGTGGGAAAAGAAAATTTCCCTTCTGGACTTAGTCTCTCTTCTCTTTCCTTCTTGCTTTCCAGAGTTACTTTTGATGCTCCAAGATTCCCCACCAGCCATTCCAAGCATTTCCTCCCAGGACCCCTTTTGTGTTCAGGGTATAGGACACAGAGTGAGTTTCTCCAACCAGATGGCGACTTTGTGGAAAGGATGCCGGGGCCCCCGGACCTCTCTCCTTGCCCAGCGGTGGCTGGGGTCCGGCCCCCCTCAGAGACACTGCAGTTCCCGTCTAGACTCAGATACCAACCCCAAGTGCCTTAGTGCAGTGTCCCGGGCTCCTGCCACCCCCTCAGGACCCCCGCCAACCTCGGACCAACTAACCCATGTGGACGCAGAAGGACGGGCAGCTATGGTAGATGTGGGCGGGAAGCCGGACACGGAGCGGGTGGCTGTGGCCTCGGCTGTGGTCCTTCTGGGGCCCATGGCTTTCAAGCTTGTCCAGAAGAACCAGCTAAAGAAGGGAGATGCCCTGGTGGTGGCCCAGCTGGCCGGAGTCCAGGCCGCCAAGCAGACCAGCCAGCTGATTCCTCTGTGCCACCACGTGGCCCTGAGCCACGTCGAGGTACAACTGGAGCTGGACAGCACACGCCATGCCGTGGGGATCCAGGCGTCTTGCCGGGCTCGGGGCCCCACTGGGGTGGAGATGGAAGCCTTGACCGCGGCTGCTGTGGCCGCCCTCACCCTGTACGACATGTGTAAGGCTGTCAGCAGAGACATTGTGTTGGGAGAAATCAAGCTTATTAGCAAGACTGGGGGGCAGCGGGGGGACTTCCATCGGACTTAGAGAGCTCTTGCCCCTCCCCCCCGGGCCCAGCCAGGTCGAGATGGGATGCAGTTCCGGGCAAATCCTGCAACCCTGTCACTGTTGACCTTCACCAGTAGGAACTCGAGGTCAGCCTACCCCCTCTACTGCTACATGATCGGTAGTGACCTGCAAGGTTTTCTACGTTCAGAGAGGAAACCAGCAGGCCCGTCAGCCTTCCTGGACACTACAGTCGTGAGAGGGGGTCACCACGAGCAGTGCCAATGAACAGAAAAATCACATCATCTGAAATGGTCCCCAGATAACACATCTAGGTTCAGACAGTCCCGTCCGTGACTTCCGCTTCTCATTTTGGGTTTTCTCTTCTTCTCCTTCCTTGGGGAGAGAATAAGGGCTCACGAAGTAGAGGGAACCCGCTTTGAGGAGGGAAAAGTGCAGTTTGCATTAAGAATGTTCCACAGCTCCTCCAAAGCAGCTCTGCCTTCCAGAGTTTGTGGAGCCACAGCCCCACCCTTTCTTGCCTGTCACCCCTCTGAAAGGGCCAGTTAGCACCTCCTTTTACCCCAGTCTTTGTCCCATCAAACTTGCAGGGTTTGGGCTTAACAATTGCACTTGACCTGCCAGCTCCCTTTCCTGGGCCCCTTCCCCCTAGAACAGGACCCACACGGGCAGCAGCCCTGAGGACTCCTGACCGAGCACACATCCCACACCTGGCCCTGCACACTGCTGTTCCACCCACCACCCACACCCCTTTATTCTGGAACATATCAGGGAAAGAAGAGAGTTGAAGATTGCCTTCACCCTCACAGCGCACAAAATAAAGCCACGATGCCAACTTTGGAGGTGCGAGAATGAGTATCTGTGCAGGGGGTACCCAGCTGTTAGGAATCCATGCCCACCCCTCAGCCCTGTCCCAAAGCCCACCCCGGGCAGCAGGGAAGAGGAGCAGGAGGGATGTTAGAGAAGCCAAAGGGGCACGTTCTCTGTATAGCCTCTGTCTTCCCTGTGAGAGAAGGTAGGAGTGGAGTGGGCGGCATGAGCTGCACACCCTGCGGTGTCAGGTGAGGTGGGGGTGGTCCAAAGCACATCGCTGGCTTTGCCAGCTATTTGAGATCAAGGGGGTACACTTCGTGGTTCCTGGTATGCACATTCCCAAACACTGTTGGCTGGGTTCGCCTATGCAGATAGGCATCTTTGGGTCTGTGTTCAGTGCCCTCCACCCCGCCTGCCTCCCCTCTACCCTACACTCAGGTGTGCTGGCGAATGTTTGACAACCAGCTCTTGGGAAGAGAAAAAGCCAAAGACTGTGGCTGATCTCAAGCTACCATACAAAGTGAACTGACTTGCCAAACTTTTGAAAATATAACAGTTGGTGCTCTCAGAGCTGATTCGCGCCGGTTCCAACACCCCACTGGCTACGACTGCTCTCCCGCACGCCTCAAGTCCCCGCACCGGAAGAAGGCCCAAGTGTCAAGGCAGCCTGGATGGGGATGGTATGGATTTAATATTTTTTAGTATTACAATATATTCTTATAAAAATGGTGCAGGTAAAAAGGATGCTGATTTTGTACATTAGCCTCGCTCGTCGTCTGAGACGGCTTGGTGAAAGCAGCCATGGCTTGGAGGCATCCCTGGTAGAGGCTGGAGGAACAGTCATGGCGCCCCAGTTGGTAAAAATGGGATGGGGGTGGGGAGAGCCTGGACCAGACCCTTTCCCATCCACCTGGAGAATTTTTTCCTCCTGCTGCCCTAAGCACACCTGACCTCCCTCACCGGGGAGGAAGAGCCGGTGCTACTGCCGAGAAGGGGACAGGTTGCATTCGGTTAACTGAATTTTATATTGGACACAAAATTAGACAGCTGGAGAAATGTACCTGAAGGTGGCAGGAGGGGGGAGAAGGACACTGGGGAAAGACCAAGGAACAAATAGGCGTAAACGTTGAGCATATCAAGGACCAACTCAACCGTCTCCATGGGGCACCAGCCCCTTCTTGCTGAGTCAACTATGATGGTCTGTGGTCCAAGGCACTGTTGGAGATCTGACTACTCTACTGGCCAGAGCTAGAAAATAATAAATAGAGAAGGAAAATTCTTTTGGGGTGAGAAGCCTGAGCCCTAGAACAAGGTATGTGTCCTCTGTAAACAGTTAAACCAAAGTGTGCTTTTCTGTGGCTCCAATGTCTTGAACCGCTCCTGTATTGTCTTTCCTGGTATGTATCCAGTCTTCCATGGTGAGTGGGAATGCCACAATGTGGACATGCTGTTGGATAGAAGTGGAGCCCTCCCTTGTTCCCTGCTCCTGCAGGGTAGGTTGATCTCAGCCTAGTTTGGGAGAGGACCTTCAGAGACTGTGCCCACAACCTTCCCATCGTGCCAAGGCCAGCTGCTTGTGGCGGGGGGCTGCCGGGTATACAGATGGGTTTAGCAAAGCCCTCTGCAGCTGCTCTTCCTGGAAGCCTTCATCTTGCCTTCACCTGGACTCCAGGATGGCCTCTTCCGGTCTGTCCTGGCCAGGCTTGCATTTGCTCAGATCCCTTCCCCTCAAACCAACACACATGCTGGGCTCACCAACCCTATGTTTCTTCCCCCTGCCGACAGCTACTCTGGCCCTGCCCCAGGAATCTGATGTAGGGAAAAGCTAAGATAAGCAGAAGAGTGGGCCTAGCCCACCAGGCAATAACCCTGAGCTGGAGGAGTAGGTTGGAAGGTGAGAACAAAGGGAAGGGCAGGAAGATAGAAAGGCAAGGAGCTGGTTGATGGAGGGTCTCAGAGGCTCTCAACTCTAGGAGGAAGAAATGTATGGGAAATAAAAGCCTTGATCGGGCTGATCTCTCCTCCCTTCTTTTAGAAGTCAAAAGTTTTGTTTCGACACAGCAATTGCCCCCCACCTCCAGGACAGCTCAAGATGGACAGAATGGAAGGCGGAAGTGGATGGGAGGACCAGTATGGACCTCTGAAGTCAGGCTGAAGAACTAAATTGAGAGGTTGGTCCCATCCAGCATCTCTGGTACCCAGCCTTCCAAACTTGGCTCGTTCAGGCAGCACACCCCCAGAGAAGTTGGCCTTTCTCCTCCATATCCCATCTCCCTAGCTTTCTCTGCCTGCTCTGGCTCCCAGTCTGAATGCTTCGGAGCTCACAGGTAAATGCAGAGGGCAGCTCTGGCCCTGCGGACCTTCTCAGAAACAAGACACCCCAGGGCCAGCCTTAGCCAGCTATACATGGTTTGGAGTGGTCTTTCACAGGTCAGAGGAGTGGGGGGGGGGGGGGGGGTCACCATGGCTTCTGCCCTGAGGCAGACATTAGACAAAGAGTTTGGGATCTGATGAACAGTTAAGTAGTAGACCAGGGAGCACTAGAGTGGAGCTTGGTGTTCAAGTGCTGCCCTCTAGTGAGAGGCTATCAGAATTCCCAGCCAACACCATGTGTGGTCCCACTTCACTTCAAGACAATGGTTGGGTTGTGCAGAGGAGGTGTGAGGAGAGTTTTGTTCCAGGGTCCCTATGCCCAAGGCACGAGGCGTGGTGATGAGCAGGATCTTTCTTGAACCCCTTCCCTTACCAGATTCATCAAGCGTCTGATAGCCATAGTCATGGGAACCCAAAGGTTCTGAGATTCAGGATTAGTAGATAGGATGAAGGTTGCAGTAGGAAGGAAGGGAGAGAGACTTAAGACATGCAAGAGAGGGGCCAAATGACTTGTGATGTAGGCAACAGGCACTGCTACTCTGTGTCCTGAGGACTTGGTCCCTGCATCACACTCCCCACACTTTTTCTGAAACATACCTAGGTAGATTACATAATGCCTCTTCCTTTTCCATCCAAGAGGAAAGTTTTCCCCCAGATCAAGATTCCATGAAGCCTCCCCTTGGGGAATGGGGGCCTGCATTCTCTCACTCTGGCTCTCAGGGCACCCCCCGTCCATTAACTCTCTACCTCACATGACATCTGGACAAGGCCCATGGATCTGTCCAGTCTAGATCTAGAACACTTGTGTGCCAACACGTGGGTGCCCTTGCTGGGGGACAGGGGGGCAAGGCTCCTTCAGGCTGGCCTGCCAGGGATGTCCAGGTCCACCTCAGAGGGACCCTGGGGGCCGGGATGCAGAAAGAATAATGGAACAGGAGAGGAGCCCCTTCAGGTAAGTGCGGGGACACCTGGTCCTGCCACACACACCGCCCCCACCCCAGGACCCAGCCCAGGGCTCGTTCAAACCGAGCACCAAATTGTTTAAGGATCACGGCCGCATGCCCTCAGCCCCTTGGTCCGTCCCTGTCTCCCGCCTCCTGCGGTGGCCAGTTCCCCCGGTCAATAATTTAGCCTGCTGATCGCCCGTTCCCGGGTGACTTCCGGGGCCTGGCTCGCCGACCGCTTGCGGCTGCGCTTGAGCTTGCATAAGTCCTTGTCAAAAACTTCCCCCGAGCGCAGGGCAGACACCAGGTCGTCAAACTCGCCTCCTTCCTCCAGCGTGCTGCCCGCGTGGACCTTCCGCTGCCGCTGCCACCGCTCCCGCTCCCTCTGCTCCTTCAGCTGGAGGATGAGGAAGAGCGAGGGGCCGTCAAACAGGTGGCTGTGCGCCTCACCGGCCCCCTCCTGACACCTCCCTCCCTCCCTCTGCCCTCCCCAGCAGCACCCCACTCAGCCCAGCCCTCTCACCATGGCTTCCATGCGCGCCCGCCGCTCCTCCTCCTCTTTCCTCCTCCGCATGGTCTCCAGGTCCTGCCGGGCCTCCGAGAAGGCCTGCAGGAAGGTGTCAAAGATTCCAAAGAATTCGTCCGGCTGCATCTTGCTGTCCTGCTCCCCAAAGTGCATCAGAGCCTTGGAGAACTGTCAAGGGGAGAAGGGGTGGTGAGAGTCTCTCCCAAGCACGGTGGGCTCAGCCCACGTGGTAAGCTGGGTTCCCACCAGAGGCCAGAGTGGAGCCCAGCCCAAGGCTGGGGACGTTTGACACAGAGGAGCAGGGCTACAGCGCGGGGAGACACCCTCTATCATCAGGGCAGGGACAAGGCCGAAGGAAAAGCCTGAGGCTGACACCATGGGGTGGTGGGGGATCCAGGCTGGCTGACACCTATCCAGAGCCACCACTGGGTCTCTTATGGTGTAAAGGTATGAGATCAGGAGCTGCAGATCTTGGGAAGTACCTCCTCAGGTCACAAATTGCCTGGTCAGAACTCAAAAGGACCTCAGAGATCATAGAGTTACTGGGCTAATTTAACCCCTTTGTGTCCCAGTTTCCTCGTGTATAAAATGGGGACAATAGACCCTACTTCATAATGTTGTGAGGGGGAGGCGAGTTAATGGGTATAAAGCATTAACTGTAATTATATGTATCAGGCACTGATTCTGATATTTATTGACAGCTACCATCTCTAATTCAAACCAGAGTATGCTCCATGGGCCAGCATGGGCATCTCAGGCCCATCCCAGACCTCCTGAGTGAGGGTCCACTATTAACAGGACCCTTCATAGATAGGGTCCATGTGGATGTTAGTGTGAGAAGCCGGGAAGAAGCATAGCAACTATGACCAAAGCTGAGCTCTGGAGTTAGGATTCTAACCCAGCTCTGTGCATTACTGCTGGGAAACCTTGGACAAGTTCCTTAACCTCTCTGGACGTCAGTGTACATGCTTGTCTGATGGGCTAATGACCTTTCCACAAGCCCATATGGTAGGTCATGAGACAAATCATGTAAAACAAGATGGTATCCATACCTGCTGAATGGATCATCTTTGCAACAAAGATGCTATTGCTTTTCTTACAGGAGTGAGGAAATTATTTTTCCTGAAAACTCTTGACTCTGGGTTTGTCCCTTCTGTGCCATGGGTGGTAGGAATGGGTAAGAAGTGGGGGTGGGGTGGGAGTCAGACTGGGACTTGGGGCACACTTACCTTGTCCCTGGCCTCATTGAGCTGGTCTTCCAGCTCTGAGAAACTAAAGCTGGAGACCGTGATGAAGTCACTCATGACTGGGACAAACTTGTCATTTGGTTCCCGTGCCTGACGCTTCTGATATTCTAGCTCCTGAAGAGGGAGAATGAAGTGCTGGTTAGAGAAGTGCCAGCATAAAAGTCCAGAATTCTGGGGGTCACCACATCTCCCATCCTTCTTCCAGTCACGGGACCACTTGACCACTTCCAATCACAGGACCACGGGCCCTGCCTTTGAAAGAGGGAACACCCCGAGTCTCACAATTCTAAGGGTGGCAAAGGTTGTGAGAGTTCTCCCTCACGCACTACTGCCATCTTTGTTTCTCTAGATCCTTGCTACCCAATGTGGTCTGGGACTAGTAGCACCATCACCTGAGAAATTTGAAGAAATACAGACTCTCAGGCTCTACCCTAGACCTATGGAATCAGAATCTGAATTTTAACAAGACTCTCAGATGATGCATGTGCAGATTCAAGTATGAGATGTGTTTCTAAATCTCCTAGCTGATGTGAATGCTGCTGGTTATGGGCCACGCTTTGAGTAGCACTATCAAGGGCTATGAATTGGAAATCTCCCCCTGTCCCCACCATAGCAGCAATGAAAAGTTCTTTCTCATTCTCTAAGCTCATTCTCCCCTTATCTGCCTACTACCCCTTCCCCCAGTAAAGATAGGGTCTCCAGTTCCCAAATGTGGAAGACATAGGACTGGGGACATTGCCATATGGGGCCAGCCTAGCCTAGGGCCAGAGATGATATCATCTGAGAAGCCATCAGAGCATGAATGGTGATGATTAGACACCTGAGTCTCCAGAAAAGAATGCAGGCCCTGTGTCTTCTACTGGCCCAGGGTGAAGAGACAGAAGGCAGGAACTTCTGGGGACTGCTGTGCTTGGTGTCACACTATGTGCTACTGTCCCTAATTGGCTTCCCAGGGATACAGATACTCTTTCACATCCACTTGAATCAGACTTAAGCAAGTGCCTACTTATGGTTCTTTCTACTCCACTGCCCAAGAGATATGCTGGGCATGATATGGCTAGTCTGATGTCCCTCTTTGAGAGTCTAAATTTAAGTCATCCAGTCATCCTTTCCTGAGGGCTAGCTCTTTTGCTGCCTATTACTTGATCAAATGATGGACCCCCCCCCCCCCCAGGCAGTAGACCCCCAGACAGTAGGCTCTGGTGCATTTCGTGTCCCAAAGTTCCTGCCTGGGAACTGGCACAAGGTACAGCCTCCAGCACAGACACAGGCAGCCGGTGCAGATCTGCCTCTGAAAACACCCCCTCAAACCCAGGCAGGCATAGATGATGTACTTACCACCTCAACCGCTCTGAGGCCCCTCCTGAGGTTACCCACCTCCTTCTCCAACTCTGCCAGGCTGTAGGGAGACACAGGAAGGAAGAAGAGCTGAGGATGGGTCAGAGAGATAGCAGTGCAAAGCATGATGGCCTTGGAATCAGTAGACCCATGCTCCAGGCCCTGCTTTGGCCACTAACATGTGGCCCTGACAAACCACCTCCCCTCTGTGCTCTGTCTGTGCTTCTACAAAATAACAGTGGTCAAAACTTATGTTCTAAAGATCCTTCCAGATCAGAAATGCTATGCTGAAATTAGAAGGTTTCCAACACATGGCCTCTGGCTTGAATTATTTTTAACACCACCAGCTAATACTTATAAGCTCTTAACATGGTATCTTGCATGCAGTAAGCATTTGATGCATATTAGTCATTTTTCACTGCATTTCTGCTTCTGTTGAGATACTCCTGTCAGTCTATGGCTGTTCAGGTCTGACTTCTTGCCTATATCAGATAACATTGGTGCCATATCCATATCCCCTTGAACCATCCATTTGTAGTGTACAATCCTTACTTCCAATGATGTGAGTGCTTTCTCTGGGGACCGGAGCTCCCTCTGCCTATACGTGTGGCCAGAGTTATGACCTGCCCAGAGACCATCAGCCAGTGACTGACAGGAGATGGGGTATAATATCCTAGATCCCTCACCATTTGGGGTGGGATAAGTAGAATAAGTATCCTATTCTGTCTCCTAGACTTCTCTGGAGGGATTAAGCTCTAATTGCCCCAGGGGTAACTGGCTTAATAATACTTCCATTATTGGTATTCATCCCATCCCAGGCTCACTTCCCCACTGTGTCCTAGGAGCATCTCTGAAATAAGGATTTGAGAGCAAGTAGCCAGTCTTCATTTGGTTCTCCTAAAAGCAGACCCTGAGACACTGCCCATTCCTAGTCAGCCCAGAGCAGCAATGAAAGGAAATTTAGATAAGAGTGTTATGATCACAGGGAGAAAGAAGCCTTGGAAGGGCCCCTCACTTGACTTTGGCGGCTTCTGGAAGATGCTGTAGCTCTGAGGGCATGTTCAGGATGTCCGGGAAGTGCTTCTCCAGGATCATGATCAGGTAATGGAGCAGAGAGATGTTTCTGTGGATAAAAGATCAGGGGTAAAGGAATGAGCACCAGGAGGAAACTAGATGGGGCTGGGGGCAGCAGGGGGGGGGGGCGGTGGGAGGTCAGGGACAAAAGGCAAGGAATTTGGGTTGGAAATGGGAGGAGGAGGTGGAGAAAGGCCAAAGTGGTGAGGTGGAAGATAAGGAAGCAGATAGAGTCCCACCTGTCAATGCTGGACTTGGTGTCTGCAATCTTGTTGAGGCTGGCCACCCGGAACCCATAGGCACCCCCACGCTGCCCTTTGTTCATGAAGTTGCCAATGGCCAGGACGACCTCTAGCATCCGCATTAGACGCTTGCTGCGGATCAGCTCCCGGGAGGCCAGCAGGATGGCTGGGGGAGGAGGGACAGGTCAGAGTCCTGCAGAGACTGGGCAGCCCCCTTGAACCACAGGATGATGCCACCACAAAGTCCAGTCTTCAACTCTCAGAGGGGCAGAGGCTATACCCATACCACAACAGATTGATCTACTCCCCACCTGCCCACTTCCAAGGGAAGAAGGTAAATTTGCCAAAAGCGACTTCAACAAATAGCCCATTCTCAGAATGTGCTAACTCTTAATATATTTAAGACTATCTTTTCTTGTATATGTTTAAAGATTAGTAATATATTCTTTCTATGGTTACACACAAGAATATAATACTTTTGCTTTTTTAAACTTAGTGATTAAACTTTTAAATTTCAGCATTTTACATATTATGGGACTGTTTCTGCCGCTTTTGAAATGCTGGAGGTTTTTGGGGGGTGGGGGGATCCCTGTCAAATTATAACATGTCACCAATAATATTCCCATATTTTTGTTCTATATGCTTTGTAGTTGGTGGTGTCTTTGATTTAATAGTTTACTTAACATCTTGTTGAATATCATTTGAAATTTTTTCCAACTTTTAGGCATTTTAACAATTTCTCCCCAATTCCTTAAAAGATACATTTCCTAGAAATACAAACTAAGGTTAACAGTAACCAAAACTTCAGTATTTCATTCCAATGTGGATGCTCTAGCCCACCCTCAGCTATTATGCACTTATGGCAGATGTGCAAAACTGGGATACGAATCCTATACTGAAATGTTGGCTACTAGTTATGGAATATGGTTTTTGATTATTAAGTGTGGTGATAGGAACACCAAAACGTCACATGATCTTCAGCTTATGCCAAACTGAACATTCCTAAAGATGCTGCTATGGAGATAAAATGAGAACCATCTGACTAAAAGTCTGCAGAAATCCTCAAAAGCAGTTAAAAATAAGTAACTGTAAAAAAGAAGCTGTGGAGATTCCCCAGGACCTCCCAGCTTGTACCCACTTCAGCTTCCTTCCAGGACACTTTCTGTGTCCTGGACACCACCTGGGCCCGCTCCCAATTCAGGCCTAGCCATCCCACCAGGGCAACCCTAGTATAGAGCACCCTGGGATCCTCAGCCCATATCAGCCACAGCTCCAGCCAGCCAAAGTCACCAGACACGCATAGCCTACACAAGGAATGACCATAAGACCATTCCTTCAAGTTTAAGAGAAGTATCTTTTCTGCCTATTCATAGAAATAAAGACTGAAAGTCAAGCAAAATGGGGAGACAGAGGAATATGCTCCAAACAAAACAAAACAACTCAGAAAAAGAACCAAATGAAATGGAGATAAGCAATATGCCTGATGAAGCGTTTAAGGTAATGATCATAAAGTTGCTCACCAGACTGGAATGAAGAGTGGAAGTACTCAGTAAGAACGTCAACAAAGAGAAAATATGAAAAAAATCAGAGTTGAAGAATATATCTACACTAGTGGGAATAAACATATTAGCAGGTGAAGAGGAACAGAACAACAATTTGGAATATGGAGTAATGGAAAACACCCAAGCCGAACAGCAAAAAGAAAAAGCTTTTAAATGAGGGCAGGTTAAGGGATCTTTTGCATAGCATAAAGTGAACAAATGTTCATATATAGGGGTCTCAGAAAAAGGAAAAAGGGGTGCACAAAACTTACTTGAAGAAATAATAGTTGAAAACTTCCCTAATCTGGAGAAGGAAACAGACATCCAGGTTCAGGAAGCACAGAGACTCCAAATAAGATGAACCCATGGAGGTCTACACCGTAACATATAATAACAAAATGTCAAAAATTAAAGATAGAGATTTTTAAAAGCACCAAGAAAGAAGGAAAATTACATACATGGGAACCCCCCGCCATAAGACTGTCGGATGATTTTTCAGCAGCAACTTTGCAGGCCAGAAGAGAATGGCAGGATATATTCAAAGTGCTGAAAGGAAAAAAATCTACAACTAAGAATACCTTACCCACCAAGACCATCACTCAGGATTGAGGGAGAGATAAGAGTTTCCCAGGCAAACAAAAGGTAAAAGAGTTCATCACCACTAAACCATTCTAAGAAGAAATGTTAAAGGGACTTCTTTAAGTAGAAAAGAAAAGGCTTTAATTATAAGTAAAAAAAAAATTTATGACTAAAAGATGTAAAATATGAAACTATATACATAAAATGTGGAGGGTGGAGCAAAAAAAGTTCTTTTAGAATGTGTTCAAACTTAAGTGAACATTAATTTAATATAGAAATCCATATACTTAGGATGTTATATATGAACCCCATAGTAACTATAAACCCAAAACCTTTAACAGATACACAAAAAATAAAGATAAAGCCAAGCATAACACTAAAGAAAGTCACCGATCACAAGGAATGAGAGCAATAGAAGAAAGAAACAGAGAAGAACTACAAAAACAACCAGAAAACAATGAACAAAATGGCAATAAGTACATACCTATCAATACTTTAAATGCTAATGGTCTAAATGCTCCAATCAAAAGACATAGAGTGGCATGATGGATTAAAAAAAAAGGCTCCTCTATATGCTACCTATAAAAGATTCACTTTAGACCTAAGACACGTACAGACTAAAAGTGAAAAAAAAAAAAAAAAGATAGTCCATGCAAATAGAAGGAAAAAAAACAGGGTAGCAATACTTAGACGAAATGACCTTAAAAAACAAAGACTGCAACAAGAGACAAAGCATTACATAATGATAAAGGGATCAATCCAACAAGATGATATAACAATTGCAAATATCTATGTACCCAACATTGGATCACCTAAACACACATAGCAAATATCAACAGACATAAGGGGGAGAAGTTGATAGTAATACAATAATAGCAAGGGACTTTAACATCCCACTTACATCAATGAATAGATAAGTGAGGCAGAAAACCAATAAGGAAACAGTGTCTTTCAATGATACATCATAAATATCGACAGATATATACAGAATATTCTATCCAAAAACAACAGAATACACTTTACAAGTGCACATGATACAGTGCAAAAGTCTCCAGGATAGAACACGTTAGGCAACAAAACAGTCTCAAACTCAGGAAGACTGAAATCATACCATGCATCTTTTATGAACAAAATGGTATGAAACTAGAAATCAATCACAAGGAAAAAAACTGGAAAAAACATAAACATGTGAAGGCCAACAACATGTACCAAACAGCCAGTAGATCAATACGAAATGAGATGACATTAAAAAAATAGTAACAAGTGAAAATGAAAACACAATCATCCAAAATCCTTGGGACTCAGCAAAAGCAGTCCAAAGAGGGAAATTTATAGCAATACAGGTCTACCTCAAGAAATAAGAAAAATCTCAATCTAACATTATGCCTAAAGAACTAGTGGGGGAAAAAAGCCAAAGGTGAATAGAAGGAAGGAATTGAAAGAGTAGAAATAAATGAAATCGAGCCTAAAAGAAACAATGGAAAAAATCAATGAAATCAAGAGCTGGTTATTTGAAAAGATAGACAATAAGCCTTTAGCCATATTCATCAAGAAAAAAAAAAGGAGGCAAAAGTGAATAAAATCAGAAAGGAAAGAGAAGAGACAATAGTCGCTACAGAAATACAAAGGCATATGAGACTACTATGAAAAACTATGTGCCAACAAAAATGGACAACCTAAAATAAATGGATAAATCCCTAGAAACATACAATCTTCCAAAATTGAATCAGAAAGAAATAGAAAATACAAACAGACCAACTACTACTAATAAAACTGTATAAATAATCCAAAAACTCCTCAACAAACAAAAGCCCAGGAGCAGATAGATTTACAGGTGAATTCTACTAACCATTTAAAAAAGGGTTAATACCTATTCTCAAGTTACTTCATAAAGTAGAATAGGGAGGAAAGCTTCCAAATACATTCTATGAAGACAGAATTATTCTGATACCAAAACCAAAGACACTACAGAACAAACAACCCAAAACCTACAGGCCAATATCCCTGATGAACATAGATGCAAAACTGCTCAACAAAATACTAGCAAACTGTGATGATTTTTTTAATGTATCATTGAATGCAATCAAGTGGGATTCATTTCAGGGATGCAAGGATGGTTCAATATTTGCAAATCAACATGATACCTCACATCAGCAAGAGAAAGGATAAAAATCATAGGACCATTTCAATACATGCAGAAAAAGCATTTGACAAAATTCAACATCTGTTCTTGATAAAACTCTCAACCAAGTAGATTTAGAGGGAACATGCCTGAACACAATAAATATCATGAAAAAAACACAACTATCATCATACTCAGTGGTGAAAAACAAAGTTTTTCCTTTAAGATCAAGAACAGACAAGGATGTCCACTCTCAATACTTTTATTCAACATAGTAGTGGAAGTCCTAATCACTGCAATCAGACAAGAAAGAAGAGGTATCCAAATTGATAAGGAAGGAGTTAAACTGTCACTACTTGCAGATGACATGACACTATACAGAGAAACCCTAAAGACTACAATAAAATTCTATTAGAGTAAATGAATTCAGTAAAGGCTCAGGATACAAAATACACAGAAGTTGGTTGCTTTTCTATACACTAACAATGAAGCAGAAAGAGAAATTAAGAAAATAATTCCATTTATAATTGTACCAAAAAGAATAAAATACCGAGGAATAAACTCTGAAAATCAGAAAACACTGATGAAAGAAATTGAAAATAAAATCAATGGGAAGATATTCCACACTCAAGGATTAGAAGAATTAAAATTATTAAAATTTCCATACTACCCAAAGCAATATACAGATTGCCCCTATGAAAATACCATCAGCATTTTTCACAGAACTAGAATGAATAACCCTAAAATTTGTATGGAACCACAAAAGACCCCAAATAGCCAAAACAATCTTGAGAAGAACATAGATGGAAATATCAGATCCCCAGATTTCAAAATATACTCTAAAACTGTAGTAATCAATGGTACTGGCACATAGTTTATAGATGGCCATTAAAGATGCCATTAGTAGATGACATTATATAGTCAATTAATGACAAAGGAGGCAAGAATTTACAATGGGGAGAAGAAAGGTTCTTCAATAAATGGTTCTGGAGAAGCTGGATGACTTCCTCACACCATACACAAAAGTAAACTCAAAATGGATTAAAGACCTAAATATGAGACCTGAAACCATAAAACTCCTAGAAGAAAACATGGGCAGTAATCTCTTTGACATTGACCTTAGCAACATTTTTCTCTACATATGTCTCCTCAGGCCAGGGAAACAAAAGCAAAAATAAACTACTGGGACAACACCAAAATAAAAAGCTTTTGCACAGCAAAAGAAACCAATAAAACAACTGGGCAACCTACTGAATGGGAGAAGATATTTGCAAATGATCTGATAAGGGGTTAATATCCAAAATACATAAAGAACTTATATAACTCAACACCAACAAAACCCAAACAATCCAATTTAAAAATGGGCAGAGGAGCTGACTAGACATTTTTCCAAAGAAGACATACAGATAGCCAACAGACACATGAAAAACATGCTTAACATCACTGATCATCAGGGAAATGCAAATCAAAACCACAGTGAGGGATAACCTCACACCTCTCAGAGTGGCTAGAATCAAAAACACAAGAGATAGCAGTGTTGATGAGGAGCTGGAAAAAAAAAAAAAAAAGGAACTCTTGTGCACTGTTGGTAGAATGGAAATTGGTGCAGCCACTGCAGAAGACAGTATGGAGGTCCTTCAAAAACTAAAAATAGAAACACCACATGATCCAATAATTCCACTGCTGTGTATTTACCCAAAGAAAATGAAACATGAATTCAAAAAGATATCTGCGCCCCTATGTTTACTGCAACATTATTTACAACAGCCAAGATATGGAAGCAACCTGTTTCCACTGATGGATGAATGGATAAAGAAGATATGGATGGGGCGCCTGGGTGGCGCAGTCGGTTAAGCGTCCGACTTCAGCCAGGCCACGATCTCGCGGTCCGGGAGTTCGAGCCCCGCGTCAGGCTCTGGGCTGATGGCTCAGAGCCTGGAGCCTGTTTCCGTATCTGTGTCTCCCTCTCTCTCTGCCCCTCCCCTGTTCATGATGTGTCTCTCTCTGTCCCAAAAATAAACAAATGTTGAAAAAAAAAAATTAAAAAAAAAAAAGAAGATATGGTTGTGCAAAAGCTTTTTATTTTGGTGTAGTCCCAAGGTTTATTTTTGCTTTTGATCCCCTTGTCAAAGGAGATCTATGCAGAAAAATGTTGCTAAGATTGATGTCAAAGACATTACTGCCTGAGTTTTCTTCTAGGACTTTTATGGTGTCAGGTTTCACATTTAAGTCTTTAATATATTTTGAGTTTATTTTTGTGTATGGTGTAAGAAAGTGGCTAAGTTTCATTCTTTTGCATGTAGCTGTCCAGTTTTTCCAGCACCATTTGTTGAAGAGATTATCTTTTCCCCATTGTATATTCTTGCCCCCCTTGTGTAGGTTAATTGACCATACAAGTATAGATTTATTTCTGGGCTCTCTATTCTGTTCCATTGGTCTACATGTCTGTTTATGTGTCAGTACCATACAACAAAGGAAAAAAAGAGACCAAAAAAAAAAAAAACCCCTCTTAAATATAAAGAACAAAAGGTGGGGGGGGGAATGGGTGAAATAGGTGAAGGGGATTAATAGTATACTTATTATAATGAGCATTATGAATGTACATAATTATAGAATTATTGAATCCCTATACTGTACACCTAAAACTTAATACTGTATGTTAATTATACTGGAATTTAAAAAATAAAAATATATACAATTGTGAATCTTAAGTGTATACACTTGTACACCTTAAATATATACAATTTTTGTTAATCATACCTCAATAAAGCTGGAGAAAATTCTCAAAACACCAACAAAGAAAGAAGATACACACAATGGAATATTATTCAGCCATAAAAAAGAATGAGATCTTAGCATTTGTGACAACATGGATGGGCCTAAAGGTATTATGCTAAGTGAAATAAGTTAGAGAAAGACAAATACCATGTGATTTTACTTATATGTAGAATCTAATAAATACACAAAAACCAGACACAGACCCATAAATACAGAGAACTGATGGCTGCCAGAAGGGAGAAGGGTAAGGGGTTAGAAAAGTGGGTGAAGGGAAATGGTAGATACAGGCTTCCTGTAATGGAATAAATCGTGGAGATAAAATGTACAGCATAGTGTATATAGCCAATGGTATAATAGCATTACACAGTGTAGCTACACTTGTCCAACCTCTATTGTACATCTGAAACTAATGTAACGTGTGTCAACTATACTTTATGTGCACACACATCATGAAGTTAGCAACAAAAGTATAACTTTAAATTGAAAAAAAAGCTATAAAAGTGAATACTAAGGTTTGTCAGTAGCTTCTACCTTTGAACATGTTCATATTCTATGACCTAATAGCAGCATTACTCTTGATGGGTATTAGAGTGGTTTCTAGTTTTTTTTAATTCTTAACAAATAGACTGGTTAAACAAATTATGATATTCATACAATGGAATAAAATGCAGCACTGAAAATGAATAACTCACTGCTACATGTAACAACAGAGTAACTTACAACCACAATGCTGAGCAAAAGAGACCAGCATAAAATTATTCACATTATATTATACCATCCACCTAAAGTTAAGAAAGATAAAACCTTTAGAGAAGACAGCATAATGGTTGCAGGGGGTAATGTTTGGGAGGGCGACATGAGGGAGGGCTGTTTGGGGCTGGCAACATTCCATTTCTCAACACGGATGTTGATTTCACAGGTTACTTCATTTTATGATAATTCATCAAGTCGGACTCTTATGATTTGTGTACTTTTCTGTATCCATATTTGAATAAAAAGTTTACTTTAAAAAACTACTTATGAAAGTTTTTAGCAATTTATATTGGTTGGGCTATATTGTAGGGCTGATACACTATTTGAGAAATTTGCAAAGGAATTCTAAAAATGCTAAAATGTTGGCAAAACAGAAATTGACAAGAGTTCAAAGAAAATCAGTGTAAATGAGGAAACATCCATTGCAATGCAGACATTTTAGATATATTCATAAGAATAATATATTCGTGACTATATTCATAAGAATGTTTACATTTGAAACCATATTCATCTTGACTATATTCAGTAAATGTATTCAAAATGAGAATCGGTAACTTTGGTATATTCAGCAATGAACATATTCATAAGAATACATTCAAGAAAAGTTATGTTTCATGAATATATTCATATAAGAAGAATTGGTAAATCTGTCAAATTTGGTGAATTGGCTTTTGGCAAATTGACCCAGAGGCCTTGTTGGGAAGTGGTGGGTAGGGTGTCAATAGCTCATCACCAGCTGGGATTGGCCAAATCTTAGCTTTTCCAGGAATACTTCCTAGAACTGGAAGGAAAAATATGAATCCCAACTCCTGCACAATCCTCTTGTCTCCACTCCTAGTGAAGCCACTGACCTGATTCTGTAAGCTACAACTTCAGCCACCTCTTGCCAACTCTCAGGGAAGAGACCTCCAGACCATTCTAGAATAGCAGCCATTGCTATCGCAGAGCGATTATTACCTTTGCCAGCAGGTTTTGCCATCCAAAACATGTCTTACTCAGCTTGGCTTAATATTAAAGGGAGACTCTCCTGAGCATTCAGTGACTAACTCTTAGGAGTGGGCTCTGAGATTATCTGAGATTAACCCTACCCAGTGGCTAAATTACTCTGGTTCCACAAGTCCAAACGGTAATTGCTCACATTTGCTCCACTGACCCAAGACACACAAATGGTTGAGCATAGGTCTTAGACTGATTCCCTTATCTGTGCCTCATGCCCCAAAGGCAGTCTGCAGCAGGACAAAGAAGGCAGTCTGAAGGTAAGGATTTACTCACCACCAGGGCAGGAGGGACTGCCAGACCTTAGACCTACAGAATCACTGCTGATCTCAATCCTTCTCCCTCAGAATGATTATTTATGATTACAGCCACCCTGCAGTTCCCTTGTGTGTGTGAATGCACACGTGTGTGTGTGTGTGTGTGTATGGTGGGGGCAGACTGCAGAAGGTCTATGCCTCTAGCTCTGTCACACCCACCTACCCCCACCCCCAAACATCCCTGACGCAGCTCCAGGAAAGGCCATTCTCTGGACTCGGCATCATCAGGGGAATGCTTGCCAGCCTTGGTGTCCAGCAGAGGGGGCCCATGCTCTCTCTGCTCTGCCCCAGCCTGCCCCACCTCCCCTCAGCATCCTGGACTCAGGCTCTCCTGTTCCACTCTGCTGTCCTGTCCTTCCCCCAGGTAGGCCTCACAGCCTCACCTGCTTCTCCACTGGTGGGTCTGCATGGGCCATCCTGACTTTTTCCCCAAACTCTCTGCCCCTCCCCATCCCCCCTCCCCCCCACCACAATCCTCTGCCATTGTCTGTGAAGTACTACCCAATAAGAGTGAAGATGAATTCTGAAGAACATCTGTGTTCCAATCCTGGCTCCACCACTCACTGGTAACATGGCCTTAGGCAGCATGTCCCCATTTTAGACATGAGAGAATGGATGCACCCATAGTGATTGTGAGGACCAATGAAGCCATCCACGAGGAATGTTTCATGCGGTGCATGCTACATGGTTCCCATTGAATTACAAAGTGCCCATCTGGAAAAGGCCTGTGTAGGGGGGATTCCTTAACCTAGAAAACCTAGATGCCTCCAAGGATTACCCAACCAGTTTCCTACTTTTCTGAACAGGGCACGCTTAAAATAATGTCCCAGAGGTCTTCTATGAACCTAGTAGCTCTCGAGGAGGGTAAAGACTGATGAGCTCAATACATGCCAGGCCCTGTTCTAGGTGCTTGCTATTATCATCTGGTCAGCATTTCTGGCCCAGCTGGCGCAGATATCAACAGATCCCTCACCTTGCAGAGTTTGCAGGCTGAGGCACAGGAAATGTGTCACATGTCTGGCACATGTGCTAATATAAACAAGTGCATATATTTACAGTAACCGTAGTTTTAAATTTTGTCCTTGGCTTTGGGTTTTTTTGGTGGGGGGAAGCAGCAGATTGAAAATGAGAAAGTTTTCCTCAGTCCCAGTTCACGGATTCCTGCCCATTGGCCCTCCCAGATGCCTCTCCACTCTAGGCCTTCCCATGCCCTCAAACATACCTTCCACTTTGGGTTTGGCCTCAGCCAGACGCTCCTGGAACTTCTTTTTGAAGAACAGGGCCTGTAGTCGCTGCTGGTAGTGGTCGATCCTGTGGATGGGGCGAGCCACATCGTGAGGCAGCCCCTCCAGCTCCAGGAGCTAGATCCAGACCCTCTTTTGCCTGTGCACCCCCAGCGCCCCCCCTCCATGCCCACTGCCCTGACCTGCTCATTTCATAGAGGAAGCGGTCAGCCCGGGCCATCCGCTCGATCTCATGCTTGTGCTCCTCGAGGAGGTCAATGTCGCTCTTCTCTGGGATGAACTTGAGGAGCTGCAAAGAGCAGATGGAGGTCACACAGGAAACTGCTGAGAAACTAATATGAGGGTGCTATGCGTGGATGCCCATACACTGTCCAGGCTCAAGACGGGGACGGGTCCTTAAAAGAGAGAGGCATCTTCATATGGTAGGTTTACGCTTCATCTGCCCAAAGGGGACCACAGGACACCCAGCTCTAGACTTTTCTTTTTTCACTTTTTAAAACTGAGATGTAATTTATATAAAGTACACTATTCTTAAGTGCACAGCTCAATGATTTTTTTCTTTTAAACCCAAGTTTATTGAGGTATAATTTACATAAAATGCATCTATCTTAAATGTTCAGTTCAATGAATTTTGACAAAACCACCCACTGAACTCCCATCTAGATTAAGATACAGAAGATTTCCATCCCCCAGAAAGTTCTTTCGTATCACTTCAGTAAGCCACACCTCCACCTTATAGCCTCTCAACTGAATTCTATCACCTTAGATTACACTTTCCTGGTCTTGAACTTCGTATAAATGGACTCATGCTATGTGTTTTCTTTGGTGTCTGGCTTCATTTGCATAACACAATGTCTGAGACTCATCCATGCTGTAAGTATTGGTAGTTTGCTTTTTATACGTGTTGGACAGTATTCTATTGTAGGAATATACCGCAGTATATTTATGCAATTTCTCATTGATGGACAGTTGGATTGTAGACAGTTTGGGGGTTTCATGAATAAAAGTGTTATAAATATTCTTGCGTCTATCTCGTAGAGTCAATGTTTGCACTCATTTCTCTGCATCTAGCCACAGGATTGCTGGGCAGTAGGATAGATTTAGCCTTTGCGTGGACTGCCAAATTGTTCCCCAAATTATTGTAGCCAGTGGGAATCCCAGTCGCTTCACATCCTTGTTAACATTTGGCATTGTCAGTATCTTTTCAATTTTAGCTATTCCAGTAGGGGGGTGTGGTGCTGCCTCACTATGGTTTACTGTATTTCTTGGATGCCTACAACTGTTGAGCCACTCAGAAATTCTCTTTCATTGAAGTACCTGTTCAAGTCTTCGGCTCATTTTCAAGTGGAGCTGTTTGTCATTTTCTCACTGATCGGTAGAGTTCTTTATTCTGAATATGAGATCTTTGCTAGATGTCCATAAAGCAAATGTTTTCTAAGGTCTGGCTTGTCTTTTCCCTCTAGCAATGGTGCCTTTTGATGAACAGAGTTCTTCATTCTAATGAGGTCCAACTGATGGTGGTTTTGTTTGGTGCTTTCTAGGTTTCTTTTGAAGGACCCAATAAATTGAGGTAGAAGAGATTTGGGGAAGATATGACTATAGGTCACTCTGACTTTGTCTTGGGCCCAGGGGGGATCATACCTCATATCTCCTTTCAGGGCCTCAATCTGCTAGAAAAGATGCTGCCTTTCCTGGCCTCCTCTCAGAAAGGCTGGTCTAGGGAGTGTCTATAAACCTCCCCCCAATCCTCCATCCTCCAGCCTGATTTCCCCTTTAACTAAAAGTGTTGGCCTCTCTGGGGGCCAGCTGCCCCCTAGTTTCAGCTCCCATCCCCTCCCCACTAGAGGCCTCACCTGCTCCAGCATGTCCTTTGCGAGGTCCTCCTGCTCGTCCATCTTCAAGATGGCCTGCCGGATCTCTTCGTTAGAAAGCTTCAGCCTGAAGAGAAACCCTGCCCCTTGAGAAGCCTGGCCGGGCCCCTCTGCTCAGGGCAGACCCCAGCCCTTCTCCTCTCCTGCTCTCTCTCCCTCATGTCAACATGGGAGTATATTCCACAGTGCTCCCTCTTTACCACCTTTGCAAAGCCTTCTCTAACTAAACTGATATGGTTCACTCTATAAACTCAATAATGATATGTTTTAGTCAAAGCATAGACTTGAGTCTTGCTTCAGTGTCTGTCATAAGTGATAGGGACATTTGGGAGTAAAAGGGCCATCTTTAGTGTAGACAGAGAGACAGGAAAAAAAAGGTTTCTGATCCTTCTCCTTCCTAAAATATCTAGTGCATCTCCATGGGAGGATGGGAATATCAGCAGGCCACAAAGGGGGCTGTTTCCTGCTTCCTTCAGTGTCGGAAGACAGAAGAGCCCTCAGTCTTCTGACAGTGCCTCAGCTCCCACACAGCTGCTCCCATACGTCTTGCTGTCTGGGTGAGGGACAAGCCACCCCCCTCCACACACACACACACACACACACACACACACAGCCCTTCCCTATCCTTCCAGATGCATACCATTGGGAATCCTGGGGATAGAGAACTCCCCTCCACCATCAAGAGAGAGAAACTGAGGCCTGGGGTCTATGAGAAGAAAGGGGGATGGATGCCCTAGAGATGGCTGGGGCAGGGCTAAGAATAGTATGGGAGGCAGTGCCCTCTGACCCTGGCTCAGGCAGGAGGCCCCGCACAGAAGCTGTGCTGTTAGTGCAGATACTGCCTTGTTTGTTCTGTAGCCACGGGAAATGCTTGGGGGCTGAGATCATGCTGCTCTGTGGCCTAACCCTAGCGGGGCCCTCCATGGGCTTAGAGCAACTCTGCTGCCAGATGCTGACCAGGGACAGTTTCCTGTCTTCAGAGCCCCACACTGCTGCAGAACATGAGCTCCCAAAGGCTCCCTAGAACCCTCCCAGGGAGGGTTCTAGATCAGTGGTCCCCTACCATTCCCAGGGGACTGCGGGGGGCAAGGGGAGCACAGAGACTGCTGTCACACCATTCCTCTGTCGCTCCTGTCCCCCAGGCATTCAGTTCCACTGTCGGCTTTTGCTCTAGCCCTCTCAAGGCCCTGCCTCCTAGGGTCTCATCCCTCCCACCAAGGGCTGAACAGGCTATGCAAGCACATACTTAGAGAGAAGGATGATGCAGTTCTGTGCCCGCCGGCCGTCAATGACCGACAACTCTTTGACCTTGCGGGAGGCCAGGTAGATGTCCTCTGTAGAGCCCAGCTCTTTCTGAAACCGACAAGCCAAGTAGAAAGGTTGAGGTATGTATGTTCCCCAATCCTTGCCTTGCCCACCCCCGGGAACCACTCCCACACCAACCAGGGGATACTCCTGGTGTGAAGGGAAGAAAAACGGAAAGAAAAAGACAGGAGAGAGAGACAAGGGTAGTTAATAATCAAGTAGACTGGGACTTTACCATGGGTTAGAATGGGTTGGGGGCAATGAAGACCCCCCTCCTTTTTAGAGATTGCCCTCTCTGGCAAACTAGAGCTCAGACAGACCCCTATGGCTTTGGGCAATGTGATATGATCCACAGCATCCCAGAGAATCAGCCCTACTCTACCATCCCACCCAGACAGTTTCGCCAAGCTTATGATGAGAAGCTGGTTCCAAGTTCCCATCAGGCCACAGTTCCTAGACTCCTGAAGACTTCAAGCACAGCCCAGTGTGCCCAGAGTAGAGGATGTTTCGAGTTCAGAGGTGGGGAAACTGAGGCAGAATCCCATGAAGAATTCTCTTCACTGGAGTTCCAGCAGGCAGACACCCCCCAAAACAGATTCCCTTCCTTCTCTTGGGCCCTTGGTGACGTAGACAGGAAACTAGTTCTTATTCTGGGAGGTTGTTCCAAGCACATGCTTCATGTTGTATAATTCCAAGGGCCCCCACTCACATCTTTATCTTTGTGAATTGTGGCTTTGGGGTTGTACAGTGCACAGCCTGTGCAGTCTTCAGGATAGCCTCGCCTTGGGCCAGGTGGGTAATACAATAGACCTGGAAGTTTTCTCCTTACTACAGTAGACATTCACCTCCATTGCTGGTAGGAATCTGCTTGAATTACTTCCCTCCCCTACATTTCTGCTTTCTCTTTGGGGGCCCTTTCCCATGTTTCCCTGTTGGGATGGGTAATAAAGGCAGAAGGTAGAATGAATAAGCCCTCTGTTTGGGCCAGTACAGGCCAGCAGCCCAGGACAGTGGTTAGAAGTTAGAGTGTCCAGAGCCCCAAGAATGACTCACCTGCTGAGGATTAGTTATCAGCTCCTAGGCAGGTAGCAGCCACAGCCAACAGAGAATTAAACATGCACAATGTTAGCCAAGAGGTTCAGGGACCCAGGGACAGTAGGAGAGACATGGGAACCCCTCAGCATCCACTCCGTCCTCCCAATCCCAAGGCGACCCATATAGCTGGAGATAGAGACTGGCAAATAGCTGTGGACAGGAGGTGATTCTAGCAGACATGCACTCACAGAGAAGCCACAAAGTGGGGAGCAGGTCTCCTGCCTGCCCTGGGCCCAGTGTCACCACCACTCCCTAGTCGGGGCAGGCCAGGCTCCCAAGCTCCCCAACCCAGGCCTTGGCTGCTATTTTTTCCTCTCCTCTGCTGGGACATTGCCCAGAGGGCAGAAAGCATTCCTCCACTGCTGGATGACTTCATCTTTCTAAACAGGAGAGGAGATACAACCAGAAGGGGCCAGAAACATGTGAAAGTTGTATTCATTGAGGCAGAGGAAAGCAGGTGTCCCTGAATTTTGTCTCTTGCCCTTTGTCTGTCTTTTGATCTCTAAGGGAGCTGAGGGGACATGGCCCACACCCGGTTCTCCCTTACTGACCCTGATGGAGTTTAAGTCACTAATTCAGGACCTGCATAAGACACAGAGGGAAGACCCCACAGCTCATAGGACCTCCTTCCCCAACAAGCCCATGCATCCTGGACCCCAAGACAGGGAAAGGAGGCCACTAGGGACCAGGGCCATGCATCCTCTGGGATCTCTCCAGCTCTGCTGCTGTGAATTCACCCCAAGTCTGGGCAATCACCAAGTGACAATTCACCCCAAGTCTGGGCAACCTCTGGGTGAGGTCAGTCCTGAAATAGGGGATTCAGAGAAGAAACAGAAGACAACTCTTCTCCAGTCACCAAACTGGGAGGCCCCAGACACAGGTTGTTTCTAATTCCCATAGTCTCTCTCTCTCCCCACTGGTCCCCATCCTAGCCTGACCTCAGGGGCCCTGGAAACCGGATGGGCCAGGATGGAATCCTGGACACCAGGAAGACTCTCCAGTTAGGGGGAGTTGTGTGATTGACCATGCCTGATACACCCCTTGCACAGGCTCCCTCTGTTCCACTCAGGAGCACCAATCCACAAGTGCTCAGAAGAACCCCTTCCCCCTCCTGCTAAGCCACAGCTGCTGCCTGAGGCCATGCCAGCCTGATATGGGTAGGGGCTAAAAATTCTGCCTGGAATTAGGGTAAAGAATCAGATGTCTTGAGCACGTACATTTCAATTAAATACCAACTATCTGGTTTTTCCAGAACCCCAAATCAAGGCCAGAGCCCCACCCCTACTCCATCCCTTTGGCTAGGCCCCTAAGAGGAGTCTTGTGTGCCCTCAGGAAGGGTTGTCCACAGGTCTGAACTTGGCAGAAAGCACTGGGGAGCCCGGCCACAACATGCAGCTGCTCCCCAGGGCCCAGGAGGGCACAGATCCCACTCGCTGGCACCTGGGGTGTCCTCAGGGCTGGCACCCTGGGCTCAGCAGAGGAGACAGGAGAAAGTGGCACAGCACAGAGAGGCAACAACCTTCGAAGGGAGGCCAGAGAGAACACACTCTAAAGCCTTGAGGCTGGGAATATCCAAACTGGGCTTGGGGGAAGGGCCCCCAGATGTGCCAGCTACAGTGCAGATTCCTGGGCCCAGACACACCTCCTGACTCACATTCCTGTGAGGATGAGGTCTGAGAACTGGCATTGCCTCAGGGATGCTCTGCATTCATCCACCCTCCCACCCTCTTACTGCTGCTAGAAGAGCAGGCTGACTGACCAGCCATCTGTAAGCAGTGTCTGCAGGGCTCCTCCAGCCCTGCCCAGACCCACCCTAACCCCCTAATGTGACCTGGAGAAGCTCCATCTTCCTTGAAACACTGACACCCGTGGCTAACTGACTCGTGGGGGTGGGTGTTGGGAGAGTACGGTGGAGAAAATGATTTGAAAGTTATCATGCCTGCTATGTATAGTGTCTAGATCCTGGGGCCAAAGAAAGAACAGGGGTCAAAAGTGGTCAGGGCCTGTGACTCCATCTCCAGTGGTCCAAGATGAAAGAGAGAAACGGACAAAATATGATTCCAGCACTTGATGTGTAAATACACACAACTGTGTGTCAGAACTGTAATACAATGGCATGTTTCTCCCTGCTGGACTTCACACCTCTAATTCGGATCCATGTCCCCCAGCAAAGAATGGTACCTAATCAGGAGTAAAATCATTCAGTATACATGAGAGGAAGGGAGGGAGAGAGGAGGGGTCGAGGGTTGGGTTCAAGAGGCATAGGTGAAGTCAAGACTGGAAGGCTAGACCCAAGCAGCTGAGGGGGCAGGGCAGGGTCTTACCTGGTGCCTCTGATAAGCTGAAAACATTTTTTCAAAGTCTTCTAGATCCAGAATCCGAAATACCCGCATGTCATCAACCTCATTCCATACGGTGCCAGGGACACGTTCCTAAGATTCAGCACAGGGAGAAGACCCAGTGGTTGACTCAACTCCTTCATTATGAAGAGGTCCAATGTCTCCCTAACCCTCCCTGTTCCCAGCTGCACAAAATACAATAGCCAGGCTTTCGGGCCTTCAGAAGGGGGTTGATTCATCTTCCCCCAAATCTTAAATACTCTGCTCCAAAGCAGAGGCCAGAGCCAACCCCCTCGTCCTCCTTTTCTTGTGGGACCACATGTAAGTATGTTCCAGAAATCAAATGGAGTGGAGTGATGGGTGGGCAAATATTAAAGAGGGTATGAAACTCTTTCCAGAAAAACCAAACTAAACCAGTGTTCTCAGGACACACTCCCTAAAGGTCAGTGTCGGCTGGAGTCACTGGACGGAATAGTGCCCACACATATTTGAGATCCTCAAAGCCTCAGTGCCCACTATATTTCTCGTAACTGAGATGGTCATTTTCTCTCCCAGGGGTCTTCTTCCCACTTTCCCAGATTCCCATGAAGTGGACAAATGCCAAAGCCTGAGACATCCTGGCCCCTATAGCGACTGTTCAGGCCAGCAAGACTCTGCCACAACTTCCTGTTGGTCAGACCCAGGAAAGTGGTCTATCCCTCACAGTTGGAATGCGTCCAAGGGTTTACATTCCAAGGTCTCTCCACCTAGGTAATGTCCCACTTCTGTGTAGAACCCTGGCATTGAATCCCTTCCCTGGGGGGAGGCCCCATCAGCCAAGATGAGAGGGCCCCAGTGGTCTTCATAGCACCCTGACAATGGCTCAGAGGGCAGAGAGCACAGCCCCTCCCAGGGTGCTCTGAATCTGTCCTCTCAGGGATCTTCGCCTCATCCTGAGCTTTGCTGTCCTTTAAAATGGAATCTCCCACCTTCCTCTGCCTGGAAGGCAGCTGGGGAACCTTTCTAAGGCCACTGCTGCCTCCTCCCTCCATCTCCCCCTCAGCAAGGCTTAGAGAGAGAAACATACCTTTCACTCACTTTTATTTTCTTAAACTCTGGAAAGGGGAGGCTAGGCCAGAGCAGGGGGGTGGGGACATTCCTGTGGCCTTCCTAAGGCCAGGGACCCTCTTGTGGAATGCCGGGCTGGGAAGCTCGGAGCAGCAAGGGATACAGGCAACTGGCCAAACCCAACACAGACACATTCTTTTCATGGCAGAAACAACCACTACGTGTGTGTGTGTGTGTGTGTGTGTGTGTGTGTGTGTGTGTACACATGTGCGTGTACAGGAGCATGCGTGGGGTAAGGGAAGGGGACTGGGGAAAGGAGCCAGGCCCCCAGAATGGGGTAGATGGGAGGCAGAGAGAAGATGGGAGGGGAAATTGAATCAAGAAAGCAAGGAGGGGAAACCTCTAACTGGTTCCCCATCTGAATCTAGGCCTGGAGTAGAGGTGGGTGGGCTCCATGGGAAAGCCCACACAGGTAAAACTTGTCATTGATCTTTATTCCTGGTGAGGCCATGGCAAGAAGAACCAGCTGGAGTGAGAGAGCTGGATGGTCAACCCCGGAAAGAGCTTCCCCTAAGAGAACAGGCTAAGCACCCAGCTCTCCCACCTTTCTTGCCACATGCCATCCCATCTCCATATGCAGCTCATCATGGAGGGGTAGCTGAGCTCTGGACCCAGACAGAGGTCCCTCAATTCCTAGTATTCTCTACATGCTGCATTTTACCAAGTCGCCCTGATGTGCCCACTGTATAGAATAATGCCTGACTTTAATTTTTGCATCACTGTGGCCAAGACCTCATCATTTCCAGTCTAGGTTCCTGGGGCTTCTGCCCTTCTAGAGACATCCTTTATATGCCAGGGAAATCTTTCTCCAAAACACTTTTCAGGGTGTTTCTCTCACTGAGCATCTGGGGTCAGACAGACCAAGCCAGCTTGCACTCCCAGCCTCACCACTATGCAGGAGTGTTGGAAAGTAGAGGGGTACTATTCTCTTTTTATTTCACATAAAAGGAAGCACAGTCTCAATGATGCTTGCTGACTGAGTTGAAGTAAGGATTAAGTGAGATAACACACTTAAAGTATGCATGGTAGTGCCACTTATAACCTAAGATTATTTTTATTATTATGAATTTCTATGTGTCAGTCACTGTTCCAAGTACTTTATATATCAATTGATCCTCATAACAGTCCTTTGATATAGATGTCATAATTACTCCCATTTTACAGATTAGGAACCTGAAGCCAAAATGATGAATTAACTCCTGGTCACATGATTAAAAGCTTGGAACTGGGATAATAGGTTCACAGATACTGTTCACTGCCCCTCCAGTCACCCCTGCTGAGAAATGTTGACAACTCCTGCAAATCCTTTATATTCCTTATTCCATCAGACTTATACTTTCCAGTCTAGGAATAAAACTCTGGACTACTTGGGGCCCCTGAGGAATTTATGTAGACTTTATTATTATTGGACCCCAGAGAAAATCCTAAGTGCAAAGCTCTACTTGATGAAAATGTTGCAAAAATATTAGTTGCCTTGTCTGTCTTCCTTAATGGCTGAGGTGCCTAATCAACTTTTCATTACCTTTTTTTTTTTTAATTTTTTCTTTCAACGTTTATTTATTTTTGGGACAGAGAAAGACAGAGCATGAACAGGGGAGGGGCAGAGAGAGAGGGAGACACAGAATCGGAAACAGGCTCCAGGCTCTGAGCCATCAGCCCAGAGCCTGACGCGGGGCTCGAACTCACGGACCGCGAGATCGTGACCTGGCTGAAGTCGGACGCTTAACCGACTGCGCCACCCAGGCGCCCCACCTTTTTAAAATCTTATAATTATCTTATTTATAAGATATTTATAATCTTATAAAATCTTATTTAAAATCTTAAAATTATACCAAAAGGGAACCTACAGAATGGGAAAAGATATTTGCAAATGATACATTCAATAAAGGGTTAATATCTAAAATATATAAAGAACCTATACAACTCAACACCAAAAAACTCCACAAGTAATACAATTAAAAAATGGGCAGAGGACCTGAATGGACATTTTTCCAAAGAAGACCTGTAGATGGTCAACAGACACATGGAAAGATGCTCAAACCCACTGATCATCAGGGAAACACAAATCAAAACTACAATGAGATATCACCTCACACCTGTCAGAATGGTTAGAATCAGAAAGACAAGAAGAAGCAAGGGTTGGTGAGGATGCAGAGAAAAAGGAACCCTCTTGCACTGTTGGTGGGAATGCAAACTGGTACAGCCACTGTGGGAACCAGTACGGAGGTTCCTGAGAACATTGAAAATAGATATATCATACCATAGCATAATGGACAGAGTTGTCAAACCACTACGTTGGACACCTGAAACTAATGTAATATTGTGTGTCAACTATACTTCAGTTAAAACATTTAAAAGGTTTTTTTTTTTAAGGAAGCCAAAAAAAAAAAAACCCTTCAAATTATAATTCTAAGTACAGGAAACAACAAAAAAAATATTTTTTTACCCCCCAAAAAGTATATATATTATTTCTGTTCATGAACACTGAACATTTCCACACAACCTGTGGCCTTTGGTTCTTCAGAGCTGTTTGTCTGCCTCATGACCATGGAGAAGTGCCCACAGGGCACAGCTGTGTGGTACAGTTGTCACAAACGTCAACCATGTGGCTTTAAAACTCTAACAGGTGTCTCTAAAATTTTACCAGGTTAGACTGGAGATGTTATCAGAGGCCCAGGAGACTATGAATGGGCTATATTCATGCTTTGTCTTTCCATCTCCATTATAAAACCAGAGGTAAAAGGAATCCTAGAAATCTCACAGACGAGCAAAACTGAGGTACAAAGTGAGTGATTTACACCGGTCGCAGTTAGTTAGAGCCACACTTGGTTTAGAGGTTAGAACCTCCCCTTCAATCCCTCTCTGGGATCTCTAGGTGTTTCCTTAAACAAAATTCCTACTTTTCCAGATCCAAAGCTCTTACAGGGAAGTGTTTTGTCTCACCTTTTATTATTATCCATCATAGCCCCCTGCAAAAAGCTTTACACAAAGCAGTCCTCAGACTGACTGGCTAGCTGGTCTACCGTTAGGAGAGTCAGCTAACAAATAGCTGGCCACCTACTTCACAATCTCACATCTCTTCCCACTTGAGTCTCCATCTGAGCTCATTTAAGCTTGCATAGGAAGGTACAGTTATGAATTCTCCAAGAGTTAGACCAAAAGGCTGAGACAACAAGGCTAGAGGGCATACACTTGTCCCAGCTCTAAAATGATGTCTGCATGGCTGCTGCCGAAGTATGCATATGAGTCAGGCTAACTGAGCCCAGTTACACCTCATGGACAAAGCCACAGGTCCTCTTAATAGCACTTAGTATAGAACCAGAGGCAGGGCTTGACCCAGGCTGGAACTGGCCTTAAGTTACTAACTGTCTAATGCAACCAGGGCACCTCTCCTCCATGCTCATGTGAGTCCAACAGAGGAATCAACTCCCACACGTGATCTGGGATTGGTGATTATTGGTAGATAATATTCATGAGGGTCTCTCACTACTTAGAAGTCTAGAAAAGTACTCAGTATGTTTACCTTCCCCTAGGAGGATGCCAAAATGGCTACATCTTGACATCAAACTGTTCATGGCAAGGGAGCTATCACTTCCCCTGCCATGGCCTCACAGTTTCAGTCCTTTGAACAGACTGCCCTGATCTTTACCATCTCTAGATCTTTACCTGATCTTTACCATCTCTAGACCTTGGCCCAAGATCTTTCCACCCTTTTCCTCAAATACACCCTATCCTTAAAACTCTAGCCCAGCCATTGTGTTGTCTAGAAAGCAACCCTGGTTGGCCCATGCTCTGGTATCTATATCACTCCATTAACCCTCAGCACACACAAATTCCATCTGTAGATGGCTTTACCAACCTGAGCCTTAGCACATTCATGCCTCCTCATACCAGTGTAGATGTTCTTTCCAGTGGATGGTAAGCTGACTGCCATCAGCAATCCCATCTTCTGCATCCACTACCCCCTTATCCCCACCAAAAAAATGAACCCAGGACAGGGGATCTACAAACAATGGGAAGGCAATCCATGGGGCTGACTGGCATTGGCCATGGGAGAATGGGCCTACTGATCTCTTCTTTGTTGTTTACCTCATTAAGCTTGACCCAGTTGAAGGACTTCAGTGGATGAGAAGGCTGGGGGACACACTTCTTCCTGAGTGGGATATCACTGCTGGGGCAGGGGTCTGGAGGGAGAGGCAGGCCCATGCTGAAGCAAGGTGGGGCACCAGGGGGAGTGGGAGGCCCACCAGGTGGAAGAGGTGGTGGTGGCGGTGGGGGGCAGCAGGCGAAAGGTAGAGGGGGCGGGGGTGGAGGCAGGTCACTGGTTGTCATCGAGGAAGACAAGGTAAGTGGACCCCCAGGGGGTGGTGGGGAAGATACAGGTCCTGTCTGTGGGGAAACAGAAAAATAAAAAGGACAAATTCATCAGCAATGATGCCTTTCAGGTCCCCACCACACTATTCCTCTCCTTATTCTTCATCTATAGGAGACCCCAATCCTGCTCTCACCTCCCACACACATTTTGCCCTCCCCCATTTCCTCTCTGTGACCCAAACATCCAACACACACATCACAAATACAGACACACACACATAGGTAAAACACATATACATGACACTGGAAAAAGTCACAGTTATCACAATGCAACAGCAAGAATAATGCATACAGTTGTGTAGGCTATTGCCTGCACAGGGGCATCCAGCTGCACGGGTTGGGGGTGGGGGCAAAATAGTACCTGCACTATGCGTTCTACTTCCTGGGACAAGGAAAGGGGAAATGCTCTTTTCACCCAGGGGATAAAGCATTTTTTTTCTAATTAACGCAAAAGTAGCCACCCTTATAGCCTCAGAGATCTACTCCGTCCTGACCCAGGGTCCTCCTCTCACTTCTTCATCATGGGATCCTTGGCCCTTCCTCACACCTGCTCTTCCCACAACATCCTGAAGTCCTCAGCTCAATATGTAAAAGGAGAGGAGGATGTCTACATACTGAGATTTCACTGAGTTGGGCCACCAGCTCTGCCACTTGTCCTCGAGCCTGGCGCAGCTCCTGGGACTCTCGGGCCAGTTTGTCCTTCATCTTGTTCAGTGTCCGCATCATCTCTTCCTTCTCCAATGTCTTTGTCTCACATTCTCGCTCCTTTCTCTCCAGCCTGCTCACCAGCTCCATGTGTTCTGGGATGGGGGTGGAACCAGAGAGGAAATGGAAGAGAGAATATGCATATGTGTGTGTCTGCCTCTAACAGCTCCTGGGCTGGGCAGGGAAGAGTTTCAGTGGAGCGTGCAGTGGCTTTAGGCAGAGCCCCTTACCTTTCCGGAACTTTTCTGCCTGATCTCGCCACTGTTTCACTTCATTCTCATTGATGAGCCTGGTGGGGAGTACAGGGAAGGGTCTGTTGACTGTTGGCTCACAAGTTCCCAGAAGACATACCATCTTCCTATTCCCCACACTGGTTCCCTGATCTCCAGTCTGTCCAGCCACATCAAGGAAGCTAGGATTTTGAATCTCCAGATGTTTCTCCAGGTCCCCAGCTTTCCCAGTTCTCATGTGTCTCTCCATGGATTGTGAAAACTGAAAGGCCCCTTAGATAACTTATGATTCAACCACTTCATGATACAGTTTAAGCTCTTGAGACCAGATATGAAGACAATAGCTTGACTAATGGTAGAACTGGGACTAAATCTCAGGCTTCCTTTAGTTTTCTAATGACTTGTATCTCTTTGTAAAAATAATTTTTTTGCACTGAGATAGATAAAAATGTTAGCCTTACCATGCTCCAGACTTCCAAAGACCAATGTGTAAGAACAAGAGAAATTGCCCATCCCAGCAACACAGGATGTATACGCTGAGGGTGAAGAGGGATATATCGAAATCACAGATGCTCCTCACTCATGTCAAATTCTTGTAATGGGGGTTAAAGCTATTACCTGGACACCAAAGTGTAGTAGAGGTGAGATACCAATAATCATTTTTTTTGTAACTCTGAAAATATGAAAATCATGAATCTTGGCTTTCTTCACCAGATCAAGATCTAAGAGGGGGAAGAGTATGAAAAGGGACATAATTTGTGAAGAGATGTCTTTGGAAAAAGCCATTGCTGTCTTTCTTGGGGGTGCTACCTCCTTCACCACCATCCGGTGGCTTTTTTGGACCCACTCAGAGAGTTTGGGCTCACATTCCCTGACTTTGGGAGGGAGGTATGGTAGACTTGGGTATGACTTGGTGCCAGGCAGGTCCAAAGAATGAGGAAACATTAACCAGGAGAGTGGTGCTTTGCTGGGACCAGCCAGCACTCCTAGAGTTTTTTGGTACAGAGATTGCATGAGGGTTCCTCAAGGACCAAATGTGAGCATCATGGGGAAACTGGGCTGATGTCATTTTAAGTCCTGTCCAAGATGTCCATATAGCAGAAAATTGGATATTTCAACACTGTGCCATTGTGCATTGGATTGCCAGTGAATCAGGAGGTGACTGAAGGGATGGTACCAACCAGCCCCAGGGGGCAAAAAGAAAGAAACAAAAAACCTTAAATGGCCAGTGACCAGGGTTTTATAGAGAGGCATGCAGCAAAGAAGTAGAAGATCCAGAAATAATTCATGTCTTTACCCATGTTCTAAGGCCAGAGAATAGAAAGCCTGTTCACTTAGTTACCTGATCAAGAAAGACCTTGTGCCCTTCTGCTTCCTGCCCCCACACTGCCTTATCGGGGTTAGAAACTAGTTAGCTAACAGAAAAGTGGTGTGTGGAAAGGGTTATTAGAAGAGAAACAGAGAAAGAAAGCCAATCATCACACAGATCCTTTCCACTGCAGCTTCCAGCCCCAGCTGGAAGGAAGAGAGAGGAAGAGAGAGGTTTAAGGCTAAAGGCTAAATCAAATCTAGAATTCACATGGTTCTTCACATCTGGGACCAGTTCTTCTAGGTGCAGATTGGAGACTATATTGGTGGCTTAAAATGATCTTAGGACTTCCACTGCCCAAGAAGAAGCAAAAACTTTATTGGAGCTGAGGCATTTTAATCCCCTGGCAGAGGAAAAGCTTCCCCCACTAAATAGTGTAAAGAATTAATAGAAAACAAAAACAAAAATAAGAATAAAGCTACATTTTGATTACTTTGCTAGTTGCATTTGTCCAGCATACCAGGTAGGATTAACCACATCAATATCCAACTACTTGTACAAAAGAAAACAGTAGCATGAATAGTTCAAAAATCATTTTCCACCTGGCCTTGGAATGTGATATAATGAATCCTTGAGAGCCGGTTTATCTCTTTAAAGGGCAACTGGCTCAGACTTTCATTTACAGCAGCATTATCTACAGTAGCCAAGATATAGAAGCAGCCCAGGTCCATCGATTGATGAACGGATAAAGATGTGAGATATATATGTATATGTATGCACACACATATTCCATTGTACAACTTAGCCATAAAATGAATGAAATCTTCCCATTTGCAATGACATGGATGGAGGTAGACAGTATCATGCTAAGGAAATAAGTCAGAGAAAGACAAATACCAGATGATTTCACTCATATATGAAATTTAAAAAACAAAGCAAATGAGCAAAAGGTAAAACAGAGAGTTAAGAGAGACTCTTAACTATAGAGTACAAACTGATGGTTACCAGAGGGGAGATGGGTGGGCGAATGTGTGAAACAGGTGATGGGGATTAAGGAGTGCACCTGTCACTCCTCACCTGTCTCACCTGTCATGAGAAGCACCAGGTGATGTATGGAAGTGTTGAATCACTACATTGCACACCTGAAACGAATATTACACTGCAGGTTAACTGGAAATTAAAATAAACACTTGAAAAAAGAAAGTAAAAGTTTAAAATTAAAAAAACTGTGTTAACAGATGTGAATCTGTCATTAATTGATGTGACTTTAAACTTGGTTCTCTGTGTTTATCTATACACAGCGTCAAAGATAAGCCAGATGACCTTAGGCTCTGACATCCTTGTCCAATAGCCTTAGTTAAATTGCCATGCTCTTAGTGGTCAGCAAACTTTCTCTAAAGGATCAGAATAAATATTTTAGGTTTTGTATACCAGGTACAGTCTCTGTCACATATTCTTGTTTGTTTTTAAAAACTTTTAAAATGTAAAAACCATTCTTAGCTCATGGGTCATACTGAAGGAAGCAGGAGGATTGGAGTTAGCCCATAGACCATAGTTAATATGGTTGTTTATTAAAAACTTTTAATGTTTATTAATTTTTGAAAGACAGACAGAGACAGACACAGAGTACAAGTGGGGGATGGGCAGGCAGAGAAGGAGACACAGAATCTGAGGCAGGCTCCAAGCTCCACGCTGTCAGCACAGGGCCCAACGTGGGATTCAAACCCACAAGCCATGAGATCATGACCTCAGCCGAAGCTGGACGCTTAACTAACTGAGCCACCCAGGCGCCCCATAGTTTATATGTTTAAATTCTTCCTCTATCCACTCCATGCAATGGATCATTAAAAGTTGAGCACACCCCTTATAAATCTGTGCTGTTCAATGTGATAGTCTAACCATGTCATATGGCTATCCGAATTTAATTAAACCAAAATAAAAATTTTAATTCAGTTCCTCAGCCACACTATCCACATGACAAGTGCTCAGTGGCCATGTTTGGACAGTGCAGATATAGAACATTTCCATTATCTCAGAGAGTTCTGTTGGACAATGCTGCTTAAGGAGCATTTGGAGGTATGTGGTTTGAGAGAGGGAGTAGAGGTTTCACTGGTGAGACTCCAAGCAGGAGAGAGATGGGGAAGGAGGAGGAAGACAGGTAGGAGCTGGTCACTGCTCACATGTTGACGATGTTCTTGACGTTGAAGTTCTCCAAGGGAGCCAGGTCAGGGTCCACACCCCTCTCATCCTGGAGGACAATCTGCTGAAGGATGCGGTCCAGGAGCTGCCACTGCTGGAAGTAGCCACCATTCCGCTTGTCTGAGGAACAATAGGCATCGTATCTTTACTGAGCCTGGGAGCTCCCCTGAGGCCAGGCCCCAGAGTCACTGCCTGGGCCCGGGCTGGTGAGGCATGCCCTCTCCCTCCCTTGGCAAGCTCCCAGTCTGCTGGGGGAGGCACTGATGCTGCTGATGCTGATGATGGAGACTCACAAATCTGGTCGTTTCTTGATGATCTGCAACTGACTATAAAAGTGTCAATGCTCTAGACATATTTTTCTACTCCCTGAAGTGCTACCTGGCTGCCTTCCTTCCCTGTAGGTACCCTGAGTAGCCTATGCCTTGGGAATGCAAATTGCCTTTTACATTATCTAAAAAAGCACCTTTCAGAAAGTAAATCTGCTCCAAAATATTACCTGCTAAATAATGAAGTCTCCAGGGAAATTTAAAAAAAGAAAAGGTTTTAGGATTATCTGTGCTGTTGTTCTACAGTGAAAGATGAATGGAAACTAATTACAGGCATGCACTGAGAGACAGAGTGGGTTGGAACAGTGCTAATGGAATCCAGGCAGATTTCTTGGTGAAGGTGACCCTGAACTATGAAGGCAAAGGCTTACACGTGGTGCCTGATCTCACAGGGCCCCACTCACATCCCCTGTCATCATGATCTGGTGGGACATGGCCTTTCTTTTCATGCGCTAGCCACAAGCCTCTCTTCCTCAGTTCTTGAGCCCAAGTACTTTGTCTCAACTGACCACCAAGGGAGATCAACCAGCATGATCCTGACCTCAAAGTCAAACCACAAGCTTACGAGTTAGAAGGTCATGTCTGCAAAGCCCCATTTGGAGGCAAAAGAGACCCTCTGCATTGCCCATGGAACACCACACACAAAAACTCGTGAGAAGTTGGGTTTCTCAGGGATTTCCTATGTCTTCCACAAAGATCTCTCAACTGAGCTTTGGACAATGGATAGCTCCCTGGTCTAGGCCACTGTGGCCATTTTCCTTTCTATCACTTCACTGCCACAGGAATTGCAAAGTGGTATAGTTTTATATTGGTCTTTCACCCAGGAAAGCAGGGTAAAGCCAGGTCACTGGCTCAGAGAAGTAGAACATGTTTCATCTAAAGCCATGACCCCAAAGAAACAAAAATTCTGTCATATGTACAGACTCACCCAGCCTCAAGTTCATACACCGTGGATCGGATATAATAATGTACACTCCTTAAATCATTTTGAGGCTTAGAGACACTGTGCCAGAGAACCTCGCATCACACATGGCCCAGAGGTAGCACATAGTAAGCTGTAGTTATTGCCACCATCACCATGAATACCAATGCCAGCATCATCAGCACTGGAGAGTCAGCCTAGATCATGAAGTTTGGCCACGCTAGCCTTCCAAATATTCAATTTTGTGAAGAGCTTAAATACCAAATGGTACAGTTATAGCTCATTTCAAATTTCATGCTGGGGTGGCTATTAGTGATTGTGTGTGATTTATTAAGTCACTGTGCACCCCTGGATCTTAAGAGCTTATCATCTGCTAAGCTTAGATGCTGACATTCGATATTTGTAAAGAGAAGCAGGGACAAGTGTGATAAAGTGGAGCTCACAACGCCTAGATGGAGGAGCTGATAAAACCCTGAAAAACAGGCATGCTCAATGCATATCTGTGTTACTCCCCCAACCACAAAACTTCTTTTTTGGAGCTCCCCAAAAGGACTGACCGCTCACCTGCCGTCAGCTAACAGCCAGAGCTATTTGATTTTGCAACGATCAAGCTACTGCTTGCTAGACCAGGACGTTAGCATTGCTCAGGGTCAAGATCCCAGCATCTCCCCTGGGTGACAGAGGATGTCCTGACCTCAAAGACGGAGGCAAGAGAAAGGGCCTGAGTCCTGTGGCCAAGTCTCCCAGGGGCATGTGCGGAGGGAGACCCAGGCAGACTCACCAAGCCAAAGAGGTCCTGACACCCTGTCTCAACCTGTCCCCGGCCAAGGCTCAGGCCGGCTGAGGAAGTGGCAAGTGTGGGCTACTCACAGGGCATCTGCAGGCAGTGGTGCAGGACAGACAGCAAGCAGGGATAGGCCTCCGTGTGCTTTAGCTTCTTGTGGATCAGCTCGAACATTTGAGAAGCACTCTTGGTGTCGATGTGGACCTGAGGGAGTGGAGGGGAACAGTGAATGGGGAGGGGGTAAGCAGCAGAAGAGGGGAGAAAACCCTGCTTCTATCCACTGCACCCCATTCCCCAGGACAATGCTCCTTCTCCTGCTTCTGGCCCAGGCTTAAAAAGAGAGGCATAGAGAGGTGCCTGAAGGCTCAGGTGTCCAACTCTTGATTTTGGCTCAAGTCATGATCTCACGGTTCATGGGTTCAAGCCCCCTGTCAGACTCTGTGCTGGTAGCATGGAGCCTACTTGGGATTGTCTCCCCCCCCCCCCAGCTCCCCTTCTCTCAAAAATAAATAAACTTAAAAAAAATAGAGAGACTGTGGTACCTGGGTCCTACTTCTGGAGCCCAGCAGTGTGTTGGTTAAGCAGCTCAGTTGGTTAAGTGTCCCACTTTGGCTCAGGTCACGATCTCATGGTTTGTGAGTTCGAGCCCTGTGTCAGGCTCTGTGCTGACAGCTCAGAGCCTGGAGCCTGCTTCAGATTCTGTGTCTCCCTCTCTCTCTGCTCACTCCTGCTCTCTCTCTCTCTCTTTCTCAAAAATAAATAAATATTAAAGAGAAAGAGAGAGAGAGAGAGAGAGATTCAGAGAAAAGGAGGACAAGATGTCCTAATTATATGAAGCAGGATTTCTCAACCTCAGCACTATTGGCACCTTGAACTGGATCATTCTTTGTTGTAGGGAGCTGTCCTGTTCCCTGTAGGCTGTTCTGCAACATTCTTGGCCAAAACCAATCAAATGCCAGTGGCATCCACCTCACACCAGTCGCGATAACGAAAAATGTCTCCAGACGTTGCCAATGTCCACAGGGGGAGGAGGGAGCAAAGTCACTCCTGGCTGAGAACTATTAGTTAAACTAAGAGAAATGGGCATACACAACTCAAGAACCATGTAGAATAGCTGCACACAACTGGGGTTCAGATCCAAGATCTACTCTCTCACTGTGTGGCAGCAGGCAAGCTAATCTCAGTCTGCTTATCTGTGAATCAGGGCTTTTGTGACAATATAACGGGATGGGGCCTGGTGACTGCTGCACCACCAGAAGTAGGTTTCTATTTGGGTAGAGCTTTTCTAATACATTATTTAAGCAGCCAAACTGTGTATTTTCAGGATTACTGAGGCCTAAATAAAAAGTCAATTTGGTTGGTGAAGCATGATCTGGTTAGTGATGGGGAAAGGTGACTCAGGGAAGTCGCTGGAAGGCAGGGAGAAAAGCCCAGGAGAGGCATTTGAGACTAATCATACGTAGGAACTGGCTCTCTTTCCTTTGGGGGTTGCGATCTCCCAGCAGGGGAGATGCCCTACCAGGTGAGGCCCCACAGAGCCAACACACTGCTGGGCTCCAGAAGTAGGACTTAGCCATGGGGACCACTCACCAGGGAAGCCAGCCAACACTGGACCTATCACAGCACAGGATCCAGAGAAGATGCTTGTGGGGTCATCTGGGACCCCCCACCCTGCAGTCACCCCATCCCTTCAGGCTCCTCACCATGTCAAACCTCCTGGCTAGTTCCAAGTCATCCTCATTCCGGACCATCTCGAAGAAGTCTAAATGCCTAGATAGGATGGGGGGATAGAGAGACTAGATATTACCTCCATGACATCCGTGGTTGAGGGTTAAGTCCCATTGAGCCCCCAACCAAGTAAATCTGAAAGCTTCATTCAGTGAGGACAAGGAAAAACCAGACAGAAGCCACCTTTCTGTAGGCCAACACTCTCCTCTTTAATAGAATCCCATGTCCCTTCCTCAGGGAGGCCAGCCCAGGGTCCCATTACCCTAGGATCAATCTTGCTCAGTTTGGGCACTATTGACATCTGCAGCTAGATTATCCTTGGTTGTGGGAAGCTTAGTTGTGAGATGTAGAAGGTTCAACAGCATTTCTGATCTCTACCCCCTAGACGCCAGTAGCAGCCCTCACCTTCAAAAATGTCTCCAGGCATAGCCAAATGTCCTCTGGGAGTAAAATTGCCCCTAGTCAAGGACCACTGCCCTGCCATCACCAGTGTTCTCATACTGTCCCTATGAGCTCTCAAAGCCAAACTCTCTCATTTTCTACCCCAACCACTCCCTAACTCCAATTCAAAAGGATCTATCCTGTTTCCCTTAAGACCCAGGACAACAAAATAGTCTATATCAATGGGACAGAACCAGAGGGGACAGAGTTCACTGGGAACATATAGGAATTTAATTGCACCCTTTCATCAACAAGGACCTTTATCTGGAATTTTATTTGGGCTGGGGCATTTCCTTGCTAAGCAGGAGTGCTCTACAGGATGTTTAGCACTCCTGGTTTCCAACAGCCAATACCAGTTAGTATCTCCCAACCAGCCAGTCTTAAAACCAAAGAACACCCCCACATTTCCAAATGCCCCCTTGGAAGGAGGTACTGCCATGGTTGAGGACTACTGGGTTCACCTGCCTATAACATAAGAGCTGAGAAAGAGGGTCAGCAAAGAGAGGAGGCAGGGACACAGGTAGGATCTGGGGCAAGGAGGTGGGATTGCTGTCCACCTCCTCCCCCCCCCCCAACAGAGCTGATTCTGCATTGATACTGGGTATGGCAGGGGGTCTCCAGTGGGAAGGTCAGCCTCCTTGAAAGTCCTGATCATCCCCAACTGAGGTACTGTTCCCATACATCTGCAGTGGGGACAGGTGGCTGAGCCTTACTTGTCCAGGATGGCATTCTCGTGCTGCCGGAGTTTGTCAATCACAGGCTGGATTCCCAGCATCAGGAACTCGTACCGTAGATGTAGGCGGAACTCCAGATTATCCTGGGGGTCCCCAAGGGAGGAACAGACTCATCAGCTTGTGTCTCTTCAACAAAAGTCCCCAGTGGCCCCCTCATCACTACTCCAGTCATCATCCCACACCACCTGCAACAACCCATCTGGAACTACTTCTAGTCCCAGAGTTTCAAGAAAGGGCGGGAGGAGACACCTTTGACCTTGTTATTTACTCCCATTAGGTTTCCTGCTTCACTTCTGTAAATCTCTTACCAATTTTCTCAGCCTTTGGCATCAAAGAGCATCACTGTAGAGTGATGTAGAATATAAACTCTGACATCAGATAAATCTTGGTTTAAATCCCTGCTCTGACACTCACTAGTTTTGTGACTTTGGGAGAGCTTTAGTTTCCTCATCTTTAAAATGGGAATGATACTACTTACCTACAGGGGTGATATTCATTAAAAATTACCTAATGAAGTATGGTCACCAACTAATCAGAACAAATGTTAGTCATAATAGCTAGTATTGACCAAGGTGATATCAGCATCTTAGGGACAGATTATTCCCCCAACCCACCTCACCTAACTCAGCTCATCAGGACTGGATGCAAGAAAAGCATGCTAGCAAAAAAGAGGGAAAAGTAGAGATCATTAAATTGCCCCTTTTTGTCCTTCAACAAACTGACTTTGATCGGTGTATCTGATCCCCTTAGCATTTGGGGAGTTCACCTGCTTTTCAAGGTCTTCTTCAACTGTTGCTGTTTTTATGGCCTGAGAATCCCATTCTGACCCCAAAGGAAGGAAAATCAGGAGCCATGCCCCCTAAAAGAAGGTGCCAGAGGGCATGAGAAGCCAACTCGGAAATGAGTCCAGAAGTAGGTCTTTAGAAAGCTCTAGAAAGAAGAACCAACACTTGCCCTCCTTCCATAAATGAGAAGCCAGCATCAGCCAGCCAAGCTTGAGGTTTGTCCAGACTACACATAATGCATGATGTTACCCATGTAAGAATCTCCCTAAGAACCCCTCATGACAGTAAGGTACATGACAAGCTATTCTTTCTCAGCCCCAAGTGAAGGAGGCAAGAGTTGATAAAGATAATCTGAAGACAATGCTGATAGTAGAAACCACACCAACCAGCGGTCTTGGCCCCTTTTCTCTGCCACTTGTCCAGGAGGCACTTGCACATACTACCCCGGGATCCAGAAAGTCCACAAACAGTAAGGGCAAGAGATGCCTCACCTCTCCAGCTCCAGCATTGAGGACAGCGTTGATGAAGGACATGATGGCTGTTTTCAGATTCACTTCATCCCGGTACCGGCCCAAACTTCGGTCTAGCTCATTCAGCAGTGTCTGGATGGAAAGGCAGGACCAAAGAGGAAAGGCAAGTTCAGGATCTTATAAGTCCTGCCTCTGCATGTGCGCCCCCGCCATTCTAGCTGCCTAGCATACCCCCTACACTCTCTCTACCCCATCTATCCAGCTTACCTCGGACCTTCCCAAAAGCTCAGCTTTTCCAAGAACCATCCTTTGCCTCTCCACACCTCTGTCTCAGTTCTGCCTTGCCTCCTCTCTACTCACCTCCGTGACTTAGTTTATATTGTGGGGGCAGTGCCGAAGTGCTGCCTTGGCACTTTACAGCTGTTACAGCTCTAGCTGTTTATGGTTCATAAATCTTCCTGCCCAGCTTCGTGACAGCACGGACACTGCCTTTTACCTCTTCGGCATCTTCTGCAAAAGGTCAGGGCCCAATTTCTGCACAAAGTAGGTGCTTAAAAATGTTTGATGACAGAATAAACAAATAGCCTATACTGGTAGATAAACCATGGAGTTTGTACTACAGTGACATTTCAGATCTGTTGATACTTAGTCTACATAAGACACTTTATACTTACTATCTCATTACTTTTCTGGGGCAGGCCAGGGAGAAGAAAAAAGCATGGCATGAGCTTCTAGCATTCTTCCTGGGGTGCCCACAGTAAGCACTGGCCCAGGCAGAGGACCTAAAATCTTAGCCCCCGCAACTGCATTCGGTTCAACTTTGATGAGCCCCTATGATTAGCCAGGTACGGGGCTCAGAGATGTAGAGCCACAGACCAATAGTCCAGCCTCAAAGAACCCAAAGTCCAGTGAGGAGTCCATTTTCTCAGCCAAACCTATATCTCTTAGGGGCCCTTAAGTCTTTCTAAGGAAGCCCCCACTAGGGGCTAGCCCCTCACCTGAAAGCGTGTCCGCTCAGCTGCATACACCTGGTAGTGTAGCATGGCCTGAAGCACCTTCTTGTGGCCTCCGGGCACCAAGCACACAGCACCCAGGATCTCCAGCACGGCCACCTTGGTCTTGCTGTTCTCTGTGCGCAGGCTCTGTGCAATGGTGCTGATGGCTTCCGGCTGCGCCAGCACATGTGCCCGCCCCTGGGAGTTGTTCATCAGAGCCTTGATGCAACCGATGAGGGAGGTGTGGATGCGACTTTCACAAGTAGCGTGATCCATGCTCCGGAGGAAATTCAGCAGACAAGTCAAACCCTCCAGTTCAATGAAGCGTGTCACAAACCTGTCCAGGCCAGAGCCATCAGCACAACCGATATACCAAATTTGCATATTATTCTGTAACATTTGCCAATAGTTACCCTGTTAACCTGCGACCACGGTTGTCCTACCTACAGTAGCCACTTGGTTCATTTATAGAGTTTTCCTAAAGCACTGAAATCCTATCACCCTCACAGCAGACTCATGCCTTATTTGCACCTTAAATACCATGAATTTGCAGGTCATTAACTGACAGTTGCATAGCTACGATGGGGTATACGTGAAGGGAATGACCGTAGTAATTATCACTGTAATTATCATAGCTGTTAAACCTGAAAATTCATCTCCAGTGAGGATGGGAATTAACACAAATACAGTCAGAAGACAAAGAGGACTTCCAGATGGGGGTGGGTGGGGGATGCATCAGAGTCACTGAGTCACAGGACCAAGGCTAAGAAAGGTGCTCTTCAAGAGATCCTTAAGAAAATAGCTAAGTTATCTTGAATGGTAACAGAAAGCATTAAAAACCATTTAGTTCAGGGGTTCTTAATCTGGAGTCTGTGTCCTCCTAAGGGGTCTATGGCTAACATGCAGGGGTCTATGAACTTGGATGGAGGAAAAAAAAAGTTAGACTTTTATTTTTGGTAACCTCTATGTGAAATGTACCATTTCCTTTGCTGATGAATGTAGGCAATACACTGTGGCTATTATCAGAATCTGTGACTTTGTCACTCAAAGAAATCAGCTATTTTCATACCAAATTATAATTGTTATAAGTATCAGCACTTCGAAATTATGGTAGCTGCTAGTTCTTGCTCTTGAAGGCATAAAGCAGCACATATATTGCTACCTCACAAATGTTTAATATTTAGTTAACTGTGTTTCCATTTAATTGGTTTATTTTTAATCTTATCTATTTTTATCTACTTTATTATTTAAAAACATCATTCGGATAAGCAGTCATTAGGTTTCATCCAGTGCCAGAGCCATTCATGGCACACGTGTGCACACGCACACATACATAAGAGGCTTTGAACACTTGATTTAGTGGAAGAATAATGATCTAAGGAAAGGTCATAAATGGAACTGAGGGAGACGTTTTATCTAATTAATATGTTTGATCCCAAGTGTATTTGTTGTACTTCCATATTATTATATAGATATGCCTACAAAATAGAATATACTCTCAAAATAAGTTGTTAAAATGGGTATATTTGTTTCTATTATATGTTTTCTGTATACCACGGAATTTCCACCATGACTGTGTGTAACTTAATCAGAATTTTATTAAAGGAAAGAAAAATAAATTGAGGTGGAAGACAAACCTGGAAGCCTTCTCTCAACCCCTCTCCTTCCCGATGTCCTCATCCTTCCTGCGTCCCCTTCCCATACCAGCCTCCCACCCACACCTGAGCAGCCAGAAAGATTAAGGCACTCCCATTCTCCTGAGGCTTTAGTTTCAGGCTCCGGAAGTAGGAAGCTCAGCCCAGACCACTCACTCACTCACTCACTCACTCACTCACTCACTGAGGCAGACCCACTGGTAAACATTTAACACCTGGCTCTCTGAAGAAAGGAAGAAAAGACCCGATTGTAGTGTTTTCCAATTTCCATGGTATAAATACTGCTAACATAGCTGATTTCAAAGATATCTATGTGACATCTTTGAATGTGGAGTTGGGAAGTTGGAAAGAGATGCCTGCCTTCCAAGAGATGTTTATTGTACTGTTGGCCCTTGAATAACACGGGTTTGAACGGTATAGGTCCACTTCTACAGGAATTTTTTCCAACAAACACAGTACAATACTATAAATGTATTTTCCTTAAGATTTTCTTAACATTTTCTTCTCTCTAGCTTACCTTATTATAAGAATACTGTATATAATACATATAACTTATAAATATGTGTTGATCAACTGTTTATGTTATTGGTAAGGCTGCTGGTCAATGGTAGACTGTTAGTAGTTGAGTTTGGTGAGAGTCAAAAGTTATATGTGGATTTTTGACTGTGTGGGAGTCAGCGCCCCTAATACCTGCCTTGTTCAGGGTCAACAGTATTTCCAGAACTATGCTTATACAATGGGTATAAACTCAAGAGTAAATACAAGAGTAAAGAGCATACATAAAACTAAACTGTAGTAAGATCACTGGGTAATTACAGAGTAATAAGTTTCAAGTACTTAATTACTTTTGTTTTTGATATTATTTATTTAGTTGTAAGTTTATATGTTATATTCTAACTATAGTTACGTTTAACAAACAGCTTGCAAAACTGCTGAAAATTTAACAGTCAGCTCCCACAAGCAGGTGCAAGCCAGCTCCCAGGCACAAAGAGAATCTATGGCTCTTTGCCCACTTTGGACCTTTACACAGTGTGGTCCTGGAAAGGGGAAGGGTCCTTCTTCTTAGCATTTGAGAAATCATTCCCTTTTCCTGGACTGTATCACACCTCCTCTACATGGCGGATTCTTGTCCACAGACACCGCATCTCCCCCTAGGTTGGGGCACTCATGCGCAGAGCTCTTTCTTCTATACCTTGTCCATAAGGCCACCACCCTATGTCCCATTCTGTTTTTCCAAGACAAAAAAGCACTAAGTTTCTGCTCAGATAGCTCTTCAGGACCTAAGTTTTATGCCACATTCACATGCTCTTTGCCCTGGCTCCCCGCATGCCTGTCCTCTGGCAGCATCCCAGCTCCTCAGAGGGAGGAAGAGTGGGAGGTTGCAAGTACAGCTGAGTGGGGGGAACTCTAGGCGATGCCCAGGGGTGGAGCCTGTAAGGGGACTGAGTTGGGAGCAGAGCATTGGGTGAAGCTTCAGGAAATTGAGGGGAACCACCAAGGGAAGGGAACCACCAAAGGAAGTAGGAAGAGGAAACACAATGGGTCACCTCATGGGCTGTGTCCGGAGAGCCGTCTTCAGGTCTTCCACAACTTGGTTCCTCATCTCTGTCTCCTCCTCATCAAAAGCGTACAGACTCTGCATCTGAGGCAGGTGGAGGGGGGCAGAGGTCCTGCTGGGCTGCCTGAGCCCCAGCTCCCTGAACCACTGCCCCCCCCCACACCCAGGTGTGACACAGGAGCCACCCTCGCCTCAGGAAGGGCAGGGCCTCCAGGAATGGTTCATTCACTAAGAACACCAGACTCTGAGAAGAGCCAAGCTACAGTCCTAGACTTCACTTTCCTCATCTGTGAGATGGGGACAATTATTGGCTCAGCTTGTTTCCCAAGACTGTGTGAAATACAAATGGTTAATAGATGTTTTTGTTTTAATGTTTATTTATTTTGAGAGAAAGAGAGAGAGAGAGAGAGTGTGTGTGTGTGTGTGTGTGAGAGAGAGAGAGAGACAGAGGAGGGAGGGGGAGAGAGAGAGAGAATCCCAAGCAGTCTCTGTGCTCTCAGCACAGAGCCTGATGTGGGGCTCGATCACACAAACCATGAGATCATGACCTGAGCTGAAACCAAGAGTCATACACTTAACCGACTGAGCCATCCTGGCACCCTGGTTAATGGGTGTTTAAATGGTTGGGGGACTCTAGAGTCACACAAGAGAGGGAGGGATTATGATAAAATCTCGGGAATAACTGGAAAGCTGCTGATCCTCAGTGAGTGGGGTGTGAAGTGCAGGGAGAAAACTGGGAAGATCACTCTCCACCATAGCTTTTCCAGGGGGAGTCCAGGGCAAGGGAGGAGCCATTACTCACCGCAGCCATGGAGTTGATGCGGTCGATGTAATAGTCAGGCCAGCTGGTCGCCAGCTTGTTGGGGTCCTCCTGTTCCTGGAACAAGAAGAAAGACTGTCTGACCAACTGGCAAGACAGGCCCATGGCCTGAGTTCCTGAGTTTCATTCCCTGTCAGCAGATTCATTTTTCAGTGCTACCTAGATGCAGAGAAGTTTGGGGAAGTTACAAAATCTCTCCAGGCTTCCATTTCTTCCTTGGTAGAGTGCAGATAATGAACACTGAATGGAGTGACCAGCCAAAGACATGGGCATAAACCACACAGGTGTATATACTTTCAATGAACACTATGTATGTGTGTGTGTGTGTGTGTATGTATTACATACATATACTACATATGCATTACATATGTAGTATATACATATACATAATTAAAAATACATTCTTTTTTTCTTATATTGGTTCTCTTTTTAAATTTGATCTTTTAATTTTTTTAACATTTATTTATTTTTGAGAGACAGAGCATGAGCAGGGGAGGGGCAGATAAAGAGGGAGACACAGAATCCAAAGCAGGCTCCAGGTTCTGAGCTGTCAGCACAGAGCCCAACGTGAGGCTCAAACTCATAAACCATGAGATCATGACCTGAGCCGAAGTCGGACACTTAACCAACTGAGCCACCCGTGTGCCCCTATCTCTTTTTAATAAAATATAATTTTATGTCTGTTGAACTGAATAAAAATCTATGCTTATAGCTTGTACATCTGGGTTTTCAAATTTTACAGTTCTAATAAGATCATTCTTACTGTATTTTACAAAAGTATTGGTTTGTGACAGTTTGGAAATTTAAAAACTTGGTCTTTCTCTGAGATCATTGGAGAAGCACAGATACAAAGCATTTGGTGCAGTGCCTGGCACATGGTAGGTGCTAAGTAAATAGCAAGTTTAGGAAAAGAAGGAAAGAGGTTTCCAAGGCCCTGGGTTTGGGAGAGACTCAGGAAGGGTCAGTGTAGCTGTGAGGCAGAACCCAGGGCAGAGGCCTTTGGCCCAGCCCTCAGGTTCCAAGGGAAAGCCTCAACTCCTCCCCAAGGATGGGCAAGAACAATGAAAGCTAAATAAATATTAATGCTCATTGAAAATCTAGCCCTCTCCTCTATCCAAAGAATCTGCTTCTGGGCATTACACACACCCTGCTCCTTCCTATCCCCATCCCATTTGGACATTCCCCCTCACCTGCCTTCTGCTAATTCCCTGCTTTCAAATCTGCACCAAAACTTACCTCCTCCTCCAAAACCTCTCTGATATACCACCTGTCTGCCAGCTGACCTGGACTTTACCCTGCATCCTCAGCTACATCTCCTCAGGCTTTACAATTTTCTCTCATGAAATCCAAGTTACAGACCAGTGAGAAAGCTGCTTTGATTTGGTCTTTGTGACTTCACACGGCTATGTGTTAACTCTTCATGCCTGAAGCCCCGAAATTCTATCTTCTGACCTTGGGGAGGGGATCACAGAAACAAAAACAAATGTACCATAAAAACATACTTTCTTGCCTTTGCCAGCTCATCATGTAACCCTTCCATATGCATTAAATGAACGCCTACTACATGCCAATCACTGTACTGAGCCCTTAAAGTACTGAGCAAAATGTCAGTCCCTGCCCTCCATACGTCAGTCTAGTGCCAGAGGCAGAGTGATAAATGCTCTATGGTAGAACTGTCTATAGTGGGTCGTGGAAACCCAGGTTGGGGACATCTAACACAGAAGGCTCATGAAGGGGACTCTAAAAGGACAGAGTTATTAAAGATTACTAAACCTAGGGCAGGTGGGGAGGGTATTACAGACAGAGGAAGTGTCACTTCAGGGGTGTGTGAAAGTGTGGGGGAAGATTACTTGTAATTTGGTTTGGAAGGCAGAACAAGAGGTCCTTACATTTCGGTAATTTTTTTTTTATTCTAGTTGTGTAAGAGATCAACTGACAGGAACTTCATGGTAAATCAATTTGGAGAGTGGAGAAGCACCAGACATGATTAGCTACTCCTGAAGTTAATTTTCTCCTCCATCCCTCCTTCCCTCCCATGACTTGAGCTTTTTTAAGACCTTCTTTCTCACAATGAGATTCCTGGACACAGCATATGGTATTGTCCAAGTGCCTAATAAATATGCATCAAGTATACTAGACTGCTGTGTGCACAGCCTCTACATCTTGCCACAGGCTCTTGGACTCCAGCCAGTCTGGATTTTAGCAATGGTGCAACCACTGGCCATAACTGGCTGGGACCTTTGGGCAAGTCCACTGCCTCCCTAGGCTGTCCCTTCTTCATACGCAGCCTCCCTAGGCTGTCCTTTCTTCATATGCAGAAGAAAGGACTAGACTGAATTGTTTCTGACCTCCTTTCAATTCCAGGATGGTGTAGCATTCTAATTCCTCCAATTTTATAAGGTCATGGAGCCTCAGATGGGACAAATATCGTGGGCAAGAGAATAAGAGCCATGAACAAATGGGCTCAAGGAACACGAAGGGGCAATAGCTCAGAACTGCCCTAGACCTGCCTGTTTTCTCCCAGGAGAGAGCAGGTCTGTGCTTCAGGTACAGGAATAACTGGGTCCTAACTCCCAAATTCCTATACTCTGACATCAAAGGAACAACTGCAAGTCTGAAAAATGGGAGGGTGGAGGGGAGATGAAGAAGATGGGCCAAGAAAAACAGAATGAAAGAAAAAGACTAAAATAGAAAGGGGGCAAGAGGGATAAAGAGAGAAAGAGACGAGCAAGAGAGAGAAATGGAGGAAGACCAAGAGAGAAAAAAGCACCACTGCTGGGAAGCAGAGGGGAGGAGATAAGAGCTAAAGAAGCCAGACTGGAGCCTGGCACTCCTTACTCAGGAGACCAATGGCATCTTTTAGTGAAGGAGAAGAGAGCAAGGAGAGGGTGGGGGAGAATGGGGACTGATGTGTGACCCTGTGAGGCTGAGCCTGGGACAGGGGGGGGGGGGCAAAGATCCAGAAGAGGCCACCCTCACCTCCAACTCAGTCCTTACAACAGAGTGTCCCTCGGGTATGGCACAAGGCAGCACGCCCTCCAAGTGGGCGTGGGAAGGGAGTAATATTGTCATCTCTGAGACTGTCATCTCCTTGACCCAGCCCCACTCCTGGAGCCCAGTAGGCACCTGCATCAAGGGTTTTTAACGGAATCCCATTTCCCTGAGTATAAGCTCCATAAGAGCAGGGAATTTTTTATCCTGATTTATTCATGGTTGTTCCTCCAACACCTAGAATGGTGCCGGGGTATAATATCTGTTGAATGAGCGAGCAAAGCATGGGGGCAAGAGCTGCCCCATGCTGGGGACCCTGATGTGGCAGCAGAAGGGGTCAGCCATGGCACCTTCTTCTTGCTGCAGTAGATCTGCCATTTCTTCTCCGGAGGCAGTGCGAACACAGCCTCCCGGTTTTTGTCTGTGAGATCCAATTCATCCTGAAAAGACAAGAGAGAGGTCTGAGATGGCTGACATTAGAATATGCAGTGCTACAGGAAATCGCAATTCCCCCCAAACCTATCCCTCAGCCTACTACCTTCCTCCAGAGAACAGCAAAAGTATGATAGGGCAATTCTTCTGCTAGAATTGTAGCCCTACCCCATTCCCATTCCCTTGCACCCAACCAAGGCTGGGTTGCTTCTATCCACACTTCCCTTACTTCCTGTCCACTCCCACTTGTCTCTACAAATATGTCCTCCTCCTCCAGGCCCCCTGCTCCCTGCCCATCTCCTTTATGCATTGCTCTGCTTGCTCCTAACCCTCTTGCCCCAGGTCTCTGGTCTTCCTTCTCTTGTCCTTCTTAAACTTGTCAACATCATAAGTCAAAGCCTGACAAAGAAAGCAGTCAGTCTACATGTCTGGGTTTTGCCCCTATCCTGCAAATCTCTCAGACCTTTGAGTTTCTCCCCCAGAAATTCTCTGGCTCTCCAAACTTCAGCATGGTCCCAGCACAGGCTGAGGAGAGCTGGTGATGACAAGAAGCTGACCAATTCTCCTGGCAGTAAGGCTTTGCCATGGCCAGGGAGGCACTGATCTGCTTCCTGTGGACATGTGCCTATCAGAGGCAGCCCGTCCACCCACATAAGGCTGGGAGCTCTGCCAGGCTAGCCCACACTTTTTAAGAAGTAGAATTGGGTAGTTTCTGATGTCATCAAATTTGGGTGATGCCATCCAATTCTATAGGTACTTCAGAGGGACACCATAGATTTGGTTGTGCTAGAGGGCCTCTAAAAAGCTCTCTTATTGAAGATTTTTCTCCTGTGATTCATGAGCTATGCCAAAGCTCATCAAAGAAACAGTTAATGGTCCATGGGGAACATAGTGTGCTTTTCAACTCAATTATTGTGAGGTTTTTTTTTAATCAAAAGCAATTCTTGCATTAAGACAATAAAGCACACTATTAATAATCTTTATACTTTCAAAAATGATAAATAGTGAAAGTAATATCTAAGAAGGTATGAGAGTCTAAAATATCAAAAATCTCTTTCCCCTATACTTTTACTCAAGGGAGACAATTGAAGACTTTCCTTTCTACAGATCAGAACTGTGCAATAGAATTATAATGTGAGCCACATGTATTTTTTAAATTTTCTAGTCACAGTAAAGATAAAGAAGTAAAAGGTGAAGTTAAATTTTAATTATAATTCATTTAATCCAAAATATCTAAAATATAATCATTTCAACATGTAATTAATAGAAAATGATCAGTGAGTTTGAAAAAAAAAAGAACATAAAGTATCTAAGTTATCAAAATCTGGTGTGTATTTCATTATTCTAGATCCTCTCAGTTCAGACCAGCCACATCTCAAGTACGTAGCAGCCCCAAGTGACCAGTGGCTGCCATCTTGGGCAGCACATGCAAAGAAATTTGAGACAATGTCCATCAGTTCACCTGCCTTTGGAACTAAAGACTCTGGCAGATCTAATGCTAAACAAAGGTTCTTCCCTAGAATTATTCTCGACATATCCCAGTAACATCCGTCAAGATTCCCAGAGTCCTGCTTAAAGTTTCTGGTGAATTTCCTTTCCATGGTCAGAATCAGAAATCAAAGAAAAAGTAAAGATATGTGCACCTTAAACGTCCCAGTGTAAACTGCATTTCTTCTTTTGCTTACACAGTGACCACCCACCCCATGGACCTGGTCTAATCTACCCAGGCTCATGGTCAGCCTCTTCCAGCGATCCTTTCATGGCCATTCCCAGGTAAGACCACCTCTCCCTTCCTGAACTTCAGAACAGTTACATTCAGCCTTGGATTCCAGTTATTTATACACCTGTCTTCTTTCGCCAGTGGTCTCTGTAATTAAATCAATGGATATTTCTTGGCGATCTGGCTCAGCCCAGATAGCCTATGACTGACTACAGACCATTCATTCCTTATTGAATCTCCCCTGGTTTCTGCAATGACAGCCACACTCTCTGGCAATCCCTCCTGCTTTGCTCTATGTTCGTCTTGGGCTCCCTTGATGACTTGTCTTCTCTCCTGCCATCAAACATTGAATTCCCTCAGGGTACCATCCTGGATCCTGGGGTCTCCTTCCTATATGCTTCCCCAGGTGATGACTTCTCAGTCATTCCCAAGGACTGTTACTACCCTAAACTCTCTTAAACAGTCCACTAGTCTCCTGAGCTCCAGCCCCTGGGACCCAACTGCCTCCTGTGCCTATTTTGATGTCCCTCAAGCACCTCATGCATTTATGTAGTGTCACTACATGTCACGCACTGTTCTTAGTGCTTAATGTTTACTCATTAACTTACACCAACCCATTTTACAGATGTGGAAAATTGATGCACAGAGTTCATCATCCCAGTCCCCTAAACTTGAGTTTCCTCTGGCATCTCCTGTCCTTTACAGGGCCCCAACATCCACCCAGTTCCTCATGTCAGAAACTTGGGTGTTCCCTGATTCCTACTCACTCCCCAAGCCCAACAAGTGCTATTATATTTCCTCCGAAATAGCTCTTTATCCTCACTGATGACACTTTAGTCTAAACCACCATTCTCCCTAGCTTGAATTGCATCAATGCCCTCCTAATGGTCTGCCCATATAACCTTTCCTCAACAGAGTACTCTGGTCTTTTAGAAGGCCATCCTGCCTCAGTGGCTTTCTAACACCTTTAGGATTGAATCTGAAATCCTGTTATTCAGAATCCTATTATAAGGACCAAGCTCCTTTCTGACTGGAGATTCTCACATATGCTGCTTCTTCTGTTGGGGATGACCCTCTGTCATTGCTCTGCAACTCCCATTCACTTCTCTAGCCATCACTCTGCTTTCAGATCTCAGTGTAACGGTCATTGCTTCAGGGGACCATCGTGACCCCCTGTTGAGAATTAAACTCCCTACTAGACATTGCCGTGGGCCCATGAACATTCCCCTTCTAAACAGTCACCACACTTGCCATTACTATTCAAGATCAGTCTGCCCCATTTTTTTTGGAGGCAGGGACTGTACCTGCTGGTTCATCACTAAATCCTTGGGGCCTTCATAGGGCCCAGCACACAGCAGGCTCTCAAGGAACATTTTTCATTTGTTTGCTCAATGCTAGTCTCAATGCTAGCTCAGCACTCAAAACTGGTTCAACGCTAGTTTGCTCAGTTTGTTGCTGATGCTAGCCTCCTTGCAGACAAGACTTGGATGACTCATCTTTGCTTTTGTCAAAGTACTTTGTAAGGAGTCCTGCCCGCTGAAGATGCTCAATAAATACTTGCTGAATAAAAGGGCCAAAGAAATGAACATCTCTCATCCCATCCTTCTATCAAAATTCATGTGCTCTGTTCAGGAAAATGCCCCTGCTGTGATAATGTAAGAAATATATTTATCTTTGTTCCAGTTTATAGCATAAAGTTCCCAAATCCCCTTGGAATTTTATGAGTGATACAACTGATATGAACATCTTTTGTTCCTAACACAGAACTCCTAAATCCCTTGGAATTTCCTGGGTGGCAGGGACCTCTGTTTTTCTAGTGGAGCAACTCTTGATGGGACCCTAAAGACCTTCAAGGGGATGGTCACCAGAAAGATCAAGCCTTGATTAGAAACCTATAATTTTCGGCCCCACTTCTCAAACTCTGGAGAGAGAAGGGAGACTGAAGGCAAAGTTAGAAACCTATCAGACCTACATGACGAAACCACCATTAAAGCTTCTAAATGATGAGGCTCAGAGGGCCTCTGGGCTGGTGACCACATTCGCATGCTAGAGGGATAGTGCACTCAAACTCTACAAAGACAGATGCACATGTGCTCCAGACAGGAGCCTTACCCTCCTTACCCTTCTGGTCCTTACCTGATATAACCCCTCCATCTGGCTATTCATCTGTATTCTTCATAATATCCTTTATAATCAACTGGTAGTAGTAAGTGAAGTGTTTCCCTGCATTTTGTGAGCCCTTCTAGCAAATTATAGAACCTGAGGAGAGCATCATGGGAACTTCCAACTTATAGCCAAGTCCCTCAGAAGTGTGGGTAACATGGGGATCTATTAATTATAACTGGTGTCTGGGTGGGGGGCTGTCTGGTGGATCTGAGCCCTTCATCTGTGAGGTCTGTGTTAACTCTGGGTAGTTAGCATCAGCATGGAGTTAAGTTGTAGACACCAGTTGGTGTCCACAATGAGTTAGGGAATTGCCTGGTGTGGAAAACCCACACATTTGGTGTCAGCAGTATTCTGAGTTAAAAAAACAAAAACAAAAGCAAAAACAGATCTTAGTAGTACTAACACTGATCGGATTCCAAATGTCATTCTATTCTAGTAAACGCTTTGTTCTTTCCCATCTATGCTCCATCCTGAGGAAAGCCATACATGAGGACAACAATGAGTTTCCTTGACTCTGATCTGATGAGGAGGGTGGATAACTTTTTCATGTAACCTGCATATTCTTATCTTATAGTGGTCCAGTTATTTGAAGACCTAGATTGCCTTAATCAGATACACCTATTATCAAATCCAATTATGAAATCCCACTTCAAATAACATAGCATTGTTTCTCTACTGGCTTGACTACTGGCCAACCACAAGAATGAATGACCAAGAGCTAATGGTAGATGAGCATGTGTTTATTGCTCTCTGACAGGGTTCAGGCCTGAGTCTTGGACATGGCTCCTGCATCCCTAATCTTGGCATCTCCTTGGCTTTATCTCACCACTGGACCTCCAAGAAGAGGAATCATGCTTCTTTTCCTGTTCTGTCTCTTTGAGGTCAGAATATAAATTTTCGCAAACCCATTTCGTGAGTGGTTCACCCAAAGGTGTACTGCTGCTCTAGTCTGAACGGGTACCACAGAGTCAGAAAGAGCTACCACTAGTGTGAAAGACAGAGCCTCCACCTGCCATAGGCCAGACATGGGTTAGAATCACCTAGCCCCGAACCAGGTCTGAACCGGGTGCAAGATAGGCATCACTAACTTCATATTTCTAGTCAACCATCCCCTGCTTTGAGGGGGATCCCCTGCTTTATCCCACTCTGTCCCTTGTTCCTGTATCTGAGTTTAAAGGATCTCAGGGAAGTTTCAGAGACCAAGAGAGAGAAAGGTGTCAAGTGTTCTGGTATTCTTTGAAGCTCCTCACTGCCTTATTTCACAAAACCCTGGACCTGCTCCTTTCATGGTAGCCTAACTGCTGTACCATGAGGTCTAGAATCCCTTGGAGATACGAGGTAGGTCCATTCTTCCAGGGACATAGTTCACGGTATCCACACTAGGCAGTGACTCGTTTCTCCCTAGCTGAGGTGTCCTAGGGGGACCACCCCAACCCCAAGCAGAGTTTCATAGTTAGAGATCCCAGCACATGGGCCCCCACCCTCTGTCCGCTCCAGAGTGCCCCTCTCCATTGTAAACACCCTCCCTTCCCTGTCCCCTCACTGACCACCAGCTCTGCAAAGCGGACGTTAAGCTCCTCTGGGTTCGGGATAGGACTTGAGAACTCCATGTACTGCAGAGGGTGGTTGTCCCGGAGGTTGATCTCAGGGAGGCCGCTGCCCCCAAAGCAGCACAGGAAGCCCAGGCCATGGCGACTCCTCTTGCGGGGGGCCATGGTCACTACAGGCCAGGGATATAGTCAGCAGGCAGATGCCCTAGGTCCTCATCGTGATCTGGGTAGGAGAACAGACACCACAAAGTGGTCAGGTAACAGCAGCCAGGTAGGCAGGGACAGTGATCGCTGTGCCACCACAACTTCTTTGCCCAACTGTTAGAAGCCCTCAACCCAATAACCAAGCCTTCCTCCCTTCTCTCAGAGCTTCTTTCTGTTCCCTCCAGCTCCTTCCACCTGGAGGCATTTCCTCCCCACCATGGTCTCCAGTGTTTTCTGCCACAAACACTTTCAGATTCTCCTTCCGTGCCCCCAGAGAACAGAGAAGGGCTGTAGTCACAGAACACAAATTCTGCCCTCTATGTGATTGTGCAGATGGGTATCCTATTCCCTGTCCTTTGGCAGAGCCATTTTTAGCAGAGCTCATTCACTCACTAGATTCATTTTAAGGTGTTCAGATTCCTGGTTTAAAGGTTTCATCCAGTGGGGAGGGAAAGGTTCAAGAAGGCTGGCAAGGGAGAAAGAAAGCTAATTATATGGCATGGCTCCTGGGGAGTAGGGGGTAGAAGGCTTAAGAGACTTGTGGGGTTTTCTGCCCAGTCTGTTGTACCCAGTCATGTTTTAATAAATGTGAAATATCAACAGGGCATGGGTTCATCCATCTATCCAGAAGGAGAGGGAACCTGGGGGACTCAGGGAGTAAGGAAACGAGGCTGATCATCAGAAAGGTGTTCAGCCGATACTGAAGGAAATCTGGCCAGATCTGTTTTCCATACCAACCAAGAATAGAAGACACCACTTTGGGCAGAAACCCAAACTTATAAACAACCAACAGTGGAGCGGTGTTTGTAACAGAAAGGGTTAAGTCTTTACCCTGCCACTGGGAAAGCCTAGTGCATAGGCGCCCCAGCTTGAGGAGAAACACTGGCCCTAGTCATTGATGCCATATAGCTTCCAGATAGATTAAGCCTAGCTAGCTGCACATAGGGTTCCCAAAAGGGTTAAAACCACCCTTGACCACTACTGGTTCCTCAACACGCTTTCAGATAACGTGGATGGGTTCAGGAGAGCTTACCCACCACACTGCTGTCCAGCCATGTTCTCATCCAGTATTTGTATATCTTTTTTTTTTTTAATATAAAAAGGAGTCTGCCTTTTTTCCTATTGTTATTACAGGTCTGGGGGCAGGATTTGTTTACAAAATATACATAACACAAAGTTTATCATTTTTACCATTTTTATGTGTACAATTCAGTGGTATTAAATGCATTCATTCACATTGTTGTGCAACCATCTCCACCATCCATCTCCATGCATTTTTCATCTTGCAAAACAAAGTTTGTACCCCATGAACTTCTCATTTTCCTCTCCCCCAAGACCCTGGCGACCACCACTTTACTTTCTGTCTCTATGAATGTGACTACTCTAAGTAGCAGTATGAGTAGAACCATAGTAGTAGAATCATGCAGAATTTGTCCTTTTGTGACTGGTTTATTTCACTTAGAATAATGGCTTCAAGGTCCATACATGCTATAGCATGTGTCAGAATGTGCTTTCTTTTTAAGGCTGAATATCATTCCTCTGTATGTATAGACCATATTTGATTTATTTACCTGTCAATGGACATGTGGGTTGCTTACCCCTCTGGGTTATTATGAACAATGCCACCGTGAACATGAGTGTACAAATATCTGTTTATGTCCCTGCTTTCAGTGCTTTGGAGTACATACGTACAAGAGGTCAAGATAGTTTTGGGTCTTGACATTAAGCTGTTTCTCCTCAACTTGGTCATCAACAGAATGATCAGAATATCCTCATGGTCTTTACCCATACCACTGCTAAAAATGTTGATCACAACAAATATGTAGACAGACCTACATCAGCTGGGAATTCCAAAGAACTAGTCATCAACACTCTTAGAGGACAGTCCTTCAACCAGCTCGGAATCCATGAACCCATATCTTATCTAGCCCTCTTTTCTATAAAGATACCATACGAGATTTTTCCTAAGGTCTTGTGGAACTCAAGATATGCCAAATCTAAGGCATTCCTTAGAATGAAGTTCTAGAACCTTATCAGAAAAAAGATAAATGTGTCATAACTTGTTTGTAGTGAACCCAAGGTAAATTCTGGAGAACATTGCTTTATTTTCTAAACCCTAACAATCTAGCTAGTAACAGCCTAATCTGATCAAGCCTCGCCTGTAAATCATGATGTATTTTAATTGTCATTCTAGAACTTTTTACCAGCTGTTTTATCTTTCTTTGTAAACTTTGTGACAGGCTTTTCAACAGACCCAGGAGAGCCTCAAATAACACACTGAGGTTACCTTGTATTACTGGTTATCTTTTCTGTGTTTACATACTGGCTCTCCACAGTTATAGTGAAGACTCCTTAAGGGCAGGGGACATGCTTCCTGCCTTTTGATAACCCCATTTCTATAGCTAATAAAATGCCTTGCACTCGGTGGTGCTCAATAAATATTTCTTGGTCAGTTGGGAAATGGCCTATCCTCATAGAAAAGACAGGACCTCATCAATAGCCAAGAACTATAAATTGAAATCTCTGACTCCTAGAAGTTGATAAGCAATCAGGAACCCTTATAGGGAATAAGGGGACAGTCCTGAGGCTAGGGATAGGGGAATAAGCCAGTGGGATAACTCAGCAATAATAGTACGTGATGGCAAAGACCCAAAATCAGCTGGCATCTGAGAAAAACAGAAGAGGAAAGGAGGCTTTGGGGTTTTCCATGGGACTTGGCAGACAGTACTCAAGACTGGATAAGACCAAGTCCTGATCTCTGACTGTCAGGCTTAGTAAAGCACCAATTCTGCAGGCAGATTGGGGTCAACAACCCGGGGGATCACCTGACCACTGTCAAGCTTGATATAATGCTGCAGAATACAGACCAGGTCCCCTTTGTTTCATCAGCCTCCAATATGCAGCTGCAGGTGGTGGAAAAGCTGTTCTTTCAGGGCACAAAGCATGAGAAGGACATTCCCAGAGGCCACAGTGAGGCTGAGGGGATGGCATGATGGGGTTTGAGGGAGGGATAGGCTGATGTTTAGGAAACCTGTGAACTCGCTTCCTGACTTCACCTCCTCAACTGTTTGCTCCTGAGTCTCCCTCTTTATCTATCTTTGCTCTTCAGCTCCTGAGCCAGACTTTCACAGAAACAATCAGGAGTAGGGGCAGGATTGGCATACAGTCGGCACACCCTTTATAGTCTCACACCAGCTATCTACAGCCATGACTGCTCTGATTGGTCAGTGTCATGCCATACTTGTCATTATACATATTTTAACAGTTTCCCTGAGTATGGAGAGTGAGGTAGCATGGCCTCAGGAGGAAGATGGGAGATGGAGACAATGACCTTCCAAACAGGAAGTACTGTCCCCACAGAGAAGGGGGTGAGCACTGGGGAGTCCTACATATTTGCCCTTTTAAGGGGCAGCCTGTTTGATACTATGCTGATACTCCTGAGGATGCCCTCCTCCCAATGACCCCCCCTTAGGTCTGTCAGGTCCCCACTTGAACATCCAAGACTAAAACCAGAGGCTCTCAGCTGAAATGCATGTAGCTTTCCAGTACAGATCAGAAAACTGAGGTCAAAAAAGTAAATGTCTTAGGTTGCCTGGGTGGCTCAGTTGGTTAAGCATCTGGCTTTGGCTCAGGTCACGATCTCATGATTCATGAGTCTGAGCCCCACATCGGGCTCTGTGCTGACAGCTCAGAGCCTGGAGCCTGCTTTGGATTCTGTGTCTCCCTCTCTCTGCCCCTCCCCTGTTCACACTCTGTCTCTCTTTCTCTCTCTCAAAAGTAAATAAACATTAATTTTAAAAAAGAAAAAAAAAGAGGAAATGTCTTATCTGAGGTCACACAGCTAGAGACAGAACTCGGATTGAAACCCAAGATACCAGCGGTCAAGCTGCGGTCTACAGAGCTCATCTTCCCACATCAGCGGCCCCTTTCCCCATCTTGCCCCAGCTCCCAGATAACTTCTCTCCACCAGAGAAGACCAATGACTGCAGCTGCATTTAGAAGTAGCTCCAGTCCCGAAGATGTCTTTGCCAGAAGAGGGTTACAGAAGTCCTGAGGCTTCCATCTGATCCCCCACATCCCACTACCCCCATCTCGCCCCCCTCCCCCCCTCTAAGGTTTCCTTCACTCCAGCAATCTTCCAAGTGACATGACTGGGATTTGACTCTTGGCTTTGCCTTCCCAGCTGGATGATCCTAAGCATGTTTCATAAGGTCTTACTCTCTCAGAGCTCAGGTTCTGTAACACCAAGATAATCACAGCACCTTCCTCAATGGGTTTTGGTGAAGAGACAATGCAGTGATGTAGATACAATGCCTAGACCACACTGGGCACTCTCTAAGAAGGCCAGCACTGCTGCTGTGGCTTCGTTATCATTGTTGCCAGCAAGGCAACACTTGCCCTGCCCAGAGCCTGCAACCACAAGCCCTATTCAGCCACAGCCAGGACCACCAACGCCTGGCATTGTAGGAATCTGCCCAGCCTGATTTAAGAACCCACCCAGCACTGCCTTTGGCCACTAGGAAGTCTGGACCAGAGGAGCTGGGCTTTTCCATACTCTAAAATAGCTCTAGTTGGACAGGAAAACTCTCATCCCTGAGCCTGGGCAGGGAATGGAAAGGTGAAGGGGGCCAGAGTGTTCTTTTCTGCAAGATCACTTCACAAAGAGCAATGGAGGTGCCCATCTCAGAGGACAATTGAAGAACAATATGGAAAAAGGAGAAACAAGAACAGAACAGAACCCAATGGACTTGAACTCTGGCAGAGGGATTTAACCTGCCCTACCACTACCCACCTTTCTCTCCATGGAAATTCGTCCAACACCAACACCTCCACACCCTCCACATTCTGTCTCCTTGCCCCCTCCTCTACTCCCTGTGGAATCAAGGTCTTCCCATGCCTCTGGGTCCCTAAACACAGACCGACTGGCCTAAAAGAGCAAACCATCAGAGCATGATGAACTAGCCCTCCTGTAAGGCACCCCTCATGGGTCTCTTACAGCCCTCTGGCTCGTGGTTCCCATTCTCTGCCTCCTCCTTATTGTCCTATCCTTCCACATAGTGGAGAAAACATAACTAACTCAGGAGACTAATCACAGCTCTGCAGGTATGGGTCAAAAGGCCATGGTATTAGCATCTCTGAGACTTGATTTCCTCTCTGTGCAATGGCAGGATCTGACTGAAAATCCAAGGGCCTGGTCAGCCATACTATTTAGTTCCATCCTGTTCCCAAAGATTTCCCAAGGACTCTTCTCATCTGTGCTCAGTTTTCCTCCCACATTTCACCCCAAGCCAAGAAGTACTTCCTATCACTTGAGTGCAGCACTCCCCTTTGGTTTGCAAAGATGGAAACCCTAGTCCTTAGCCCCAAACCATGGCCCTCTATATACACCAGTTTTTATACTAACTAGGACTTCAAAAGCCCTACATCAAACAGTGCTTGTTCCTAAGTCATAAGTAAAGGCAGAATAATATTAATACTTGAGAGACCAGGCTCTAGCCACATTTCATCCCCATAACAACTCTCTGAGATAGGCGGCATCATTTTAAATTTTTTTTAATGTTTATTTATTTTTGAGACAGAGAGAAACAGAGCATGAACGGGGGAGGGTCAGAGAAAGAGGGAGACACAGAATCTGAAGCAGGCTCCAGGCTCTGAGCTGTCAGCACAGAGCCCAACGCGGGGCTCGAACTCACGGACCATGAGATCATGACCTGAGCCGAAGTCGGACGCTTAACCGACTGAGCCACCCAGGCACCCCAGAGGCAGCATCATTTTAAAGAAGTTACTAAAAAAAACAAACTGGTTCAGAAAGGTTAAGTAACTTGCCTATGGACACACAGCTGGTTAGTAGCATAGCTAGGATTCAAACCCATGACTGCGTGACTCAAAAGCTGTAAACCACTGAGCCATACACTGTATGCCCAAGGAACACCCTAAGTTGAGCCCTGCTCAGAGCTTTCTCAAGCGTTCTATAGATTCAGACTCCATAATTCATGATCAAGCATTCCCTGGGAGCTGAGCCAAGTGTTTTCATAGCTCTGTAATCTCATGTCAGCCTCACAAGGACTTTGTGAGGTCATTATTATTATCCCCTTTACAGATAATAACATTGAGGTTTATAACAATCTTAACAGCTGTTACATGGTTTGTCAATGATGCCCCTTGCTGCTAAGAGGCAGAGCTGGAACTCACAACTAAATACGGACCCCAAGCTCAGTTCTCTTGTTGCAGAAGCAAAGCTGAGTCATAAACCCCACCTTTAGCCCTTGGGGCCAATGCTGTGGCTTTGGAATGTTCAAACTGCCTTCTCCTATCCCTTTCCCTTCCCTCTCCGCATGGGGGGCACAGGGCAAGGATATGGTATGGCCACTTCCAAAGTGCTTCCTAAGAGCCAGTCACTCTGCTGGCAACTTTCTGCTTTAGCTCATTTATTTGCCCTACCCCTCCAATCACATCACTGTCCCTTCTTACTGATGATCACATTAAGACTCCCAAAATACAGGCAACTTGCCCAAGGGTCACGTCTTGTAGAGGAAGAGGCATGCCTTTGAGGGCAGCAATATCACAGTCAAACAACATGCTTTTAACCACTTTCTAGCCCCTGGAAGCCATGCTGGACACTGGGGGTCACCTTGGAGTTGAGGACACAAGAGCAAATAAGGCATGGTCCCTTCCCTTGAGGAGGTGCCCTTTTTGTGGGGAAGCCAGAAGGGTTAGGGAGACAGGTACTTTGGCAGCTCTAGGAAGGGGGACCTAGCATAGCCTGAGGTGTGAAATGAAAGTCAGAAAAGGCTTCCAGGAGGTGACACTGAGCCAGTATTGAAGGAGGTGAGAGAAGTAAGGAAAGGTACAAGAGGTCAGGAAAGGCTATCCAGGCAAGGGGATCAGCATAAGGAGAAAACCTGGTGTGCATGAGGCCAGAGTCCTGACCAGTGGTATATTAATTAGTGGCTAAATTAACAGGCAAAGGGAATCAACAAGGTATGCAACGCCTTGGTCTGATGGCAGAGCTCAGGCATCCTGGGGAGCCGGCCCCTTTGCCCTCCTTTCTCTACCAAGTCCCCTGGGGCCCAGGTCTGGGAATGGGGCCCAGAACTCCCCAGAGATGCTGCATGGAACATAAGGAATGTAAACAATTTCCTGCTCCACGGCCAGAGATTCCTCCCTATATACTGACCCTTCACGTGTCACTAGGGGTCACCTAGGAAACGGCCCCAGACACAGGGCCATGACCCAGGGCCTCGCTCCCCAAAGAAGAGTCTGTGCTTTTCCATCTCAGGCCCTCTGCCCACCCATCTCCTCAATGCCCACCTCTAGCATGCCTGCTGACACTTTAAGGCTCTGAAGACCATCCCCTCATACTCTGTGGGCAGCAAACAGGCTTGGAGTCCCTGATAACCCTATCTACACCCGCTTCCAACCTGAAGCCACCTGAACTACTGACACCGGACTTGACCCTACACACTCAGTTGGGTTTGTTCCGTTACTATCTACTCTAATTCTGGGACTTCACACAAGTTACTTACCCTCTCTGAGCCTCAGTTTCCTCATCCATAAAATGAGGCAACAATAACAGCAGAGGGCTGTCACAAGGATTAAATTAGTAAAATTTGTAAAATTTTAGAACAGGGTCTAGTAGGGGTGCCTGGGTGGCTCAGTCAGTTAAGTGTCTGACTCTTGATTTTGGCTCAGGTCATGATCTCACAATAGTGAGATCAAGCCCCACATCGGGCCCAGCGTGGAGCGTGGAACCTGCTTAGGATTCTTCTCTCTCCCTCTCTCTCTGCCCCTTGCCTCTCTTTCTCTCTAAACAAACAAACAAACAAACTTTAAAAAAAAAAAGAACAGGGTCTAGTAATAATAACCACCATCAATAACTCTACAGATAAGTTGCTGCTATAATTAGGAAGATGGCTGAATACTGATTGCATGAATCAAAAAAGTTCACTCTGTGTAAGAATGAGTCTGACACATTATTACAGGAGTTGGCAAATATTACAGGGGCCAAATTCAGCCCATTTTTTGTAAATAATGGTTTTACTGGAACACAGCTACACCCATTCATTTAAATGTTGTGTACGAAACTGAGACCCTGTGACCCACAAAGCCAAAAATATTTACCACCTGGTCCTTGACAGAAAATTTGATTTCTGTGTTATCAGGCTGAATCGTGTACAAGTGACAGCATTCAATTATGTCATCTACAAAATCATCAATTTCACACGGTTCAAGTTAGTGGATGGTACAGGCTTATCACATGTCCCGCTGCCTTGCCCATTAACACAGAGGGCTGCGCTCTAAATCCAGTGATTCTAATCATGACAAAGTTAGAGTCATCATCTATTGAGGACCTACCATGTTCAAGGTTTACCTCGGATTTTCACCACACCCCTGCAAGGTAAATATGACCACCACCACCACCACCTCCCATATAGATGAGGAAATCTGAGGCTTGGAAAGATGAAAAGCACCAAGCCTAGGACTTAACCCAGGTCTCCAGACCCCGCTTCTGGTACAATGTCCCCGCGCGGTGCTCCCTGAGAGGCTGCTGGGAGTGAGACCCATCTGATTAGGACAGAAAATGGAGACCATGAAGAACCCTCATCTCCCCACTCCTCTGCTGGTCCATCTCTCAGACAGTGCTCGGGGCTATAGGACTGAAGGGGCCCCAGTCCTGCGACTTTCCTGCCAGCCTCAGGACAGCTCACAGAACAGTCTGACTTATAGTGTGAGCCTCAGGCAAGGCTGGGGAGGGGGCGGGGAGCACTTTCAAAAATAAGCAAGCTCTCTTTCCAGGACTGGGGGAGCTATTTTTAGCAGCCTCCTAAATTACGGTTTCCCCCTCTGCTCTGGGAAAGGCAAAGAAAGCAAAAGTAAATTGTCTTAGCCCCAGGCTGAGGGGTGGGAGATACAGACACAGGGGAAAAGGGGAAGGGGAGAAAGAGGGGTCTTTCTGGGAAAGCGAAACTGAAAATTCCCCAAAGGGACATTTCTCTGACTTGGGGGTGTTGTTGGGGCAGTTGCGGAATTTCCAATCAGCTTTTTCTCATTTTGAGAAATGATAAAGAGAACATAGGTTTCTTTGTGTCCCTGGGGGTAGAAACCAAGGAGATAATAGCTCTCCTAACGTCACAGTCAAGCATGCATTCATTTATTCGTCCATCTATGCCCTGAGCAACTGTCACGGATAAAGCAATTTTCTGGGTGTTTAAGATGAACCAAGCATCAAATCCTAGCCTCACAGCACTTACAGTCTTGCTGGGAAGGTACAGGCATAAACAGGCTTGTGCTTAAGCACCCAGGATACACGGGAGGGGAGAAGGTGCCGGCCCTGGAACAGGAGGGAGGGAAAAGTGACTTGCAGCTGGGGTAATCTGCAATATTCACCACAGGAAGTTGCACTGAAGCTGAGTCTTGGAGGGAGGAAAGATGTTGCTTGGCACATGTCATGGGCGTCCAAGAAATCCTTCACAATGAAAGGTGTACCAGAATGAGGACCTGGTGTCCAGAAACACCCCAAGGTGTTTGAAGAGAAGTACCTTTGAGAAGCAGACCTTTGAACAACACCGGTGTTAGGGACACACACCACCCCCCCGCCAGTAGAAAATCCACGTAGAATTTTTGGCTCCCCAGAACCTAATCACTAATAGTGAGAGCCACAAGATCACTTTTTCCTGCTGTTCACAATTTACTGAAGAGGCAAACTGTTCACGCGGAGATGATTAGTGTCACAGGGCGTTTGAAGCGGATACAACACTGGAGCTCACCCCAACAGCAACAAGAGATGACTCGGAAACGATCACAGCAGCACAACACATGCTACAGTGAATGTGAGGCACTTGTGATTTAATATGGCATCTTTATGTTTGTTTACTTCTCTCTCAATTGCGAATGGCACAATGTATGGTCTGTGCTGGTGCAAGCTTTGAGAAATTTTAACTTTTTATGATACATTTGCTACATTTCGTGGTAGTGTATGATAAAATAGACTAGCCTCTACAAAACTTTTGTGCCTTTGTGACATACCTTTTTAATTTTTTCAATACTTCCACATGTGAACTATGTAGTTCATGTGCGTTTATTTTCAAATTGCTGCAAATCTCCAAAACATTTCCATGTATACATACATACATATATAAATGTATATATACATATGTACACGTACATATATATGTATATATGTATATACACATATGTACATACTTATATATGTATATACATATATACACATAGATACATAAATGTATGCATACATATACATACATTGTATGTATGTATATGTATACATATATACATATATATGTATATGTATATATACATGTGTATATACATGTATATATACATATATACACATGTATATATACGTGTATATACATATATACACATGTGTATATATATACATATACGTACGTATATGTACGTATATATATGTTATTTATTTTTGAGAGAGAGAGACAGAGTGTGAGCGGGGGAGGGGCAGAGAGAAAGGGCGACACAGAATCTGAAGCAGGCTCCAGGCCCTGAGTTGTCAGCACAGAGCCCGACGCAGGGCTCGAACTCACTAACTGTGAGATCATGACCTGAGCGGAAGTCCCTCACTTCACCGACTGAGCCACCCAGGTGCCCCTCCAACATATTTATTGAAAAGCATCCACCTATAAACAGACCTGCACAGTTCTGACACATGTTGTTTCAAGGTTAACTATAATTACCAGGCCGAAATATAGGACTTAAAGAGGTGCAGTGGGAAACAAGATTGGGGCCAGATAAAGGAAGGTTTTGAATGCCAGGTTAAAGAAGAGGAATCCGCTGAAGGATAGGTGGCTGGCTTATAGTGAGGAGAGTCTGAGATGAGATTTGGATCGGAGCTGGGATTTAGGCAATTCTAGTGGTCCTGATGGTGGAGGGAATGACAGGGGACAGGGAAAGAAGAGGGAAGATCTAGGCAGCAGCTCTCCGAGTAAGAGTTAATGAGGCCCTGAACTCCCAAGAATGGAGACGAGGGAGATGGATGCCAGAGATGTCACGGAGGGGTGTGCACGCCAGCACGTGTGTGAGCCGGCAAGGGGGCTTTGGCAACACATGTACTGGGCACAGAAAACAAGGGCTTGGGCAGAGATCGAGTGGGAGTGGCGGGGAGCTCTTTGGGCAACAGCTGTGAAGTAAAAGAGAAGAAGGAATTTCAACACCCAAGTCTCTGCTACCCATTAGAGCCAGAGGTCTGGGGCTCCGCGCCAAAGGGAAACCACCCTACACGTGACATGGGGCGCCTCACCCCCTCCCGCTTCCGGGAAGCCAAGCCCCTCCCCCAGGTCACACAGAACACAGATGACGCTGTCTTTACTGAAAGGGTGCCCGGAAAACGGCCTATGGCTTCTTCCCGTGCGCTCCGGAGCAGCCCAACGTGCTAAGAGCACACACCCTTCTGGGCAGCCCAGGGCTGGGGGGAAGCGCCCTTGCTGACCACTCCTCCTGCTCCTCTTCTCCTGGGTCCCCAGGACAAAAGCATTCTGTCACTCATGAGGGCAGAACCCCAGGTGCCGTAGGGGCCACCAGCCCCGGAGCCCCAGCTGGGCTGGGCACACGGTCACACTCTGGACCCTGGGCAGAGCCTTCCTCAGACGCGGTGCCCTCCTTCCCATCCTGCTAGGCCCTCTCGGACTCCTGCATTCACACCAGGAAAGGCCCTGCCTGTGCCTCAGGGCTTCTTCGCTGGACATAAATCCTGGACCACAGGCACATTCCGTCTCTCCAGGGCAGGTGGCAGGGGGACACCGACTGGGGGAGGGGAGAAGGGGAACTGAGCAGACCCCTCGATGGCAAATGTGGTTGAAACGTAGGCCCAGGTGACCCCTCACCTGCCCCTCACTCTTGTTTATACCATTTTACCTGTTCCTTCATTCTAACAGATGGTTGTGGCGCACCTAAGTACCACACTAAGGGCTGGAAAAATACCATAGAAAACAAGAGCTCGGTTTGGTGGCGGAAGGGAAAGAATCAAGCCAATAAACATAATGAAGTGTGGACATGGTTAGGACGGAAGTACAAATGTTTGGGTGTGAGGAACGTTTGTGGAGCTCCATCCCAATGGGGGTCCTCTTCCACCCTGTTCATACACACGGTCTAGCGGGCACATCCTATATATTACAATAAGCACTGGGAATAATCAGCCATCCAAGATCCAGGACCAGACGTCCATCCCAGGGTTCATGATATAATAAAAGACCCAAAACACCCAAAATACTAAAATGTAAGGTATTGATTAAACACATATAAACACAAGAGCACGCACGCGCACACACATACACACACACACACACACACACACACACGGCAGGCTAAAGTAATTTTATTTGTGTTGGAGTTTGGGGTTATTTTTCTTACTTTTCTAGATTTTTCCAAATTTCCCATTACAAGCATTTATTATTTTCATCAGAAAAAAATAAGGTTGTTTTTAAAGTTTATTTATTTGGGGGGGGGGTGTGGAGAAAACACATGCAGGGGAGGGGCAAAGAGAGAGGGAGAGAAGAATCCCAAGCAGGTTTTCAGCTGTCAGTGCACAGCCCGGGGCTCAAACCCACGAACTGTGAGATCATGACCTGAGCCAAAACCAAGAGTCAAACACTTAACCGACTGAGCTATGCAGGAGCCCCAATGTTATTTTTAAAAGAAGATGAACTTTAGGCTACAAATGAGGAGGCTTAGGATTGAATCCCATCTCTACCTTCGCAGGCTACCTGGGACAAGAGAGTACAATTTCTTTGAACCTTGTCGGTAAATGAGCAGGGTGAACCACAGGCTCTCCAGAGCTTCTCCCGCCCCTGACACTAGGCTCTGTGCCATAGACTACATGAAGTGCTAAATGATGCGGGTTGACTGGATCCTATCCCCTGGGCTCCCATTAGTTCATCATTCACTCATTTGCTCATTCATTCAACCACCACTGTTGTTAGCACTCCCTCTGTGCCTGGCACTGCTCTTGGTGCTGGGGACATAGAGGCAACTAACTGAACAGGCGCAGCTCCTGCCCTCACACAGCTAGGTCCCCAAAGCTCAGGGTCTCTTTCCACTGCTCTTTTTTCTTCCATTCCGAATGCCCTACCTATCCTGTTACCAATTCTTGCCACCACTTTTCCAAAATGCCTCGGGTGCGTGGGTTTCATTCCCAAACCCCATGCTCCAGACCTGGTCCAACCCCACACAGTCTCATGATGGGACCAGCGCTGACCCCTCATTTCTCCCCGTTCTCAGCATCCTGCAGTTTTTGACTCATTTCTCTAGGAGCACGTGATTCTGCATCCCTCAGTTCAGCAGCCCTCAGAGTCCCCAGTCCCAATGGAGAGCCACCTGCTTTAATTGTTCGGTTTGACCATTTGGTGGGGCTCGCAAATTCCATACCGGCCAAGCCTTGAAATCAGATCTACATCCTACACGCCAGTGAGGACCTGGAAGAAATGGAACCTTCCCACAATGCTCTGGGAACACAAAATGGCATCTCCAATATGGAAAACAGTTTGGCCATTGCTTAGAAAGTTAAACACACACCTCCGTATGATCTGGTTGTTCCAATCCTAGGTATTTATCCAAGAGAAATGCCAGCACATGCCCATACAGAGTCCTATTCCTGAATGTTCACAGAAGCTTGATCTGGAGTAGCTCCAAACTAGAGGCAACCCAAACGCCCATCAACAGGTGAATCAATAATCTAATTGTATAGTTATCCACAGAGTAGAATACTATTCAGCAATAAAAAGGAATGAATTATCAATACATGCTACATGTGGACAGAGCTCAAAATAATTATGCTAAAGAAAAAAAACTCCAGAGGCAAAAATGATTAGTATGGTACAATTCTGTTTATCTGAAGCTTGAGAAAATGAAACTAACCTATAGTGATTAAAACCAGGTGGGTGGTTGCCTGTGGAGGCAGGGGAGGGTAGGCAGGGAGGGGGTGGATTTTGAAAGGACATAAGGGAACTTTGGGGATAATGGACATGTTCACAATCTTGATTGGGGTAGGGATTCAGAGGTGTATACCTATGTTAAAATGTATCAAGCCAAGTACCTTAATTACATATGGTTTATTGCACATCAATTATACTTCGATAATGTAGCAAAAAAACAAAACAGGTCTATTTATAGCCTCACACTATCAAACCGTCAAGGCCATTAGAGAGTGGCCACTCTGGCCACTGCAGCTGGTTACTCTCTAGAAGGTTACCAATATTATAAATAATATTACCTATATTACATTATATTATAATACTATAGAGATTCCAGGAAAAACCTGAGAAGTAGGGAATGGGAATAAGGAATTACCCCTCCTACCTGGGCCCAGGGCCCAAACCTGGCAAGAATCAGCTGATCTGGCCTCATCTTCCAGGAGGCAGGTTCCTGGTACACTGAAAGAATACATGTTTTTATTAGCCTGTGGCTATGTTATTTAGTATCTAAGAGCCTCATTGCCTTTGTGGGCACACAGATGACCAAGCCCACCTCCCAGGGCTACTGTGAGCACATTATCAGGTGGCCAGCACAGCACTGAGCACATCACAGGCCCTCAAACTCCATTCCCTCCTCCTCTCCAGGCTCCAGACTCCTCATAGTGGTGGCTAAGGTTCAGAGCACAGCCCACGAAAGTGGGAGAAGCTAAGAGGCTGCCAGGAGCAGAGTAAGGAGGGGGTTGGAAGCCCAGTGAAACATAAACAGTCACAAACCTGGTTCCATCTGGAAGTCTCTGGGGGTAGGGCTGGGGTGACAGCAGCCCAGGGCTTCTGGGTAGATAAAAATAGGGCTCTCTAAGCCTGGGTTACAGTCCTGGAATTTGTCAGAGGCAGAAGAGATGGGGAGGGGGGCTGAGAACAGTGGCTATGACAAGGAGTTTTCAGGACAAGGCATAAGGAGGGATGTGAATTGGCAGGATAGGATGTTGGGCGGGGGGGGGGGGGGGGTACCTGACCTTGTACACTACACAAACAAGTATAGGAAAGGCTCAGAACTGACCGAAGAAGAAAGAGAAGAAATGAATGCGTGAGAGGGTTTGACTCTGTGATGCAGAGGTAGATGTGTGGGATGGTTATGTGTGATATGTATAGTGTGTCTTTATCTGTGTATGTGTATTTCTGGTGTGTGTATATGTGTCAGCAAATACACAGGATTCTACTGACTTTCAAGTCTCAGCAGAGAGAAGACCCAGTTCGCCTCCCAAAGTACATAAGCAGAGGAAACAGGAATGTCACTGAAAATCAGCCCCCTTAGTTTGTAAGGAGCTACCTGAGCTTAATAGTCAGGAAATGTTACTGTGGGGAATTCTGTGTCTTGTCTTCAGCACCACCTTATGGCCCAGCAGGAGAGACCCATTCAAAAGATGCTCGCACCTGCCATGGACCAGAAACGGGACATTCCCATTCATCATCTCATTTAATCTCAAGACAACTCAGTGAGATCACGATTTTTGACTGAGGAGGATGCTGAGGTTCAAAGCCAAGAGGGGAGGATACCCAAACGGGGGCTCTTTCCTATTATACAAACCACCTCATTCCAACCCAGTTTCAATTCAGCTCCAGATGTGTGTGTACACGTGTACATGTGTGTGTGTGTTCCTCTGTGTATACATGCGTGCCCAGCAGATATAACTGGGTTTCCTCTGGGGATATATTATAATAGGGCATACACTCCCTCTCCCTCTGCTATCTGAAATGTGTCCCCAAACCACTGCGTGCTCCACACTTTTACAAGATAGATACTCAATACATTTCTAGAAAGGATACTAACGTTTACTATAAACTGGGCTGGGCTCAAACTTTAACATCCATTTGTGATTTTATGATCTGAATTTTTATATATAGGGAAGTTAAGGCTTAGAGAATGTAAGCAAGTTGCCCAAGTTAATACCGTGTTCATAAAACATGTGTCTCAGTTTGGTCAATTCTAAAGCTCAGACGTAGCCTTCCCGCTGCATAGAGATGGCAGGGTGTCAATGGCAGCATCGTGTAAAACGGTCAGTGCCCCACAGCCATGGCAGCCTCCTGTGGTACCCCGTCCCTTCCCCCACCACTCATGCCACTCTTAGGGGAGAACCCAGCACTAGTACAGAGAAACCTTGACCCCAACCACAGACAGCAACCCAGCCCATCATCTTACCACACACACAGAGTCACAGAGAGGTCCGGGCTGTTCCCTCCTCTGGACCAGCCTCTTGGGCATGTGAGCTGGGCACTCTCAGCTCTGCTTGCCTTAAGGCTCTCCTGTTGTTGTCCTGAATCTTTCCTAATTTTTGAACAAGGAGCTTTGCTTTTCCATTTTGCACAGGGTCCCGCAAATCATGCAGCTGGTCCTGCCCGTCTTCTAGGGCAGCCAGCTCAGGGAGTCTTTCCCAGGAAGAGCAGCCCAGCCAGCCACTCCCTGCATGTTTCCAAAAATGTTACCCACAGTCCCTGAATGGTCAGGACGAAACAGAGACAAGTTACTTTAATCTGGGGTGGCTTCCTGCCCAAATGGCCTTGATGGCCAACTCAGTAACTGCTAGACTGCTCTCCGCCCCGTCTCTCCTCTGTATCCCACCTCACCCCTCCACTCCACCACGTCCCCTCGTTTCCAACCTCATTGTCTTCCTCCTCCCTAAATGCACATCGCTCATGGGACTGAAATTCCCAGAGGACACAGACATTTCCGCTTGTACCCCCAAGTCCCCTCATGGGGCTCCTTCAGCACGCACAGCAGGAACTTGATAAGAGCAGCAGAATTTAAATACATGGTAGTATTTCCTGAATTCTTGGCCCTATCATAAAACATATCAGTGTGCTATTACATTACACATATGCAAAGACGGTTGATCCTGCGACTGGATAAACACCAAACGCGAGACACTGTGTTATCTTTGAAATACAGTGAAGACCCACTCTGCTTGTCCCACCTTTGGGCTCACATTATTTCCCCCATGCCCACCTCTGCCTCCTCTGCCTCCTCTCCCTCCCTCTACCCCTCTGCAGATCCTACCTTCCCCGGGCAGCCTTCCTGACCATCCCAACCCACCTGAATTCTCCAAAATACACTCCGAGCACTCTGTCCGCTCTGTCTACAGGACACTTCATCAGATACCACTTTGTGGCACCCCATGCTATTTCATTTCTTGCATTAATTTATATTTTTCACACCCATGCACTTTTTTCTTTCTCTAGACTCTGACCCCAGAGGAGTGGTTCATGGCACAGTGCCTCGCATACTGCAAGCTCACTTCCCGATCGAAAGACATCTGATGGCAGTGGGTGGAGGTGGGGTAGAAAAAAGAGGAGAAAGTTATTAATCGCCCAGAAGTAAATCTTCATGGCAAACCCAAAAAACGTAGGTACTTAGACCTTTTCTCTTCTGGAATCCACTGGAGGTCAAAGGCATCCAGACCTTGGCCAGACACCCTCAAGAGGTGTCTCAAGTGACATTCAGCGAGAGGCAAAGGCATGCTCCTTTGTAAACCTGCACAGTTCAGTCAGATCCCGGCATTCCCAGACAAAACACAGGACATCTCCATCTCTGTTTGGGTCTATTTTCTCCCCTCTTTCCTGCAAGCGAAAGGCATCTCACATAAACCCTGTAAGAGACAGCTTTCCTCTCTGCACTTCGAGAAAGGGGATGTTTCCTCCAAGGGAGTCCAGGCCCTGGCTCCAGGACTTCAGGCTACAGAAGCCAGGCCGCCCCGCCAGCAGCTACAAGCCCTGGGAGCAGTCTCTGTGTGGACTCTCCCATTGCTAAACCACCTTTCTTTGACTCGGACATCCCTGCAAACTCTGCCCCAATTCTCTTCACCAAAGTGGCTTTACGGACCCAGCAGGGCACCTCGTCCGTCCCTCAGGGCCCAGTAATGGAGGCCCATTATCCACCTCCCCTGGAACTGCACTTTCTGGGTATCCCCTCCTTCCATCCTGTCCCCTCTGCCTTTAACCAGTGCTCCCTCATTTCACAGAACACTGTGAAATGCTTCTTCACAATTCACCCCGTCTTTCCCGATCAAGTCCTTCAGGATCTCACACCTCACCGCACAGCAGAAGTGCAGGGCACAGTGGAAAATGTCGATGCCTGAATCCCAGCGAGAACCAAGGAAAACAGAATCACCGGGTGAGTGTGGGGGAGACAGCAGGGCGAGCTGCTCTTCCAGGTTTGCCCGAGATTGTCCTGGTTTTAGTACTGAAAGTCCCACATCGCAGGGGACCTCTCCGTCCTGGGAAACCTGGGCTAGTATTGAGCCTATTGGGCTCTGGTAGTTGTTAAGTTTCAGCAGGTGATTCTTTTTTGTTTTTAGTTCACGTTAGTTAACATACAGTTAATATACAGTTAACATAACATAACATACAGTCTTGGCTTCAAGAGTAGAACCCAGTGATTCATCTCTTACATATAACACCCAGTGCTCATCCCTAAAAGTGCCCTCCTTACTGCCCATCACCCGTTTAACCCATCCCCCCACTTACCTCCCTCCAGCAACCCTCAATTTGTTCTCTGTATTTAAGAGTTTGCCTCTCTCTTGGTTCTGATATTATTTTTCTTCCCTTCCCCCATGTTCATCTGTTGAGTTTCTCAAATTCCACATGAGTAAAATCAGATTTCTTTCTCTGACTTATTTCGCTTAGCATAATACCCTCTAGTTCCATCCACATTGTTGCAAATAGCAGGAGTTCATAGTCTCAGGTGATTCAAATTTGCAGCCAGACTTGCAAAACACTGGACCACATCCAGGTCAAGTACTCTCTCTCCCCCCTCAGCCAACTGCCCCGGGGCAATCCCTAAAGCCAGAGTTCACCTGCCTTTTGTTTTCATTTAAGTCAGGTGATCTCAGAAAGTGTCCCTAGCCCAGCACAATCAGCATTACCTGGGAAGTTGTTCATAAAAAGGTGGAGCCAATTCTAAATCATTTGCTCTTCTCTCAACTACAGCTAGATCCTTGGCAAACCCCTACTAAGAGCTAGTGGCACTGTTTCCAGTAAAGTAGGGTTTAAGGAGTTAACTGTCAGATACCAAGGGCTTGGTGGTGGAGGTGGTTTGAGGCTGGGAGGTCAGACCCCAGGGAGGTGTAGTGGTGATCAGAGGGGGCCCTGGCGTTCATGCAGATGTGACAAATGTTTACTGACCACTAACTAACCAGCTGGCTTGTTCATGCCAGCTCATTAAATTCAATACTAACTCTGTCAAGCACATGGTGTCAGGGAAAACCTGCCTCGACCTGCTCGAGCTCAGGACCATTTGAGGAACTGATGCATGAAGCTGACAGATGGAGGTCACAATATCAGCCCCGCTCTGATAAAGCTGTCCAAGTGCGTGGCTTTATGTCTCTGGCCAAACGGACTGCTTCATATTCCATTCAGTGAGGCCCGCCCACGTGTCTAATCACCAGCCTAGGAGGGTGACTGTGGACCTCCCACAGGAGTGGGCTCCTGACCTCATCTCCCAGAACTGGCCGGAAGCAGCCACCCTGCAGGCAACAGATCCCAGAAAGGGGAGGAAGTATTGGCAGGCCCAGCTCATTACTCTCCTACAATTACTGCTTAGAGATGCCTCGCCTCTTCCCTTGAGGAAGTGATGGAGAGGATGAGGCCTGAGAGTGAACAGCCTGGGCTGTCCCCCACCTTCTCCCCACGCATGTTAGAGCCACTCATGGCCTCGCCCCACCCCCAGCGACACTGGCCTGGTCTGGGGAGGGAGCCAGACACTGACTGATGTTTTGTCCAAGTGCCCCAAGTGATGCTAAGGTGCCATCAGTATCAAGTAACCACCCTTGGGAGATCCTCTCCTGAAAACGGGATGGCAGGGATGTCCTCCCTAAGGGTTGGAGTGTTCCTATCTCACAAGCAGGGAAACAAGCGCTCAGGAACACCTCGCCCCAGGGCCAGAGCCAGCAGACAGACTTGTAAGGATGAGGAATGGCCGCGAATGGACCAGCTCTCTCCAAATATTGGTGGACTTGTGGGTTGTCAGCCAGCTTGGAGCCAGATCGGCGAAAGCAGCAGTCCTAGAGTCTCCTGGGCGGGGGGCTTGTTGAAATGTGGCTCACTGAGCCCCACCCCCAGAGTTTCTGATTCAGAGGGAGGGCTGGGTAGCCGTGGGAAGAGAAGACAGGCCAATTTGGTTTCTAGCCACGGCTTTGCGACCTACTAGCAGGATAACCTTGCCTGGCTCACTCACCCTCTCTGAGGCTCAGCTTCTTTGTTTGTCAAATCCAGATCACAGGAGGAATGACTCATGTGTTTCGGATGACCTGGACGGGGACACACGAAGCTCCTAGTGCGGTGCGTGGCACACAAGAGGAATGGGGATAAACTATGTTAATTATCATTTGTAGATATTGCTAGCTAGGGATGGCTCCTTTGAAAAGACTGGGAAGAGGTTTTGGATTCAGGCAAGAATACCCAGAGGCAGAACACCAAGGAGAGAATGAGCCAAGCCTTAAAGGAGGCAGGGAGGGGAGCCAGAAACAGAGCATAAGCCAGTGCACACAAGTGGCAGAGGGTGGGGGTCTGTTGCAGATCTGGCTGAGAGAGGGGCTGGGATTCAAAGGCACCCAAAATAGAACTTCCTCCTCCCCAAGTTCACAACTCACTCTGCCCGCCCCCCCTTCTCTCTGGGCCATATTCCACATGCCTCTGTCCGGGCTCATTTGTTAGAACTGCCCCCCCTCAAGGCACCCCCACCCCTGCCCTAGGGACTCAAGGAATCTGAGCAATGTGTCCAATTCTTGTGCTGGAGGAAAAGAAGCAAAATTAAAGGGGGAAAATGCTCTCTCTATGCCTGTGTCTTTGCATGACTTCCCACAGCCCCCCTGGTCCTCCTCTCCCCCACGAGATGGCCATTCCGAGTCAGCATCTGGTTAGAAGTATCCAAACCAACAGGGACACCAACGGCCCGCTTCCCCTCATCCAACGACAAAGCTGCTGTCTCTGCCAACCCAGGCCCCTTCCCTGTTTCCTAACTAGACTCAGTGCTCATCTCCCTGAACTGAACTTCCCTTGATTATAAGAGTTTCTCCCCCCATGTGCACACCCATCCATCCATCCATCCATCCCGCGAGCCTTCACCACATACCTACTCCGTGCCTAGGCACTGTGCCAGACAGCAGGGTTTGCAGCATGAAGAAGGCACAGCCCCTGACCCGCCCTGTGGGCTAAGGAAGAAGCACAGGATCTGGAGCTCATACTGTGCAAAGGAGAACACGAGGCCCTTTGTCATGCTCTTCAAGTTCTGGCTCATGCTCTTTAACCCCCTCTTCTAATGTGAGAAGAGACCTCACAGCCACTGGTGGGATACACCAGATCTTCCTTCTCTCTCTCCCTGGCACACGCACAAAACACACCAAAGAAAACATGTCCATATCAGACGCAGGTAACACACTCCGTGGTTCCATGTCGCTTGCCATTCTGCAGATTTTAGAATTTGAGCGTCAGCACGCACGTCTTCTTCAGTGACTGTCTTGACCCCTCTATCGGACATCTTTTAAAAAAAAATTTTTTTTACATGTATTTTTGAGAGACAGAGACAGAGCACAAGTAGGGGAGAGGCAGAGAGAGAGAGAGACACAGAATCCAAAGCAGGATCCAGGCACTGAGCTGTCAGCACAGAGCCCGATGCAGGACCCGAACCCACAAACTGCAAGACCATGATCTGAGCCGAGGTCGGAAGTTTAACCAGCTGAGCCACCCAGGAGCCCCTCTCTATTTGGCATCTTAACTTTGACTTGCTTGGATCTCCCAGGCACTGGAGATACAGAGAAGAATAAGATATTCCTGCTAAATCCTGGAGATCCAAGTCTAGTGGGAGAGCCAGGCACTTAACCAGATAATCATAATACAATATGGGACACACAAGCCAGACATCGTGATGTGAGCAGAAAGCGGCATCTCATATGTCCCAGTCATTGACAAGGAGGATACCAGGGGAGGCTTCCTGGAGAAGGCAATGAAGAGAAGCAGTAAGTCTGAAGTGGAGCCTGTGCGTTGGCTTAGTGCCTGCCATTCCAGGTCACCTTAATCACTTCCTGCTGACTTGCTCCCTTCCCTCCCTTGCCCCTCCATCTCAGAATGCCCAGGACATTGGGGCTTTTGGAAAAATGAATCCATGTGCATGTGGTGTGACTGTAGGTGGATTTTTCCCCCTACTTTTATTTAGAGTTAACGTTATAATACCAATAACTACTTATGTAATAAAAGCTAAATTTATAAAGTGAGAAGCTATTTCCCCTGGCTATTTTTAGCTGGTGCCCAGATACCCGCCTTGGCCTTTCGACTCTACCACAAACGAAGGCCAGAGTGGAGATTTCAAATGCAGCACCACCACTCCTTGGTAGCTGAAAAAATAGCTCCTGGCACCCCAAAGAGGGCAGGGCTTCAGCAGACTGGAGAGCAGAGAGTCAGAGCTGCACCGGGCTCTGCGAAGAAGGCGGAAGAAGGCACCTAGCTGCGAGTCAAGGGCCTCGGGAAGCAGGGTGGGGACGAGGTTGTCACACTATGCTTTCATCTGGCACGCTCATCCAAACAGCTCGTGAAAATCATTGTTCACGTCAAGACTGAAGGCGAAGAGAAAGATGCAGGTTTTCACGTGCACTGGAGCTGGGGAGAGCTGGAAACCCTACCAGCCCTTGCTAATATGACCTGAGATTTCCTCTGCCATGAACAGTCTGCCCTGATATTTACGCCTGGTTGAACCAACTGAAGCCAACCCCGCTTTCTCTGGAGATTTGATGAATTCTTCAAGGGGCTACATTTTATTTCGCTGAGTGCTAGCTCAAGAACCCTGGCCCCGAGACTCCTTTCTGAGAAGCAGCAAAGACCTCAGGGAGAGGATGGGGTTGAGACTCTAGAAGTTTAGCTTCTGAACTTGGCTCTGCCTCTGACTCACTATAGGACCTTGGGAAAGTTACCTTCTTTGAGCCTCACCTTTCTCGTCTGTACAAAGAGAATATGACAGGACATACCCCATCATGGAGTCATGAGGAGTCATGAGGAGTAACTGATAATTCAGGAATAATACTGTATGTCTGATACAGGGTATTGTACAAGGAAAATATTTAAAATATCTCGTAATATATTTTGCCTCTGGGAAATCCAAGTGTTTCATTTTTTTTCCCTTTCCTTTCTCTCGAACCTTCTAATATCAGAACAAAGCCATGACATTATTTTCCCCAGGCAAATAACACCGAGGACCGCCCCACCCCCACCCCCGGAACACAAAGGTCAACAGAGTTGGGAACGGCCGCAAAGAGGTAACGCTATTTTCTCCAGTCAGGAATAAAGAAAAAGCCTTTCTAGGACTAGGAGGGAAATGAAGTAAATGGCCAGGATTTCACTCCCTTCCCCATCTGGGGGCTGAGGAGGGAGACATCATTAGAAATGACCCAATTATGGATGCCTGGGAGGCTCAAGTCAGTTAAGCATCCAGATTCTTGGTTTCAGCTCAGGTCATGATCTCATGTTTTGTGAGTTCAAGCCCTGTATTAGGCTCTGAGCTGACAGCACTGAGCCTGCTTAGGATTCTCTCTCTCTCTCTCTCTCTCTCTCTCTCTCTCTCTCTCCCTCCCTCCCTCCCTCCCTCTCTCTCTCTCCCTCTCTCTCTCTCTCTCTCCCTCCCTCTCTCTCTCCCTCTCTCTCTGCCCCTCCCCACTCATGCTCTCTTTCTCTCACTCAAAATTAAAAAAAAAAAAAAAAGAAAAAAAGAAATGACCCAATGACTTAGAGAATTCCAGAACAGGGAAATGCCATGTCCCTTGGAGAAGCCCCACCTTCAGCGGGGCTCAGAGAAACATGGCTCTGCCGCAGGAAGGTTAGCAAGCACCAGGGGCTGCCCTCAGGCCCACCCATTTACAGTCCTCATATCCAGACAACAGCTGGACACCGGAATCCTCCAGGGACAGGCAGGTGTCCCAGGAGAGCCAAGGGGCCTGAGGAAGCCAAAGCTTGAGCAGCGGGTGCCAGGTTTCCCTTCAAAAGCCCTGGGACAAGACCAGACACGGCCCCTTCAGTGGATTTTAGCACAGGGGTTCCAGAAGCTGAGGGAACACAGAACAAGTCAGTGGATATCACAGGGACCCTGTGGCCCCAAGGTCCCCACGGGAAGACACCCTCACAGGGAGCCTGAATTGGGACTTCACTGAACCAGGAGCCATTGTCTCGCATCAGAACAGGCTGAAGCACCTTTATTTATCAAGCTAAGATTTGTATTGCAAGTTACCAATTCAGGACATAATTGTTTTTTCCCGCACATGGGAGTTGGATATATTTTCACTTCCTATTTCTGTAAGGCTTCAGTAAACATTAGCTGCTATAATCCTCATCATCGTTAACAAAATAAGCTGTTCTCAGATTGACACGGAGGGAGACCAGAGCAAAAACAGCCCCACTTCTTTCGGAGCTGATTCCTAGGAGGGCTGAGGGTGGCTGGCTGGAGGCGAGGGGCAGGGAGGGGAGGAGAAGGGTGAGGGGCAGCCTTTGGGCTTGACCCCTTACCATAGTATTTACCCTGTCCTGTTCTTATCGATGAATTCTTCAAGGGGCTACATTTTATCTCTCTGAGTGCTAGCTCAAGAACCCTGGCCCCGAGACTCCTTTCTGAGAAGCAGCAAAGACCTCAGGGAGAGGATGGGGTTGAGATGCTAGAATTTTAGCTTCTAAACTTGGCTTCTAATGTTAGCTTCTAAAGCCTCCCCTTTCACCCAGGTTTGCTGCTAACTCATCCTGTCCACTCCTCTGCATCTGCCTGGCCTGTGAGGTGGGGGCTGCTGGGCTCCTGCCCTCCCTGCTGGCTCCCTGGCCATGGTTATGAGCCAGAGCTGGGGAGTTCGGCTGCCTGAGCACAGATCCTAGCACCGCTTCCATCCGCTGTCCTCTCTGGCAAGTGACTTTACCTCCCTGTGCCTCAGTGTCCCCATCTGAGAATGGGAATCAGAGCAATCTGCCTCATAAGATTAACTGGGTGGGGGAGGGGGTTAAATAGTGGGCTTGTATATGGTGACGAGGGCATGCCTAGCAAGCCCGGCATGGACATTAACAATTGTACACTTTCTCAACAAGATTTTCCACGACCATTTTAAACAACCCCTCTCCCTCCCATTTTCCACATGGACTTACTACCATATGAGACACTATCCACTTTTGCATTCTCTCTCTCCTTGAGATGTCTTTGTCCATCACTCAGTGCCGTATCCACAGGGCCTAGAATCATTCCCTAGCACACAGAGGGCCTTTGTAATGAAGAATGAATTCCTACGAAACTTTACTAACTTACAACCTTAGGCAGATTATGGAATGCCACATGCCTCAGTTTACTCATCTGGAAAATGGGGTTTGTGCCTCTATCCCCAAATTGATGTCAGGATTAAATCCGATAACGTTTGTGAACATGCCCATTCCAACCCTCAGTACACGATGGATGGATGGGCGCACAAGGCTTGGCCTGACTCAGGCAGGGCCTGCAATGGTTAATTCCAGACTCTCTTCCCATCCCCCATGCAAGGCAAGGCTGGACCGCAGGACCACTGGCAGCTGTCCAGGTAGAGGATAAATGTCAGAGGTGGGTGCCTGCGGGGCTGCCCTGGTCCTGATACGGGGTCTTGACCCAGGCAGCTGGAGTCTCTCCTCACCCCCTCCTGCTGAGAGGCACTGCCTAGGCCTGCAGCATTTGGGAGAGAGCGCAGGAGCTGAGCGGTGGGAACCTCCACCCGCCTGGGTCCCACGCCACATCCTGGCCTTGGGGGAGGTGGGCCCGAGGCCTGGACTTGCCTCCCAGCCATTCCCGGGCGGCCTGCTCTCTGGCCGGCCCAGCTGTGCTGACTGAACTCGAGGGCTGTAGGGGCAGCTCTGTCCCTCAGCACTGCCCTGTCCCCACACACGAGGAGGAAGACGCTGGCCTCAGCACAAGGAGGGTGTGGGATTTAGAGCCCAGCTCTGTGAGCCCTGAAGCCCACCTGCCTTCCCAGCCTGCGGGAGGGAATGTGTTCAAAGGCAAATGAGCCTCCTGCGGCCAAGTCACAGAGGGGACACAGTCAAGAGCAGATTCCAAGCAGGGGTTTCCTCCTCCTTCTCCAATTTCTCACAACTCCCCAGCTTTCCAGCAATTTCCCCTAGCATCCATCCCGCTGACGACTGACCCAGAAAGAGATGAAAACAGATAGACACCCAAGCCTAGCATGGATGGTGAAGATGAGTAAGTGAGACCCAGTGTCTGTCTTGTGGATTCATTCATTCCACAGTTATGTACAGAACCTCCACTCTGAGCCAGGCACCGCACGCCGTAGGCATGTGGTGGTGAATAAAACACTCATTAAAACTACTCTCAGTCGGGGAAGAGGGGAAAACTGGTGAGAAGGTCAGGGAGGGACAGCGTGCTGGGCAATTGCTGCACAGGGCACAGTGGGCATATAGGTGAGGGGTCTGTAACACAGGCTGGGGAAGGAGGCAGAGCCAGGAATCCGGGAAGGGTGATACCACTGTGGACAATACAACATCTGGGGGGACAGTGCAGGCGCCGAAGAATGGAGAAATGATATCCCTCACCTGGAGATTGCTGTCTCCAGGGTGACAGTGGCCTTAACTCCCATGGTGTCAGTCTTCAGGGATTTTCATTAGAAAGTAAGCCCTCCGGGGCACCTGGGTGGCTCAGTCAGTTAAGCGTCTGACTTCAGCTCAGGTCATGATCTCACAGTCCGTGAGTTTGAGCCCCGCATCAGGCTGTGTGCTGACAGCTCGGAGCCTGGAGCCTACTTCGGATTCTGTGTCTCCCTCTCTCTCTCTGCCCCTCCCCTGCTCACACTCTGTCTCTCTCAAAAAAATAAATAAACATAAAAAAAATTTAAAAAAAAAAAAAAAGAAAGTAAGCCCTCCAAGGGCAGGGACATGGTCAGTCTGCATGCTCAGAACTTAGAATAATGACGGACACATGTGAATATACCAGTGAGCATATGAACTCCCCGAAGGGAAGGTCACTATTGACCCCAAAGAGCACATGCTCCCTTCTGATCTCACTGGCATTCACGAAAATTCTCTTGCCCAATTTCTCACATGTTACAACTCTCTAAGGTATCTTCTCAGCCTCCAACACAGGTGTCTTTCCCAGGCACAGACAGTGAGGTCTGTCTGTCCCCCAAAGTGCCACCAGCTTCCCCACAAGGTCACACTCCTTCCAAAAGCCCTGGGCACGGCGATGAGAATCGCATGCCAATGAGGACAAAGGCCAGAAAGAAGAGGAAATTGGCAGCAATGTCCACACCTGGGTCTCTGCAGAGAAACACAGTGCTGCTACCACAGCCAGCCATGGGCACACTGCTGGCCCATGCACACACTGTGCCCCAGCCCTGCCACGGAAGGCATACACACAGGAGGCACCAATTAGAGCGCTCGGTTCAGATACTACCACGGAGCTGGCCCCTGGGCCAACTGCCCAAACACCAGCCACTCTTGATTCCTTCTCAGCAGGAGACTGCAGAGAGCCCAGGTTCCCCTCAGTTTTCACTCAGACAATACTTAATGAGGGCCTACTATGCGCTAGACCCAGTCTCTGGAACTAGGAATGCACAATGGGCCTTGTCTGAGTCCCTGCATTCTGGAAGCTCATAGTTTAATGAAAGACAGGGAGAACAGTGGTTTTCAAACACTGTTTCAAACATGCTACATCCGGGATGGGTCTTCGGGGCCATCAATGAGGGAGAATCTCACCTCCCTGAAACTGGGGGGAAGAGGGGCTAAAGAGATGACAGAAGTGGTGGTGCTTGAACTGAGTCTTGAAGGAGGACTAGGTTTTCACCAGGTACCATTCTTCGGGCAGAGGGAGGGCAAGAGCTTAAACGTAGGCTGTGAGAGGTGGGGTGCACAGATGTGGTTCAGAGCTTGGTCATGAAGGGGACCACCCTCCTTGGATTCTGCAATTGACCAGGATTTTCCAAATTTCCCTTTGGTCCATCAAAAGAATCCATTTTCAGACCAAGGAGGTTAAGGGGAAGCACACTTCACACAGAGACGGAGGCAGTTGGGCAGCCCAGGTGCAACCCCCACATGCCATCAGGCACAGGAGTGTCTCGACAGACCCCCACGCAGAGAGCCAAGGTGCGGGGGGGCCACTGTTTCCCAGAGCAATCGTGTGCTACTCCATAAGCTCAGATGCAAAAATAGGACTCTGGGGAAGATTACCCCACTCTGCTCCAGAATGGCCATACCCTTCCATCTTGGGATGTCACTCCTGCTGTCTGTGTGTGAGCGAACTCCGCTCCAACTTCCTCTGACATGCCCCACAGGGGACTCCCACACTGCTGTTGGGAGGCACAGGATACCGGCAGTGGGGGCTGGCTATCCTTATGGTGACCATTTTACAGAGGAGAAAACTGAGGTTCAAGAAGCAAGGCCACTTGCCCCAGGACAAACTGACGACAGACCATGTCTAGAACCCCAACCCCAAATTCTCGGCACAGAACTCTCCTTTCCCGCGAGAGAACAGCAGCAGACACACCCTGCTTTCGTTCTTGGTTTCCCTTAAGTGCTTTCTCCTGAAGGCAGTATTGACAGAAATGACAACTACAAAAAATGTAATTAAAACAAAACAAAACCTCCAAAAACTCTTAGCTAAGATTCATTAGTGAAAATTTCCCTAAATATTGTGAGTTTTGCAAAGGCTCAGGCTAAACCACCTCTGTTTTTGGATGATGTTCCCTAATACTCCAGAAACAAATTCACGACTTCTGGTCTTTGCCTCAGATTTTCCATCTGATGCCTGGAGAATACTTAGAAATGCTGTTTGAAAAAGAGAAGGTGCTTCCAACCGTCAGTCAGAAAGGTTCTGATCTGCCAAGTAGAAGGTCTAAGAAACTGAGTGTGTGGACAAAATCACTATCTACCTGCCATCAGTAGGCTCTTTCCTGAGACCCAGTGAGAAAAATCAGCAGCCGTGGCAAAAACAAACAAACAAACAAACAAACCTACTGGTGTCCAGGGATTTGGGAATTTTAGGAGGATCGGGTGGTATTTCTGGATGTCCTCCCGGAAGGAAGAGCTATCGGCCATGTCAGCTCTACAACTTGAGGATTCTGTTGGAAATGCAAAAAGAGACGGAGAGATTTGAAACTCCCCCCAACCCCGCAAATGACATCTCTCCACTGAGATGCTCACCTTTGGAGGCACCTGCTTTTCGACATGGTCCTAACTTGTCACAGAACGGGGCCTGTCTTGTAAGTTATGAAGCCATGACTTACAGAAGGCAGGGAGCCCAGAAACTCCCAAGGGCGCAAGACGAAGGCTCTCAAAAGTCAAAAAACATGTGTACCAACTGTTGGTTATTTGGCTAAGTTATAACCAGATACCGAGGGCTGGCCCTACAACCACCTCCTCCCACTGCTGACCAGACACCTGGCCAGCAGGCAGAAGCTAGATCAAGACACATGTCTGATGGGGGAAGGAAACCAGGTGCCTTGAGCCAGGTCTGGTACACACCTCCAATATTCGCCAACACACTCAGGCCTTCGGGACACACATAAAATGTGAGCCCATTAGAAACCGGAGGTTTGCAAAGAGAAATAACTTGCCCTGGACCATTCAGTGGCCGTAGAGCAAGACCAGGTCTCTCTCTCACCGCATTCTGCCCAAGAAGGGCCGTGACTGCTGAATATGGTGCTCGGCTGTGAGATGAAAGGGGTGCACAGACCCACCCCGGCTGCGGGGCACGCACACCTGTCAGAGAACGTGCCAGCTGGACACTCGGCACCAACGCTATGTGCACCCATGTTCCTGCAACTCCCAGAGGCCCAAGACCAGCCCCACATGCCAAATGACACCCATGTCAGGGCTGGGTGTTGGTGTAGGTCCAGCATCTGCTGACGCCACACTCAGTGTGGACAGGGGAGAGGAAAGCTGGCTGCTTCTACAGCCCCCCTAAGGAACAACGCCCGTTTTAAATTCACACCGAGGCTCTGCGTGGGTAAGCAGCATCCCTGACCAGAACTTCCCCTTGGCAGGTCAGCCACCTGGGCTCCACCCGAAGCCATGCCCAGGCCCCCTCTCGCCACTGCCCCCTACCGGCCAGGCAGTGGAATAACCTGGTTCTGGAGAAAAAGACTGGCAAATCCCAGTTTCTTGTATCTTCCGCTCCTACTCTCGCCCAGCTGGCCTGCCTCCAGAGTCCAACCGTTCGGAAAACGCCCTGGTAGGAGAAATGTGCGTCTGGGCCCTGCCTGGAGCTGGCTCCCCATGACCCGCCTTCCGCGGCACCTTCTCTTGCTGAGAAGGCCTCAGCGGGTCCTCTCTGGCTCACGCGTTCCTCTCTTCCAGCTCATCCTGCCTGCAGGAGCTGGGAGGCCTCTCCTGCGTGCGGACATGAACCCTCTGTCCTGAATCTGCAGAACCACCTCTGTCAGGGATTTGGGGCTTGTTTTCTTAATTAACTGAAAATGCTAACACGGGAGCCCGGGCGCTGGCAGGAGCCTGGCCTTCAGCGGCTGCTGGAGAAAATTCTTGCTTTGAAATCTGGATCCCTCACATCTCCCCTCATGCCCCGCACAGGATGTCAAAACAAACTGGGCCACCCGATCGTGGGGCACAGGGAACGAGCAGGATCGGATTTCAGGGCCAGTGACGGATTTAGCTACAGGCGGCTTCAGTGTCCAACTCATGAGGAGATCTTGATTTCCCAAAATGGCTCAGCTAAACCCCAAAAAAGCCACCTGCTGCGGCAGAGGCTCTCTGGGGGAAGAAAGAAGAGGTCACGGGGTTTATGCCAGTGCTGTGTCCTGAGTGCTTGCCGCCTGCCTGGCCGGCACGGAGCTGGGACTGGTGAAGATAGCCAAGTCCTACTGATTCCTGCCCTTGAAGAGATAAGGCAGGAACAAATTGCTAAAGTGTAGCACAGGGAGGGTCTCTAGCAGGGCAAGTACAAAGTGACAGGGTCACAGAAAAGAAGGGCAACTCCCCATATTGTAAAGGGCTGGGGGTGGAAGGTCATGGCCGGACACAAGGAGAAGCACCTGATCCGCGCAAGGAGTCAAAGTCTAAGGATCATATAGGATGCACGAAGGGGGGAGGTGGAGGGAGGCGGAGGGGACCCACGGGGAAAGGCTGGGAGGCATAAAGAGAGAGCATGTTGAGGAAGGGCAGGCAGGGCAGGATGGCTAGAGAATGGGGCTTCTGGGGGCACCAGAAGGACTCTGCAGAAGATGCCCCTGGAGATGAAGAAAAGGGCAGGCCCATCATGTCAGGGGGAACATGGCAGGACATGGGGAACCAGCAAATGTTTTTCAGCAGGAACGAACTCCATCTGGGGCATGGGTGGCCTAATCTAGCCCACTGCCCGTTTTTGTAACTATGGTTTCTTTGGCACACCCACACATTTACATATTGTCCAAGGCTGCTTTGGCACTTAAGCAATTGCAACAGAGACCGTGTGGCCCCCAAAGCCAAAATATTTGCTCTCGGCACCTTCACAGAAAATGTTTGATGACTCCTAATGCAGACGAATGACAGGGCAGAGAGTTCCAGAGAAAGGAAGACGGATGGCCGCTCAGGGTCCAAGAGAGTGAAGATACACAGTGGCGTCACTCATCCAAAGTAGGTGTGACTGCAGGCTTCCTCACAGCAAGACCCCAAACCTCAGCAGCAGGAGGAAGAGGAAATGGAAGAAGAAGAGGTCTGGTCCCTGGGTCTCTTGTCCCCAGCTACCTGCATTGGTGGGACGTATGATCCTCAGAGTGTGCTCGTCACCCAGCCCCGTCCAGGAACCAAGGCACCAGGCCAGCAGCGTGTGCCTGTGGGTTGTCGGGGTAGCAAGCCCTGAGTCACAGGGACCCTGCTTCAGCTTTCTCACCTAACAGCTGGACCCTGGGAAAGGTCTGAAATTCTGGAAAGACCAGAGAACACCCCTCTGTGAGAGGAGATCACACGGTGGTCCCAGGAGGCGCCACACTCACCCTTCTCAGCCTTAGCGCTTGTCCCATCTGCAGAGGCTGACAGAGGAGCATCCTTGAGCTTCGGGTCAGAGACACTGTGTTGGAAGTGGGGGTCCCAGCTCCTAATTCAGGGTCTTTCCTCTTTCCTGACTTGCACATCCTGAGTCTCTGCACTGGGACTCAGTGATCCTGTACATCGGGGGGCTGGAAGATCGGCACCCCTACTCTGCTCTGCCTGTGGCGGAGTCTGGCTCACTCTGCCCGGAAGAGAGGGGGATGGCTGAACCATCTCCTCCTGGGTCACCCTCCCTGCACCTCTTCCTTTTCACTCTAGATCAATGTAGCCTTTCTTCATCTTTGGTACTTTGGGCCTTCCAAGCTCACCATGCAGAGCCCAGCTTCAGAAACAAAGCATTAAAAGTTAAACACTATCATTTGAGGAAATCGCTTCGTGCCAACTTGCACAGAAACATAAACTCAGGACTAAACTCTCAGGCCAGTCGTAGGTTATGGGATAGCCATTCAGACAATTCAGAATGAATGCATTCAGCTTTTAGGTTATCATTCAAATGGAAACAGAAGGGAACCATTCTTAAGAACAAGAAGTTTCTCAAATAGTGTTCTCAACACTCTCCCGTCAAGGGTCTCTGGGCCCATCTGAAAGACTCTGCAGGGTTTGAGGACCCAGGTTGTGCAGTGATGTTGGCCAGCACCTTTCCCAGTCCCATGTCCCACCAGAAGAATTGGCAAATAGGAGGCAATTAGCTCAACTTGGTTGAGCAAAACACATGAATGAATGAATGAATGAATGAATGAATGAATGAAGTGAATGAATTAATTAAATCGAATCAAGATGTTCAAGTCCTGGTTCCACAGTTTACAGCCCTGTGTCCTCAGGCACGGTCCTGCACCTCGCTGAGCCTCGGTTTCCTCATTTGTAAAAATCTCCCAAATTACAGGCATACCTCAGAGTATTGCAGGTTGGGTACCAGACCACTGCAGCAAAGCAAATACCACAATACAGCGAGTCAAATGAGTTTCCTGGTTTCCCAGCGCCTATGAAAGCTATGTTTACACCACACTGTAGTCCATTAAATGTACCATAGCATTATGTCTAAAAAAACAATGTACACACCTTAATTAAAAAATATTTTATTGCTAAAAACTGCCACCCATCATCCGAGCTTTCAGGGAATCATAATAACTGCCTGCAGATCACCATGACAAACATAATCATAAAAGTCTGAAGCATTGTTGACAATTAAATGTGAAATTTTTTCAAACGTGACACAGAGACACGAAGCGAACAAATGCTGCTGGGAAAATGGCACCGATAGATCTGCTCTGCGCAGGATTGCCACGAACCTTCCATTTGTTAAAAAAGAAAAATGCAATTATCTGCAAGGGGCAATAAAATGCGGTATGCCTACGTTCACGACTCAAAATATTACAGCAAGAACTACACAAGATGGTCCCCATAAAGCCCTTGGCACAGTGATTGGCACATTCAAGATACAGAATATATGGCAACAGTTTTTGTTGCTTTTCAAAAGCGGCTTTAATCCCATATTTAAAACATCTTTCCCGATCCTCACAGGCTCCCAATTCCGTCATTCCATTTTTGTATCAATAACCCCCCAGTTAGAGCCTGGCACAAGCCGGGGAGCAGGAAGGAGCCGTTGGAGCAGACTTCAGCAGAGAGCTTCTGGCATCCAGAACTCACTCATGGCCCCGGGGAAGTGTGGGGACTGAGGCTGCTACTATATCCTGCCTCTTCCCTGGGAGGCCACCCTTGGGCACAGACCCCAGTTTGCCAAACTGCACCTGACATTCAAGGCCAGGGAGCTCACCTGTGCCCATGCCGAGGCAGGGGCGTCATTTGCTCTGCAGAGGTGGGGTGCCAGTTCAGACCCATTCTGCCCACTGCACAGACCTCTCCTCACATTCCTTCTTGCACTAAGCCCGGGGCCGCGTGAGTCTCCCCCCAGGGTGGCGTTCCCAGGCTCCAGAAGAACAGGCCTCCATTCTTCCCTGCCCTTGGCAGACCTGTCTCCTCCCACTACAGCACTGCCTGCTGCTGCTCACAACAGCTGCCCCAGTCCAAGGGGCCAACACAGACCTCTTTGGGGCCTGGAGAACAAGCCCAGGGCCTGGTGTGTCCCCTCAGCCCAGGAGGAAGAGGAATTGGCCTGAGTCTCCTGCTGAGATAGAATCCCAGGGTAGGTCACTCCATTCACCCTCAGGCTGCAAGTACCGTTTGCCCTCAGGCATCTTTGCATACAGCCTTGGCTGGCCACGCTTTGTTTTCCCCAAATGAGAGAGAAGTCTGACATCAGCCCCTTCCTGATCTTCACTACCCCAACCCACCCCTCTCCGGACCAGGCTCCAGATACTTCTAGATGTCAACCCTCAGTTCCTCACCTCAAGGGTGACAAACAGTGGGAGGAGAGGCTGGAGGCCATCCCCCACCCAAGACTCACTACCCACCGGGAATCCCAGCCCCACTTCTGCCTCCTCCTTCCCACATTTGCCCATCAGATTCCATCCGGCAACAATCACCAAACTCAACCCCAAATCAGCAGTCCGCAAAGACGAGGAGGATGAAACGTGGGTTTCTTTCACTTACCAAGTTTATCCAGCTATTTTCCCAACTTTCTTTTTAGGGATCCTGAGCTCAGCCCTTAAGAATGATTCTTGTATGTCCCAGAGCCAGGGCTGGGGGGTGGGAGGCAGGGGCCACAATGGGGGGCTGATGACAGAGAGTCCTTTCTCCGGCATGGATTCCTGGGGGATATGCACTTGATTCAAAGCAGTCTCCCTCCTCCAGAGGGTCCAGCACTCAAATCCAACCCAGGAGGGTCCCAGCTGCAGCCCAGCAAGGCACCCAGCAGGGGAGGCAGGGCCCCATAGTTTGTGGCTGCCTTTCTTAAAGGGACAGCCTGCCCCTGAGAGCCTGTAGGGAAAAGCTAGACAGGAAGGAGTGAGCAAGAACCAGCCAGCTTTCTCCAGGGAAAAGCTGTGAACAAGCACCAGGATCCTGGCTTGGTGCTTGCATAATCCTGACGACTTGACAGGCTTGTCCCCTCTCCTGATGTGTGGGACACCGAGGCAGAAAGACCCTTCTCCAGGGTAAGGTCCTCCCTCAGGGCTGAACTCACCCATAGAACAGTGTAATAACCAATAACAAATAATAGTCACTATGTGCAAGGCATTTGCCTAAGTGCTTTGCCCAAAGGAACTCTGGTCCCCAAACTTTAGGATGTAGGTATTGTTACCGGTCCCATTTACATCTACATACCGTTCCCATTTACATTCCTCCCATTTCCCGGAGGAAACCGGGACCTAGAGAGACTAAGTCACTGAGGTCTCACAGGTAATGAATGGAAACATCAGGCTTTGAACTTAAGTGGTTCTACCAGCACTCAATCACCAAGCTTTCTCTAGAAGGAACTATGGGAGCACCACTACAACAATCAATTGCAGGTGGAGCACCTGCCAGAGTCAGGTTCATGCCACAGAAAAGGCATCATGAAAGACAAGGTGTCTGCCTTCTAAATGCTCCCTGGAAGGAATTACCCAAACAGTAACCTCAAATTTGTCTGGAGGGTGGTATCACTGTGCTTGTTCTTGCCTTTATGGGTTTCTTTATTTTCCACACTTTCTGAAAGCAGCTATTCCTTTTATAAACAGAAAACAAAGATTCCACTTCCTACCTCCTGCTCAAATATTTCAAATGACCAAGACTCTATAGAGCAGGATGACTTAAGTATTCTACATGGATTCTAGAAGAAAGGAGAACAGCAAAATTAACAGGATCGTGCAGCAATGCCGTGAGTAAATCGAACTTCAGTATTGCCCATTACAAATCTATAGGCTGGTTTTTGATATAATTAAAGCAATAGCTTTTTCTTTCAGCCAAAACTAAAAATAAAAAGTGGGGTTTTTTTTCTTCAAACCTGGTAATTTACAAAACTCAGTTAAGAACCAACACCTCACATGTTATTCCAGACCTTTCCTCATTTGATCACCAACCCCCCCACCCCTCTTCAGCTCCCCCTCACTTTGTCCCACCCACCCCACCCAGCAGCCAGGCCAGAATTCTAGGGCTTTCCCAAAGCCTATCCAGTACTCTGAGACTTGCTCATGCAATGCCTTCTGATTAGCACTTCCTTTTCATTTTCCCATAAAGTCCTTGACACCCTTCAAGACCCAGCTCACTTGTCACCGCTCCTATGGAGCCTTCCACCCCCACAAGCAGAACTGACTGCATCTTTCTCTGAGCTCTCACAAGCTTTGCTCCTGCGGAACATGCTATTAGAGCTGGCACCACGCTGTATTCAACTAAGTTAGTGTCTTTGTTCACTTTTCTTTCCCTAGAACGTAGCTCTAAAATATCTGTGGAATAAGGCAGTACATGATAATAATAATAATTTTGTTTGAAGGGCATGTACAGTTTCCCAGGTACTTCCTCCAACATATTTCATTTGGCCTCAAAACAATTGGTTGGGATGGATATCAGAAGTGTCAAATGTGGTCACTGAAGGAAGCGTGCAGTGCTTGAGGTCCTTGACACTCTGCCTTTTGGAGGTTAGGTTTGCCCGGATGGCCTTGAGGGGCTGGCCTGGCCCCTCAGCCTCACTTTCAGCTCAGCCAGACTGTATCCATCTCCTGGCCCTGCCCTCTGTAAGCTCACCAGTACTCCATCCCAACATCTCCTTGTCCTAGGCTCCCCCACCAGCCAGGCAGGGGGACACCAGAGGGCCATGGGCCTGGAGATGATGCTTCCCAGCTGGTGTGTACCATGCATTCTCTCCAGGTGAGTGAATGCAGAATGGCCAGGGCACTAATGAGGCCATAGCTTCAAGTGAGAACCAAGAATGATCTTGACAGTTTTATGAAACAAAACTCTGTCATGCAGCCCTCCTGTACCCAGCCAGGTAGCCAGTCCACCAACTGGGATCCCTGGGAGAGGGTGTGCACAGAATGTTAGAGCCAGAAGGAAACTTAAGAGATCCCCCTGTCCAACCCCCTTCCAGACAGCCAGGAAAATCGGGCACAGACTGGGGAGGGACTTGTCAGAGGCACAGAGAGAGATGGTGGCAAAGTGAGGGCTGACATCTGAGCCCTTTCTGATCCAACCAAGGAAAACACAACGTCGTACTAAAAGGAAGCCACAGAGGCCAAATTATTCTGCAGGATGTTCTTCAAGCGCACACCACACAAATGATTCTTGGATGCAACGGCACACACAGAAAACACTTAATAAAGAAAACACAGAGGAAAGTGTTCAGTAACCACCTTAAAATTTAGTACCTCTGGACACCAGGCCATGTCTTAACCCACCCATCTCCATAACCTCCCTTATGAGCAACGGGGGCATCTGGGTCTAAGTCTAAAACTATTTCTGCATTGACTTAGCAGAATGCATTGAAGTAGGGATACCACGAATGATGCTTTATTTCATCCGCAGGTAACACTGTTTACAGTTGTGACAGCTATTGGTACTTAGTCAAATACCACTGGTCCCCACCCCTCACTCCAGGCACAAAACAGATTGTACTTCCTGGCCACTTGTACTTGAGTGGAGCCACAGGTCTAATTCTGGCCCATGAGCTACAAGTAGAAGCTGAGTATCATGATGGTTAATTTTATGTGTCAATTTGGTTAGACCATAGTATCAGATATTTGGTTAAACTTGATTTCACTGTGAGGGTATTTTTTAGATGAGATAAACATTTAAATTAGTAGACTTGGGGTAAAGCAGATTACCCACCATAACGTGGGTGGGATGCATCTAATCATTTGAAAGCCTTAAAGAAAAGACTGGCATCCCCAAGGAAGAGGAAATTCTGCCTCCAGACAGACTTTGAACTTGAGCGGCAACATCTACTCTTCCCTGGGTCTCCAGCCTGCAGGGCTGCCCTGCAGATTTTGGATTTGCCAGTCCCACAACCAAATGAGCTAATTCCTTAAAACAAATCTAGATAGACAGACAGATAAAGTAGATAGAATAGACAGGTAGATAGGTAAGTAGATAGAACAGATAAGTAGATAGATAAGTAGACAGATGGATAGACAGATGGTAAGTAGAAAGATAGATGATAAGTAGATAGGTGGATAGATAGGTAAATAGGTTAGATTGGATGGATGAATGGATGGATGGATAGATAGATAGATAGATAGATAGATAGATAGATAGATAGCTGGATAGATAGACAGACAAAGTAGATAGGTAAGTAGATAGATGGATAGATAGATAAATAAGTAGGTAGGTGGGTAGGTAGGTTGGTGGATAGATAGATAAGTAGGTAGGTAGGTAGACAGGCAGGCAGATAGATAAGTAGAAAGATAGAGGATGGATAAGTAGGTAGGTAGGTAGATAATTAGACAGATGATGGATAGATCGATAATACATACATACATACATATATCCTGTTGGTTCTGTCTCGGGAGAACCCTAATAGAAGTGTAATTAGTGGTCTAGAACATTGAATTGGCAGGACACAACCCCCTTTCTGGTTGGCACTGCGATCATCAACATTTAATGAGGTGCCTGTTCTGCCAGCCTGGGTTCCTGAGTGACTATAATGAGTAGAGGTCTGCACTAACCCACAACAAACAGTAGCATGAGTAAGAAATAAACCTCTCTTGTTTTAAGTCACTGAAACTTGGGAACTATGTGTTACCACAGCATAATTTAACTTATACTGACTGAAGCACTGGCTGTTTGCCTTAGATCTGAGGTTCTGGTGTGTGAGGAAAGAAATCCGAAAAAGTAATGGAACCATAAAAGGATTTTGATCCTGGCTGGCCACTGAGTCCCAGAACACATGACTCCTCCCCTGCTTCCTTTAGTCTATCTTGGGATCCTGGGATGTCTTACCACACAATCCAAACACAGTTGTATAAACGCATCAAAGGTACAATCTCACTGGTGAAAGAAACTTCCCTAGAAAATGTTCAGAGTTCCGCTGAGGAATCTGACCCTGGGCCTGGAATGGGAAATTCTCCAAGGAACAAAAGTTTCCACTACGGCAACAAGAATGTCAAACACGATTTAAAAAAAAAAAAAATCTTTTCTCAGTAAGAAAAATGAGACCATGAGTATTTATAAGCCAAAACCCAAAGGCCATCCCCTGGTTCCTGTGAGGTTTCCTGCTGTACGGGGCGAGTCAAGTGCATTAGAGAAGGTATTAGAAGGGATCGGGATGTCCTTGGCTCAGTGCAGGTGGGTTAAGTGTGGAACCTTTGAGGAAATGCCATTATAGAGTGCTGGTGATTCTCCTTAGGAATCAAGGGTGACCTAGAGGCTCCTGGGACCCTGCATCTTTCTTCTCAATGAATAAACCCAGTTTCCTAACCTTAAATACACTACAGAGATAAATTCTAGGACACAATAAGATATAACAAACTTAAACTAGTATAGGAAGAATTTAACTTATTCCAGTGGCTCTCCACTGGGACAGTTTACAGGGACATTTGGCAACGCCTGGAGAGCTTTTTGGTTGTCACGACCAGGCAATACTACTGGCATCAAATGGGTGGAGACCAGTTGTGCTACTCAAAATCCTATAATGCCCAGGACAGCCCCCCACCCCCAACAAAGAATTATTCAGGCTAATACGAAGGTTGACAAACCCTGGCCCAGACTAAGTCCCTAGTTATTAGGGTGTGAAGGTTTTGAACAAAGAGAGAAAGAAATGCTCCAGAGTGAAATACTCCAATGTGGGGAAAAGACAATATACATATACATATTCATATCCATATCTACATTCATATACATATATAAACCAAAATTGACTGTACCACAGAAGCAACCTGAAAGGTAGCACAGTGCACACTGGTAGGGAAGTAACTTCCACGCTATCTCTCCCCTCCTCTGCTACTCTCCTGGAGTAGCAGCTCCATTATTTAGAAGTTGTCCTGAGATCTGCAAAGTGAGATAAGAAGCAAAGATTAGGGGTGAGGCTGGAGAATAAAGACAGCTGAACTAGTCAGCATCACAGACAGGGTGAGTTGCTGTGAGCACCAAGAGGGAAGAGAGAAGGAAGGTCAAACAGCAGGACTTCTGGCCAAGCAATCAACCTCTTTCAGAACAAAGGCTGTCCAATCTTCAATTTCAGATTGTTTGTGTTGTGATGTGAATGCTGTTGGTCTAGTTAACATCTGCTTCAGGCCTACTATGTGCCAGGCAGTGTTGGGAGTACATGACATGCAGTCTCACCAGATGCCCACAGCTGCCCTATGGGGGACACTGCTGTTACCCCACATTAGGGGTAAGAAGTCTGAGGCGCAGGGAATTTAAGCCACTCACTCAGAGATGCACCACGAAACAGCAGTAGAGACGGAACTCAGAAGCAAGTGGTCTGGCTCCAGATTCCATGCTCTTCACTTCTGGGGTGCTCTGCTTATGACCCGCAGTAGCTAATAATCGTAACTAATTAGATGGGAATAGGGACTCCGAACTGGAGGTGACAGGAAATGTATGAGCCTCGACCTCTCACTTTGGAATCTCTAGACCAGCGGTTCTCAGACTTGAGTGTGGCCAGGATCATCTGGCAATCTTGATAAAACACCAACAGCTGTGCTATACCTCCCAGAGTTTGATTTAGCGGGTCTGGGCTGGGCCCAAGGATTTGCATTCCTAACAAGTTCCAGGTGATGCTGATTCTGCTGGCCCAAGGACCCCTCCTTGAGAACCTCTGTTCCCTTGGAAGGATCTGGGGCTTCCTCCACTTGCGGAGGCTGGATTTGGCTAATTGAGGCTGCATCTCAAAGACAACGCGGCGCTGGTCACAATATAGCCGTGAATTGGAGAAGGCTAATACTGAAGAGAACGGCGGAAAGGGAAGAGTGAGTGTCAAGTAGATTTCAACCTGTAAGACTTCCTGGAGGAAGAGCCAAGAGGAGAGAAGAAGGAACAGTGGGATTATTGATTTGATAAGCACTCCAGAAAGCAGGGCTCAAGCATCTGAAGTCCCTCCCTAGGGGAAACTCGATCAATTTCAATTACCTGTGTCACCCATAACTGCTGGGAGGGTGCCCCCTTTGTTGTTTGGTGAGTCCATCCATTAAGTCTGAGCAGCAAATTGTAACCAGCAGACACCCTCTTTCATGGAATGGGAAGCCGTGCAGAACAGGGGTTAGAAGAAAGATGAACAAGTTCAAATTCTAGCTGTAAGGCTGTGTGGTATGGACACTCCTTAAGGTTCTTAACCATTCTAAGCCTTAGTTTCCAAATCTGTAAAACAGAGCAACTAATAACCTAAAATTCAGAGTCGCAAACACAGATTGTATGTAACATGCTTGTTACAGTGTTTGCTCTACACCAAACCTCAATTAGAGCTCTATCAGTGGCCAGGGAATCCAGCCACAGTCAAAGGTAGACGTGCTCTGGGCTGCTCATTGCTCCTGCAGGAGCTGGGAGGTTGAACTTCAGAGCCCCCTCACCGTCCGTTGTTTAAAAGATCTCCCATCCCTTGGGGCGCCTGGGTGGCTCAGTCGGTTAAGCGTCCGACTTCGGCTCAGGTCATGATCTCGTGGTCCGTGAGTTTGAGCCCTGCGTCGGGCTCTGTGCTGACAGCTCAGAGCCTGGAGCCTGTTTCAGATTCTGTGTCTCTCTCTCTCTCTCTCTCTCTCTGACCCTCCCCCGTTCATGCTCTGTCTCTCTGTGTCTCAAAAATAAATAAACGTTAAAAAAAATTTTTTTTAATAATAAAAAAAATAAATAAAAAGATCTCCCATCCCAGTGAGCACCATCTGGTGTTTCAGAGCCCTTCCCCATCTTCTGAGCTTGCTATCAAACCGTGTCTAACGCCTCACTCAACACTTCTTTCATTTACAAAGTTGGTAACACTAAGGAAAGGGGACAAAATAAAAATACCAAACTGCCTAACATCCGCACACACGATATGGACTCAACTTTGCTTTGAAGCTGTACGCAGAGAGGAAAGACTGACACGTGAATTACCAAAATGCTAACTCAACTAGAAGGCAAGTTCCCCAAGTGTGGTTTGTGACAAGGTGGGAAACTGGGGGACAAGGGTGGAAGGGCAGACATTTCCAGGAGGTTTTCGGCCTTCTAGTGATGGATTTAGAGGCTAATTTTATTTTTGTTTTCCTGCTTTACGTATTTTCTGCATTTTCTGTAATGAACCTGCATTGCTTTTATAATCAAGGAGGGAAAGGTGCTTTGTTTTTTACCTTCATATCCTTCCAAAATTTTTCTTAATTATAACTCACTCCACAGCTATTCTGTCCCCTCTGCTCACATGCTGCCTCTTGGCTCTCATCTTCTATTTCTAGCCTGTCAATTTGCACTTGAGAGGGTTCTTGCTCAATATTCTTGACCAGATTTCCTACGCAGTGGCCCAAGAACCTCTGGTCAATGGAGATTTCCCAAAGTGGAAGGAGATGTTTCCTCCCGTGGAAGAGTAGTGGGCTTACTGCCTGCCATTCCCTGTCCTGGGATCCACTCCCAGCCCCAACAAGCTCACTAGAAGGTTCTTCATGAAGCAAGTGGTTTATCCCATGAGGAACAACACAGGAAGAAACCTGCAGGTGAGGAGAACTGGATATACACGTGCACGCACACACACTTGTGTGCACACACACATTCACATTCTCACACACCCCCATCTGCCTCTGCGTTCCTTCTGTATCTGGAGGAAAATGTCATCCGGTTAGTGCCCTCAGATGAACCAGGAAGGCAAGTCCCTCAGTTGTGGCTTGTGGGGGGCGGAGGTAGGGAGCTGGGAGGGGGTGTCACAGCCAATCAGCTTCCATCTGGCTCTGAAACCCAAACTTACTTCCCCGGACTGGACTAGGATCCCATTTCTCAATGTGAGGAGTCTTGCTCTCTCTTGGTGACACACACTTTCCCCAAGAATGCCGGACTTCTCAATGAGGAATTCTTGTATATTTGGGATTCTTGGAATCCGGACAAAGACTAATGAATTGCTGGCTCTACCCTAGGTTTGGAAACCCTCTAGAACTCACAGGCATGGGGGGAAGGAGTGAGGCAGGGAAAGAGGGTGTGGGTGTGTCTGCAGCTGAGAGGAGGACGCGGGACTGAGATATAGGACCACAGTATCCACGTTGCAGTCACTCCCGAAGCTACCCACTGACACCCAAATCAGAAGTCACCTTCTATTCTGTGACTAGAAGGCTGACACAGACAAGCTGGCCGTGCGGGACACAGAACAGTATTTCTATAACACAATGAGCTATACCACAATGGAAGTCAGGTAGTTGGTTGCTCAGTTCATCACAGAGGGGGGTGGTTGCGACCTATCGGGATGCAGTACAGACAGCCTGGGTCTTAGGTTCAGGCACACCTTATTTGGAATACCCTCTGTGCTTCTGACTAGCTATGTGACTTCAGGTAAGGCGCCTAAACTCTCAGAAGCTTGGTTTTTCTCTTCCGTAAAATGTGGTAACAGCCACTTTGCAGGTCTACCGTGAGACAGGGTTGTGCTGAAGTGTGCAAGTGCTGAACCCAGTGCCTGGCCCATACAGTGGGCCTTCAGTAAATGGTAGGTATCATTTTATGAGTTTAAAGAGTAGATGTTCATAAAGCTCTTTGTGTAGTGGGCTGGCTGCCCTGGGGATGGCCAGGCAGTGAGAAGGCATAGCTCCCTGGAATAATGGCAGCTAAACTTAAGTTCCTTCCTTCACACGCTCCTCAGGAGTCTTCATGTGTTGTGGCAGGTTTGGGCCATGCCACCCTACTCCACACCCTAGCTGTGTGAATGTGTGTGTTCTAGATCACCAGAATGAAATGGTAGAGGGTCCACAGGAGGCCTGGGACCCTTGTCTCCTCAACTTGAAGCGGTCAGGAAGCACGCTGGCCCCTCAGTAAAGACTGGGCAAACCACCCCAACCTTGCTGTCTAGAGAACTCCATGAGTTCTTAAGGCGTCCTGAAGAACACAGTGGCCCGGGTTCCTGCCCCCCTACCTTCACCTCCCCACACACTCCCTGCCAAGAGCTCCAGTAACCTGGGCAAACAGACCAGGCCCCCAGGGTGTTCTCGGTCTAACTGAGAAGGCAAAACACAGACATAAAAGACTTAAGAATACAGAAAAACAAGGGGGAAAGAAAATAATTTTCTTTCAAAGGAACTCATATGTGCAGAGGGATCATGAGGTGATCTAAGGAATCCACATTCCACAGGGTTAATCTGGGGAGACTTTCTAGAGAGAGTGGTGATGGGTAGGGCTGCCATTTAGTGTCCCCACGAGTTCTCCCCAAAAGAACCCCCCTCAGACCCTGTGGCCTGACTGACTGGAGAACAGGCATTTTTGCCTGAAACAGTAAATTTACATAACCTCACCATCAGAGCGATGCTCAGTGCGGCTCTGGTTACAACAACAAGGGTTTAAGAACTGGAGAGTCTGCAATGGCAAAGGCAGAGGGGGAAAACAAAACAAAATCCACATGAGGTTTTAATTTTCTTTAGCCACGTGAGAATGGCCCGTAGATCCAGCTATAAATACCCGGCTGCCATTGCCACAAGATGGAAAATCACACACACACACACACACACACACACACACACACACACACACACACAGACAAGTCCCTTCCAACAGTTCATGGGCTCAAGAACACAAATCAATGTTTCTAAGACGATCTGTCTTGGGAAGATGTAGTATTAGACTCCCCCTTGCTAAGTGTCTTGCACTGAGGCCTCCCCAAATATAGCCGACAGGGCTTGGAAGGAAGTTATCCAACAGCCAACACCAAAGTAGAACACGGAGCTGTCCCCACAACCCCAAGACCAAGTCAAAGCCACAAACAGGACTGAGGGAAAGGGTGTTAGGTAGAATTGCTTAGAAGGAAGTAAAGAGCACCCTGCTTGACCCAGGACACCTTGCGTAGGGTTTCCTAAAAGCAGGGCCTGAGACAGGCTTGTAATGTATGTCATATATTGAAGCTGTGGTCTTAGGAGAAACCAGGAATGGAAGGAGGAAAAGAGAAGAGGGCAGAGGAATGACCTGGCACGAATGTGGTTTTTGGAGAGATCTAGCTTCATCTCTGTCCTATGGGGAGCTCTGCAGGGGAACCCCACTGCCACATTGCCCCCCCCCCCACCTGGGGGCGAGGGCATGGGGTTTTTGTACCTTTCTCCCTGGTAGTCATTGGCCACAGAATTCGGGGGAAGCGCAGGGCAAGCAGGGTGTAACTCCTCGTGTAGGAACCACTGCACAAAGGGGTTCAGTAAGTCAAGGGCAACTCACATAGGTGCAAGCCATTAGCTGAGCTCCCAGAGCAGCTGGGGGACCTGTGAAGGACACCAACAGCATCTTCTATATAGGGTCTGTGAGCCCAAGGGCCTTGCTGCTTAGAAGTCATATTTTCTATTGATTGCAAAGGTTGATTTGGTTGGCTGGTTTTATTTTCTTTTGCTTGGGATGCTTTTAAGAATCATCCTGCGGAAGAGAGAGCAAAGGTGTGACCAATGCAGCACACAATGTGAACTTCCCACCTAATACCTCTTCTCGCCTTCTCCCATACTAGTAGGTCCCTGCTTTTTTTTTTTTGAGGCAGCAGCATTCCCAATTAAAAATTGTTCAGCTCCCCCCCCAGACTCCATTGCAGCTTGAGGTCACACTACTTCACAGAGTTTTGGCCAGTTTCTGGAGGGAGCTTTCAGAAAAGCTTGTTAAAGAGAGCTTGGCATTCGCTCGTATGCACTTTTTGTACCTTGTCTTTCTCTTTATTCCTGCCTGGAATGCAGATGTGAAGCTAGAAGCAAGGCAGCCATCTCGTAACCATGAGGCAACGAGCACAAAGACAAAAGTCTCATTCGAAAGAAGGCTGATGTAGAGAGATAGAGGGAGCCTGGGTCTGTGATGACACTGTGGTGTCACTCTGCCAACTCTGGACTATGCTGGACTCGTATAAAAAAAATAAGAACCCTACTTGATGGAGTCACTTAAGTCAGCTTTCTATCCCATGTAGTTGAACACAAATTCTAACTGATACATGCTTCAAAACACCGGTCCTATGGGGTATCCCAGGGAAAAAGTCTTCTCCAGATAAATAAATTGAGAGACTACTAGTTTAAACAATGGGAAACCTGTCTTATGGCTGCACTGCTTCTCTGGATGCATGGTCCTGTGTGGGCGAGGGCAGGGACAATGCAGGAACACTGCTTGCATTTCTTGAATCACAGAACTTCTCTCCCTAGGGCCACTGTGTGAGAATCTGGTGTTTTGTCAAATGCAGTTTGGGAAATGCTAGACTACATGACTTCTTCTGATTTCCTTCCTTCTGAACATTTCATGATTCCCCACCTGGAGGGGACCAAGTAGATGGTCAGCCCCACAGTGGCCTTGGCGTTCACCCTCCATGGGACATAAGTGCTCATCAAAGAATTGAGGCCTGTGGAGTTGGTTGGAAAAGGGCAATGAAATAGATAAACTAAAAGACTCAAGGAGGGGACAAGTCTTTTAGAATTTTGAGTACTCGTTCCTCTTTCCAAGCAGCGATTAGCACTTGCCTCCAGGAATAATAATAATAACAATAATAATAATAATAAATGATGTTGAGACAGCCAGCATTTATTGAGCATTTATTACACACCAGGCACCATATTTCACATGGATGCTCCCATGCAACCGTCACAATTGCCTAGTGAGAAAAACACCTTTAGTTTGCCTACTTTGCAGATGAAAAACCTAAAGCCTCTCAAGAGATATCAAATGTTTATCTGGAGTCACTCAGCTACTACCTGACAGAACAGAGACTCTCGACCCCCAAAGCCCACCAACTTCAATGACTCCAGTTCCTCCACCTTCCTTTGCCAAGCACACATTTTGTTTATATACTGCGAACTTCTGCATGATACTTCTGCAGGTGTCCCTGTGAATTGGGTGCGTACATCCTGATTGACAGACCAGACTGGGAATTCTCAAGGGCAGGCCCTGTACCCCCATGGGCTCGGATATATTCTTTTCTCCTTTCTCTGTACATTGCCACAGAATTTTGAGACCATGTCTCCACCATGCTGGGCCACCCAGTCAAAGCTGCCTCTCTGACATTTATCACGGACTTCATGGGAGGTAAGATGTACTCAAGTGAGCCTGAGGGTGAGGGTAATGAATGGCGCAGGTGGAGGCGGAACCAAGAGGCAAACTCTGGGATGGTTAGCTCCAGCTAAGTGCATCCTCGGTTCCACATGCGTATCCGTCAGGGTGCTTAAGACCAGTATCGTGTGTCGTATGGATTGGGTTCACACCAGGTCTCAAGTCCCCAGCCTGCCACCTGAGACCACCAAGCTCAATCACATCTTCCATTCTCTGGACTGGAAAGTATTCGGAACATGATAAATAGCCAATCCTCAAGCCTCATTCAAAACATCATCCTTTATACAGAACAGAATAAAATACCTGATCCATAACCACAAATATCAGTTCCTTTCCTCCCAGACCCCTTTCCTGGCTTACCCACATAAGCCTCCTGGAGTCGACCAGTCCAAAAACAGCCCAAACTGCCCCAAAGCTTGGATCACAGGGGACTCCCCATCATTCCTGGTCTGTCTAGTTACACAAGAATGCCCACGACACATCCAAGGCTCTGTCTCTTCTCGGTTTTCCCCTTGACCTCCACTCCCTGTCCTTCTCTGCCATGCTCCTGCCCAGGGGGCCAACCTCTCCAGAATGCATCACCCAGATTCCTGGGCTTCAGTGCTCAGTGGGATTTGACCCACGGACAGCAACTGCAGGGGACTGGTGGGTGGAAGGAGAGAGACCTTGGGCGCTTATTCCAGTATTCCCTTTCTGCTGTCAGTGGTGGTGCTCCTCTAGAGCCACAACTGTCAAGGGGCCCTAACCCTTGAGCTTCAGCTGGAACAGGGCTCTGATAACACATTTCTCCCCCTGGCCCCGTCAGGCACAGGGCTGTTAACATCTTCCTGCTGTTGCTCATCCCTGGGTGTCTCATCATCTCCTCTAGGACCTTCTCTCTCTGAAGATAGTCCTCTCATTACATTCATATCACTTAAACCAATTTGGGAGTGCCAACTGTTTCCTGCCCAGAGCCCGACTGATACAGACTCCCATGTACATTCTCAGAGCCACCATCTACCCAGGACTTGCTCCCAAGAGTCCCAATTTTGTGTGATTTTCTTCCTTTTAATTAAGGTGAATTATACGATGTATAAATAAACAAGAGGCAGGGAAGAAAGCCATCCCCAGCCTTAGGTCCATAGCAAGCACCACAGCAGCCAGATGAGGGGCTCACTGTTGCAGAACTGAGCACCGAGGTTCATGAACCTGGTCAAGGACAGAGGGCTGCACAATACGGGACAGGGCACTCAAGGCCAGCACAGTCTGTGTCACTTGGATTGGGCTCGGACCAGATTCCAAGGGAGAGGGGGCTGGAACAAAGAGCAAGGCACATAAAAGAGCTGAATCAACTGGGTTTCAATAAGCACCCAGAGAAGAGGCCAGTGTGGCTTCATTGTCCAGTAAAAGAAAGGGAAGCAATTCCTGGCGGTGGGCACTTTCCCACTTTGGGGAAGGATGTTTGCAAGAGGAACAGAGCAGTGGCTGTATTTAACCAAAATCAGAGGGATAGCAAATTTCACCGAAACCAGGCAGCTATGATGGGAGAGACAGATCCTTTCACCCTGGGGCAATGAGAAATACTAGAGACTGTTGGTCCCATGTCCTTATCACAAGGATGTCAGGATGACAGTTGTGGCCACTTGCCAGCACATGTAAGAAATCCCAGGAACTCTCGAGGAAGGGGTGGGATGAGAGAAGGCTCTAGCGATTTTCTATATGGAAAATCAGCCAGAGAGTTGATGTTTGGTTTCTTTTAGCATGACCCCATTTTGCATTTTACTAATATATCAAAATATGATCCCAACAAAGCCACCTATCAGAAAAAAAAAAAAAAAATAGGTCATGATCTGTAACTCAAAACCAGGGATTACCACAGGGCCCAGGGTAGATGTCCGGAGAACAGCCCCTTTGAAGATGATCACATCTACGTAAAATTTCCCAGAAGAACCTGGAGCAAACAGGAAGCACCCTCCTATTCTCTCTTCAAAGTGTCTATTTGCCAACAGGCAGAGGAGACAGGGTAGGAGTCTGTGCCCATTTTAAAAAATTAACCCTTTTAATTAAAAAATATTTTAGCTATCTAAAGATATAGATAGTAATAAACATTCGTGTAGCCATTACTCAGTATAAGAGAGAAAATATTCCACATATAAATGGAGCCCCTTCTTACCCCTCCCTGGTCTTCCTGTCTGACTTCCCTGGAGGGAGCCACTTTTCTGAATTTACTGGTTATTCCAAACATGTGGGGTTTTTTTAATGTTTATTTATTTATTTTGAGAGTAAGAGAGAGCATGAGTGGGGCAGGGGCAGAGAGAGAGAGAAAGAGAGAGAGAGAGAGAGTGAGAGAGTGAGAATATCCCAAGCAGGCTCTACGCTGTCAGCACAGAGCCCAACACGGGTCTCAATCCCAGAAACCATGAGACCATGATCAAAGTGGAAATCGAGAGTGGGACACTTAACCTACTGAGCCACCCAGGCACCCCACCAAACATGTTTTTATACTTAATTATACATGTAAATATTTATAAGTAAAATATTATTTTGTATGATATTAAATTCAGTATGAATGACATCCTTCCATAATTTGCTTTTGCATTCAACATTACTTCCACTTAATATTATATCTCACTAGCACATCCGTTCATCTTCTCACTGTAATGCATAGTATTCCATTATATGTACATATCAAACTCTAAAGAGTTGGTCTTCTGGTTGACAGAAGTTTGGGTTGCTTTCTAACTCTTAAAAACCATGCTGTGCTCTCTTCCTCCCTGGCTGCCTAAAGCTCGACCGCCATCATGAATGACACAGTAACTATCCAGACCAGGAAGTTCATGACCAACCGACTACTTCAGCGGAAACAGATGGTCATCGATGTTCTTCACCCCGGAAAGGCAACAGTACCTAAGACAGAAATTCGGGAAAAACTAGCCAAAATGTACAAGACCACACCAGATGTCATCTTTGTATTTGGATTCAGAACCCATTTTGGAGGTGGCAAGACAACTGGCTTTGGCATGATTCCTTGGATGATGCAAAGAAAAATGAACCCAAACATAGACTTGCAAGACATGGCCTGTATGAGAAGAAAAAGACGTCAAGAAAACAGTGAAAGGAATGCAAGAACCGAATGAAGAAAGTCAGGGGAATTGCAAAAGCTAATGTTGGTGCTGGCAAAAAGAAGTGAGCTGGAGATTGGACAACAGAAGGAGTAAAGAGGCTGCAGGAACTATCTGGTGATTGTGCAGATTTTTCATGAGAGGATTAATAAACTAAGAACTTAAAAAAAAAAAAAAACATGCTGTAGAGAATATTCCCGAACACAGCTCCTTTTCATAGGTATTAGACTTCCTCTAGATTTACCTAAGAATGAAACTTCTGGGTCATAGGGCAAGTACATCTTTAATTTTACTAGACAGTACCTAATTGCTCTCCAAAGTATACACAACGTAACCCCCTCCATTAGTGAATGGGTGTTATCTCTGGTTCTAGATCCAACACGAAGAGTGTAATTCAGAGGAGGGGGGGATCTGGTAAGTGTGAAATGATGTCTCCCTGTGATTTCAATATATGGTAGGCCTTTGATTCCCAGCAAGGTTGAACATCTTTTCCTATGCTCATTATTCTATAGCATCACTGTACTGTTAGAACTACACTTGCATGCTTTGAAAAACCAAAGAAAATTTTCTTTTAATTTATAAAAGTTTGAACAAGTTGAAGTTCATCACTTCCTCATTGGAAATCTCGGGAGAGGCAGGAGGAGCTGTGGATGTAGGCAGAGGGAAGACTGCCTTTTGCATACTGGCTTTGAGGCCGGGATTTTTCAAATGAGCCCTAACTTCAGAGATAAAGCACATGAAGCAGAACTCCAGTAATCCCTGGGCAAGTTGGAGAACACATCTTTTTAGACCTTGTCAACGTTGTCCAGGAAAAGTTTAGCATGCTTTCACGGTGCCCTTCGCCCGTAAGAGGCACACTAGGTGGACACCACAAATGAACTGAAGGAACCAGAGGAACCATCGGTCCATCTTTCTGCTGCAGGAAGTACCATGTACTTACCATCCCAACAGATCAAATCACTCCTCTAATAACAGAGGCCTGGAAGGAGATTTCACAACTTCCTGACATTCCCAAACACTCTTAAATGGAATCTGAGTTAATCCACTTTGAACACCTCCCTCTCATAGCATTGATGTCATGGAATAGTACTCTTCGCTTCTGGATCTTTCCTTGACAACACTGTTAGTACGTTGAGGACTCCTCTTAATACCTCCTGTCCCTGGCACAAGGACAGATGAAGTAGTTTGGAAATGCAGGAGGGCAGGGACTGTATCTTATTCAACTTCAAAGTTTCAGGAGGCATTTGATTATGTTTCTTAAGGGAAAGCGTTTCTTCCACACTAAATCTTTTCCAAGCCGGAAGACCAGAGTAAACATGGAAATAAGCCCTCTCGCTCAGAGCACAGAACTCTAGAAAATACCTTGGGATGCTTCTTCTCCATGAAGCCTTCCCTGACATCCCCCACCTCAAAACAATCCCGCCTCCTCTGTGACTGCATTGGTACCACACTGTGCCTAGTATTCCCATGGAAAGCAAATTATCTGGCAAACAGCAATAATAAAGAGGGACAGAGTACACACCGTGTTCCAGGAACTATTCTAAGTACCTTACGAGTACTAATTTTGTCCTTCTTTGGGGTAAATACTATGACTGTCCCCGTTTTACTCAGTTTTGAGGAAGCTGAGTCTCAGGGAGGATATAGTTCTGGAAGTGGTGGAATTTAAATTTGGACGCTAGCAATTTGACCCCAGAATCTACACTAGGAGCCACCAGGCTACACCAAAGCCACTCCTGGCTAGACGTACATAAGCGAGTCAGCGCTTCTCGCTGTTGTTCTTGGTGAAAATGCAGCTGTGCACTTCATGAGAAATTAATTACCCTTTGCGTCCTTATCTCTGACACCCACATCAAATCCCCAAGGCCCTGAAGAATTTGCTGATCCCATCCTTGTTTATTAACGAGAGCTCCAGGTCACATGGGCTTGCCATACACGCACCGTCTGCCTCACTTGAAAAGACGGAGGCCCCGGCGGCGGCGGGGGGGTGGGGAGCGAACCTTGCTCACAGCACCCCCTCAGCACGCGGTGACTTACACCAGCGCTTCTCAGATGATTGTTGAGCCACCGCCACCACTGATAACTATGAGTCACCAGGCGCTTTGTACTTGTCGTATCCCCTATGCCACAGACCCCCTTCACTCCTATGCCACAGGTATTACTGGCATTTTCATTTCACACATGATGAAAACCCCAGGCTCAGAAAGGCCAAATTGCTAAATCCCTTCTCTAAGGAAGTTCTGCTAATTAGTGGATGCTATCAGAATAGATTAGACACTCAAACCTAGACTCCCCACAACACAACATCTTTTGCTACTCATTAAGTTGGTATCTTTTATTTTTCTTCTTTGCCTGTATGCACATCCGTACACACAACTAACTTCTCTTCCTGGACCAGTGGACTAGGGGTCAGATCAAAAAAAAAGAGGGAAGAGGGCACCTGGATGGCTCCGTCGGTTAAGCATCAGACTCTGGATTTCGGCTCAGGTCATGATCTCACAGTCGTGAGATCCCGCCCCACATCAGGCTCCATGCTGAGCCTTGGGATTCTCTCTCTCTCTCTCTCTCTCTCTCTGTCTCTCTCTCTCTCCCTCTGCCCCTCCCCACTCTCAAAATAAACAAAGATTTTTTTTAAAAGATGTTCCATGAACTGTGAATGAATGAAAGAATGAATGAGCACATGGAGTAATGATATAAGTATTCCCTGGGTGCTAACTCTGTGCCCGTCACCCAGCTAGGTGCCACAAATACCACAGTGACTAAAGCACAGCCTTAGCCTTCTGGGAGTTTCTAGTCTGTTACCACATGCATCTCAGCGGTAACTAGATCTGTGAAAAAATTCACCTTGTCAGAGCCTAGTCTGAGCAAGGAATGGTATGCAGAAGGGAAGAAAGCCAGGCGCTGTTTTAGCATCAACAGAGGAGACTAGAAGCACATCGCATGGGGGCAATCTCCAGACACACAGTGTTCTGAAAGAGTTAAAGAGAACCTGTAGGCCCCACTGATCAGGAGAGCAATGCCCACTCAGGTTCCCAGAGGGTGAGCCTATGTCCCAGTTGACCCGGGACACTTACCCAGACAGCGCCAACGGATGCCTGCCTCCCCAGTGTCCCCTCCAGTGACCCTTTCACTCTTGAACAGGCCCTGGTTTAGACAGTAAATTACATGGTCGTCCTTGCCTTCCAGGAAATTTATGACCTTTTCCAACAGCCCCTGGGCAGGAAAACAATTTGGCTTCTCAAGGTCATTGAGCTGGCTTCTTTCTGCTCCTTTGTTACAGAGTGTCTCCTCACAGCCACCACCCTGCAACCGGCCCAGGCTCAAGGGTGCCACGCCCCGCATCGGTGCCCATGTCTCTGTCCAGTGTTCACACTGAAGCCCAAACTATTCACCATCAGATCCCAAAACGTAGGAACCTTAAGTCCAAGGACATCTGTCTTATATCCTGGCTCTGAAAATTTCTTCCTGTGTGATCTTAGACAAGCCACTCCACCCCTCCGAGCCTCAGTTTCCTCATCTATAAGAGAGAGTAACAGCACTCATCTCATCTCATGGGATTATTGCAGGAAGTAGAATGAGTGAAAAAACCCAGCACAGTGCCTCATATACAGGACGCACCTGCCTGCAGCAGGCTTTCTGGAACACGTGAGCTCTCGGACATAAAGGGCACGGATAACATGAACACCTCAGGAAGCCCAGTAAATGACTGGGCCTCAGGCCCCGGCCTTACCAAGCTGGAACTGCTTCTTCCTCTTTACAGAACATGGAAAACATGGCACAACCACTTCGTAAAACTGACGGTACCTCCTGAAGCTGACCACACACGTTCCCTGGGATCCAGCATCTCCACTCCCCGGACGTACCAACGGGAATGCACCCATGGGTTGACCCAAGGACAAGTGCACAAATGCTCACAGTGACACTGTCCGCTAACCGCCTCAATCTTGGCAACCAGCCATATGCCCATCAACAGAAGGGCGGATGCATCAAGTGTGTGACGGTCACATAATGGAATGCTACACGACAGTGACAATGAGTGGTCTACACAACAACACTGCGCTGAGCAAAAAGAGCCAGACCCCAATGAGTACACACCATATGATTGCATTTATAGGACGTTCAAGAATAGGCAAAACAAGGGGCGCCTGGGAGGCTCAGTCGGTTGAGCATCTGACTTCAGCTCAGGTCATGATCTCATGGTTTGTGGGTTCGACCCCCACGTCGGGTTCTGTGCTAACAGCTCAGAGACTGCAGCCTGCTTCGGATTCTGTGTCTCCCTCTCTCTCTGCCCCTCCCCTGCTCATACTCTCTGTCTTTCTCAAAAATAAACATTAAAAAAAAGAAGAACAGGCAAAACTAATCAACTGCGTTGGAAGTCAGGATTATGGAAGGGGAGTAGCCAGAAGGAGGCATGGGGGCTTCTTAGCCCAGAGACAGTTGGGAGGCAGGGGCTTTAGAATATTCTGTTTCTTGGGGCATCTGGGTGGCTCAGTTGGTTAAGCCGCTGACTTCGGCTCAGGTCATGATCTTCCACTCCGTGAGTTCGAGCCCCATGTCGGGCTCTGTGCTGACAGCTCAGAGCCTGGATCCTGCTTCGGATTCTGTGTGTGTGTCTCTCTCTCTCTCTGCCCCTCTGCCTCTCATGCTCTCTCTCTGTCTCTCTCAAAAATAAATAAACACTAAAAATTAAAAAAAAAAAGAATATCCTGTTTCTTGATCTGGATACTTACTACACAGGTATGCTTAGTGGGTGAAAATCCATTGGGCTACATACTTATAAACTGCATTTTTCAGTCATGTTGAACATCAACAAAAAGTTATAAAAACTTTAAAATGCAAAATGTATTTCTTTTTGTGGTACAGAGTAGATCAGACTAAGTAGCACACTGAGCAAAGCCAGTCAGATATTTTACTTAATAATATAAGTAAAGTGTTGCTCCCCCCAACCCTACAGCTCTGTGCCGGGCACCGTGCAGGGTGCTGGGTGAACAGGGCTAATGAGACTTGGTGGCTGTCCTCCATCATCATCATCGCTAACATTTCTTAGTGTTCCCTATGTGTCAGCCCTGGTGTCATGGCTTCTTTTTTTTTTTTTTTTTTTTTTTTTACCAAATCATGCATGAACTTTATCTTTATCACAACCTATTTTACAGATGAGGAAACTGAGGCCCAGAGAGGTAAAGTAACTCACGCACGACGTCACAGCTAGCGAGAACTGGAACCTGAATCTGAACCCAGGGGCTGTGCCCATAAATCCGGTCTATCGGCTCTGGTAGCCCCAGCTTTCACTTAGACAGGCACAGACATCAATAACATGACCCATTCAGGGCCGCAGTGATGGGGAATCATCATCTGTGTGTCTAGAAAAGGCAGTTCCTAACTCTGGGCAGCTCCTAGCCCAGTGCCACATGACAGGTAACAGACTGATAAATATGTTGACAGAGATTAAAAAGAAAAGGGTTAAAATGGCCTGGCCCTACTACTGCCCCAAGTCCACAGAAACTCTGAGTTTGCTTCAAGCCACCTTTGGCGGTGTGGGAATACTGACCCATCTTCCTGCTGACATGGAGTTTACTCCCTTCCCTTGCCACCTGGTCCTGGGACCTTGAGGCTGGGGAACGCGGTGTCTGGGAGGAAGTGAGGGAGGGTTGACACTGCCCTCCAGGAATGTGGTCAGACATTGAGCTGTGAGTCTAGGTCCCTGAGTCGGGCACACGGTGCATCCATCACACAGGCAAGCTTTGCTTTGGCACGCGGGCAGGCCATCAGTATCTGTGACCCGAAAGGCTGAATATTCAACACAGCACCAAAGGTTGCCCCCATGCTTAGGACAAAGCAGAAAGAAACAAACACTCCCTAAGGGCAAATCAGATCTGGCAGAGACCCATGCCGGCATGACGTGAATACCTATGTGATATGGGGGCAGGAAGGCAGCCTCCCAGTGGACCAGCAGGGTTCTTGAGACTGCGCCCCTCAGTATTATAGAAACACTGGCAAGATGCAAAGGAATTCCCAAAGGTCAACTTGTCCAGTGCCCCCCGTCTCCAGACAGGATGGCAACAAAGCCATCCTGAGCTTCTACACAGATACACCTACATCTGAGCTTCTACACAGATACACCTACACCCATCAGCCCAGCATGGGGAGGCGGGGGCAAATGAAAATTTGGCAGTAAAAATTAAAACATTTGCTCAGTCTATTCAGTTAGGACACCACCTTATTTGTAAGGAAACCTAGTTGGGTCTCACCTAGAAAACACACAGAATAGAGCACAAGAAAAGAATGCACTGTGTCATATTCTAGAAATAATGGACTAGAAAGTAATGGACTGCTCCAATGTGGAATTTAAGATACAAAACAGATGATCATAAGGGAAGGGAAGCAAAAATAATATAAAAACAGAGAGGGAGGCAAACCATAAGAGACCCTTAAATACAGAGAACAAAGTGAGGGTTACTGGAGGAGTGTTGGGTGGGGGGTGGGCTAAATGGGTGAAGGGCATTAAGGAGGATGCTTGTTGGGTTGAGCACTGGGTGTTATATGTAGGGGATGAATCACTAAATTCTATTCCTTAAATCATTATTACGCTAGATGTTAACTAACTTGGATTTACATTAAAAAATGCAAAATACAAAAATACAAAAAAGAGAAAAGAAAAAAGAAAAAAGAATGGGCTGCTCCAAAACAAGTTCATATGAAGTAGTCAATATTTCTGGAGCAGGCAGGGGGTTCTCTGGAAGGGCTCTTGAGGTCATCATCTCACCACGCAGCCTCAGTCAACCCCATGTGGAGCCCTGAAGCTGGGATGCCCTTCAGAATCTTCCCACATTGGTCTAGAGGGGCCAGGCCTTCATCACGCCCATCAATCATTGGATGCAGGTGACCCAAGAGAGGAGTGTGGGCAGGAGTGATGATAGGCAGGGCAACTCTCTTCAGTGGGCTGACCACTGCCAGCGCCACCCGCCACTGGGGTCAGGCCAGAGCGAGGGTCAGGGTGGCACAGTATATGCCCGCTACTCAGAGATTTGGCCCCAGGTGATCTGAGTGTAGAGTCTTCACGCCTGACCATTAAATTACACTGCCTGATTTGTTCCATCGGGACGGTTCTCCCATCTAATGGATCGGTCTTTGACATTTTCTACTGCCTTCCTGCATGGGCAGTGATGGAGGAGAACCAAGCAGGGAAGGCTAAACTGATGAGAAGGTGGGGGGTTGGCCACAGGGCCTGATGCCCAATAGCTTTCCCAGGGGACAAACGAGGCCCACACAAAACGTGCACTCATATCCCAGATGGTCGCCAGGGCTAGGTACATCAATCACTCAGCCTGAGTGCCAGAATGCAGCTTTCCTGGGTGATGGATGCTTGATATGTCAGACGCAAGGACCCAAACTGGTGATCATCAGGATGAAACCATGTTTAATAACTGACTGATGTTAAAATAAATAACCCCACAAGAATGGCATGATCTCAAATATATAGAGCCGTGGGTGTCTTGGCCTAAAGAAATCAGACAAAATAAAAAGAAGTTTGATGCATTGCAGGGATAACCTTGATAGATGCTCAAGGGGAAGAAAAGTATGCTGCAGAGTAATGTGCAGCTAGACTCAGTTTCATGAAAAACATTCAAACAACAGCCGCTATGCCTGAATACACACCTGCAGGTATTTGTATGAACAAGGGAAAAGACAAATATAATCCTAGGCTATTGACATTAATTGCGAGGGTGTGGAGAGGGGGTATTCACTTTCCACTTGTCTTTTTGTATTTCTAGATGATGCCCATTCACTTGTTTAAGTAAAAATTATTCATAATTTGGAAAAATCAAAGAATATGCTTTTTAAAGTATCAGCATCGTGTCATGTGCATAGTGGGGTCCCATATAAAAGTATTATTTCATTTTCTCTCCCCCCTCACCTCCATCAGGGCAGCTCCTAGTTGTCCACTAGGGGTTGATCAAAAGGCCGAGATTTTTCTGCGCCCTCCCCTTAATCATTAGAAGAGAACTTTATCTTAATATTCTTCCACACACAATATGCATCTGCCATCAAAATAAATCTGCCACTAAAATCTATAAAAATTATGCAACATGTTCTGTAGTCAAATGGCGATGCTGACCATAGCAAGCCAACTCCCAATTATCTTGGCACATATACATGGAAAGCCCAGAGAAGCCAAAACCCAACTTTTCACCACATCTGCCGACAAGAAGCCAAAGGCTTGGTTTTATGTTTCTCTCATCTTTCCCTGTCCCTGGCTACTCCTCAGGAGAGGTGTTCCAGAGGGCAAGAACCAACAGAGAGTACAGAGATGGTCCACAAAGGGTCCACATAGTCTATAAACTGGGTGGTTCTATATGGTTGACTATGGGGATTTGTTCTTGCAATCCCATTAGTACCTGGGCAAAGCCCTACTCTTTCCTCAAGAGTTAATTCAGAAATCACGGAGTTGAACCAAGGGTGTAATTGACATTGTTGGGCTACCAGGTGTGGATTCAACAAGGCAATTTGACTTTTATGAGCTCCAAACATGTAGAAGGCATGAAGGAGACTCAGTTCTTCCTTGCCTGCTAATGCAATGTGTTAAATGTTATGACAGAGCTGTGTGCCATGTTTGTGGGAGTGAGGAAGAAGGAGTGATTGGGGCAGGCGGGGAAAGCCTTGCAAAGGGCATTACAGGGGGAAGCAGACACCTGAGCAAGCCTGGCAGGACAAGTGGACCAGGAAGACAAGGACTGAGGAAGGTCCTTTCAGGTAGACAGAACTATGAACAAGGATACAGAGGTAGGATATGCTTGTGACCAGGTTAAGTGCAATAAAACCAAAATTATCCCCTGGAGGAATGATGGGACTTGCTGGTCGACACAGCAGCCAGACATTCAGGAGCATCGCACTAACACACCCGGGGGGCCTGGCCTGACCTGTGCCATCTTAAAAGGACACCCGTTGGGGCGCCTGGGTGGCGCAGTCGGTTGAGCGTCCGACTTCAGCCAGGTCATGATCTCACGGTCCGTGAGTTCGAGCCCCGTGTCGGGCTCTGGGCTGATGGCTCAGAGCCTGGAGCCTGTTTCCGATTCAGTGTCTCCCTCTCTCTCTGCCCCTCCCCCGTTCATGCTCTGTCTCTCTCTGTCCCAAAAATAAATAAACGTTGAAAAAAAAAATTTTTTTAAAAGGACACCTGTTACCTCCGAAACCAGTTTTTCTTCATCACCCCAGCTCATTATCTTTGCCTACCACATCCCTTACTCTGCCTGTAATCCTGGCTTTGGATTTTGACTTTAATCTAGTTCGTTTCCTTTCACTTGGTTAATTGCCAGAAACTACAACCATTACAGCGAGAGCTAACATTTGTTGAGTGCTTCCACGAGGCCAGGGGCTGACGATCCTCTCAACCATCCTGCGAGGGCCGTATTATTTATTATCATCCCCCTTTTTCAGGTGAGAAAACAGACTCAGAGAGGTAAATAATATGCAAGGTCTTAAAACAGGTAAGGGGGCGCACCAGGATGCAAGCACAGGTTTGTCTGATTCTAGAACCCACATTCTGGACCACCATGCCGTCATGTCCCTCCCTAAGATATACTCTCTGTTCATGTCTGAGATTCAGAGCAGGAGCCATCAAACTTCTTCTGTTAAAGGGCCAGACAGTAAATATTTTTGAGCCATACAGTCTCTTTCACAACATTCAACTCTTGCCCTTTTAGCATGACAGCAGCCAGAGAGAATACATAAACAAATGTCATGGCTGCATTCCAATAAAACTTTACTTATAAAACAAGGCCAGCAGTCTGGATTTGGCTGTTGAAACTCCTGGCTCCTAATCTACAGTAGTTTGTTCATTCTTTCATTCAATTAGCCAACAATTACTGAGTGTCTACCTTGTACCCAGCACGACCCCAGGTTAGGGGGATACAGGGAACACCACACAAGTGCCTGCCCTCATGAAGTGTAATCTAAGCAAAGAGTTGGCTCTGTGTGTGTGTGTGTGTGTGTGTGTGTGTGTGTGTGTGTGTGTGTGGAGGGGGGTGGTTTACCCATGCCTGCTACCCTGAATATTAACCTTGGGACCCTTCACTCTTTCCTTAGACCTTAGGCTCTCTCACTCACACTTCAGATCACTTGGGGAGCTTACAAAACTGTCAATGCCTGGGCCCCACTCCCCAGAGATTCTAATTTAATTGCCATGGGGTGGGCCCAGGTTTTGACATGTTTACAAGCTTCCCAGGTGATTCTAAGGTGCAGCCAGGGATGCAACAGAACTGCTTGGGCAGCTATTGCCTTCCCGTTTCTTCCACTCACTTACGGTGTGAAAGAGGGGAAGTCCTTTAAGCTCTCAGATTCTGAGCTGTAAAACAGGGTGCAGGCCAATCTCATAGGATTATTCTAAGGATGAAATGAGGCCACATGCCTTTCAAACTGTAGGCCGTTACATAAATGTAAGGTACTATTGTTACCGTGTCATTATTATTCCGTTTTAATGGTAGGTACTGCCTCAATGACTTCTCTCCCCAGTTTTGACTTTGATTCTTTGAACCAAGACAGCGTTTGGGATTTCTAAAACAATCTGTATGGAGGGTTCGCTAATAGCCCGGGTTCATGGGTCAGTGAGCTGGTGGCCTTTCCTTTCTTCCAGGAGAGGATCACATGGGGCTATTTGTTTGACATGGGGAACACTGATCTGTGCCGCCTCACTTTTGTATTAAAGGTCTCCATCTCCAGGCTGAGATAGCTGACCTTTGAGCACTGATGTTAAGCCCTGAATAAGTAGCTTATTTGCTTTGACTCATGGACAAATGTCCAAAGCCATGCACTTTCTTAAGCTTAGAACCAGAGAGGGAGAAGGCACTAACATTTTGCTAAGCTCCGAGCACTTTGCTAGATCTTTCCCATATATATTTCATTTTCAGTACAACCCTGGGAAGTAAAAAGAGTCATTGTTTTCATTTGACAGATGAAAAAGGATCAGAAACAATGCATTTCTTGGAACCTGGGGATTCCAGAACTCAAACCTGGGTCTACTTGATTCAGAAGCTCCTTCCACTGCATGGCAAGGCATCCTACAAATAACTCAGCTCCCCTCTGGCCAGGACTCAGAGATAGAAAACTGCCTAAAGTTTATTTTTTCTAGGTTTTTTTTTTCCCTTTGCTCTTTTTTTTCTGTGTACAGGAGACCAAGAAAGAACCCCACGACACCTGTTAACACCCATAGTCTGATAAACCTTGCACATTACTAGCATAACGACACATACAAATCCAAAGAAAAAGCAATCCCCCTCTGCACAGCATCTTGACAGTGCAGTTTTATAACCTCATAATGAAACAAAAAACAAACAAACCAAAAAATGTGAGAAGGGAGCTGGAGAAACAGATACTGCCAGGAGCGAGGAATTCACTGATCCCCCGATCTGGGCCATCTCAAGAGAAGTTGGCCACTGGCTGAGCCTCTGAAAAGTCATCCCAGGCCACAGTTAAAGAGAGAGCTTGAACAAAACAGAAACAAATGTGATCTTCAACATCTTAAATGTCAACTTGAAGGATAACTTAGAAGCTCTGCGATGGGCCATGAGAACCTGCAGCTGCCCTCTCCAGTACTGTCCGATGGACTAGCCAACTCCCCAAGACAGTGTATCAACCGGGGGCAGCCGCCCCACCCCATATGCCCCGGAGATGCTTACGGATAGCTGAACGTCCATACTTTACAACCCATCGGAGTTGGCTGCTTAATCAACCTCCGACCTCAGGCTGGTTCTACAAGACTCACCTGGTTCTCGAGCTTCCTGCCCCGCCCCCGCCACACACATACAACCTTCTCCCTCCTGAGAGATCTCCACCACAGAAGTGGTTTCCAGATCAGATACTCAGGATGCCTGCTACCTTCTCCCACATGCTCACGCAGGCTCACTCTACTGGTCACCTTCTCTAGAGGGCAGAAATACGGGTAACCTGGGCCCTAGGACTGCCACCCACTGGCCCTCAATAATGGAAAACAGGTGGCCAGAGCTGGGGAAAGGTCCTTTCCCCAAAACCTAGACTCCCGATGGCTGAAAAATGAAGAGATAAAATTATGCTATCCCCTTTATCAAGGATCTACAACATCACTAGCTCTGTTCTTAGTTCTTTTCCATAAATATCATTTTTGTAATAACCTTGTGGGGTAATTATCCTCCTTTTACAGATGAGGAAGCTAAAACGCAGAAGGAAAAAGTAACTTATATGCCAGGTTCCTAATTCTCTCCCAGGGCAATTTTCTCTGAGGTCTGCACTGTTTCCATCTTGCCAGGGTATACCTCAAGTCCAGCGCCAAAGGACACAGGATCCCCAAACACAGAGGCTCTGGCTGTGGAGACCTCCTCTGCTATCAAAGCCCAAGTTGTTCTTCCTGCCAGGTGTGTTTGCCCTTCGGACCTTCAGGGGAGCCTGAGAATGCATCCTCTCTAAATATTCTCATCTCAGAGATGACCCAAGAGCAGGCCAGAAGCTGGAGCTGACAGAAGAAGCAGGGAGATCAGTGGCCTGGGAATTCGACCTGGGTCTGAAGTTGTTGAAATGTCTCCCACAGCAATCCCAGAAAGGTTAGAATCCCACCAACGCTCCAGAAAAACCCCACGCGATGAAAGAGTTGAAAGCCCTCGACTGGCCTGAAGGAGTCTTCTGATGGGACGAGAGTATTTCTGAGAGTCTGTCTCCTCTGGGTCCCCCCTGCCCCTGGGTCTTCAGCCTTCTATTTGCAAATATTGGGAATGAGTGGCGATGTTTAAAATTGGTACTTCCACTGGCTCCACTAAAATCAAAGAAGCCTGTGCCTCATTAATGATTTTGCTGCCTCCCAGCCACCTGCAGGTAGGCATGCCCTTGCCTTTACCCCTGGATCCCAGGCTCTTCAGGAAGGGGCAGAGTCTAACCTGTTTAGTTTCAAAAACTCCGGGGGCGGGGGGTTGGGAAAGCAGACCCGGGAGAGAACATGTTCCCACAGAAAGCAGTAGGCTTTCCACCTCCCCCACACTCACCAAAAGAAAACACATTCACAGGCCTCCCTACTGGTCCTGCCCTCTCCGCCTCCCGCTTCCTGAACTCCTGACTTTTTTCAGAGTTCTAACGCCCAGGACAAGTTTCTCTCCTCTTCTTGTCCTGATGGGGGCACGAGTATTCACTCAGCATCCCAGGATGTGGAGGAACAGTTCTGAAAACTCAGGAGTGAGCATGCAACTAGCCGGCAGCAAGACCATAATAGCCTAGTTGTTTTTTGTAAAGGAAGAACCACCGGGAGTCGGATGCAGCTCCCAGCACAGAGGAGAAATGGGCTGTGTGTGCTGTCACGGCAGAGGCCAGGACCATCCCTGCACAGTGACAAACGAATAAACATGAGCCTGCACGTGCATGCCTCGGTACCCAGCTACCGTTTACGTGCACTTTTGTTTACACGGCCCTTGGGATGGTTTCCTTCTTCTTCATCACATTGAAAGCAAAGACATAACTCCTGAAGCGAAAACGAGTCTATTTCCGACACTGCTGTCTGCTTCCCTAAGGGTCAATTTGTGTAATTTCTAAAATCCACCCCAAATCTCGAACTTCCTGTGGGTCCGTTTTTACATCTAGATTTCCTCCCTGTCCTGTACATTCTCTCATTTTTTTTCCTAGGACACAGGGAGGGTCCAGCAACCTTCCTCCCACCCAAACATTGTAGGCTGGCTCTGTTGCAAAATATAAAACCAGAGACCAGGCTAGGGCAGAGCTGAAAAGTCTCTCGTTGTGGTCACTGGTTCTTGGACCCAACACTGACATCCAGCGATGTGCAGTGGGCCATTCAGGGCTGGTGGACCCACACGGCCTGCACCCCAGCCTCCTATCTGAGAGCACAATCTCCCTCTACTTCCTAGGGAAAATCCATCCCCTCCAGTAGCCCACTTTTCAGAGAAATCCAAGAAACTGACACCAAACCCGGAAGAGGGAGAAGCACTAAACTAAACTTTCCAAAGATGGGAAGTTGCTTTCTTTGCCCTGTAGACTTCAAGGAAAGTCCTCCAGGGAGTGTTCCCTGGAGAGGCGTAATCTGCCTTCCTACCTTCCCAGGAACTTTGCAAATCCACCACAGAGTTGTGGAAAAGTAGCCAAGGCAGAGAGAGAAGAGTTAAATCAAGCCCAGACCTCAGCAATCTGTGTTCAATTTTGATAAAAATCTCTCTCCCTCTCCCCCACCACCCCCCTTCCTCCACCCCACGGTTCAGACATGTCTCTTTATGTTAGGAGCTTGCATCTTGTTTGGGGCACCGCGGCGCTCCCTCCCCGAGAACCAGGCGCGTCCCTCACCTTGGGCACATGTGACAGACGCATCCATCCCTCTCCCGGGGCAGGACCCGACCCAGAACCGCAGTGTCCTGGCCCCACCGCCGCCTCCTCCTCATCCTCCTTACAATTAATTACCTGCCTCCAGACCGGATCCTGCCTTCCTCGATTAAGTCAAAGTCTCATTGCCTGATGTCAGGGCCACAGCAGGAGGCTGGGCGGCCGCCACAGGTGCCGAGGTCCCTGGAGTCAGGACCCCCTTTCTGGGATGCTCCTTCTCTCGCCCAAGGTTCCCCACTGCGGCTGAGAGCAAGAACCTCCCGCTCCCCCTGCCCTGCCTGCTGGCCAGAGGCCAAGTTTGCAAGTGGGAGCTGGGGCTTGGGAAGAGTTAAATCACCCGAATAAAGGCACAAGGCTGAGCCCCGGGAAGAGCCACCACCACGAAGTTGTCAGTTTGGGGGGTACCGGCTAACGTTCGTTGGTCCACTTGTGACAACAAGGAATCCGATTTCAAAGCCACACACAAAAAAAGCATTTCTTTAAAAAAAAAAAAAAAGTTTTCCAAAGACACTTCCTGCGTCCAGATGTGCCAAGACCGACAGACAGACACACACGCAAATCACGCCCCGTACACACACAGACACGCACACAGGCCCCGGGAGCCCCCTCGAGGGCCGCTGGCTCCCGCAAACACTTTGCAGAAACACAACAGGCAGCCCGCGGAGGGGCCGCCTTTGCAGTCCCCTCTCGGCGGTGCAGAGAAAGCAAGGGGGGGAGAAGCGAGGAGGTGCCGGCAGAAAGCGCCCCGCCGCCCCGCCCGGCCCGGAGCGAAGCGGAGCAGAGGCAGGGCCGCGCACTTACTCCGAGGACCCCATGGCGCGGCCGCCGCTCCCCGCAGCCCCGAAGCCGCCGCCGCCGCCGCCGCCGGCCGCCGCTCGCCCCGGCTCCTCTGGGCGCCCCCGGGCTCCGAGAGCGGGCGGCGCGGCTCCCCGCCCGGCCGGCCCGCGCCCCCGCCCGCCCCGCTCTGACGTCAGGCGTCTTGGAGCGGGATATTTATGGCAAGGATACTCTGAACGTTCCCTAGGTAGAGTTCTGATTGCAGTTCCTTGGGATTTGTAATTTTCACACTTTCAGACAGAGAGGAGGGGAGGGAGGCAGGGCGAGCGCGGCCGGCAGGGCGAGGCAGACAATGAGGGTAGCTGTTTCCAACTTTGGCAAGAAGCCTTCCCAGGGCTCCCTCTGTTTGGGAAACAAGTAAGGGTCAAGGAGGCCAGAGTGGCGACCTGGGCAGCGGGGGGGTTTCTGCCCGCTCCTCCCCTGGGGAAGGGGCTGGAAGACCTGGTCTGAGCCGGCCGCGGGGTCAGGTGCTGGGGGATGCCTCTGTTCTCCAAAGTGTGCTCCCGTGGGAGAAGGAGTCCCAGGAAGGTGCTAGGGCCGGGATAGAGATAAATCAGGCAGACCAGAACAGCTAATTAGAAGCCCTGGTCCACACCCTAACAACTTTTCCATTTCTTCTTTGGGAGTGTGTACGTATAAAAAAAAAAAAAAAAAGTTTATTTTTATTAAATTACGTTCCACACTCCCTGCCTCTGTATAGCTTTTCCAACTCAGTGCCAGTCAATTCATCTTACTTTACTGCTTATATAGAGAGTTTGAGCCGTTTACAATAGCTCTTATTCATGCTTTTAAAAAATTGCTTTTAATTTTTTTTTTTCTTCAATGTGATTGTGATCCACCTCTGTGACTGGGACTGGAAATTGCCTCAGTCAAGAGCAACGGTCTCTTCCATGATTGGCACCATCCACAGGGTGAGCATTCCACCTCTGACACCCCCCACAATCCCAGGAGTGTGCAGGCTGATGGTGCCCACACCAGATGATGACCCATGCAGTTTTCTAAGCGTTTAAGACCCGGAACCAGCAATCGTCTGTCCCTCCACCTAGCTAAAGGGGCTTAGGGAAATGGCTTGGCTTAAGGGCCATCTTTCAAGAGTGGAGAAAAAGAGGTCTAATGCTTTATCCTTCGTGATTCCCGAGGATTGGAGAATAAACGTAATTGCTCATGCAGTTCGATAACATAAATGTGTAGGTATCCAACTCCCCTTAAACGGAAAGGAGCACGGATAACCGCAAAGCATCACTAAAAAAACACAACTTTAGTGAACTTTCCATTAGCCCAGATGGGGTAGAGGTGGGGGGGGAGGTGTCTTAACCACAGTTACCGTGCAGCAGGGATTCAAGGAGTTGGAATGTGTTTACCCCTTTGGCAGGAGCTGGTTAGGGCTGATTGCCAGAAGGAGCCAAGTCTTGGGCCTGGGCCTCTTGGTGGGGGACAGCCAAAATGTTTTGGTCCAAGCCACAGAGGGCCCACAGCCCTGCTGTTTGGTCACTGTCAGTTTGCCCTCCTGAGCATAATAGCTCACTGCCACCTCCCTCCATCCCCTTCCTCCCATCAAGGCTCCACTGGCAGGATGAATCCTGCTCTGTAGTAGACATTAAAAATCGGCTTCCAAAAGCCAGTGACGGACCCCTTCTCTAAGGGGTCTACACTAAGGAACTCAGGAAACTGAAGTCTACGATATTCACTGCTCCGGGCTCCCTGGTGCTAGGGATAGCTAAGAAACCCGGTTCTGGCCAGTGAGGCTGGCATGCAGAAGACAAGGGTCAGCTTCCATGAAAACTCTTTAAGAGAAGGTCAGATTCAGGATGGCATGCCCCCTCAACCCCTTGGCACTCCCTATTCCTCTTTCTGCCACTTTTGCTCTTTTGGAAAATGGATATGATGCCTGGAGAGACAGCAGCCATCCTATAACCTTGAGAACAGAAGTCACTCACTTGAGGAGGATGGAGCAGGAAGGTAGGAGTTCCCCTGACTTCTTTTTAGGTGAGAAAAATAAATTTCTATGTGTTTAGATGATTGTTTGAGTCTTCTGTTGTTTACAGCCAAATATAACCTTACTCGACACACTCCCAATCAATTCACCAAGATATGATATAATGTTGGGACAATTCCTGAGCATTAAATTATAGGTATCATGATTATTTTTAATGTGATACTTCGTGTTGGCATAATTCTTTATAGTTTTCAAAGCCTATTCGCATATATCTCCTCTGAACCTCACAATTTTGGGAGCTATCACTATAACTTCCCTTTTCTGTATATAAGAGAAGCCAGATTTGGTAAATATCCTGCCCAAGATCACACAGTCAGCAAGTAAGTTACCTTGAATGCTACCCTAGTTCCTCTGACTCCAATTCTGTGGATTTTCTGCAACATTTTTAATAACACAACAAAAAAAAAATCCAGTGAAGAATCTTTATTCCTACTAAACGGATGTGAATTCTAGTTACTTCAACCAAGATGAAGCAGTTTGCAAATAAATTCTGGAACCGGAATGTGCCGCAGTCCAATTGGGAATTAAGTCCAGTCTTCTGTCTCCCGGGATCCGCATGACCTTCCAGCTACCCTCTGACATCCTGTCCTGAATCCCTGCAATTGCTCTTTCTAAGGTCAGTGACCTTTTGTATGAATCGGTCTTGTCTCTCTTCATTCTCATATCCTTTAAAATGCTTACACCACCCCTTTCTTGAAGCTCCCCTTTCTCAGGGACATCTTCCCGTCACTACAACCTCCTTGTGTGGTTTCTCTTCTCGGTTCTTCCTTCACCTACATGTTGATGCTCCCAGGGAATCTGTCAGTGGCTGTCCTCCTGAGAGTCATGGACTGTCCTTTGAGTTCATCTTCTCTCGCGAATTCCACCACAAGCTCTTGGGGAAAGTCAACCATTGTCTCTACAACCAAATGTATATGCCAACCGCCACTTCCTCTCAACTTTAATCCCACTTTTCCAACTCTTTATTGTCTATATTGCCCAGCATGTGGCAATCCTTAAATAAATGGTATGTATTTTTAATTATTATTGTTTAAACAAAAGATGCAGGAAAGTTACTAAGGCATAAGAGGATTTTATGACTGACTCACTTCTAGTTATCGGGAAATAGGATGTGACTATTCTCCTTTGAAAATCATGCCACAGGCTAATCTAATTGTCCATGGTCATAAGAAGTTATGGTGTAATTTATAGAAATTAGCAACATCCAGGGGCATTTGGGTGGCTCAGTCGGTTAAGCGTCTGACTTCAGCTCAGGCCATGATCTCACAGTTCATGGGTTCAAGCCCCACGTTTGGCTCTGTGCTTACAGCTCAGAGCCTGGAGCCTGCTTTGGATTCTGTGTCTCATTCTCTTTCTTCCCCTCCCCTACTCATGCTCTGTCTCTGTCTCTCAAAAATGAATAAACATTAAAAAAAAAAAGAAATTAGCAGCATCAGTCCAAACAGAAATGGAATGGCAGACCTAATGAGAAATAGAATATTTTCTCATTAACTCCTTTTAGAATTAACTCCATTTACAATATCCTTCATTAACTCATTCCAGGCAAAGTGAGAGAAAGGAAAGAATTAAAGATGAGGTGGGAAAGGGCCAGAGACTTAGGGGTGGTGCGTGGGGAGCATGAAAGGGATAGGAACAAGGGAAGTGAGGCTGTGCAAGGGAATATTCCAGGTCTGTGAGAGGGGAGTCCATCCCTGCCCAGGTGAGCTTTTCAGGTTCCGTTGGGAAAGGAAGCAGGAGAAGCTCATGGAAACCTGTGGATTTCACTGCTAACGAGATGTTTTTGAGGCCAATGAGCCCTGAAGAATCCATAAAGTGGGAGAGGCCTTTCCGGGTCATGTGATTTACCCTCTACACCCCTTCCTCCAACCCACAGGTTCTAATGTAGGGAGGCGCCTCCTATTCTCAAGACTGCTGGGGAGGAGGCTCCCTCTCCATCTGTCAGTCATTGGCGTGTTCCAGACATGTCCCCTGATCACACAGTGAGACTCTGTGTAGCACACTGCTCATCTAGAAAAGCCTGATTCTTCACTGAGAGGTCCCCAAATAGTTCACCAAGTTTGTCCTGGCTTCCAGTCGACCATGTACTTCCAAGGCTCAGCCTATTCACGGGGAGAAGCAGGCTTCACAAAGGTCTCTCCTTGCTCACTCCCGAGGGGTACAGTTCCTGGTCTATACTGCATGGACCTCGGCAGCACTCACTGAAGACCTTTTGGAGACTGAAGGAGAATCCCATGAATACACCATCTAATCGAGATGAGGCTCTCCGTGTATAACATACCCCTTTCCCTGATTTACTGACACGGGCTATAGAATCATGAAGAGAACTCGTTAGAATCAGAGACCTTAGTAAAATCCCCAGCCTTGCTTCTCAGTGCTGTGTGATCTCAGCATTTCTGAAGCTTAGTGTTTGTGACAGTTAATTTTATTTGTCAACTTGGCTCAGCCACAGTGCCCAGATATTTGGTCAGCCATTATTCCAGGTGTTCTATAATGATATTTTAGGGTGAGATTGGCAGTTAAATTGGAGAACCTCCATGATGTGGGTGGGCCTTATCCAATCAGTAGAAGGCTTAATAGAACAAAGATTGGTCTCCAGGATTCTGTCAGCAAATGGCCTTCAGACTTGAACTGCAACTCTTCCCTGGGTCTCCAGCCTGTTAGCCTACCCCACATCAGATTTCATACTTATCAACCCTCCACAATTGCATGAGCCAACTCCTTAAAATAAATGTATCTATCTACCTACACACACATGTGTGCACACACACACACACACAAATCCTGAGGGTTTTGTTTCTCTGGAGAACCCTAGTACAATGTTTCTCTTCAATAGCAGGGGATGTAGGGGCACCTGGGCAGCTCAGTTGGTCGAGAGTCTGACTCTTGATCTCAGCTCAGGTCATGATCATGGGATCGAGCCCTGTGTTGGGCTCTGCTCTGAGCATGGAGCCTCGTTGGGATTCTCTCTTTCTCTCCATTTGCCCCTCCTCTATTCACACACTTGCGGTCTCTCTTTCTCTCTCTCTCTCTCTCTCTCTCTCTCTCTCTGTCTCTCAAAAATAAATAAAAATAAATAACATAGGATGAATATTATTCCATCCCAGATCACTGTTGAAATGGTCAAATTAAGGAAAAAAGGTTTCTCTCATCCCACCGTGTAAGCCCTCATCAGAATCACTCCACGGACCCCCAGGTTCTGCTCAGGAAAGTGCCAGACTCTGTACCAAGGGTACTGTTAGTGCCCAGAAGGCAGAAGAAGCTTGTTCTAAACTGGACCCAGTTCAGCAGGGACATGTCACCCCTCAGGCATTTTGATCATAGGCCCCATCCTGCTTCTCTTACTGATAATAAGAGATGCAATCTTCATTGTTTAGAACAGGCCTCCTGGCCTCCTATTGTCAAGACATAACTTCCAAGCATACAACTAAAGACAGAAAAAGTCCAGAGCTACCACAGTTTCTTCCTGGAAACGATGAATAGTACACGCACTGCTCAAAGATGGCTTACTTAGGTCCTCATTGTGGTATAGTAGAAAGGCCTCCAAATATGGTATCAGAAAAACCTGGTTTCTAATCCCAGTTCTGGCTTTTACAGCTGAGTAAGAACATCTTCTCTGAAAAATACAGTTTAACAGGAGTATCAACCCCATAGTGCAGAGTGAGAACCAAATTACAGAATGTCTGTACGTTACAGATGGCCATTGTTCTTTTCCTTCGCTTCGTCCCTTCCCGTCTCCTCCCCTGGCACCACCAACACAGACAGACACACGGCTCCTCCGTTAGTTAATACCGACAATGCACTTAACAGTAATGTACAATTCACCAGGTTCCTGGCATCCAGTCCTCTGCAAGCCTCTTTGCCCAGAGTTAAGAAACTTCCCCTGGATCAGACATGACCACACCAAATAGGCAGCGATTGGAAAATTGCCCCATAAAAGCCGTCTCCTTCCGAGGCGCAGGACTGCATTTTTTGAGAAGCCTTCTCAGGTTGTTTGCAGTGGCTTCGAGGGTCGGCTCTGCTGCCTTGCCTACGTCAAAACCCTAAGTGTTTAACCACAAGACACACAATCCCGGGACATCGTGGCGGCGGCCCTCCACCCCCACGGCGAGGCAGGCCACGCGTGTGTCTAATCTGGTATGTGGCCCCCCAGCAGGGCCAGTGAGGCACCGCACCTGGCCAGATAGAGGATGGACTATCACACAGTGTGCACAGTGCTCGAGTGGGCGGGAAAGGGGGTGAGATTTCTTCCCACCCTCCCAAGACACGGTATGATCAGAGCCTAAGGTCCACAAGCTGGGAAAGGCCACGCTCGCTAGTAGCCACAGCTTCTCGTGTTATTTCTGGAGTCAGAATATTTGCACACTCACGACTGCATACAAACTCCCATTCTAGTCCCATTTTCAGTAGCTCAAAACCCTGTGAAAAATAACACTCAGGGCCAAGCGTGTCAGTTAGCTTCAGAGTAAAGTTGTATTTTGAAATGTGAGAGAAAGGAATCTTCCCAACTGATGTTTACTGAGGGTGAGAATGGGTCTCACACACACACACACACACACACACACACTTTTCTCCATTGAAAAATAATTTGAGACTGCTTACAGTCTTCAAGCATGTGTGACTCCGGGCTGGTGTATATGTGTGTATTCAACTGAGAAGGAACTTGTGACTTCAGGAGAAGCATGACATGTTTCATCATTCAGTGGTTTTGTCTTTTAAAGGAAAATATCTTAAAAATGGCAAAGTGATGATGTTAGGAATCTGTTCTTAATTACCACTCAGTAACTTGGCAATCTGTTTTATCCCATTCATTTCTTTTGGAAAGTTCTCAGTAACTCGTCTTTTCAGTTGTGTGCACACAACCTCTCTCTCTCTCTCTCTCTCTCTCTTACACACACACACACACACACACACACAGATAGAAAGATAAAAGCCACCTGGGTTGCCCTTGGAAAGAGTACAGGACATTTGAACACTTAATGAATTCTCCTGTAAATATGCACAAGCACAGATTTTCACACTCTGGGAGAGTGTCATAAATGCCCAGTTGGTATATATATATATGTGGTTTGGGACTCTGGTGAGAAGACTTTCTTACTTTCTTTAAAGAAAAGGAGAGGCACCCGGGTGGCTCAGTTGATTGGGTGTCCGACTTCAGCTCAGGTCATGATCTCGCAGTTTGGGAGTTCAAGCCCCGCGTCAGGATCTGTGCTGACAGCTCAGAGCCTGGAGCCTGCTTCCGATTCTGTGTCTCTGTCTCTCTCTACCCTTCCCCCGCTTGTGCTCTGTCTCTGTCTCTCTCAAAAATAAATAAACATTAAAGAAGAGGAAAAAGGAGGAGGAGGAAGGGAAGAAGATGGAGGAGAGGAAGAAAGAAGAGGAGAAGAAAGAGGAGGAGGAGAAGGAAGAGGGGAGGAAGAAGGAGAAGGAGAAGAAGGAACAAGAAAAGAAGAGAGGAGGAGGAGGAAGGGGAGGAGGGGGAGGAGAAATCCTCCTCTAATGCTGTTTGCTCTTTCATTCCCATTAGGTGCCAAGCGCCGTGGTAAGCCTTGGAGATGCAAAGGTGAACAAGATGGGGTTCCTATCATTAAGGAATTTGGTCTAGTAGAAAAACCATACAATCAAGTTCTACAGTCATTAAAAAATAAAAGCACATGAAACTTTCCGAATTGTTGTGGTTAGGAGGAGGTAAAAGGCAATAATGCACTTCCTGCCTTAGGGGAGTTCTCTGGATGAAGGAAAAATTACCTTCCCTTTTTACGGGTATCTTCCAGGCCAATATTTCCAAAATATGTTCTACAGAATGATAATCCCTTTAAATGGCTTGCCAAAAAGGTAGGGGGAGAGTTCCTCACGGTCAAAAAAGTCCGATAAAAACTAGATATTATGCATGCAATGCATATTTGCATATTGAAGGTTCTGAGAAGGCCTGCAGAAAAATCTGCTTTTCTTTGCTTAGCACAGTATTCCCCAAAGTAATTTCCTCATAGGACCCATTTTTCACATAACATCTATGAACATTCCATAACTTTTAAGAAACACTGTTTAGTCTGAAGGGGACCATAAGAAATCTGTAAAAATAAACACAAGTGTAATAGGATGCTGAATTGGAATTTTTAATGAGGCAGCAAGATACAATAGATAAGAAATTCTAAAATAATGTTTCAGAGTAAGAAGCAGATTTTTGAAAGGAAATATCTGAGTACTGGTTTTATGCCTCTAAAAATCCCTTCCTATAAAAAGCATTGGAAGTGTGGAAGTAGAGAAAGAATGTTCTGAGGATAATTTCTTTGAGAGACCTGTACCAGAATTCCTTCCCTTTACCCCATGATGAGAATAGCTCGAGGGTGATGATTCAAGGACTTCACTAAGTGCTTCCCAAATCTAGAAATTGTGGACAATGTTGGACTCCAGACTGGAAATCTAGAAAGCAAGAGACAGATGATGAATTCATTTCGTGGTGGATCAAAGGAGAGCAGTTGCTTTATTGGGAAGGCTGGCACTCTCTGAGCTTGCTAGAACATGGATTAATAGATGTTTCCTGAGGACCATATGTGGTCCACATGGGAGAGAAAGTGAGCCAGGAGCCTTTTTAGATCTTATCAAAGAGGACTACCTGGAAGAATTATGGGGCCACAATCAAGAGTTGATGTGGAGTGGACCATTGGAAAACCAAACTAAGTGGGGGAGAAACAGATGAAGGAAGAAAATGCACAACCCATATCATAGGAGTTGCAGGACCCCCAATGAGTAATCTCTGAAGAACCCACCCAAGGGCTCACAGGAAAAAGAATGTGATATATGCAAAGCCATTTGACAACTATACCAGTCAAGTAAAAACGTCTCTGTGAAAGGAGGAACTTCCAACCATGGCTGAGGAAGGAGATCAGCATACCATATTCCCCAAAAGCAACTAGAAATCTGGATTAAATTGACAAAAACAACTATTTCAGCACTCCTGAAATCAACCAAAGGCATATGACAATCTGAGAGGTGTTTATACTTTAAAGACTGATAAACTTTGGGTAAAAATAATGGGAATCTTTGGTGTTCTGGCTTGAAGCTGTGTGAAATCACTGACTGACCACTAGGAAGACACAAGGGTAACATTTGGGATGCCAATTTTATAAATAGAAGTAAGAATATTCAAAACAAAACTGAGCCAAGACATCAGTGTCCATATACTGCAGGCTTCACAGATTTAGCCAAGGCAAGTTACAAAACAAACATGCAAAACAGCCACAGCAAACTTAGTGCAGGGGGTGAGGATAAGAAACCAAAGTTGCTACAAAAGGCTGTCTAAAATGTCTAATATTGGGGGCACCTGGGTGGCTCAAACAGTTGAGCATCCGACTTCGGCTCAGGTCATGATATGGTTGGTGAGTTTGAGCCCCGAATCTCTTCAGCCCAGAGCCCATTTTGAATCCTCTGCCCCCCTCCCCTCCTGTCTGCCCCTCTCCTGCTTAAGCTCTCTCTCTCTCTCAGAAATAAACAAACCTTTAAAAAATAAAATGAAATGTCTAATTTTCAACAAAAAAAAATCTTACAAAGCACACAAAGAAAGAGTAAAGTTTAGCCCATATGCAAGAAATAAAAGCAGTCAATAGAAACCATTTGAGTGTCTTCAAATGCTGGATTTAGCAAAGACTTAAAAACGGCTATTCTAAATACATCTAAAGAACTGAAGAAAGCAATCTTTAAAGAATTAAAAGAAAGAATGACAACAATGAATGCACAAATAGGGATTTTCAGTCCCTATAAAACCATAGATATTATGGTTTTAAAAAGAACCAAATGAAAATTCTCAAGTTGAAAAATACAACTAAAATGAAAAATCCACTGAAAGGCTCAGTAACAGATCCAAGATGGTAGAAGAAAGAATCAGTGAACTTGAGGATAGAGGAATAGAAATTACCAATCTGAAGAACAGAGAGAACAAATGAAGAAAAATCAACAAAGCCTCAAACATCAACTGTGCCAATATTCATATAATAGAAGTTCCAGGAGAGAAGAGATAGAATCAGAACCCCCCCCCAATTAAATATATGGTGGCATAAATGTTGCAAAATTTAATGAAAATCTGCTAATCTACTTAAGCTACTGATCCAAGAAGTTCAAAAATCTAAGTTGAATAAACACAAAGAAATTCACACCTAGACATATCACAGTCAAATGCTTCAAAGCCAAGACAAAGAGAAAATCTTGAAGGAAGTGGGGAAAAAATATTCATTACATATAAGGAGTAGCACTAGGACAATGGCTGACTTCTCATCTGAAACAGTGGAGGCCGGAAGACAGTTAAATGACATTTAAACAGAGGAAAGAAAAACATTCTTATTCTTCATGAATAAATTCTAAATCCAGCAAAACTGTTCTTCAAAAATTAGGAAAAATAATCCCCAAGCATAGTTAAAGTAAAAAGAAATTAAAACGATACTCCTTAAAAACTTATTTAACACAGACAAAAAGCTGGCAAGGAGGAACGGGAAACACAGGAAAAAAATAGCAAATGGTAAATGTAAATCCAACCATAAAAATAAGCACATTAATAGTGAATGAACATGTAGAATCGACTATATGCTGTCTGCAAGAAAAGACCTTAGAGTCAAAGACACAAACAGGTTGAAAGTAAAAGGTTAGAAAAACAATATACTGTGTAAACAGCATCCACAAAAATCTGGAGTGACAATATTGATGTCAGGCAACATATACTTCAAAATCAGAAATAGTGTTATAAACAAAGAATATTTCTTAATGATAAAACAGTCACTATATCAGGAAGATATAAAAATAACAGAACCTAAGTCATAAACTAAAAAGTGACAAAATTGAAGGAAGAAGTAGAAAATTCAATTATAATAGTGATCAAAACACTAGACAGTAAATTAGCAAGGATACAGAAGACTTGAACAACTCTATCAACCAACTTGGATATAATTAGTATCTGTATGTATGTGCATGTACATGTGTGTATGTGTCTTAAAGTCTACTTTGTCTGATACTATAATTTAATTCCTTTGTGGTCAAACACCATGCTTTGTGCAATTTCAATCTTTTTTAATTGATTGAGATTTATTTTATGGCCTAGTGTATGGCCTTTCCTGAAGAATATTTCAAGTATGCTTGCTAATCTGCAACCATTGGGTGACAATTTTATCATTATGAAGTATGTTCCACTCTAATAGTATTTCTGTTTAGCATATCTGGAACTTTCTACAGCAAAGACCATAAACTGGGCATAATAAATTTCAATACATTTGAAAGGATTGAAATCATACCAAGTATGATATCTGACCACAGAGGAATTATATAATTAAACATCAACAAAAAGAAATCTGGGAAATTCCCAAATATTTGGGAATCAAACAACACACAGTAGTACCCCCCTTATCTTCAGGGATATGTTCCAAGATGCCCAGTGGATGCCTGAAAACATGAATAGTACTGAACCCTCTATATACTATGTTTTTTCCTAAACATACATATCTAATTTCTAAATTAAGCATAGTAAGAGATTAACAACTAATAATGAAATAGAACAATTATAACCATTTACTGTAATAAAAGTTATGTGCATGTAGTTTCTCTCTCAAAATATTGGCTGTACTGTATGCACCCTTCTTATGCTAAGGTGAGGTGATAAAATATCTATAATGAGACAAAGTGAGGTGAATGATGTAGGCATCATGACATAACGTCAGGGTACTATTGACCTTCTGACAATATGTTAGAAGGAGGATCATCTGCTTCAGGACTGCCATTGACCACGGTAACTGAAATCATGGAAAGTGAAACCACAGATTAGAGGGCACTCCTGTGCTCCTCCTAAGTGTTTATGGATTGGAAGACTCAGTATTATTGAATGACATTTCTCTCCAAACAGATGTATAGATTCAATGCACCCGTATCAAAATCTAACCAAAGTTTGGAGGCTTGTTTTTGGCAAAGAAAAAAAATTGGCAAGCTTATCTTAAAATTCATATAAAATGCAAGGCACCAGAACCAGAGGAAAATTGAAAATGAAGAACAAAGTTGGAGGATTTACATTACCTGACCTCAAAATTTATTAGAAACTTACAATAATCAAGACAGCGTGGTGTTGGCATAAGAATGGGCATATAGAATCTACATACAGTCTATATTATAGATCAATGGGACAGAATTGAAGGTCCAAAAATAAAACTACAATTCAATGGGAAAGGATTTTTTTTTCAACAAATAGTGTCAAGCAATTGGAGATATACATAAAAAATTTTAACTCAAATTGCAGACTTAAGTGAGAGAACTAAAACTATAGAACTTCTTAAAATAAAAATAGAAGACCTTTGTGACCTTGGGTTTAGAAAAGAGTACTTAAATATGACACTAGAAGTATAATCCACCAGAGAAAAAAGTGACAAACTGGACTTGATCAAAAGTTTAAAGTTTTGCATTTCAAAAGACACCATGGGAATGAAAAGACAAGCCATATATGGAGAAGTTACTTGCAAATCATGTATCTGATAAAGGACGTATATTTAAAAATATAAGTAAATTTTATTCAATAAGAAAAAGACTAACAACCCAATTTTAAAATGGACAAAATATTTGAATAGATATTTTAGGAGAGGAGTTACATATATAGCTAATAAGTACACAAAGAGACACTCAACATCATTGGTCATTAGGGAAATGAGAATTAAAACCACAGTGAGATACCTCTATACATCCACTAGAGTGGCTAGGATCAAAAAGACAGACAATATACTATATCATACACTCAAAACTAATATAACACTGTATGTTAACTATAATAGTATTAAAATAAAAAAACTTAAAAGCAAAAGAAAAAGACAACACTAAGTGTTGGTGAGGATGTGAAGAGACTGGAATCATCAGACATTGCTGATAGGAATGGAAAATGGTGCAGCTTCTTTGGAAGACAGTCTGAATGTTTCTTATAAACTTAAATATAAATTTACCATTAGACTCAAAAATTCCTTTTCTAGAAGCAAACCCAATAGGATAAAAAGAAATATCCACACAAAGACATGCATGTGAATGTTCATAACAGCATTGTTCATCATAGCCCCAAACTGAAAATAGTCCAAATGTTCATCAACTGGTGAATGAGTAAAGAGCATTATATATCCATACAATAGAATACTATTTGGCAATAAAAAGGAACATATCTCTGATTCGTATCACAAAATGGATGAATATCAAAAAAGCAATGATAAATGAAAGAATCCAGATACAAAATAGTACATAGTGTATTATTCCATTTATAGGAAATATCCAGAAAAGGCAAATTTATAAAAACAGAAAGCAGATCAGTGGTTCCCTTGGACTGAAAAAAGAAATGAGGCTTAACGGCATGTGGGTTGAGAACAGTTTTTGGAGTAATGTAGACGTGGTGGCGTATCTCTACAAATATACTAAAAATCATTGAGTTGCACACTTACAACAGATTAATTTTATGGTTTATAAACTATGATATGCAAAACTGTTTTAAAAATGACTTTCCTGTCTCTCTTCTCTCCTCCCAGCTCCAATCCTAAAGGGAGTATGAGCCGGGGAAGAGTCAGGCAAGAAAGAGAGAAGGATGCTAACCACATTCTTTCTTCAAAGGTAGGCAGTTAGACTGCAGCCAATTTTATCTGGAAGGAGATGGGTATGGGGGGGGGGGGGGTCAGAGAAAAGAGTCTTACTCTAAATATAAATGAGAATTGCCAATTAATATGCAGGATTGGGTATTTTAAAACAAGGCTATGTTTACCCCCTAACATGTTTGTAGAATGTTCTATTGTCTACTAGTGAAGAGAAAAAGTCATTGGGCCTGAGATTTTACATGGAGGCTGGGAAAGGAAACCCTCCAAGCTGCAGGTGTGAAATGGTAGCAGGAGACAAAAGTAAAGTTGATTTCATGATCACCTTCATGAAAACTAATTTTTAGTTTCTTCTCTGGTGACACAAGGATCAGAGACAGAGCGACAGAACACAAATTCATATATATATATATATATATATATATATATATATATATAACAAATTATAGATTCAAAGTGTGTGGGAGACAGAAGAATTTTGGACTCAGAATCTATTAGGCCTGATTCGGAGTCCTGGCTTGGCTATGTAATAGCTATGTGACTTCAGGAATATTTCTTAACCTCTCTGATTTCAAAGTTCTTATCTTCAAAATGACAATAGTAATAGCTACCTCAAGAGGATGCCATAAGATTAAGTAGACAATGAATATAAAAGGATTTGAAAGAGGACTTCTTATTCTAGGTGTATCAGTCAGGGTTCACTCAGAGAAGATGAACCACGAAGAGTGATACAGAATAAGAGATTTATTATGGGAATGATACCTAGAGTGGAGGACAGTATTTCAGCCTGTTTAAGGCTGTTATTTCTATATCTTGTGTTGGGCCCAAAGTCAGCAGAGCTAGAAGTTATAAAGGGAAGATGGATGTGAAATGGAAAAACTAAGGTTCAGCTGGAACTTGGAAGATCAGACTAGAACCATGTCTGTATTTCACCTCCTCTGTTCTCAGTGACCCAAACAGCCTGCAGGATTAGGGGCACCTTTACCACACAGCTTCACATGTGCCCAGCTCAGGATTAAGAGAAGGGAGGAAGGGATCCAGTAGGAGCTGGTAGAACTGTGTGCCCCACTTCTACTTCTCACCAACAACATGAGCCAGCATATCAATCACAAGGTACTTGAGTTGCAATACCATCTGCCCTACAACAGCCTTCAGAATATAAGAAAATGACCATAGTTTCACTTCTACCTTTCAAATTGTATGCACATTTCTCTTGTGGCCAACCCTACCCTGGAACTATGCAGAGAAAAAAATTCTGTGAAATATAGTTTCAGCTTAGTTAAATTGACATAATACAATGCCCTTAAAGTCTACCCCATGACAATTTGGCATCCATACCTATTTTTTCAATCACATTTAACATCCAAATAAAGACAATAGCAAGATAATACTTCGCCTCATGATGCAACTATTTTAAGAACCACCAAAAACACAGTAACTTTCTCTATAAAAGAAGATATGAAGTTATTTTACTTGCCTTCAGGTGATGTTCATTTCTCTTGTAGCTGAGTCAAGTTCATCTGGGGCTATCTTAGAAGCTGAATACTAAAATAGCAAGCTAAACACTGTTAACTCATCTTATGTTAGAGGCAAATAAATGGGAGAGGGAAAGAAAGGGAGAAAATAGGTTAATATATTCATAGAAAAATAAGGAAGAAATATTCATAACTACAGTGGTCTGCTTTTATCCATAGGGGATGTGTTCCAAGACCACCAGTGAATGCCTGAAACCTCAGATGGTACCAAATTCTATATATGCCGTGTCTCTTCTGCTACATACATACCTATAATAAAGTTATGTATAAATTAGGCACAGTGAGATATGAGCATCTTACTAAACATTAATAAAATAGAGCAATCACAACAGTACACAGTAGTAAAGGTTTTATGAATGTGGTCTCTCTCTTTCTCAAAATATCTTATTATACTGCACTTACCCTTCTTGTGATGATGTGCAATGATAAAATGCCTGTATGATGAGATGAAGTGAGGTGAGTGACATAGGCGCTGTGATGCAGTGTTAGGCTACTATTGGCCTTCTCATGATACATCAGTAGAATCATCTGCTTCTAATGGCAGTTGACTGTGGGCAACTGAAACTGTGGAAAGCAAAATCACAGATAAGAGTGAACTACTGTATTATAGTCCCCATTTCTGCAACTGATCATGTGATTGTAGCTGGTCCTTGTAACTACCTTCTTCTACTACCCATTCAATATTCCCTTTGCCCCCAATAAGCATTTGCAGGTAGTCAAGATTTCTTACCTAATGGGAGTGACCCAATCTTTATCCTTAAAGGTTCTGGACCACTAGCAGTCCAACCTGTATTAGGTTGCTGTATTTTACCATTGACTTTTGTCATAGGACATTGGAGAACTAAGACATGCCCCAGGGGATCTCCTGCATTCCAGACATTATGAGCGTGTTCCTCCTCACCCTCATTGTGTAGTAGCAGCAAATTTCCCCTTGATAAGGTAAATCACCTATGCTGTCACAGTAGTCCTTGTTTGCCTGTTGATTTCCTAGCATGAAGAACTTAAAGAGGTCAGGAGGCAGTCCCAACTTCCAATTTAATGGAATAATTGCTGTGGTGGATGTCTATTTCTTTTGGAAACAAAGGCCTGCAGACAAGAGCCTAAATATTCAGGAACCAAAAGCAAAAGCTTCACTAGTGAGATCACTAGTGGTAATAGTTAGAGAACACACTTCTTGATTTAAGAACCCATGAATCCTGACTATGAAATAAAAAGCACTATACAGTTGACCCTTGGTCAACCTAGTTTGAATTGCACTGGTCCACTTCAATAAATACAGTGAATTACTGTATATGTATTTTTCTCTTCCTTGTGATTTTCTTATAACCTTTTCTCTAGCTTACTTTATTGTAAGAATACAGTACACAATGCATATAATATATGAAATATGGGTTAATCAACTATTTATGTTTTCAGTAAGGCTTCCAGTTAACAGTAGGCTGCTAGCAGTTAACTCTAGCAGAATTCAAAGATCAGATTTTCAAACATGTGGGGGTCAGTACCCCTAGGTGAATCCTTGTGTTGTCCAAGGGTCAACTATATGTTAGTCACTGATTTAGATCGTATGCCTCATCCTATAGGACATTGCCCCAGCTCTGAAGGGTATTGCCACCCAGATGGTACCATAACTATGTCTTAAAAAGAACATTTCATTATTCTATCAAGTCAGCTGCTTCAGGCTGATGTAGAACAGGGTAAGATCAGGAAACTCCATGAGCACAAGCCCATCACTATACCTCATTGGCTGTGAAATGATTTCCTTGGTCAGAAGCAATACTGTATTGAATACCATGATCATGAATAAGGCACTCTGTAATTCCATGTGGAGTGGTTTGGCAGAAGCACTGTGAGCACGAAAGGCAACTCTATGTCCAAGGAAAGTATTTACTCCAGCAAGAACAAAGCACTGCCTCCTTCCATGATGGAAACAATCCATTATATTTGACCTACCATCAAGTGGTTTGTTGTTTCCCCATAAGAAATGGTGTACTATCAAGTGCTCGCTGTTAGTTTCTACTATTGGCATATTAGGCACTCAGCAGTGGCTATAGCCAAATTAGCCTTGGTAAAGGGAAGTCTATGTTGCTGAGCCCATGTACAACCTCTATTCCTGCCACATGGCCATGTTGTTCATAAACCAATTGGTCAGGGAAAGGTGACTGGGGAAAGAGGCTGCCTGATCTCTAGAATGAGTCATCTTGTCTGTCAGATTATTAAGTTTCTCCTCTTGCTGAGGTTATTCTTTGGTGGGCAGAGATACAAATATCTTTATATTATGTATAAGTATATCTGTATACCTCTTTTCCAGGCCTCCTTGTCATCAGTTTTCCAAGTCCCTGACCATTTACCAAACCATTATCCACTCTGCATGAATCAGTGTAGATCCTAACCTTTGGTAATCTCTTCTTCTAGAAAATATGAATGATCTGTCCACTGAAACGATATTTGTTCATCATTGTACTTCAGGGACACTCTGGAATAGGGCTATAGTTTTGCAGCCATCTATCTTCAGGTAATATCAGCATCTTGCAAAAATCATACATAAACCAAACTCAAATTTTTTTCTTCTTTAGTCAACTAGTCATTGAAAACTCCCCCATGAAATTATAGATGCATGTTAAGAGGGAGGAAGCAATGTGGCAGGAACAGGACTGGCTACACAACTTGTGGAGCCCAGAACGAAATGAAAATGAAAAGTCCCTTTTTCAAAAGTTATTAAGAATGTTAAGGGGCGCCTGGGTGGGCAGTCGGTTAAGCGTCCGACTTCAGCCAGGTCACGATCTCGCGGTCCGTGAGTTCGAGCCCCGCGTCGGGCTCTGGGCTGATGGCTTGGAGCCTGGAGCCTGTTTCTGATTCTGTGTCTCCCTCTCTCTCTGCCCCTCCCCCGTTCATGCTCTGTCTCTCTCTGTCCCAAAAATAAATAAACGTTGAAAAAAAAATTTAATAAAAAAAAAAAATAAAATAAAATAAAAAAAGAATGTTAAGACAGGGGCGCCTGGGTGGCTCAGTCGGTTGAGCGTCCGACTTCAGCTCAGGTCAAGTTCTCGCGGTCCGTGAGTTTGAGCCCCGCATCGGGCTCTGGGCTGATGGCTCAGAGCCTGGAGCCTGCTTCCGATTCTGTGTCTCCCTCTCTCTCTGCCCCTCCCCCGTTCATGCTCTGTCTCTCTCTGTCTCAAAAATAAACGTTAAAAAAAAAAATTAAAAAAAAAAAAAAGAATGTTAAGACAGTGACAGCAGAACATTAAGCCAAATGTGAGGCCAATCTGAATATGGGCCCTGTGAGAACACCCAGGTTGCAAGCACATGAAGCTGACCCTCAACAGGAGTATGGGCCATGGCATCTTGGCTACTTGTTCATGCAACATGCACCTTACTCGTGCTTTAAGACTTGTCTGAACCCAATTTTATGTATAACACTTCCGTTTGATGATGGAATGGTGCATGCATGCCCAGCTTGATGGTTTAACATATCAGACAGCTAACACCCGGTTCATAATGAGCCTCTGAAGTCACACGGTAACTTGTTGGCCCATAGTTAAGTGTGTTTAACCTCGACTGGGGCCCAGGAGCAAGCCAAATCTGTTCCTCAGAGAAAACTAGTTATCCATATAAGATGGCATATCTGCTCAAAATGCTGATGATCTTCACTGTGATTCACCAATTAAGGTCTGCCACAGGCTTCACATAAGCATCCCAATCTGCCACAGATATTTCAGGCACCTTTGGATGTTCTGGGTCATACGGCCCACGTGGCAAAGCAGCTTGAACAGCAGCCTGGATCTATTGAAATGCCCTCTCTCATTTTGGGTCCCATTTAAAACCATGCAAGTATGAGTTTTTAAAAAGTTAAGTAAGTTATATGCATTAAACATGGGCCACAAGTATGGCCACCAAGCAGAGCAGACCAGAAACTATGAACAGGTCCATGTGACTCTATCTTCAAAGAACTCCAGGGACATGTCTTTTGATGTTTGGTGAGTAGTACTGGATTCCTTGCACAGAAAAACTAAGATACTAAAAGTCTAGAAGGCTGTGTAGTACAGGAGTTAAGACTAGGGACTCTGGGGTTAGACTGCAAGAATACCTAAACCCATCACTTCAAGCTGTGTGTTTGGACAAGTTACTTATAACCACCTCTCCAAGCTTCAGAGGGGATAATAATAGTTATCCACAAGTTATAACTATTAATAGTGATAATAGTTATCTAATGTAACCTTATGAGGTTGTTGTGAGGATAAGATGAACCATATATGTGAAGCACAGAACCGAGGCACAGAGTGAGGGTTTAACAAATGACTAGCTGTTCTTACAGATGAATAGAATTTAGAAGTCACTGGATTTGGGTAAGAAGAGATCACAGGTGAGGCTCATGGGAGGGCTGCCCATTAAATGTGGAGGTTGGATTCTATATGCCTGTGACTTTAGGTATGAAGAAAGAGGAGTGAACCTCAGATACATTCAAGTTAGTGCTCTGCCATTCCAAGCTATGAGATCTTGAGCAAGTCATTCTCCATCTCTGGGCCTCTGTAATCCCAGGTGTAAACAGTAGGGCCGATCTCTATGATTTCCTTGTCTCTCCCATCTATGACAGTCTGTGACAGTGTGGCGACTCCTAAGCACTGTGAGATGTGTGTCCCTCCCTGCAGCTAAAGAGCCCACCCATGATCCCATCAGAGAGAGCATCATCCAGGTCCCTGCAGCTTTTTGCCCCAGAAACAAGTCCAGCAGAGACCAAAAAGAGGTTTTTGGTATTTATTACAGCTCTGGCAATGGCTCCCACATATACAACTGAACTATTTTAAGCCCCAGCTATTTTCTTTTCCCTTTGAAGAGTGGGTGGATATTAAGACAAACAGACTAATTAGGTATATGTTAGCATTGCCACAAAAGAAAAACAGCCAGATTTCCCAACGCAGCACCAAGTTAGGATTTGGAATTTGAAGGATTAGAAGGGACGTCCAGTGGTCATTCCATTCCCCACATCCAGGGGTCTTGGCTTTCTGACCAACTGCCCTCACACTAGGCCCAGTAAGGGGAATTTCCATGAGGGTCTCCACCCTGGGGTTAACAGGATGGGGACAATGAGATTCCCTCCTTCCACTCCCCAGGCCCCCAAGTTAAGAGCAAAGACACCACAAACACTTAAGCAATTAGAGAATAATTTAAAACAAATGTGCGCCGGAGTCTACACAGAGCAAAGTAGACTTGCCTCAGTGTGCAGTGTAAAAAGAGTCTTCCCAGTGCTTTATCTTTCACTAGGGAAAAGAGACTCCTTCCTGCCCCAAACACACCCAAGATTCTGGCGAAACCTCCCCCACTCCTCACAAGTACACAAAGGCCCCCTCATTATTTTATTTGCTCTTCCAAAGCAGCCTCTATCCCAGTGGAGCTGCCCTTGAAAATAAAGTCCCTGGTGTATCACCTAAATAAATTTTGGCCACTTAAAGCAGAAAATCCAAAATAACAGCAGCATAAATGAAATAGAAGATTATTTTTTGTTCATGTAAAAGAAGTCCAGAGGTAGAGAGTCCAAGTCTGTGCATGGTATAAAGGAGGTGAGAATGCAACCAGGCATACCCAGGAATGAGGCTGCCCTGTCAGACCTTCCAAGGACGTGATTCTGACCTTGAGCCTTTATCAGGCCAGCAAAGAGGAGAGCATCTGTCTCAACCTGCCCATTGTCTGCCTATTGGACATGTATTATTTTTCATTCATTCATGCTACAAAATATTTACTGAGTAGTTACTATATACCAGGTACTATGCTAGGCGATAGGGCATAGCATGACTAAAGCAACTATGTTCACACTCTTATGAGGTTTACAATCAGGTGGGGAAGACAGATAAGAATTAAGCAAGTAAAAGGAAAACCATAGCTAAGTGGTGTGTAGGAAACAGCCAGGATACTGTGGTATAGAATAGCAAGACAGACCTATAGAAATGGTAGGGAAGAGATATCCATGGAGGTCTTCAGGCCAGCCAGTATTCTCAAGAAGCAGATAGAAACAATGGCAGATATTTTGAACATGGTTGCTGCCAACCAAGTAGCAAAGAGCCACAATGCACAGGGAGGGATCTGGATGACTCAGGAGAACACACAGCACTCTAACCACATGCCAGGCCCATGCCAACCCTGCATAATTCTGTTAAGTCTGTTGGAGAAGACGAGGCCCACTTAATGCCACTGAGACTCACTCAGGAAAGCTGCAGTGACTGGCCCTCCTTCAGATTAAACACGAAGAAGGAAGCAAAGCTGAAATTTGAACCCAAGTCCTTAGGATCCAAACCCAGGCCCTTTGTACACCCAGCTACCCAACTCCTAAAAGGAAACTGGTCTATTTTGGAGCATCTGTTTGGGTCAGGGAGAGCAAGGTACTGGCCCAAAAAGCTCAGTGCTGGTGCCCATGGGTAACTGACAGATTGACAAGGGCCACAAAGTCCGGCCAGCCTAAAGTATCACATTACATTCCACAGACCTAATTGCTTTACAGACTAAACAGCACAATTTAGTCAGCTCTGGGATAATGACCTCTCCCCTCCAGTTCTGCTCTCTTCCGAGGGATTCCAGCATTTTCCTCAAAGACATTAGACAGAAGCCTGCAAGACTGAGGATCTCTGGGCTCAAAGGCAACCATTGTGAAAGACCCTGAGGAGGGGTCTGTCTGGAGGAAGAAGAACTAAGTGCTATTTCAGGCTCTAGCACAACTGAGTGGCCACCCCAGAAGTCCTCTGGAGAGAAAATGATGACACAGAGGTCAACCAGAAAGCTGACAAATTAACTGCCTTGTGCTCATTCAAGTTTTTAAGTAATCAAATTACTCAAACCCAGGTAGACAGTCTTAATCCCCACAAATAGCTTGCATTATAAATCACCTACAGAAAGCTATTTCTATTTCCCCTAAGTCTCCCTTTATGCTAGAAAGCAGTCATTTTTAGATTAAAAATAAGCCTTTTCAAAGAAGTCAGATTATCTTTCTGTGTTAACACTTTAGAAAAATAAAACCTGAACTTCATAAAGTGTTCTTCCCTTTCTCTACAGAGTACCATCTCCATCCACTTCTGGGCCATGCCTTTTTATTTATAACCAGAAGGCTAAATGTTAGGGACACCGTGACCCTACGTGTAGAGATGTCAACGGGAGAATTCTAAGCGTGCACTCAGAACATGGGAGAGACTGCAAAGCCACTGTCAGTGGTCTTCCCAGTTCTCTTTATTCCTTCTGCTTTTCCAACTGTCCTTTGAAGCTGAGGAAAAATGCATACATATTAGATAAAACTGGGGAAGAGTAAATACGAACATGGGCTGAAGCTAAGCTGGTACCATATTTATCTACTCTTAGAGTTTTGGTCCATTGTTCAGCGGTCTGTGCTTATGTTAAGGTTGGACATGCGACTGTCATCAGCCTTAGAATGAGGCCAGAATGTAGTCACTCAAAGGGCCAGGCCTCTCTCCACTTGATTGTTATTCTTAAGTGTCCTCGGGCACCTTCTCCCTTTCTGAAGTGGTGAGTCCGTAATTCTTCTGGCTTTGTTTTATCAAACTTCTTGGTGTTTCTTCATGTCTGCAACAGCAACCAACATCAGACAGCAATGCGAATGGGTAAAAGGTGATTTCAGGAGGCTGCCAGACCTGGATTTGAATCTGTTCACTGTGCCTTAGTAGCTGTATGGCTATGATCATGTTGCCTGCCCTCTCTGTGCTTTGATTTTCTCCTCTGCAAAATGGTAATGAGTGAAATGACAGCAACATAATGCATGTGAGGAACCAAGAGTGCACAGCACAAAAAAAACACTGCTGCTGTTAGAGTAATAATAATTGTTATCATGATATTTATTATTATTATCAACATGAACAGCCCTAGAATGGATAGCACTGATAAATGCTCTTTAAAGAGTATGGATGTCCTCACTTGACAAAAATCACACACACAAATATTAATATGTGATTTTCTATGCTTTCGTCTGATAAATCTAGGCAATAAATAAACTCATGCACATAGATGAAAAACCCTATAAACTGGGTAGTGAAAAGGAGGAGTGGTGTGGGCAATCCTAACTGGCAGGTCATCAGTACTTGATTGTTCAGCATGTGCAAGATCTGCTGTGTAGATAGACCCAGGGCATTTCTTGCTGGTCTTTGCGGTAGAATTAAGGATGTGATCCAAATGGCAGGACATTCATGCTCCTTCTGGAACAGACCATCAGCCGTTGCACCTGTGACTGAAGGAGTAGAAGAATGGGCTCTTCAAGTTAGAATCTGAGTGGCCTGTTCCAAACCAGAGACTTGGGGCCTGGCCAAGCCAGAGAAGTCAGGTCGAAGGGAAGAATCCACGAAGGGAAGCTGGGTTGTGGCAGACAATGTCAGTGCTCCAAAGCAGTCCCCTAGGATCCCTCTTTATCATTTCTCTGTCTACTCCCTACTTTTTGTGTATGTGTGATTTCAATCACCTGCACCTGAAATTCATCTTGGGAGACCTGTCTTCTGGCTATTGGAGCCACTTTGCCCTCTCACACAGAAATATGAGAGGGTTGTCTTATGACCCTCTTCCCACCTTCAGAGGCCCTTAACCCATGACTATGGCATGGAGAGCATAAAAGCCCAGGTCATTTGCTTCACATTTTGGCCACTCTGAGACAGAACTTCCAGGTCAGTGGTCTCCTGCTGAATCAGGCTGAACCCTTCCCCCAGTAACCTTTTGCCTGAGATAGTTCCTTGCTCCCCCCCTCCATTACCCTATCCAGCCTCCCAGCTCCTCTAGAGGCATCCTCGGGGCAAGAAAAAAAAAATACTCATATATAAGTCATTGTCTCAGATATGCTCCTACAGAATTCTCCCTAAACCATGGGTCAAAGCAAGAGCTCACAGCAAGAGAAGCTGCTAATGTTGCTCTTTGAATTCCTTTCCTTCCAGCCACATACTGAATCTGCATTTCAGTCTCTACTTTGTCTTTTGGGATTTGATCCTTTCAGATGGAGTAAGACTGTTGCCTGCGCAGCATCCTAATCCTTGGTTCTGACTCTTTAGCATCTTCAAACCCGTAACAGAGATACATGGGGTCCTGGGGCTGGGAGAGCCCCTCCTAAGGGGTCGGGCAAGCCTCCCTATTCTGGGACAGTGGGTAGAGCCTTTGCAGGGTAAAACAGCACTTTCCAACATTCATCAGCGAGTCCCCTGAGGCACTTTGTGATGGGCAGTTCAGTCTTGGTTGTCTTTATGCATCCATCAGTTAACCTGATCCAGTAATGGATGAGATCTCTTGGGGCACTGGGTTTCCTGAGTTGCCCTACAACTTATCCCCTTGCCCTAAACATCTCAGTAAGGAGACTCAGTCTGTATCCAGGACCCACAATGAAGCCCCTGAAGAATAAAGCCCTGTTAGGTTCCCTACCAACTCCCTTGCTGATGAGACCTTTGAAAAGGACCAGGAGAGTGCTTATCCTGTGCTCTCTCTAGTGTCTCATCTGTGTGTAGGGGTAAATGGGGAACCAAACCTTGGAAAAGATAACAGAATTCAGGAACTCTGAACTCAGGAGTGGAGCAAGTATTATGCCTCTCAGAAACCTAAGCAAGCAGTGAGGAATTGGACAAGATGTACATTGGGAGAAAAAAAAGGGAAGCAGCTCTGACAACTAGATCTGATGCCCTAAAAAGTCCCAGCAAGTCCCAAAGTGCCGTCAGTAATAATCAACACTTGTGGGAAGGACATAATAGCATTGAGTTAATATAATGCTAGCCTTAAGCAAAGAAATCTATTTTTTTAGCCAACATATACAGTCTTATTACTGGAGAAATAGGCTTTAAAAAAAAGAGAGTTTACTTGAAACACTGAAAATAACTCATCACTTTTGATGGACTCCCCACAGCCTGGAAACCCTAGGCAAGGAAGCACTGGGGTAGACCTTTTCAAGGTTGTTGCCATCATTGATGGTATCTTTAGTAGGGGGCTTAGGAGCAAATCAAAGTGCATAGAATCAGTCACACTGATTTCCCCTGAATATCCCCCTTCCAAAATAGGAGCTACTGTAAGGGTTATGGGAATACCTGAAAGGAGTCTTTGGGGATCAGGGTCAGACAACCCCTTTACAGTGGTTTCCAGTGGTTTGAAGGGGCAGAAGGATGGATCGTACCAGCATCAGTCTGTGATCTCACCCAGTGGCTCTGGGCCATTTCCCCAACACCCAACTACATGTCAGCTTTGCAAAACGAAACAAATAATCATGGGCAAAGCTACCTTGTGAGCAGGCTAAGAAGCTCACTCCAAAAAAAATCACAGGGAAGCAACAGGTAGGGGTCTTTGTCTTCCTGTGCCCCAACAGCCATACATGACACTTCCATAAACATTGGGTTTGCTACATTCCGGGTGTCTGGAAGCCCCAGGCAGCAGACTCAGTAATCTGGGGCCAGGACATTCGGCTGCAACACAAATGGCTTCCCTCCATCGTGCACTACTTGTTTCTTTTTATCTTGCTCCTAACTTTTTATGGGATTCTGCATGTAAGGCCAAAGTTATAGTGCCAGCAAGCACACAATGTATCCATGGGGAAATCATTATTCTTGTGTGCTCGAAGAGCTTGTTTGAACCGTCTTTAAATTATTTCTCTGGAAATTGGTCTGGTTTAAATGTGTTTATCCCTCTGCCTTTGTTAGTCCTTGTTTGCCTTCGCCGGGCATTAGTAACAGATGAGCACAGTCATAGTAAGGTATTTAGCTCTTTGAGGCACTGTAGTTGCTTCCACATTTCTAGCCTAGATAAAATCAACAAGAACTAGGGAAGGATGCTATGGCTGGGAGCCCAGGGAGAGAGGAAAGAACTGGGGATAAAGAACTCACAATGGAGAGGGGTGCCTGGGTGGCTCAGTCGGTTGAGCATCTGACTTCGGCTCGGGTCATGATCTCATGATCTCGTGGTTTATGAGTTCAAGCCCTGCATTGGGCTCTATGTTGACAGCGCAGAGCCTGGAGCCTACTTTGGATTCTGTGTCTCCCTCTCTCTCTGCTCTTCTCCCATTTGCTCTCTCTCTCTCTCAAAAAATAATAAACATTAAAAAAAATTTTAAAAGAACTCACAATGGAGAAGCTAGGGAGATATCTTCACTTACGAAACTGAGTGTGTATATGTATACACCTACACATATTTCCCCCTTTCTTTCTGAAATACAGTAGATCTTGCAGAAGTCCCAAATCAGAAGTGAGATAACAGGGGACGAATGAGTGGGAACTTAATGTCCAGAAACACAATGCAAAAGCAGTGTGAAAGTTCTATATTTGGCCTTGCCTGCCTTGTCTGAGCTCCTGTGATTCTGAATAAGTCACTTTCCTTCTCTGAACAGTGGAAAAGTGTAGCAGAAACAAGAGCCCTCCCCACCCCAATTTTGATTTTCCAGGGTTCCAAAATACAGAAGAGCTAATGGTGAAAAAAAAATCCCCGGGTTGGCCAGACAGAGGGGCTCTCCCAGACCCAGAAGGTACACTGTGAGGGAATAAGGCTATGGCAGGAAGATGGCATTGCTGTTAATGGTGTGGGTTCTGGAGTTCCAAAGTAGAGGTTCATACCCAGGCTCTGCTGCTCCCTAACTTCACAACTTTGAGCTGGTTCTTAACCTCTCTGTGCTTTTATTTCCTCATCTGCAAACTGAGGCTAATAATAATAGCTACCTCAGAGGACTTGGTGAGGAATAAATAATGTGCATAAGGAACTCTGAACGTAAGGCATAAGGTGCATATTTAGATCTATACCTACCCTCTCAGTAAGTGGTTCTCAGATGCTTTCATATATGTATACATGTTTACATGTATTTATGTGTGTATGTATGTATATATACATACATATCACTCCAGCAGTATTGGAAGGTCTATCAGTGGGTGTGGCAGAGATTGACAGATGCCTCCCAAGAGTCTTTAATCCTCAGAAAAAATTAAAAACAAACAAAACCTTCACCCAAGATGCCAGAATCCAATGCTTGGCAAGCTGGTCCCAGAGCCTAGACTGCAGGGACTGTGAGGAGGGTTGAGGGACTATGAGGTTTGGGAGGTAAGTTGTAGGTTGCAATGTGAAAGACCAACAAGTCTGGTCTGTGTCCTGAAGACAACAAGAAAGTGTCTACAGCTTTAGAGCAGGGTGTGTCTGTTATCTAGAGGGTTTAGGAAGGGCACTTCAGGTTAGGTGGAGGCTGAGCTCAATGGTGGATAAAGACTGTGGTGGGGAAGCCAATGGTGAGTTTTTATAATCCTTCATGAACATGAACAAGACCAGAGCTAAGACAGCTACAGAGAGGATGTGGATGATGGTAGGGTCTGGGCATCAGAGGACCCTCAATCAGAGGATTCTGAATTCTCCTGCATGAAGGAAGTGGAAAAACTCACACCAATGACAAACATGGGGAAATAAAGGAGAAGGATATTTGAAGAGAAAATGGGAAGCTCACTTTAGGGTATTAAACTGCAGGTGTCCATATGGCCCCCAAGGAGATATGTTCAGTGGTTGTTACAACAGGAGTGTGTTGCATTCCAGGCTGGACATAGAAATCAAAGTGGAGGGGCCATCTTGATCAAGTTGGAAATCGAAGCCCTGGGAAGGGATGAAACAAGTCAGGGAGGTCTCACAGAGCAGAAGGGAGCATGGCAAGAACCCAGCTCATGTGGGGTCCTGTCCTTCTCTCAGCACATCCAAAGCGTCAGATGCCAACATTGGGAAGCGAATCAGTTCCCAGATCTTCAGTGTCCTGGTACCCTTTGTGGTTCTTCTGAACCAAGCCTGGGGCCTACCATCTAGTGCCTTGGATCACTTTCAAAGCCTTGCTAGTCCTACACTAGAATACTCTTACCAGCCACTGACCACGCTGCCCAGCCCTCCCTCTGATCTCCATCCATGGCGGGCAGCCTCCCTTGGCCGAGTTCTCATTCCCAGATGAGCCTGAGGCTCTTTCTGAAGAGACCAGCCTGTGGGGGGACTTTCCTTTGATCCTCCAACCACACCAGGGGCTCCATCACGCTGCTCACAGACTCAGCCAGGTGTGTCTGATGGTAACTGAAGCGCTAGGCATGAGAGGAGGCCTCCTTAGTTCTCCGGGCTTTCCATACTCCTATCAGCTTGATCTCCACAAGAACATTTTCAACAAAAAAGTTTAATACAACAATTGCTGTTTGTGTCCAATTCAATTCCTCTAATTTCCCATTTCTGTCTCTTTACTTATATTTTATCTCAGGGATGGTGGGGAATAAGCTGGTAGGGCAGGGAGCAGGAAGACAAGTAAAAGTGTGGAGAAGACTGTTAAGAATACTGCAGATTTATTCTAAGTTGAATTTTCAGATGAGAGAGACCGAGAAAGGTTAAAACCCCATTCTGAGTTCCCACAGGCAAGATGGATGTTCCCCGACTGCTCAGTTGTCTGGTCTGAGAGGTTGACTTCTCCCCCTCCACAGAGGGGAGGGGCCGGCAAGCAGCTACTTCATGTTCTGCAAGTCTGAGAGGTGATTTGATGTTTAGCTGTTCTCCCTCTATAGTAAGAGTGTAGCAAAAAAGGTTTCTAAGTAAAGCAAAGAATATTTGGGTCAGACATAAGAAAGGACTTCTAGGCAGTGAGAACCATTAGGAGAAAGTTCTAGAAATGGTATGTAGCGTGGATGTAGTTTCATGGGAAGGCAAAAGAATGGATGGGGTAAGAGCTTCCCTCCAACCCAGTAATGCCTACCCAAGAATAAAGTGAAATATCCATAAATTCTGGGGAAAACTTAGTTTACGGGGCAGCATGGTAAAATGCATGATGCCTGGACTTTGGAGCCAGATGGACATAATGTTTCATCCCAACTTCAACACGTGTTAGCTGGGTGGCCCTGCCCAAGTGAAAATAACCATGCTGAACCTTCGTTTTGTAATCTATAAACTAGGGATAATTGGGATCATAGTAAATTTGCAGCATTATTTTACTTGCTAGAGAAAATATATGTACAGCAATCCGCACATAGTGGGTACTCAGCTTTTTTTTTTTAATTTGGATTGGGTTTTCCATTTACTTCTGGGTTTTTTGCACACATAATAAAGCCCCAAAGCACTTAGCTCTGGTTTCTATTACATTTGAAAATGCATTCACATCTGACTGGGAGCGAGTGCAGATTCTCAGGGCAAAAAACAAACTCCATTGTCTGCTTGTTTATAATTAGTGACATATTACCCATTACGTCTAGGACTGGTTGTGACTGGTGAGGGAAACAAAGGCTCTGTGAAGTGTCTAGTTTGTGCTCTGGTTTAAGCTGCAGAGTTTTATGACACAACATCCATGGCTTATTGTAATGGAAGCATGGTCCAGGTCCCAGTGAAAATGCCCAACACCCAAATGACCCCTGGGGAATGTAAATGAAGGCAAATTTCACTTCACAGTAAAGTGAAAGCCAGTCTTTTGTCTTTTCATCATGTCTCCAATGCTTGCCACATTGCTTCTCTAAAGCACAGTCTCAATTCGCTCTCTTGGACCAGAAACAGATTTTTAAAACTCTGTATATTGGGAGCCACTCAAAAGCTTGGGCAATGATGTTGTGTTGTATTTGTGAACTCAGGGTAGCAAAGACAGCAGGACAGTATCTCAGGATTAAGTGTGTTTGGCAGATGGGAAAAACCCACCACCTGCAGGTCTTTCACAAGCAGCATGGATTAATTTATACCATCTCATCTGGGCCATGAAGGGAACTCAATGTGTGAGATGGATGGCATCCATCATGCTCATGAGAAGATAGGAACATCTACACTCTGGACCCAGATCTCTGTCTTACACTTGGTGCAGCAACCTGCCTAGCCCAACTTGGTACATAGGTCTCAGAGTGGCTGAGTTCTTGGGTACATTATGAGGCACTCAATGTCATGTCTTCCTGATTTTTGTTATTCTATCCCAGAAGGACCTCAGAAATCCTGGAGGTAAAAGATGCAAAATTCTCAGAGATCACAGACCCCTCACATAAAACCTCCAGCTGGTGTCAAAATTCCCCCATCAGTTAATATGTGTTTGGCCATGTGAGACGCATGTCTTACTATACACCAGTAAAACCTGTTATACTTTGTATATCAAGAACATGTTGTGACCCACAAACAGATGGAAAGCTATTCCATGCTGCTGGATTGGAAGAATTAATTTTTTTTAACGTTTATTTATTTTTGAGACAGAGAGAGACAGAGCATGAACGGGGGAGGGTCAGAGAGAGGGAGAGACAGAATCTGAAACAGGCTCCAGGCTCTGAGCTGTCAGCACAGAGCCTGACGCGGGGCTTGAACTCACTAACCGTGAGATGATGACCTGAGCCGAAGTCGGACGCTTAACCGACTGAGCCACCCAGGCGCCCCTGGAAGAATTAATATTGATAAAATGTCCATATTACCCAAAGCAATCACAGATTCAATGCAATTCCTATCAAAATACCAACAGAAGGGGCATCTAGGTGGCTCAGTCAGTTGAGTGTCCAACTTCAGCTCAGGTCATGATCTCATGGTTCTTGAGTTCAAGCCCCACATTGGGCTCGCTGCTGTCAGCCCACTTCAGATCCTCTGTTCCTCTCTCTCTGCCCCTCCCCCACTTATATTCTCTCAAAAATCAATAAAACATTAAATAAATAGCAACAGCATTTAGTTTTTACAAAAATAGAACAAATAATCCTAAAATTTGTATGGAACCACGAAAGACCCTGAATAGCCAAAGCAATCTTGAGAAAGAAGAACAAAACTGAAGGTATCACAAGTCCAGATTTCAAGATACACTACAAGCTGTAGTGATCAAAACAGTATGGTACTGGCACAAAAATAGACACATGGATCAGTGGAAGAGAGTAGAGTGCCCAGATCAATGGAAGAGAGTAGAGTGCCCAGAGTGACTTATATGGTCAATTAATCTACAATAGGGGGGCAAAAATATACAATGGGAAAAAGATAGTCTCTTCATCAAATGGAGCAGGGAAAAATGGACAGCTACATGCAAAAGAAAGAAACTGGACCACTTTCTTATACATACACAAAAATAAACTCAAATGGATTAAAGACCTAAAAGACCTGAAACTATAAAATTCTTAGAAGCAAACATAGGCAGGAATCTCTTTGGCATTGGCCTTAGCAACATTTTTCTAGATATCTCCTGAGACAAGGGAAACAAAAGCAAAACAAGAAAAAAAACTATTGGGATTACACCAAAGTAAAAAGCTTTTTCACAGTGAAAGAAATCATCAACAAAACAGAAAGGCAACTACTGAACTGGAGAAGATATTTACAAACGATCTGTCCAACAAGGTGTAATGTCCAAAATATGTATATAAAGAACTTACATAACTCAACAACAAAAAACAAACAATCTGGCAGAGGACCTGAATATATATATATATATATATATTTTTTTTTTTTTTTTTCCAAAGAAGACATACAGATGGCCAATAGGCACATGAAAGGATGCTCAACATCACTGATCATCATCAACAAAATGCTTATCATCAGGGAAATGCAAATCAAAACCACAATGAGATATCACCTTATACCTGTCAGAATGGCTAAAATCAAGAAGACAAGAGGGGCGCCTGGGTGGCTCAGTCGATTAGGCATCCGACTTTGCCTCAGGTCATGATCTCCTGGTTCGTGGGTTCAAGCCCTGCGTCGGGCTCTGTGCTGATAGCTCAGAGCCTGGAGCCTTTTTCCAATTCTGTGTCTCCCTGTCTCTCTCTCTCTGCCCCTCCCCTGCTTGTGCTGTCTCTCTCTATCTCTCAAAAATAAATAAACATTTAAAAAAAAGAAGACAAGAAACAACAAGTGTTGGTGAGGATGTGAAGAAAAAGAAGCACTAACACACTGTTGGTGGGAATGTAAATTGGCACAGCCACTATGGAAAACAGAATGGAGGATTCTCAAAAAATTAAAACAGAAATACTGTATGAGCCAATAATTCCAGCACTGTGTATTTATACAAAGAAAATGAAACTAATTCAAAGATATATGCACCTCTGTGTTTACTGAAATATTATCTACAATAGCCAAGACACAGAAACAACCTAAGTGTTGCTATTCATTGATAGATGAATGGATAAGGAATATTTGGCATACACACACACACACACACACACACACACAATGGAGTATTATGCACCCATAAAAACGTATGATATTGACCAGTTAAGACAACATGGATGGACCTAGAGGGTATTAGGCTAAGTGAAATAAGTCAGACTGAGAAAGACAAATATTATATCATTTCTTGATATGTGGAATCTTAAAAGAGTGAATAAACAAACAAAAAGCAGAATCAAACCTATAAATATAGAGAACAAAGTGACAGTTGCCAGGGAGCAGGAGAGGTTGGGAAAAATGAATGAAGGAGAGTGAGAGACGCAGACTTCCAGTTATAGAGTGAATAAGTCATAGGAATAAAAGGCACAGCATAAAGAATATAGTATAGTATAGTATAGTATCATCAATGATAGTATAATAGTGATGTATCAGGAGAGAGGGCAGCTACACATATGGTGAACATAGCATAACATATAAATTTCCAATCACTATGTTGTACTCCTGAAACTGATGTAATGTGTGTGTCAACTGTACTGAAATTTTTAAAAAAGAAAGAAAAAAGAAACTACATAGAAAAACAAAACATGTCATGACCACTTAGCAAATGATGAGTATCTTTGGGACTTTTAAACAGAGCATGGTATTCCAGTCAGGGTCTCAGTAGGAAAGAGGCAGCTATCCAAATGGGGTAACTGAAAAGAGTATAAAAACATGATTTGGGCAGTTAAGAGAACAACCAGGAGTGGTGCTGCACCCAAAGATTAGCAAAAATGGAAAGCTATTACCAACTGTATTTTTTTAAGTTTATTTATTTTGAGGGTGTGAGGGGCAGAGACAGAGGGAGAGAGACAATTCCGAGCAGGCTCTGAGCTGTCAGCACAGAGCCCAATGCAGAGCTCAAACCCATGAACCATGAGATCATGACATGAACCAAAATCAAGAGTTGGTCGCTCACCTGAGCCACCCAGGTGCCCCCATTACCACCTGCATTTGTTTCCTACTGTTGCCATAACAAATTCCTGCAAATTTAGTGGCTTAGAATGACACCCATTTGCTCCGCCACAGTTGCGTAGGCCAAAAGTCTATTTGCAGTGTGATTCAGCTGGGTCCTCTTAGTCTCACAAGGCTGAAACTAATGTGCTGCCAAACCTATGTTCCTTCCAAGAGGCTCTGGCAATGAGTCTGCTTCTAAGCTCATGCAGGTTGTTGGCAGAATCCAGTTCCTTATGGGTGTAGGATGGAGACCTGTTTCCTCACTGACCATTAGCTGGGGGTTGCCCTTAGCACTTACAGCTTCTTGGTCTCTGGACCCGACATCTTGGCACCAGTATTGTGTCCTTCTCACACTTGGAATCCCTCTGATTTATTCCACCACAGCATCTTACTCCAGCTAGAGGAAGTTCTTTGCTTTTAAAGCAAAGATTGGGGTCATTATATTGGGGCCACCTGGATAATCCTGGATACTCCATTTTAAAAGGGCCATGACTGGGGCGCCTGGGTGGTTCAGTCAGTTAGGCATCCAACTCTTGGTTCTGGCTCAGGTTGTGATCTCATGGTTCATGAGATCAAGCCCCATGATGGGCTCTGCACTGACACTTCCTCTCTCTGCACCTCCCCTGCTCGCTCACTCTCTCTCTTTCAATAAATAAACAAACAAACATACAAACAAACATTTTAAAGGGCCATGACCCTAATCACATCTGCAAAGCCCCTTTTGCTGTGTCAGTGTAAGATATTCACAGACCTCAGGGATTAGGGTGTGGTCATTTTGGGGGGACTGCTCTGCCTACCATACCACGCCTAGGACTGAAAATGCTAAAGGAGGGCACTGTTACCAGAATGCAGCAAAAACTGTAGCCCTGGTAGAGATAGGAGCTGGGGCCATACGTAGAGTGAACAACTATTGCCAAACTGCACCCCAGCAGGGGTGGGTGGGAGTAAGCACCCTGAGATCTCTCTCTGCTCACTCTCTGATGTCCTGTCACTACCTTTCATTGCCTAGACCCAGCTGGCCTTCAGAGGGCAAGGAAGCCCAGGTATTGGAGTCCACAGGGTTCAGTCTCCCCAGGTTCAGATTGGGACAGATAAGAGCAGCATGGGTCTCTAGAGACAAAGGTAGACTAGCCGGCATATAACGGTATCAAGTGAATCTAAGCTATATTCCCCTTGGGATCCAGACATTTCTAATCAGGTCTGGAAGAACAGATAACAGGACAGCCAAACAGGGCACAGTTTACTTGAGCAACCTGACTCCTGAGAAAGAACACTTTGCAGGGGAAGGATAAATACAGGTGGGGAAGTTGGCTTAAGGACAAGGGGCTAATGAACCAAAGGGAAGCCTGATTCTAAGATTGGTATATTATCTGTCACTCCGATTAAACCCAGAGCCATCCTACTGGGCTCATGCTGAAGTCTTTGGCCAAAAGGGCTCTGATAAAGATAAAGAATATCATCTCCATGGAACACTGAGAGGGTGAGGAGCAGAGCGTGGCTGTGGCAACCTGGATTGGTGCCGGCTGCTGCAGTCTGTAAGTCGCTATGTATTAATTGTGGAGGTGCTTTCAGTTTCCCTCCAGAGACCTTGGCCCAAACACTCTGCAGCAGCTGAACGAGGGAAGCCATGAGGGATTTGCAGCTGGCACTGCTGCCTTTTGAGGTGGCTAAAGCTGTCAGCACACTGAGCTGGTGCAGGAAGGGAAGAAGGTAGTGCATCCAGTGGGTCACATCAAGGGAACTTGCTGTTGGGGCAAGGAGCGTTGGGGAGGGGAAACGAAAATAGTCTTTTGTGTCTCTTATTATAGCTTGGGAAATGTGGAGTTACATATAAAGAGGATGTGGAGAAAGTAAAACCCTGTTGCACTGCTGGTGGGAATGCAAACTGGTGCAGCCATTCTGGAAAACAGTATGGAGGTTCCTCAAAAAATTGAAAATGGAACTATGACCCAGCAATTGCACTACTAGGTGTTTATCTGAAGGATGCAAAAAAATGCTGATTCAAAGGGGCACATGCACCCCAATGTTTACAGCAGCACTATCAACAATACCCAAATTATGGAAAGAGCCCAAATGTCCATTGACTAGTGAATGGATAAAGAAGATACACACACACACACACACACACACACACACACACAGGAATATTACTCAGTGATCGAAAAGAATGAAATTGTGCCTCTTGCAACAACATGGATGGAACTAGAGTGTATTATGCTAAGCAAAATAAGTCAGGCAGAGAAAGACAAGTATCATATGATTTCCCTCATATGTGGAGTTTAAGAAACACAACAGATGAACATAGGGGAAGGGAAGGAAAAGTAAGATAAAAATAGAGAGGGAGGCAAACCATTAGAGACTCTTAACTACAGAGAACAAACTGAGGACTGCCAGATGGGAGGTGGGGGGGGGGATGGGCCAAATAGGTGATGGGCATTAAGGAGGGCACTTGTTGGGATGAGCACTGGGTGTTGTATGTAAGTGATGAGTCACCGGGGTCTACTCCTGAAACCAATACTGTACTGTATGTTCACTAACTTGAACTTAAATTAAAAAATAGTGAAAATAATAAAAAGAGAGATGGAGATAAGTCTGTGTGTTCGCCAGGGTTCCAGCAGGAAACAGGTTATCACACTCAAACCGAGTTATTTAAGGTTGGCTTCATGAAGAAGCTACTTCCAAAGGTGTGAGTGGGTGGAAGAATCCACAAAAGGTAGTGCTATATCTTGGGGGCTAGCCACAGCAGGGAGCTATCACAATTCCTTGGCCTGAAAGGTTGAAGCCAGAGAGTGGTTACCAGAAAGCCAGAAGACAGAGTGAGCTGCAGACTTCAGTAAAGGGGAGTGGCTACCACAGGGTAGGAACCAGGGGTGGGAGGGGCAAATCTGATCTCCCTCGCTTTGAGTCTCCCAGTGCTGGTGCCCCTGCATGGGGCAAATCTGAGATCAGTCTCCCAGAGCATAGAGGAGAATGGAAGGGAGTAGGGAATGGATGTAAAGGGGAAAGTTAAAGGTATGCAGAGCAGTCACTACAGAGAAATATATTCTACCACCAGCTCCCTGGCACTCTATAGCCAGGAGATAAACTCAGTATGGTTTGGTCTATCACACAGATCCCTCCACTGGTCTTGGGAAATGGGTCAGAAAACACCCCATCCACCCCGATGTCATTAGCATTACCACCGTGGAGTTTTCCTAAGTTTTGGTGAGCTTCTTAGCATGACCCGATTTAGATATCTGCTTACCAAGGCAAATGATAGTATTAAAAGGTAGTGTCAGGTCACTGCATTCAGTGTAAAGGGTTATGATACCTGAACTGCATTTGAATTTGCCACAGAAAGATCAGGTATGATGTCCCATGTGCTGTAGGAGGTCCATGGGGACTGAATCAGTGCCATGAACTAAAAAGTCACTAAACAGTTCCCTAGTGACCTGAGTTAATCAGATTTCACCAAATGCTTAACCATATTGTGGAGAAGAGTTTACATATGGGAGATGCTGGCTTGTTGCATCAACATTTGATCTCTTTCTCCTTTGAAGCAACATAGTTCCTAAAGGGTGACTTTTTAAAACTCTAACCATTTAATTTGGGGGAACAAAAAAATTATAAAGGAAAAACTCAACTTTGTGTTTTCCTCCAGATCCCCTGACTTTCTGAGATTATGTATTTTGCTGTTGGGGAGCTTTTTCCTCCTCAGTTATACAATAAACTCTTTGTTGTTTAACATTCTATTAACCACAGCCCTCTAGTAACCAGCACATCTGTAAATCTCCAGTACAATAATTGTTGTTCATAATCATGACCCTGGGGCTCTGCGTGGTCTCAAATGCCTTCCAAGCCATCAAAGAGAATGCACTAAAATGAGTTTGCATTCCCAGAGCACACATCAACCAACCACAAAGGGCAAGAATCCAGATAAGTGCTAGGTAGAAGAAGAAATAAAGTGGGGATTTCAAATTTGTCACAGGTAATTCAATGTTCAGATAATAAAAATCTGTCCTACATCTGTTAGAGCTTCCCCCTCTCAGTGACTCTCTTCATGGTCAACATGAACTCAACTAAAATACTCAGGCACAACTTTCGGTCTGTAAAAGCAGATGTCAATGTACCCAATTAAATCACTGCTGTTTGTGCCTAATCTGTATTAGCCATTGACAAATTAGAAGAGGTTAAAAAGCTTTTAAAATTTAAAACTTTCTGAGCTTAAGAGTGGGTGAGACACACTCTCTCCTTTTGGCTGCTACTACATTATGATTCCCATCTGCTGACCACACAGCAGCAAACTCTTAAGCCATTTCCAGGCCTCAGGATGGACAATACCAAGCTTCACATGGAATGCTCCCCTGCCTCTGAGAAAATCTCTTCATTAGTCATGGCCACATACAAGAATTAAAGCATAAAAAGAAAGGAGAAGAAAGACATTGAAGTTGGGATGGGGCAGTTTTCTGAGTAGACTGATTAGGACTCCCAAACTCCAGCTCACTCCTTAGATAGAGCACTGCAAGAGTATGTTTCTACAGCATGAAGTGAATTTCATTCTGGAGAAGAACCAACTCATTATACCCCATGTAAGTTTCTTGATATGTCAGGTTCAACTACCATCAAACATTGGATATGACAGACAATGCATAACTAGTTGATTGGTATAGAGGAAAACTCCAGTGCATCAGGGAAGAATAAAATGCGCTTCCATACATACTTTGCAGAAACTTCTCTTCACAGCAAAATGAACATATTTGGTTTTAAACAAGACAGCAAAAATAGGACACCATGATTTCCACAAATGGAGAGAAGCCAATCCCTAGAAGGAAGTGTTCAAAAGATTATGGTAGGTACAGTCTTATTTCTATAAAAAAATTAGAACCTTTCTTGATTTTCCATTTAACATTTCAGAAGGGTTGAAATAAGTGGGAAAATGCATGTTTCCAATGGTGGCATGTTTTGGTATGTGACCTAAAGTTTGTATCTTCCATAGTCACCATACCTCTTATAATTTAGCATCATGCTTGACTCTGGTCTTACCAGAAGACAACAGCCTAATGGGATCTCACAGTACTTGCATCTTCCAAATCCCATATTTTCCACCCAATTATTCCATATCAGCCCAGTTCTCTACGTCTGTTTCTCAACTGGGATGCTGCTGGCGTTTTGGCTGGAACAGTTCTCCCCAAGTGTGTGTTAAGCATATCTGGCCCTTATCCACCAAATACCAGTAGCATGCTTACACCACCACCACCATCTTTAGGATGACTACATTTACAAGTACTCCCTAGGAGGGTACTTCTGTCTTCCTGATGAGAACAATTGGCTGCCTCATGTGAAGGCTCAAAAGCAGCAATGAGGAGGTCAACTGCAACCAGGACAGGGCCAGGCAACTGATTGCTTCTCTGGCCCCATCTTTTCTGGCCTCATCTCCCTGTTCCTTGCCTAAAGTCACAAGCTGAGAGTCGTCGGTGATACAAAGATGATACAAAAGGGCCTGCATTTACATAGACATTTAACTTTTTTTTTTAAGCCACTGTTTTATGGCAAATCTGATTCAAGTTAGTATAGTTTTCCTGGCTCCCTTTCTCCGGTCCCCTGGAATTCCTCTGAACTTCTACCTGAAGTTCGGTGCCAAACTTCCCAAGCTTTAAAAAGCTTCACACACCACCTTTGCCTCCAGATAGGGCTCTCCCCTGCTTAGCCTGATTTCATTCTCTCTCCAAAAACTGTTCACTGCCATGCTCACCTTCCCAGACTATGGTAGAGACTCTCCCAAAAGAGCTGTCATCAATTCTTTCCTCCTTGTATGTACATGCTACTCCATCAAGATGAGGGATCTATTTCTGTTTCCTTTGAATTTCGGCTGGCCTTTTGTCTTGCTTTGACCAATAGAATGCAACAGGAATGATGAGTCGTGACTTCTGAGACCTTGCAAAACCATGTTAGAAGCTGGACTACTCTGAGACCACCATGCTGCAGGGAAGACCAAGCTAAGCACATGGAGAGGTGACCAGAAGGAGCACCAACTCAGCAGACCTGTGAGCATAGCTTTCCTAAACCTGCCAGCCCAAGCACCAGCTGGATGCTAAGTATCCCAGCTCACACCACATGGAGAAGAACACTGCTCAAGTGAGTCCAAAATCATGAAAAATAAATTGTTGTTTTTAGTCACTAAGTTTTGGGATAATTTGTTATGCAGCAATAAATAACTAAAACACAGTCTGTGGTTAAAAAATGTCTCTGTCCCAGGCTGCATTTGGGGCTGTGCTTTTATCTCTTAATTTGGCCAGGATTCTGTTCAACAGCCTGCCAGCTCACACCAGGAAAGGAGAGGTCTTGCCGCTGCTATGCTAGCTGCGGCACTAGCCCTCAGCCACTGGCACTTCTTAAACTCCTTTTGGTAGGATTCTACTTACTGGCTGCGTTTCATCCAAGAAAGAAGTTTCTTCCTGTCAGCCCAACCCTTCTTTTTATACAAAGGACACAAGAATCAGCTGTTGCTAAGCTTCCTAGGAATTAGGAAGAGTGTTCCACTCTTATGGGTGTTACTCCATCCTAGTTTCATCTACTAGGTGCAATTTTTCTTCAAGGGTTGTCTTGGCAACCACATTGAGAATTCCATTCTATTCCTCCAGAAATCATTTTTCCCTGAAGTATAGACTCATGTTTAAATAAATCAATCCTATAATTTGTATGATTTATTTCACCTTTGACCATAAATTGCTTATCTAGCAAATTTTTAGAATATTCCAGCATTTTCACTCTCTGTGCCAAGGAGCTTTTGTTACATCTCTATTTCTATGTTTTATTAACTTGCAGGAGTTCACCATCACACTTAAAAAATTGCAGAAAGGTTATGAACTGCCTATTACTATCTCTGCATAATCCTGCCCTTCACCTCACAAAGCTTTCAAGTACTTTCCAATCCATTTTCAGGGACCAACTTTCTCTTTAAGTTTAGAAGTCTGTATGGTGTAAATTTTGATTTGCAATCACTGTTATATAACCTTACCCCATAGCAAATCCCTTGAAAACCAGGATGGAAAGAACAATTCTAAATTAGGCACCACTTTGGCAACTATTTTAAGAAATGTTTTAATTTTTTAAAAAATAAAATTTATACTAACCAGTTTATACATTCCTTTGAAATTTGGACACATCAAAGTCGAAAACATATTAGCCTGCTTAAAAAAGATTATTTTACCAATGACTGCTGCTTTGGTAATATTCCTTACTGTCTTGTTCCAAAGTTCACTTTGGAAACTTTGAAAACACTTTGAAGACTTGTTTATAAGGCCATATGTGCTCAACATAGAGGCAGAGAGCAAGAATTCAAAATCATGTTGATGAAACCAAAGCCAATGTTTGGGGAAATAGTTGGGTCTGTTGAGCTCAGATGTATTTCTATCAGTATTTTTAAATGGCCCTGGAACTGCCACCCCAAGATTGTAGGAGTAAATGATAAGGCAATATAAGAATAAGGAGTAGGAAGTCCCACGTACCATAGGAACATCAGAAGTGAAGATGGATATTTGAGTTATAGATCTAGCAGTTTGGGGAAGCCTTTTGGGTTTTTTTTTAACTCTGCCCTTACAGAGATACAGCTGGGCTCATCCAGGCTCTGTGGGGTGGGTTAGCTTAAAGAATAAAACAAGGTGGCACAGCTATTTCTCCAGCCCCTACCATGTGCTTCAAGTACAGACATCATCTCAGCTAAGCTTCACAATAGCCCAGACATGTAGAAAACATTCAGAAATTAAGGAAACAAAAGCTCAGAGAGCTTAAACAATTTGCTCAAGGTCATTCCCTACTCTAATGAGATACCCTGGGATTTGAACTCTGATCTGATGACTCAAACACTCTTTCCTATACACATGAGAGTCTCTCTGAAGCCAAGATCAAAGACTATTAGTTTGTCTCTGCACCAACACAGACCCCACTTTTAATCTTGGTGGATTGCTGCCAAATGTGTGCCCTGGGTGATGGAAATGAGATAGAAGAAAGTGGATGGGTAAGAAAAAAACTCGTGAGTTGTAAACAGATGGTAGGTCTTGTTTGTTTCTATATCCTAGCCCTACCCTCACAAAAACACAGTCTCTCTATACTGGAAACTCGCGTAAATACTGGCAGGTACTCATGATCTTTGCTGAATTCAATCTGTTACTAATGAGAATGATGATGACAATAAAAACAATAATAAAAAGTTAAATTTAATGAGTGTTTGACTGCATAACAGACACTGTCCTACACACTCTGTAACCATTAACTGTTTGGGTGCTCATAGTCACCCATGCAGGAGGTAATATTCATTATTGCCTTTTATAGGTAAGAAAACTAATGCACAGAAATGCTAAGGAACTTGCCTAAGACTACACAGCTAGCAAAGGTCAGAATCAAAACTCAAATTGAATTAGGCTGACTTTGTACACATCCATGTTCTTACTCATTCTAAAATTGTTTCTCAAACATCTCAAAAATTACTTGAAGCACTTGTTAAACATACTTTTCCCAGTGCCTTTCTCTGAAAAGTATAGTCTAGAAGGTTTGAGTTGGGCCTCAGAGCCTTATAATTTAAGAATCCCATGAGATTTAGGGTGTCTGGGTGACTCAGTTGGTTAAGCGTCTGACTCTTTGTTTTGGCTCAGGTCATGATCTCCTGGTTCGTGGGATCAAGCTCCAAGTGGGGCTCCACACTTACAGCATGGGGCCTTCTTGGGAATCTCTCTCTCTCCTTCTCTGCCCCTCCCCCTGCATTCATGTGCATGCTCTCTCTCTCTCAAAATAAAGAAATAAACCTTAAAATAAAGAAGAGCCCCATGAGATTCTTACAATAATAAACACTTCACTTCCCTCTACTGTCTCTCAGTGCTGAAGAAACCCCTCCAACGGCACAGTTGAGCACTGACAGAAGCATCATTTTTGCAAGGAAGAGTGAATTTATCTAAGGGTATGGGGAGAATAACTTCCATGTGGAAAAAAAAGGTCATTTTTTTTTCCTTCCAACACTCATGGCTCAAAGAAGGTGCTGGGAGTATAGATAAGGGAAGGGACTGAGTTTTCCTTAGGGTCTCTGTTCTTCCTACTCACACAAGGCTTTCTTGGCACATTATTATAGCCTTTCCAATACTGCAGATTGATCTTTCCTCTGCTGCCTCAGGAGCTTGAGCAAAAGAGGGGGACTCTTGGATGAAGCAGAGGAAGCCCTTTTCCCTTCATGGCCATAGTATTTGGAAAGGGTAGACACGGATGACTGACAACTGAGGAGTCAGCAAGATTGCAGTGGGGGCTGGATCAAGAATGGCTCTATCTTTTGCACCAGTTAGAGTCTTCTGAGAAGCAGATGTAGACATAAGATTAGACATGCAGAGATTTATTGGGTAAAGCGCCTGTACGGATAAAGGGAAAGGACGTAGGCAAAGGCTAGGGGAGCCTGTGGATTGTAATGTAGGTTTGACACCTGTGAAAGGAAAGAGGGAGGAGGGATTGGGTCAGAAAGGCTTCTGACTGCAACAAAGTCCGAAGAAAGACTTGGAAAGGCTCATTAGGAGTTCCAGAGCAAAGGTTTCCTGCACTGTGTGGGCTGGCTTGGCTCTAGTCTTGCCACCATGCTCAGTCATTGCCTAGATGCAGTCTGGAGCAACAGCGGCCTTGGAGTGAGTACTATGGTTGACCCACAGCTGTGGTAGCTAGAGGCTCTCAGCCAGATATGTTCTCTGCAGCAGGTTCTTTGGGAAGAGATCTGAGGGTGCCCCTCCACAGATGTCACATATGCATGGCTAAGAAATTTATATGTAATCGTGCAAGCAAAGGGCATCCTAGAAAATGCACTGTGGAGATAAAGAGACTAGTCAGTAGGCTACTGTAGGAATCCAGCCGAGAATGAAAAAGAGCTGAACTTGAAGTGACTGTGGGAAGGGAGGCATGAGCTAGATCCAAAAAAGCTAAGAAGTTTAAAAATTTTGACTCTTCAAAAGACAATATTCTGAAGATGAAAAGCCAAGTCAGAGACTGTGCAAAAATATTGCAAAACATTATACCCAGAAAATGTAACTCTTACAACTCTGTGATTAGAAACAAACAACTCAACAAAAAAGAGAAAAAAATTATCAAATAGATACCACATCAAAAAAGATAAATGGATGGCAAATATCTTGAAAAGATAATCAACATCATTAGTCATTAGAGAAATACAAATTCCATAATGAAATGCCCCATTATTCCTATTAGAATTACTACTATTAAAAGCTAGACTATGCCAAGTGTTGATGAGAATGTATAAAACCTGGAACCTAAATACACTGCTGGTCAGAATATAAAAGATAACCTTTCATTTGCAAAACAATTTGACAGTTTCTTAAAAAATTGGACCCGCTTAGCATGTAAACCAGCAATTCCAGGCTTAGGTACCTACTCAAGAGAAATGAAAACCTATATCCACACTAAGGTTTGTATGAGAATGTTCATAGCAAAATGAGTCATAACAGCCAAAAACTGGAAAGGCAACCCAAATATCCATAGATAAGCCAAGTGTGGTATACTCATATGATGGAATACTATCAACTATAAAAAGAAACTAACCATTGATACATACAAGATGGATGAATCTGAAAAATATCATGGTAAATGAAAGAAGCCAGACATGAAAGACTTCATATTATATGATTCCACGTATAGGAAATTTCTAGAAAAGCAAAACTGTAGAAACAAGTAAGTGATTATTTGAGGCCAGGGTGGGAGTGCAAAAAGGTATAAAGACTTTTTTGGTGTAATGAGAGTATTATAATACTGGATTGTGATGATGGTTGCACAACTGTATACATTTATTAAGACACCTTAAAGAACATATTTAACATGAGTGAATTTTATGGAATGTAAATTAAATCTCAAATAACTTAAAAATAAAAAGAGCTAGGAAGGCAAACAAGATGGGATTTGGGAATTGATTGAATCACTGGAGAGTAAGATTGAAAGAAATGTCATGAACAATGACAAGATTTCATTGGCTAAAGTCTGGAAGGAAGGATAAAGTTATAAAATAATATTTGGAATATAAGGAGGAGCAGATTTGGAATTTAGCTTTGTACATACTAATTTTGAGCTGGCTGTTGAACACTCAAGTGGAGATTTCCAATAAAGAGTTGGAATGAGTGGTGAAAAGGTCATGAAAGGGAGTTGCATAGTGATTTGAGAATCATATGCTTTTAGGGGGTGGCTGAAGCTGTATGAGTGGCTGAGACCATATAGGGAGAATGTTTGGTGTGAGGGATCCTAGTTCAACTGAAATACATTTTCAACTATTTATGAGTAGTCCAATGAAGGTTGGTTTCCCTAGAGAGTGTTTCACTAGTTATGTGCTGATGGGAAGGAATTTCCCTGTATTTCATATATTTTTCTGGTAGCTCAAGACCTTGGAAATTCGGCTTCTGAATGTCAGAACTATTATGCAGAGGTAATTTAATCCAGCCTGTGTTGTCAAATATTTATCTTATGTCACATCACTAGAAACTGAACTATAGCAAATTAACACTATCTGAGGATTTAGCATCTGCATGACAATGGACTAAGCACTCTAAGCATTGTAAGGGAATTTAAGTCTCAGAAGCTAATCTCAAGTTTACAGTCTGGTCCTGTAGATTCTACACTATTTCAGGGTGTGGATCCTAGGTTGGGCAGGGAATGGTGGAAAAGGGACTGGAGAACTCATTGCCCTACTAGGATAAGGAAAAGTCTACAAGGATCTGTTGGGTTGTTTGTCTCTAAAATCAGCCTTGACTGGATGTAAATTTGAGGAAGTTGCTCAGGCCAAAAGGGCTTCTGTTTTGTTTCAAAAAAGTCAGTTCTTGTGGGTTTCTTTTTTAAGCTCACATTGGTCATTTTATTTGAAGTGAATTTTATCCTGATTTTCCAAGAGGCATGGTAAGCATTATTTTCAGAAGCCATTAATATGTTGTGCAATTCCTTGCAAAATGGGTGTGTTCCAGACAACGGGAAAATGGGGCCTTGGCCCTTTCATAAACAACCTTCCTACATGGAAAGACAGATTCAGGAGCTTGAGCTGAGTCTGACAAGTGAGTTGAGTTATGAAAGAGAAAGGCAGCTCTATAAAACTCTAGCCAGAGGGAAGGAGCTTATTGGCTGAGATTGACAAATGGGTAATGTAGCCTCTGAAAGCCATTGAGGAGGGAAAAAAAGAAGCAGCCATTAAGAAGTGGGAACACAGAGAGAGAATATGTTCTGACAACTTTGGGTAGCATTCCCCTGCAGTACATTATGTGGACAGCTTCAGTCATGCTCACAATGACCCACTACGGCCAGGTGACAGAGGGCGGGTATGGAGCATTGGTTTCACTGTCAGACAAGAGAAGGAACCCACATACTGTGTTCGGTCCATGTCAACTCTGTGTAAGCTTGAAATAAAAGTCATCGAGCTTTCTTCCAAAGAATAGCATGTCCCTGCTGTTCTCCAATTGAGTATCAGCCAAGACCTCCAGGATGACCTGGAGTAAAGAAAATGAAACCACATCAGTATCCACAGCTTGTGCTGCAGTGGGACCCAGGCCCAATGCCCCATTAAGCTAGATACATCTCTGAACTGTCTCTGGCAATTGAATATCATTGTAAAACAGCAAAATGTATAAGCATCCTTTGGAAGTTTCTTTTTCCTTTTGCGTGAAAAATGTGGGGGTTTTCTTCCAAATCCAAGTTTTTCAGCTTAAGGTATATTTTTAAATTATTTAAAATCACTTCCAAGAGGAAAAATTTTATATAGTTACCCTCTATTGTTTTCTTTTTACTCACATGTAAATTTGGATTTACTTCTGGCTTACACAAGCTTTATTAAATTATATTCTCAGAATTTCTTTAATGCTTACAAATCTTTAATGGACTCCTCCCACCATAAAAGAAAACCTACATGACTTCAAAAAATAGGCAGATGATCATTGTATAATCTTGCCTAAATCTTGGAGAAATAACAGGATGCACAGAGATTCTTACATAGTTATTGTAATCACCACATCAGTATTGTCATTGTTATTGTTCTTAAAGGTATTGCAACCATGATATAAAAGGCAAAAGAAAAAACTTGGTGTGAGGTGAAGGAGCTCACACTAGGGCTTGGGTTGACGTGAGCAGGGATCCAGCAAGAGGTCCCAAGTCTTCCTGGTCCTCCCTCCCACTCTCTAAGTTGTACATCTACTGAGGCTCCCATAAAGCATTCAGCCCCACCCACATAGTTACCTGCTCTGGATCAGACTTTACATTCTTGTGTCTATGTCTGGATTTGATACCTCTGAATTCTATAATTATGATCGTTTTCTTCAAGAAAAATCTTGCTAGTGGCTCACAAGTGCTTTTGTACACCTGAGGACTTGGGTTTTATTTTTTAATACATATTGATTTTCTTCCTAAAAAACGTTTCTTGAGCCTGTTTGGTTTTTCAAAATTTGTACCGTCTTATCAGATGCATAATAAGACAGAGATGATCTAAAAGTGGTGGCATCACCTTCTGAGACACAGTGGAGATTCACAGACCAGCTTCTTTTTAGCCATTCAGGCTTTACATTTGACCTTAAAACCAGAATCCTAAGGAAAGCCAGCAAACACAGAATATTCTTTGATATTTCAGGCTTTTTCGATGCCATACCGAAAAGCCACAATATGTCATAATCTGTTGGTTTGTTATAGGTGTTAGTTTCATCTCATAAATAAAACACCTTACCTGGTCTTATTGACCACTTTTGTTGAAAGATCATATTTGTTTCTCTTAAATGTCATCTTTTGTTGCCCATTGCTTTTCAATGACACTAAAGACCCATTTTATGTTTTCCAAAGTGCCTGTCTGTGTCATAATTTACACTTGAGGACCATATTGCCACTGAACATATGCCCTTGATATCAAATAATCTGCCTGCTTGATGAAAAACATTGTCCCACAACTGCACTCTGTTTGGTGCTTGGGTGGCAAGATCAGTCATTACATGTAAAATCACATTTTTTTCTTCCTTCAGAATGAGTGTCTTACTGTAACATATCGGAATGCATTTTATAAATTATTCAAGATATATTCATAAGGATTGTTAGTTTTCAGTCATTTGCACTTATGTAAATTAATATATTTATTTGCTATTTCTCTAGGTGAAGATGCATATTTTTGTTAACTGTATTTTTAAGTTAAAAAAGAATATCATTCACATTATATGAGTGTCTACCTAAATCATCACTTTTATTTCTATTGGCTTCATTCCAACACAGAAATGAACTTTTGTATGTTCCTTCTGAGGCATATTATATTTTCCAGTATATATTCCATCTTGTATTGTTTTCTTACGATGTGACTGTCCCTCCTTTGAACCTGCATGGGATCTTGTTATTGCTTCAATTAACAGAAATATGGCAGAAAAGATGCTATAGGACTTCCCAGCTAGGTTGTAATCGTTTCAGCCTTATTCTTACTCTCTATCTCTTTATCTTTCTCTCTCTCTCTCTCTCTCTCTCTCTCTAAAAGTGTTGGCTCTGGAGGAAGCCAACTCTTGGCTATGAGAAAGCTCAAAGTACCCTATGAGGAAAGTCTCACAGGGAGGTCCTCATGGAGAGTTGCTGAGACTCCCAGCTAATGGTCATCATCAATGGCTAGACATGTGGATGAAAGAGAAAAAAGTAGCCTTCAGCTGATTACATGATTTCTATCTCCAGCTCCAAGTTATCCCACTGAGATCCTAGACATCATGAAACAGAGAAAAGCTCACTCTACCCTCTCTGAATTCCTGATTCACAGAATCCACGAGCAAATAAATGATTGGTTTATGCCAATAAGCCTTAGATGATTTGTTATACATCCATAGTACCTAGAACACCTTCTTTTTCTCTTCCCATCTTTCTTCTCCTAGTCCTCTAATGTTAGTAGAGAATGGCACTGGGAACATCAAGAAAGACGTGATAGTAAGACTGGTAGAGGTATACTTCTTGATACTTTTGTTTTATTTTTCTTTCCTGCTTCCTTTTTTTTTTTTCATAAAGCAATAGTCAAGAAAGTGAAGGCTGGAGCTACACTGCTTGTGTTAGAATCCTGTCCATGTGCCTTATTAATTGTGACCATAGAAAAGTTATTTAACACTTTGTATCTCAACTTTCTCATCTACAAAATAGTAATGATAATTATACCTATCAAAGAGGGTTGCTGAGATAATTAAATGAACTAATACATTTAAAGAGCTTAGAATAGGACCTGGTACATAGTAAGAGCTCATTAAAATATTAGCTATCATTGGGGTGCCTGTGTGGCTCAGTAAGTTCAGCATTTCACTCTTGATTTCAACTCAAGTCATGATCTCACAGCTCATGAGATCAAGTCCCACGTGGGGCTCTGCACTGACAGCACAGAGCCTGCTTGGGATTGTCTCCCTCCCTCTCTCTCTGACCCTCCCCTGCTTGTGCATGCTCTCTCTCTCTCTCTCAAAATAAATGAATAAACTTAAAAATATATTAGCTATTACCATTTTAGCTTTACCTTAATGCTTCATTTTATTTTTTGTGATTTATATTTAAGGCACAAATATATTTCAATATAAATAGAAAATTTAAACACACACAATGCCAATACCCTATCAATTTATTTCATTTTTCCATGTTTTGTTCAAGAACCCATCTACACACAACATTATTTTTTAAAGTTAAAATCATTGCAAAGATGCAGGAGGACAGATATAATTACTTAGGGTCCACTCTGTGAGAGAACTATCATTGTTATGGAACAGCCAGGTAGCTGTTCCAAGAGGTGGGACTATCCCATCTTACAGATGCTCCATTCAAGGAGCTTACTGAATCAAGAATAAGGTAAATAAAGGAAATTTACATAAGAGTTAATTAGGGGTGGGGCGCCTGGGTGGCGCAGTCGGTTGAGCGTCCGACTTCAGCCAGGTCACGATCTCGTGGTCCGCGAGTTCGAGCCCCGCATCGGGCTCTGGGCTGATGGCTCAGAGCCTGGAGCCTGTTTCTGATTCTGTGTCTCCCTCTCTCTCTGCCCCTCCCCTGTTCATGCTCTGTCTCTCTCTGTCCCAAAAATAAATAAACGTTGAAAAAAAAAAATTAAAAAAAAAAAAGAGTTAATTAGGGGAAACTATAGAAAACCAAGACAAATATATATAATATATATAAATGTGTATATATATTTATATATATAAGATATATATATATATATATATATATATATATATCTTAAAACTAGCCAGGGGAAAGTATATATATATATCTTAAAACTAGCCAGGGAAGATATATATATATATAGATATATCTATATATATATCTATCTATATATAGATAGATATATATATCTATATATATATCTATCTATATATAGATAGATATATATATCTATATATATATATCTTAAAACTAGCCAGGGGAAAAAAAGAGATTACCTTCAAATGAGTTCTAATTAGACTGACATCTGACTTCTCAACAGCAGCAATGGAAGCCAGAAGCCAATGGGTTGATGTCACTGGTGTGCTGAAAAAAATAAGTAACTGCTAACCTAGAGTTTTTCACCAAGAAAAATATTCTTCAGGAAAGATATTTTCTTGCAAACATTAAGATATGTCATCACTAATTGATCACAGTGAAGGATTTTCTAAAGTTTATCTGTAGATAGAAGGAAATAATCCAAAATTTCAAACTAAATAATCTGAATGGTCAAGTTAAATTTTAAATATAGTCTTTTAATCTGATCTTTAGTTTTTTTAGGAAGAGAAGGAGGGAGAATTTTTCACTATATGACATTTTTGTTCCTCTTGATTTTATTCCTGATTTAAGAAGCCTATACAGAAAGTATTTCTCTTAGTACACTCTGTATGTTAATAATATTAGATTAAAGTAAATTTAACCCAAAAGTTGCTGTGGTCAGACGATAGAAAAGGAAATATCAAGCACCTTTCAGGATCGCTATGGGAATTAGTACATTAACATCTCAGCTGTAAAGACATACATATGTTTGTCTCTAGACAGTGTAGATCAGGCTGTGAGTATAATGAAAAATTAGCCAACAGAATGCAAAGAAGTGGAATGCTTTCTATCTTAAATATTATCTTTTAATTTGGAGTACACAGAAGCTAGGGGTGTTCTGAAGGACGTGCTGGATTCAAGACTACAAATTCTGCTTGTCTTTTCCATTTGACCATAGAATCATAAAAATGTTATGGCCCATGTTATCCCACACTGTACAAACATTCATCATTAATGAAGCACAGAGAATCAAATGGATCAAATCAGGGTATTTTAGAGTTGGAAATCACTCAGAAACATAAGTATTGTATCTTCATGATGCCTGAGAAACTTGAACATATCTAATGACAAGGAAGTCACTGCTTTCTGTTTTATTACTGGGCATTAGCAATTGTCTGAAAGATTTGTAACTAAGCCCAAATTTCCCTCTTACGACTTGTCCTTATTTGTGTACCCCTGTTCTTTCTAAGGCAACACAGGATGAGCACACTCTCTCTTCCACATGACAGACCACCAAATATTATAAGGTGACTCTGATGTCCCCCTTTAGTATTTACTTTTGTAAAAGGCTAAACATCTCTCATGCAATTAAGCCTTGCCCAGTTCTGCATGTGTTTGGCTAGTCAGAAGAGAAACAATCTGATCCAAGGAAGGGAGGCAATGAGAAAGAATGGTGGGATGAGAAGCAGAAAAGGTCAAGGCAGCGAGGGGGAGGTGAACTTTGAGAAAATGAATGAAGCCAACACATGTTCTATCATGCTAAATGTAACGTTTATGTTCTTGGCAAATTTTTTTGAAAATTCAGGGCTCCTTTTAAAAGTAGGAAGACTATTTTTGGCCATGTGGCAAAGATACAAATCTGGGGTTCAAGGTGGCCTACAAACTTTCTGCTGGGAAGATGATGGCATCTTATTCTGAGCTATGCTTCTAAAGGGAGTATCAATCTATGGCCTTAAATTTTGAAACAGCACACTATAATAAAAGATTTCAATTAAAATTATCTAGCTAAATATCTAGGTGTAAAGAAATATACTTGTGAGACCTGGCCAGCCCCAGTAATATAACTGCAAAATGTACCAGTATCCATGGAGCAAGGAATTACAGAAAATGAGTTTCTTTGGGGATATAGGTAAAACAATGGACAGCCTGCCATTTCATGTCGATGCCCACTGAGCACTGCAATGGGCACTTTAACAATAACTAACGATCAGAGATTGTTAATGTTCTTGGGGAAATGCTGAATTTTAATGGCTTTTCCTGTTGCCAAGAAACTTGGCTGTTACAGCTCAAAAACCATGCCATCGCTCATGCATAAATCATAACATAACAACTTGATAGACGCTGCAGTTGTTGGGACTTTGCACTGGTGAGGACAACTAAGAAATGATAAGCTTTATATTCTATAATTCTATACAGACTGATCCTATTGAAGGATACTCAGAAAATCAGCTCAGAGCAGATGCTTGAAGAATGGGCTAAGCTGGAAGAAATCCATGAGAAGATGGTAACCTGTCTGATCCATGGCTGTAAACATTCCTTTATGTGTTCATCTTAGCAAATTAACAATTTGTGCTGGGTTTTACACTGACTCTACTATCCATGGGAAACGTGACTGAAAGATGGGTAACTTTATCAGCCAGCCATTGCTGTAATATGTCGTGTAACAAAACTCAGTGTCTTATAAACAATAAGCATTTTATTTTTTCTTACTCACTGGTCTTGGACTGGCCAGGACAGCTATGCTTTATTTGCATGTTGGCTAGTGTAGGTTAGGTTTCGGGCAACTTAATGTGTTACATTCTGGGCCCAAACTGAAGGATTAGAAGCTAGCTGGGCCCTGCTCTTCCTATGGTTATCACAGGAGTGCAAGCATGTGATCCAATCCACGGAGGCACCCATAAAGCCTCTGGTCATGTCATTTCCACTCCATTCCATTGGTCAAGTCAATTGCCAACAAAGTGGAGTTTGGAGGGAACTCCCTCCACTGCTGCATTGTCCTGGGTGGGGGCAGTGCCAAGATGTAAGGGGTAGGCTGTAGATGTATAATCCTATTGCAGGAGGGTAAAGAGTTGGAACAAATAGTCCAATCCTCCAGAGTGTGTGTGTGTGTGTGCGTGCATGTGTGTCTGTGTGTGTGTCTGTCTGTTTGGCGTATTTTTATAAAAGCTGGCCTAGATAACTGCTTTTTAAAAAATGTTTATTTATTTTTGAGAGAAAGAGAGACAGAGCATGAGTGGGGCAGGGGCACAGAGAGAGACAGAGACACAGAGACGCAGGCTCCAGGCTCTGAGCTGGCAGCATAGAGCCCAATGCAGGGCTCGAACTCACAAACCATGAGATCATGACCTAAACTGAAGTCGGACCCTTAACCGACAGAGTCACCCAGGAGTCCCTAGATAACTGCTTTTTTAACGCAAAGATAGCATTTTAGGCTAAATCCTGACAGTATTATATTAAGTGAGCCCTTAAACACTAAAGAATTGACAATGGTGAGAAAGTCATTAGTCCTAAATCTAAGAAATTTAAAATGCTCCCAGCTCTGTGTGAAGCTCTCATAATGTACAGAGGTGATGGGGATCCCTCAGGCCTCAAAACTCGGCAGGCTTAGCAGAGAAGTCACACTGTCATTCTGGCTGGTTCAGGGCAGGGCAATTGCACTCAAGCTTCTTAACACTGCCAGCAGCTCAAAAGAGATGTGCTGATTGCCAGCAAAAGTGCCATTAAAAAATGGAAGTGAAATATGAAACAAGGGTAAGTTGGGATAAAATGTCGAAGTGTGTTTATGGAAAGACCTATCCATTTCTGAGTGATGTAATGGAAAACCCATCTTTGGTCTACCCAAGTCAAGGACATTTTATAAACTGAATAATGTTTGTCACAGCTTGTGACAAACTCTAAAGCCACTAACCAAAATCTCCTGCCTCTGGGAAAAGAGTAGCTGGAATTACTGGATAAGTAAAATTATGGCTTAAAGCTCTAGGGAGAAGCAATGCCTCAGAAATATTTGAGACTGCGTAGATGTGGTGTGTGTGTGTGTGTGTGTGTGTGTGAATTAATTGATGCATACATATAAACGCACATACTGTATGTTGATTTTGCCAACCCATTCTTACCAAAGCAAGGACTAGATATCTCAGTATCTTTGCTGTTTATTCTTTTATATTAAGACTTGTTGTAGTCAGTTTGTCTGATTAAAATTAAACTTTCTTCAGTTCAAAGTTGCCCAGCCTCAAAGATCCTCCTACAGTTATAACCTTGATGTAAGAAAATACATTTTAAGTCTTGCACTGGTCGAACTGAAAGCAGGGTGTTCTAAGGTAAAGGCAAATGTCTCCAAAGGCACCCAATTCAATTCAATGTACTTCACACCTTATATAAAAATGCACTTAAATGTATCAGAACGCATGATAGGCTTAAACATAAAGCTATTGATGTAAAACTATAAAACTTGTCAGAAAAAAACAGGAGAAAAGTCTTCACGACCATGAATTAGAGAGAGTTCTTGGCTATAACACCAAAAGCATGAGACATAAAAGAAAAACATGATAAATTTGACTTCATTAACATCTCGAATACTTTTGCTATGTGAAAGACCACTGTTCAGAGAATGAGAAGATAAGTTACAGGGGCACCTGGGTGGCTCAGTCAGTTGAGCGGCCAACTTCAGCTCAGGCCTGATCTCACAGTTCACAAGTTCTAGCCCTGCGTCAGGCTCTGTGCTGACAGCTTGGAGCCTGGTGCCTGCTTCAGATTCTGTGTCTTCCTCTCTCTCTGCCCCTCCCCTGCCCACATCCTGTCTCTCTCTCTCAAAAACAAATAAATAAATAAGATTAAAAAAATAAAATAAAAATAAATTTTAAAAATTCAGTTCAAGAAACATTTAATGGTTGAGTATTATGTGCAAGTGACTCTGCTAAGGTAGTATAGGATCCGAGAGAGAGAGTCTGAGCTCCTGTCCTGGAGGGAACTTAAATATTGAATAGCAAGAACTTCAGGCTAGGGTAGAGAACGACACATTGTCACTAAGAACTGTGCTGGAGAGAGGGCCATATAAAGAGCTTCAAGAGAAGTACACACTTCTCTTGTGGGACAAGGTGCTTCAATGCAGGAAAGTGGAGATAGCACTTTGTAGACATGGTGAGAAATGAAAACTTAGGGAAATTAAGATGGACCTTAGAATACAAGCACCTTTTAGGAGACGGGTCAGAGGTGGGATAGAAGAGAGGTCAGGTCAGAAGGAAGCACAAAAGCATGGGTGTAGGTAGGTAAGCAGGCTGTGTGGAGGGAACAGTGAATGACTCAGCGTGGAGAAAAAGTGGCAAGTGTTGGAGCTAATTTGTGGGATGTCTTGAATGGCTTGGTAACATGTTCTTAATTCAATAGATGGTGGAAAACCATCGAAACCTTTTTAGAGGGCTTGACTTCAGCATAAAATTTCCTCAGATTGTTTGACCATGGGGCACTTAAAATGTATACTATATAGATGGAATACCAGCCTGTTGCTTGGAAGGGAAAGGTTAGCTTTTTGTTAAAAGACACTTGATTTAGCAACTGATCCATAGAAAAAATGTGTAACACGGATGTTTAACATACAAAACCATTGAATATTAGCCTAAGTGTATATTGACTTATAAAACAGGTGCAGACAAAGACCAGAGATTATCAAGTAGGTGAGTAATACCAAGGGTATGATTGATTGGTAAAGGTGACCTATAAGCATCTATTTAAAGATTGGGCATCATGTGTTCCTATATAAGATGAATCTCATGTGGTCTCCTGTGACTCTGTAAGATACTGTATATACAGTAATACCTTGGTTTGTGAGCATAATTCATTCTGGAAACATGATTGTAATCCAAAGCACTTGTGTGTATATCAAAGTTAATTTCCCCACAAGAAATAATGGAAACTCAAATCATTCATTCCACCACCCAAAAATTTTCATGTAAAAATGATTACAATACTGTAATATAATACACCATAATAAAGGAAATACAAAATATAATGAAAAATAAACAAATTAACCTGCACTTACCTTTGAAAACCTTTGAGGGAGACAAAAGAGAGGAGGGTTATTGTGCAGGATGACTTTCATTATCAGTGGAATCTTTCTCTCCTCGGGGGTCATTGTATATGCTTGCACGGATGTTGACTATAGTACAGTGTTAATAAACTCTTGTCATATAGTGTATTTAATGTCACTGGTGATCAGGCAGCAGAGGAAAGGGGTCTATATCTGTAGGCAGCCTGATCTAGAATGAAACAAAGCATTCCTGAGCTTACTCTTGTATGGAAGAGCAAAGGACTGTCCACAGGTGCTTTGAAGGGACGAAACATACACTAGTGTCAGTTGTGGGCACCTTCCAAATATTCTGGAAAATCACTGATTTCTGCCAAACACCATGGCCTGAGACTGAGCATCAGAGCATGGGAGACGATCACCCACAATCCCACAACGAGAGAGAGAGAGAGAGAGAGAGAGAGAGAGAGAGAGAGGCTCACAACCATTGGCTCAGTTGTGATCATGTGACGTTTGGCATCATGTACTACTCGTGTTGCAAGACATCTCTTGTTTATCAAGTAAGAATTTATAAGAAATGTTTGCTCGTCTTGTGGAATACTCGCAGAACAAGTTACTTGCAATCCAAGGGTATACTGTGCTTTTAGAAGTAGATCCCGTTACTTGGTGGTAGGTAATTATGTGAGATTTAGAACTGTACGGACGTGTTTGGTAATTTTCTAATATACATTTTAAAAAGTGAAATTTAGAAGAAAAACATTAATAGCAGAGCAGCCCCACCAGAATAGGAACAAGAGCTGCAGGATAAATACTCCAGCTACCTCACCCCTCAGGGGAACAAGCCTGCCTTGTGTTATGCACAGCCTTTCAGAAGGTCCTGGGTGACACTGTGCCCTAGTGGTGACAATCCACCCATAAATGCACTTGCCATTGGTTTTCCTCCCTTCTCAAACGAACTTCTTACACTCAAATCCTCGTCTCACAGTCTGAGAGGTGAAGGCAGGTCTAAGACCATGTTGATTCCTTTCCCCTGCCAAGGCATCTTTTCATCAATTCTATAAATACATCACTTTTTATCAGCTATGGATTTATAAAGCACTTGCTATGTACATAGACTGACAATCGGATGGTGAGTAAGTAGAGTCTGTTGTAAGCAACAATGATAAAGTGGTGTATGTATACAATAGGGGTGGAAATGGTGCTAAGGAACATGGAGCTAGAGCTCTGGATATAGTCTGAGAAGATCCGGAGAGGCTTCTCAGAGAAAGAGATTTCCCCTGGGGCCTGAACAATGAGCAAGGACTGGGGAGAGAGGATGGAGTAAAGTGCAACAGGCTGTGTAATTTAGGAAACATTATTTTAGTGTTTGGGGGAATAAAAATCATGGAAGAGGAGGAAGAACAGTTGATTGCTGTACCAAAGACTGCTTTGTCAAACTCAGGGGAAAAAGCCTTTTATAACGTGAAACAAAAGAAGGTGAGTAACATTTAATTGGTCAGTTGTAAATGGTGCATTCTTTTTAAGTGAAAAACAAGTTCATTCCTAGATTCATTAAATGGGTCCCAGACATCCTGGATGCAACTCACTAATTTAACAATGGGCCCCTTTGCCTCTATACTTATTCTGTTTCTGTTATCTTCCACTGATACAAATGTTAAGGTGGGGCTCACTCTATCATCCTGGGAAATTTGTAGCCATCTTTTCCTGCCTAAAGAAAGAGAGTTCAGAAATTGAAACAATGATGCTGTATTTGTTTCCAACTCTTTCTCTTGTTCCTGTCTACTCAGTCCGTAAATGATCTTTGTTCTCTTGGGCCAGAGGAGAAAAGAATTTTCACCATGGAAATAAGAACCTCACATACTTCATTGATTTCTCGCAATGAGTTATGAACCCACTCAGTCATTCACCAGACATGTAGAAATCTCTGGTATGAGCCCCCAAACCTTGTTAGTCCCTGGGAATACAGAGAGATAAACAGGAAAGAGCCAAAGACCTTAAATAAGTGGCGGCCTGGTGGGGAGACAGATGCATACAGGAAACACTAACAGGACAGTAAGTGCTGTTACAAACGAACATGTAAGATGTAGCTGCAGAGAGGAATCACTAACTCTGACTAGGGGACATGGGGTTTACGGTCTTTTCAGAACAAGTGACGTTTGATTTGGATCTTGAAAGGTGGGTTGAATTTTCCTAATGGACAACGTGGAAAATGGCACTGAACACATAAAGAACAGCATGGACAAAGGCATCGAGACGTGCAAACGCATGGCATGTGTAGGAACTGCAGAAAACCAGGGGCTCAGGAAAGGTAGGGTGGAGAATGTGATAACGGCTATGAAACTGATGTAAAGACAGTTTGGGACCAGGTTGTGAAGGCTCTTTGGACTAGATTCTATTTGTAATGGGGGATGTTTTGGAGGTTCTCAAACAAGGAGTGACATAAACTGATTTGCACTGCATAAAGTAATCAAGAAACAGGTGTAAAAGATGAGGTAAAGGGAAGGACCAGCTAAGAGGAAAGGAAAGCAGTCAGGAGATGTTTGTTAGTGCTGGCAGACATGAAAAGCCAGACTCCGGCAATAAGCACTGGGCATAGAGTTGATGGGGAAGAGACAAAAGCTATTTGGGAGACGAGATCCTCGGGACTTGGAAACTGAACACAGCTATCTAAGGGGCAGGAGGTAGCAAGGGGGCAGCTGTGAGGTCAAGCCTGGAAGACTGGGTCGATCATGATGTTATTCCAGGGCATCCAGACAGAAGGTATCACTCTGGAGGTGCAAAGCTTAAACAGGTTCCGTGGAGTGTGGGAGACAAAAGCCGGACTGCGGGAGGTTGAGAAGAGAACAGAAGTTGAGGAAGAGTCTGGTTGCTGAGTAGCCGGATTCAGGTTGGCTACGATGTGGTTGGATTTTGCGGCAATAATAATGAGTTAGATAAGGGGACTCCGCTACGTGAGCCATTTTCTTTTATGTCTCAAGTTATGCTATTTGTTGGTAAGCGTTTCCTGTAATTGTGAAATATGCAGGGAAACACATTAAACACCCAGAGAAGATAGGACAGGGTGGGTAATTTACTTAGAAGAGAGGCACTCCGGATGTATTTTTAACTCAGCCCCTCCCTTGCTTCATTGGGATGTTGGTGAAACATTCAGGTTGTTTATGAGGAGCCTGTGTATAAATACACAAAGAGTCATATTTTCCATTCAAAACTGGAGGCCTTACCAGCCTTCCCTCTTTGCCATGGCACTGTCATTTGATTCATATGCTACACTCTGTAATCCGGCGAGAGCCTGGGCTGTAATTCCATATGGCTGGCCACCAGCTTCCAGCCATAAATGACTTTGATGTTGCTATTCACGAGGAGGCCCAGGAGGGTTGCAGGAAGAGGTTCAGACAAAGCAAGAAAGAAGGAGCCCCTGCCTCTCAGCCAAAGACGGGATGAACGCAAAGGAGAGAGAACCCGGTGTTAGGAAAATGGGAGGTAGTGTGAGTTTACCAAAACCATTGGTTCCCACTGTGATCCTGTAAGCCCAAATGCTGGTAAAGTTGTATGAATTCCACTCTGCTATGTGTGCAAAGATGGTTATGTTAATGAAATTATGCTTTAAATTAGCTGAACGTGTTCTCAAAAGAAAATTCTTTGCTGAAATTATACATTACAGATTTTGTGGTACCCTTGCTTTGCAATTTAACAGAATGTTGTTATTATTTAGCATTTAATGAGTACCAGAAAATGCTCTGTGTATTCTCCACTCAATTCAGAAACAATGGAATAAGTGTGTTTTTTTTGTTGTTGTTAACTGACAGGAATAAGGGCCCTCTGGTACTGACCACTCATAAAACTGATGAAAAGGGACTCAGATGAGAAGGGGATTCCCAAGGAAGTCATCGTCCTCATCTTTTAAAATCCTCAATCAGGTGGGTGCCTGTATGGCTCAGTCAGTTGAATGTCTGGCTGTTGATTTCGGCTTAGGTCGTGATCTTGCAGTTTGGGGATTGAGTCCCACATGGGGCTCCACGCTGACAGCATGGAGCCTGCTTGGGATTCTCTCTCTCCTTCTCTTTCTCTCCGCACTTCCCCTGCTCATATGCTCTCTCCTCTCTTTCTCTCAAAATAAATAAATAAACATGAAAAAAAAATCCTCAATCAGGGACATTTAGGAGTCCTGCCCAAACATATTCTTACTGTGGATCAGAACAGCTTTCATGAGAGTGCAGAGACAGTTTACATCAGTTGATTTTTATTCTACTAATATTGCTATTTGCCAATAAGCAGCAGAGTTCTGGTTACAGGTCTTGCTTCTTGGAGTAAACTAACTGGAGAAGACTGCAATCAAATGCTTTCTGTCCTATTAGTGAGGGGTCTATCACCCCTGTCTGAACACACTTGTTCACCTGATAATAAGGTGGGGGGCGGGAGTGTCATGTTCTAGCAATGAAAGATTTTAGAACAAACTGTCATAAATCCTCCAAAGCCAAGGATAAAATAGGGGAGGGAAAATATACTGCAATTAGGTAATTTTATGTACATATTCTATAATATCAAAATTACCAGCCCATAAAATTTAACTGGTCCCGTCAGACTTACAAAGAAAAAATATGCATTTTATAGTTGTAGCACCAACAGCTAAAGAGGTACCAGAAGACTAGTACTGGAGCACGGTTTCAATATTTCTTTAAAAACATGCAAACAAAACCCAACTAACTTGCCTATAGACTAATTCACTTCAGGCACAGCTTAATTTCTTTCAGATTTGAGGCCTTATAAACCCTGGCTAATTTGTGTGGTACAATTATACATTATTTTGGCAACTACAGAGCTCAAGAATCCTTTAAACAATTTAAAGGCATCTTAAGTCCCACACTTAGGCAAGTAGATAAGGCGTAAATAATAATACTGAATATATATCCAGTTGTGGGAAAGACATTGTAACTTAGAGATTTAATCTCAGTACTTATTTAATACCCATTAGGGCCATCTGTTTGAGATTTAGGTAAACCTGTCAGAGGCATTGGCCTGGGAGTTACTGAAGTCGGCTTTACCAGGAACAGAAACAGAGGTTGTAAACCGGGGCTCACAAGTGTGCTTTATTTAGGCAGCCTTGTGCTTTAACTGTTTCGAATGTGAATGCTTTTAGTTAAGGACACGCAGTCTCCAGTTCACAGTGTGACAACTCCCTCTTGTCATAGACCTGCCTGTTTGACACACTTACACCATAAGTCTGGCCCCAGGAAATACTTGAGTTTGTAATCTTCAGTATGTCTTGTATACATATGCATGCCATAGTTTCTGCCTCTGAGGAGGTGTTTAGAGGCAAAAGAATACAGTCCAGAGAGCAGAACCCTTTGGATACTGAGTATCTCTTATTCACCAGACAGCAGGGTAACATTTTTATATGCATGTCTGCAGATAACCTGCATGCAAACATTATGAGGTAGCTGCTGCCTATTATCCTTCCCATGACTTGCCCAAGGTCACACCTTCAGGTGTGATACAAACAGGATTTGAAACCACATTTCCACCCCCTGAATGCCTTTGATCATATAACCTGGGGCTTAAGACAGGAAGTATAAAGTTCCCATATCCAGGCCCCACAGATTTCCCTCCTAACCTCACACCGCACCTGCATGTCAAAGGCCTGCATGGTTAGGCAGCCTGGACCTCATGATGCAACACTTAAAATGGTCTTTTGCGAAGACCCGTGGTCTTTTGCCTTCCCCATTGCATTCTCTTGATATAATGACGATTGTTTGAGACACACATACATTCTCTTATCTCTTTCCTGTACCTTCAGCCTCCCCTTAGATATGAACAAAAGACCCTTCCTTACCCTGGGCTCCTCAAGCTTTTACCCTGCATTTTGCTTCTTTGCAACTCTACTAACCCACCACTTCCTCCTTCTCCAATGGTCCCTTTCCCTTGGCTTCTATGACAACAGCATTCTCCTTCCTCCCTCCAACCTCTCCAGCTGTTCCTCTTTTTGTCCCTTTTGCTGCTTCTCCTCCACCTCCAAACATCAGCACTAGGACTGAGGGCTCATTCCTCATCAGGGACTTGATCACTTTCTGGGGAAAAAACTCTCTGATGACTCCCAAATCCACATTTTCAGCCAGAGCTTTCTCCTAAGCTTTATCCAACTACCCACCGAAGACCCATAGGCACGTGACATCTAACGTGTCCCCAGCTCCTTGTTTCTCACCTCTCCACACTTGGTATAATATTTACCTATCTGAGTAAATATCTCCACCGTATGCCCAACTGCCCAATCTTCCCCCTGCCCAGCTTTAATTGAAAAATAAAATTGTATATATTTAAAGTGTACAGTGAGATGACCTAATATACACATACATTGTGAAATATTTACCACAGTCAGGCTAATTAACACATGCATTACCTCACGTAGTTACCTTTTACATTTTTTTGTGGTGAGAACACTTAAGATTGACTCTCCTGGCAGCTGTCAAATACAATACAGTATTATTAACTATAGTCTGCATGCTGTACTTTAGGTCCTCAGAATGTATTGTCTCATAACTGAACATTTGCACACTTTCATGAACATTTCCCCATTTTGCTCCACTCCCCAGTCCCTGGCAACCACCACTGCACTCTTTCTATAAGCTTGATTTTTTTCTCCCTTGATTCTACCCATGAGTGAGATCCACAGCATTTTTCTTCTAACTTATGTCACTTAACATAATGGCCTTAAGGTTCATCTATATTGTCACAAATGGCAAGATTTTCTTCTTTTTATGGCTGAATACTAGTGTGTGTGTGTGTGTGTGTGTGTGTATGGGAGTATATATATATATATATATATATATGGGAATATATATATATGGGAATATATATATATACATATTCCACATTTTCTTTATCCATTCATCCATAGACATGTTGTCTCACTTCTGAGGGAGAAGAGATTAGTATCTTGAAGAGATTTCTACACTCCCACATGCACTACACCATTACTCACAATAGCCAAGGAACGGATATTGCCCGATATATATATATATATATTTTTTTTAATTAATATCTGCTTATTTATTTTTGAGAGGGAGAGAGAGGGACAGAGTGAGAGCAGGGGAGAGTCAGAGAGAGAGAGGGAGAGACAGAATCCAAAGCAGGCTCCAGGCTCTGAACCATCAGCACAGAGCCTGACGTGGGGCTCAAACTCATGGACCGCAAGATCATGACCTGAGCTAAAGTCGGCTGCTTAACCGACTGAGCCACCCAGGCACCCCTGGATATTGGCTGACCTTAAATCATCTCTTCCTCACCACCCAGGGCCAGGTGAAAAAGCCCTTAAAGACTATTTCATAAGTGCCTGGTTCTCCCCCCTTCTTCATACTTGCTACTGTAACATCTGTTCATACCCCATCCTCTTTTTTTTTTTTTTATTAAATTTTTTTTTCAACGTTTATTTATTTTTGGGACAGAGAGAGACAGAGCATGAACGGGGGAGGGGCAGAGAGAGAGGGAGACACAGAATCAGAAGCAGGCTCCAGGCTCTGAGCCATCAGCCCAGAGCCCGACGCGGGGCTCGAACTCAGGGACCGCAAGATCGTGACCTGGCTGAAGTCGGACGCTTAACCGACTCCGCCACCCAGGCGCCCTGTTTTTTTTTTTTTTTTGACCTTTCTTAGAATAGTATAATGTGCATACAGTGTAATTCACACTTGTAAGCATGCAGATAGTTCAATGGGTTTTGACAAATGCATATAGTCACATAGCCACAACTACAATGTAGATGTGAAACAGCCCTATCACGTCCCCAAACTCTCCCATGCCCATTTGCAGTCAGCTCTTTCCCTATCCTCAGCCCTGGCAACCACTGATCTGTTTTTCTCTCTGTATAGTTTCGTCTTTTCTAGAATGTCATAGAAATGGAATTACACTGCGTGTAACTTTGAGTCTGGCATCTTTCAAATAATAAATTTGAGATTCAACTATATTCTTGCAGGCATCAGCTGTCTATTCCTTTTTATCGTGTATATGATAAACTGTTGTTTATCTGTTCTGTTGAAGAACACTTACCTTGTTTCTAGTTTAGGGGCAAGTGTGAATAAACCCATAACAATGGTTCATGTGTACCTCTTTGGGGGAACATTAGTTTTCATTGCACTGGGTACATGGAGGAGTGGGATTGCTGGGTGATATGGTAAGTGCATGTATAACTTTATATAATAAGCAACGATGACACTGTTTTTCAAAGTGACTGGTCCATCTCTGCACATGTTTGAGAGTTCCAAATGCTCTCTATCTGTGCCAGCTTTTGGTATTGCCAGTCTCATTTTCTTATTTTTAGCCATTCTAAGAGGTGTGTAGTAGTATCTCATTGTGGTTTTAATTTGCATTTTGTTAATGATTGTGTTAAAAATTATGTTAACATTTTATGTTAGTTTTTTTTAAATGTTTATTTATTTTTGAGAGAGAGAGAGAGAGAGAGAGAGACAGACAGACAGACAGTGTGAGCGGGGGAGGGTCTGAGAGAGAAGAGACACAAAATCAGAAGTAGGCTTCAGGCTCCAGCTATCAGCACAGAGCCCAACGTGAGGCTCGACCACACGAACCCGTGAGATCATGACCTGAGCTGATGTCGGACACTTAACAGCCACCCAGGCGCCCTATGTTAACATCTTATGTTAAACGTGCTTATTTGCCATCCATATAGTGGGACGTGTCTGTTCAAGTCTTTGATCCCCCTCTTTAAAAAAATAAATTGAGTTGTTTTCCTATTTTTTATTGGGTTTTAAGAGTTTTTAGGTGTTCTAGATACAAGTCCTTTACCAGATACGTGTTTTTGCAAAACTGTTCTCACAGTTTGCGGCTTGTCTTTTTATTCTCTAGGAGTTTCTTTTTAAAAACTTTGTGTTTTAGGGGCGCCTGGGTGGCGCAGTCGGTTAAGCGTCCGACTTCAGCCAGGTCACGATCTTGCGGTCCCTGAGTTCGAGCCCCGCGTCAGGCTCTGGGCTGATGGCTCAGAGCCTGGAGCCTGTTTCCGATTCTGTGTCTCCCTCTCTCTCTGCCCCTCCCCCGTTCATGCTCTGTCTCTGTCCCAAAAATAAATAAACGTTGAAAAAAAATTAAAAAAAAAACAAAAACTTTGTGTTTTGAGATAATTGTAGATTCACAGGCAGTTATAAGAAATAATACGGAGAGTTTTGCTTTCCCTTCCCCCAGTGTTCCCCAATGGTAACATGTTGTGTAACTATAGTGCAACATCACAACCAAGGAATGGACATTGATACAATCTATCCATCTTATTTACTCTTATTCAACTTCCACCAGCTTTATATGCATTCATTTGTGTGTGTGTGTGTGTGTGTGTGTGCATGTGTTTTGTTCTATGCAATTCTATCACATGTGTAGATTTCTGTGACCACTGCCACAGTCAAGATACAAACAGTCCATCATCACCAGGATCCTTATATAGCCATAGCCACCTCACCCCCTCCCTTCCTCCCTAACCCCTGGAAACCACTAATCTCCTCTTCATCTCTATAATTTTGTCATTTCAAGAATGTTATATAAATGGAATCATACAGTATTTGATTTCGAGTCTGGCTTCTTTCACTTAGCACAATTCCCTGGAAATTCATCCAAGTTGTTATATGTACTAGTAATCCTTTTCATTTTTATTGCTGAATACTATTCCACAGTTTTTTTTTTTTTTAATCCATTCAGCAGTTCAAGGACATCTGGGTTATTTTCAGCTTGGAGCTATTACAAACAAAGCTGCTATGTACATTTAAGTACAGATTTTTTGTGTGTGTGAGCACAACTTTTCATTTCTCTGGGATAAATGCCCATGAGCATAATTGCTGGATCTTATAGTAGTTGCATCGTTAGTTTTGTAAAAAAAAAAAACCTGCCAAACTGTTTTCTAGAATACCACTATCCATGATACGTTTCACATTATATATTCTCACTAGTAATATATGAGTGATTCAGTTTCTCTGTACCCCAGTCAGCACCTGGTTTTGTTGCTATTTTTTTATTTTAGCCATTCTGATAGACAGGTGGTGACATCCCATTGTGGTTTTAATGTGTATTTTCCTGGTGGATAATGATGTTGAACATCTTTTCATGTGCTAACAGTGTCTTCTGAGGTACTCATCCTTCCTTATGTATGTATGTATTTTCCATGTTTATTGAGATATAACTGATATATGAGTTTAAGGTGTACAATTGATAATTTGATCCACGTATATGAAGACCGTTCTCAACTAATGATTGGGTTATGTCTCAGTAAACCTATCTTGAGTTGAAAATATCACATTGAAAATGCAGTCAATACACTTAACCTACCAATCAACCACAGGTTAGCCTAGCCTATCTTAAATGTGCTCAGAACACTTACATTGTATGCGTAGAGTTGGGAAAAATCACCTAACACAAAGCCTATTTTATAATAAAGTATTGACCAACTCATGTAACTTATTGAATACTGTACTGAAAGTGAAAAATAAAATGGTTGTCTGGGTGAGTGTGTAGATTATTTAACCTTGTGATCACATGGATGATTGGGAGCTGTGGTTCCCTGCTACTGCCCAGCATTATAAGATAGTATGATATTGCATATTGTCAGCCTGGGAAAAGATCAACATTCAGAATTCTAAGTACAGTTTTCTACTGAATGCATATTGCTTTTGCACCACCATAAAGTTGAAAAATTATTGGTCAAACCATCATAAGTCAGGGACCATCTGTATTATGAAGTGGTTATCACAATAAGGTTAGTTAACACCTCCATCCCTTTACATAATTGCCATTTATTTTTCTGGTGAGAATACTTAAGATTTACTGTCTATGTAATTTTCAAGTATATAATACAATATTGTTAACTATAGTCACTGTGCTGTACATTAGATTCCCAGAACTTATTTGTCTTATGACTGGAAGTTTGTGCCCTCTGACCACTATCTCCTCATTATCCCTACCCCCAGCCTCTGGAAACCTATTCTAGTCTCTGTTTCTGTGAGTTCAGTTCGTTTAGATTTTACAGATAAGTGAGATCATACACTATTTGCCTTTCTCCCTTTTAAGTTATTTCACTTAGCACAATGCCCTCCAGTTTCCTCTGTGTAGTTGCAAATGGTAGGATTTCTTTGTTACTTTTTTATGGCAGAAAAATATTCTATTGTATATGTACATATTCCATTACATGTAGAAGATAAATAATATATAAAAATCATATATACACGTCACATTTTCTTTATCCATTCATCCACTGATGAATACATAAGTTGTTTCCATGTCTTGGCTAATGCTGCAGAGAATGTGGGAGTGCAATGATCTCTTTGGCAACCAGATTTCAAATCTTTTGGATATATTTCCAGAGGAGGAGTTGCTGGATCATATGGCAGTTCTATTTTTAATTTTTTTGAGAAACCTCCATCCTGTTTTCCATAGTGGCTGCACAAATTTACATTCCCACTAACAGTGCACATGGAAGCCCATCCATTCTTGACAGGGCCATTGCATAGGAAATAGTCCCTCTCTCTTCCAGGCTTGGCCTCTTCCCAAACAGAGATAGAAGAGGTGCCTTCCACAGAATCCCATGCCCAACCCCGGGTAACTTGTTGGGCTGAAAAGCTGCCTCCTTCATCAGACCCTCATCTCTAAGTGGGCAGAGGCAGTTTTGCTCAGCTCAGAATCATCCCCAGCCAACATATTGCTTGTCACAGATCAAGTGACATTTCTTCAATGAATGAATAATAAAAAACAGAATGACTTCAGTGTTAAAAAGAGGTGTTGGCACAGAGAAAGAATGGATTAAGGAACCGGGCGAGGCATGGTGGTTGTCACCCCATTAACCACTCTGTAGGCCAGCTGTGGAGCTAAACCTGGTGCCCAGAACTTGACCCGGCGCGTGCGCAGCACTCTCCGCTCGGCCCCGCCCCAACCCCTCCCCTCAGTACTTCTCTTCAGGCCCCTCTACGGTCAGCAACCAATTAGGGAGAGGAGGCGGTCCCGGTTGGCGCGGTGCTCCTTGGGTAGTGTCCATAGTTACTGTTGCTAAGGCTCCCGCTCGCCGGAAGTGGTGGGATTCAGAAGTTTTGGGAACCTGAGCCTGAGAGAGGTCAAGGGTCAGTGCAGAGCCTGGAGGAGATGGTGAAGCAGACCATCCAGATTTTCGCGAGGGTGAAGCCTACTGTCCGGAAGCAGCAACAAGGGGTACGGGCAGCGAGGGCGCCGGCGCGGCGGGGCCTCCCAGGCAGGGGAGGGACGGCACGCGGGGCGCTAGGCTGGGGCGGGGGGTCGACTCAAGAGTCCTGCACACTCTGCCGAGGCGCTCGGCCCGCCAAGCAGACACCAGTGTCCCGCTGTCAGGGTAGACACCCAGGTCACTCTCGCCCAGCAGAGCACCCCCCCCCACCCTCGGGCGCGGACGCCGTGCACAGACCCCCTCCGGGCCCCTGGGCACGTGTATTCACGCAGGGCCAACGAGTGCGTGTGCGCGTTCGTGCGCGCACACAGGGACCGCGCCTCAACCCTGCGGCCTTATCGCACCTTTCCTGGGAGCGGTGACGCAGCTCTGTATACTCTGCGCAAAGATGCGCCCAAACGTATGTTTCTCACCGGGGCAGAACGTGTCAGCAAGAGATGCGTGTCCATACATGTCTGAGATGTTACAGATAATGTAGGTAGATACACACCAAAAACATATCTCTGTGGCCCTGCGCACAGTGGACCCTTAGGAATTTGTTGCCTAACTACATTGCATTGTGCAACGCAAACATGAACCTGTGACGTATACTTATTGCAGATGTAGATATTTTTGCATCCCTAAACAAAGAATACACATACACTCTTCGTTCTGAAAACGTTAACTGAGCATTTACTAGGTGCTTCCTCTAGTGTGCTAAACTCAGAGGTATGGAGAAGGTTAAGTGATTGCCCTTGCCATGAGCAGGGATGTTTGGTGTGCTTCTTAAATGCTTCAAAACCCGGTTTTTTTCTCCCGAGAAAGAGCATGGTTGTTCTCACCACTCAGGTGTTTTGTCTACATTATCTCAGATTCTCAGGAGAATCCTGCAAGGTTGATGTCATTTTCCTCATTTTGTAGATGAGGAAACAGAGTCTCAGGTAGATTAAATAATGTGGCCAAGCCATCCAGTCAATGAGAGGCAGAACCCTGATTTTAATTAAGGACTTTTTATTCTAAAGTTCTTAGCTCTTCAGACAAAACTTTTTTGCCTCCCAAAGTGGACTAGGTAAGGGCAATCTGGGTCTTACTCATGAGTGCCTGGAATGGGTATATTATTAATAATATTTTATATTTACCCATATGTACAATGTGTATATGTGTAACAGTATATCATAATGTAGCATTTGCCTTGTGAAATTTATGTATTTAGAGCAAGAAATAGACATCTTTGTCATCATCGTCATGAACAGTTTTTTTACTCATGGAATACTTTAAGATGCATGAGAAAAGTCCAAAGAAAATACGTGGCTTTTTTTTTAAAGGAATAAAACAGTGTAGAAAGAAACCATCGATATCTTCCCATTTTCTCTTCTAATTATATTCACTTACAAAAAGGTTTTTAAAAGTGCATCATCCATACCAAGTGTTTTATATGTAAAGTCCCTATGTACTTCTTCAGACTCTTAGCCAAAAACATGGGGCTTGTCTACATAGATTCAGCAGGTGCTTCAAGATTGGGGGGAGGGGTGGGAGTGAAGGTGGGGAGGGGGTTGACAGAGAATCTTGGAGGTAACTTTGAACTTTCTCTTTTTTTAAAGTTCAGTGTTTGGGTATTTTACTGTGCCGCCTTCTGCATTTTTTAAAAATGTTTATTTATTTATTTTGAGAGACAGAGACAGAGCATGAGCAGGGGAGGAGCAGAGAGAGAGACACAGAATCCGAAACAGGCTCCAGGCTCGACCTGTCAGCACAGAGCCCGACGCGGGGCCTGAACTCACAAACCGTGAGATCATGACCTGAGCCGAAGCCGGACGCTCAACCGACTGAGCCACCCAGGCGCCCCTCTTTTGCATTTTTTTAAGTTTATTTATTTATTTTGAGAGAGACAGCGTGAGTGGGGGAGGGGCAGGGAGAGAGGGAGAGGGAGAATCCCAAGCAGGCTCTGTGCTGTCAGCCCAGAGCCCGATGCAGGGTTCAAACTCAGGAAACTGTGAGATCATGACCTGAGCTGAAACCAAGGATGCCTAACTGACTGAGCCACCCAGGTGCCCCTTCTGCATTTCTTTGGTGAGGTCCTGTGGAGTGGATTGCTCAATACTCCAGGGAGTATTTGTGGGTCTCGTACTGTATTTTTATAATGGCATATTCTTACCAAGTTGCAACATTATGCCACATACACAAAAATAAGAGAACACAGATGAATGCATTTTGAGTTAGTGTATCCCTGCTTTCCCTCAGACATCCCACTTTTTAGCACCCTTTTTGCTCCTGAGAGATGTATGGTTATGCAGCCTGTAACATTCACCCAAGAGAAATTCAAAGGTATTTTTCTTTCTTTCCTCTTCATTTTAGGGCTCCATGACTTCATTAGTCTTTTTCCTTCAGGCACTATAAAGTAAATGGTAATAATTTATGGAATGGTAACTTAGAAGCTACGTTAGACAAACGTCTGATAATTTTAGCAATGGCCATGCTTTTAATTTGTATAGTGCTTTTAATACATTTAAAAACATGGTTACATTTGTCCTTGCATTTCTTCTAATTGTCATCTAGGTATAAAAATCCCACTGTGTCTCAAATTTAAGTATCGTTATGACTAAATGTAGAAAGTCCCTTTCTGGCTGAAAGGGACTTTTCTTTAATGCCTCAAAGAATGGCTTAATCAGAGAGGTAGAGGGTCACTCTTCTTATTGTAGTCGATGGTCCTTTCTGTCTTGTGAGCACTGAGTGTTACAGAATTTTTGAAAATGTGTGACTCACATTATAAGGAGTGCCTCACTCTTGTATGTTTCATGTCTTACACAGTCCTTTCACTCACCTGTGTAGCCATTAACTTTTTTTTTCTTTAAGTGTAGTGCCCCACAGGATATAATTTTTAAGTGTCTCTTGAGAAAATCTAGCCATGGAAAGTCTCAGACCTGATGCCATTACTTTCTACAAATAATTTTATTTTACAGGATGACTTTTCTGCATGAATTCTTCACGTTTTAAGTGAGAGGTTTCAATAAAAATCTGCTTAGGAACATTATTTAGACTTTTGGGAGATTCAGGCAGGCTTTTACTTGTTTAAGAATATGACTTTTCCCCCATAATCAAGCATCTAAATGAGTCTTAAACAGGAAATATTGCCTGTCAGAAAGAATTTTATTTCCTGGTGAAAGACAAGAAGTCTTTTTCCAAAAAAAAAAACGCTAAATCTAATGACTAACATTTTTTATGGTGCATTACAAAATGCTTCCATTTCCATGACATCATTTATCCCCACAGCAATCTTGTAAGGGAGGCAATTCTGTTTTCCTCATTTTATGAATAAAGGAACTGAGATTCTGAACGTGGTGGCTGGTCATGCAGCTGGTAAATTGAGCTCAGTGTTGGATGCAAGTCTTTGGGTACCAAATCTTACACTATTCTTTATTCCACATGACTTCTTTATAGGCTTGAGTCTTGATTTTCCTGGCCAGTAAATAAAGGAGTAGGTAACCAAGAAGAGAATCAGAGCATTTACGGTTGTAAGGGGGTTGGTGGAGACCCTTCATTTCCATATCACTCTAGAGAGGTTAAGTGATTCCTCCCAGGTCCCTTACTAATTAGTGGCTGAACTGGGAGGAGAACCTTGAAGGTGACATCAAAGACATGAATTACATATGTCTTTTGAAACCACATGTCTTTTATCAAATGCCTGAATATGTCTCATGGACACTTGGGCTGCTTTGAATATAACTTGAATTAGAGCATTCTTGTGAGCTCCCTGAGAAGTCCCAGACCCAGTCCTTTGATCTGCCTTGGCCACTTTGTAAATGCTCAGAAATGCTTGTTGGTTGTAGTAAGATGTTAATTTCTGGTACATAATTCCAGAGCAGTACTTAGATTGATGTCCTGCTTTCAGAACTATTAGTTTCTCTATGACAGAGACACTCAAATGCTCAAATTGGAATATTAGATCATTCAAAGGTGAGCTGAGCTTGGGTAGAGCACCAATTTAGGTTTTACCTCTTTTCCAGTTCTATATATTTGTTTGAGTCTGCACACAATTCAGAGGCAAAGTATCCAAATTATGCTATGTTATGGTCTATCTTGAAAGTATAATTTTTGTACAATCACAATGCCTATCATGATAACATGTTCATAGTTCAAGCCTTAATTTTACCGTGATATGTTCATTGGTTGTCTTCATGTTTGCAGATTTATTCCATAGATGAAGATGAAAAATTAACACCTAGCTTGGAAATTATCGTACCTCACGATTTGGCAGATGGATTTGTGAACAATAAGCGAGAAAGCTACAAATTTAAGTAAGTTTATCGTTCTCTTTCATTTGTGTTTCACTATGGAACTCTTGTGGTGCATTAATGTCCACTGTGAAAGCATTAGTACTATTTCTCAGGGAGAGTGTAGTGTGGTTCTCGATCTCCTCCAGTAGGTAGATTTCAAATTGTCTTTTCATTGCTGTGCCTACAGTTGAAAAGAGGGTGTATTTCTCTATCCAAGATGCTGTCCCAAGATCCCAGCCTTTCTTTGCTGCATCTGCTTATCTAGTGTTGTCCTTTTCCTACGTGGCCTACTATGGTTTGACACTTACGGGAAGCTCAGTGTAGGACTAAACTTTATTAAAGTCAAGAACTTATGTGCCCTGTATAGATGAACCTTCTCCACAACATAAATGATATGTGGACCTCATATGCCCATATGTATGCTCCATATCGGTATTGTCTAAGGTAGTGACCACTAGCCCACAGGTAGCTCTTAAGCACTTGAAATGTAGCTGTTTCCTGAACCGGGATGTGCTCTAAGTATAAAATAGATCAAGGAGTTTTGAAGGCTTAGCGTGAAAAAAAAAAAGAAGAATGTAAAACATCTCAAGAATGTTTTCATATTGATCGCATATTAAAATGATAACACTTTGGGAGGCGCCTGGGTAGCTCAGTCGGTTAAGCGTCAGACTTTGTCTCAGGTCATGATCTCGTGGTTTGTGGGTTCGAGCCCTGCATCAGGCTCTGTGCTGACAGCCCAGAGCCCGGAGCCTACTTTGGATTCTGTGTCTGTCTCTCTCTCTGCCCCTCCCCACTTGTGCTCTGTGTCTCTCTCTCTCATGAAATGAATGAACATTAAAAAAAAATGGTAACGTTTTGGGATATATTAGATTCAAAGCAGATTATTAAAATTAACTTTATGTGTTTCTTTTTTTTTTTTAATTTTTTTCAACGTTTTTAATTTATTTTTGGGACAGAGAGAGACAGAGCATGAACGGGGGAGGGGCAGAGAGAGAGGGAGACACAGCATCGGAAACAGGCTCCAGGCTCCGAGCCATCAGCCCAGAGGCTGACGCGGGGCTCGAATTCACGGACCGCAAGATCGTGACCTGGCTGAAGTCGGACGCTTAACCGACTGCGCCATCCAGGCGCCCCTATGTGTTTCTTTCTTAAGAAAACAGTGGCTACTGGAAAATTTTAAATTACATATATACTCACATTTATGGATTACATGATATTTCTTTTGGACACTGCTGAACTGTACGGATCAGGTGCAACGTACCCAACAGCCACCCCTGGATTGTCATCAGTGCCTTTGGTCCAGATTCTCTTTGAGTAGCCAGTCTTTGAATTGGGGCGGGGGGGGGGTGGTGGTGTGGTTTGGGCTACTTCGTGCTGCCTTTATTCTGTAGTTTCAGATTGTGCTGGTGTCTTTCATGCCTACTTTTGACTTTTAAAGCAGTTTGAGCCCAAGTTAAAGCCATATTTGATCTCTGCCTGAGTTTAGGGAGTGGATTTCTGGGTCCTGCTGAAAGAATCCTAATTGCTGTCTTGCATTTCTCTCCAGGCTGCTTTTTTTTTTTTTAATGTTTATTTATTTATTTTGAGAGACAGAGAGTGGGGGGAGGGGCAGAGAGAGAGGGAGAGAGAGAATCCTAAGCAGGCTCAGTGCTGTCAGCGCAGAGCCCAACATGGGGTTTGATCTCATGAACCATGAGATTATGACCTGAGCTGAAACCAAGAGTCAGACGCTTAACCAACTGAGCCCCCCCAGTGCCCCTCTTCCCAGGCTATTTGCACGGGCCCTGTTTTAATAGTTTCTGCTCTTGAACTTTGCATAAAACCCATCCAGATATTGTTTATGGTTCTCTCTTTCTCTAATTCTTATTTATTCCTCTTTATTTATGTATGTCTTGTGTAAGTTCTCTTTGGTCTTGACAGCCTACCCTTTGTGCCTCATTTATATATTTCTCCTCCCACCTGTACCCCATCTGCTTGTGTCTCCTTGTATCATAAGCAAAGGTGGGATCGCTAGCACGCAGTTGCAGAGTGAGGTGGTCCTCACCCTGTCTTTTTGGCTTCCCGTTGCCTTTCATTGTCTTCTTTAAGGAGTAGGCTTATAAAACATGACTTATTTTTTGTGAAGCAGGCCATTTCCCGCTGATGTAAGCATGCTACCCTGCTTGGGCTTTCATGACAGCTGGGCAAAGAGCATCTCTAAAAAGCCACAGTTTGCTGAAACAGTTTATTCAGCATGATTCTATGTGACTGTTAGGAAGCGATTGGCCATGTCTCTATCTATGGGCCCTTTCCAAAGTATTTTTTCTATTATGTAGGTACAAATAGTGCCTTTAAACATGTTCATTGAAAAAGTGTTATTTGCTGGGCACCAGCTCAGGTCATGATCTCCTGGTTCATGAGTTTGAGCCCTGCATTGGGCTCTGTGTGGGACAGCATGGAGCCTGCTTGGGATTCTCTCTCTCCCTTTCTCTGCCCCTTCCCCACTTGCACACACTCACTTACACTTTCTCTCAAAATAAATAACAAATAAGCTTTTTAAAAAAGAAAAAGTGGGGCACCTGGGTGGCTCAGTAGGTTAAGCATCCGACTTCAACTCAGGTCATGATCTCGCGGTCTGTGAGTTCGAGCCCCGCGTCGGGCTCTGAGTTGATGGCTCAGAGCCTGGAGCCTGCTTCGGATTCTGTGTCTCCCTCTCTCTCTGACCCTCCCCCGTTCATGCTCTGTCTCTCTCTGTCTCAAAAATAAATAAATGTTAAAAAAAAAATTAAAAAAAAAAAGAAAAAGAAAAAGTGTTATTTGCTTATTTTTAAAGTTTTTTACTTCAAAGGAGAGAGTGAGAGAGAGCATGAGTGGGGGAGGGGAAGAGAGAGAGATTGAGAGGGAGAGAGAGAGAATCCCAAGCAGGCTCCACAGTGTCAGTGCAGAGCCCAATGTGAGGCTTGAACTCACAACCGTGAGATCATGACCTGAGCTGAAATCAGAGTGAGGTGCTTAACTGACTAAGCCACCCAGATGTCCCTATCTGCTTATTTTTAATCCTCTTATTCATTCTTTCAAAGTCTCTAGATTAAAGATATTGGCTTTAGTATTTTAAATAAAGAGATTAATAAAGTATTTAACTTTAACTCATGTTCGGAGGTAAATATTTCAGCATTTTAAGGGTGTTTTTTCCCTAGAAAATTCATTCATTCAATCAACCAATATTTATTGACCCTCCACTGTATGCCTTATAATGGCTAGGAATACAGCAGGGAGCGCAGCAAAGGCCCTGCTCGCATGGTGCTTACATTTTAGTGCGAGGAGGTGGTTAGGCAGATCAGAAGTGCAGTATATATCAGAAAGTGTAGGGGCGCCTGGGTGGTGCAGTCGGTTAAGCGTCCGACTTCAGCCAGGTCACGATCTCGCGGTCCGTGAGTTCGAGCCCCGCGTCAGGCTCTGGACTGATGGCTCGGAGCCTGGAGCCTGTTTCCGATGCTGTGTCTCCCTCTCTCTCTGCCCCTCCCCCGTTCATGCTCTGTCTCTCTCTGTCCCAAAAACAAATAAAAACGTTGAGAAAAAAAAAAAAAAAGAAAGTGTAAAGTGCCATGGAGAAAATGTATGGCAGGCTGGGGAATAAGGAGTGCCGGGAAGAGGGGCAGCAAAGGGGAGGGATGGTTCCAGTGTTCATAGGGCAGTCAGGGAAGGTGTTATAGGAAGCTGCTAGTTGAGCTTGAAGGAGGGGAGGAAGTCAGACATTCAGTTATCTGAGGGATTGGGATTCCAGGCAAAGGAGATGCGAAGAGTGAAGAACGAGTCCCTGAGGTGGGAGAGTGCTGGCATGTCTGAGGCAGAGTAAAGGGATCTGTGTGGCTGCAGGAGAGTGAGCAATGGGGAGAGAGGAGAAGAAGAAGGTTAAAGGGGCGACAGAGTGACCAGATCGTAGGGAGCCCTGTAAGTCACTGTAAGGATTCTTTTGGGGGAGAAGTCATCATAAGCTTTTTCTTCCCAAAATGTTATGGGAAGGTAATGGAGGGTTTTGAGCAGAAGAATGAAATAATTTCACTTACATTTTAGCAGGATCATTTCTCCTGGCATGTGAAAATAGACCGTAAGATTCTACTCAGACAGCTGTTTCAAGAGAGACCAGGCAAGAAACTATGGTAGCTTGGGCTGGAGTAGTAGCAAGTGGAAATGTTGAGAAATAGGTGGATGCTAGATGTATTTTGAAGGTTAGAGCTGACGGAGTTGGCCAGTGGGTTGGATATAGAGTGTAATGGAAGGAGAGGGGTCAAGGGTGCCCTAAGGGTTTTGGACTGAATTTTCGGAAGGATGGAGTTGTTGTTTGCTAGGATGAGGAGGGTCAGTAAGAGCAAGTTTGGGATGGGAAGAGATGAGCCTGTGCCAGATTTGCCCTGAAATTTACAAAGAGCCTATGCAACTTCCTGGTAAGTGAAAGGACCTCCAAGGAATCAGGACACTTAAGGTTTGTCTCAGGGAGCATTATTGATTAGCTCCAGGGCCATGCGTAAATTGCTTTATCTCCCTGGGCCTCAGGTTCCTCCTCTGTAAAAGATTCCACCGAACTTCTTAAGCTCTATGGTTCTATTTTGTTCTTCCGTGGTTTTCAGAAGCTAGTTGATCATAATGGCTCTTCAAATTACTATGTAACTACATTATATAAAATAAAATATTTTGGGATGATGATATTTGGTCTTTAATTAACATTGTATGATTTATTGAAATGCCTGCCATCTCTTTGCATGGCGGTGGATGTGATTCCTATTAGGGAGGTGGAGTTGAGAATGGCTGATTGATTCCCTCAGGCATCACCAGCCTGGTTAAAGAAGCAAATTGGCCTTATCATCATCATCCTCAAAAGCGCTGTTGAGTCTGTGCTCAGGTGAGCATTTGAACAGCCATGTCCCCGGTGTTAGGTCAGCATTCATATCCGAAGGGGTGCACCTCATGGGTTTTGAGTATTCTGGGCACAGTTGGTAAGTACTACTGTCTAAGATAAAATCTTGCCTGCAAAATGACATGGTAGCCAGAGGGTCTGACAGTCTCTCTTTGTATGGTTTCATTGTTTGCTTCTTCAAAAGGGAGGTTGAGAAGCTCTAAGGAACTTTTGAAGTTAACGTTGATTAAAGACAATGAATTTCATTCCATTTAGATTTCCCACCCATCTCCAGGCATCCTTCTGAACTCCTTCATAGTGCAAATAGTCCCACATTTCATGTAGTCTCTACTGTAATTGAACATGTGTCCGACTCACTTGTGAGTCACAAGTGAGACACGTAGACCAAAGGTTCCTAAGCCACTCTGAAAGCTGCTTCAGATGCCCTCAACATGTTTGTTTTACAGGTTTTGCTTTAAAGCCACACCACCCCTAATTTTGATTTTGAACAAATTTAAATACGCAGGAGAGGTAGAAGAATAATGCGATTGCCTCTCCTTTACGCTTGGTGGAGGATTCACCAATTGTTAACATTTGCCCTATTTGTTTATGCTTCTCTTCTTTCTCTCCCTTACTCCCCCTCCTCCTTTCCTTCCCCATTTCTCTCTCTCTTACTTTCTTTGTGATCTTTTTTTAATGTTTATTTATTTTTGAGAGAGAGAGAGAGAGAGACAGTGTGTGAGTGGGAGAGGGACAAGAGAAAGAGGAAGAGAGAGAATCCCAAATGGGCTCCACGCTGACAGCAGAGAGCCTAATGCGGAGCTTGAACTCACAAACTGTGAGATCATGACCTGAGCCAAAATCAGGAGTCAGACGCTTAACCCACTGAGACACCCCAGCACCCCTGTTCATGATCTTGTAATGAGGACCATACTTGCTGGTAGCACCTTCCCACACTATAAAAGAATATTGTGTGTCTCCTACCCCAAGTTTCCCACTGTGCCTGTGCCCCTGTACCAAGCTCAGTGCCATTGGGAGAAGAGCAGCATTGACACCATTCTACCTCCCCGAGGCCCTGGCCTGGCCAATCTGATAAAGCCTTTTCTTTGCAGGACAGGTCTGTCTTCATTTACTTTTTGACCTTTGATTCATGATCAACCAAATGGGACAAAACTATCCTGCAAATTAAGTCACGGAGGCAGCGCCCATTAATGGAAAATCAACTTCAGTTCACGATTTTAAAACTAAGTTCTATAATCATACATTTCACAGCTGTGTCCTTCCCTTACAGGTCAGACATCAGAAGTTCTTTGGGTGTTTACATCCTGTTCTTGGGTTTCCATTTCACGCACTTATCTGGATTTGAATTTGATGCCAGTTGCAGACACTGTCCCTCTTGAGACCTAAAGAACACACAGTTTATTATTTGGTTCAAAGCTGCTGCAGTTTTTCAGAGGGATTTATTGTGCAGATCTTGTCAAAGCAATACTGTTTACCCACCATGTGTATACAGGGGTACAACAGTGCAGTGTGGTTGGGACTACAGGGCAAACATTGTGTTAGGTTAGGTAAGCCCAGTGATGTAAATATGGGGTCATTTACAAAGCTTTTGGGAAAAAAGTATTAATCCAATTGTGTTTGAAGCTCAGCCTTGAAATAATCACCACTCTCATATTTGCAGATTTCAAAGAATTTTTGATCAGGGTGCAAACCAGGAGACCATTTTTGAAAACATTGCCAAACCAGTTGCCGAGAGGTAGGATTTCCTATGTTTTGTTCGATGGGTTAGTGGTTTTCATCTTGTCTTCAATTTTCAGATAATTGTGGTAATGTTCTTCGGTGTATCAATTATATACTCAGGCTACAGGGCATGTCATGATGATAGTATTAATACCTTCTATCCATGTAGCTGTTTGTTTTAGATTTAGAAGCTGAGCCTCAAAACAAACCAGTGAGGTAGACAGAATAGCCACTATTACTCCCATTTTAAAAGATACATACCTCTCTGAGGATTGGAGAGATTAAGTGATGTGCTCAGGATTGCATGGCTAGTGGTGGTGGACTCCTGGGTGGTTTTCTGTTAACTGCAGGGCTCTTTCATCAATACAGCATTTCAAACATATGGTTGGAGGGATGAAGGATGAGGTATGGGTGACACCTGGGAGGCCAACTAATGGTTGACCCAGCTGTACCTCAGTGTAATAACTACTTTTCAAAGCTTGGTCCTTAGTTCTTACATCCCTTGTGTTTCTACATATTTAGACAGTTCTAGGCTACTGACCGTTGGAACCAAGCTCACATGAGAATACCCAATAAATCAGAATGCCATTGTATTAGTATATATTGGCAAATTCTCTTTGGGACCAGACGCTCAAAGTCTCTTTGGGACCTTTGATAAGCACGGTCTCCTCTTGTAGGGAATCTGTATGGGAAACTACTACTACTTAAGGTTATTTTCTGATCCTGACATTAGTTGGATAATTTTGATGATCTCATAATCCCCAAATACATCTGTCTTTATGCTTACAATAAAAAATGTACAGACAGTCCCCAACTTAGGATTGGTTCAGTTAATGATTGGTCAACTTTAGGGTGGTGTGAAAGTGATAGGCATTCAGTAGAAATCCTATTCTGAATTTCGAATTTTGACCTTTTCCCGGGCTGGGGATACACAGCACAGTGCTCTCTCATGATGCTGGGCAGAGGCAGTGAGCACAGCTCCCTGTCAGCCACACGATCACAAGGGTCAGCAACCAATGCTCTTACAACCATTCTGTCCCCATATAACCATTTTGTTTTTCACTTTCAGCACAGTACTTAATAAATTACATGAGATATTCAACACTTTAGTATAAAACAGGCTTTGTGGTAGATGTTTTCAGCCACCTGTAGGCTAATTAAGGTTCTGGACACAGTGAAGGTGGGCTAAGCTGAGCTATGATGTTCGGTAAGCTAGGTGTATTAAGTGCATTTTCAACTTAGGGTATTTTCAACTTACTGTGGGTTTATCGGATGGAACCTCATTGTAGGTGGAGGAAGATCTATACCTACTAAATAGACCCATTTTTAATTCCACTAATCGGTGTACCCTCTCCCACAGACATTGCTGGAAACTCATTGTCACCTTTTGTCTTTCAAACTCCTTTGCTTTATGAATCTTACTCAAACTAAGTATTTCTCTTTTAATACAATCTTTCTCCACGGTGGGTGAAATACAGTTGAGTAGGCTTCGGCTATTTTAGTTACAGTCACAGTTCAATAACCTCTTTAGGTTAAATTCAGATCTCCTTGGCGTGCCTGGGTGGCTCAGTTGGTTAAGCCTCTGACTCTTGATTTTGGCCCAGATTATGATCTCGTGGTTCAGGAGTTTGAGCCCCACATTGGGGCTGTCAGTGCGGAAACTGCTTGGGATTCTCCTTCTCATCCCCTTTCTCTGCCCTTCCCCTGCTCATGCTTGTGCTCTCTCTCTCTCTCTCTCTCGCAAAACAAATAAACTTAAAAAAAAATTCAGAGCTCCTTGACTGGATGTCACACTTGTCTAAAATTCTCTTCCTTTTAGTCATCTTTTGGGTTATGTCATTTTTCAGATAGCTGACCTCATTTTGAAATTTCCTAAAATCATTCAGGGAGGGAGCCTTCGTTTCAGTTTCCTGGATGTCTGGTATTTCTTGTCATTACTAATGAGCCCACCTCCCCTCAGTCTTGAGCCCACCTCCCCTCCAGCTCTTGTTGGGTCTCTGGGCCTGGAATCATCTTCCTTCAGAGATCTGCATGGTTGTCCTTGAAGTCTTGCTCCTTTGTCAGCTTCTCAGGAAGGCCTTCCTTTATTAGCTGCATTTGAAATTGCACTCCCTTTCACCCTTCCCCATTTTATTTTTTTTAGCACTTATCAATCTGACATACTACCTAGTTGGGTTGTTTATTAGTGTTCTGGTCCATCCTTCTCTAGAACAAAAGCTCCACAAAGGCTGGGATTTGTTTTGTTCACTGACTTGACAATGACACCCAATCCGATGATGATGAGATTTCAAGAATGACAGGCATTTTCATCCAGGCTGCCCAAGTTGTTCCTAGTGGAGCCTATATTTCAGCTATAGGAAACATTCCTCTTTGTCCTTTTTAGTACTTACCTCCTTGTATCCCATTTTTCCTGAAAATATTTTTGCTATTTTATTTTTTTCTGTTAGCCTTTATTTAATCTTTCTCGATCTCTTAATTCAACTTCCCTGTGACCTTTTGTTTTACTATCTAAGTAAAAGATAGCTGGCCTTTCTTTTTCAGCCACACTCAGAGCCCCTGACCTGTAATTGGCTATTTGAACCTGTTTGTATCTATTATGATTATGATAATGATGTTTGGAGCCATTCTTCCGATTTTAATTTATTTTTTCCACTTACCATACTTTCCATTTTTTCCTCTTTTGCTGTTTGCTGGTTTGACTGTACTTGTCACTGCTGCTGATATCCATTTTCTCCCTCAAGGTGTATGTTGTACTTCAGCCACTCCAGGGTTGTTGAAGTTCAGATATTTAAACTCATTCTTTTGTTTTGTTTTGTTTTTTGTTTTCCCCTCAATATCTAAAGTTTCTCCCCCTGTGTGTCTCTCACTTCGCACACTTTCACTTTGCCTTTCCTCCTTTTACAATCTCCAGTGTTGGGACCAGCTGGTAACTGCATTCTGGATTGTTGTTCATCATTTTTATCATCACTCTTTATTCGTATTTATCTCTGAGTTAATATTTGTTTCTTTGCTCATCACTGTTTCTTATACTTATGTCTACTTCTTGGATTCCTTTTGAGTATGGCTGGTAATAATTTCTTAGAGAGTTCAAGACTGGGGAACTTTTGGAAGCTTTTCATCCCCTTTCACAGTTAAAATGGAATTTGGGTATACAATAATTCTAGCTTAAACATTCCGTTCTCATGGGGCGCCTGGGTGGCTCAGTTGGTTAAGCGTCCGACTTCAGCTCAGGTCATGATCTCATGGTTCATAGGTTTGAGCTCCACGTCGGGCTCTGTGCTGCTTGGGATGCTCTTTCTCCCTCTGTCTCTATCCTTCCCCCACTTGCTCGCTCTCTCTCAAAATAAATAAATAAACTTAAAAACAATTTCCTTTCTCTTGTAACTGTGAAGACACTGCTCTATTGCCTCATTGCCAGAAGTGTTGCTGAAGAGATGTCAATGTCAATGTGTATCTTAGTTCTTAGGAAATGCCTTTTTTTTTTTTTTTTCTTTTCTGGAAGTTTTTAGGATGTTTGGATTTTGTTCTTTTTTTAATGGAATTTCATATCAGTGAATCCCTTGATAGTCTAGGTATGGCTATTTTTTCATGTGTTCATGTATTCTTGTCTCATTCAGCCATTTCTGTCTGAAAACCTTACATATTCAAGCTCGAGTGTTAGGTTATCACACTGTTAATATCTTTAATAATTAACACAATAATTCCCTTCCCTCCAACTTATTTTTGGAACTTCTGTTTCTATAACTAGCACTTCTCTCCTCCCAATATTATAACTGTCCATTCATAGTCCCCATCTCTTTGTTTTTTGGTTCTGAGTCCTGAAAGAATTTGTTAGCTCAGTGTTCTAGCATGGTAATTTCCTTTTCAGCTGTGCTTTTCATTCTTTGTCACCTGCCTCTCACATTTTTAATTTTAGCAATTTTATTTTTCACTTCTAGGAGATGGAAACAAAGTCTGTTCTTGTTTATTTTAAAAAAAAATTTTTTTTTTTCAACTTTTATTTATTTTTGGGACAGAGAGAGACAGAGCATGAACAGGGGAGGGGCAGAGAGAGAGGGAGACACAGAATCGGAAACAGGCTCCAGGCTCTGAGCCATCAGCCCAGAGCCCGACGCGGGGCTCGAACTCCCGGACCGCGAGATCGTGACCTGGCTGAAGTCGGACGCTTAACTGACTGCACCACCCAGGCGCCCCTGTTCTTGTTTATTGATATGATATCTTTCCTTTTCACTCTGAAGACAATTATTATCTTCCTTTGAATTGGCTTTTTTTCTATATACCTTCTTTTTTTTAATGTTTATGCTCTACTATTGCTTTCCTCATATTTCATATTTCCCTCAGATACATATTTCCCTCAGGTACATATTTCCCTCAGATATTTGATGCTTTTAAGAAATACTTGCTATTCCCCCATGAATATTAGTCTTCAGGAATACATGCTCAACAAAAATCCAGCCACTCATCTCGGCCCTTTGAAGGCTGTTCTGTTGGGTTAACCCATTGTAGCTTAATCCTGGTACTGTATACAATTAAAGCTAAATAAAATTAGTGCTATTTCTTTCCAAAGTTGTGTAATTCAGGAGCCTTACTAATTTAGACTCATCTTTTCCTACTTAAGTCAAAAAGTGACGTGATTGCATGACTACAGAACTGCATGCCAGTGGTGAGAAGTTATAAAACTTTACGTTTGTGTCACTGGAAATTAAGTAAAAGAATCTTTGTGGTTAGTTGTTTATTATTTAGTACATCCCCCCTAGGAAGCATTTTATCATTCTTCCTCTTTTGAACTTTGATTTTTCTGAAATATATCCTATGCAAAATCAGCCTTTTATCATATTAATTCACTCATTGGTTTTGGACTAATTTTTTATAAAGATAAAATTTAGTAGCTGTGCAAGTATGTGTAGTATATGGTATTGCACCGTATGCAAGAGCTTGTAGTTTTTTGTTTTTAATTTTATTATTGAAGTATAGTTGACATACAATATTATATTCATTTCAGGTGTAAGGAACTTGTGATTTTATTTGATATCTCACTCAGTGTTATTCTTCTCAAGCTGGGTTGCATCTATCTTGGGAGGATGTGGTGGTCTATCAGGGGATGCCTGAAGCCACAAGCCAAACCTGGCACATCATCCTGGAGGGTGAATCATCACCTGGAGGGTGAATTTTAGTGAAAAATTTAAGGAGAGAATGTTGAAGTCTAAACTTTTCTGAGGTCCCATCACATGCACTTGAAATTCAAAAGAATCCCAGGTCTTTGTGGTGCCTGGGTGGCTCAGTTGGTTAAGCGCCCGACTTCGGCTGGGGTCATGATCTCATAGTTCGTGGGTTCGAGCCCCATGTCAGGCTCTGTGCTGACAGCTCAGAGCCTGGAGCCTGTTTCAGATTCTGTGTCTCCCTCTCTCTCTCTGCCCCTCCCCTGTTCACACTCTGTCTCAAAAATAAATAAACAGCAAAACAAAAACAAAAACACACAAACAAAGAAACAAAAAGAATCCCAGGTCTTCAGCCAATCTTATGTGTTACCTAAAAGCTTGGGGTGTGGGAAATTTTATGTGCAGTGAGTGCTTTTGGAGCAATCTGGAAGTCTAGTGTTTTAGAGGAAGGCAGTTTGACCAAAACGAATAGGGTGCACACCGTGAGGGGGACTGGTTGTACCAAAGACAGAGGGCCCCATAGCTGGGCCTGGATAGCCATAGCACCTGCAGTGCAAGAAGTCCAGCCAGGCTCGTTTTGGAAACTCTGTTAGTCACTCTGAACCAGTTCTTCTAACCTTTGATTTCACCAGGGTTGAACAACACCAAGTGCAGCCTTTCAGTTTATTTTGAGTAGAGGTTGAAGGGAAAAAGCAACCTCCCAGGGTTACAACCACAGACTTGGAGGACTTTTGAGAGTACTTGAACCTGCTGGGGTTGGGGGGGCGGGGGGGTTGGGCGGGGCAGGGCTTGGGAGAGGGCGTTTTCTTGTGGGAGGGACAGCCCACACTCCCTCCCGGTAGGGCCAGGGCCACGCCCCTCAGGGCTGTAGCTGTGGCTCTAAGAAGTAGGTCCTGGTGCCCATGCTGTTGGTTGTATAGCTTGCCCAGTCCTGCTGCATGAGCAGAGACAGGGAGGCCAGAATGGGGTAGAAGAGAAGGCGCAAAAGAGTACTTGCACACATAAACTGAAATCTTACTGTGGACTCATGCTTCTTCCCCCTCTGGCTCAAACAATGTGGCATCAGTGGAATAATCTGATTCCGGCCTCAGCCCTGTGACAAACTTACCTTGAGACTCTGGGTCAGACCTGTCCCTTCTGAATCAGTCATCCCCTCGGAGAAAGGGAGATGCCAACAATACCAAGTTTACAGGATTATTTTGAGGCTGAAAGAAATATGTACTATGTGAACTTCAACACCTTCTTCAGTCTAAGTGTTGAAAAAATTAGACATATGTACTCTTTTCCACTTTAAAAATATGTCCAGTAGCTTATGGCTTCAGACCAAGATGAAGTAAATACACTTCTCTCTACTCCTTTCACTAAGTGTAAGTAAAAACTCTGGGCATTATATGTAAAAGAAATACGAGAAGATTCTGAGAAGGTAGACTGGCCAGGGAACCTCCAGACCTGAGGAATGACATGGGTGTGTGTGTGTGTGTGTGTGTGTGTGTGTGTGTGTGTGTGTTGCCTCATGTGTCCCAGACTAGATGCTGTCAAAACTGGCAACCCAGAAACACCAACAGGCTCAGACAAAAATGGAAAGAAAAGTCTGTTCTCTATACCCAGGGGACCAGGAAAGGGACAGCCTAGTGAGACAGAAACTTTTTGAGACTAGTTGCCCTGCTCCACCCAGATACCATGGAAAAATCCCGCCGCCCTACCCCAACAGCAAAGGCCTGGCTATCGCGAGGCACCCCATCCCCCACTGCCAGGGTGGTATCAGAGGAGTGGGAAGACTCATCCCCATGTGGAGGTAACAGCTTCTGCCTCTCCCTCTCCCTCCCCCAAGTTGTCATTGGAAGTCACATGGGATCCTGGGGTTCACCACCGACCAGCAGTAACAAGGCCTCCCTCACCCTGCTGTGGTATCAGTGAGCAGCAACCAGGTGCCCCTCCCTGTCCTACCCAGGGGCATGACAGATGAGGCCTAGAAGGGAGCCTGAATTCTCGCCTCCACCCACAGGAATAAGGGCCCCCCACAAGTGTGAAGACTGGGTGGGGAGCCTGGGCCTTCACCCCTACCTGGCAGTGGTGAGGTAGCACCTTGCTGCTCCCACTATCATATTGTCAGAGGAGGCATGCCAAAAGAAGATTTAAGTATGTTCGGGAATCTCATTAACATCATACCTAAGCTACCCAGGATACGTTGAAAATCATTTATCAGATAGGAGATATCAGGAATCTGGAAAATATCAATTTGCATAAGAAGAAATAATCAACACATGCCAGTATGTAGATAACATAGGTCTGGAATAACCTAGCAAGGATTTTAAGCAGCTATCACAAAAATGCTTCCATGAGCAGTTATGAACATGCTTGAAACACATGAAAAGATTTAAAGTCTCAGCAAAAAAATAGAAGATCTAAAGGAGAACCAAATGGGAATTTAGAACTGAAAAGTACAATAACCGAAATAAAAAGTTTGATGGATAGCTAACCAGCAGGAGGGAGAGGTCAGAGAAAAGAATCAATGAATTTGAAGCGGTAACAATAGACATTACCCAATATGGACAATAGAAAGAAAATAGGCTGGAAAACAAAATGAAAAACCAAACCAAAGTGAACAAACCCTCAGGGACCCGTGAGAACTCTAGCAAAAATCTAATATTCATGTCATCAGAGTCCCCAAGGAGAGGAGAAAGAGAGCAGGGTTGAAAAGTATTCAAAGAAGTAATGGCTGAAAATTCCCCAAATTTGGCAAAAGGCCTAAATCTAGAGCTTTAAGAAACTGAGCAAATCCCAAACAGGATCAACTCAAATCCATTCTAGGACAAGTTATAGTTAAACTTCAGAACACTCAAGACAAAGGAAAAAAACCTGAAAGCAAAGGGAAAGAAATGATACCTTACTTATAGGGGGAAAAGTTGAATTATGGAGGCTTTCTGTCTCAAAATAAATAAACTTTATGTTTTTTAATTAAAATTTTTTTTTTAATGTTTAGTTTTGAGAGAGAGATACACACAGAGTGTGAGTGGGTGAGGGATAGAGAGAGAGGAGGACACAGAATCCAACGGAACTCAAGAGCGATGGGATCGTGACCTGCGCCGAAGCTGGATGCTTAATGGACTGAGCCACCCAGGTGCCCCAAGTAAACTTTGATAAAAAGAGAAACCTTTAGTGTCATTTGTTCTTCTATTTAGTAGATTTGGTAATCTAAATCATTAGACTAGAACTTCTCCCCCAAGGGACTCAATAAAGTTAATTCCATTAGACATTCACCAAAACATCCCTGCCAGTAAACACTTTATTTTTCTCAAAATTGGCTTTCAAGCAGCAAACATTGGTTACCACCAAATTAGACAAGAACCCACTGGCTCCCACAGATCTGTTCAACTTCTGGCCACAGTTTTACTTCACCAGATGTGTTGTTCACAAACACGTACCTGTGCTTGGTGCCATTTCTTGCTATGCTGAAATTTCCTGGTAACATTGCATTTCTAGCTTTTGTGATTTCACTATTATTCTTAAATTTAAACTTTTAGCTGTAGCACTTTTAAAATTTTATGCGCAACTGAGAACATGACTTTGTGCTTAAAACCAGGAACACGTGTCAGCTTTTAAAACCCACTGAAATTATAGAAGGTGATGATCTCGAGGTGCTCCACCGAAATCTTAATAAGGGAGAGGATAATAGTGCCGTGCCACCCGCATTTAGTGAGCTTGCAGAGAGCATGGTAGTCCACCGGATAGGCATAGGTTATATACTAAAGATGCACTTTTAAAATAATGAAATTTACTATTGGAGGTAAAACAAATGAGTCTAAATCCGGATGTCTCTTCTTAGGAGTGACCATACAAGAAATTGCATGAAGCCATTATTTTGCACTGATGACTGTAAGTTAAAGCTATTTGTGATTCACTTGATATGATACCACTAAAAATGGTCTGAGAGTTATATGAAGCACTTTGGGTGTGGGGAATCTGAGTTCTCTGACAGAGCAGAGACATGTGATGAAAATCACTGGGTCTGTGGTAAAATAAATAGCATTGCTTAAATTAAAACGATGATAAAAGACACTGACCAGTGGATCAGAGGTGCTCTCGCAGTGATGTGTTTCCTTAGCTAGAAGATACATGTCTTATGCTGGCAGGCCTCCTACTAACACAGATCTTGAGGGGCGCCTGGATGGCTCAGTTGGTTAAGCGACTGACTCTTGATTTCGGCTCAGGTCATGATCTCATGGTTCATGAGAGAGAGCCCCTTGGGCTCTGTGCTGACAGTGTGGAGCCTGCTTGGGATTCTGTCTCCCTCTTTGTCTGTCCCTCCTCTGCTTGTGCCTTCTCTAAACAAACAAACAAACAAACAAACATTTAGAAAACTTAAAAAAAAAAAATAAAGCAGATCCTGAGGCTAAGATTCGTGTGAAGGTAGTGTATTGTGGAGGGGAGCCCAGGACACATGAGCAGGGGAGGGGGGAAGTGAGACAGTGAAGGAAAGGAAGCCATCATTTGGTATGTGAAAAGAGTAGGTGACCACTTTGGGCAGTGGGGACTCAAACCCACTGGTGTTCTCTGGGAGACTGCAAAGAACATGCTTCAGGGCTGTCCCACCCAAGAGCCAAAGCAGCTCCTCTGTGTGTAACCACGCCCATCCATTATTGGCTGGGGGCCCCTTCCGGGATGCTAACACCTCGGCCCTTGTAGCCTTATCCGTACATGAATTAAACAAGCATGGCACACAGGGTAAGTGTGTGGGCAGAGAGCCACAGGCTCTTGCAGTAAGAAGCCATTTGCGTGAATGGGCACAGGGAGCCTTGAGTAGATAGGGGTGCGGGTACTGCTAACTTCTGCACTGCCCACCCGCATTTCTGCTCATTGTGGCCTGGAAATGTCTGGGCTGCTCTCCTCAGAAATCACCTGAACAGGGAAACAGATTAAAACAACACCCAAAAGGGACACAAAAACTGGTGTTAATTGTGACTACATTTTATGTAAGATTGAGTTCTGAAAACATTGTGGCACCAGAATGGAGAAATTACCTGTGTGTGTTCTTCCCAGGATTCCAAAGGTCACATACTCAGTATCATTTTGCGCATCAGTCCTTGAGGAGAGTAGAAAAATTGCCTTGTCCAGAAGTAATAAAAAACATTCTTTTTTATATTGCTCTTTCTCAGACACAAGTGTGTTCCTGGCTCAGGGCCTTTGCACTTGCTCCTCCCGCTGCCCGGAACTCTCTCTCGGTCCTGTCTTTACCTCCCTGTCCTGCAGGTCTCTGCTCAAATGTCTTCTCAGTGAGGCCTTCAGTGACTACACTATATAAGATGACAGCCCCAGCGGCCCCACGCTTACCCATCCTGTGCTCTCTTTTTCTTTGTAGCGTGTAACACCGACGCATACTAGACACAGTGTTTACTTGTTACATTTGTTTATTGCCTGCCTCTGCCCACTCAAATGTGAGCTTTGTAAAGGTAAGGACTCTTCGTCTATGTTTGCTGCTGTGTCCCCGGCTCCTAGCACACCATCAAGTATATATTGGATACTCAACGAATAACTAACTGTTGAGTGAGAGGATCGGTATGTAGAGGATTATCCTTCAGGGGCTGTAGCCTTCCGTTTCTTGCTGAATTTGATGTGATGAGCTTTGTTTCTTGTAAATGGGTTTTACTTTTGGTTCCTTCCTGCGGTGTTTCTTGGACAGAGGCCTTTTCAGTGAAATGAAAATAACCCGATGGATAACTGCTTTTTTCTTGAGTCTGGTGGTTCTTGAAGTGGCCCCTGGACTGGCAGCATCCATATCACCTAGGAACTTGTTAGGAATGCAGATTCTCTGGCCTCACCCAGACCTTCTGAATCAGAAGGTTTTGGTTTTTGTTTGTTTATAAAGGCTTGTTTATTTTTGAGAGAGAGAAAGAGAGAAAAAACGTGAGCAGGGGAGGGGCAGAGAGAGAGAAGGACAGAGGATACGAAGCAGGCTCTGCTCTGAGCGCAGAGCCTGGTGTGGGGCTCGAACTCACAAACCACAAGGATCATGACCTGAGCTGAAGTCAGACGCTTAACTGACCGAGCCCAGAGCATTCTGTTTTAACAAGGCCTCTAAGTGCTTCTGTTATAGTAACTAAAACTCAGGTTGGAGATTTCATGACCTAAGGGTACTCATTGCTATCTTTCTTTAGTGGTATCTTTCCCAGACACCTGAGATATACTCCAAACAACTTTACAGTTCTGAAATTTTGGTGTTTGTTTATAATTTACACCCCACTTCTTTCTAAAATAAGTGGAAGCACCTTATCCTAACGCCAGGGCAGGCTTCCTGGGTGTGAGCCCCAGGCGCAGGGCCCCCTGCGTAGAAGGATGCCCGTCTTGGTTTAACACTCTGTTGTCAACACTTACAGGACAATTAAAAAGTAACAGGGAAATCAGAAACTATTTGGCTAAGGTAATTACTTATGATTAGTTTTCAGGAATTTAAACACTTTCTGTAAAGCAATAGTTGTGGGAGACTGTGTAACACATCAAGACCGGGGACTTTGTCTCCCAACTTTAATACTTGGTAGCTGTGTAGGTTTGGGCAACTTACTGATTCCGTGTCTGTTTTTCATCTGTACCTGGGGAAATGGCACCGTAATAGCTACTTCATTTGCCCTGATGATCAAATGAACTGGACACAAAAAACACATGCCCCAGGACACAGTGTGTGCTCAGGAAGTATTAACTATCATCCGTTTTTGGCTCCTCACCAGCATTTTTCTAGACAAAGATTTTTCATTCCAGTTCAGGATTTTACCAAGTTATAAAGCTTTTCTTTATGGACTCCCCCCCCCCCACTCTTGTTAGATTTGGTTTCTCCTAATCACAAATTGGCAATTTTCTCAGAGATCTTAACTTCAGGACTTGAGAATGCAGTCACAGATGATCCAAAGATATTTCTAGTTATTATTATTCACCTTCTTATCCTCCCAAAGAATGATCTACAAAGAACGTGAATGGAATGCAAAGCCTTCTGGAAAGTCCTGCCTACACAAATGTGTAGTGATTGATTACAGCTGGCAAGATCTTTACTGTAGTTATTTGAATTTACAATTGACTGTCAGAAAGCACAACCATAATTAAAATATGTTGTTTAAATTGTTGGGGAAAATAGGGCAGTAAATTTATTCAGTGCATGATCTAAATATCTTCTTCATTTGAAAGTCGCTTTACTTGGAGCACAACTCTTTTAGCAGAAATGTCTGTCATTCTCAGTGAATTTGGCTACCCTTGTGCTTGGCCAGGTGTTTTTGGTCAGATTTTTAATGTACTTCTGGCTAAATAACATGAACAAACTTATTGTTATTTGATAACCACGAGAATACGCTTGATCCCATACAGAGATTTGCTAATCTTACAGCAGATGCACATGTATTCTCTCACTTAGTTTTTACAGCCCTCTGGGTGGACAGATCTGGTTATTCCCCTTTTAGATGAGAAAACTGGGGGCTCAGAGCATTTAATTGACTTCTGCAGGGTCACCCAGTAGTAAGGTTGTGGAGCTGACACCGGAGTATGTCTTTCTTTCATAGTCCTTTGAGCCTCAGATTGCTGTATCTCAGAGCAATGGGTTTGTGTATTTCATTGCATTTCACTGAGATTACCCTTGCTAAATTCACCAGTGATGTTTGTGTCACTGAGTCAGTGGGCAGCTTTCAGTCCTCATCCTATTTGACTTTCATGAACATTGAACAGTGTTGACTCTTTCCTCCTGGTTGTTATAAACGGGCAGAACTGAGATGTCAATTCTGTCTCAGCCACTCTTGGGGTTGGAGGTAGGCAGGTGTGGGAAGTGAACTGTGCCTTCCCTTTTACTTCCCACCTCCTGGATTTTTTCTTACTGTACTCCAGAATCCATGATATCCGTGTGGCCCTTTAACTACCAATGTGCCTTTTTCCCGTGCATTGTCAAATATTCACATCCTCCAGATGACGTTTCTTTCTTTTGTCCATAAAATGTCTTCACTCAATGTAGCTATTCTCCGAGGAAAACAATTAGGTTAAATTAACCATTATTCATCACTCATTCAGCTAACATTTATTGAGTGCTAGCTATATATCAGGCACTACAAGTAAATCTTAACTGTCTTGGAGGAATTTTTGTTATACAAAAAGATCCTTGTTTACCAAAAATCAGGCCAAGACTGATAGCATTTCAGCCATGGTGATATACTGAAATGAAAGATGTTAAGCTGTGTGTCAGAAGACATTTTCAGCAAGCGTTCAGTCATGTCGTTTCCAAGCCTGTCATCCCCACAGTTGCTGATCAGGGAAGACTGTCCTACCCATAGTTTCTTAATGGTTGTGACAGTGTTCCTGGCAGCCGTGGCCGATGGGGTCAGAAGAAGGAATCTGAGTCAAGGGCCACGATGCAAGGCTTCCCATGGCTTAGCAGGTGGATCTAGGCTAAAAGTGTTACCCAAATAGAAATGGACCGGGGCTGTTTGAGTATCACTCTTGGCAGAATAAACTGGGCAAACCTGGACAAAGCAGACTGCTGGAGCAGGAGCAGAAGCTGGAAGGCTGAGGTAGAGAATGAGAGTCCGAAGGGGTCACTGTCGACCACACGTTGGTGACAGCTGTGGGTCATCATAGCCTCTGCCAATTTGTAACTGACACATAAGGAGAAGGTCCCAAGTGGTCTAGAGGCCTGGTGGAAATCCCTGCTTCTTTATGTTTTCATTCTCTCATAGTTACCCTGCTTCCCTTGGTTTTTGTTCATTGTGGCCAAATGTATCTAATTAAATCAAGATCACGTTTTATGAGTAGACTTGATCTACTTTGTTTAGACCTAATGTTGGCCTGAATAAAAGATTTAGAAATTAGTTTTTCTTCTAGTTTCATTGAGATGTGACTGACAAAATAAAAACTATGTATATTTAGATTGTACAAGATAGTGTTTTTTAAAAAATTACTTTTTGATGATACTGAATGTCAAAAGCAACATGATGGTTGTGTAAGTCACGTTTAATGCTTGAATCTGAGGAGTCTGAGTCCAGTTCTCTCGTGTGAAGTGCAAACTTATATTCTTCACTAGTAACTGCAAGGGAAATGTATCATTTTTATGCTCAAAGCCCTTCAATGGCTCCCTCTTTCATTCGGAGAAAAAGCCCAACTCTTTATGACGGCCTAGAACCAGCTCTGGCTGGCTTCATGGACCTTGGCTTTGCAGTCAGTATGTCCTACGCTGAGAAGGGCCCCATGCTGGGTTTAACCCCCCACTGTTGCCATCTTGAAGTTCCTAATAATTTTATCTTTGAACTAGCATTTTGTAAGTGATGTCCAGTGGGAAAAGGAACACATACCTGAAGAGAGGAGGCCCCTGGAGCAGCATGATGTGCACGTGCTTGTGGTCCAGGTGACAGTTGGTATGCACACGGGCTTGGGCGTAGCACGCAGCACCCACCCGGTAGCATTTGGCCAGCTGCACACCTGAGAGCAGTCCAGGGTGCTACAGGACCCTGAGGGGGTGGTCACGCTGGGATACGGACCTAGATGGCGGGAGTGACCACCGTGACATCAGCAGAACGGCATCATAGCAAGACAGCGGGGTCTTCCCAGGGGCCTCTCCGGGAGGCTGGCTGTCCTGTGTGTCCCCAGAGCTGGCCCTGGCGGCGTCTGATATTTAACGCTCCGGCCTGAGCACCAGAACAGGAACTGCTGGCACTCAGCGTGCAAACTATATCAGTAAGCTATTACAAAATAAAAGTGGACATAAAGCATATCACAGAGTTGGTAGAATTCTTCAAATAGGTTAGAATTTTCAGCCTTGAAAATGCTGCAAGTAAAGCACACGTCCACAGCCTTAGAAACAAATTAAATTTAAGATCTATTCAACAGAAAAGGACGCTATTTGGTTATGAAGCTTCAGATGAATGAATTAATGAGGGAGATAATTTTAAAATTAAATTCTTCCTTGTAATCAGAGATACAGAGATAAAACATATAAATAGGTGTTTGGGAGTATGCACAAATTATGAAGCTACTTTTAGTTTCTTGTTCTTACCTTCACTAGTTACAGGAGATGTCAGCATTGGGTAGGGGCACCTGGGTGGCTCAGTTGGTTGAGCGTCCAACTTCAGCTCAGGTCATGATCTTGCTGTCCGTGAGTTCGAGCCCCATGTCGCGCTCTGTGCTGACAGCTCAGAGCCTGGAGCCTGCTTGAGATAGATTCTGTGTCTCACTCTCTCTCTGTTCCTCCCCCACTCAGGCTCTGTCTCTCAAAAATGAATAGACGTTAAAAAATAAAAATACAAAAAATAAATGCATTGAGCATATTTGCATTTAAAATTACATTCAAACTTACATGAGACTGATTTGTGTGAAGAGGTCAGTCTTTTTAGAGACATATTTGTGAGATTTGTCAGCTTAGATATACTAAAATTTGTATTTTGAAATAATTTATAAGAAATTTATTTCAATGTTGTTATAGTCTGTAAAATACTCGTAATAGCTCCAGTAACAGTTGTATCAGCGGAAAGATCTTTCTCAAAAGTAAAAATTATCAAAAATTATTTGTATATTATACCTCCATTACTTACTTTATAACTGGAAATTATTTTGACCGCCTCTGCCCACCATGGTGACGATAGTTAATGGTACTGTATTGTATATTTAAAGGTTGCTAAGAGAATAGATCCAAAAAGTCCTCATCGCAAGAAAAATAACTTTCAAAAAGAAAAACTATGATTTTGCATTTGCTAACAGCTTTCAGTTATATCAATTGAAAATGAAGTTGCTACAAATCAAAACCACACTGAGATACCACCTCACGCCGGTCAGAGTGGCTAAAATGAACAAATCAGGAGACTATAGATGCTGGAGAGGATGTGGAGAAACAGGAACTCTCTTGCACTGTTGGTGGGAATGCAAACTGGTGCAGCCACTCTGGAAAACAGTATGGAGGTTCCTCAAAAAATTAAAAATAGATCTACTCTATGACCCAGCAGTAGCACTGCTAGGAATTTACCCAAGGGATACAGGAGTGCTGATGCGTAAGGGCACTTGTACCCCAATGTTTACAGCAGCACTTTCAACAATAGCCAAATTATGGAAAGAGCCTAAATGTCCATCAACTGCCGAATGGATAAAGAAGATGTGGTTTATATATACAATGGAATACTACTTGGCAATGATAAAGAACGAAATATGGCCTTTTGTAGCAATGTGGATAGAACTGGAGAGTGTTATGCTAAGTGAAATAAGTCAGGCAGAGAAAGACAGATACCATATGTTTTCACTCATATGTGGATCCTGAGAAACTTAACAGAAGACCAGGCGGGGAGGGGAAGGGGGTTAAAAAAAAAGTTACAGAGAGGCAACGAGGCAAACCATAAGAGACTCTTAAATACTGAGAACAAACTGAGGGTTGGGGGCGGTGGGGGAGAGGGGAAAGTGGGTGATGGGCATTGAGGAGGACACCTGTTGGGATGAGCACTGGGTGTTGTATGGAAGCCAACTTGACAATAAATTATATATAATAAAACATAAATAAGTAATCCTTAAAAAAAGAAAATGAAGTTGCTAAAGATATAAATTTTGATGACCTAATAAATGAATATGTAGTAAAAGCAAGCCAGGAAAATTATATGATCGATCAAGACATATTAATAAAGTATTATCATATAAATTATTTTATATAAACATTATATAATAATAAATTGTTATATGTATAAAATTATAATGCCAATTTATTATTTTTTTGCAAGTTGAAAGTTTATCATTACTCATGTAATACCATTCTCCCTTGAAATATAAATAATCCCTCTAAGTACTAAAATATTTTTGAGGAAAAAAGCTTTATATTTTAATACCCCTGACAGTACTTTTTCTCCTTTTGAACGAAGGGGCTCTGCATTTTCATTGTGCACTAGGCCTCACAAAGAATGCAATCACCTCTACCCAAAACAGTCTTCCAAGATTTGTTTCTCCCTGGTAAGCAAAGGGGCACTTACCTTAAAGCGTTTTTCTTTTTTTCTTATATTCTCCCCTTTGCTGTTTCAGGTTTTAACCCTCCAGAAATCTTCAGCCTCAGATAGGGCTTTTGCTTTGGCTGTTTTTTTCTGCCTGGAATGATCTTCTCCCACATACCCATGTTTCGTTCACGCTGTCACCTTTTTAAAGTTTTTGCTCAAATGTCACCTTCTTATTGAGGCACATGCTGATGATCCTGATTAAAACTGCATCCCGTCCCTCTCCCCAGCTGTCACTGACCCTCTTATCTTCCTCTGCTTTTTCCTTTTTTTTTCCTATAGAACTTACCACCTTTTGACATATATAATTTTCCAGTGTATTATGTCTGTTGTACATTATCCATCTGCATTCTATCTGCTAGAATGTCAGAATTAGAATGTAGAATTTCTGTTCTGTTGATGACTCCCAAGCACTAGTAAGCTGTAGATACCCGGTGTTTGTGGAATGAGTGAAGTCTGAAATTGTTAGATAAATGTGCAGTCGCTCTGCAAGCCAAAATTATTCACATTACTGCAGTGCGTTTTTCTTTGTTGTGCAATAGGCAAATTAGATTCTTGATTCCTCAAATTGTTTACAGCGAATGCTTTTGTATTTCCAGCTATTTTAATTAATGAAAATCCCCATTATAGAATCATATACTCATGCATGCTAATTAAATCGTGTTGTTCATATAATTGTAGCCATAAAAGGCTTCCAGAACACTAAAAACTTTGTTATAAAAGCTTAAACAGTTGAAAATAAAAGAAAACCCCAGTGGCTGAATTCTTTATTTGCTTGTTAAGAATATTTATCTCCTATGAGACCCTGTTTAGCGTCAATCTAAATGATAATAGAAGTACAGTATGTTTTCACTTAGGAGTATCTGTATTTTCATTCCTAATTTAGGTGAGTAGGCAATTGTGTCAGGAATTACTCTTATTCAGAGATAAAATATTCTTCATAGCTCTGTAGAAATGCATTTACTAGCTTGTGCTCACTCTCAAGCACTAGGATCTTTGAAAACCAGTATTCCTTTTACTTCTGATTTAATTTCGGTTTATTGTGAGAACACCAAATTTTTTTCTCATTGAGACAAAGAGTTGTGATTAAACTAGGAAGTATCCTTTTTTTTTAATAACAAACTTGTGCTGCATGCTACCTTAAAAAATGGAATTGCTCCTTTACTGGGAGAAATTGTTACTCAAAGTTGCTGTGCTATCAGTATGTTTCTGGTAGAGGGAGTATTTATATCAGGACAATAAAATTTGAATTTCCAAAGAAGCCACCAGAATAACGAAATGCTTAAATAGCACACCGAAACTAATTTCTAAATGTTGATATGACATAAAAACTTGATTACTTCTTTAAGTACAATTAGAAGGTTGAAAATCATGACAGTAATTTCATATCTGTATTAGATGAAGCCATGTCTCCAAAGATTTCTCAGTTTCCATGTGATACTCATAATATTATATGAGTAATGTGAATTAAAATTTTATGAAACTAGAAAGATCCTAAGATGGATACTAGAAAGTTTTTTCTTAAGTTTATTTATTTGTTTTGAGAGAGTGACAGAGCAAGAGAGCACACATGCAAGTGTGGGGGAAGGGCAGAGAGAGATGGAGAGACAGAATCCTAGCACAGAGCCTGATGTGGGGCTTGAACTCGCAAACCATGAGAGCGTGACCTGAGCCGAAACCAAGATTTGGATGTTTAACGACTGAGCCACCCAGGTGCCCCTAAAAAGTTGTTGATTCCCAATCTATTTTATCTTTAATATCATTGAACCATGGAAAAATGACCAGTCTACTGTTAGTCTCCAGAACTTTCTCAATGACAAGACATAGAAACCTACCTCAAATCCTAGAAAAAGGAATTTACAGGCTTATGTTACTAGTCTCAGTTTCCTCTTTGTGGCTGGCAGCTCCAAATTAACAGGCCTGGAGAACCCCAACCCTCAAAATAGGATATTGATCTTTCCTACTAGCTTCAGTAGAATGATCATGTGAAGGTCTGGAGTTGCATGGCCAGTCCCAAACAAATCACTATCACTAGATGATGGGGGTACTCTCTTTACCCAGATCTCCCCAACCTGATTGGTAGCTCTACCCATAGCACTTGGAGATGGGGAGAAGTTCTGCCAAAGGACAGGATACTGGTGATCTGAGAATAAGGTAAGAAAACAAACTGGACCGATCAATCTCTGCCTTGAATAAACAGGCAAAGTAAACAAAACCATAAAAAAACAAAGTAAAACAACAACAACAACAACAATGTGAAGATAGCTGTGAGATCTTTAAGGCTTGAGGACATTCAAGGGTAACTATAGAAAGTGAAGAACAAGAACGGGGCTTGTTTACATTTTGGCCCTGTCCTTCTATGGTATCTAACGATTAGTTCATCTGTCTAATAATGGATTTCTGGTCTCTGTATGTTTGGGGTTGATTGTAGTTATACTAGATAAAGAAGAACTAACATGCAGTAGGTTTCTACTACATGTTAGGCTGTAAACACTTTGTAATATTTTGCATATATATGCATGCATTCTAGTTGAATCATGAGGCATTGATACATCTGTGAGTAACAGAAAAACTTAATAGTGGTTTAAAGAGATGAGTGTTTATTATCTCACATAAAAGAAACCTGGATGTAGGCAGTCCAAGGCCGTCTTGGAAACTCCAGGACCACCGGAGACCCAGGCACCTTCTCTCTTGTCCTGCCATCCTTATTTTACACCACCCTGTGGCACAAGATGGCTGCTTGGGCTCCAGTGCAAAGATGTTCCTTGTAGACAGCAAGAAGGAGAGAGGAGAAGAGGGTTGCAGCTGTTCTTTTCTGAAGAGAATAATTGCCAGTCCCACACACCATTTCCACTTCGATCTCGAGCCTTAACTTAGTCACATGGCCACACCATGCGGGAAGTGAGGAGGGAAATGTAATTCTTGTAGTTGGCTATGTACCCAGCTAAAACCTGGGGTTTGCCTGCTAAGAAAGAAGGGGGGGAGTGACCACTGGGAGGCAACCAGGAGTCTCTGCCTCATACTTGATCTCCTAAGATGTACAGCAGACATTGGTTATGGAACCAGAAGACCATGTGATCCAACTTAGGAAGAGTCTTCATATTTCTGGATTTATGCTAGTTTGGTACCCTTAAGAGCGCCCTTCCTTCTCTTACATAAGGCTTCAGACATGCTACAAAGTGGCTCTTGGTAGATCTTCTCAGAGTCCTGTGTGTACTGACTTTCCAGGGGTCTGTGTGCATGTTGACTCGGGCACTGTGGCTCTGCACTGATACCACATGTGACCCCTGTTCTCACAGGTGCCATCTGTTACTTCTACCATTCTTCCCAAAATGAATTGGTGGGTGAGAGTTGATGATAGCCCTCCTGATGCTGACAGGCTGTTTCATTTCTGTCCTAACTAGCTGGTGCATTGTTGTGTCTCTTTTAAAAGTGACGCTTACATATATTAAGTACAGCACACTCTTTTCTTATGAAAAGAAATTGTTGAGTATAACTCTTCTGTTTCACCTCACATACTGCAAATCCTTTAAGGAACAGTAAGAACACAATAGGGTTGTATATTAAGTAGCCTCAAGTAAATTTATTAAAGTGTGGGTATGGTAAAAATATTTCCCCTTAGAGATTACTTGACAAAATAATGAACAGAGGTTCAGAAATATCTCAGTGATATAACCATCAGTCTTCTTTGTTAGACATATAAAACCACATAACATGTTTTATTTGAACTGTAAACATGTTCAAATGTGGTTAAAGCCTCACGGTGATGAGTTGTATATCATAATTTTATATTGCAAAAGTTGTGTGGCAGTTTACCTGATGTTTTCAACCTCTCTGAGATTAGAAGGACAGACAAGAAAGCAAGTGTGAAACTTCCTCAATAAAATTCTTCTAGAGCATGATTCTGAGTGGCCTAGTCCAGTGACCTTACATTAAACCAAAATGCCGCGTGTCTCCTTATGGCCATCATGTTATGAAAAGGATGGCAACGGCTACTTTGGGGAAATTAGGTGGTTTAAAAAAAAAATCAAGCATAGAAAGTCTCATTTTCCTTAGTTTTAAGTTTGGGTTTCTCTTAACTAAATTTACCACATAGGCCTTTGTCTCTAGTTCAGTCTGCCTCTTGCAGAAGCTTGTCTCCTAATTCACATCCAACTAGCATTGCTGGATTTAGCAAATGAAAATACAAGGTGCCCAGTTAAATTTGAATTTCAGATAAGTAACGAATAAAGTTTTCATATATGTCCCAAATGTGGCATGGGTCATACTTATACTAAAAAAATTATTTGTGCTTATCTAAATTCAAATTTAATGGGGTGTCCTCTATTTTAAGTGGAAATCCTACTTCCAGCCCTTATCGCTGTGATACTGTCTGTATATTTTCTTCGCTGAAGTTCACGTCTCCATCTATGGATTGAACTATGCAGGTGGCCTTCTGTCCCTGCGTCTTCTCCTGCTTATGGCCTTTTCCATCGGGATGGCCTTCTCTTCTCCCTTTGTTGGCTTATCACCTTAATGCAGTCATCCCCCACCTGCCCTTCCTCCTGATCTCTCTCCCAAATGGCATGGCATTGTTCATGCGTGACATCTTGAGGTCATCTCGAGCCACCTTTACCCTTGTCCTCCGTATTCAGTCAGTCAGTCCTGTCCATTCTTCCTTCACAGTCCGTTTTTCCCTCCCTTCCTCCTGGTCTTTCCCTGTGCCTCACTCACTCTCTCTTTCTGGTTGCCCTTGTCTGTCCACTCACCACTCTGGCTGCAGTTTAGGCCTGCCCGCCTGCTCCTCCAGCTGGCCTCCAGCCCTAACTCCTCCCTTCCCCTGGTCATTCTGCAGTTTGGGTTCACGGTCCAAACAATCAGAGCTGAAAACCTTCAGTGACTTGCTGTTGTCTACAGATTGAAGTTTAAGCCCCTTATTCGAGGCCTCCCATGTAAGACTTTCCAGAACTGCCTTCTGCCTATTTCCCTAGTCTTGGTTGTATCAGTGCCTCATATCAGTGTTTATCACCTGTTTAGATTCACTTCTCTTTCACCATATTATAGCACTGAAACCCCCCTTAGAGATGCTTTTGTGTAATCATTTGGCATATAGATTAAAAGGAAGTATTATCTTAGTTTATATCAGTGTATTAGTAAATGTTACCTTATAAAGTGCCTAATAAAAATTTAATAATATCCTAATTGTATAAATACAAAGATATGTTTTGACCTTTCCCCATTTGCTAAATGATGCATGCTGTCCTGTGGTTGGAATTAATTAGATAATAAAAATGTGATTTGTTAACATTTAAAATGGCACCTTATGTTTGGCTTTGTGACCAAAAGTATATGGAAATGTGTATTATTATTAAACTATGTGACAGCAGCATTTCATGACCTGATATTTAATTCTTACATTTTACACTTAAAAATAAACCTTTTCATAATTACAGTATTTTTAAATTTTTTTTTTAACATTTATTTATTTTTGAGATAGAGAGAGACAGAGCATGAACGGGGGAGGGTCAGAGAGAGAGGGAGACACAGAATCCGAAACAGGCTCTAGGCTCTGAACTGTCAGCACAGAGCGCGACATGGGGCTCGAACTCACGGACTGCGAGATCGTGACCTGAGCTGAAGTCGGCCGCCCAACCGACTGAGCCACCCAGGCGCCCCCATAATTTCAGTACTTTTATACCTTGTTTATAGTATATTTCTCAGTGATAAGATAAGAAAGTGTGTGTCAGGTTGCTATTTCCAAGCATTTCCTACAGGGAATGTATTTCAGAATTAGATAGTCTTTATTCATGATAAATAAAAAGCCCAATTATACAGTCGTTTGCTTTCTCATGACTCCATTTGTTCTGTTGGAGGAGCCCAAAGCTCTGGAGAATATATCTCAGACGTGGGTTTGGCTTGGTCATGAGATACTGTCGCAGCTTCCTGTGGGCGCAATCTGAGAAAGCCTGCAACTAGTTCCTGTGATATTTCTTTTCTCATTCTGTTCTCCTGGGTCATAATAAGTTGAGTAAATAATGAGTTTCTGGTCTCTGGTCTATATCAAAATGAAAATAAGGTGATATGAATCTTGAGCTGCAGTCTAGCTGGAATTAATCTTAGGATTGGTACTGATTGGTATGATATAATAAATTATAGTTAATGTGATTCGTAGAAGCAAAGAAGCCTCAAATCATCAGATAGTTTTAGTACGTAGGAGTGCTTGAGCTAGATTTCTTCTTTTCCTCTCCCAGATCTCCTGTCTTCCCTTTCTCACCTGGTCTTGCCCCATCGTGGGGCCTGTGTGGTGGGCTCATCAACCTGCTTCCTACCCTCCAGCTTCTGTGTGGTTTCAGCCAATGGAAAGGCCCAGCAAGAGATCAGAGGGGAAGGGACAGAGAGGTCAGACATTCCCCCCAGTACTTTCCTCCCTGCAAGCTCACCTTGGGTTGGCTGTTTTTTTAGACTGAAGAAGATCAATTACTTCTCAAGGCAGCCTACTCTCTGTAACTCTCTTTCCTTCTGGGTTGCAGAATCTTTCTTTCCCTTTGTACTTGAAAGCCCGGAGGTGATGTCAGATACTTTACTACAAGTCCCACATTTCAGCAACTCTTTCTTGTGCCCCACATCTCTTTAAACAGGCCCTCAGTGAATGGAGTGTACCATCTATCTCCTGTTGGGATCCTCACTTACATGGACTAATTATTTTACCCCCTTCATGTATACAATTAAGTAATCACAAATGGTATTCTTATTCTAGAGGAAGAGAAAGTGAAACACAGAAGCACTCAGTGACCTGCAAAGATGGCTAATATGTGATAGAGCCAGGATTAAAGCTTGGCCCCAGGCTACACGATCTTAACCACCACGCTATACCCACGTATGAGCAATATGAGCAATAGTGATTTCATCAGTTTTGGAAGTATTCATAATAACAAAATATATTAACATTAACTCATTTTGTTGACACATATAGATTGATCAAATTACTGCCAGTGCTCTCTCTCCACCTGGAACTTTTATCTGACTACTTCAAAAGATAGTGATTTTTTTTTTTTTTTTCTGTTACCCAGGAAAGATTGAAAGAATGATATCCTTTGATGTTAAGAAATAAGAAGTTCAAATTTTACTTATTATCCTCAGCCCTATTAGAAAAAAATTCTTTGCCCACAACTAAGTACTCTCTTTAAAATAGGAACTCATCAAAGGCTCACATTTAGCTTCTTTTCTTCTTAAGAGCCTGACATTAGGAGTTAGTATTCATTTCTCACAGTGACCTAGTTTTTACATAATTTTGGTCCTGTCAGTTCGTTCCCAGAGCTGACATGGTCATCGTTTTATTGTCTGCTTTGTGCTGGGGATGTGTCTTCTTCTGCCCTGCCCCCTGCAGTCACCACCCATTATTCATTGTTCATTGTCCTCCAGCCTCTTCTGTGGTGTAACCTGTCACATTTTCCATCCTCTTGGCCTTGTGTTGTGGAGCTGCTATTGAGTGCAGCTGCAGTGTGTTGATTCTGGACTCTTAGGTACCCTCAGTTGCTACACTATGCTGCTTCTGGATTGACTTATTTGGCAGTTCACGTTTTTTCCAACACAGCAGCTTCCCAAAGTGTAGACTCATTTCTTCATGCTAAAATAGTGAGAATAAAGAAACAGCTCTCTTACAGTCTCTTTGGGATTCTTGGATCATTGAAACTTCACAGGACGATAGCCTGTAATTACGCTGGTCTCAGGTATATGCGAACTTGAAAAATGCATTTGGTTTTTAGGAGTCAAAGAAGAAAAACACACAATTTGTGATTCAGGTGCTCTTGTTGAAAATAGTGCTCTTGAATGAGTGGCTGTTTATAGTTCGGGTTTTGGGTGGTTATTCTGTAGTGAAGGTCCTGTTCTTGACAAATTTGCTTCCCAGTCATTTTTTCTAACGTGGGCGGTTGGGTCAGGAGAGAAGGCCAGAGTTTCTTGGCAGTTTTCTCTTCTTGTTGCCTGGAACCCCATTATTACCGCGGGCTTCAACTGCCAAACTAGGGAATTTGATCAGAAATTCAAATCTGTGAGCACAGGCAGTCATTTATATTCTCTCCAACTACTTACCTTGGTGTTGTATCTATTCTGAAACAAATTGTGGCTTTAAGACTGTGAGAGAGAGCTGCTTATTGAAAAATTTCAGATTGGCCACGTGACTGACTGGTGTAGGTAGCATCTTTCTGGTCAAATGTTTTTGTGTGAAGAGGGTGTATCTTTTTCTTTTTTTAATTTTTAAAAATGTTTCATTTATTCTTGAGATTGAGAGACAGAGACAGAGCACGAGCAGGGGAGGGGCAGAGCGAGAGAGGGACACGGAATTGGAAGCAGGCTCTGAGCCGTCAGCACAGAGCCCGATACTGGGCTTGAACTCAGAAGCCATTAGATCATGACCTGAGCCAAAGTCGGATGCTTTACCGACCAAGCCACCCAGGCGCCCTGAAGAGGGTATATCTTCAGTGCATTTTCAAAGATTTGCTCAAATAGGGAAATTCTGGTTGCACCTACTTTTGGGGGCAAATTGCCGGGAAAAGATCAATGTGGTGGTATCTTTTCTTTAAAAAAATTACCATTTTACGTACGTTTGAGATCTAGACAGAGCTATTAAGCTAAACATCTTACCAAATATGATTTACTCCATTGTCCTGGCAAAGGCTTAAGAAGAAGATGTCATGTTGAGCTAATTTGTTTATTTTCACTGAGGGGCTCTTTTGTCTGCCATCCAAATGAGGGGTATTTAAATTCAGTGATGTTTTAGAACCCAACCCTCGTTCTAAAAGAACAAAATTTCCAAAAAAAAATAGTCATTAAAATCAATTAAAACAAGCACTTATACAGCAGATTTTTGCATTACATTTTGTTATCTCTGAGTTCACTTAGCAACAAAGAAAGAGTAAGTACGGAGATTGCCGAAATGGAGGAGAAGAAAAGGAGTAGAAGTTTTTCTAAGGGTCTGGAAGGTTGAAAGAGCTATTGCCATTCAACCAGTATACCTACCATCAGTTTTACCTGTTTACAACTGCTGAGCCCCGTGTAGGGTGGGGTCCATGGCCAAGAAACGCACTTATCTTTCCACCTCTTTCTCTGCCATGTACTCAGCAAAACCCCTTCTCTTGTTGAACCTAAACCATCCACCTACGCCATGCCTATGCTTAGGCCTCTGACACTGCTAGAGAAAAACATTGCAGTGGTTGGTCTCACCATAAACTCATGCCACACACCTCAAGTAGGCACTTGCTGTACCTGAGAGTCCTACTACACTTTCCTGGTACGTTAGCTTTCTCACTCTCAGAGATGACCACTTCCCAGTTTAATTCTTCTCAGGCTTCCTATATTCCTTTCCCTCTTCCTTCTCTCAGCTTCTTTGTACTTCACTGAGTAAATAGACCCAATGAGACACACACTCTCTATCCTCCTACCACCATATCTACCAGCATCTGTAGCCAACTCTGTGACTTCCTTCCTGTTATGGTAGACAGAGCTCCCCTCTCTCTGCCAGAGGTCGGTCAGCCCTCCATTGGTTTCCTGAGGTCTTCTTCTCTTGTCTTCTCCAGCATATTGTACTCACAGCTTTCTTTTTTGTGCAGCATCGTTGATTTTTCAAATCTGTGGGATCATTCTCCTCAGTATTTTCTAGTATCTTCTATCTTAAAATAAAACAATGCCCTCACTTACCCATATCCCTTGTAGCCTTTTCTCATTTCTCTGCTCTTTTTTCTCAGCATAACTACCTGAAAAGAGTTATCTGTCCTCTTGTTTATACTTCTTCACTTTCTGTTCATTCTCTGACCCTCTGCAGTTGGGCTTCTGTCTTCTCTGCCCTTCTGAGACTACTCTTGTCAAGGTCATTAGTGACCTCCGTGTTGTCAGAAACAATGACCATATGCCCATCCGTGTGTTATTTGATCTTTAAGCAGCATTTGACAGGGCTAACTTCTTCCTGCTCTTTGAAACACTCTTTTACTGTTGGTTTATGTAACGTCACACTGTGGTGGCTGTGGAGGCGTATCATTTAGGTCTTCCTTCATGAGAATCTTCTACAGGGTTATAGCTGACTTGAAGCCTTCAGCTATCATACCCTTAGATCCAACACAGTGGAAACACAGTCCAGACTTCCTTGGAATGCTCCCAGAGAATAACTGAGCATGACGGGGGTACTAGAACTGGAACTGGAACATTCTTTTGCTACGTGAAATTCCTCCAGTAGATACATTGCATCAGAAAGTCCCCACTGGCCAGGCCAAATCTCTCTTAAAACCAAGCTGTGGTCTGAAGCATTTCTTCTGCAATTCTCCCATCCCTCTCCTGTTCATAGATATCAAACCTACATAAGGTCTGAAACTCTCTTCATCTACTCCTGCCCCTCCTCCTTTATATTTCTCTTGTATGTCTAATCTCTCCTTGGTATCGCCTTCCCAGATGGCCCAAATGGACTCACATACTATCCTGCTCCCTCACCCACTTGGCAGTTCCTTATCTTCTTCACCTCCTTTTCTCCGCCAGCCCTTAACACTGATGGGCTCCATCTTTGGACCAGTTCTTCTCTTGAGTCCTTTAGAATCTCATTCAATTCCGTGGCTTTAAATATAGTCTTTACATTTCTGAGTATCAAATCTGTATCTCTAGCTCTGATCTTTCCTCAGAACTCCAGACTTTTATATCTGATCATGTTCTTGACATCTCCACTTGAATATTTAGTGGTCATCGGAAAGGTACCATGTTTTAGGGAAGTCTTGATCCTCATCCAGATCCATCCTCCTTCAGCTGCCCTTGTCTCAGTAAATGGCTCCAGTCATTCCCAATGGTTTCTTTTCCTCATCTCCCATCATCAAGCCCCAGCCACTCACCTTGAGAGTATCTCCCAGATCAATCTGTTTTTCTTCGTCTTCACAGACGCTGCCCTAAGCACTGTTGCAGCAGCTCTCCGATTCTTTGCACTCTTGCTCACTCATAGTCCATTCACCACTCGGTAGCCAAAATGGACTTTTAAAGATGTGGATCAGGTCCAGCCAGTTCCCTGTTTACAGTACTACAAAGGCTCTTCATTGAACTTTGGACAAAACCCAGTTCCCTTACATTGCTTATAAAACCCTCCTTAATTGGCGTGTGCTGGCTCCCTCAGATCTACTTCCTTCTCCTTGCTTCAAACACAGTGGCCTTCTTTCTGTCCCTGGGATAAGTCAATGTCATTCTTGCCTTCGGACCCATTATCTCATGCCTCAGTGTTCTTCCTCCTTGTCACACGGATCTCAGCTTACATGTTACCTCCTCTGAGAGGCCTCCCAACCTAAAGTTCTGTATCTAATTCCTTTCTAGTGTGTCACCTTATTTTCATTCTCTTCATAGTGCTGACACTTTCTTAGCTTTTTTGTTTTACTTACTGTCGGTCTCCCCTCAACTGGAATGGAAGCTCCATGAGAACAGGGCCCCTTTCTCTTTTGTTCGTTGCTGCATTCCCTGTGCCTCAGGCAGTGTCAGGTATGTCGTAGGCATTCATAAATGTCTGTGGAATGAGAGAATTGACAGAGCTTCATTAATTCACCTCTGTGAACATATTTTTTCCCCTTTGAAAGAAAAGAGGAGTGAATTTTCTTAACTCCATACTTCTAAATTGTAGCTTTTGCGATATTCACTGTTCCCCGGGATGTAGTTTTCCTTGAATTTGTACATAATGCCAATACAGTTAAAATCCCATTATAGTGAATTCCATGGGGCATGCTGTTGGCTTTGCTACAGTGGACTTTGTCACAGAGCCATAAATTGCATTTCCAGTCTACGGAACTGGGGATGAAACAGCTGATTGTCCATTTCTCTGCAGAACTGGGAAAGGAAAGGAGGGAGTGAGGTGTAGCAAATCTCCTGCCTGCCTTGCCCAGGCTCTCTGATATGCTACACGGAACATTGGCTTTGGGTGTTTTGTGTGTTTCTTGCTGAGTGATTCAAGTGCTGGGAGAAGAAGGGGTAGTTGAGGAAGGGAGAAAAATGAAAAGACAATTACTCTTTGGGGATGGAAAGATTCTAGACTCACCTTTTTAAAGTTTTAGCTAAACAGTGCCCTCTCCTACTTTTTGTAGCATGAAAAGGTGCATCATCAGGGGCTGTTTTTACATGTGAGAAGATACGTGAACAAGGGTCAGGAAATGAAACAAGACAAAACAGAGCACAGTTCCTAGGATGAAGTATTTAGTGTTGACAGTTTGTTGTAAACAGAGCAGTGAAGGTTTCTTTTTTTGTTTTTGTTTTTAATTGCATAGCCGTCTGAAATATGGCAACAGCTTAGTTACATTATGAAGATCTTTCTTCCGTTGTTACGGTACTTGTGTTCAAATCAGATTATCAGATTTTTGTTTCAATGCTCAAATGTTATAAGCCATATAAATGTTATGTTATTTGAAAATGTCTTGAGTTACTTTTTAAAGTCATTTATTAAGAGCTTTTTCTTGCTCTTTCAGACAGCAGTATATATACCCTTTGCTTGCACCTGTGATACTTGATACATGGCACTTCTCATGTTGTAATTGTGTTTATCTGTCTGTGTCCTGTACAGCGAACGGAAATATGAGGGACAAGGGCTGTGTTTTACTCATTTGCGCATTCCTCACCTATAGTGTCCCCTGTCTTCCTCACCTTACCTGATGGAATGGTGCCGGCAAGAAATGGCTTTAAATACATGTTTATGGATTGGCAGTGTCTATTTCTATAGTTACCTCAGCCCGTTACTTATATCGGCCATCTCTTCTTACCCTGCTCTTGTTAACAAAGCTGTTTGCCTAATGGGCAATTATTTCTAGACTTTGTCAAGCTGTCAAGCAGGCTGGGACGTTTGCTTGTTTCCAGCCTGGTTTATTGCATTCTCCGTCTTTTAGTTTTTAGAGTAATGTCTTCTTTGGTAAGCCCATCTGGTCTTCCTCTACCGAGAACCACAATCTGCCCACTAATAATACCTGACCATTTCCTTTCTACGGTTTTACATATGCTTCTATGGATCTTCTGTTGGTGTTATCTTATTCATCTTTTATCCCCGGTTATTTATCTTATTAAACTCTAAGTTTTTTGAAGGCCAGTCTACTAAACCAGTCAGTGCATACTCACTGAAAGCATTGTCACCTGTACAGTGGGGAAACGGACAAATATCCATATGCTATGTGTGCTCCCAAAGAACTGATGGTTTCCTTGGAGAATTAAAACCAACTATGTTTGCTTTATTTGAGATGCCAGAACTTCGTAAAATATACTATTATGTTATTAATAGCTTCCACGTAGGAGAAGAAACCCTGCCACGTGATACCTATAGAATGATTGTAAAACTAATCTCAAATTCACAAACATGGGCATTCTGGATGGTATTCCAGAGAGACGACACAATGTGTATAAAAGCCTGAAGGCATTTCAGATGTAGAAAGGATCTAGAAGCTCATGAGATAGATGATTCTTCTGTTAACTTTTCTTCCATCCTCCTTGCCTTCTTCCCACCATTGCCCTCTCCGCCCCCCACCCCTTGGTGGTAAGGTAAACATCAGTGAAGATAATACCTCCCTAATGCTTCCCTTAAAAATGATATAAGGTAAACAAACTAATTGGACTTTCTAAAAAGGGACACTGAGATATCATAAATTTGTAAATGTAAATTCATACATCAGCACACAGCACTATTTTCCACACAAGTAGGTACAGTATGAACCAATTAAATGATGGCTCCCTTTTGTCCTTATCTGTTTTTATAACAGTAGAACTATAATCGTATATACAGACTGATGTTTGGGCCAAGTCTGTCGTTACAAAGATGTTAGTTATAAATTTAGCCCATTATATTATTTCAACATGTGCTTTGTTATTTATTTTTCCTTCTAGAATGCTGCTGTCATTTGTTTGTTGAACAGCAATACGCAAATTCTTTTTTTGTTTCCCCATGGTGAATGTCTGAGAGGAAATATTGCTGCCTGGCAGAGGGGACTGGGGCCTTGTATGATTTATTTCTTCTAATTTTATTCCATTGTAAAAACTCCAAAATGATGTATTATAAAGACTCCAAAATGTTACAGAAACTTGAATAGTTTCAAGTTAATTCTTTTGAAATGTAGTTTTTTGCTCATCTTTCAAAATGAACAGTGCCTTGACATGTCTGAGGTTTAGGAAAATTTGGCTTCGGTTGATGAGGAGGGTCTAATATAGGTCTTTGTTGCTGAGTGAAATTTGGTGGTTTGGCTCATGGGAATTTGTGCAGAATTGTTGGTTTGTTTGATTTGGTTCCCTTTGGACTACACCCCTGAAGTTTTCTTTGGGTTTAGCTTGGTGATCCCCACCCCACACCAAACTCAAAGTGGAAAACAGTGGGAATGTTGAGGTTTATACCTCAAGCTATAACTCATCCTAGAGCTTTACCCACTTCTGAAAAAAAAGAAACAAAAAGCCTCGATTTTAAATCTTTGAATGAAATATTTATTGAAACTAGACTAAACAATCCCAGAGTTAGTTGGGATCTTAGAGGTCGTTTGACCCGACTCTCCACCTGATGCACAATTCCAACGATCAATTTTAGATTGTTTAAAGTCTTAAAAGCTAATTAACTTCCATACTGGAGTCCATATTTGCCCTTTGATTCAAGCTTGTTGACATTGTGGTCCAAGTTTGCTATATCTGTATGATTTTTTTTTTCTTTTTGATCTATCAAGAACCAAGGGAAGTGTGTAAAAACTTCCAGATGTGTGTATTTCTACTTGTAATTCTGTCAATTTGTGCCTTATATATTTGGAGATTATGTTATTTGTTTAGAATTGCTTCATTTTCCTGAGAAGCTTTCGTTTGATCCTATGTAGTGATTTATTTTATCTCTAACAATTCTTTATATCCTAAAGCCTATTTGAAAAAACAACAACAACAACAACAACTCATCTGGGCCCATATTAAAAGCCCACAGTACATGTACAGAATATTATATAACAGCACCAAAGGATCTGGGCCGGCATGCAGTAATCAAGCACATTGATATAATAACAACAAAATGTGTGAATATTTACACTAAGTGGGATATATAAAAATATATTTTTCACCTTTTTACTTTCAAATTTTCTATGTTCTTATATCTCGGTTATGTTCCTTAATAAATGACATATGGATGACTTTTACTTTGTCATACAAGTTGTAGTCAATTTAGTGATTACTGATATTTGCAGTTGTGTCTGTCATATTGACATTCTATTTATCTTGTTTTTTTTTTCTGTGCCTTTTTCTTTGTCCTCCTCTTTTTCTTTTTTTAATTAAAACATTTTTTTAATGTTTTTTATTTATTTTTGAAGCAGAGAGAGAGACGTAGCAAGAGTGGGGGCGGGGTGGGGGGAGCAGAGAGAGAGGGAGACACAGAATCTGAAACAGGCTCCAGGCCCTGAGCTGTCAGCACAGAGCCCTATGCGGGGCTTTAACCCATGGACCGTGAGATCATGACCTGAGCCGAAGTCGGACGCTTAACAACTAAGCCACCCAGGCGCACCTGTCCTCCTCTTTTTCTGACTTCTCTTTTGCTACTCAACTTGTCCTTACTCATTCTCTACTTCTTATCTGGGAATTTTATATTGTCTTTCTTTTCTTTTAGTAGTTATCAATAAAAGTTTATAAGCATACTTCATAAAGTCTATAATTAATATATCTCATCTCCTGATCTGCATGATTAACTTTAATCATATCTCCCCTCCATTTTATCTTCTCATTGTTAAATGTTTTAATTCTACCTTGTTTTTATACGATTCAAATTAGTCCTCATTAATGTTATTTATAAAAAAAAAATTCAGAATTTCCCCATATTTTCCCAGTTTCTTTGCTCGGTGTTGTTTTCTTTCACTTCTTTCTGGTATGAATTTCCTTTTTCCTGAAGTACATCATTTGGTAATTCTTTCACAAGGGTCTATGAATGGTTCCCACTTTCAGTGTTAATTTCATTTGATTTGTGTAGTAGCTGAGTATGGAATTTTTGGTCAACAGCTCTGTTTCTCAGTATTTTGAAGATAATCACTCCATCACTTTTTAACTTTTGCTTTTCAGAAGTCTGTCTTAGTCTAACTGGTCTTTTTCAGGAAATGTCTTTTCTTGCATTGTTTTTGAGAGCTTTTCTTTGTATATATGTTCTGTGGTTTCATAATGGTGTCCCTCCATGTGGATTTATTTTTATTTATCTTACTTAGGACTTAGGACTTGTGCTTCTGAAATCTGAAGATTCACAACCCATCATCAATTTTGGGAAGTTCTCAGCTATTCTTCCTTTAAATAGTTTCACTCCTCCATTCTCTTCAGTGTGTATTTCTGTAACTCATGTTAAACATACCTTTTCCTTTATGTTTAGTGTGATTTCTTAAACTTCAAAAAATATAAATTTTCTTTGTTGCATTTGTTCTTTGTCGCATGTTGGATAATTTCCTCAGATACCTCTTCTAGTTCACTGAGTCTCTCTTCACCCATGTGGAACCTGTTTAACCCTTCCACTGAGTTTTTAAAATTTCAGTGATTATATCTTCATTTTTAGAAGTACTACACAGTCATCTTTTCCTGTCTGTTCTTGCTTTTCATAGTGTCTTGCTATTTTAATACTTTTTATTACTTAAGTATTTAGTAGTTTGAACACATTTATTGCATAGTCTGTATGTCTAAAGCTCTTGTAGGTGGGGACCTGCCTTTTGGTACATCCACTGACTCTTTTCTGGCAGATTGTATTCTTTTTTTTTTTTCAACGTTTATTTATTTTTGGGACAGAGAGAGACAGAGCATGAACGGGGGAGGGGCAGAGAGAGGGGGAGACACAGAATCGGAAACAGGCTCCAGGCTCTGAGCCATCAGCCCAGAGCCTGACGCGGGGCTCGAACTCATGGACCGCGAGATCGTGACCTGGCTGAAGTCGGACGCTTAACCGACTGCGCCACCCAGGCGCCCCTGGCAGATTGTATTCTTGTGGGCTTTGTTGTTTTGGATTGTGAGCTCATATTCAGTGGAGTTTTGTCCATTGGAATCCTGTACTACAGTATGAAAGGCATGTCACTCTAGGTCAGATTTATTTTTGCCCCTTCCTGCTGCCCCGGGGCTATCATCAGTTTCAAACCACTTTTTGTGTTAGTTTCAGGAATTGAGATTTACAGACCAGTTGGGTAGTGTAAATTATACCTCTTTTATGTACATGAATAGGTCAGTGATTACAAATGTTGAAGGAAGACTTTTCTCTTCCTACTCATAGTTCAGGCAGAGATAGACAAGTTTCCTTACCATTTCCTATTCTGTTAGGTGCATATGAATTTTTTTTCTTGTTTGTTATTTTAGTGATGGGCCCAGGTTTATAAGGAATCTCATTTCCAAATACCCACTTGCTAGTGGCCTAAACCCTGGTTACCGATACCAGCATTCTTTTCCTACCCCCACACTCCTGGGGTCACCCCAGCTCATGTACTTTTATTTTGTTTTTCATTTACTTTTTTGTTTTTGGTCCCTGGGGATATTTTCCTTACTTTTTTTTTTTCTTTTTTGCAAATTTAGCTGTGCTTTTAAAAGGGTTTGTATTATATTTTATCCAGAATTTCTAAGTGGGTTTTAGAAGCAGCGATTTCAAGCACTCTGGGTAGCCATAATGGCAGAATTGGAGGTCTTAGTCCTTTTACATTTCCCTGTCCTGTACTAATACCAGGGGTTTGTTTGTTGTTGTTATTGAACTGCAGGACTTCTATTGATCTCTGTTGTTTTTATAGTTATTGTCATTCAGTGTGGTCCCTCTTTTCAGCTTTTTTTTTTTTTTTTAAATCCTGACTCTGTTATCTAGTATGTTAGCTTTACTGCTCAGACCCAAGTCGTTAGTGTGTTTCATGTACGTACCATCTTGATTTTCTGTATTTGGTAAAAATATTAAAACTGGAACAATCCATGCATATAGCCCTGGGATACACCACTAGAGGTCTGTGTGTCAGTGGATATTAAACACATCTCTTTGAAATTACTTACAGATATGTCCAACTCTGTTACTCAGTTCAGCTTACATTTGAACTTGGCTCACAAGGTTTGTTCCTAATGAGCTTGCTCAGTTCAGCTCAGTCTAATTTATTTCCACCAATATCTCTGAAGTACACCCTATGTGCCATTCTGTGTACTGTGTAAACCACAGACATAAGAAAGAACAAGTCGTAGCTCCTTCCTTCATGATGCTCATACCTGGTAGAGAAAAAATTCAGGGAAGCAAATAACCAGCCATATGGTAATCTCTTTCTGCATTTTGCTCAGGATCAACCTCTTTCTCACTGATTGCTAGTTTATGACACCTACCCTCTTTGCTTTTTTGTTGTTCTTGTTGTGCCATAGGCCTGTTGGTTGAGTTTACATTATTGATTTGTGGGAAAAATTTTATAGGCTAATTTCCACATTTCTTTTCTCTATAATCTTTTGTGAATAAATTCATTTTGGTATATTCCTAAATTTTCAGAATATTACATCAATAAATAATTACTAAAACTATTGGACAAATGTTAAGTTAATTTCATATTTTATTTACTTTTTATTTTTATTCTATTTATCCCGTTGGTTAAAATTTTTCTCAAGTTTTCTTTTCTCCAAACTTCCTGTTTCCTAGAAAGACAGTGCATTATACATGTCTGATATCAATTTTATGTTTTTTGGCCTGGCCCCTTGTGTTGACTTTTTCACCCTGGCTTTCCTCCCTGGTCTAAGACTTCAGCTAACTTTTATTGTTAGTCTTTGAAAATTTGTTAGGGAGACTAATGATGTAACCACATTTTCAGTGAAAGAGCTTAATTTAATTAAGGGATAAGTTTTTATCTGACTAGGAATTTTAGATTTGATCTTTATTCTTTTTTTTTCTCTGTAACCCCAATCAACATTCATTAAGCGGGAGGTCCTGTCAGTATTTCCCTCTGAAGCATTCATATCTGCTCCTGATGTCTTGGTCCCACGTCTAGTGTCCTAGCTGACACCTTTATCCTTTCTCACTGATAATTGGGTCACTTCCTAAATGTTTTTCATTTCTCCTGACTGTAATTTTACTCCTGTGTTTTTCATCGGGCAATTCCTGATCTAGTAAGTTATAAAATCAATTTACTTGTGTATGATCAGAATTTTTTAAAGATGTAAAATAGAAGAGAGAGACAGTATTAGAGTCCATGGCTATAATCAAAATGTTTTTTCATTAAACTTTTGTTGAAAAAAAATTTTTTTAACGTTTAGTTATTTTTGAGAAGAGAGAGACAGAGCACAGGTGGGGGAGGGGCAGAGAGATTGGGAGACACAGAATCTGAAGCAGGTTCCAGGCTCTGAGCTGTCAGCACAGAGCCCCACACGGGGCTGGAACTCACGGACCGCGAGATCATGACCTGAGCCGAAGTCGGACGCTAAACCGACTGAGACACCCAGGCACCCCTAAACTTTTGTTTTAATTATGTATATACTCCAACCATTAACTTACCATCTGTAATAGGAAATAATAATTGCATGGGTTTTTGCCATTTGGAGGAGTGTTATTTGAACCTTTTCCTTACGTCTAGAGAACTGTGAATCATCTGAGTCTTGGTAGGAGGCAGGACCTGTGTTGTATTACAGATAAAGAAAAAATGCCGCATCTTGCCTTTTCAGCATCCCTCTCAGCGAGGGTGCTGGCTTCTGACCTAGGCTTACTTAACCAGATATCTGGGATGTTGAACTGGGACTGACAGAGGCAGGAAAAGTGAGCACTGTGGCTCATGGTGGTGACAGTAGACACGACATCAGAAGTTGGTTTTCTAGGCCACATAGGCCAGTAACCCCAGCCGTGGCATCCGGTGGTAGCAGTGGGAACCTCGTCAAAATGGTTTTGGGCGTAGTTTGGGAATGTTTCTGCGTGTGTAGCTTCCGTTTACTTCTCTGCCTAGTTTGTCAGTCTGCTACTCCAAAATTTTTGGAGATTTTATGAGCTGCTTCATTTCCATTCAATCCGTTTCTTGTCTACTGTGATAGACTGAATTGTGCACCCTTCCTTCATCTGTTGAGCCTTAACTGCCATGTGACTATATCTAGAGATAGGGTTTGTAGGAGGAAAGTGAGCTTAAAGAAGCTCATAAGAGTGGGACCCTAATGTGATAGGACTCTGGCCTTGTCAGAAGAGGAGGAGAGGGAGATCTTTCTCTCTTGGCCATGTGAGGACATGGGGCAGAGGCAGAGAGATCTGCAAGCCAGGAAAAGAGCTTTCACCTGAAACCAAACCCTGTTAGACCTTGATCCTGGACTTTCAGCTTCCAGAACTGTGAGAAATAAATGTTTGTTGTGTAAGCCAACCAGTGTGTGGTATTTTGTTACGGCGGCCCGAGCTGACAAATACAGACTTGGGTGCAGGGAAGCGGGCAACAACCACACGCTGTCATGAAAAGAGGGAGGCAGAGCCCCATGGACTTCCCAGAGCGTTGCCATGGAGTGGGACTTTCTTCCTGCCTAAGCTGGGGCCAGGGCTTGCTTTTTCCACTAAAGGACCCCTTCTCAGTGTCTCCAGGAGAGTGGCTCATCCGCTTTTCACCTCACTCCTGCCTGGGCTAGGCAGAAAGGGACTTTTAAGGGCAGAGAAGCAAACAACATGTAGTTTGCCATCAATGGCAACATTTGCACAAGTCTGAGTGTGCTGGGTCTGGGCCCAGGTGCCCAGGAGCCCACTCAGCCGGCACCTGCCACCTCTGCCCTGGCCTGGCCTGACCACCAGCTGCCCCTGCAGACTCCCCGCTGCTTGGCCGGAGGGGGCCGGCACACCTCTGAGCACATCTAGTCTGTTCCTGGGAACTGTACCTCCTAACATCTTGTTTGAGGCACAGAACCTGAGTGCCCCGCATGACAGAGATAAGTCACGCTGCAGAAGAAACCCCTGAGGGTTTGTTACAATTAAAGTTTTAAAAGCAGCTGACTAGGATGAACAGCAACATTTTCAAACGAAAATAAACTGAGAATGGACCTGTGTGAGATGTGGAAAATATTTTAAAGCAAAGGAAATGATTCAGCACCTCCGCGATGTGGCACAGAGATGAATTACGCAGGTCAGTTTTAACTTCTGTGGAGAGCCTCTACGTCTCGGATGAATCTGTGCGGGGGTGCTTCGCAAAACGCTCACGGAGGAGTATTTAATGTTAGAATTCAGAAAGAGAAGAGCCCCTCCGAGTGATTTCAGCCTTTCCTCCCAGAATCAGAATGGTGGAAGGGGGCATACATAGCATGTCTTGTGGGGCAGAGCTTTATTTACATAATGGACGCTTTGTAAAGTAATTTAAAAAGTGACCTTTGAAAGGTTTAACTCGGTTTGTTTTGTTAGATTTTCTCATTTATTTTTTTTCCCCAGGTCTGTTTTCCCAACTTCTTGTAACATCTAAGCGAATGCTTTAAGAGAATATATTTCCCCTCTGTTTCATAAATCAAACGTACAGGTGTTAAGTAAAAATAAATAAATTATTTTGAAAAGTAAATATTCAAGTTACTTTGTAGACATTAACTAAAATAAGGATTTTTATGGTGCAGTCCCAAGTGCTAAATGTTTAATCTTAGGAATAAATGTTTCAGTGTTTTTTTAATTTTAGGTATTTTTCCAAGCAAATTTGGTTTTTAGTAGATTCCATTTTTCATTACTGAAAAGGGGCTTAACTAATGTGTATTTGCAGAATTGTTTTACTACATTGAGATCAATATTAAATATTACCTAAGACTGTAGTGGAAGAGGGTTAGAACTGCATCTGTGTTAAAAAAAAATTTTTTTAATGTTTATTTATTTTTGAGAGAGAGAGTGTGCGCACGCAAGTGAGCGAGCAGGGAGGGCAAAGAGAGAGGGAGACACAGAATCCGAAGCAGGCTCCAGGCTCTGAGCTGTCAGCACAGAGCCCCACGCAGGTCTCAAACTCACGAGCCAAGAGATCATGACCTGAGCCGAAGTCGGATGTTCAACCGACTGAGCCACCCAGGCGCCCCACATTTGTGTTTCTTATTTGAGAGATTTAAGGAATAATTACTTTAATTTGGAGGACCTGATGATTAGGGAGAGTTTCCAAGAGGTGTCCCTGCAGTTTTGAGTATGGAAGGCTTGTGTAGTGATGAAATTTGACCCAAAGTGAAATGGATGTTTTGTGAGGTTATGAGCTTCTCATCGCAGGAAGTATTCAAGCAGAGGCTGAATGACTTACTGTCAGGGATCCTAGAGTTACTGGGTCTCTGCACTCTGTGGGAAGGTATGGTGTTCAGTAGGGAGAGACTTCTGAGGGCCCTTTGCATTGTAGAGCAAAAGTTCTAAATAGGTTAGTTTGTCAGAGTCACATGCTTTTTGTTGGATGAGTCATTGTTTGAACTCATCCAGTGATCACTCAAAATTTGAAGACACAACTTAAAGGAAATTGCTTTTGGTTATTTAAGATGCTGTTGAATGCTTAGCTTTTCTAATTTTCTAAGCTTGAAATAAATCACACAGGGGACAAAGGATTTATTCAGGTTTTGAAAGGCAATGCAAAAAGGTCTCTCTGATTAGTTACCCTCACAACTTCAACTCAAGCTAGAGAAGAGGAAAAGAAATGTGGTTTAGCTATTTTTTTTTCCTTTAGATTTCTTGTGCTTGTAATTGATCTTGTTCCTAGCCAGCTCACGTTTCTTCTGTATATAACTAACCCACTGCCAAACATGTTTCACATACTTTTATGTGAAGTTGACTGGCATGAAAAACATGGTGCATTTGGGGTCCAGAGGACCCAGATTTATTTAAGAATGCCTGGAGAGGACCTGTAACAGCCGTTCCTTCCACATGCGACCATCTGAGATGCTAAGGGGGTAAAAAAGAAGCCTTTTAGTTTTTAGTCTCAGAATCAAGGCTGCCATCAAGTGGGGGAAATTAGAGGTAATTGTCATGCCATTGTCTGAGGCAGAGTGAGCTTCCCAGAGACCATGATTTCCAGGATCCCCAGCATCCTCTCTCCTTTCTCAGCTTTCTGTCTCCCACTGCCCAAAATGCCAGCTGGACTCGCTGATCTGTTCCTCCTTGTCCCAACAATCTTAAGAAATCCTTTCATTCTTTGTCTCCTTCCTCTGCTTTATTATGTGTCTTTATCTCACCACATGGAATTATATTGTATACAGCACTTACTTTTTAAATTGGTGTTAGTTCTGATGCTAATCATTTCCTCTAGAACGTAAGCCCCATGCAGACAGGGGACCTGTCTGTCTTGGTCACTGCTGTGTCTTCAGCTCATAGAATAACTAGTACCTAGTATATACCAGGTACCAGGGATGAATCTTTCAACATTTTTATTGGCTCATTTGTGGAAGTTTCTAGCAGCTTTCACTGAATTGACTTAGATTTCTTTTGTAAAACTGTGCTTCCTCATCTGATGTAATTTCCCCGCCTCCCCCTCATCCTCTTTTGCAGTCATTATAAAATGTTCTCCTCAGTCTGCATCCTTAAGAGAAGCCAAATCTCACAACTTAAACAAGAAAATAAAAGGCAGTTACTTCTTCAGACTTTGGTCTCCAACTTTTTACTTACCATTCCTTGTCGTTACTTCCCTTCCTGGTTCAGGTCTTGGAGGTGATGGTCTACTCTGCTGTCTCGGCCCCGTCCCCTTCAAAACCCTCTGCAGCTTGATTTGTGCTATCTTTATATTTCATAAATTCCTCTCATCAATGTACTTTTTCCTAGGGCTTCTCACAGCCATATCTAAAACTGACTACGTCGCACTCATTACGACCTTTTCTACGTGTCCAATGCCATGCAGCTGGCCACATTTCCGCTTTGGTGTCAGTAGCCCATGGGCCATCCTTCCGGGAGAACCCCGAGGCTGGTTAGCTTTATTTCTGACTCTGCAATGTACAACCCAGCTCCCTGCTTCTGTGTTTCCCCATCATCCATCTCCAGTCATTGGTCAGGGAACAAATCCTTACAGTCCCATACTCAGAGTCCTTATTTCCCGCAGCGTCCCTTGGCAATCTTGTTCCAACATTTGCATTTCCTTACATCTGCATATCCTAGAACACAGGCTTTGCCACCAGTGTCGGCATGACTGGTTGCTCTAATTGGATCTTCTGAGTGATACCAAGTTGAGGTTTAAGAAACTGCAGATGGATTCCCGGCTCAAATCCTACACGCATGTATTCATTTGACAAATATTTCCGACTGCCCGCTGTTTGCAGACATTGGTTTAGGCTCTGAGGTCACCGGGGTAAACACGGCAGAGAAAATCCCTGCTTTCTTGGAGCTTACTTTCAGTTTGAGCCTTTTATTGTCCAAGAGGAATTTTTAAAAGGGACTTCTGACATTTAATTGGGTTTTAAATTAATTTTTAATTTATTAAAGCTGTGCATTCAGAAACCTACTTCAACCTACAAATCTTATGACTATTTTTAAATCAGGTCATTATTGTATAAAAATAAGAACAGGCTCTTTCATATTGTATTTTACTAACATTTGGTTAATTCAAGTTTAAAAGTTGAAATTTCTCTCAACGATTAGTTCTGATCCCACTTTAGGTAATTCAGTTCCCGTCAACATTTTAAACCTCTTTTACACATTTAATCTTTCTGATTTCTCAAGCACCTCAACTGCCTGGTGGGGCAGACTTTCAAACCTAACAAGCAAATCATTCTAAGAACATAAGCAGCTTAAAAAAAAATAATGATCAAACATATACATGTAGAAACTCAACCTCTGTTAAACATTTCCACACTGTTTCCAAAATTAAATCAAATGTTCTTACACCTTCCAATTTAATATCACAAGTCTGAAATCAATTGCATGTGTCAAATTGAAATCATAATCTCTAAGTATTTCAAACCCTTTAAATAAACATACCTAGAATAGCCCAGTGATGTGAAAATTACCTTTAAACATATTCCATAAAAAGTACAAAGAATGTGGGTTTGATTTACTTTGTTATCTCTGCTCTTGTTTATTTAATCTTTCCTGGGGTGGCAAAGTCACCAACACAATTAAGGTAAGGAGTTGTACTATCTTTGGATGACTGGGGTTACTAGGTTGACAAATCAAAATACTCCTATGGTGAATGATTGCTAAGAGGTTGGCCTGATTTGTGTTTTTCAAAGATGGCTCCTGGTCTGTATGGTGAAGGATTGAGGGGGGTGGTCAGATGATATCAGTCTGTCAGTGACTCCTGGGTCTGTCTGACTCTTCATCAGCCTCTTCATGGGAGGGGACTTTATCTGTTAAGATACTCTTGTTAGTTTCCACATCTCTGCTGCCTCTTGTACCCTTCTCTTTTATTCTTTCCCCTGCTGCGTGTCTCTCTAATTCCTTTTCTGGTCCTTTAATTTTCACTTGCTCCCAGTTCTACTGGAGGTGAGGTGAGATGTTTTAGGTTCTAGGAAGGGAGGAAAATAAGGCCCGCCCCCCCCCCCCCAAATCGGTTGGGGGTTGGACTTAGCAGAGGAAAAAAATAAGAAAGAAAACATTCCTGACACACACATAGTCAAAAATCTAGAGGTATACACAACATATGTCAACCTGGGTTATCTTTGTGGGACATGGTTATGGAGGACCCTGAGTTTCTACTCTCTTCCATGTTTTTGACAAGAAACATACTGTTTCTATAATCAGAGAAAATAAATAAATAAATAAATAAATAAATAAATAAATAAATAAATAAAAAGTAGATGCAAATCAAGGGGATTAGCATGGCAATAGAATCACAAAAGGCTTTATAAAGAGGATGGAAGTGAATCTTGAATTGAGGCTTCCCACTTAAAACAATCCTATTGTTATTAAATCTTCTTTCAGTATATCATTGTAGTGTAAGAATGGCTTTTGAAATGGCAGATTGTGATGTATCTTATCAGATGGAATGTGAACAAAAGTCACCATGTGTAGGTTCCTGTATTTATCAGCAATTTGGGGGTGATTGTTTTCATAGTTTAATAGTCGCAGTGAATATAAGACCACTTTGTATCTTGCAGCTCTCACTGAAAGCTGGTGCTCACATATTTGTTTCTTGTACTGCTGCTGCAGCAGTACAAGAAACAAATATGTGAGCACCAGCTTTTTGTTTGAGGCACTACAAGGTGCCTTCATGGGATTTACAGGGAATGAAAAGGGAATTATCACTTGCCTTAGAAAAGTTGATGTAATTATGGAATCATGCATAATGTCCTCTCTGACCAGAAAAACTATATTTTAATTTTGTACTTATTTGAAAAGATAATGGAAACTTGTGATCATACTAACCTACTTTGATAATGTTATTATCTCATGCTAACTGTTAGTATTTTGAAATTGCTGTAAAGTTCTTTTACGAGGGGCACAGTGCTGTGTATGTTTAGACTGATGACATTCATATAATTGAATAGAATAAACTGAATACTCGGGCTCCTTAGCTCAGTAAAATTTGGCTCTTTAAAGCCCGTTTTAGGAGCACCTGGGTGGTTCAGTTGGTTAAACATATGACTCTTGATGTCGGCTCAGGTTGTGATCTCATGGTTGTGAGATCGAGCCCCACGTTGGGCTCTGTGTGGAGTGTGGCACCTCCTTGGAATTCTCTCTCTCCCTTTCTCTCTGCCCTTGATCACATATGCTTGCTCTCTCTCTCTCTCTCTCTCTCTCTCTCTCTCAAAATAAGTAAACTTTAAAGCCTGTTTTAGAATTTTACTCATTTGTATTATATTGTACATAGAACACTGCAGTGGAAAAATGGAAATAATCAATGTTTGCTGGAATGAATGCACAAAAAAATGGATGAATGAAGGGTTAGATAATAGGCCTTCAATACATTTTTGATTGTCAGTTTTGATGGCCATGCACATGAACTTATGGGCAAATATGATATGGCTAAGTTGGCCAGTTTCCAGCACAGCCAACTTTAAGCCATTTCTTTGAGGCTAAGTCATACAAAATACAGCTTTATTGACTCAGATCATTGTGTAGTTGAGCTGATCAATAACCATGAAAAGTGGCAAAAAAAAAAAAAAAAAAAAAAAAAAGCCAGTTTGCTGAATGACCAGTGCAGTAATAATGTATAGAACTGGTCTTTTTCTGTGATTAGCTGCTTTGCTGGCCTTAGACTTGTGGCCACATTTAAGGAGAAGGAAACCCAGATTAATGAGATGATATTCCAAATACTGAAGCAAAATAGGACATATATTTTCTATATGTAACACTTTCTTGGCCCAGATATTCTTAAGTAACTGTTGGGAAATTGCTGTAAAATACATAGAGAATTGGTCCTATTGTGTGAGCCTTTATGGTACAATATAACCTCCAGGTTAAGGGACCACATGTTAAAGTCACATTGGGGCTGGTTTTCCGGTTTAGATTTCAGCACAAAGGATTTACTGGAGATACTGGGAAGATTTCTTGACAGAGCTATTTAATGCTAGAATGAGTTATTAGGAGCAATTGTGGATTCTCTTGGCAGCCTCTAAATATAGTTCATTTCTCCTCTGTCCAGGATGGGGTAGGTAGGCCTACCTGAGAACAGAAGGACAAACCAGACTGGTCCTGCTAGCCCAAAGTTTTGGTAATTCATTACAACCCAAAAGGAAGCCGGCAGTTCTTAAATGATTTAGTGGTTCTGTTTCATGTATTCAAGTAAGAGCCACACACCATGTTGGATTTTTACGCTCTAGCTTGGCTGACTGCCCCTGTGTGAAGACCTTCATTATTGAGTTTTATTTTCATTCACTCTAAACTTTTCCCCTTGGGTGGAAATACGTGTGCTTGGCCTCAGCTCATAGGGAAATTATTTAATGTATAACTCTGAACTTAATATACTGAGTCAAGCAGTAGTAGAGCAAAATACGATTTTTTTTTTCTCATTTGTGAAACAAATTATGCTCTTCAAGAGCAGTAGATGCTTATTTCCAAGCTGACAGAATTCTTTCCAAAAGTCCTGCTTAAAAAGAGTTTGGCGGGGTGGGGGATGGGGGGATGGGCGGGAAACAAAATACTAAATAGAATAAAAAAGGTGTGGTAAGACCATCAGGTATAATTTTTTTGCTCTTTCAACCATTACAGAATTTTCAAGATACCTAGTAAGATCGTGTACTTCTCTTACTTTGTAGATAGGTGCTCTTTATATTTTTGTTTCAATTTTCTAAACTAAAAATATACTAAAAATGCATAGCATTTTTAAAATGCACTGTAGAGATGTTTTTAATGCAGTGTGAATATTCAACTTTAAACCTCTTGAATATTTTAATGAAATCGGCTCAGTTCCAACTCCTTTCTGCGTGTATCCATTATGTATATGGAAAATAGATCATATCAGTGTGTAGTTCTCTGAAAATAAAAGTAGACATCCTAAGCAACATGAGAGTTTGGACTGTTTATGTCCTTTTTGTGTTCCAGCTCAGTGCTTAACCTTTTAGTATCTAAACTTAACACGTGTAGAATATAGACGGTGGGTGAGTTAAAGTTGTTATGAGGGCTGTAACTTTTCAGTTTCCTGTATGCTCAAACTTGAAACCTTAATGTCGTATTAATGGAATTTTGTGTCTTATGTGTACATGCACAAATCTTCTAGACAGATGCTAAAAATGCCAAAATGAGATGAATACAACTAAGAATACAACTAAAAATGTTCTATAAATGTGATTATAGGGTTTAGGCATCTTGTTGAGATCACTTTTTTGTTTTCTGACAAAGCTGGCGTAGCTGATTGACCTTTAATATGCGAGAAGAATGTGCCAATTATTTGTGTACAGGTTGTCTTAACTTGCCAGACTGCTTAAGAACTGTGGGCAAAGCAAATATTTGTATATTTAATCATTTATTACCATCAAATTCCTTTATTATTTTAGACATAAAAATTTAAAAGTATATTGGCTACAAGGCCAAATAACCTTAGGAACTTTCAATTTAGAGAGAATTTGTGGCATTGCACAATGAGTTTGCCAGAGAAATAATTATGTGATTGTGTCCACACTATTTGTTAAAATAGAGGACAAGGTTAATTCCACCCTCTCCTTGGGGATCGAGCTGATAGTCATGTGACAATGCTACTAATTTAAATAGTGATTAGACACATATGTGGCTCTAACCTTCCCAAGGTTAGTTAGAGGCAGTGATTGACTCATCAAACTCTCCCTCCCACCAACCCTCTCTCCAGTCTTTTCCTTCATTCCATCGGTGTTATTGAATGTTTGTAGACTTCTAGTTACCCTGCCCTAGACTTAGGAGACAGTGACTTGATTAAGATAGGATTTCTGCCCGCAAGGAGAACACAGAGTCATGGGTCAAACAGACAAGAAAATCAGTCACTTAATTGACTCAGCGGAAGGTATAATGAGTAGAGAAGGGACACAGAAGAACCTCCGTCCTTTCCTTGGGATGGTGGTGGGAAGGTGAAAGTGCCAGTGGAGAAGCAGTCAGGAAGAACTATACAGAGCAGCTAGTAATGGAGTTGTGTCTGCGACTTGGAGATGTAGGTGTTATATAAGCAAATGCATGTGAGGAAAGAAGAAATTTGGTTGGGGCAGAGGGTTAGAGGGTGAAGTTTATGGCTGGTGGGTTCATTTGACCTTCCACACAGAAGAACTCAAATTCAAGTGGGAAATCTTTTGGGAACTGTAGACAGGTCCAATGGCTAGAGAAAGGGAGAAATAATGGGAAATGACAGGTGAAAAATATTTCAGGTGATGACAAGCCTCATATGACCCACAGAGAAAACTGGATCTTGCCAAATAATTTAAATCAGAGCAGTGGCCCAGTTATATATGCTACAGAAAAATCATTCTGATGGCAATATAGAGAAAGGATGAATTGGAGGGACACAAGACTATTTAGGAAGGCATTACTGTAATGCAGGGTTCTCAGAGGCAAAGGCTGTCTAGAGTCTAGGCAGAGAACACAAATAAGTAAATGAGCCAAGTTCAGAAACTGGAGAACTTGGACATAGGGCCTAAGTAAATAAAAGGAGCCGTCACTACTTGGCTCCAGCCTGTTGTTGCCCTTTGGGAAAGCAAAGATACCCCACCACACACATACACACACCCTGTTGCACATTCATTATTTACTTTTGGCTCTCAGATGGGTGTCAAACGTTTTTAAAAACATGAACAGGTCAACACTATACTGACCAAACAAAATAAATCATTGGGCCAGATACAACCTAAGCCAATGTGTCACTGAAGTGTGTTCTTTTGAACACTGATCTTTGAAAAATGAGTTCTGTGGTCAAATAAATTAGAGGCAATTGGAACTTGACAAAACTGATTTTAAAATTCACAAGGAAAAGAAAGTGTGCAGGAATAGCCAAGATCATTCTGTAGAAGAACAAAGATGAGACGATGTCCTACCAGATATCAAACCATATTATAAATCTGTGATAATTAAAGGAGCGTAGTTATCAGCACAAAGATGACAAATAAATTAAGATAAAATGAATATTTCAGAAACAGTCTCATGTATATATGACAATTTAGTTTATGATAAGGGTAGCATTTTAACTGAGTCGAGGAACGATGGGTCATTTAAGAACTGATACTGGGGAAACTAGCTATTAACTTAGCAAAAACAAAGTTAGGTTCTAACTCATGCCCTGAACAAAAAATAAACATAAGGTAAATTGAATAACTAGTTAAAAAAATAAAGCAATAAATAGCAGGAAATGGAGGAAACATTTCTATGATGTTGGAAAATAGAAGGCCCGCTCAATGACATAAAATGCAGAAAATAAATTTGACTTGATCAAAAAAAACCCCAAACATTTGGGCAATATAAGCCACCATAAACAATATTAAAAGGTAGGCTACTATCTGGAAAAAGATATACAAATATAACAGTAATGCAATAATATACAATAATATATATCATCTTATCCATCACATGAAAATAACCCCTCCCAATTAAGAAAGAGACAAATAATTTATTACAGAATTATTCAAAGGACATGAACACAGTTAGTTCCCTGAAGAGGGGAGATAATTGGTCAGTAAACATATGAAAATATACTTAATCACATTGCAATCAGATACATGAAAACTAGAGATACGGGAGACTTCTTCCCCTCCCTAAATTGGCAAAATAAAAATTTGGTAATATCAAGAGTGAGAGTCTGGGAAAATAGGAGCTCTTTCATTACAGATGAGCATAAACATTGGTATGGTCACTTTAGAGCACATCATTGTGAGTGTCAGAACTACTATCAGAACTACTGCTCTGTGATCCAGAAATTTCACTTCAAAGCATCTACTGCGGAGAAATGGTAAAGGCTGTCATCCCTCCCAGCATTGTCTACAATGGCAAGCAACTGGAAAGAATCCAGCTGTTCATCTGTAGAGGACTGGTTAAGTCACATATTTACACTGTGACGTGCTATACAGACTTAGGTTAAAAAATAATGAGGTGGATCGGCTGATGTCTGAGTAAACAGAACAAATTACCCCAAACAAAATACATACAGTATGAAACCAGTTCTTTAAAAAGGGAAAAAGACATAAAACAATGCTATGTGTTAAAAAAAAGAGCGGAAGTGTGCATGCAAAAGAGATAACGGTAATTAATTAAAGTGAAAGTTTGAGGATGGGGAAGGGAATTATGTTCAAGTGGGACTCAACTTCATGGTAAGTTAAAAATTTTTAACAAGCATGTATGCATGCATTTATGAGCTACTTGTATAATCAAAGATAAATGAGGGGAACCTGGGTGGCTCAGTCAGCTGAGCGTGTGACTCCAGCTTAGGTCATGATCTCGAGGTTCATGAGTTTGAGCCCCACATTGGACTTCAGCTCAGGCCATGATCTCGAGGTTCATGAATTTGAGCCCCACATCAGGCTCGCTGCTGTCAGCCTGTCAGCGTGGAACCCACTTTGGATCCTCTGTTCCCCTTTCTTTGTCCCTCCCCACTTGCACTCTCCCTAAAATAAATAAATATTAAAAAATTAAGATATTTTCCACGATGGGAGAAACTTGAGCCTGCTTATATTCTAAGGAGGAAGCAATCAATAGAAAGGAACAAGTCAGAAGTACAGGGGACAAGTTAATTGATGGAGAAAGGTCCCTAGGGAGGTTAACAGAAAGAACAGTCTAGAACTTAGTTGGAAAAGATTTGCTTTGGATAGAAGGACCAATCTCTAGGACCAGAGAGGAGGAAGTGATGGGGCTAATGGAGATAAATTTATATATGTGCAGGCGGAGGTCGGGGGTAGAGAGCTGAGGAATTTCCTGTATGATGGACCTCTGTTTTCTCTTTGAAGTAACAACTTGTCCTTACCACCCTCATGTCCTGGTATCCTCACTGTGGATATCAGTAAATGTGACTGCCTGGCCTCCACCTGTTCACCTCAAACACATTTAATGTTATTAGTATCTCATTGCTTTTGAACTCTATCCTCTTGTCATCTTTGTAAAGAACAGCTTGTTACTGCCATTGCGTAGGCTCCCACAAGCCCTGCAAACCCTGAACACTAAGTCACAATAATGGGCCATATCAATGAACCAATTCCTGTTGTTGGAAAGAACCCGGGGGATTGTTTCAAAATGTCTTGCTTTGAAAACTCCCAAGAGTTTTTCTCTTTCCTGTGCATTCAGAGGACCATGTTCCCAGCTTTCTCCCCAGAGAAATCTGTGAAACCACCCCGCACCGAAATTCTCTGGAATTTCTTTTCTTGCAGCCTCACAAAGCCCTCTGTTGTTCCTCTGTAACAGTCAGCTAACTGTGAACTTGGGAAGAAGTGGCTCTGCCCTTCCCTCTCTTTTAGATTTTAAGAGCCTACCAACAGCCTGACCTTACCTTTTATGTAAAATATATTTAGCCACTCATTGCAAGTTTCAATTCCTTTGTGATTCTTGGGTTCCAGATAGGGAATTGAAAAGAGTTTTTAGATCAGGCCTCAAAAGACATTAAGGAAAATATCCAAGTCCTTTTTTCTGCTCTAAAACTTTTCTGCCTTTCCTAGAGGCTGTTCCCCAAGTTTCTGGTACTTTCTGTCTTTGATAGCTTCATCCAGGAGGGAAACCTTGAACAGATTAGCCATTTTGTTCTGTTTTCTATGCTATTATGAACATAAAAGCACATCTTTTGTTTCTCTCTCAAATGGGTGATACAGATTTTTTGCTGTTAATTTTCTGTCCTTACCTTTAACCATCCTAGTTACTAATAAGTGTTCTGAAATACTACTTTGCAGGATTTTGCTGTGTACTCAGGATACAAATCAAGGTACTCAGGATGAAAGGATTGTAAATTTGCACTATATTCATACCTGTAAGATGCTCACTACATGTAGTGTGAGCATAAAGATGTGGCTTTAAGATGAGAACAAATGAAAAGTATTGGAAAGGATAATTTAATTGTATATAACTCAATCTGTTGTATTAATCTTTTTATTCTAATTAGCCCTCACATTTATTGTTTAAATGAAGTCAGTAGACTTAATCTCTATGACTTACATATTTCTATTTTTTCCTATGAACTTTTGAAGAAAGCAACTTTAAGATGAATATTTCACTGGATATGATTCTATCGAATGCACCGATTATTAAGTTTAGAAAAGAAGGTGGTCAGATTCATTGTATAATTCAATTAGGCAGTAGAAAAACTATTCTATTTGGAATCAGACCTTGATTTTAGTCTTATTTACTAAGTGTGACCATGATGTACTTAACTTCTCTAAGGCTCTGTGTTGTTGTTTGGTTTTGTTTTGTGTTCCATCTTAAAGTGGGGATTATAAAGAGAAGGCTCAGGAGAAGTTCCCTAGAGAATGAGGGAGGAGGACTATGTTGGAGAGGAAAAAATAATGACTTCAGTTTTGATCAAACGGGGTTTGAAGTGCAACAGAAACATGTCGATACATAAATTTTGATTGACTGCTTTAAGACTAGAGAGGCTTTAGTTTATTGAGACCATGCTGTTAATAGCATTTGATAAGATGGTATTTCAACTGTACTGTTCATAAACTAATAGTAGAAACTTTGTTTCTCACAAAAGTTTTTGAACTATTCCCTCGTGGTCTCTTCATGTCTTATCTCACAGTGTGCTCCTAGAAGGGCCCTGGTATGATGGCTTCCCAGCCTCTCGTATCTGCTCTCCTGCCACCGTAGTGACCACGAGTCACCAGCCGGCCACCTCTCACCTGTAGAAACCCTTCAACAGCTCTCCATGGCCTGCGGGATGAGCTTGACATTACTCATCACGACAGTCAGCTAAATAATGATCTGGCCCCCCACATTCTGCCTCATGTTCTGCCCCTTCCCCTCCTTCCTCTGTGAGTGATTCCAATCAGCTCAAGTCTTTCTGCCTCAGACTCTCGGCTCTTAAATCTCATTAGATAATTGTGTATGCATGATATAATGAAAACCACAGTGAAGGGTGATTAGCAACTTCGTCAGATGTATCTTTCTGTCCTTGACGGCATTCCCCCCCCCCACCTTAATTATTGTCCATTGAAATCCAAATGTGTTTAGATTTTCCCAAGAATGTGAAAGTTGTCTTCTGTTTCACACAAAATTGAAACCAAATTAGATGGTCTTATTTCAGAGACTCCACATATAAAGAAAAAGGCTTGTAACTCACATATAAACTATAGCTGCATGTGGTCCAGTCTGTGTACACCTTCACCTTTGAAGAAACACCAAAATCAGGCCTATTAGGGCTCTGAAGGAAGTGCTCAAGGCAGGGGGTCCGTTTGTAATGGCTTGCACTCATTTCGGTACCCGTTCTCCATTGCTGCTTCTCTTGGCATCTTCCACACCCATGGCCACCCCCTCCGCCTCCCCTACTCTCTTGCAGCTCTGTTTCCCACCCTCCACCTCTTTCAGAACTGTTTAGACAACTCTTCCCCAGAATGTAGGCCCCTGTGTCCCTTCTTTCCTGTGCCCGTCTTCCCCACTTCTTGGGTTCCTGCATTTCTGTTGAGACCTGCTCATACAGCCTGTGAGCCCCAAAGCTCTATTCGGCCTGGTGAGGAAAAGAATGGAATCCCCAGGGAATCCTCACAGAGGACTCTTATCGCTCCACAGATATGTTTACAAATAAACCATGTTTTTTTTTTTTTTTTGTTAAAGATTAATGTGTAAATTAAAAGATTATGTAGGCATAATGTATGCACATCTTCATGTATTTAAAGATATTTATCTTGTTAATAATTTTCTTTTTACCTTGCATTGTCCCCCCCCTCCCGCCCCCCCCGTAAATTCCCACAGAACATAGTACCAGGCTTCTAATAGAGAATAATAGGTGCTTTAAAAATGTGGTTGATTAATTTACTGATGGAAAACCCAGTGCTACAATTTTAGGGAAAAGTGTTTTCTATTTTCTTTTGTCTCCCTACAAAGGAAACGTGAAATGAAAGTTCAGAATTTATGCAAGATTCTACTGAAATAAATTTCTGTAGACAGTGGATTTTTCCACATTACTATATAAAAAAAACTCTTGTTGCTTCGTTTGAGTTGCCTCCTTAGATGGTCATCTGAAAATGATTATGTATTTAATGAATCTAAGTGTTTATTCTCAAGGGTCACAAAAAAAAATCTGTCAGAAATGCTGTAGTAAATGCATTTTTCATAATGTAAATAAGATAAAAATGCAGCCCTTACTTTCTAATATAGTCTACTGGACTTCAGACTGAAACATTTCAGAGCTGGATCATGTTCAGAAGGGCTCATTTTCTTCTATTGAAGTTCCATGCATCTCTGTTATGTTTCCAGATTTAAGCTTCTTATTATTAATACTAAAACAAAATGGTTTCTTCTGGAACTTGGGAAATAATAAACAGCCTCATTTGGAGAGCACTTTGGCCTGGATTTGGTCCATGAACTTATGGATGTGAAGTTGTTTAGTGTGCTTAAGATCTCGAGGATCGTTTTAAGGGAGACTGTTTGGATTATGTACCCCATGATGTGTTTGCCTCTTGCAAAGTTTGGTTTGTAGCTGGGACAAGACTGTGAACAAATCCCTGAGAATCATAGAGCTGAAAGGAAACTCAGAAGGTCCTCTTTCTTAGCCCCTGTATCCAAGGAGAATTTGCAAATCAGTCAAGACAGGCGGTTGCTGATCCTGTTTTTGTGACACATCCAAGAGGGGAAGTCTTGATTGTGCCAAAGTGACTGTTTGAGAAGAGTGCACCCCAAATTCCTGTTTTCCTGTACCATTTTAAAACTTAGAAAATGTGAGCAGTGATGGGAGACACACCTGATCTGTTTCTTAGGCTCTGGACAGTATGAGGGGATTGCCTATGGGGTTTCAAACGCGAACATCTGTCCTTATTCATATCATTCTTAGAGGTTAGCTTAGTTTCCTTTTTTTTTCCTCTTAACCATTGTGTTACTCTCTTAGTATTTATCTGAGGTACTTTCTCCCAGGGATTGCAAAACTCAAAATTCCATAGAAAGTGGGCAGCTAATCTGTAGTAAGCCAGTGAGGGCAGTTGGGAGTAGTGGTGTCTGTGTCTGACTTGGGGAGCACAGGTCTTGGGGGCTAAGAGCATTCAGTTTTCATTTCTTTAAGCATGACAGTGCTGGGCAAACAAATGTTCTACTGGCTAAATTTGGTATGTGGGCCTCAGATTTGTGACCCTAGTCTGATAACCAGTTTGCCCATAGGCACTTACCAAAAAGCATTAAATGATGATCCCAAGTATATCAGTTACCACTTAACCTACGTTTGCAGTTTCATTTTTCTGACAAAAACATGCTTTGGATGTGTAGTTAATTGTTTCTAATCTGGATACCCTTGCATTGAATATTCCCTTTCCCCAAATAGCTAATAATTTGAATTGGGCCAACTGAGGTTAGCTATGTCACCTACTTTATTTCTGCATCAGGATTTACAACTCGATCAGTATATCATACACGTGAAGCTCCCAAGACCTCAGAATGATATTGCCAGAACATACCTTTCGAAGGGATGAGGTCTAAACCCCCAGGGGAACTATACTCAGGTGCCTTTAACCAGAACTCCCACCCTACCTACCTCAAGGGGGCGTGATTCACTGGAGCCTATGTGAATGACTAAACACTGTGCAGCTCTGGGGAGCAGTGGCGGCCATGTGGACTACACCGAGATTGGCACTTCCTCAGTGTGCAGCGATGCAGCCCCGCCTTCAAGTCTAGACGGGTATCATGCGTTTGGGAAGCAAGTGAGTCTAAGACAATAGGGAGTTTGGAGGACAGTGGCCAATGGGGGAACACATGTCCCACTTAAAGCCATTCACATTTAGATAAGTTTAAACATTCCTATAGGCAAGATTCACTGCCAGCTTGAGACCTGTGGTCTAAGCCAAGGTTCAAAAGATGTTTTGCAGAAACTTTGCATTAGTTAGGACTTTTTTGGTTATATATAACAGAATTCCAACTCAAAGAAAAGAGAGGAGTTCTTGGCTCACACACCTGGGTGAGCTCAGAGAATTGGAGGTGCTTTCAGAATCAGGGTTGTTGCCACTTAAACTAAGTACCCGACACAGCCAAGATTTCTTCTCCACCCATCTGACCTTTGCTTGGCCCTGCTTCCTTGTGCAGAAGGGCAGGAGACATGGCCTCTGGCAGCCTTAATTTAAAGACCCCCGCAAAAATCTATATAGGAAGGACTCTTATTTGCTCTGCTTGAGGCTCATCATCTTGGAATAGTGACTGTTCAGATGGGGACATGGTTGGGGGAGGGACCATGGTGGAAGGAGGTAGCATGATTGACCATGTCTGAATCAGCACACATCAGTCTGCTCCTCAGAGGCTGAAAGAATGGAGTGGGGGCAGGACTGTTACCAGAAGAAGAAGGACTAAGAAAGCTTGCTGGACATAAGACTCTAGCTCTCCAAGTCTGCTGCCCTCTCTACCTCCCCAGAAGGGTAGGTTCCCCTCCTCCTGCCCATACTTCTTTTCTCCCTCCCTCTCCTTTATAGCAAAGGGAATGCCCCATGACCAAAATTTGCTGGAAATTTTCCAAGTTGCATGCTCGTTTGGCTGAACGGGTGGGAAGATTATTTTTATATTTGGCAAAACTGAGTTGTAGTAATTGTGTTAATGATGAGTTGCTATTGTTTTGGGTTCAAATTCCTCTTAAAAACTTGGGCTGGTGAATTATGTACTCCGAGATATTCTGAAAGTGAAATAATTAAGTTTCCTTTCCATATTCTCTATGAAAGATACTGGGCTACACCAAAGAACTGCTGAGGCTGTGTAAGAGGGATTTTATTCTAGGAAATGAGCAGCAGAGGAGAGCAATGAACTGTTCTGAGGATCAAAAAGAAATCAAACTAAGTGAATTTCAGCTACTTGGGCTTTTAGAACTGTCTGAAAGGCAAGATGGAGTAATAGGGTAATTATGTATTTAAAATAGAGGGCTTGGGGCACCTGGGTGGCTAGTTGGTTAAGCCTCCAGCTCTTGATTTGGGCTCAGGTCATGATCTCACAGTCCATGAGTTCGAGACCTGCATCAGGCCCTGCACTGGCAGCTCAGAGCCTGCTTGGGATTCTCTCTCTCTCTCTCTCTCTCTCTCTCTCTCTCTCTCTTTGTCTCCCTCTCTCTCTCTCTCTTTGTCTCCCTCTCTCTCTTTCTCTCCCTCTCTCTCCTTTTCTGTCCCTCCCCTGCTCGTGCTCTGTCTCTCTCAAAATAAATAAATAAACATTAAAAATAATAATAAAATAAAATAGAGGCCTTGATTTTGATAATTCTATTCCTGGTGAGTCTCGTTGACATTGAGCAAAGATTTTTAGTCAAGGTGAATATAAATATAGTATAATTTCTATTAGCTTAAAAAATTCTGTTCTTTGTGTTGTTTGATTTATTTGCATTTTCTGAGTGAATAAATTTGTTCCAATAAGTGGCTTTTAAAAATATAGATATGTATTTTTTTTTCTGGGATTCTTAGTATTTCTGGGGCTAAACTGCATTATCTTTTAAAGTACCACCTCACCTCTTCCTCTTCCCTGAAAAATGAATCCACCTGGATTCTCTGATTCTATCCTGCTCCTGAATCTAACAGCTCTTTAAGCAGAGCTCATATATCTGGTTTTCAGAAATACCTTAGAAGGGAATCTTCTGTTGGACAAAAAGTGGTTAGAAGGCCTCCCATGATACCAGTTATAAAATCCATGATCCCATTGCTTTGCTGTTTTCAGCAATGCTGTCTTCAGATTTGAGAGACTAAAATATCATGTTTGTTTTTCAGTGAACTAAATTATCATCACAATAATAATTTTTTGCTGGTTACTTTGATTTAGACACTGTATATGGAGATTCTTAAAGCCTTCTCATCTGGGTAAACAAAATGAGGTCTCACTTTATTGCAGATACTTTTAGACAGCTTTCCTCTACTTGGAGTCTAGTTAAACAAACAAAGAGTAATAAAAGTGCAAAACTCAACTTAAATGGTTTGTATTTTTTCCGACATGCACGTGTGATGTTTGTGGAGTAAGACTTCAATTTATAATTTCCAAGAGGGTAGAAGCTTTTATTTTTGTTTTATTCATGCAAATATTAAGAGATAAGAAATGACAAAGTATCTCAGCTTTGTAATTTAAATTTCTAGGGAAAATGCATTTTGCAAAAGGAAGGAGAGGATGTCTACTCTGGAGATTTCATCTGATCATCAAACACTGGTTTATAAAACATTGATTTATTTACATATCAGAACTGCCTCTAGCTTGGGATGTATTAGGCAGTCGCCTGCACTGTTGATTTTAGGAAGTTGAGAAATATTGCTCACCAAAAATGTCCATCCCATTTTTCAGTGCTGAAATGTATCATTAGCTTTTCATTTTTTTTATTAATCACTATTCCATCTTTTACAAATGCTACTGCTAAGGTGTTGAAACACATCTAATTGTACCGATTTGGAATAGATTCTTTATTATGTTATTGTTACCACATTTTGTTGAGAGATTATTCACATATCAAAGAATTCACTTTAAAGTGTACATTTAGTAGTTTTTAGTACAAGTGTGCAACTATCAGTGACCATGATCTAATTTTAGAACATTTTCATCACCCCGAAAGAAGCCCTATACCATACCCATTAGCATTCATTCCTCTACTTTGCCCGTATCCTGACCTCTGGCAACCACTAATTGATTTTCCATTTCTATGGATTTGCTTTTACTAGACATTTCATATAAATGGAATCACACAGTATATGACCTTTTGTGACTGGCTTATTTCACTTAACATGCTGTGAAGATTGATCAGACACTGTAGCATATATCAGCACTTTGTTCTTTTTTCGTTGCCAAATAGTATCCTATGGTATGGATATGACCCATTTTGTTTATCCACTCATCAGCTGATGAACATTTGGGTTGTTTTCACTTCTTGGCCATAACAAATGATGCTACTATGAGCATTCGTTACAAGTTTTTGTGTGGACACCTTTTCCATTCTACTGGGCATGTACCTAGGAGCTCTGGGTCTTCTGGTAACTCTGTGTTTACATTTTGAGGAGCTGCAAAACCGTTTTTAAGCAGCTGCACCATTTATATTCTCACCAGTAATGTATGAGGTTTCCAATTTTTTCAGATCCTCAGCAACACATGTAGTTTTTTTTTTTAAGGTATCCTAGAGTGAGTATAAAATGAGTATCCCATTGTGGTTTCGACTTACATTTCCCTAGTGACTAATGATGTTGCGTATCTTTTCATGTGCTATTGGCCATCTATATACTGTCTTTAGAGATATGTCTATTCAAATCCTTTGCCTACTTTTTACTCTCAGAATTTATGATGTATTCTTTTTAATTTAAAATTTTATTGCAGTATAATCAGCATACAAAGTTCTAGTAGTTTCAAAGTTGTATATTAGTATACAACACATTCATTTGTCAGTTCTACACATTACTCAGTGCTCGCCACAAGTGTAGCCACCGTTTGTCACCATACAACATTATTACAGTATTATTGACTACGTTTCCTTTGCTGTACTTTTCATCTCTATGACTTATTTATTTTATGACTGGTAGTTTGTACCTCTCAGTCAATCCCCTTAATCTCTTTTGCCCCATCCCATACCATCTCCCCTCTAGAAACCATCAGTTTGTTATCTGTATTTAAGAGTCTGGTTTTTTTGTCTGTTTGTTCATTTCTTTTGTTTTGAGATTCTGCTTATAAGTGAAATCTTATGGTATTTATCTTGTGCTGTCTGACTTACTTCACTTAGTGTAATACCCACTATGTCCATCCATGTTGCAAATGGCAAGATCTCATTCCTTTTTAATGTCTGAGTAATATTCTAGTTGTGTGTGTGTGTGTGTGTGTGTGTGTGTGTGTGTGTGTGTGGTGTATATGTATTTGTCAGTAGCCAGCCTTGTCAAAAATCAACTGATTGTAAACATAAGGGTCTATTTCTAGACTCACAATTCTATTCCATTCATGCGTATGTTTATCCTTATGCCAGTATCCCACTGTCTTGGTTACTGTTACTGTAGTAGGTTTTGAATTAAGAAGCGTGAGTCCTCTACCTTTGTTATTTTTTAGGATGTTTTGTCTATTCTTGGTCCCTTGAATTTCCATATAAATTTCTGGAGAAATTGGTTGATTTTTGCAAAGAAGCCAGTTCTAATTTTGAGGGACTTTTCAGGAACCTATTGATCAGAGGGGAGAGTCCTGCTATTTCACATTAAGTCTTATACCCTACAACCTTGCTGAACTTGTTTATTGTTTTTAATAGTTCTATAATAGATTCCTGCGAATTTCTGTATATGTACAAGACCATGCCACTTGCAAATAGAGTCTTCTGATTCTGTAAAAAGTCATTCTTCAAAAGTGAAGGAGAAATGGACATTCCTGGGTAAACAAAAGCTGAGAGAATTTGTCACTAGCCAGTGCATTAAAAAGACATCTAGATTAGAAAGGAAGAAGTAAAAGTATGCTTATTTACAGATGACATGATTTTGTGTATACAAATCCGAGGCAATCCACTGTTAGATGACAAGAGGTAATAAACAAGTTCAGCAAAAGTTTCAGGGTTCAAAATCAACATAGAAAAATCTATTATGTTTCTGCACAGTAACAATAAACACTGAAAACAAAATTAAAATCTAAATTTTGGGAGCCTTGTTAATTTTTGCAAAGCAGGATCTCCCAACTAGTCTTCAAGCATTTTGAATATGTTATTACGCTATCTTCTGGCCTCCACGATTCCTCATGAGAAATCCATTGTTGATCTTGTAGAAGATTCCTTGTGTGTGATCAGTCACTTATTTCTTGCTACTTCCATGATTTCTTTGTCTTTAGACAGTTTGATTATCATGTGTTTAGATTTGGATAACTTTGAGCTTATCAAGTTTCTTGGATATGTAGATTAATGTTTTCCATCAAATTGGGGAAGTTTTTGGTCATTTTTTTAAACATTCTCTCCCTTTACCATCTGGGACTTTATACACATGTTGATCTCTGAGTTCTCTGTTCATTTTTCTTCTTTCTTTATAATTTCTGTTGTGCAGACAGGATAATCTTAGTTGATCTGTCTTGAAATTTACTTTCTTCTACCAACTCAAATTGGCTATTGTAGTGAATTGTTTCTCAATTATCTTACCTTTCAACTCCGGAATTTCTGTTTTATTCTTTTTTTTTTAAATAATTTTTGTCTTTTTATTCATATTTCTTTTCTGTGAAACATCATCTTCGTACTTCCCTTTAATCCTTTAAACATGTTTTACATTTGTTCTTCAAACCTATTTATAATACCTAACTTAAACTCTTTATCTAGAAGTCAAAATCTAGGCTTCCTCAAGAGCTGTTTCTATTAATTTTTTAATTTCCTGTGCCTAGGAAATACTTTGCTGTTTGTGCATCTCATAATTTTTGTTGTTGTTGTTGTTGTAGTACATTTTGAGTAATATAATATGACAGCTCTGAAAATCAGATTCCAACCTTCCCCAAGGTTTGTTGTTTGTTACCATTGGTGCAGCTGCTTGTTTATTTTAAGTTTTAGAGACTCATTCTACAAAGCTTATATGGTTTGTTGTATGAGGCTTCTGAAATCTCTGTTCAGTAAGCTCAGTGGTCAGGTAGTGACTGGACAGAGAGATTTTTTAAAATATGCCTTGAACCAGGGGCTCTTGGTACGTGTTGATCTCAGTGCTCCATAAATTTATAATTTTGTCTCAGCTTTCACTTCCTGCTTGTTGAAGCCTACAAGGTGAGCCAGAGGTGAGATATAAGGACCTTCTCTCATCTCTCTTGGGTATGCACATAGTCCTGTATATGTATGTGGTCTTCTAGAGTCCCCAAAATATGTCATAACTTTTCAACCCCTCTTATAGACCTCCTTTTCTGCAGGTTTTTATTTCAAGTTTTTGTTCACCCTCTTGCTGGCCTTCCTGGTACCGCATGCAGCCTAGGGCAACTGTGATGGTGAACACTTGCAACTGATCTGTTTTCAACAAACACCATGGGGATATGGCTTCTTTTCACTGAATAAACCAAGTCAGGTCACCAAAGCCAAGTACTGTGAGTGGGGCTTTTCCAGGGAGCTGTCAGAGAAGTACAATTCTGTGGACTTTTTGGGTTGCTCCCAACCTATCCTACCTCTTCCAGTGGTTGCTGTGCTTCTGTTTTTCGGTTTTGTGGTTGCAAGTCTGTTATTTTTCAAGGCCGTTATGGGACCGGGGAGAAGGAGGTGGGAATGGTCAAGTTAACATGTCACAAAGCTCACTGTTCTTACTGAGATTCAGCCATTTTACTTGAGTAAACACCCTTTGGATTGTTGTGAGCCTTTGGAGAACTTCCAGGATTTTGAAAAACTTGATTTTGACAATTTTTGTCCCTGTTCTCATTATTATTGTGGAGGAGTGGATTCTCAGAGGTCCTGACTCCACCATTTCTCTTTATTTTTTGCTAGTACTTTCTCTTAGGATGGATGAGACTACAAGCATATGAAATTGCCCAGTGTTCAATGGAGAGGAGGCACAAGATGGAATTGGGATGAGAATGCTCTACAGAAAAGAACTGGAGATAAATGTTTCCCATTTAATTTTTCATTGTAACTATGTAATAAATAAATAGCCATAGAGTATGTATGGGTGGAACTGACATACTTTTTTTTTTAATGTTTATTTATTTTTGAGAGACAGAGGCAGAGTGTGAGCGGGGGAGAGGCAGAGAAAGAGAGAAAGACACAGCATCCGAAGAGGCTCCAGGCTCTGCACTGTCAGCACAGAGCCCAAGCCGTGAGATCATGACCTGAGCCGAAGTCGGACGCTTAACCGACTGAGCCACCCAGGCACTCTAAAGGTTTATTCTTAAAGTTATCAACTTCATATACCTAGAGCATTTGTGGTCAAGAGATATCATGGAATCAAATGATAATTGCTAATAGAACATTGCTATATCATTGGCAACAAATGTTGAGCAGAAAGATTCTGTTATCATCTAGCTAAATTCATCATTGTAGTTCTAACTCCATGTGAAGACACATGGAGAAAACTTAACTGAGTGTCTCAGAAAGGGAAAGTTGAACCACACAGTAGTAATCCATTTTCATTCACTTAATGTGCTAAGTCCTTTAAGTTTGTAAGTACCGGTAACACCTTCTACCTACATAGCAAAAGATGCGTTGAATTGTTGCTATAGATGTTAATTCTTAGCTTAATTAGTTGTATAAGGTGCCCACCCAGGACTTAACGGATTACTTCACAATAAGCTCTAAGCAAAACTTGTGTGTTTAGAGAGGGCATGGAGATGATAAATCACTTAACATACAATCATGAAAGCATGGCGAAAGCATAGAACTGTGGGCAGTATCTCAGCAGAAGTATTACAGCAGGAATACCAGCGTGAACAGTGAGGGGTGATTCTCAGAGGATCCTTCTATCAAACATCTGTTCACAATGAGGGTACCATTAGCTGACAACTTCATAATTTGTTGGATTAAAACATCTCAGAGATGAAGGGGCTACTTGAAACAAAAAAGAATGTAATGTTATAATAGTTTGCTATTCTGTACAGTATAGAGGAAAGATCCATTTGTGAAAGTCTGAATCATGTCAGGTGTACTATGAAAAGTCTATATGGTGAGGAGAGAGATAGGGAGAAGGAAAAGGAGAGAAGGGGAGGGGAGGGGGCAAGAGGGGATAGGAGGAGAAGAGTAGAGAGAGACAGAAGAGAGTCGGTGGCTGAGAAGATCCAGTGTTCTTTTTTTTTTCTTTTTAACATCCTTAAATTGTATTTTTTCATCATGATAAGTGTGCTTTTTAATCCTCATCATCTCTTTCACCCATCCCTTCTCCTACCTCCCCTCTGGTAACCATCAGTTTGTTCTCTGTAGTTAAGAATTTGTTTCTGGGGCGCCTAGGTGGCTCAGTCAGTTGAGTGTCCGACTTCGGCCCAGGTGATGATCTCGCGGTTCATGAGTTCAAGCCCCGCATCGGGCTCTGTGCTGACCACTCAGAACCTGGAGCCTGCTTCAGATTCTGTGTCTCCCTCTCTCTCTGTCCCTCCCCGACTCATGCTCTGTCTATCTCTCAAAAATAAATAAAAACGTTTATAAAATAAAAAAAAGAATTTGTTTCTTGGTTTTTCTTTCTCTCTTTCTTTTTCCTTTGCTTGTTTGTTTTGTATCTTAAATTCCACATAAGTGGAATCATATGGTATTTGTCTTTCTCTGACTGACTTATTTTATTCGGCATTATACTCTCTGGCTTCATCCATGTTGTCGCAAATGGCAAGGTTTCATTCTTTTTGATGGCTGAATAAAATTCCATTGTATGTATATGCCGCATCTTCTTTATCCATTTCTTTATTGTTGGATACTTGTGCTGCTTCCATAATTTGGCTATTATAAATACTGTTATAAACGTAGGGGTGCATGTATCTCTTTGAATCAGTGTTTTTGTGTTTTGGGGGTAAATACCCAATAGTACAATTACTGAATCATAGGGGAGTTCATTTTTTACGTTTTGAGTAATCTCCATACCATTTTCCACAGTGGCTACATCAGTTTGCATTCCCACCAACAGTGCACAAGTGCTCCTTTTTCACCACATCCTTGCCAATACTTGTTTCTTATGTTATTGATTTTAACCATTCTGACAGATGGTTAGTGACATTTCATTGTAGTTTTGATCTGCATTTCCCTGATGATGAGTGATGTTGAGCATCTTTTCATGTGTCTGCTGGCCATCTGTATGTCTCTTTTGGAGACCTGTCTATTCATGCCTTCTGCCCATTTTTCAATCAGATTATTTGTTTTTTAGATGTTGAATTGTATCAGTTCTTTCTATATTTTGGATACTAAACCTTTATTGAATGTATCATTTGCAACCATCTTCTCTCATTCCATAGGTTGATTTTTAGTTTTGTTGATTGTTTCCTTCACTGTGCAAATGCTTTTTACTTTGACGTAGTCCTAATAGTTTATTTTTGCTTTTATCGCCCTGCATCAGGAGACATATCCAGAAAAATGTTGCTATGGCTGATGTTGGAGAAATTGCTGCCTGTGTTGTCTTCAAGGATTTTTGTGGTTTCAGGTCTCACATTTGGTGATCCATTTTGAGTTTTTTGTGTGTGTATGCCATAAGAAAGTGGCCTAGTTTCATTCTTTTGCATGTTACTGTCCAGTTTTCCCAACATCATTTGTTGAAGATACTGTCTTTTCCCCACTGCATATTCTTTCCCCCCTATTGTAGATTAATTGACCATATAAGTATGGGTTAGTTCTCGGTTTTCTATTCTATCCCATTGATCTGTGTGCCTATTTTTGTGCCAGTACCATACTGTCTTGATCACTACAGCTTTGTAATATCACTCAAAGTCTGGAAGACTCATGATTCTTAAGATCACCATTAAATCAAAAGCTGCTCTGTAGGACTAAAGAACACATATGGATTAGTATCTTCTACCAAAAAGTCATTACAAGAAAATTGAAGAGGGAAATTCTTAGAGGATTTACAGTTGGTGCTGACTATTAAATTAGGGAATTACACTACAAGGTACGTAGTGGCAAACATTCTGTACCTGGTATTCTAAGAGGTGACCATGTGTTGTATTTGCCACATGAAGTGCCAGGTGTCGGGTTTGCAGTTTCTAAATTACACATATGCTTTCCTCAGAACTTTTATCTTCAACATATTATTTGATTCAAGCCCAGCATACTAAAGATGAAGAAAGTACTTAATTAGGAGAGCAACTTCAGCAGAATGGTAGTATAGAAATTTCTAGCACCTGTTCCCTCCCAGAAACATCAATTTGAATAACTACCAAGCCTGAAAATACCTTCGCAAAAGCTAAGGATTCCAGATGAGGAATTACAGCATTGGGATGGGATAAGAAAAAGAAGACACATTGAGGAGGGTAGGAAAGATAGTGCCATTACTGCACTAGAGGGTGGAAAAGATAGATTGACATTACTTCATTACTCCTCCCCCAAGCATGGGCATCCTAGCAGCTGAGAGAGACACCCTCCCCTTGGGAGGAGAATGACGTGAGGAACTGACTTTATCGTGGTTACCAGTGCTGGTCTGTCCCACCATCAGCTGACTCCAGTGGCCCCAGGCAGTTCCCATGGTCCCAGGTAACTTCCATAACACAAGGTGATTTCTTGGTCCTGGACTCTTGGCAGGCTATGAGAATCCAATCCCCCGGCCCACCCTAGCACCTTCCTGTTCCTGTAGCCCCAAGCAGCTCCTACAACAGTAGGCTACCAACATGCTCCCATAAAACCAAGCTCCTGATTACCCTGGGGCTGGGTAGCTTCCATAGCCCCAGGCAGCTCCCATGACATCAGGCTCCCTGCAGACTCTGGCAAATTCAGGATCCCAACCCATCCCTGTTTGGCCAGCTTCCATGGCCTCAGGTGGCTCCTATAGTTCTAGTATCTGGTTGGTTCCCACCAAACCCACAATGCCAGCCCTCTCCAATGCCAGCCCAAGCCCTGAAGCCTGAGCTTTGAGGATGGCTTCCACAGACCCAGGTTCCTGACCTGCCCAGCATCACACTGGTCACTGCAGGCCAACTTGGCCCCTCATGCCCTATTGGTGTAAGCCAACTCCCATGGCCTAAGACTACAGGCTGGTCCTACTGCCAGGTTGGCCCCTGGACCCCAGCCTCCAGGCTGGCTCCCATGAAACCAGGCTCCCCACACTGGACTGGCCCCTGTAGATCCAGATGCTGGACCTACTACCCCAGTGATCCCCAGTACCTGGTCAGCCACTGTGGACCCAGTGTCCATATCCACCCATGTAGGCATGAACTCACCAAAGGAAACTAATAAAGCTACAGTAACTGACCCTGAAGAAATGGAGATCTATGAGCTATCTGACAAAGAATTTAGAATAATCCTCTTAAGGAAATTCAGTGAATTACAAGAAAACACAACTAAATGAAATTAGGAAAAAAATACATGAACAAAATGAGAAGTTCAACAAAGGAATAGAAACCATTAAAAAAAAAACAACAAGCAAAGCCAATCCTAGAGTTAAAAAATACAGTGATTGAATTGACAATTCAATAGAAAGCTTCAAAGCAGACTCAATCAAGTAGAATAAAAAATTAGTTAACTAGAAACCATATCATTTGATATTATCTAGTCAGAGAAGCAAATGGAACAAATGCAAAGAGTGAAGAGAACCTTTCTGAATTATGGGATACCATTAAAGGAAACAATCTCACATTATTAAAGTCTCAGGAGAAGAGAGGGATAAAGGGGCAGAAAGCATGTTTAAAGAAATGATGGATTAGAATTCTCAATCTGGGGAGAGGTTTGGACATCCATGTTCATACAGCTAATAGGTGACCCTATAATTTCAAACCAAAATGATCTTTTCTAAGACACATTAAAATGAAATTGGTAAAATCAAATACAAGGAGAGAATTTTAAAAGCAACAAGAGAAAAACATACCTGTATAATAAGGGTATCAGCAGATTTCTCAGCAGAAACCTTATAGGCCTGGAGAGAATGGGACAGTATACTCAGATTTCTGGAAAAAGAAAAAAAAGAAACTGCCAACAAAGAATACTTTACCCAGCATAGCTGTCTGGGTAAAAGATATGAAAATATAAAGCATACTGGTAAAGGCAAGTCTAAGCAATTCATAATACTCTAATACTATATAGTATGGTGTTATACTAATTACTTAATGTAGTATAAAGATTAAAGGACAAAAGTATTAACAATTATAGCTACAATAATTTGTTAATGAAAACATATGAAAAGAGGTAAATTGTGACGTCAAAGATACAAAAAAATGGGACCGATAGTAAAAATGAATAGTAAATACACAAAAGATAAAGAGGAGGGAATCAAAGTATACCACAGGGAAAATCACTTCACAAAGAAAGACAATAAAAGGGGCGCCTGGATGGCTCAGCCGGCTAAGTGTCCGTCTTTGGCTCAGGTCATGATCTCAGGGTCTGTGAGTTCGAGCCCCACGTCAGGCTCTGTGCTGTCAGCTCAGAGCCTGGAACCTGCTTCAAGTTCTATGTCTCCCTCTCTCTCTGCTCCTCCCCCACCTGCTTGTGCTGTCTCTCTCTCTCTCAAAAATAAATAAACATAAAAAAAAAAAAAAAAAGAAAAGAAAATTGGAAGAAGGGAACAAAGGAACTACAAAGCTAGGAAACAATGAATAAGTTGGTATTAGTTAAGTCCTTACTTTGCCTTAGTTCTTTTTAATGTAAATGGATTAAATTCTCCAATCAAAAGGCATAGACTGGCTAATGGATTAAAAACAAGACCCATCTATATGCTGCCTACAGGAGACTCACTTCAGCTTTAAGGGCACACAGAGACTTAAGGGGAAAGGATGGAAAAAGATACCCTATGGAAATGGAAACCAAAAGAAAGCAAGAGTAGCTATACTTCTATCACACAAAATAGACTTTAAGCCAAAACGATAATGAGACAAAGAAGGCCATTTTATAATGATAAAAGGGTCAATTTATCACAAGGATATAACAATATATATGCATCCTAGATCACAGCACCTAAACATATTAGGCAAATATTTACAGATCTGAAGGGAGAAATAGACAATAATACAATAATAGTAGTGGAATCTGATACCCCACTTTCAACAATGGATGGATCGATCATCCAGACAGAAAATCAGTATGGAAACGCTGGATGTGAACTATACCTTAAGCCAAATGGACCTACCAGACATATATGTAACATTTCACCCAACAGCAGCAGATTACAGACTCTACTCAAGCACACGTGAAACATTCTCCTGGATAGATCACATGTTAAGTCACAAATCTAATCAAGAAATGGGCAGAGGACTTGAATAGAAATTTCCCCAAAGAAGATATATAAATGGCCCAAACAGATACATAAAAGGGTGTTCAGTACTTCTAATCCTCTGGGAAATGCAAACCAAAGGCATGAGATATATCCTCATATCTGTTAGAATGGCTATTATCTAAATGCCAAGAGACACCAAGTGCCGTCAAGGATGTGAAGAAAAGGAAATTCTTATGCACTAGTGGTGAGGATGTAAATTGGTACAGCCACTATGGAAAACGGTATGGAGTTTCCTTAAAAAAAAATTAAAGATAGAAGGACCATATCTAGTAATGCCACTTCTGTGTATATGTCAAAGGAAATGAAATCTCTCAGAGATATCTGCATTCCCATGTTCATTGCATCATGTTCCCAATAGCCAAGGCATGGAAAAACCTAAATGTCTACTGATGGATGAATGGATACAGAAGATGTGGTATATGTACAATGGAATATTATTCAGCCATAGAAAGAAGAAAATTCTGCTGTTTGCAACAACATAGATGGGCCTTGAGAGCACAATGCTAAGTGAAATAAGACAGAGAAAGACAAATACTGTATGTTCTCCTTCACATGTGAAATCTAAAAAACTGAACTCACAGATACAAAGAAAGGAATGGTGGATGCCAGAGCCTAGTGGGTAGGGGAAAATGTGGAGATGTTGATCAAAGGGTAAAAACTTCCTGTTATTAGATGTGTAAGTTCCATAGGTTAATGTATAGCACAGTGACCATATATTATATATTTGAAAGTTGTTAAGAGTATAGATCTTACATGTTCTCACCACCTACAAAAATGATAATTATGTGAGGTGATGGATGTCTTATCTAACCTTTTCGTGGAGCTCATTTCTCGGTATATTTGTGTATCACATAATCACATTTTACACCTTAAAGTTACATTTGTTATATGTCATTTATATCTCAGTAAAGCTGGAAAAAAATAAAAAAACATTATATAAAAACAAAAGGCATTTTAATACAATTTATAATACATCAATATTGATTCTTTAGCTGTGGCAAATGTACAATACTAATGTAATAACAATAGGGGAAACTAGGTGTAGGGTATGTGTTAACTCTGTACTACCTTTGCAACTTTTCTGTAAATACAAAAGTATTCTAAATAAAAATTTTATTCAGATTAACAAAAGAAACTCTTTAAGATGACTGGACTCCATTTGAGTTATAGGTCCTTTCTTAGAAAAAAGGATTGGTGTCTGATACTCTTGCCTAAAAAAAACAGTTATTTTAGCTAGATACTCATATATAGAAATTTCTATAAATGTCGTTTCAATCGTGTTGAGTAAGATTGCTATTAGAATACAAGCCATTTGATATAAGTGCAATTAGCCATTTGGATATTAAAAGTGTGCCATTTCTTTAGTGTCTTGGCAGGTTACAATGGTACCATCTTTGCATATGGGCAAACAGGCAGTGGTAAGACATTCACCATCACGGGTGGAGCAGAACGCTACAGTGACAGAGGCATTATCCCAAGGACACTGTCGTACATTTTTGAGCAATTACAAAAGGTATGAAACTTTAACTTCATTTTCTGTTTGATATATTCAGCAGAAATTTACAGTGGGTAAAAAATTTATTGTGACATTTTATTATATTATATCTAAATGAGGAAGTATTATTGTGTAATAACTCTGGCCTTTATATTTAAGGAAAGTTTGGGATTTTGCTGAAGAAGTAGAAATTAAGGTGCTTCTCATTAAAGGGATGCTGTTTCAGCAAAGGCTGAAAGAGAGTTCTTCTGATACATCCATGGAGGTTAAAAGAACAGATAACACATTTTCCCAACTAACATCTTATATTCCCCATTAAGAAACTGGATGTCCTTTTACCAAGACATTTTTATTTCAGCTACTAAAGCACTGAGTAAGATGATATGATTGTACCTTTTTCACAATTGTGACAGAAGCCCAGAAGAGTTTACCAGAGTAAATATCCTATTGCAATTAATATTATTATGAAGAGTTCTTTGTATTATATGCATCATTTATGTGTGTCTCTAAGTGCCTATTGCCTTAATAGTATTGAATACGACATATAATACAATTAACAAGGCAGGTATCTTTATCCCACTTTTATAGTTGGGAAAACTGAGTCTAAATATCTTTCCCTGGGTCCTTATAAGTAGCCGGTCTGGTGGTCCATCCCAGGTCTGTGTGATGCCAAACCCTGTGCTTTTCACCACTACATACACTGCCTCTGTATCTCAGACTGGCTTTATTTTGTTGGTTGTATTTAAACAACAATGAGTTAAGGAACTTCTCTGAACTTGGATTTCAGTTTTCCCTTAACTTTTCTAGGTTTCAGTTTTTCCCTCTGTGAAAGTAAGAATTGAATTGTACTAGAGGATCTCCAGCATCCCTACTCACTCCTACACTTACTTGGTTGTATTAATTCTGTATAACAAATGTCCTAACTAGGTCAGTGTAACAGCTATTCCAAATTTTCTTGACTGTATGCTTTTTGCATTTTGAGTTGCAAAGATGAGAAGAAATCGCTGAGATCTGCATAATTCTAATTTCCATCCATAAAGTAGCAATTACCCATTAGTTCAGCTCATCTCTCACTAGCTCAAACATGCCAACACTGCATGCCAGAAAATGCAGAAGAGAAAGAGTTGAGTATAGTGTGTATGTTGGATTCAGATCCTGCCTTTTCATTTACTCATTTATTTCTGACATTAGCTGTTTTGTTTTGCTCCCAGATTTCACAGACTGGGAACATAATTTCTAATAGTTTTTGCTGCTGTGGCTCAATGTGGAACTATGTTGTCTTGGAAAGTTCATTGAAGTTGGTACAGACCAACCTTGTTCTGAGAAAATGTACTACTTACAGCATGTGGCCTTGAGGTGGTCACTTAATGTCTCAGGCTTATGGAGTTGCTTCTGAGGGTTGAACATACTCTATCTATAAAGATATTGTCCTGGCACATAGTACATGGTCAATGTATGAGCTCAGTTACTATAGCCATTAATATCTATATCCATATATATATATAGAGAGAGGGAGAGGGTGAGGGAGAGAGAGAGAGAGAGAGACAAATGATCCTGATTAATTTCAAAGACTCCTTTGAAACTTAGGACAAATGAAGCCAAGTTCCCTGATTAAGTTAAACAATAAATAAATCCTTTCCTAATGGAAAATATATTTGTCCCTTTTAAAATTTTGTCTGTGAATACCAAAATATAGTTCTAAAAGTCTAAATGTCTTCCAAGTACCTACCGTCTGCCCAGTTCATTGTTTTCATATCTGTTTGTCATTGACATTATTCTAAACCACATTTCAGTTTGAATTATCTTAAATCACTTCCTGGACTGGAGAGAGCCCCTTGGACCAATTTATAGTCAGGACAACTCTTTGTAAAAGGACAGATCTCCATGATGGGCACAACATATTCGTTCTAATCAAATTGAACTGCTGCAAAACTAGTAAGAGACAGCTTGAGGTTCATCATTAAGTTTGTCCACATTGTATAGCTGAGAAATGCAGACAGGTACGCAGATACCCCCAGTCGATTGCTTGAGAGGGCCACATGGAGTTCTCTAGAATTCTTAAAGGACATACTTGACTTATGCAAAGTAATTATTTCAAGATAAACCAAGAGCAAGTGCATACTGGCTCCTAAAATGCCTGTGAGTGTGATAGGAGTACATTTGCAGTAATTTTAAAGGAAGACACTTGATTCCATTTATTTTAGAAATCATAGCTCATTATTTTTGAGTACTGTGAGGTTCAGACTTGTTTTGGGGCAAGAGAAAAGGCTGTCTGCAGGGAACATGTGTGTTACATTACAGTCTGGCAATCCTAGACACTAAAAAAGGAATAATAAGGAAAGGTAGCTTGCCACATTACTCAGTGACTTTTAAGTGTGTATTCTAATAAAAGTCCAGAAAATGCAGAAACTGGAGGAGCCAAAGGCATTATCCCAATCATCTCAGGGGAATAGTCTTGCCATTTTCCTGACTTATGATTCCTCTACTTTCTGGAAGAAGAGAGTTTCTCCACTGCAGATGAACATACAAATTGGCTGTTGTTTTGCCTTTCTTTTACTTTCCTTTTTTTTTTTTTTAAATTTTTTTTTTTCAACGTTTTTTATTTATTTTGGGACAGAGAGAGACAGAGCATGAACGGGGGAGGGGCAGAGAGAGAGGGAGACACAGAATCGGAAACAGGCTCCAGGGTCCGAGCCATCAGCCCAGAGCCTGACGCGGGGCTCGAACTCACAGACCGCGAGATCGCGACCTGGCTGAAGTCGGACGCTCAACCGACTGCGCCACCCAGGCGCCCCAACTTTCCTTTTATATTCTTGCTGAATTCTCTATTTGGGGGGTTTTAGAAATAATGGTAAAAACGATAACATTAGCAATAATAATAACAGTAGCAACAGCAACAACTTATTGGTCCTTACTGCAGGGACACACATTTCTAGTCAGATTTTAAATACAGAACCCTATTTCTCTGTTACAACAGTTCTACAAGATAAGAGTTATCCACAATTTCATAATTAAACAGCTGACGATAGTGCAGGATCACTCAGTTATAAATGGCAGATCCCGTATTCAAACCCAGCTTTTTCTGATGCTAAGATGAGCTCAGAACTGTATGCTAAAATCTCAAACTATAACATATGGGATATTTCAGTTGTGTTCAGATAAGTTTAGAAGTATGTTGCTCTTAAACTTGCTGAGAGGTTGCTAAATGATCCCCCATGGCCTTCAACTTGCTCTGATAATCTTGCTCTGAGAATCTTCTAGAGAGGACAGCATATATGTTCATTGTGGAACACTTTTTTCACAAGTATTTCATAGGATACTTGAGGGAAAACTGGATTAGACTAAAGACCACACAGAATCTGTCTAGAATATATGATCTCTGATACCTGTGCCATAACCCAAAGAATGATGTTGAATGATGCCTTTGCTAAACTAGGACACTAATCAGCAGGGTGTTTGTTAGGATAAACAGAGTCGCCTACATCAGCAGGACTTCAGCATTTGGTGGGGATAAATTTATTTAGTAGAGACTCAGTCCATGCTGTCACCTTCCTAGACCACCAAAACATGACATCTCAGGTGTAGCTTGAGAGTTTTGCTCTGGTCATGTGCTGCCTGAGAATTGCCTTAGTTTTTCAGGTGTTATTTTGTTCTTATGAAATATTGGTGTTTTTATTTGGAGAGTTTGAGCCACTTTAGAACCAGAGAATCATATTAATTTTAATCTGAAGAACGCATTAGGAATTCATTCTTCAGTTTCATCACTAATCAGTGTGGAAACTGAGGCCTGACACAGTAGGGTATTATAGTAAGTAGGACTAGGATTCCAGCCCTGGATATGCAGGCCTTTGTTCTCTCTTCCATCTCTGTGACCTGGTCGTCTCTCCCTTTAAATAGTATCTGTCAAATGGATTGTCTTGGATATGGGTGAGAATCAGTCAGGAAGGTCATCCTAAGGAAAATCTCTTTGTGAGTATTGACTCTGACAATCTGCTGACCTTCTTGCCATGAGACACAAATATATTCTGTTATGAGAAGTAGGACTCTACTTGCTGAAGTGCAAGCATCTGTATTTTGGGAGAAACAAGAAGAAAGTGCTATCAATTGATATTTGGTCTTGAAAACTGAAAAAAAAATTTCAGTTTTCTTGAGACCTGAAAAAATTCCATTTTATTCTATCTCAGAGGGAGTGGGTCCTTTTTATCTGCTAGCAGAACTGAGACAGGACCAGTTGCCTGGACTTTTATCCTAATTGCATTGATGCCTCTGTCATTGCATTTCAGTATTAACCCCCACAAAGTACCTCTCTCAGATGAATAGCTCAATATCCCTGATTGCCACGTGGGCCAGGAAGATTAACCCAAGAGAGAAGTTATAGGCAGTGAGCTGTGAATGTCTACTCTTACCGTTACCTGATTGATCTAAACTATTTCTGTCCCCTGGGATTCATTTTACATTATCTACTATTGTCTGTTATCTATGTCACCAGAAATTTTGAATATTGGAAAAATTTTTAAAAGAATTATGATGAAAGCTGGAAACTCTTTTGCTACTGAAGGTTTTAAACAGAAGTAATGATACTGTTTTCTTTTATGAATAGGCTATTCACAGAATGTAAGTTTATTTTTTCACAGTAACCTTTTTTTTTTTTTTGGAGGGGGTTCTGGAAAGTAAAAAATGGTGTGTTGTACATTTCTGCAACCAAGTTGGCTCATTTTAAGTGTATATTGACTCTTTATGTATAACGTGGAACCAATAAAAAAACAACAGACTAAAGTTGCTTGTAATCATGGGTGTTGGCTATTAAAAAAAAAAAAGCTTCATGCATATGGTTACTGGCAACTTGAAAGTGTCACGAACTGAAAATGGAAACCATGCAAAGTGAGGAGGGTAAAGAAGAGAAGCTGTGAGGAAACTATAGTGATAAATGTGTTCATCCTCCTCTGAGCTGAATTGTTATTTATAGCCATTAAATAACATCTTCCCCTTTTCCAATCAGGACAGCAGCACAATATATACAACGCACATTTCCTATTTGGAAATCTACAATGAATGTGGTTATGATCTGTTGGATCCAAGACATGAAGCCTCCAGTTTGGAAGATTTGCCGTGAGTAGCAGAACAACAAAGAATGGGGGAAATTACTTTCAGATGTTCCTTTCAATTGTTTTCTTTGAAACTTTGTATGTTTCTGGTCTCAATCATAATTAACAAATACTGGATAACAAAATCTTTTTTGTAATATAATGGATATTTTTTTTCAGTTATGACAAATAGACAGCAATGATGGGAACTAAAATTGCTTGAAACCCATTTCTTGGGAAAATCTCTTTTGGAGTTGGTACAAGAGAGTGCACTGAATGTTCTCGGACCCGGGGTAGAGTGGACTAGTGGGATATGCAGGTACTGCTTTACCTCTGCGGAGTCAGACCCTTTCCTCCTTCATTTGTGGCCTTTGTCTGAAGAGGGAGTTCAAATTAGGGCTCAAGCAGCAATGAGAGACTGAAAGAGAGAAAATAAAACTTTGTTTTCCCCATTGCTTCTCTATTGTAAGACTGACACTGAAAATCATTTGGTCAGATTGGCACTGATTGCTGCATGACTGAAATATAAACAGAGTCTTCAGAGCTTACCTACTGAGTAAGTTACCCTGCCAGCGTTTATTACTCACTGCTTGTTTGAATATCTGCCTGAATTACATATTAATTGATAATATTTCATATCCTTTTGTCCAGACATCTTCATATATCAGAAGTTGGTAGGGATGCCTGGGTGGTTCAGTTGGCTAAGCCTCCGACTTGTGATTTTGGCTCAGGTCATGATCTCATGGTTCATGAGATCAACCCCCGCATCAGGCTCTGTGCTGACAATGCAGAGCCTGCTTGGGATTCTCTGTCCCCCTCTCTCTGCCCCTCCCCTTCTCTCTCTGTCTCTCTCTCTCTCAAAAATAAATAAATGAATAATAAAAATAAATAAAATAAATTTAAAAAGTTGGTACAGCCAAGAAAATGTATTTTAATTTTCTTAATATTCTAAAGCAGTTTAAAAACACATATTAATCCTCTACCACAAAGATCAACAACCAATTGCTGGCTTGTTCTGGGTTGCAAAAGAAATAAGGAAATAATAAAGAAAATAAATTATACTCTTTACATCATCTTTGTATGTATTCTTCCTTTAATATTGACAGGGAGTTTTTATGTATCTCTTTTATGCCAATTGTATTCATTAGAGGGAGTTAGGAAAGGGGATTATTGTTGGTTTCTAAATATGTTAATTAAAGAATATAAGAAGAGAAAGGAAAGATCTGACTCCATGGAAGAAATTGGTCTTAAGGAAACTATTGGAATTAAGTTTACAGAGAGGTAAAATGTTCCTCAGAGGAATGTTAGAAACAGCAACGTTAAAAATATGAAGATGTAGTCAGAAAGGCCATGTGTTGAGGAGTCATGTGAGATAAAAGCAGAAAGGCTAACAGAAGCCAGCTTTTGAGGTACTTGAATGGTGGGCTTTTGCTGTGAGATTGATTATTACTCTAATAGGCTTTTAAATTAATTTTCTAGCCTCCAGTCTAATCTGTGTACCTCTAGGCTAAATCCGGATTGAAATTGCTTTTAACAAGTCATATCTACACTGAAGAACTTGAAACCTGCTTAGCAATATTCCAGAAATGAAAGTCTTGGATATTACAAACATGGAGGAAGAGAAAGAAGTTTGAGAGATATGCATAAAAAAAATAAATAGATGATAACTAGCTAGCTAGTTAGATAGAAATCAAATAAATTGATTATGCCTCTCACCTTGGATTTGATTGGATTTGAAACAAAGGTGAATTACAGCAGGTTGGTTCTCTGTATTTTACTGATTGAGAAGAGTAAACTCAGAGAGGTATGACTTTTCCAGGGTGTCAAAACTAATCTGTTAATTGTAGAGCAAGAATTAAAAACCACAAGGGCATCTGGGTGGCTCACTCAGTTGAGCATCCGACTTTGGCTCAAGTCATGATCTCACTGTTGGTAAGTTTGAGCCCTGTGTTGGGTTCTGTGCGGACAGCTTAGAGCCTGGAGCCTAGTTCAGATTCTCTCTCTCTCTCTCTCTCTCTCTCTCTCTCCCTCTCTCCCCCCCCCTCTGTCTCTCACACACACATACACCCACAAAATAAATAAACATTAAAAAAAATTGAAAACTACATACTCTCACTTTCATGCCAGAGTAGCAAAAATAGCTTCAGGATTTTACCATGGGGCCCAGAGAATTGGAGTCATTGACTAAAAAGGTGATTTCTGTTAGAAAACTTGATTGGTGATGGTATTGAGTTTCATATACATAACTTTGGTGGCTAAGAGTACCTTACTAGATGTTTACAATAACTTCCTCAGAGGTAGGAAGTATGCCTTACCTGAGTTGGTAGTCTCTCTACCACTAGGCCAAAGTAAGTTCTTAAGATTTAAAAAAATTATGTTAAATTGAAACTATAAAGTAGAATTTTTGAAGATGAAAATATAAAGGAACAACAGCATGAGCTCTGTGAATCAGAGTCTAAGGGACATAATTGGGTGCAACCTGACTATGAGAACTAGGAATGAGAAAAGTCGTTGACTTCTAAGAGAGGCAGTGTAATATATAGTCAAGAGCACTTGATTACAAGTCAGGACATTTGGGTTCTAGTCCCAACCCCTCAATCTTAGATACATTTTTTCACTTTTCTGGGTTTCTCATGGTCTATAAAATGTGGGCATTGGGTTATATAATATTTAACAGCCTTTTGGAGGTCAAAGATTGGCGACCTCACAGAATAGGATTTCTTTGGTGACTCTTTTCCCCTTCACAAAAAAATAAGAAGTGATGTAGATATCTTGTATTTTCCTCCTAGAAAGGAGCCTTCTGCCTCTTGAAAGCAAGGACAATGCTTTAATTCACTCTGTGTCTCTGTGTTTCCTGATATGCCTGGCATTTAGTGGTGGATCTCAAGGTCGATCAGATTGTCTCGGTAGATGTCACTAGCTTTCTACCTTAAACTACTGCTCTTCTTTGGTAGCTTCATCCTCTTGTTGGAGAATGAGTTCACTGACTCAAGTCAGAAGTGACCTCAATTACAAAACAGATGTTTTCAGTGAACATACAAAAGTCCCCCATACAAAAGTGGACAGAAAGATGTTCTTCTTACATTTTGGAATATAATTACATGAAAACAAATCCATTAAAATAAAAATGAAAAGATTCTCATTATGAAAGAAGACTCCCATATCCCAGGAGTATAGTTTATTTACTTCAAATATATTCAGTACAATTGAATTCCAAAACAATTCAAGAACAGCATAGTCTTTTGGTGTGGGGATGATGGGATTTGACTGGTATTGAGTCTGCTGGTTTTCTGGGGATTTTAGAGAGTTTGCCTTTTACTAAGATTATCAAGTAATTCTTTATAATAGAATGTGACTTTTGCTGTACCTGGATTAGATTAAGAGTATGTACTGTTAATCTGGTTTCATACACTCTTGAACTGGGACGAGCTCTAACCCCACAATATTATCCATCTGATTGACTGGTTCATTGTTGTGAGCTGGAATGTCCCAAATACTCTGACTGTGATCCAAAAATAATAGGCAAACTGTCTGTTGACTTTGGTTCTCTCTTGTGGTCATCCATTTGAGGGACAATGGCAAGATACACATTGTAGCCCTTTGACATTCTTATACGTGGCATAACCATGTCTAATCAAATTCAAGGTCAATTTGATGTTGCACAACAATAGCCATCAGTAACAGGTTTCTTACTACTGAGCAACACAGCTTCCTCCAAATCACCTGCTGGACGTTCTTCTCATGGGGCACTCTGTCTTTTCTGATCCTTGTTTTTTACACTCTAATGAGTTCCAACTCTGCTGTTACTGAAGCATTTGCCTATAGACTGCCTGTGGACTTTGTATATATAATGTCAGGGGATTGGACTAAAGTCAATTTCTTCTTTCAAAAGTTGCTGTAGTCATTTGGCAAGGAGTTTTTAGATACAACATTAAAAGCATGATCTGTGAAAGAAGAAATAGATGCGTTGAGATTCATTAAAATTAAAAACTTCTGCTCTCTGAAAGACACTGTCAAGAGAATAAAAAGACAACCCAGAGACTGAGAGCAAATATTTACCAAACACATATCTGATAAAGGACTTACATCTAAAATATACAAAGAGCTCTTAAAACTCAGCAACAAGAAAACTAACAAGCCAATGAAGAAATGAGAAAAAGCTCTGAACAGACAGCTTACCAAAGAAGCTAAGCATCTGAGAAGATGCTCCACATCATCTGTCATTTGGGAATTGCTAATTAAAACTACTATGTACCTACTAGAATGGCAAAAACCTAAAAAACTGGCAATACCAAATGCTGACAAGAATGTAGAGCAGCTGGAATGCTCATTCATTGCTGGAGGAAATGCAATATGCTACATTTTATTTATTTATTTATTTATTTATTTATTTATTTATTAAATTTATTTATTTATTTATTTATTTATTTATTTATTTATTTGAGAGAGAGCGTGTGCATGCATGCCCAAGTGAGGGAAGGGCAGAGGGAGAGGGAGAGAACCTCGAGCAGGCTTTACACTCCACTGAGCAGGCTCTACACTCCACGCAGAACTTGATGCAGGACTCAATCCCATGGCCCTGGGGTCACTATCTGAGCTGAAGTTAAGAGTCAGACAGACGCTCAACCAACTGACCCACCCAGGTGCCCTGGTATAGCTATTTTAAAAGATGACGTCAGCTTCTTAAAAAACAAACATAGTTCTTAGGATAGGATCCAGCAGTTATACTTCTGGGTATTTAACCAAATAAATTGAAAACTTATGTCAGTACAGAAACCTGCCCATGAATGGATATATCAGCCTTATTCATAATTGCCAAGAGCTGGAAGCAACCAAGATGTCCTACATTAGGCAAATAGAAGAACAAACTGTGATACATCCATGCAGTGGAACATTATTTGGCAATAAAAAGAAAAGCGCTATTAAGCCACAGAAGACACACAAAGTCTATATACTGTATGATTCCAAGTATTTGACATTGTGGAAAATGAAGGACTATAGATACAGTAGGAAGAGCACTAGTTGCTGGTGGTTGGGATGGGGAAAGATACAGGGATGAATAGGTGAAGCACAGGGGACTTTTTGGGCAGTGAAACTATTCTGATAGTATAATGGTGGGTCACTTGTCCAAACTCATAGAATATATACCACCTAGAGTGAACCCTAATAGAAGCTATGGGCCTTTAGTTAACAAAACAACAGTAGCAAAAAGGAATGAACTATTCATACATTTAACAGCTTGGATGAATCTCCAGGGAATTATACCGAGTGAAAAAAGCTAATCCCAAAAGGTCATATGATGTATGATTTATTTATATAATATTTTTGAAATGACAAAATTATAGAACTAGATAACAGACGAGTGGTTGACAGGAGTTAGGGAGGGAAGTGGGGATGGTTATACAAGGCCAGTGAGAGATCCTTATGGTCATGGACTGTTCTGTTTCTCAACTGTGACTGTGGATACACAAAACTACTCATGTGATTAAATCCCATAGAATTAAACACACACACACAAACACACACACACACACACAACTGGGACATCTGAATAAGATCAGTGGATTCTATCAATGTCAGTGTCCTAGTAGTGATATTTTAATATAGTTTTACATGATGTTATCATTGGGAAAAACTGGGTAATGTGTACATTATTTCTTATAGCTGCATGCACATCTACAATGTTCACAAAACAAGTTTAATTAAAAAATAATTGTCTATATATTTGTGTGTGTATACATATATATATATACACATACATATATATGCATACACACACGTGTATTCAATGCATTCTGTATTTAGCAATTTAAATGAAAATAAAACATCTGTTTTTGAAAGTCTTTATGTCATATGCTATAAAGAGAATATAGTTAGAATCTAAGTATGTCTTATGGAGTAAAACAGTATAACTACTGGTCTTAACCATAGGGAAAATAGTCACCTTACTTAAGTGTAATTTTAGTATTCCTAAATAGGGATGCATAATGCATTTAAGTTTCCAAAGATGGTCATGGTTATTACTGTTAGCAAAAAGTCAGTAAACTCCAGCATCCAGTATTGCAATCTTGGCTTTGTTGTAAAATAATTTGTTGCCAAAGGAAAACAAATAGATGGATGTTAAATTTAATTCATCAAATTGCTATGCCCACTGGATATGAAACACTCTTAAGTGTTGCAGGAGTTACAAAAAAAGATGAATGCAGTGTCTGCCCTCATGGCTTACATTCTAGTCATGTGGAATCATTCATTTATTCAACAAACATTTATAGAGATCCATCTTGATTCCACATACTGTGCTAGGTAGGCACTGACTTTACTGACATAGTCTTTACTTTTCCTGGACCTCACAGCAGAGTGGGGAAAACTAGTATAAAATAGCATAAGGTAGAATATGAAAAACATCGTAAGAAAGGCACAAAGAATGCCTAGGGCTTAAAGGAGGAAGAAACAACATCAGGTCAAGTGATACGGAAGAGATTCCCAGAGAAGGTAGTACATGAGATAGTCGTTGAGGGAAGGTGTAAGACTTGGGGCAGTGGAGTGTGGCCTTCATGTGGAAACAAAGGTAGGGAAGAGCACTGAGCTTGTTCTGTGACAGTTAATAGACCTGTTTGACTGGACCCCAGGAAGGGAGTAGGTGAGAACATTGAGACAGAAAAGTAGGAATGCCAGGATTTGGCAGGAAGGTATAGCCCTCAGAGATTTTTATTCAAGGGTAGAGCAGCTTGGAACTGCCTTTTAGGAAGAAAAATCACTCAGTAGCATGTAAGGCTAGAATGAGATGGATGGGCGTCAGACCGCAGTGCATTGTGGGAAGTTATTAGGATCATCTTGGTGGCAGTGGGAGTAAAAAGGAGGGACAGAATTGGAATACATAATCCAGTGGCTTGAAATTTAACTATGTGTGAGAATATAACCATGTAGGAGAATCACCTAGATGTTGGTTAAAAAAGCAGATTGTTGGCCCCCACCTCCAGAAAATTCAAATATGTTTGAATAAGCAGCCCAGGTGATTCCAATGCAGGTGGTCTGTATTAATCCCTTCCCTCATCCACCTAGGAAAAGTTCTTTTTAGAGATACCAGAAAAAATCTCTCCATGAGGGAAATGGGCACCTGTTGTGTGCTGGTCCCTATCGTAGGGACTTTAAATGCAGTATCTCATTTGAGGAGGTAGGTATCATAATCTATGCTTTATGGATGACTAACCTGAGGTTCACTTAGATAGTGTGATATTTCCCTAAGATTCCACGTCTGCCAAGAGATGGACCAGGATATTTACCTCCGTCCATCAAACATCAGACCTGGGGGTTCTGGTGCTCTTGCCCAGGAGATCCATGTTATATCCTGGCATTCCATCTGAGCTCTGAGAAGACTGTGTTTCTGGGCTTCTTCAGGGCTCTGGAACCTCTTGTGTGAGCCACAACTTTGAGTCCTTCTCAGCTCTGTCTGTTTTGTGTCGGACACTCTGCAAGGCTCTGAGAGTACCTCAAAGGGGGCTAGTTTAGTAGAACAGACTCATAAAAAGATCATTTCAGACTTACGTAGTGAGTGATAAGATGCCCTGGGTTCTTTAAGGGCATGAGGGAGGATACTGATTTCCACCTGGGAGTTCAGAGAAGGCTGGAGAAAAACTCTGCCTCATTATGGTCTTCAACCTCAGCTAAGCCCTCAGCCTGCTAAGCAGTGTCTTCATACACCCAATGATTTTTCTCCCAGTCCCCACAATAGTTACATCAAATGTCTGTCTCTTTTGTCACACACTGTGTGCCCCAATCCTCTTCCACACCACTTGTATCCTCACCTCAGACAGACTATCGAAGCTGCCAAATAGGAATTACCCCAACTTGCTGCCTCCTACCCTGCTTCCCACTCACCTCCTTCCCTCTAGCTCCAGGAAACTGTCCTTTTGAAAGCCAATCTTTCCACTTATGCCTAGGACTCTCCTTGGATTGGCCACAAATCTACTTTATTTGGCCTACACATTTCATGTTTAAAATTTTTGAATTTAGTGCCTTTAGCTGAAGAATACATCCTTCAGTTCTTATTCCTACCTGTTGTATTATGTTTTTTTCATTTGTGTTATTTTTCTGGTTCCATTGAGCATTTGGACAGATTCTGGGCCTATAAGCATAGATCTCAAAGTTAAAACGAACTCCAGTGTTTTCTTCAGCTGATTCCATTACTGATACAGCTGGGAGGCAACTTCTTGAGAAGCAGCGGTGCTGTCCTCTGGGATGATCTGAGCAAGTGGCCAGTGACTAGTGATGGTCACTTATACTCTGTGTCCTTCATGGATTGGCCAGGAACTGTGTTTGTTAGAGAAACGGGGCATTGTCAGTGACCATAGCAGAGGGAATAGAGAGCCTTCCCAGCCTGAAAATGACACACTTCTACCCAAAGCCTGTCCTTCTAGCATAATCTCAAAAGGCAAGTTGACTTCCCCTACTGTGAATGGCTGGTTGAAAGAAATCATTCTTAACATCTGAAATGTCTTATATAGGAGGCTGTCTTTGTCAGCTCAGCTATGAGAACAATGTACCATAGACTAGGTGGCTTAAACAGCAGACACTTATTTCTTACAGTTCTAGAGACTGGGAAGTCCCATATGAAGGAACTGGCAGATTTGGTTCCTGGTGAGAACTGTCTTCCTGGGTAATAGATAGCTTTCTTCTTGTTATGTCCTTACATGGTGGAGAGAGAGAGAGAGAGAGAGAGAGAGAGAGAGAGAGAGCGCACGCATATGCTCTAGTCTCTTTCTCTTCTTATAAGGGCACTGATCCCATCATGGGAACCCCATCCTCATGACCTTATCTAAACCTCATTTGGTGTAGTCTGATAGTTTTAAATTTTGAGTATAAAAGCAAAACCATAGGATTACCTAAAAAAGTGTTGAATAATTTTGGCTTGCTTGGTCACTCTGTTCTTTCTATCACTCTGAAGAGCACACGGGGTTTGGAAACACAACTGACTATTACAGCTCAACTAATAGAGAAAAAGTAATTAAAATTATTTGAGAGTGTCAATATCATATATACCGAGCATTTACTAGATGCCAGAAATCTCAGTGAGCTCTTTGAGGCATTATAAGGAATTTAAACTGTATGCTTATCCTCAACTTAACATTTTGTTGGAAAATGCAGCATGCACATGAAACACCTCAGGAAACTTTTACAAAATACAGCTGCTGTCAACTGTCCAGTTAATAATGTGTGTACATGCAAAAAAAGCATACAAGTCATTTAGAGTTACAGTAGTCTTAGGAATAGAGCCGCGTCAACCAATAATCCCCTGTCATAGCCCACTTCCTCAGTGATATCCTAATTTTATTGGCATAAGCCAGGACCAAAGTTCTGACTGCGCTAAGATCTGGCCGTGCTGCTGGTAGGAGTAGTGCTGAGTCAGCCTAGAGGGAGGACACATGGGGAAGAACCTTTTGAATGAAATCTAGGTGAGGGAGGGGAAGAGGTTCCATTAGAAAGCTAGAGGGGTCATCTGGACCAGATGATAAGTGTCGCAGGTAGTGTATTAATCTCCCAGCTCTGAAACTTCTATAGCAGTTAGCCTACATATTATAATTATTTTTTAATATAATTTATTGTCAAATTAACTAACATACAGCGTATACAGTGTGCTTTTGGCTTCGAGAGTAGATTCTCATGATTCATCGCTTACATACAACACCCAGTGCTCATCGCAACAAGTGCCCTCCTCAATACCCATCACCTATTTTCCCCTCTCCCTCCCAGCCCATCAACCCTCAGTTTGCTGTCTGTATTTAAGAGTCTTTTGTGGTTTGCCTCCCTCCCTCTCTGTTTGAAACTATTTTTTCTCCTTCCCCCATAGTCCTCTGTTAAGTTTCTCAAATTACATGTAGGAGTAAAAACATATGATATCTGTCTTTCTCTGACTGACTTATTTCATTTAGCATAATACTCTTCAGTTCCATCCAGGTTGTTGCAAATGGCAGGATTTCATTCTTTCTCATTGCCAAGTAGTATTCCATTGTATATGTAAACCACATCTTCTTTATCCATTCATTGCTTGATGGGCATTACAGCTCTTTCCATAATTTGGCTATTGTTGCTCTGGAAAACAGTGTGAAGTTTCCTCAAAAATTAAAAATAGAATTACCCTATGACCCGACAATGGTACTACTAGGAATTTATCCAAAGCCTATGTATTGTTTGGCTAACTATAATTGACCTTGTGTCTTCTGATTGAGTTCTGGGACAGTTGAAGACATTTTTCAAAGTGAAAGTTACTGTGAACCAGAGATCAGACTGATGCTACTCAGGCTGGCTGATCACCTATTATCTTTGAGTACATATCTGACTTGATCTAAGAAGGAAGCCCTAGGAATAACCCAGTTACAATAGCAAAAGAAGGTAAAACACTCAGGAAATGTTCAGGGTCTTTGTGAAGATAATGCATTTTTTGGTGAGAAATGAAAGAAGTTTGAAGATAAATGGAGAGCTGTTAATCTGGTTCTGAAGGAGAAGTGTGAATACCTTGAAGAGGTCAGTTCTTTCCATAGGTAGAGGTTCAGTGAAATTGAGAGCAAAATCTTAAAGACTTTAAAAAACAGGAAGGAGTCCAGAGTTTATCTGAAAGGATAAACTCCCAAGAAGAGCAAATAAATGCCTGAAACATAGAGAAATAAAAGAGGACTAGTGATGCCATGTATTCAAATTAGGTAAAACTCTAATAATGAGATCGTGTTGTACCACTTTGGAATTAGATAAAGACGTGAGAACAGATAAACCAGAATCAGATCCTGTACCATGCCACTATTTAATGTAGACAAAAGGAAGTTATTCAGTCACTGGTATTGAACATTTTTGTTAGTAAACTAACAACTGCTTATGACAACAGACCAATTTACAGTGGCTTAACCAAATTGTCTGTCTGCCTCCACCCTGCCCCAACCCTGCACACACATGTAAGGGTTCTCAAGTTTGGAGCCACAGCTGCTGGGGAAGCTCCAGGATGCACTAGGTCTTCCTTTTATCATTCAGCTGAGCCGTTCTCAGCAGTAACTCTAGTCCTGCTGCAGAATGACTACCGTGCCTTCAGCATCACATCCACGTTTCTGGAAGAAAAAAATAAGGAAAAGGGCATGTGTTAGTTGAGGCTGCCCCTTTAAGAGTCTTTCCCAGAAGCTCTATCCTTTGACTTCATCTTTACTAGTCACTGACCAGAATTATGTTACATGGCCAGTTGTAGTTGCAAGGGAGTCTGGGAAAGTCTAGTATTTTAAAATAATTCCCTGAACACAAATCAGAGCTTAATATTTACACAGAAGGGGAGGACAGATCCCATATAGTCAGCCTGCAATGTGAATCGCAATTAGTTACCTGGAGGAAAAAAAAAAATTCATGTGGATCCCTTATTTCTTTCTCTGCACCTGCATCCTAAAAAATAGAGGAAAATATATTATTAATATTAAAGGGTATAATATGCGTGCACTTATACCACAAATCTGCAACATATGCATAAGAAAATAGCTTTAAAGAAATACATCAATGTATTATCATTATCCTTGTGATGGGACTCTGTTTTTGTCTTTTAAAACTCTACTTTTTAGAATTTTTAAACATTTTTACAGAAGCATGTATGACTCTTATAGTTGGAAAAATAATGAACTTTATGTTAAAATGAAAATAAATAATGATAAATAAACTCAGAACTGGTCAAATGCAATAGCATAATCTGAGAGGTGTATAAATCTGTTTACCTGACAGAGGAAGTGCTATGGTTTTCCAAAATTAGAAATCCATGGCCTCTAAATCTATTTACTCCTATAATTTACCCAAATGTGGACAACTTGACCACATAATTTTGATGATACAACCATGCAATCTGAATGAGAAAGCAAGTATTAGTGAAAATGAGAGGAGAAATATCTTCTTTGGAAACAAAAAAAAGTTGGTAGCTCTGAAAAAGACACATTTTTTCGTGTGTGGCTCTACAGTAACTATATGGAATTAGGTCAAAGAAGACATTTATTAAATGATGAGTTATTTGAGTCTGGAGCACCAGAAGGAACATGATATATATGGCTGAATATAATTGGAAATTAGCAAAGGGTACTGGTGTAAGAAGGAGAATAGCAAGCATAGTATTTGACGCGTAAAATATTATCTTTTGTACAGTTGTGCAAATGATGATTGCCTATAAGCAATAAAGCACAGTAAGCCCTGGTTATGTACATTAGATTTGGGGGCCATTGGTTTATTGGTGGTTGCACAGTGATATTGTTTGGGGGTGAGGAGAGTTTGGTTAGTTTAATAAAATACAGAAAAGTGACCTTATCAAGTTCTAAACATTTATCATATTTGGATACAATTTTGTAAAAAAAAATAGAAATGAAAGAACGTTTCATGTATATACTAAATCTTAGTGAAATAGTTAAATGACAGTAACCAATAAATAAATGAATATAACCATCTGTGAGCAGAGTGTTGGTTCTCCCACACAGTAATTGTAGCTGGCACGATTCTGCCTTTGCCTATCATGGGTAATTCTCATTTTGGTCTTCCTTCTCCACAGCAGTGGCCAATAGCTTCCAGTTCTCTGTCTCGAGTTCTTTTGATGATATTTGTTTTCATAGCATTTGAAAGCACGAGCACAGTGTTAGATTACATTAGATGACTTAATCCTTGCTCATTTTCAGACAGGGAATGAATCATGTACAGGTGTTGGCATCTCAGAAATGGCAGACCTGTGGAAGTAGAATAACATTAGGGTGTTGGTTAGGTTCTTTGGGAAATCAAATGGATAGGAGTTCAAATCTAATAATGTTACAATTTAACAACATGGGTAAATTATAAACAGTAATAATAGGATTTAGGAGAGGATATGTACCAGCTGAAATAAAAGACATTGATATGGATAGCAAGCATTCATCACAACATTAACTCACAATACTTTGCAGCTTTGAATTTGGACTTGTTCTTTTGCTGATAAAGCATTTCATTTGTTAGTATACCACGTGTCTCTTTTAAAAAGTTAAAACCAAGTTTTTTTTCTTAAAGACTTAATTTTTAAAAGCAGTTTCAAGTTTACAACAAAATTGAGAAGAAGGCACAGAAAATTTCCATACACCTCTGCCTTTACAAATGCATAGCCTTCCCCACCACTCACCAGCATGATATATTTGTTACAAAAAATGAGCTTAAATGGACACATCAAAGTCACCCAAAGTCCATAGTTTACCTTAGGTTCCACTCTTGGTATTGTATGTTCTGAGAGTTTGGACAAATGTATAATGGCATATATCCATTATGATAATAACATACAGAGCATTGTCACTGCGCTAAAAATCCTCTGTGCTCTGACTAGTTATCCCTCCCCTGCTACCTCTTATCCTTGGCAACCAATGACCTTTTTACTGTCTCCATAGTTTTGCCTTTGCCAAAATGTCATATAGTTGGAATCATACGGAATGTAGCCTTTTCTTACTGATTCCTTTCACTTAGTAATATGTATTTAAGGTGCCTCCATGTGTTTTCATGACATGATGGCTCATTTCTTTTCAGTGCTTAATTATATTCCATTGTCTGGATGTACCAAAATTGATTTATCCCTTCATCTACTAAAGGACATTTTGGTGGCTTCCAAGTTTTGACAGTTATGAATAAAGCTGCTACAAACATCCATGTGCAGGTTTTTGTGTGAACATAAGTTTTCATCCCTTTGGAGTAAATACCAAGGAACATGATTGCTGGATTGGTGGTCATGATGCATATGGTAAGAGCATGTTTAATTTTATAAGAAATAGCCAAACTGTCTTCCAAAGTGGCTGTACCATTCTGTATCCCCACTAGCAGTGAATGAGATCACCGCACATTACTGATAAGGGCTAGCATTTGATGTTATTAATGTTCTAGATTTGGGCCATTCTGTTAGGTATGTAGTGGTATCTCGTTTTAATCTGTGTTTCTTTGATGAAAAAGATGTGGATCATGATTTCATATGCCTTATTTTCCATCTGTATATCTTGTTGGAGAAGGCATCTGTTAAGGTCTTTGGCCCATTTTTGAATTAGATTTTCTGCTTGCTTATTGCTGAGTTTTCAAAGTACTTTGCATATTTTGGATAACAGTTCTTTTTCAGACATTATCTTTTGTAGTGTAGAAGTTTTTAATTTTAATGAAGTCCAACTTATCAATTATTTCTTTCATGAATCATGCCTTTGGTGTTGCATATAAAAAAAAAAATCACCATACCGAAGGTCATATAGGTTTTCTCCTATGTTATTTTCTAGGAGTTTTATAGTTTTGTATATTACATTTAAGTACACGAACCATTTGGAGTTTACTTTTGTGAAGGGTGTAAAGTCTGTGTCTAGTTTCGTTTTTGTTTTCTTGGATGTGGATGTCCAATTGTTGCAGCACCATTTGTTAAAGAGACTATTTTTGCTCCATGGTATTGTCTTTCCTCCTTTGCCAAACATCAACTTACTATATCCATGTGGGTCTATTTCTGGGCTCTCTATTTTGTTCCATTTATCTGTTTGTGTTTGCTTTTACCAATATCACACTGTCCTGATTACTGTAGCTTTATAGTAAATCTTGAAGTCAGGTAATATTGGTCATCCAACTTTGTTTTCCTTCAATATTATTTTTGCTATCTGGGGTCCTTTGTGTCTCCATATAAACTGTAGAATTACCTTTTTGATATCCACAAACAACTAGGATTTTATTGGGATTGCACTGAATCTATAGAAAATTTGGGAAGAACTGACATCTGGACAATATTGAGTCTTCCTATCCATGAACATGGAATACCTCTTCTTTTATTTAGTTCTTTGGTTTCTTTCATCAAAGTTTTGTAGTTTTCCTCATATAGATCTTGAGTGCATTATTTTAGATTTGTACTTAAGTATTTTTTTAGATGCTAAATGTAAATGGTATTGTATTTTCAATTTCAAATTCTCTTTATTCATTTCTGGTGTATAATAAAGCAACTGACTTTTGTATATTAACCTTATTAGTCTAGGAGTTGTTTTGTCAATTCTTTCACTATTCTACATAGATGATCATGTCATCTGTGAACAGAAATAGCTTTAGGTCTTTCTTCCCAATCTGTTTACCTTTATTCCCTTTTCTTGCATTATTGCATTCACAAGGATTTCCAGTACAATATTGAAAAGCAGTGGTAAGAGGGACACCTTTGCCTTGTATCTGATCTTAGTGGAAATGCCTTGACTTTCTCACCATTAATTACGATGTTAGCTGTAGGTTTGGGGGAGTAGTCTCTATTAAGTTGAGACGGTTCCCCTCTATTACTTGTTTATTGAGAGTTTTTATAGCAAATAGGTGTTGGATTTTGTCACTTTTTCTGTCCTATTGATATGATCATGTGTTTTTTTGTTTTTAGCCTTTATATAATGGATTACATGAATTGACTTTTGAATGTTGAACTGACCATACATACTTGGGATATATGCCACTTGGTTGTGGCATATAATTCTTTTTACACTTTGTTGGATTTGATTTGCTAAAATTTTGTTGAGGATTTTTGCATCTGTTTATGAGACTATATTAGTCTATAGTTTTCTTGCAATGTTTTTGTATATTTATGTTGTTAGGTAATGCTGACCTCATAAAATGAGTTAGGAAATATTTCTTCTACTTCTGTCCTCTGAAAGAGATTGTAGAAAATTGGTATAATTTCTTCCTTAAATATTTGCTAGAGAACCTGGTATTTTTAGTAGGTAGAATTAAAATAACTTAATTTCTAAAATGTCATGTGATTGGCTATATTCTTCATTATCAGTAAAAAAAAATAATGTTAGATAAAACTATAAAGAAAAGATCTATTTTTCAAGCTCCTAGAAAAAATTTTCAAAATGTCTTAATAATGATTAAATATAAGAAATATCAATTACTTTTAGCCCATTCTGCCTAGGTTAAGACCTATGCAAAAATGAATTGAATGTTTCTGAAACTTTCTCCAGAGATATGTTTCAACTATTTTATGTAGCAACTATTTTATAACAGATGAAATCTTCTGGATTTATAATCAATCAATTTAAAATTGTTTAAATGCAGGAAGGACCACTCCCCTTACATATGTTTCCTAAAAATGTGCATCTTCTGTTTTTCTCAAATCTTTGCCATAAAGAGCTTCTGAGAATGTGTATTGGGGTGGGGGGAAAAAGGGAGGTTGAAAACCATTGAACTAGAGAGTAGTCTCTTCATTAAAATGAACAGTATAACTATGTTTACAACATGTGAAACATATCCATTTATTTAGAAGACCCTGACTGGATCCCCTTCCATTTTCATGAGGCCTGCCTGCTATCGATGTTTCTGTAAGTTAAGGTCACTAACTAGACAGGGCTGCTTCTTTTCGGGATAGCATCTTCATGTGAATTATTAAAAGGCACCCTGCCGTCTGTTGGAAAATTGTTATAATATGCTAATTTTGTTAGAAGATGCTTCATTGCCCTCTGACAGACATTTTTCATGATAAATACATAGACTCATGATGTGAATTGCACCCTCTTGAACACGGTACCATTGTACAGTGAATGGCCTGCACAGTCACATGGTGGATTTGCAAGTAGGAAAACATAGAAATCACCATGGCAACACTTGTTTGCAAAGTGAAAATGAGAAGCCAGATTCATTGCAGTAACTCCTGGAAAGTTCCTGTTCAGCAAGTTGGTGGTATTGGAATGTTGTGGAGGTAGGGTGTGGAGAGGGGACGGTTCTTTCATTGATGGCTCCCATTATTGAGAACAAGAGCTTGGCTATTGCTCTTCCTCTGTCTTCCAGCCAGTTAGAAAAAGCCTACAAATTCCAACTACTTAGCCAAATGGAAAAGATTCTCTGTTTACAGAGAAAACACAAAGCCTGCTTCTTCCCCATCATTAAGCAGGCCGAGTATACTTAGCAGAACTTTTCCACTTAGGTGTCCAAGTTAAGGCTATCAGTGACTTTTTGCTTGAAATCTAAACATTTTAGAAACATTTTGTAGGGAAAACTATTCACAGGCCCTTTCAAAAAGAATCAAATAAATAGTTTGGGGGGTTTCCATCTTGGAATTAGGATGTTTATTTAAGAAACTCTAATAAAGCCCTCTTTCAGGCCCATGAAAACTATAGTCAGAATTGAGTGGCAGACTAAGGATTCAGGGAATAGCTATTGATTTGTGAGAGAGAGAAAGAAAAGGCCGAGGAAGGAAGCAACTTGATGAGAAACTTTTGCTAATGGTTCTTATTTCCTCCAGCTTTGAAAATGCATTCTACTAGCAGCAAAGTCTAAAACATTCTCACTCCCTGATTAGTCCACCTAGGCAGGAGTAAGTTCCCAGGGCATGGCTCAGGCTGGGCTTCTGTGAGCAAAGGCATGAGAGTGGGTGGGGCTGAGTGGACTCGTTGCCTGTCAGACTGAGTGCAAAAGGGATTTTCAGTGAGGGCAGGCAGGGCTATGAAGGAAAATACAAAGCCTCATGCCCGAGGGATTGGGCAGAAACCGGGAAAGAATCTGAGGAGAAGAACTGGCAAAGGAGATCCTGACTGGAGAGAGCAAGTTGCACCGCAGAAGATTCCAGAAGGATGCCAGAGATAGAGCCTTTTATAGGGTGGCCACAGATGAGCCCTAAGTCGAGAGAGAACCATGAAAGAAGCCAAACTAAATTGGACACCAACCTGCTATTTTATTTACTGTTCAAAATCTCCATGGGCAAGAAATCAGAGAGTTGTGAGGAAAACATAATATCAGAAAAGCATGAGAGAGATGCATAGTGATGGGTCACAAAAGACAGCTGACAGTTCTGTACAGAAAAACCGGGGGCACATGCAAATTGCCATTTTGATCAAAGTGACAAAGCCGGCCAAGCACCTGGAAGTAAATATGGAAGTGTGATAATTGTGAAGTAGCCACGCTGGAGATCAAAGGCTCTGAATGATTTAGAAGAAAAAAGTAGCTTAGCCAAATGCCTCTGATGACATTTCACAAGCACTTCCTGTCTTATGCTTCTATTCTGTGTAAATACAGTCCCAAATCAGTGACCCATTTAGGCTGTCTAACAAATGAACACTTTCAGAATTCCAACCTTGCTTGTTTTCTGCATTTCTTATTCCAGTGAAGTAATGGTGAGAGATGTATGTATGTTGAGTCCCTACCAGCACTTGGGTTTTTTGATTTGGCAATGTTGTAAGGCCTATGGGATGGGAGTTTAGGTAGATAATACTCCCCAGTTAAGTTATTGTTGTGGCTGATGAGTGCTTAGCTTACCCATCAGCAGCATGGGAGGTCAGGGAGGTGGGCAAGAAACTTCCCGTGAAAAGACTAGCTTTTTAAAATTCACAGTGACCTTGCCTATTAGTAGATGTAGCGCAAGAGGAACTTCAGCTGCAACCAGTGAAATGAGTAACTTTCCCCTTTGGGCACCTGGTGGAACTGGGTGGGAAGTAGAGATAAAGAAACCAGAAATCTCCACCCCACATATCTACCTTGTAGGATTATTCAAGATGAAGTCAATGGCTTTCCGCCTTGACCACACACTAGAATCACCTGGAGCTTTTACGAACTCCGATACCTGGACCGGGCCCCCAGCACACTGAAATCAAAACCTTTTAGGATGGGACCTGGCACCAGCATTTGCTGTTTTCTTTTAGTTCTACAGGTTGTTCCTATGTGTGGTCAGGGTAAGAACAACTGGGTTAAGTGAAACAATGTGGGCATGCTTTTGGTGCCCAGTGAGTGTGAGCGTCCTCCTCTTTGAATAAGTTCCTGCTCTTCGTCCCTCTCCCTTTTCTGCACGTGCACGAGGTCGTGCTGTATCTGGCTTGGCCCTGCAGTGTGTATCACAGATGACTGTGCCTCAGAGTTGGGGGATTTGTTTTTATCTTCATGTTGACAAAGAACTCTTCGATTTTCACTTTTAATGTACCATCTCGTCACTTGTTTCGCGTTTTTATCTTCCTTCCAATGTTACTTAATTTCTTGCACCCTGAGGCCCCAGAATCTTTGGCTTCAGGAAGAATTCTGACTTCTGTGTCCCTAGTGATTGACTTAGCTAAATCTTCTCAAGCACCCTAGAAGATCAGGGTGGCTATGAAGTTTAAGGAATAAAGAGTGTTCCTAAAAAGAGATAGAATTCATCCATTTCACTTAAAAATGCCTTCATGTTTTCCAAGCATTTTTGAACTCTTAAGCATTTTTAATAAGCTCACTTATGAGTCTTGTTGAAAAAGAAATAAAATACACTTGTTTTCATTAAAGGAAAAGATCTTTTTCCATCTTAGTTGGTATTGTTGAAGGAGACAAAAAGGAGTCCAAAACTTGGCAACAGAGTACATTATTAGTGACATATTGGTCACAGATGTGCTGGTAGAGTTACATTTTCTTCCGGCAATTAGTATTTTAAGTACCCACAAATTACATATGAAAGCCCAGATAACCTCCTTCCCAAAAGGGAAGGATGAAAAATTATATTTGCAAAATCTTCATTTTTAAGGTATTCTAAATATGTTATTATAAATAGTCAAGTGACACATGTCCAAGTAAAAACACATCACCAGTAACGCTAGATGATGCCAGCCTTTACTTACTACCTTCAATTCCAAATGCCTTCAACGAGTGCAGATACGCAGAGATACTTTATGGCAATTCTTGTGAATTATAAGATTTTCTTTACCTAACAATTCTTGAAAAAAAAAATCAAGAAGGCAAAATTCAAGAGGCAGAAGGGAAATCTCTCTAGTAATTTTATTGCTTGAATCTCTAGGCCTTTGAAGCAGAGTATAAGGAGTTCACATTGCATTCAGTTGCAGAAAGTCCTAAAAGGACTCCAAGGAGAGTATTGATAAGCCAACTCTGGAAATAGGGTTAAGATTCACTTGGGGAGGAAATGGTGTTGGCATCCCATGAAGGCAGTTGTAATAGATGAACGTAATTCCAGACCTAAAGCTTTGACTGTAAGGATGTAATGGAATGAAAAGGTGTGTTGTTTAAAAAAAAAAAAAGGATCAAGAAACACATTTGATGGACATGAAAATAATGACAAACTAAAACTATTATAAGACTTCTTGAGAATTTTAAAACTCACCTTGTTAAGAAAACTAGACAAGGTAATAACTCCTGGAGAGATGACAGACACTTCAGTCTCCATCAGTCTCCATCGTGTTTAAATTGATGAGCTAACCAGTTTGAAACGTCATGTAAATTGAAAGTGATATAAAATTGAACAAAGGGGAAAAATTAGGAGAAGAATTAGTGCATTCCCTATGTAAGAAACTGAATTATGACATAGAAAAAATAATAGGGCCAACTTTACTGATATATAGGTAGAAGGTTATCTATTTGCATTTTTAATTTAGTAAAAATACGTATGATTTAGTGATCTGATGATTGCAAAGACAGATGGCTTTAAATCAGGAGCTTGTGATATACTTTTCAGCCCCCAAACTATTTAATAGCACTGTCAAGGGAATGTCAGTGTTTGATGCAGATCCAGTACTGCCTGGTGTCTTGCATATCGTTTGATTTTGTAAGTTCAAGACGTAGTACTATACAGCTTTTTAAAAATAAACCCATAAGAAGACTAAACGTTCTTTTGATTCTCAAAGTATCTTGTTTTTGTTGCCTCCCATTTCCCTAGGAAAGTGACAGTGTTTGAGGACCCTGACCAGAATATTCACCTGAAAAACCTGTCTCTCCATCAGGCAGCGACAGAGGAGGAAGCTCTGAATCTGCTTTTCTTAGGAGATACCAACAGAATGATTGCAGAGGTAATGGACTCTCCTCCGTGAGCTGCTTTTTCCATATTATGAGATACAATAGAATTTTAGGGGCAGTAATGACCTTAAAAATAATCTCATCCAAATCTCATGGTATAGGTTAAAAAAAAAAAAGACCAGATTCAAAAAAAGAAAAGAAAAGAGAGAAAGAAAACTTAGATTCAGAGAACTGAGGAGACTTTCCTAAGGTCATTCAGGTAGTTAATGGGCAGCAACTGAAATCTCGGCTTTTTTCACTTTTATGTTTTCAATCTGATGCAAATTAGTTTGCAGATAATCGATGAAAACTCATGAAATATTTTAATTATAGGAATTTTTGCATCATTTTTGAAATTTAAAAATACACAGTTCATTATTCCTAACCTCAGATCATCCATGTGTCGGTGTATTGTTTTCATATCCATGTATTTAGGGAATTGTTACTTATAAGGCATTTAGAACAATCCACTGGACATGAGAAGTGCTCTGTATTTACAGCTCTTGTTGGCAGTGTCACAAACACTGCTATGGTGTGTAGTGTAAGCCTCAGTGCAATATTTTGGATATATTCACACTAAAACTTATTTATTGTTAATCACACATTTGGCCCTGTACAAATGGGTGCCTGTATTTCACCTGGGACCCCTAGGCAGGAGCCAGGACTGACTATGCTTGGTCAGAGGCCCTGACCTTAACCAGTTACTGGCCGGAGACAGAGAGTCGCAAAGCTGTCATTCAGCGACGCTGCAGTAAAGCAATGGAGTGGCCGTAGTGGTGTGGGAACAGTTCCCCAAATGAACAGCTTGCTGCTATCACTGGCACTTCTGTTTTTGGTTTTGTTTTTAACTGAAGTATAAGTAACATCCAGTGTTATATTAGTTTCAGGTGTATAACACAGTGATTTGCCAAGTCTATACAATATTCAGGGCTTGCCTCAATAAGTATAGTCACCATTGTCACCAAGCAATGTTACCACAGTGCTATTCTCTATGCTGTACTTTTCATCTCTGTCACTTACTTATTTTATAACTCTAAGTTTATGCCTCTTAATCCCCTCTGTCTACATTGTCCATCCTCCATCTATGTCCTCTCTGGCAACCACCACTTTGTTGTCCGTATTTAAGAGTCTGGTTTTGTTTGTTTTGTGTTTTATTTTCCACATATAAGTGAGATCACATAGTATTTTTCTTTCTCTGTCTGACTTATTTCGCTTAGCATGATCCCCTCTAGGTCCATCCATGTTGTCGCAAGTGGCAAAATCTCATTCTTTTTAATGACTTGAGTGATATTCCATTGCTTGTGTATACCACGTCTTCTTCATCCATTCATCTTCTGGTGGACATTTGGGTTGCTTCCATATCTTGGCTGTTATAAATAATGCTGCAGGAAACATGTATCTTTTTGAATTAGTGTTTTCATGTTCTTTAGGGAAATACTCAGTAGTGGAATTACTGGATCATATGGTAATCCTGTTTAGAATTTTTCAAGGAACCTCCATATTGTTTTTCACAGTGGCTGCACCAATTTATGTTCCCACCAATAGTGCGTGAAGGTTCCCTTTTCCCCATATCCTTGCTAACACTTGTTATTTCTTGTCTTTTTAATACTAGCTATTCTGGCTAGTATGAGTTGATATCTCATTGTGATTTTGATTTCCATTTCCCTGGTGATTAGTGATGTTGAGCATTTTTTCATGTTTATTGGCCATCTGGATGTCTTATTTAAAAATATGTCTGTTCAGGTTGTCTGCTTATTTTTTAATCAGATTATTTGGGTTTTTTGGTGTTGACTTGTATAGGTTATTTATATATTTTAGATATTAATCTCTTACCAGATTTATCATTTACAAATATCTTCTTCAATTCACTAGATTGCCTTTTTGTTTTGTTGATGGTTTCTTTTGCTGTGCAAAAGCTTTTTTATTTTGGTGTAGTCCCAATAGTTTATTTTTGCTTTTGTTTCTCTGGCCTGAGAAGACATATCCATAAATATGTTGCTAAGGGCAATGTCCAAGAGATTACTGCCTGTGTTTTCTTTTAGGAGTTTTATGGTTTCAGGTCTCACATTTAGGTCTGTAATCCTTTTTGAGTTTATTTTTGTGTATGGTATAAGAAAGGTGTCCAGTTTTATCCTTTTGTGTGTACTGTCCAGTTTTCCCAGCACCATTTATTGAAGAAGAGACTGTCTTTTCCCCATTGCATAACCTTGGCACTTTCCTTTTTAAACCATGCTCCCAGAGTTCTGTGTTTTACCTTGTCTCTGATAACAGAGGTAAAGTAGGTGAAGATATTAAGCTGGTGGGGATAACTAGTCTGAGAAAATCCCTATCAAGTGACTTTTTTCTCTGCCCCATTTCTACTCTCCAGAATGTACCAACGCATGTTGCTGACATCTGTTATTGTTCTGGGCCCTTACTTCTGTTGTTTTTTACCAGTTCTGCGTGATTGCTTTTCAGTAGACTAACTTATATAAGTTGAACTTACGTATGACATGAAACACGGATTTGAGAACCCTGGAATTATTATTTCCAGTAAAAGAAAGTTTTATGTAGTTCTTAATTTCTGAATATCTTGTTTGGCTTTCCATTGTTCTGCATTTGTGTTTTGCTTCAACAGTAATTGCTCATGTGATCATCCATGATGTTCTTATTTGTCATGATAATTGAAGATTAAGAAATAAAGCAGATTAAGAATTAGGGAGTATAATGGCAGAAGATTCAGCATGCCCAACTAAAGATCCTTTTCTATACATAGTTTAATAAAGAGCAAACCTAGAGATGCAGGGTAGAGCTGAGTCCTGGCCACCAGTGGAATATGAAAGAGAGAAAAGTGGACTCATAAATGCTATTAGAAAACAAGTAGAGAAACCTGTCCCTGCCTCAATGCTAACCTTCCTCCAGAGGTGACTCATCCCTAGAGAAACCTAGGCCTTGCCCTCACAAATTATATTTCCTCGTCTTGAATGGGTCATGGAGGGCTCCTGACCATGGTTCTCTATGACCTCTATTAGCTTAAAAGCTTGGTCATTTGATATTTCAAAGTTATGTGTTAACTTTAGCTGGGTGCATACTTTCACACTATTGTTTTGTAAAGTTTTGAGTTTAAGCTTCTTTGTGCCAAAGTATCTGTCGTGTTCTACCACCTCACAGAATTCCAACCGTCTTTTCCTATTACTACTGAGCATCTAATAATAGTATCATAAATAGCTAAAACCTGATAAGTTTCAATCCTAATAATGCTGGTTGTACATTATTTTTTTGTTCATTTTTTTCTTTGTAAAGCCCAATTTCTTTTAAACCAAGTCTAACAGGTTTTTGGATGTTTCTCTGCTTGCTTTTGATTTTTTTCTTTGGTAGTAGCTACCATGTTATATTGAGAACCTGCTCAATAGACTTGGCATTGTTGCAGAGATTTTCTATGCACCTCTCTCTCTCTCGATATTATTTTTGATTCTTATTTTGTAAGTGGAAACTGAGGCTCAAAGAGTTGAACTACTTGCCCAAAGTCGCATAACTAGCAAGTGGCAGAGCCAGGGTTCAGCTGCGAGATGACTGATTCAGAAGCTTGTGCTCTTTCCATATATTACATTTCACGATTACAATAATCATGTGAATAACATGTCAAATTTTTCAAGGGAGGATATATTTCTGAGTTACTTAAGAAGTATAGCAAGTATTTAGCACTTCAGTTTATCTCTTGAATTCATTGAAAGCAAATAAATACATCAGAGTATAAATGAAGACTAATTATCAATCCCTGGAAATACTTTATTATTTAGAGCCTCTAATAAAGTATGTTTTAGATTACAGCCTAGCTGTCAGAATGTAATTTGTCAGCACAGAACGAGCTAACCAGGATAAAAAGAACATACTAATCGTTTTTTAAAAAATGAGGTCCCCAATTTCCCATTTACATAGAGCTGTCCAGAAGTTGCCATGGTAACCAGAAAACATTTGCAAAACAGTCTGAATATGTGGGACACAAAGTGGAGCTCTCTTCCTTTTAGTGTTTTCTACCCAGAGCCAGCATTCTGAGGAAAAGCAATTAAGAGTAGTTTCATCCTCTTCTTATTCATTCAGAAATCTTCAATAATTTCTGTGATCCTACTAATGCTTTGAATAAAACCTGATTATGTCCTTAGGGTAAGTTTTTTAAAACAGTTGAATTGCTGTGCCAAAGAGAATAAATTGTAAGAGCTCAACTGTGTGTGACCCAGGGTCAAAGCCCACCGGTAGCAAACATGACTTGATACTTCTCTGTCTTATCATTGAAATGTTTCTCTCAATTAATCAAATCTAATTGACCAAGACATTCTGCATTCGACTGTGAGGCCCTGCAGTGTCCTGTTGCTGGGACCCTTTGCTTAGACCCACCCATGGTCTAGAACACTCTGTGCCCAAGTGTGGCCTGAGGGTATCTTGCATTAGAATATCCTGTGATAGTAAAGAGACAGTTTCCTGGATCCCACTTCTGATCGATGGATTCAGAACTTCTGTGGTGGAGCCCAGGAATATGCATTTTAGCATTTCATTTTATTCCTTTTGGTTAGAACATGTACGAAATGGTATTTTAAAAAATTACATTTGTCTCTCTGTCTAGAGTAAGCCCTTTCAGGGCCAGGATCTTTCTGGATTTTCTTCATCTTTGGGTCCCTAGCACCTTGACCAGTGCCTGGCCCACAGTAAGCACCTGCAGAAATGCTTAATGAATGCAAAACCTACAAATCTAAATTTTTTAAATTAAATTAAGTTAAATTAAATAAATTAAATTAAATTAAATTAAATTAAATTAAATTAAATTAAATTAAATTTTGATTCCATTATAGTTACCACAGTGTTATATTAGTTTCAGGTGTACAATATAGTGATTCAACACCTCCATACATCACCCAGTGCTGATATGACAAGTGCACTCCTTAATCCCCATCACCTGTTTCATCCATCACCACACTCACCTCCCCTCTGGTAACCATCAAATTCTTCTCTATAGTTAAGTTTGTTTCTTGGTTTGTCTCTTTCTTTTTTTTTTCCCCCTTTGCTCATTTGTTTTGTTTCTTAAATTTCACATTTGAATGTGATCATATGGTATTTGTCTTTATCTGACTAACTTATTTCACTTAGCATAATACACTCTAAGTTCCATCCATGTCATTGCAGATGGCAAGATTTCATCCTCTTTTAGGGCTGAGTAATATTCCATTGTGTGTATATACCACATCTTCATCCATTCCTCAGTCAGTGGACATTTGAGATCTCACCATAGGTTTGACTATTGTAAATAATGCTGCAGTAAACATAGGGGTGCGTGTCTTATCCCTTTGAATTAGTGTTTTTGTATTTGGGGGTAAATACCCAGTAGTGCAATTACTGGTTGATATTGTAATTCTATTTTTAACTTTTTGAGGAACCCCTGTACTGTTTTCCACAGTGGCTGCACCAGTTTGCATTCCCACCAGCAGTGCGAGAGGGTTCCTCTTTCTCCACATCCTTGCCAATACCTGTTGTTTCTTGTGTTGTTGATTTTAACTATTCTGACAGGTGTAAGGTGGTATCTCATTGTGGTTTTTGATTTGTATTTCCCTGATGAGGAGTGATGTTGGGCATCTTTCATGTGTCTGTTGGCCAATCTGAATATCTTCTTTGGCGAAATGTCTGCTCCTGTCTTCTGACCATTTTTTAACTAGGTTATTTGTTTTTGCAGTGTTGAGTTGTATCAATTCTTTATATATTTTGGATACCAGTCTTTTACTGGATATATCATTTGCCATTTTAGCATTTTAAATGTGCTTTGGCTAAACATGAAGGCAGTTTGGTTTTTCATTAACATGCTGATTGAAACCCACTCACAGAGAAGTTTTTGAGCACATCCATATTCTGCACCCTGCACATATTCAGTACCACAAAATTTGAAAGTTCCGCTAATTTGGGAGGCAAAAAAATTGTTGTAATTTATTTACCATTTGCATTTCTGTTTTTGTTTATGTCTTCTAATTGTTTTTCTCTAGCAGTGTTAGGGTAGGTCTGGTTGATTTGTTGAATGCATGAGGGCTGGGACTTGGTCTTGTTCATATCTGTCATACCTAGAAACAAAGCCTGACATATAGTAGGTGCTCAGTAAATAATTATTGACTGAATGAACATTAAAGATAAAAATTTTTGTTTTTGTCATGCATTTAGCAAATATTTTAAAATTTTATAGATTTTCTTTTCATTGTACTTTCTTTCCTTTAATATAGCTAAGTCAATTTTTTATTTTATGGTTTCTGCTTTGGATGCCATGCTTAGAGATGCAATAGCTCACTGATAAATAATCCTACATATTAGAAAGTGTTTTGTTTTTTTGAATTGAAATTTGATGCCCAGTAGCATCTACTTCATTATTCACACATTCACATGGAAAGGGACGGTCATCATCAGGTTGGGGTGGATCTTATCGGAGATTTCTGGGGCATGGGAATTTTACCTGAATCTTGGAAAAGGCTATCCTGAATTAACAAAATCAGGGTTCATTTTGAATCCTCCCTCTAGAAATAGCTTCCATTGGTAAAAGCTCAATTTAAATATTCATTTTAAGGAATTGTAGTGCTGCTCAGAGTGAATCACTAGACTAACACAAGCCTCTTTTACAAGCCAGTTTGGAGAAGAGAATAGTGTCTTCTCCAAAGACACTGGGGTGTCTTCTACCAAAACTTCATAGTAATGTCTGTTATGGGTTAAATTGTGTCTTTCCCCCTCCTCATTCATAGGTTGAAGTCCTAACCCCTCAGTACCTCAGAATGTGACCTTCTTAAGAAGTAGAGTCTTTATAGAAGCCACCAAGTTAAAATGAGGTCAAAGTGAGCCCTAATCCCATATGACTGGTGTCCTTATAAAATGAGGAAATTTGGAGACAGATACATATACATAGAAATGCTATATGAACACAAAAATGTTCATCTATAAGCCAAGGAGAGAGGCTTGGAACAGATCCCTTCCTCACAGCCCTCAGAGGGAAGAACCAACACCTTCATTTTGGATTTCTAGCCTTAAGGACTGTGAGATGATAAATTTCTGGTATTTAAGCCCCCCGGTTTGTTATACTTTGTTATGGCAACCCTGGAAAACTGATCCAGTGTCCAGATAACCTAGAATATAATTTCTCATATGATTGATACCAGGTGTAGTTCTTGACCTTGACAAGTTCAAGAGGAATAATATGCTTTAGCTAGTAGATAGCACTGGTTATGAAACTGGTTGAAGGGGACCTTTGGTGAGAACAGAACACTTTGTGCTAACATTGGGAGAGTCCAGGGTCCTTTTGGTGGGTGGTGTGCTTTCTTCCCACCTGTCTTCCTTTCCTGAGTGAACCATCAGGTGAGTTCTTCCCGTCAGTGTTGATGGCCACTCTGTGGCTTCCTCACCATCACTATGCATTCCTGCCAGGCAGAGGTGAAGAGCACGAGCTTTGGAGATGATCTATTCTGCTTTTGGCTCCACCTTGAGAGGTGTATGTCCTTGGCCGAGTCACTGACCCAGTGTGAACCACACTTCTAACCTGTACGATGGGCATAATGATACCTACTTTCCAGGGTTATAGTAAGAACTAAGTTAAGTGACATTTGGAAATACCCTAAAATTTTTGGCTAGCAATTACTTATTTAAAGATAAGACTATTGTCCTATTCAACTCTGTTCTTTCAGCACCTGGCAACTAGTTGGCCAGTCAGTAATTAATCATTTGGTCACATTGCTGGGGAGAGGAAGATTTGGAGAGAAGACCTACAATCTCAAGCCCAGAATCAAAAATGGCCTTATGGTACACTGTGCCTGTTGGTGACTCCAGAGTACATCCCAGACATTTTGACATTTTATTTTACTAAAAAAAATTTTTAAATGTTTATTTTTGAGAGAGAGCGAGCGAGCACATGAGTGGAGGAGGGGCAGAGAGAGGGAGACACAGAATCCGAAGCAGGCTCCAGGCTCTGAGCTGTCAGCACAGAGCCCGTCGCAGGGCTCGAAAGCATGAGCTGTGAGATCATGACCTGAGTGGAAATCAGACATTTAACCAGATGAGCCACCCAGGCACCCCAACTTTGACATTTTAAAATTTGTGATACTCCATACCTTTTGGAAGAGGTTACTTTCCAAATAATCAGTCTGTCAACCTATTCGTTCTTTCTACCTGACTCTTTGCTTGAAATAAAAAACCTAGTAAGATTTATCTGAGTTGTGCTGATGTGTTTTTGTAATTTCTTAGACTTTGCACATTATCAAACTTATGGAGTGACGGTGTGGCCCTGTGGAAGTGCAAACACAGCTGGGAGACAGGGCATGAGTGGAGTTGGTAGGTTTATGCCAACTGTAGGAACAACTGTCATTGGACATGTGACCTAATAACATAAGGACAACACAGGAAGGACAGAGCAGCTTTACTATGTGACTGTGTTTGTTAACAACACTAAGCCTTGATCTTGTGTGGTGTGTGTGGGAAACCAGAAGATTTGGGTAGCAGTTAGTATTCCAGGATCCTATTCCAGAAGACGATTAGAACGACACTGAATAGGAGCGCCTGGGTGGCTCAGTCAGTTAAGTGTCTGACTCCTGATTTCAGCTCAGGTCATGATCCCAGGGTCGTGGGATCAAGCCCTGCATCAAGCTCCACACTGAGTGTGGAGCCTGCTTAGAATTCTTTCTCTCTCTCTCTCTCTCTCTCTCTGCCCCTCTCCCATGCTCGTGTACTCTCTTTCTCTCCCCCTCTCTTTCCCAAATAAAAAAAATTGTTTTAAAGAGAGATATATTAATTGTATGTAATTAACAAGTTTATTCCAAGATTTTTGAGCCTGGGAGGAACAAAATACACAGCACGCAAAATACATGTTGGCCCTGCTGTTATTACAATAAGAATAGTATCTTTTATTATTAGGTCTCAATAGGCAGCTAGAATACTTAGCAGATGTGTTGACAGTTCTAATCTCTTTTCTTAATCTACTGAAGGAAGGAAATTTCAATTTTGAGCACTTATATATGTCAGGCATTTCTCTCTCCTTATATTTTATATATGAGATATAGGAAGAATATATAACTTCTTAAAAATAGTGATTCTGTTATATCATGGTTTGCATTTTGCTCTCATCTAACCTGATTAGTGGTATTGCATGAACCATGAGTTTTGAGATCTAAAACATTTATTTATTAAAATAAATGAAGTGGCATAATACAGCCATTATTAGAAAGTTAAAATATACCTATTCTATATCTGTGGTTAGAGAAACACAATTTTTTTTTTGGCTGTAAAAATTTAGCTCCAGAGTTTCTATTGATCTTTCAAATTCTCATTTCTGATTAAGCATAGAGAAAGAAATTTTTACTCCAGTCCCTGTTACTGAAATGCTCTAACAACAGCAACAAAATATAAAAAACAGAGGGAAACAGAAGCCATCTTCAGTGAAACAAGGAAATAGCCATAACCTCAAACCATGAGAGAAACTGCCAAAGATTATGAAATTTGAGTTATGGGGAGGGAGGGTGCTGAGAGCCAACACATTCATCCTCCAGCCTCAGTTAGGATAGAGTTTCCCCTTAAAGAAAGGGTCACAATTCTCCAATGCAAATCCAGTGATCTTTTGGTTACAGCGATGAGGTCTAAGAACACAGGGAAGTATGGGGGAAGGGGTAGTATTAGATAGATACTCGTTCTACACTATGAAAGATGGATCCAAAGACGGAACCTGTAAGACAAGTCATTTTTATGGGCAGCGGTCTCAGCTCGTGGCAAGAAAGATGGTGTGTGGTGAGTGGAGTTCAGGGAGTTAGTGACTAAAATGTACCCTCCCAGGCCTGTTCGGGGGCGGGGGGGGGGGATGAGGAAAGTATGTATATGTTCTTTGAGCTAAGAACATAACAGATATAAAGTAAAAGTATTCAGGGCACAAACTGGATTTGAATGCTGCACGCCCCCCACCCCCCGCCCCAGACTGTTCTTTAGGAAAAAGACGGATATGTTCAGAGATAAAATTGTCAGAAAGAAAACAGCTGAAGACTTACCATATATATGGAGTAGGGCGACGGGGGGTCGGGGGGAGGGTGGCTAAGTAACCCATATTTGAATGCTGATTATATCAGGGGGCAGAGGAAGTGTTCTTCACAGTCTTAAATGTTGCCTCGATATAGTCTTTATTAAAAAAAAAATAGCTCCAAAATATAGAAGGGATTACAAGAGCAGAAGATGAAAATCAAGTTTGAGGACACCAGAGAAGAAATGGCAGAGAAAAAGAAAGCCATTGTAAAGATGAAAGTGCCATTGGAAGCAAAAAAGAAGGAGGAAGAAGGGGAGGAGGGAGATGAGGAGGGGGGAAAGAGGGAGACATGTGGCTGAAAAATAATGAAGGATGCAAAAAGTGAGGAGAGAAAGTGCTGGCTAGAGAGAGAGATCAGCAGCGCCAGGAAGCTGCTTCACTCTGTAGGCAAGTCTCAGCCAGTGGAGGCACTGGCAGGAGATGGGAGGGCTTGAGGAGGGGAGAAGCCAGAGCATCCCCCCCCCTTCCCAGTTGGGTGCCAGCTAAAAGGGGTCTGGGGAAGATGCTGCTTTTAGGACTCAGAGTCTCTGCTGTGGTATAGAAAACAAAAATAGAGAGAAGGGAGGAAATGGAACAGAGAAGAAAGAGGCCTAGGATTAGCCCCTGAGTAACAACATTTCTGCAAGAAACTGAGATAATAACTCAGATTGCTTTTGGCTTATCTAACAAGTCAGGAATACACAAGGGGGAAACTGGCAGGATGACAATTTTGGCTGTAGCTTTAAGCACAGAAGCTATTCTTACAGCATTTCTCGCTGATAGGTTTTTTTTTTTTTTTTTTCTGGCAAGCTAACTTTTGTATCCAATCCTTATAATGGTTCTAGCTAGGAGGGAGGAGACAGGGGTCTTACAAACCACCAAAAACCTTCAACAAGTACTTTTACCAGGTTGGGGTATGCCATTTGGAGTGTTGCCAGTTGTGACAGCAACTGAGATCTTCATGGCCATAGAACTGCAGAATCTTCAAAATACGGAAAAAAATATGATTGGACTATAAAGCAGAGAGAAATAATGTTTCTAATAGTAGTTTTCTGTGCTTTTAGAGTTCTTCCTTCAGCATCTCTATCGTAAATGACATTGTCCCTGAATTCCTGTCTGTTATTGATCTTGATGTCCGACCTGAAACGTTGCATTGAGAGTTATCACCATCAATCTGACGGGATAAACTTCTTTCATAAGAATAAAATTATACGAAAGTATATCTGAGTTCTGAGTTCGGTACTGATCTTGTCTGTACAGAGGATAGTGAAGGGTATTTTCAGCTTACCTATAATCTTGAGCTGTGTAATGTGTTCAGAATAGGTTTTCCCTAAAGACAAACCCTCTGAGCTGCTGTCAACTCATGAGATCATTAGACTTTTTTTTTAGCCCAGTTCTGTGTATGGTCACATGTGGAAATTGTTAAGCCAGGCTGAATTTTAAAAGGAAAAAAGAAAAAAAAAAGTTAAACTCAATGTAAAAGGTGAAAAATGTGCTAGATAACGGCAATAAGTTACTTGTTACCATTGAAGAATCAATTCTGTTATGATTCTTCTCACAGTCAAGTAAAAAAAAAAATGGAGGAGGCCGGGGCAACATTTGGGGTCATATAATTTCCATTGTTCAGAGAGCAAACCTTTACTTTGGTGATTATGTGATGATAGCTCGTTCAAGGATGATAAACAGAGATGATAGTTGGACATAACTGATTGAAGATGTGGGTAAAATTCCTTCTCAGTTTGCAAATGGGCCAATTTTAACATACTTAGCTTTTGATATAAATGCACTTGACTTTCATTTGTCAAATCCTGAAGAAGTGACCCACAGAGAGGCAATCTTCTGAATTCTGACATCCAGCAGAAAAAGAGCCATCCCTAATTCTGACATTTAGTTTTCCTAAAATTAAGTCACCCTAGTAGATCTTACAGGATGTGAAAATAAAAAAAAAAAAAAACACATCAAATTGATCACAGACTTGTTAGGAGAGATATATAATAAAATATAATAGGATATCAGAAAGGTGAATCATACTTGCTAGAAAATTCTTATTATATATTCTAGGTTGCTCCAAAGCTTGCTTTTGAATTTTACACAAAACTGATGTGCCTGATCTATTTTTCTCTTTTACAAAACTACCTTGACAATATGCTGGGCCTAGAAATCCTGCAACTAGAGAAAATGATTTTGACTACTTTTCTAAAAGCCACGTATCTTATAAAGAGAAAAATCAGAAAGAAAAACAAGGAGTTTAGAATTATTAATTCCAATTGAAGGTTATCTAATTGGGGATATTTTGCTGCCAAGCACTGTGTTCTGAAACAGCCTCAGGAAGAATCAAGGCAGGTGTTTTTAGTGTCACATGATCCACCACTCGGTTTGGTCAGTTCTCCCTTCCAGGCTGGGTTGGTGTACCTCAAGGGTGTGGTGGGCCTCCTCATAACCCATGTGCTACGGGAGGAATTGGATACGGAATCATTTAACCAATGCTGGGAAGGTTAGGGAATCACTTAAGGGTGAGTTTTAACCTGAAGGCTGGGGTAGCCCAGAAAACACATAGAAGTTATTATTTTCAGTCTTCAATTCAGATAGAATAAATGAGCAGAGGAAGAAATCAGTTAGGCTATCGGGTTAGAAAGTGTTATCAGACCAGGAGAATTGGAGTGGAAATCTGGATTACGGCTTCTGTGGTGCTGTTTTTGTTCTTTGCTGGTTTATTTTAAAGAATCTCAAGAGTATACATTATACACTCTGTTCAGTCTAAGAGATTTTCTTCACCAGACCTAGTCTAGTGTAGTGGAAATTCCTGTTGAGATATTTCACCCCCAAATAGGAGAGTCATTGAAAAAAAGAATTTGGTACATAGGAATGGACTATAAGATATGGCAAGAGATAACGAAGCATTCAAAGGATCCTAGAAAATGTTATATGTAATTTAAAGAGATTATTCAAATCATTGTGGGTTATATTATGTGTAGTTACTTTAAAATTGATTGAGGGGCGCCTGGGTGGCGCAGTCGGTTAAGCGTCCGACTTCAGCCAGGTCACGATCTCGCGGTCCGGGAGTTCGAGCCCCGCGTCGGGCTCTGGGCTGATGGCTCAGAGCCTGGAGCCTGTTTCTGATTCTGTGTCTCCCTCTCTCTCTGCCCCTCCCCCGTTCGTGCTCTGTCTCTCTCTGTCCCAAAAATAAATAAATGTTGAAAAAAAAAAATTTTAAAATTGATTGAAAACATGAGATTGACTAAAAGAAAAAAATTTACCCAAAACGTAATAGTATATTATGTAAACACAAAAACCATTTTTCACTTATCAATTTTTGGCCCTAAAATCAAAATGTTCAATCTCGAAAATAGCCACACACACACACACACACACACACACACACACACACACATAACTGCCCCTCCCACACACACCCTATTGTGAAATAATGAAAAAAAAAAAGGTGAACATTTCAATTCACAGGGAATCCTTGTTGATCTGCCAATAAGACTCTGTATAACAACAACTGCAAAAGAATATGTGTTCTGAAATCATCGAGGACCAGAGTTGGTTGTTGTGTATCTGCAGAATCCATAAGGGAAGATGACTGAACAGCCTTTTGAAGATAGATGTTCACCAGTTCTTGCCACTATACCATCGCTTTGCAAAATTTTCTGTCAGCCTCCAAATATGTCCTGCTTTGTAGAAAATGATTCTTATGCAGTGAAATATGAGATTTTTAAACTTATGAAATAGTTTCTGAGAGTGGTAGGCCAGCCAGTGCCAGTAAATGGCTTGGAGGGCTGTAGGAGAAGGAATTTCAGTCTTCAGTGTAGGCATGTGGTGTTTTCTTGATTTGATGCTATATTATGTAAAGTGCTCTGCCAAAGCCTTTGCAAGTACCATCCACAGCCACGTTGCTGTTCCAAGCCCCTTTTGTATAGAAAGTTTGAAGTCACTATTGTGTGACAGGGTCACTTTTGAGTCACCTTTTATAATGTGTACCTTTTATAATTACATCATGCAAAGTGGGCTGGCCCCACCAAACACTCATCTGAGGCCTGATAGATCACACCATCACCCCTCTCTGCCCCTGTAGCAAATTTATTCATATTATGTCATAATTTTTAAAATGCTAAACATTTAAAAATCCATTTGGAAAAATCCATCATTTGGATTTTTCCAGAGTTTGAATATTAATGATCTTCTGCTCTACGCACAAATGTTAAATGTCCTTTTTGAACACAATAGCTAGTGCCATTTGTGAATCGTCCAAGAGAATTCGTGGAGGTAATTTAATTTTGAGTAGGTTTATTTTGGAGGAGGAAGAGGACATACATTTCCCAGTCAGAAATGATAGGCAATACTTGACCAGCCAGAGGACCTTCTAGGTAAGAGAAAAGGCAATTGAAGATGTAGAGGGTAGTGGCAGATCTCTGGAATCCGGCACAATGGGTAGGGAGACTTGAGTCGATCTTACTTTTTCAAATAATTCTAATTTGTAGACTTAAATGAATTCCATGGACTTAAAGAATTTGGGGGGAAAAAGGAGTTTGCAGATGTGGTCTTGGAATGATATGGAGATTTTTAGAAATTATGGAGCATGCCATAGAGCTTCCAGAAAGCTAGAAATGAATAAGGTCAGCAATTAAACAAGTATTTTTGAACACTATTATGCTGTATTATGTTAGGGTTACAGTGATGAAGAAGACAGCCTCAAGGAGCTCAGAATCTAGGTGGGAGGAAGAAGGAAGTGGAAAGCATTTGCTAGAGGATGTAACCTTCCCAATGGAACTTATTATGATGAATCTATAAGGGACCAGTGATCCTGGGTTTTTAGACTTTTACCCCATTAAAGAAAGCCATATACTTTCTTATTTTCCAAGAAAGAAAATATATTTGGAAAATGGCAAGTTAATATTTTTGATACTAAGCCCTAAGACAAGAATCTGGTAAAGCATTCTTAAATAATGATCAGTAAGCAATTAGGAAAGAGTCAACATTGATTCATCTTAAACTAATTCTATTCACTTTTTTGATAAGGTTATAAAAACTCATAGATCAAATAGATCCAATTTATTTAGTAAAGTCTCTCAAAAGTATCCTTGGGGATATACAGAGAAATTGAAGGTATAGGAAAGTACTTGGATTAAAGCCAACTGGAAAATACCCATAACTGTTTGCTAAGAGTAGAGAGTAGGAGTGTTCATGGAATGTTGTTCTGCCTTATTAATTCTTACAAATTATTTGGATGAGGATACTTTCATTTGTAGATAGCACAAAATTGAAAGAAAAAAGTTCCATAATTATCTCAAGTGATTGTAACTTGGGGTAAAAACTAATCAAATACAGGTCAGTTATCAAATAAATGTGTGTGTATGTGTGTGTGTTTCCCAAACAAATTTCATATCATGGGTAAAAGGGTGGAGCAAACGTGGTAGAACACTTCATGTGCTAGTTACGGGCAACTCTAGATTTAGATTGCCTGGATTCCAGTGTCCTCTGCTGTGGTTAGTCTACATTAGAAAGAATATATGCAATTCAGAGTGTCAGAGTGCCTGCCATATTAAAAAAATATTTTGAGGAACATACTTGAAGGAATAGAGGTATTTAGTCTTAGTGATGTGATAGTTTAATTCAGAAATATAGGTAGAACCGATGTAATCAAATATGTTTTTTAAAAAATATTATTCTACAACATGGAGAACAATTGGAGGAGACGAGTAAATTTGAGGAGACTAATAAGGAGAGAATGTCATGACCCAGAGGAGAGATCAAGGATATTTGGAGATAGAAGTAGAAGTAAATTCAAGAGGAATGGACTGGGCATCCATGTGTGGGACACAGAATGAGGGAAAGTGATGAGCTTATTTTGGGGAGCATTAGGTTTAAGATGCTGGCAAGGCATTTTAGTGGCAGTTATCAGTAGACATTCTAATCTAGTGCACAGAGAGACTGTGGTTGGAAATAAGGATATGGGAGGCATCTGAATAGAGTGAATATCAACAGGAATGGACATTTATATGACCTTTCACAGTTCATGGGCCACTTCCACACTCAGTATAGCTCTTTGCAGCAAAGCAAGCCTTATTATAGGGATTACAAAGACACAGGAACCAAAATTATGTCAATTTGCTTAATATTTCAACACCAGTAAGTGATGGAACCAGGACTTGAAACCGGGTGTTTCAATACCACATTCTAAGACCGTTGATCTGTGACTTTTAAACTACACTACAGTATCTATTCAGTGATAATCAGAGCTATCTACGAAGACCTTTCCAAGGGGAAGAAATATCATGACCATAGCTTGGGACCTGCGTGTTTTCGGGACTGGGGAGAAAAGCGTCCAGTAAAGGAAAAGGAGACAGAGCAGTTAGAGAGAAAGTGTCAGGACAGTGTAGATTCTAGAAACCAAGGAGGGGCAGGGTGGGTAGAGAGCCTCCAGGATGAGGGGATGATTAGCATTCTTAGGTATTACCTAGAGGGTCAGCATGCTCAGTTCTGAGAACAGACCCCTTTCTGTATTGCAAATTTGCCTTTTTCTCAGCATTCCCTCTCATTTCACTTGTTTTGTCTTTAGCTCTTGAGCTAGATTATAAATTTCTTGAGGGCAAGTTCCATGTCTTATTTTCCTTCTAGTCTTTGTGCTGCCTAATGCAGAGCTGTATCCACAGACTGATATGAAATGTGAAAGCTCTCTGCGTGCAGATGATTAATCATCACTAACATTTTTCCAAAGACATAGTCTCTAGTGCCAAGAGCACATTTGTTTAAAATGTGCACTTAAATTTGAATGAATCTGCCTAAATGGTGCCATCTGTTCTTAGGCAGTTTCAGAAATGTTTTAATACGGTTTTACCTTTAAAAGGACAAATGTAGGGGCATGCCTGTGAGACATATAGACACCCTTAAATAAACACAGAGCAGACACCAGCACATTCGATCACACTTAAACAGCTACACATAAAGAATGTTTTCTGAGGTTTAAGAAAATTTTAGCTAAGAGGACACCAACTACTACTTCATGCAGGAAATATTTATGGGAAGTTACAAAATTGTAGGCATGGACTCCTACAGCATATTACTGCATTTTAATTACAGACTCCAGAAATACAACTTAATTTGATGTAAATCTCACATTCCTTTGAAATCGGTACACTCTTCCATTATTCGCTAATGGGCCACATTTTATTGTGACTGCAGTGGATCCATTTGGAAGCTGAAGACAGATGTCGGGGAGAGTCTCTGTGTTATTTATTTCTATCGATTGTCAATTTGACTTTTGTTCCAGTACTGTAGGATTTATTGTTGGGCGAATATAACAGTGACGTGAAACCCATGTTTAAGTTCTGCAAATAACTTCCAGTCACTTTCGAAACACCTCAACTTAGGTTCTAAATTTGAGTTTGCGGTTTTACAGGCACAGTTATTTGCTGGTCCACTTCAGCATGCAAAATCACACACTGGCCAGATCTGAGTATGGTTATTGTGGCAACGAGTAATGGGTCACATTTTCAGCCTATTTAACTCACTAGCTACATCATCATCACCAACACAATGCCAAGATTTTGACATCTGTGTATTTTGGTAGTTGGTGTAAATCAACAATGGTAGATATCAAGAACTCAGATTTACAGAAGGAATTTTGGGTTAAAATAGCATCCGAGTGTGTTACCCTCTCTGAATACGTGTGCATCCATATGGAAATTCTTTTATTAAATCCCATTTTGCAGGGGTGGGGAGCTGCACACACTTACTCACATGAACAGTCATTTGGAATGCTGTTAGGTAAATTTTATTTTTAGGTATCAGAATTTGCTTCTGATAATTACAAAAAATTTTTTTAATGTTTATTTTTGAGAGAGAGAGAGAGAGAACAAGCAGAGGAGGGGCAGAGAGAGAGGGAGACACAGAATCCGAAGCAGGCTCCAGGCTATGAGCTGTCAGTACAGAGCCCGATGCGGGGCTCAAACTCAGGGACCATGAAATCATGGCCTGAGCCAAAGTTGGATGCTTGACTGACTGAGCCACCCAAGAGCCCGCTTCTGCTAATTTTAAATAAATAGGGTATTACAGATACAACTGAAGTCCTCTTGTGGCCTTTTTGCTTTGTATCCCTCACAGAGGCAACCATTAGCATTAACTTGCTGTGTTCTTCCAGTCCATATTTTTATACTTTAATGACCTAAGTTCTAGAGCCATGAATGAAATTTTTAGGTGATACTTCTTTTTGAGCACCTGAGTTCTGTCATAGATATCATTTTGATCATTGAAGTTTACATCATTCTTTAACATGCTATTTCTCATCAGCAGCTCAGAAACCCATCTGTCAATCTATCCAAAAGGTGCTTCATTTTGACTTCCCTGTAGTTTGAATTATCCAAGTTCATTCATCTCTACTACCACAGATTTTCACTTAGGTTGTACATCTTGTGCCAATTTCTTGCTATACCCAAGCACGAATGCCCATATGTGTGCCTACCAGTCACCCCTTTTCACTCTCCCCCAGTGAGACTTGTTCCAGACTTCTCTCCAGGAATACACCTCGGAGTCTGTTGCTGGGTTGTGGGTTATATGCATCTGCAACTTTACCACATATTGTAAAATTTCTCTCATAAAGAGGTTCTTACTTTATATTCCTCCCAGCGGTATATAAATGTTCTTGTTTCCTTGTATCTTTGCAAATCTTGTTTTGTTAGACTCCATTTTCTAAAAGTTTCCAGTCTGATAGAGGTGAGTGAAATACTTTATCATTATGGCTCTAATTGTTTGTCCTGGCTATTTGTGAGTTGGAGCATTTTTTTTCAAATACTAATTAACCGTTTTTAGGTTTCCTCTCTATGGGTTGCCTGTTCATATCCTTTGCTCATTTTTTTTTCAGAGTTGCCTTTTTCTTATTGATGTGTGGAGGTTCTTTATTTCAATCATTAATCTTTTGTTAGCTATATGGATTGCAAACATCAACTCCCAGCCTTCCAACTCTGTGGTAGATTTTATCACCCAGAAATTCTTTAATTTTGGATAATTTGGTCAAATACTTCCAATTAATTCATTTTTGTGTTTAATATCTTATCATAAAAGATCCATGACTGCCTTGAATTGGTCCTGATATGCTTCCATATTTTCTTATATGAATGTTAAAATTGTGTTATTTTACACCTAAGTCTTTAATACATTTTGGAATTTATTTGTGTATCAAGTGTGAGAAGCAACCTAAATTTATTTATTTTTTTCAAGATGGATAGCCAGTTATTCCAGCACCATTTGTTAATTAGTCTGTTCTTTCTCCATTATGGTGTGAGGTCACTTCTGTCCTATCCAGAGTTTCAAAATGAGCCCAGCATGTTTCCCTGATCTCATTATCTGTTCCTGCAGCAATACCACACTGTTTTAATTACTATGGCATTATGATATACCTTGATGTATAGCAGGACATGCTCCCCTCTCTTGTGCTTCTTTCACAGAATTGTTTCTGTTATTTTTTTAGATTTGCTCCGTCTGTTTTTTAGAATTAATTTGCCCTGTTCCATAAACATAACATGTGGTATTTTTATTTCCATTGCATTGGTTATGTACGTTAATATAGAGAAATTAATATACAGATTCATTTTTAGTTTTCCCATCTATGACATGGTACATTAATATCTAGGACACCTTTTATTTAGGTTTTCTTTTTGTGTCTTTTAATACTATTTTATCATTTTCCCTACAAATCACACTTTTTTATAAGATTAATCCCCCATTATTTCATTGTCTTTGTTACCATTATAAGTAGTATTATACTTCCTGATTAATTATTGCTGGTTATTAGAACTTCTCTAATTTGGCATGTTGATCTTTCATACAGCAACCCTGCTAAACTTCTTAGTTTTTAACTTAGTTTTTAACAGTTTATAGATGTTCCTGCATTTTCTTTGTAGACTACCATATTTTCTGCAGATAATGATGTTTTCATCTCTTCTTTTCCTGTCACGATGACTTGTATTTTGTTTTCTTGTTTACTGCATTGGCTGGGACCCCCTGTTCACTGTTGGGTAGTAGCAGTGATACTGGGCATCCTTGTCTGTTGGTTGTGTTTATTACAAGTGTGTAATGAATTCTCCCAGGGCACCCATTCTCAACTTTTTCCCCATGATGTTCACATTGAGCATCTGCAATATGGCTAGCCAAGATTAAGGTGGGAACTGTGGTCATGTAATGAAATTAAGTTATCATATTAGTAAGTAGACCCAAGCTATACCTTATTCAGACTCTTTCCTCACTTTCTGAATCAACCCATCCACATCTGTTATCAGTCTTTCCAGAGACAATACATTAAATATAACTGACTTTAAGAGGTCTCAGCTACAAGTGTTTTTGTTGCATTGGACAGCACTGGCTTCATTGGAAGTGTCATACCATCAGAAACATAAATTTAAATTTTTTGAGATTCTGTGAAAATGCTCATTGTTCACATTGATTTTGTTTTGCAATTCCTTTTTTGTAGACTCCAATGAACCAAGCTTCAACTCGTTCCCACTGCATTTTCTCTATTCACTTATCAAGCAAGGAGCCAGGATCTGCGACCGTCCGCCATGCCAAACTTCACTTGGTTGACCTGGCTGGTTCAGAGCGGGTTGCAAAGACTGGAGTGGGAGGCCAACTTCTAACAGAGGCCAAGTACATCAACTTGTCCCTTCATTACTTAGAACAGGTAAAATGGGCACAACGGGATTAACTATATCTACCATTTGCTGACACGCTTTACTAGGCACTCTGCTAACATTTTTGTTTTTTGTTTTCCTCTTTTATTGTGGTAAAATATACATAACATAAACTTCATAATTTTAATCATTTTAAGTATTCAATTCTGTGTCGTTATGTACATTCACAGTGTTGTGCATCCATCACCGCCATCCATTTCCAGAACTTTTTTCCTGACCCCAAACAGAAACTCTGTACTTATTAAGTAGTAATTCTCCATTTCCTTATGCTTCCAGTATCTGGTAACCTCTGTTCTACTCCCTGTCTCTATGAACTTGCCTATTCTAGATACTCATATAAGTGGAATGTACAATATTTGTCCTTTTCTGCCTGGTTTATTTCCCTTAGCATAATGTCTTCAAAGTCCCTCATATGCTGTAGCATGTATTTGAATTCTGTTCCTGTTCAAAGCTGAGAAATGTTTCATTATATGTACATGCCATGTCTTGTTTATCTGTTCATCCATCGACGGATGCTTCAGTTGTTGCTACCTTTTGGCTGTTGTGAATAATGCTGCTGTGAACATTGGGGTAGCATTTTGTATATACCATTTCATTTAAACCTTACAACAGCCCTACAATGTAAGGTATTAGTTATTTCCATCTTGTAGATTTTAAAACTCAGATCTTCCTGAGGCCTTCCCAAGGTTACCAGCTAGCAGTAAGATGAGGAGTTGAATCTTAAATTGCCTGGCTACAAGGCCCATGTGTTTTCTTACTATACCTTATTGTTTTTACTGTAAAGTTTGTAATGGGTGTGAAAATAGGTTATAAATGGCCTCCTGTGGCCTATCTTTTCAGGCTTGTGGCTTAGTTATAGGAACATAATTTAGAGATGACCGATATCTTTTTTGGCTTCTGGTGACTTGAGTTCGTGATTGTGATCCTGCAATGGTTCTCTTTGCTTTACCTGTCCTCCCGACCCCTACCCCAAGTTTACTATGATCTACCCCAGTGTGTGCTCTCTGATTTTGACTCCAGGTGATAAGAGAGCTCATCTGAATTTAGCCAAATAAATTTTCCAGAAAAAAATCCTCACCCCTTAAAATGAGCATATTGAATTGGATGATTTCTCAAGTTTCTTTCAGCTCTGTGAGTGAAGTGCTGTGAGTTGAATGTTAAAGATGGCAACTACTTCCAAATTCTCAGAAAAAAAAAAAAAAAGGAGCATGACTAAAACCTGGAGTAGAGAAGTGCAGACTATATTGGCAAGGCAGAAGGACTTGCTAATGAGTGTTGGAGGCTAAAAGATTTGAAAAACAAACAGAAACACCCCCTCCCCCCTTTTTGAGACTGATATTGTCCTGATGGTAAATGCTTTCTAATGGTCAAGTTGGCTGAAAAAGCAGCTTGAGAGAAACCTAAGGGAGTTGTATCTGAACAAGGTACATGCAGTTAGGCTCTAACCAAATAAACCCCCGTAATGCAGCACCCAGAGATTAATGACCTGCCCGGTGTTCAGGTCATTTTAGTGTTTCTGACAAGATTCAGGCTTCCCTAGCTCTTCCTTACTCAAATATTACACACTACTTTTACTTTAACAGAGCATTTACTTAATAGGACACTTACAAAACATTGATATAAAAGCATAATGGACTATATTCAAAGTGCTTTATTTCAAAGAAATATACCTAGTTGTTTCAGTTGGTAGCACTGTTGGCTTTAATTCCCATTATGCCCATCTGTTCATACAAAATTATATTCATTAGTTGAATCAGAATTTCCACCAATTGTTACCACTCAACGAAAACATTCTGCCCCTAATTTACTCTCTTCATTTTAGCACAACCTCTGTAAGCTGCTACTTGTCATTAGAACTATTTCTCTCCCCACATCTCTCCTCTTCAGAATTCTTATAACATCAGCCTCATGTGAGTGGTCTTGGTGGCTCTGTGCGTTTGGTTTCCTGTATAACGAATTTATGTACTTAAACATTTACAAGGAGCAAGAGCATTCTGAGGACTGTGCCAGGCACTGGAGCATAGTGCCAAGCAAAGTAGAAACGGTCCTTGCCCCAGAGGTCTCATGGGCTGGTGCAGGGAGATGTGCGTGGAATAGTCATTGAATACTTGGTTTTAGTCCAGGTGAGTTGTGCAGAAAAAGGCCAAGGGGTGAGGAAAGCTTGTAATGGGGGATCGGATTTCAACTGAGAAAGGTGGAGGGAATGAAAGTTCTTTCAGGGCTGATATTAAGCAAAGATTCAAAGAACGAGTAGGAGGGAACCAGGCAGGGCTGGGGTTAGTGTATGTCAGGCAGTGGGAACTTGGAGTCCGTTAGTCCTTTGCTCCAGTACAGGGGCTCGATTGACCCAGAGCTACAGTGACATTCACATGCCGTTGATCTTTGGCTTTCAGAATGTAAATAATCTGTTTCATATTCACCTGATGCGTCACTCCAGCTGTTAACTGCTTACACTGATCCACAAGTGTCTTCGTGGAGGTTATAGCATAAGACAAGGGAGAGAGAAAAAGGGGAAGGTTAGCCCGAGAGTGAAGAGGGACACAAATGTAGGAAACTGGAGTATGTGGATATAGATGTGTGAAGTTGAATAAATCTAGGAGTTGCGGCTAGAGAAGAATAGGTGGGAAGTAGAGAAATTTTGGAATTTCACACAGAAAGAGATAAGTGAGAGAGATCCAAGGAGTACAGGGGAATAGGAATAATAAAAAGAGGCAGGCAGATACCATTAACGAAATAACAGAACTTTTGTACACAGGTTTTCTTTATGTTGGACTTGATTATGGGGCTAATGAGACTGGACGTGTAACACAATTTAGTTTAACTCACTTCATTCATTCATTCACTCATTCATTCAACAAATTATGATTAAGTGTCCGTGAAGTGCTACAAGTTATGTTAGGCAATGGGGATAAATGCATGGGTGAGAAGGTAGTCTATGCTATCGTGTTATCCAGTAAAGGAGCAAAGCAAATAAACAGATCCTTACAGGGTGCCTGGATGGCTCAGTCAGTTGAGTGTCTGACTCTTAATTTTGGCTTAGGTCATGATCCCAGGGTTGTGGGATAAAGCCCCACAGTTGGGCTCTGCGCTGGTTCCACAGTGGAACCTGCTTGAGATTCTCTCTTTCTCTTTCTGTCTCTCTCTCTCTCTCTCTCTCTCTCTCCCTCTCCCTGTGCCCCTCCCCCACTCACGTGTGCTCACTCTCATTCTTTCAAAAAAAAATCCTTACATATAGTCAGATAAATGCTCTATTAGAAATTCAGGTAAATGTTTGTAATTAATTACATCTTCTCCATCTTATTTTATATATATCTATATCTGTATATATGGAGATGTCCTCGGACGATTTGGTAACCTCTCTTACATTTATTATCCCACACTACTTATAGAAATTCCATGAAGAACCGTCACTGCCCTTCTGGCCACAATTATGGACCTTACACCTGCTCGCAGGGCACAACCTTTCTGAGTTGAATGCACCTTATTGTGCTCATAAGTAAATAAATTTCTGTTTGTCAGAACATTGTTGGTTTTGGAAATTTCCTTGTGTATGCAGTCCTCTTTCCAAAAAGTCTCCTCGAAAACATTTTAAGCCACAATAACAGGGTACATCTTGGCCCTAGAAATTAAGTCTGTGGAAGAGAAGGAAGGGGATATATGTATTTGTTCTAACCATAAGCCTCACCAAGTGCCCCTGGTGTGACCCTCGGTCTCTATCAGCCCAAACATCAAGTGAGAAACCACTGGGAATAGAGTGTTTGCTCTCTGCCTCTACAGAAATCAGAATCAGGGTCACCTTCAGGCAGTTACCCCCCATAAGTGGGACTTCCCCAGAGTTTTCGTTTCCATTTGGCTTCCACTAAATGTGTGTGTTCAGGAGGAAAACTAATGGTGCCAGTGCCAGTTGTAACCGCTCCAAATCATTGTCAGTTTTCAGAGGCTAATTTTCCATGTGCTTCTGAGCTCTTTAAAGGAAAATCTCTTTAACTCATTAAATAGCAATCTGAGTTATTGATTTTAGGCATAGTTTCAAGATAGTTGGAGATACTGTTAAATATAATGTGAGTTTCCACTCTTTGTTGCTTAAAGAATGCCTTCAGGAACATATTGCTGTATTTGTACATGAAATCCCAATGGAAGTAGACACTAAAAAAAAAAAAAAAAAAAAAAAAAAAAAAAAAAAAAAAAAAAAAAAAAAAAAAGAATCCAGGTTGTATACCACCTCCTTACCCTGTGCCATGTGGATCATTTGGTTCCTGCTGAATTCAGAGAGCCCAAAGCTGCCCCACAAAGAATAATCTACCTTTGCCTCTCTCCCAAATACCAGCCATTTCTGGGTCACTCTGAAGATCTGTATCTGCTCCAAGGGGTCTGGGCTTGTAATGGTATCCCCAAACTCCTTTAGAGCTGAGAAGATCCCTCTTGGAGAGAAATGGTCCAGAACTGGATTTATATGGCTGTAGCAAGTGTCCAAAGGGATCATAAAGAACATAGCCTGGACACCCCTGCAAACACGGGGTACTTTTTGTTTTACTGTTCCAGAAACTATCTCTATGCATCTTTAAAACATTTTTGTGAGATAGGCAGGCATTCTAATCCCACTTTTACAAGTGAGGAAATAGAGACTAATAAAGGTAAGAGATTCGCCTAAAATCACACAAGTGTGCAGCTGGTTTCTACCTCTGTGTCCTGGGTTCTTTCTTTTATTATGCACTGCTTTCATTTCCCCCATTTTTAAAGACCATGCTTTCCAATCTGTAATTCCATTTTGAATTTTAATTATTCTCTTGAACAATTTTAGAGCCCTTTCTGGAAAGGACATTGGGATTGCCTCTGTAACACTCATTGCAGGAGTAGCATCCAGGGGCCCATCCCAGCTCTAGGAGTAGACCTTGACTAGTGTAGGCTAGGTGGGACCTTGGCTAGAGTGATTGGTTCAGGGATGGGCCCGTGACCCATGTTTGTCCCTAGGAAAGCTCAGAATGTATGTTTAATAATTAGAGAACTTTATCACATCAGTTATAAATAAGAACATTGGTCAGCCATCTGGTGGCCATGAAGAGAGGCAGACTTCTATAACATAGAAGGTAGAGCAGATACTGGTGAAAACTAAGTCCTTGGTGGTAGCACTGCCCTTTCCTTAAAACTTTCCTATTGCACATGGGCCAATACATCTCCCTTAGGATTAAATCCAGTTTGTACATTTTCTGTCATTGCAACCAAAAGCAAGTTAAAAACTCCATTTACCTGAATACCAACAGGAAATTTAATAAGCATATTCTCCTTCATATCATCTAAGTTTCATCAAGCTGTTGAATAGAAGAGATATTATTTCCTGAAACAGGAAAAAAATAGTGACACTTGTTTTATGAAAGAATTTCAAAGTACTTACAATACTGTTAGATACTTAATTATGATTCATAATTAATAATGCCACCCTCTCCACACATCCGTCCCACCAACCCCTCCCTGTTTGGTCTGGTGTTTGATATTTGGGCCTGCCTTGCTTGTTATAGATATTTCATTTGTCCTCTTGGCTCTGAGGCTTTGGAGTTCTGCTCAGTGTCCCCTGCTACCTACCATCTGGCCACTCAGATTTGGGTCTGCCATGTTCCCCACTTCCTTTCCAATTATATCAAAACTCAGTTCTGCCAAATCTCGTTGCATACTATTGACCCTCGCACTGTCTTCCTAGGTGAAGCTAATTAGTCTACTCATTTATTTGTTCATTTATTTCACGTAAATGTGTCAAGTGCATGTTGTATTAGTCAGATTTCTTAGTTGTGAACTGGAAAACCCACTGTAGCTAATTTAAGCAGTGTAGACTTTATTAAACATAAAGAGTCTCAAGAAAAGTTGAGAGCTAGACTTGGATACTATCCAGCTAGGAGCAGAGCAAACAGGAGACACATCCAACCACACCACTGAACTGCTCTGCAAAACATTACCATTACCCCTGTTGGCACTCAGGGCATTAAGTCCTGGATTCCAGAAAGTTCCTGCAGCTTCCTCAAAGAAACCAGATGCCTTTGCAACCACATTGTCCTGCAAATCTGATCTTCCTCCTGTGGCCACCACCTCTCATGACTCACCTCCCAGTTCCACACTGGGTGTCCTTTTGATGGAGCTAGGTCTCTTGTGGAAAGTTGAGTCGTAAGAGAGACTAGGTCCTTTTTTTTTTTTTCCAAGTTTATTTATTTATCTTCAGAGAAATAGAGACAGCATGCATGGGGAAGGGGCAGAGTGAGAGAGGGAGAGAGAATCCCAAGCAGACTCTGTGCTGCCAGTGCAGAGCCTGATGTAGGGCTTGAATCCATAAAACCATGAGATCATGACCTGAGCAGAAACCAAGAGCTGGACTCTTTAACCAAGTGCGTTACCCAGGCGCCCCAGGCTGCTCACTTCTAATGGAAGGTGTGCGGCCATCAGCTCAGACTAAAGGCAGGGAGAGGAGGCCATGTGGAGGTTTGAAACAAAAGGATAAGATGTGAAGGCCTCATTTCTGAGAGTGGAGAAGTAATTATTGAGAGGAATATCACAGGATACCTGGTTTGCAGTAAAATGTGTGGTCAGCAAAATAAAGCGAGATCCAGTGGTCGTTTGTGTTTTTGCTCCAAACAGCCCTCAAAAACAATCTTGTTTTGTAAACCAAGGGAGTAGAAGAGGTTCTATTGGTGGGAATTACACACCTGAGAGCGGGGAGGATCAGAACAGTGACAGGTGTTGGCAGAAGTATTTTCGAGAGTCAGGGCCTGGTGATGCCCTTCAAGTCACATCTGTGCGTGACTTATTCCTGATGCTTGGGATGGGCATCTAGCACTGGGTTCGTCTTTCCAGGAAAACCCCGAACCCCTGGTGGCTTCCTTTGGGAACCCCCACAGCAGCCTTTCATCCAGCTAGTTCCTTCTCATTAAGTACCTAACACACTTGCGAAAAGTAAGATGAACGAGACTCAGAACCAACATAAACTTCCCCCATCACTTACAATGGTAGCAAACACATATAGAGCACTTCTTATGAGTGGGGTACTTCTTAAAGCAGTTTGTACGTTTTAACTCTAAATCATGCCAGCTTCCTATGAGGGAGATACTATCTTTTGTTTTATAGTTGAGGAGATTGAGGCAGAGATGTTGAGCGACCTGTCCTAGTAAGTCTAGGATGTCAGACCTGAACAATGTGGCACCCGATTCTCAGGTCTCTACCACTAACCCCTGCCATCTCATAGTTCTTATATACTGTTCTGCCTCTTCTACCTTGAAGATGGGTCATATCAATCAATTTTGGTAGGATTTAAAAAATCTGGCATGATCTACTCTTGAGGTTTTTTTAAAAAAATGTTTATTTAGTTTTTGAGAAAGAGTGAGAGAGCACGAGCAGGAGAGGGGCAGAGAGATAGGGAAAGAGAGAATCCCAAACAACCTTTGCACTATCAGCGTGCAGAGTCTGACACTGGGCTTGATCTCATGGAACCGTGAGATCTTGACCTGAGCTGGAATCAAGAGTCAGACGCTTAACCAACTGAGCCACCCAGGTGCCCCTACTCTTGAGTTTTTATATAAATTTTCCAATGGCTGAAAACAGGATAATAACATACCCTGTTCTGTACCAAGTTATATCATCTGTCCAAAAATTACAGCATTCACGGTGGTATGTTTTTGCTAAGTTTACTTCCCTCTGCTTCCACCATTATTATACCAAATATTGTAAAGATATTTATTCTGAGCCCAAGTTTTAGATGTCACCCTGCATTGTTGCGATTTCTGTTTGTATTTTCACTGCAGTTGCAGCTTAGTTGACTGTCAAATGTGCATTTTCTGCTAATCTAATGCCATTATTTTTCTACTGTGCCACAGGTGATCATTGCTCTTTCAGAAAAACACCGTTCCCACATTCCCTACAGGAATTCCATGATGACCAGTGTCCTAAGAGACAGTCTGGGAGGGAACTGCATGACGACCATGATTGCAACACTCTCTTTAGAGAAAAGGAATATCGACGTATGTTGGTTCCTTCTGGGGATCTCAGTCTGAGTTTCTGTTGCTAGTTTATGAGATGGAGTTGAAGGTCCTGGGTGGGTTTCCATCTTTTCAGCTGCTTTCAGACACAAATACCCTGCAGAGTTCACAGCTTTGGTTTGTTTTCCGGCATTTTAATCATCCCCTTTGAGAATGGACTTCACACAGCGCAGGATGGTGGGAAGAAGGCTCACACACGGGTTTTGGGAAGCCCGCTGGTGGGTCAGTAATGTTGGCTGGAAGACACGAGAGAAGAGACTCATTAGCTTCTGTTCCGTTTGCTCCTGAATACTGAGATACCTTGGAAGCACCTCCAAGAGGTGTCCCTGGACGTGTCGCTGAGCGCATTGCACAGGCCGTTTTGTCAGGGGCTGCCTTCTGACTGGCTTTCCTGGGTTGCTTTAGAGTCAGCTTGGCATTTTACACATTTCAGTTGAATGCCCAGGGTCTAGACTTTTCTCCCAAAGAGGAAAGCAGGAAGTGGCAGGGTGTCTTTCAAAACAAGGCCAAGCCCTAAGTGCATTCTAAGGTGCCTTGAAAAGCCTCTCTTTTTGGTCTGTTACAAATGTTTATTTTATAGTCTTCCATGTTTGTGAATTATAATAGTACCTGCTATGATTATGATTTGTATATGTAGTTTTCTGGTTGAATAGGTCAATAGTTGAAAAAAACATACCAGTCGCCACTCAGGACCTCACTGTCTCCCACAGTTTTGGCATTGATCATATTATTAAGCCAAAATAAAATTTTTATTAAAGTTTTTATTAAAATAATGTTCTAAAGCAAAGCTTCCTAATTTGGAAGACTGATTCCTCATTGTGTTTTATACACATCACTCTTTAGGTGTGAGTCTTTCTTCTGTGAACAAAAATTAAGTTTTATCTCTCAAAGTCATAACATTTTAAGGAGTTATTTTGCTTCCTTAGGAATCTATATCTACCTGCAGATTTGCACAACGAGTGGCTCTCATAAAGAATGAAGCTGTTCTCAATGAAGAAATCGATCCCAGATTGGTAAGCCACTTTTAACTTACTATGTTAAAAAAAAAAGAAAAAAGTATATCATAGATGAGCAAAACTAGAGGAGCACGTCCTCTGTTCCAGGCAGTGTTCTAAGTGTTGGAACTGTATTAATTTATTTAATTCTGATGACAACCTTGCAAGTACATGTTAACTCCATCCCCACTTGACGGATGACAAAACTGAGGCACAGAAATGGTAAATAACTTGTGTAGAGTGACAGCGCCATAAGCGGCGGAGCCAGGATTCAGGTGCAGATGGTCTGACTCAAGGGCCTGCCACCTGCAGTCCCATCAGTCTGCTCCCAAGATGTGCAGTGAGTCCCGAGGATGTGTATGATGCAGTCACATCCACTTATATTTACATGCAGCTGGTGGCCTTTCAGAAAACATCAGTTTAACTTTCTAGAGATGATAATAATAGGCCATCTTTTATAAAAGCTAACAGAGAAGAAATTCTAATGGTTATTAAGTAGAACCATATTTTGCATAACTGTCCTGTTATTTAGAGATTAAAAAAAAAAAATCATCATGGGTCTGGTCCGTGGAAAAATAGCCAAGCTTCTAGTTTTATAGCAATGAGTCCTGCTTTATCAAAGTGCTTTTTTAAAGCAAAAATATTTGCAAGTTACATGACTCAGATCCTCATTTTAAATGCAGATGTTTTCTCTTTATTTTGTTAGTCTTCTCTGAACGAAATACAACATGGAATCAACTTATGCCAACATTGAAGATGTTGAAATAGAATATTTCAGTTTTGTACATTCCCAAATTAAGATTATATTACTTTTCAAATCACTCAGCTCTTAAAATTTTCTCTAGAACAGAAGCTGGCATAAGCTTAGCAGGATGCGTTATAAAAAGATGGTGAAATCTTACCAATAGCGCCTCATTTACAAATTTCTCAAATTCTAAAAAAAAAAAAAAAAAGCCCTTCTCAAATTCACTGTTACCCATATTAATTATTTCCTTTGGATTGTGCACCCTGTCTCCCCTGAAGTCATTGCATTAAAGTGTAGAGGTAAAGAGGTAACAGGAATAATGAGGTTATTTGTTTTACTCTCCTCCCCTCAGGAACTTAAGCTGCCCTGATGGAAATCTCCTCTGGAGAAACCAAATGGGTGAGGTAGGGTCTCTTTCTAGCACAGGCCCTGGTGAAACAACAGCATAACACAAGACCACCCCCCACCCCCCACCCCCCCCCCGAAAGAAGGAGTCAGAATTCAAAGGCATGAGTCAAGTGAAATGGAACTTGTAAGATGAATTCTTCTACCATCCCTCCTTCTCCAGCAAGCAGCCCGGTAGCATCACTGAGCAGCGTGAGAAAGACAGGAATGAGCTATTAGCCCAAAGACAAAAATTAGTGCATAATTGAAGGAAAATAAACACATTAGACACTAGAGGGTCTTTTTCTTTAAGTTTTTAAAAAACAAAGAGAGACTTTTCTTTGAAGGAACTTGAAGAATGTGAAAAAAAAGATGAACATTATCATGTGTTTGATGTAGGGCTTGTGAGAAGCTTAACGAAAAGAGAAACCCGAATCAAAGCTGATAGCTGATAATTGAACAAATGTTGAGGTCTTCCTGATGCAGAATTAATCTGGTAATTGACAAGTATTATCTCCTGGCCTCTTTAATGGCTTCTAGAACTGACATTACTGTTCATTACTTTATGTACAGAGCTTTTCTGAAGCACAAGTGACAATTACAAATTTGTCCTCAAAACCACCTAAAACACAACTTGGATGGGATTTCCAATATCTTACTGTCAAAATCCAATGGCACACAAGAAGCCAGCCCTCTGAGAGCAGGATCATCAAGGATTTGACTTGCTTTCTTTACAAGTATTAATACCTCGGGGAGACAATATGATAAAAGAGTTGTAAGCAGGCCAGAGTCTGTGGTGACTGGGCATGGCCCCAAATCTTCTAAGGAAGGCTCTCATTCCAAAGTTTCTACACTAATTTGATGCGAGATGTGACTGTACTAATCTCAAAATCATGAAAAGTTGGCCTAGTTTTGAGATTTCTGTTCAGTAACAGAAGATAATTTGGTTGTTAGATTTGACTTTGAAAGCCTTAGCAGATGTAGAAAATATGGCATCAATATTAATTTAGTGGAGCAGGAGGTGGGGGGAGGGGAGGTTCGAATACAAATGAATGACTCACATAGTTCCTGTCTAAGGATTTTCACTCTGCAGAGCTTGATGATTCCAAGCATGTTTTTGAAAAGGAGCAAACAACCAAAACCCACTCAATCCTGTGCATTTAAATGAAATTCCAGGAGCACTGATGTGTTCAAAATACACAGTCACCATGTTCTTTGGAACATCAGGTCTAGTTGATGTGGCAGAGATAATCTGAAACCCACCTATATAAAATTCGACAGGCACGTTTGACATATATGTCTGAAGTTGAATGAAGTAAATAAGGGGATTCTCCAGGGCCCAGAAACAAAGTTGAGGCTGCAGTTGTCCTGGAGTAGAAGAGGTGAAGGGGATTGTAAGAAAAGCATCAGAGTTGAAGCCCTGGAACCTTGGAAGACAGATGATGAACCCGTGACACCCTGTCTGCTTCCCAACATAAAATGAGTGAAAAGGTGAACCAGAAAGGGGAAAAAAAAAAATCTGTCCACTGGCATAGGGAGATGGCTAGTGAAGCTTGTCTGCCTTAGCCTGAACTTTAGGTGGAGCAAAATATGGTTTCTCTGAAAATTTGAAATCCTAATGCTCTGCTACACATGGGTTTGAAGTTCAAATTTACAAACTCCCTTGGTCTGGTAGACTTCTTGGCTTGGGCCAAGAAGTCAGATAAATGAGTGAGAAAAATAAATCCAAAACAGTAGAAAGACAGAAATAAAAGTGTGGAAATGAGTGAAAACAAAACCCAAAGCGAGATACAGTGGAGAAGAGCAACAAACCCCAGAAGTTGATTTTTAATCTAATAATAAAATGAACAAATCTCTGGAAAGATTAATGAAGAAAAGAATAAAGAAGGCAGAAATTGGGGCGCCTGGGTGGCTCAGTCGGTTAAGCGTCCGACTTCAGCTCAGGTCACGATCTCGCGGTCCGTGAGTTCGAGCCCCTCAGGTCATGATCTCGCGATCTCGCGGTCCTGAGTTCGAGCCCCGCATCGGGCTCTGGGCTGATGGCTCAGAGCCTGGACCCTGTTTCAGATTCTGTGTCTCCCTCTCTCTGACCCTCCCCCGTTCATGCGCTGTCTCTCTCTGTCTCAAAAATAAATAAATGTTAAAAAAAAAATTAAAAAAAAATAAATAAATAAAATAAAAATAAAATAAAAAAAAGAAGGCAGAAATCGATACAATATTTGCAATGAAAAGAGGACTTACCTATAGGCACAGTAGATATCTTAAAATAATAATAAAAGTATTTTGAGTGACTTTATGGCTGTAAATTTGGAAACAAACAAAATAAACAATGTCCTACAAAAATATCACACTGAAACTAATGCAAGAAGCATTAAAAAAGCATGAATAGATGTATGACTAATGACTAGATTCAATAATAACAAAGCTACCAAAAGGAGAGAAAGAAAAACAGAAAAAGAGAAAGAAGAAGGAGAGAAGTGATGGAGGAAGGGAGTAAAAAAGACAGGAAGGAAAGAAGGATGGACTAGACTCGATGTTTTTTTAAGTTGGTCGAATATTGAAGGAAGAGTATAAATTGAATTCAGCCTGCTAATTTTTGTTTTAGGGAATTTGCATTACGACCATATATTATTAATATGATATATGGTATCATGAGCTAGTTGGGTTTATTTTGGGAATTTAAAGGTAATCTATCATTAGAAAACATGTTAATGTATAGTAAAAGAATAAGAGCCGTGGGAAAAATAAACACCAAATTTCAGGTAATGGGAACAGGGAATTCATTTAGGGAAGGCTATACAGAGACTTGGGCTTCAAAAGAGTAATGTTTTATTTCTTAAGCTAATTAGTAGGTATATAGGTATTTACTTAAGGTAACTAGTGGATTTATAAGGTATACTTTATGTCTTTTTGTACATTGGAAGTAGTTCATACGGAAAAAAAAGTCACATGAATTAAGGTGACTTATCATATTCACAGTTTAAAAGAGAAAAATTATATTATCACATTACTAGATGCAGAAAAAGTATTTGATAACATTAAACGTTCATCCATAGTTTGAAAAGACTCGTCAAACTATGAATGTCAGTGAACATCCTTAAAGTGATTAAGGGTATCAACCGAAAGCTAGAGCAAACATTTTAAAGGTGAAATGTTAGAAGGAATAAGATCAGAATATCGGAAGCATTATACTTGGAAGTCCTAGCTAGGACAGAGACATTAAAAAAATAATAATAATAGTGTATGAGGATTTGAAAAGAAGAAGACATCTGTCATTGCTTACAGATAATTTAATTGCTTATATAGAACATCTAAGAACATTTAATGATTAATAGAAACAAAACAATGTTCAGAAAATTATGTGGCACATAATTCATACATAAAAATTGTCTTCCTATAAATCAAAGCCAACAATTAGAATATGTAATATTATAAAAATTTCATTTACAGCAGCAACAAAAACTTGAAAATTCTAGGAAAAAAACTCTAATTAAATATATTTATAGAAAACGTGATACATCTTTATTAAAAGGAACCGGTGGAAGGCCATACTATATTCATGGATGAGAGGATTCAGCATGACTAATTTGTTAAGTCTTACCAAATTACTCCTTTAATTGAATTTATTTGTGGCTAAAAATTGAGGAGGACCTTTGGGGAAATTTTATAAGCTGCATCTCAAACTTATACGAAAGAACAAATGACCAAGAATAGCCATGTCTGTTTTGGAAAGGAATAAAATGAAAGTGGCTTGTTCTATCTAGCTGCCAAAGTTTCCTAAGATATAATCATTAAAATAGCGTAGTATTGCCGCACATATAGTCAAGTACATAAATGTTTTTAACCAATGGCCCAGAAAAGGACACATTTATATGTAGAAATATGTTATGTAACAAAATTATAATAGCAAATCTTGCATGGTTAGCTGCTGTATAAAAAATAAAATTAGATCCGTATCTCATACTTTATCCAAAATAAAAGCCCAAATGTGAAAAGCAAAGCTTTAAAACTTTTATAGGAATATATAGGAAAATATTCCTATGGTTTAAGGTAGAAAATAGATTTTGTTTACGAAGACACAAAACTACAACTCATAATGGAAGAAGTCAATAATGAAATCATACTGAAACTTAAAACTTTCACTTAACACAAAGAACACCACAAAATGGCATAGATTGGGAGAAATCATATACCTTACATAAAACTAATAATGGATTCATATATAAAGCAGCCTGCATAAGGCTTTCCTTTTTCCATAAGGAAAAAAAAACACAACTCAGTGGAAACAAACAAGAATATAAATAAGTGATTTACAGAAGACGAAACCAAACAGCCGATATACATATGCAGAGATGACCAACCTCCCTAGTAATCAGAAAATGCATATTTGAACTAAACAAGGTGCCATTTTACATCTTCCAGACCGGCAAAATTAAAGCGTCTGTCAGTACTCCATAAGCAGTGAAGTAAATGTGGGCAAACAGGAACTGTATATCATGGATGAAGAATCTAAGTTTATACAACTACTCTGAAGACCAACTTAGCAAGGCATACTGAAGGGGAGGGAGATGCACAGACTCTCCAACCATGCAGTTTTGTTTCTAAGTGCACACATCAGAGACACTCACATATGTGCCCAAGGAGGTGTTCATAGTGTTGATAGCCACATTGTTTATAAAAGCAAAAGTAAAAATCCTAAATGTCCATCAGCAGGAGACAGAGATAAATTGTGACATAGTCCTTTACTGAAGCAGTATATGCCCATGAAAATTAACGAACTAGAGCTACGTGTAGCGGTATAAATAATCTCAAAAAAAGAAGTTACCATTCCATGCAGTATGGTAACATTTACATAAGGTTTAAAGCATGGAAAATGATACCATCTATGACTTACAGTGCCATCCATAGGTATAGATGGAGGAAACATATGAAAACATGGGAGATGCTCTCCACTATATATAGTACAGTGATCACCCTGGGAAGGACAGAAAAGGAATAGGAATTAGGAGCTCTGGTTATATAAGTAATGTTTTATTTGTTAAAATAAATTCTAGAACTATTTTGACAAAATGTTGAGATTTAACAAAGCTGGGTGGTAGGGCCAGGGGTGGCTTTCCGATCATTCTCCGTATGTTTTTGTGTCCTTAAAATACTTCGTAATTTGCAAAGATGTATGTTCTCTGTCACCAAGTTCCCTTTAATGAGGAGGTGACGTTGATTCTCCCGCCTTGCCATTTGTAGATGATTATACGCCTACAGAAAGAAATTCAGGAGCTGAAGGATGAACTGGCCATTGTCACTGGGGAGCAGAGGACAGAGGCGCTCACAGATGCAGAGCTCCTTGAGTAAGCCTGCAGACCTTTTTCTTTTTCTTTTTCTTTTTCTTTAACAGTGAAAGTTTGTGTTAACTTCTTTGTTGGCCCTAACGTTATGAATTCACCTCAAAGCACGAAGGTCTCCTGGGACAGTCTGAAATTGCATTTAGGCGCCAGTTAAGAGTGGCGGCTTTCCATGAAAAGCTGGATAAGGCTGGCAGTGTTTTTGCCGCCTCAGCTTTGAGGAAGTAAAGAACAGAGCATAGAAAGGATGGGAATATCCTTCTCATGCCAGCTAAAGAGAAGGGCTTGTATAATAGTTGTGCAATTAAAAACATATACACCAACCCCTCATATGCTGTGGCTCTCAGATCTGAAAGGAATTCAAGAAATGTCCTTTGTATTAAAAAGCATCTTGTTGCAAGCACCAATTTATCCCATGCCAAGGTAGGCTCTCTCCTTTAATAAATAGATGGCCCATATATTATAGTTCAAATACTAGAAATGGGAATGAAAGCAGGTATTCAGGGCTTTATACAGCGTGGCATCTGTCAGTGGCACAGTGTGGCTCTCATTCTCTCTCTGATCATGAGCCACAGTGGTGGACTTTCTTGTTGTTTCTGTGCAACTTATAAAGCATCTGTGGAGTGATAATAGTGGGCTGGACTTAGAAGGCAGTGATATTCTCTATTTCCAAAGGAGAAATAGAGATAACACAAGATTTTTCTAAGGGCTTACGATCATTTCATCTAACCCTCTCTCAACAGAGAAAATGGTAAGTAATAGAGTTGATGAAAATATTTTCTTTAAACTACTTCCTGGCTGTGCCTAAAGGTAGGTCTAAACATTGAGAAGCCTTAAGCAAGCTTTTTTTTTTTTTTTTTAGAGCTTATTTATTTTTGAGAGAGAGGGAGAGCGTGCACGAGTAGGGGAGCAGCAGAGACAGAGGGACACAGGATCCCAAGCAGGCTCCTCGCCATCAGCGCAGCATTCAGTGTGGGGCTCACACTCAGGAACCGTGAGATCATGACCTGAGTTGAGATTAAGAGTTGTACACTTAACTGACTGGGCCACCCAAGTGTCCCAAAGAAGCTTTCTGCTATAATCAAAGTTTCACTCTTCTAGGATAGCATCTAGAACACTGTGTTTAATAATAGGAGAGGCTCCTAAGGCTTTCCTTGTAAATTTTCTCTGTGGCATATATGCAATTAATGCCACAGTGATATCTAATGATATCTTAGATGCTGAGAAAACCAAGCTGAGAATTCCCTCACTATGATGCTCCCTTCCCCTCAAAGAGAGGAATTACCAATTATTATCTTTGAAGATGCCTCTGCAGAATTTTGATCTTCAAGTCAGGGTTCAGCCAAGAAAAGAAAAACATTCTACACTTCTCAACAGAAGGAATTTACCATGGGAAATTTGTTGCACGGGAGGTGGCATTGCAGGAAATACGCAGCACCCCAGACATCAGGAGCAGCAGGAGCCCTGACACCCTGGGATTGAAGGGATGATGGTAGAAGCTTATGTTACCAAAGTCTGAGACTGGAGCTGACCAGCCAGAGCTAACCCATAGTGATGCTGTCCCATGTAAACTGGGCCACCAAAGAGCCACAGGTGCTATCAGAGACAGCATCCTGGCAGGGAGTCCTGGCTTCTCTCTCACACCACTTCCAGTCTTCTACCTGCACGTCCCACTGGCTGAACTTGCCCGGTAACCAGAAACGTGCCCAGAATTTGCCCAGAAACCATGCTCTCCCTGTTGGGAGAGTCAGAGAATGTAGTTTCCTGTGATGCAGGGTAAAAGAGGGGAGGGGCGCCTGGGTGGCGCAGTCGGTTAAGCGTCCGACTTCAGCCAGGTCACGATCTCGCAGTCCATGAGTTCGAGCCCCGCGTCGGGCTCTGGGCTGATGGCTCAGAGCCTGGAGCTTGTTTCCGATTCTGTGTCTCCCTCTCTCTCTGCCCCTCCCCCGTTCATGCTCTGTCTCTCTCTGTCCCAAAAATAAATAAACGTTGAAAAAAAATTAAAAAAAAAAAAAAGAGGGGAAAAGTAGAAATCGGATCCAAGAGCAAGAAGGCAAATGGCCAGTACGTGAAATAAGTACCAGAGTTTTCGCTAAGTCCGGCACATCCCAAATGTTGTTCAGGAGGCTCAGTTTAAGGATAAGATTTTGCATGTGGTGGTTTTAAGATGTCCACTCCCTCCACTGCACCAAGTCTGAGGAATTGTAGAACTGAAACATCTGAATCTGTAGCCACACCCAAGAATAAGATGGAAACGTCTCAGGGGACTAGAGGCTTCAAGGAGTTCCAGGTAGATTGAAAGGTGGGGTTTAGAGGGGTAAGAGGAAAGGGTAGACCAAGACTGGGCGCTGCACCGTAAAAGCTACAAGGCTCGACATGGTGGCGCCCTGGAGCTGGAGAGGGCTGGGAGCAGCCTGCGAGGATTTGGCAGAGCCCTGGTAGTGAGTGCAGTCTGTCTTGTGAACCCCTGCGCGCTCCTTCTTCTCTGCTCCACCCAGTGTTTAGGTCAGCGTTTAGGATGGAGAAATAGGGAAAGGCCCCAGGTAGCTGATGATATCCAGGACAAACTGGGGACCAGAGAAGTCCTGAAAGCCAGCCGCTGTCCTCGGCTCTCCCCAAGCCCTGTTCCCACTGAGAACAGTAAGGAGCATGGAGCATGAGCCCCCACAGCCGCTCCGCCCTCTTCCAGGACCACCTGCCCAGGGCTGAGAGTCTAGGAAAGATGAGTTCACAGTTGGGAACAACCAGAAACATGAGGACTGCCGACTTAGAGAAAGACCAGGACAAGGAGCCTTTACAGCTTGGAGGCTTCAGAACTAAATGTTATAAGAAGAGTGATTTAATATCTTTAGAGATGTACAAGACAGCATTATATCCACGAAACAACAGGACCTTTATTTTTATAAAACAGACTGAAGGAGATCTGAAAAATGAAGAAATGTAATTGTTGCCATTAAGAGCTTAATGGATGGCTCAGTGGCAGAATGAAAAAACAGAGGGGCAAATTAGTCAGCTAGGAAGATCAAGGCTAAGGAATTCTTCCAGAATAAAAGATGAAAGGAGAAAGGGAGAGACATTTAAAAGAAAGGAATCATAGAGATTAGCTCTAGATTTACTAATATCTAACAAATAGAAGTTTATAAAGGAGAAATAGAGATAAGGCAGCGGAGCCAATGGTTAAAGAAATATCTAAGGATTTCTTAGAACTAAAAAAAAAAAAAAAAAAAAAGACAGACTTCAGAATGAGAGGGTTACCATGTGCTAAGCTGTATAAGAATGTAAAAAATTTTAGAACCTCAAAATATAAAAGAATCCCAAAAATTATCAGAGAAGAAAAATATTATTAACAATCAAGAATCTGATTTAGAGCAGACTTTTCATCAACCTGTCTGGAAACAGGAACCTATAGTACTGAAAAACAAAACAGAAGAAAACAAAATAGAAAACAGGACTTTGAATGGAGATTTCTGTATCTGGCCAAATTAGCATGCAAATGCACATGTGAAACAAAGGCATTTTTCAGACATAGAAACTTTGAGACAGTTAACCACCCTAGTCCTTCTCTAGAAGAGACTACGACAAGGCTATATTTCACGAAAAGAAAAATGCTGTAAAGTGTGAAAAATAATAACGAACAGATATTATTTCTTTATGACACTTATTACTGTATTAAATTTACATTATATCTTTTACCAACTTGCCACTTTCCACATACACAGATGTTTCTGGTTAAAAGTTATTGACAGAAGTCCAATTTGTCATTCGTAGGAGTTTCACGGGGTCTACTGGAGGGAAATAAATTTGTGACAACCAACTTAAGATACCGATGGACTCTTAGAGTGTAGTTGGTGTCCTTTGAGCCACAGATAACAAGTGTATACATGTTAGTTGGAACAGATTCTATATAAGACAGTATGTAGGGTTGCCATTAGTTTTTCTGGGCACTTGGTTCATTCATTCATTCATTCATTCATTCATTCATTCATTCAACATGTAGTCTTCATCTAGTATTTACAAAACTCTGCCCTAGGCCTTCAGAGAAGAACAAAAGATGAACGAAACCTACATTCAGCTCTCCAGGGGTTCACAATGTAGTGGCAGTGACAGACATAAGCACAAGTAATCACAATGCAAAATGTAAGTGTTATGAGAAGATAAAAATAAAACATGAGATTGCAGAGATAGTAATGATTAATTATGAGCTCAGGAATCATGTAAAATTAGTTCCTGTGCGGTAAGTAAACTTCAGCAGCTCGCAGTGAAATTACTTCTCTGCTGCCAAGTTAAGTATACTATATCGCACCACATCTGCGATTTCTGATCAGCACAGAGGGAGAACGAATGCAAAATGTCACACCCACCCTGCCAAAACAAAGCACAGGGTTTCCCAAAATCCAGTACCTTGGGTGCTTGTTCATACTGACAGTGAAGATTATTCAGATAATGTGGGGTTTTGTTATGGTTTTTGTTATTTTGTTGTTACGGTTATGTTTTGCCATAATTAGCTAGAGTGAATAGCGGCACAACTTAAAATTCATCAGATTTAAGAGTTCTTTATCCTCTTAAAGTAAAAGAGAGAAATTAAAATGTGCCTCGACTCTGGCACTGCTGTGTAATATCATGAGTCTGTGCTTTGTCTCCGGGGGCCCCTGGACATTTATTCAGCACTGTGAGTCAGATTCAGTCTCTCATTGTGCCAGGGCTCCCTGGATGGTCAAAGGGTGGGGGGTGGGGGGAGATAGTGGTGTTGGAGACAGGAAGAGTCCCATAGCTTGGCAGGACAGAATGGCAGAAATGCAGTGGCTTTGGCTTATTTCTCTGTCTTGCTGATTCCTGGCTTTATGCTGACTGGAATGGCATAAGGACATTCCTATCAGGGATTTTGTGAAGGATGTCAGAAAGCAGATATTTAATAGATAATGTATTCTGTATTCACTGTTATGTACAGTGGACAGTTTGGTGATGTCTGTTAATATCTGGCCCTATCAAATTTTTTTTGAACGATTTCCTAACATGTCATTTCTTAATGTAAATATTTGTTGCACTGACTTGGATGCTTCAACTGAAGAGGGTTGCAGATGTCAGCCTCCAGTTATTGTGATATTTTTAGTTTACATCTTTTTTTTTGCCTGTGTAAATTTGAAAAGAGACAGCTGGATGAAGGCTCTATAGCCAAGTTAATGTTTATACAGAACTTCTTGGGTGAAGATTTGATTCTGATTGATTCTCTAAACACATACCTCTTTCTTTCTGTGGTTAAAAAGAAAAGAAAAAAAGCCTGTAGATCTCTGGCTAAGATGGAAGTATTCTATCCTGGCCCAAGTCTAAATGAGTAAAATATTTTCTGCATAGCAACACTTTACTTCTGAGATGGAATTGAATTGGATCTCATGGGCTCAAGCTTGCCCAGAGTAAACTTCCAAACATCTGGATCCCTTTCTTTTTTCTGTTTTCCCCTCAGCCTTATTGAGACATAATTGACATAGAACATTGTGTGAGTTTAAGGTGTACAATGTGATGAGTTAATATATGTATATATTGTGAAATGATTACCACTATAAAGTTAGTTAAATCTATTACCTCACATACTTGTGTGTGTGTGTGTGTGTGTGTGTGTGTGTGTTGAGAGCTTTAAGATCTACTCTCAGAAACTTCCAAGTATACAGTACAGTATTGTTAACTATAATCACCATGCTATAGATTAGATCCTCAGAACTTATTCATCTTATAATTGGAGGTATGTGCCCTTTGACCAACATCTTCCTCGTTTCCCCCACCCCCCCGGCCCCTGGCAAATGCCCAGTCTATGCTCTGTTTCTCTGAGTCCAACTTTTTATTTTCCACACACAAGTGACTTCATATAATATTTGTCTTCCCCTGGTTTATTTCTCTTAATTATTTTTTGCAATTTAATCCTTCATCCCAATGTATTGAGCAACTACTAGATGCTAATCATTTTAATACATGCTTTTGGGTATTCAGAAATATAGGACATGGAAGATTATTCTAAGGAGTGACAGTTTTATTGGGAACATAACATGTATACAAAAATGTATACAAAATGTATATAAAAAAAAGTGTGTACATGTTTATACACACACGTGTGCATATAAAACCAGGAACAAGATAGCATATCAGTGGAAGGAGTAAATGAACACTGAGAATTGTAAAACCTTAATTATGATTCTAATTCTACTCATATTCAGTTTTTAATGGCTCTCTAGACTTGGGTTTCATCATGTATAAAGTGAGAGAATTGTACTAAATGCTATCTGGGCACTCTTTCAGCTCCCTGTTTTTAAGTCTAATATCAGCTTATTACACATGGTTTAATATGGTTTTTACTCATTATCTATGATAATGAAAATCTGAATCATGGAGGAATTCAGAAATAGAAGTCACTGCAGATATCACCATCCAGTAAGCTAAGTAAGCCATAAAAGATGTTAAGAGGAAGGCGTCTAGGGGCACCTGGGTGGGTCAGTTGGTTAGGCCTCCAACTTCAGCTCAGGTCATGATCTCATGGTTCGTGAGTTCAAGCCCCTCATCAGGCTCTCTGCTGTCAGCACAGAACCTGCTTCAGATCCTCTGCCTCCCTCTCTCTCTCCCCCTACCCCCTCTCAAAACTATAAATAAACATTTAAAAAAAAGGTACCACTCTAAGATAAAGATGAGAGGCCACATAAACGAAGGTGCGGAGAAGGAAAGAACACACTGTGTATGTGCTGGGGGACGGGGGGAGGGGCAAGAGACCAGTGTGGAGGCTTGCACGTAAGAGGCACTAACTAGCGAGGATCTAGGTTAAAACTGGCCTGGCAGGAGCCTGGCGTCGTCTTGGAAGAATTGAAGAATAGGATTAGACAGATAAACAGTGACCTCATGGTGGGTTATGAATACCATATGTAGAGGAGCTACTCTTTTGTTTTATTTAGTGGTGACTAGGAAACATTGTGCTTTGAGAGTATTGCAGTTCATTCATTTATAATGTTTATTGTGCTCGTCTTTGTGCTAGGCACTGTTCTAAGGGCTAGAGATACAGAAATAAACAAAACAAAGTCCTTGCCCTTATGGAGCTTACATTCTAGTGGGGAGAGAGCTAATACACAAGACAAATAACTAAAATACAGAGCATTTCAGAGAGCAGAAAGTACAAAGAGAAAAAATAAAACAGGAGTTGCAGTTTGAATAGGATGACCATGGAAGAATTTATATGATAAAGACTTTTTTATGGTTACTACCATGATAGCAATGAATAGAATGAGCAGGAGCGAGAGATCAGGATGATATTACCATCCAGCTTGGAGTGATCATGAGAAAGAAGTCTCCAGGAATGCTTTCTCCAGTGAAAGCAGAAGAAGAGACAGATGTGAGACACTTAGTTGAGGAAGAATAGAAGTGATGGCTACTAATATTAAAGATAAAGAAGGGAGGATGGTAAAAGTTCAGGACTTAAGATGGGTTATCAGAGGTTAGGAAAAGAAGCTGGTGGAGGGTAGGAAATGTTCAGTTCTTGACATGATGAAGGAATACACAATGTACAGGTTGGATTCTGGAACTTTAAAGAAGATTGAGGCTGCAGATTTAAATTTTGGAGCGATTGGCATTGAGTTGACCTAATACTGAAGTCAAGTCTGTAAGCCAGCTCAGAAATTCTCTGATCTGATTTGAAATAGGTGATAACTGGGATCACCAAGACCACACCTCCCTACAATCAAAGTTACCGTAGGCAGCTTGCCAACTGAATTTACCTATTTACTTGGCCACATCATCCTCATTCCTTCCTTTATGTCTGTTTATATATAATTAAATATTCCATTCATTGGTTATTTTCCAGTGAGGAAAAAAAAAATCCCTTCCTGTATGACACAAAGGGTTAATAGTAAGCAGTGTAGAAAGATTAAAAGACATTAAAGGATAACAAGGAAATATTATGAACAACTTATAACAATGTATTTACTAACATAGATAAATCTGACAAATTTTTGAAAGGGTTCAGACTTCTAAAGAGAAATCGAGAAACTGAATAGTCCTGTATCTACGTAAGGAAATGAATTTGCAATAAAAACCTTCCAACCAAGAAAACTCAAGTCCCAGATAGCATCACTGCAAATTCTGCCAGACATTTAAGGAATAAATAATACCAATTCTACCCAAAAATTTCCAGAAAACAGAGGAGGGAGCAATTCCCAACTCATTTTACAAGGCCAGTGTTGCCCTAATATCAAAAACAGACAAATATATTTACAAGACAAGAAAACTAGAAACCAACATCCCCTATGAATAAAAATATTTAATAAAATATTTGCAAGTTGAGTCCACCAAACATTAAAAAAATAATAAATCATGACCGAGTAGGGATTATTCCAGGAATGCAAGACTGTTTAACATTAAAAAATCGATGTAATTCACCATATCAACAAACTAAAAACAACACCAACCACAAATATTTGATCATCTCAATTGATGCGGGCAAGCATTGGACAAAATTCGACATCTACTCATGGTGAAAACTCTCCAACCAATAATATGGACAAAGTATTTGATCAGATTTATATCAGAAGATACACAGATGCCAAATAAGGACGTGAAAGGTCAACATCATTAGTCATTAGGGAAGCCAAATTAAAACCTTAGTGTAGTGATACTATACAGTTATTAGAGTAGCTTTAGAAAAGTAACAATAAGAAGTGCTGGTAAAGGTGAGACACCGAAACTCTCATACGTTGCTGGTGGGGAAGTTATATGGAGCCCCCCACTTTGGAAAAACAGTTTTAACAATTTCTGATGACATTGAACATAATACTTACCATAAACTTCAGGAATCCCATTACTAGGAATTTATCTATGAGACATGAAAACATGTCTCCACACAAAGGCTTCTGCGTGAATATTTATAGCAGCTTTCCTCAAAATCTCCCAGAACTGGAAACAACCTAAACCAGGGAGGGGCTGAGCAAATGGTTGTACAGCCATACAATTGAATCCTACCCAGCAATAAAAATGGAGTGAACTATCGATACATTCAACGGCTTGGATAAATCTCAAACACGTTACGCTAAGTAACAACAGAAGCCAGATACAGAAGGCTACATACTATATATGATTCTATTTATGTGACATTCTGTAAAAGGCAAAAGTATAGTAAGAGAAATCAGATTAGTGGTTGCCAAGGTTGCTGGTGGGGGGAGGAATTGATTACAGAGGAGGAAGAGGGAATTGTTTAGGGCAATTGAAATATTCCATACCTTGATTTTAGTGGTGGTTACAAAACTGTACATAGTTGTTTAAAAAAAATGCATAGTACTACACATCTAGAAAAGGTGCATTAAAAATTTTACTATCCGTAAATTTAACCTCAACTAACCTGACCTTTAAAGAACTTGAAAAATCTATGACAAAAAGATAATATAAAATTTGAGGACCACTCATTCAATACAGCAAAGCAAAGGAAAACAAAACTGTACGGTGAGGAATTTTCCTGTAGGTAAAATTTTGCTGTAGTTTGTTTAATAATAGAAACTTATCTTTGACTACAAGCCCCCAGAGCACCCAGACATGTCTTTTTTACAATTAATTACTGCCTGCACAAGTTGAAGAGAACTTCCTGTTTCCTGCTCTGCACCAAACCTGCATACAGACCTGTATCTGTCCCCACCTCCTCCTTCCTTCCTGTCGCAGTCATGTGTCCCGCCTCCTGTCTAGAGCTGACCTCACCAATTGTGCTCCCAGTCCCAATCCCTTCTGCCATCTCAGGAACCTCAATTATCTTTTTTTTTTTTTTAATCTTCAAGTTTTTCCCATATTTAAAAACAACAACAACAACAACACGCACTCTTGGCCCAACCTCCCCCTCTACCTACTATTCCTTTTCTTTAAGCTCAACTACTCCAAGATGTAGCTTTCACTTGTGGTCTCCATTCCCTTCCATCCTCCTTGACACACTCAGATCACTCTGAACTGTCACTAAGTTATTGATGACCTACGTATAGATATATGTAATGGGTCTCTTTCAGTCCTCACCTTTCTTGACCTCTCAGCAGCATTCACCATTATTAACTGTCTTCTCACTGAATCATCCTCCTCTTGGGTCCTTCTCCTCTCCTGATTGCTCCTCAGCTTCCCAGACAGAGATTATCCTCCTTTTGTGGGGACATCCATCAAGGGGCTGTCCCAGGACCCCTCTTTCTCTTTTTACTTTATACTTCTCCTGGGTGATCTCATCAACACCCACACCCACACTGATGACTCAGATTTATGTTGCTAGCCCACATGTATTCTACTCTGAATGCTGTGCTTACTGATCTCACGGCCTACCTGCCAGCTCTCTCTGAACTCAACATGCCCCCAAATGAGCTCTTGTCCCTCTTTCTCCAGACCTGGTCTCTGCCACCATACCCCATCCGTCAGTGTCACTCTGAGCCCCGTGGTTTCCCTGGCCAGAAATTTGGAAGTTACCCGTGGCTCTAGTTTCTTCTCACCCCCAGATCCAACCCATTTGGAAGTCTTGTTGACTCTGTCTTCAAAACATGTTCTGGATCAGACCACCTGGCACCACCACCAAACCTCTGTCACCTTCTTTTCACACTCAAATGGTGTCATAATAGATCTTCCTGAGTGCACTTTGCTCTCTTTTTCTGTGCAGCCAGAATTTTTTTTTTTAAAGTGCTGTTGTTATCATTTTACTCTTCTTAAAACTCTTTGGTGACTTCTGACTTCCCTTGTTCTTGGGAAGAGACCAGATTCCTTCCTACAACCTTGGAGGTGTCTGCCCGATCTGACCCTTTTCTGACCCTTTCCTGTGTTGTCAGCCACATTTCACCTTCCTTTCCCCTCTTGCCCCTGTGCTTCAACAACACTGGCCTTCCAGTTCCTTAAACGTTTCATCGTGTCTCTCACTATGAGGCTTTCGCACATGCAGTTGCTTCTGCTTTCTGACTAGGATGGTGTGTGCATGGGTGGGGACACACACACACACACACACACACACACCCCTTGTTTTATCTGTTCTACTCCTTCAAACCTCAGTTTAAATTGTTCCTCTTCAGTTGGTCTTTAATCCCAACTAAATCGTGACAGGTTTTCATCTTTTTTGTACTCTTCCTTCAGAACTTTTATCTCTGTTTATAATGGTGTTCTTGCGGTATTGTTTGGTTGTTATTCGTATCTTCCGCCACACTGAAAGGCCTTCGAGGGCAGGAGCTGTGTCTGCTTTCAGTGAATGTGCACAACACCTTTATTTGTGTCATTTTGTGGCACATAATCAAAGAATGTGCAGGAATATTAATCCAGCAAAGAGTAAGCATGAACTACATTAAAACGCCAGCAGGAGGGGGGCTCAGTTGGTTAAGTGTCTGACTCTTGATTTCAGCTCAGGTCATGATCTCATGGTTCGTGAGATCAAACCCCACTTCTGCACTGACAGTGTAGAGCCTGCTTGGAATTCTCTCTCTCCGTCTCTTTCTGCTTTCTCCCAATCTCTCTCCCTCTCTCTCTCAAAAATAAATTAAACATTAAGAAAGGAAGGAAGGAAGGAAGGAAGGAAGGAAGGAAGGAAGGAAGGAAGGAACACACCCAGGAAGAAGAAACCCAGCAGGGAAAACTCGAGAGAGGTATGGGACTAGTTCACGAGCATGTAATCACACACTTTGAGATACTGAGCTACTGAAATCCGTCCATGAAGGCAGGTGTCAACCTCAGCAAATGACACCGAGTTTGGTCCACATTTTACCAAATAGGAAATGGTCCCCACAGTGACTGGGGCACTGGCCAGGGCAGCCTCTACCCCTGCTCCTTAGCAGTCCCCAGATTTCACTCACTGTGCGTACTGCTCCTGGGGTAAACACCGCCACGATTCCAGACTGCAGGTGGGAAAGCTGGCGGCTGTGCTGGAGTTGACCCTCAGGCCCTTCATCCATGTGCCAGTAGAGACTAGGTCTTCACTTCCTATCCTTGGGGTTGTCTACACTCTATTTGGACTTATTTGGAAATTTTTATCTGATGGGATTGCTTTTTTTATTCTTTGTAAAGTTAAATCATTTAAGACTAAATATAGTTTAAAATCAAACACATTGTGTTTTCAGACTCACAAACACAGCATTTGTTTCAAAGGGACATATCTGTACTAATAAAAGCTTCATTGATGTCTAAGCTCTACTTAAATGCAAATAAATACACCTGAAGGAAGAGTGTAAAATCCCCATTTTCCCACCAAAGACATCTCACTTTGAAGTAATTTGTACTTTTATTCATTCTTTCTGGTGAACAAACACTGATTGAGTGCTGATGATACCACATCAGTGCTGGGTTAGGACCTGGAGGGCTGGCAGTGGGGAGCGAGGGGCAGATGTCCAGACATACGTGCTTATTGGTGGTGCCGAACCGCTGTCAGAGACAGGGTGAGGGATTTTTGTAAAGGGCAGGGGAAGAGGGAGGAAAGAATTTATAGAGGAAGTGACATACAGAAAACCCATCAGTGCTTTCATCCTCTTGAAGTAAGCATTTCAAGGTGACTTCAGGAGAAGTCATTTCTACCATAGTTAACTCGAAGTTCAAATTTTTTTTATTAGACTAGTCTAATAAAAGTTTAATTGGGTTCAGTTCCTCAATATGTTTGAACTGGATTAGAACCATAAAACAGATTTCACTTTCAGATACAGTGGCTCTCTTGAACCTAAAATTTGATAACTTGTTCCTAAAAGTATGGGATAGAATAATTAAGATCAAGACCATCTCACGTAATTTGAGATCTACCATCACCATGATTGTAAGTCCTGTTCTGTACCCTCAGACTGTTTCAGAAATGAGCTGAAGCAAACAAATACATAAACCCCTACAATATTTGAGTTAATATAGTTCTAGCAAGAATTAGATACCAAACCAGTATTTTAGGGGGAGTCTCTTGTCAGTACTTAACTCTGGATACTTCATCCTTTTTATATTCAGTATATTGTCACTGGCCTCCGTACTGGTTTTATTTGTCAAACCACTATTAAAAATATGTTTCAAAATTATGACTTATGCTGTATAAGTTCTATGGCATGATGAGTTCTCCTGATTGTTCTCTGGAAAGGTCTTCACTGTGGAGGCAGGGAGGAGTGGATTTCAGGAAACCATGCTCCTCAAGGGTGGGGAGGGAGAGAAAGAGAGAGAGAGGGAGAGAGAAGGAGATTGTGGGGACAGAGGGAGAGGGGGAGGCACAGGCAGGAATCTGAACAATCTCTTGAAAATTGTTTGAAATATGACTGAACTCTTGCCTACACCAGATTGCTCATTAGAGAATGAGCACAAGAAAGTTTGTGCCTAATTTTTTTGTCATTATGGATGAAATTGTCCCGGTGACAATGATATGGACTACCTCCGATTGTCCAGAATCTCTTTCTAGGATCTGCAGTGGCCACACATGGTCTGGCCCCTGGCAACCTCCAGGGCCCACTCCCCTCCCTCGTTTCTCCCTGCCCGTCACCATCCCTCCCCTGAAACACTCCTCCCTCACTTCATTATTCAAGTGTCACATTATCAGAAAGACTTTCTTCCCAGGCCACCATATCCAAAATACACCTTCCCCTGTTACTTTTTATCCCCTTTATGCTGAGTTATTTTTGTTCATAGCAGGAACATTATTTTTAATGTTTCACTGTCCATTGTCTATCTCTCCCTACTTCATGAAGACTTGGACTTCATCCGTGTTGTTTTCCATTATGTCCCTGTCACCTAAAACAGTACCTTGCACATGAATATAAATAATGTGTTGAATGAATTAGTGAACACTCTGTCAGGGCCTTGGTTCCCTCTCTGGCTTTTTTTTTTTTTTTTTTAATTTTTTTTTTTTCAACGTTTATTTATTTTTGGGACAGAGAGAGACAGAGCATGAACGGGGGAAGGGCAGAGAGAGAGGGAGACACAGAATCGGAAACAGGCTCCAGGCTCTGAGCCATCAGCCCAGAGCCTGACTCGGGGCTCGAACTCACGGACCGTGAGATCGTGACCTGGCTGAAGTCGGCCGCTTAACCGACTGCGCCACCCAGGTGCCCCTATCTCTGGCTTTTTTCATGAGCCATTGTTTTACCTCTCTGGGACCTCTACTCAGAGCTGCCCCAGGGTGCTGGGCATGAATAAGGGCCCTCAGAACTAGTCTCTGCTGATAGAAAGCACTTCCCAACGTTCAGATTCAACATCACTGATACAGGATCCACTGTGTTCTAGGCCTTATGGATTTATGAGTGAATGATGAGGAATTATTTGCAATATTCAGGATTTTGCCCACAACTATTTTCTGAACTTTGTCCAGAGTCACTGAGATCATCTGTTGTGTGAGAGTAATAATGTTATCTAACCACAGTTCTTCTTGATGAAGAAATCCGTGTGATGCATTAAACACAATTATTATTATTATTATTATTAAAGATAATATGATTTTCCTGTGATTCTTTGATATAATTTATTTTGGTGCTGAAGGATCTATTTACTTATATAGATATTTGCCAGGCTTCTCTACTGAGCAATGATGGAACAAACCATGTTTTAATATCTCTCTTTAGAATATACACACACTCACACATTCACGCACAAAGGAAGAGTACCAGAAGGAAGAACCACACAAATGTTACTGGAACTACCAGTGTTTTTGCTTTTGTGTTCTAGTTCTTTTTACTTGGCTGCATTTCCTAAAGTTTCTATAGAAAATGCAGGTTTATTTTATTTTTTAATATAATTTATTGTCAAATTGGTTTCCATACAACACCCAGTGCTCATCCCAACAGTGCCCTCCTCAATACCCATCACCCACTTTCCCCTCTCCCCCACCACCCCCCAACCCTCAGTTTGTTCTCTGTATTCAAGAGTCTCTTATGGTTTGCCTCCCTCCCTCTCTGTTTGTAACTTTTTTCCCCTTTCCTCTCCCCCATGGTCTTCTGTTAAGTTTCTCAAGATCCACATATGAGTGAAAACATATGGTATCTGTCTTTCTCTGACTGACTTATTTCACTTCACATAATACCCTCCAGTTCCATCCACATTGCTGCAAATGGCATGATTTCATTCTTTCTCATTGCCAAGTAGTATTCCATTGTACATATAAACCACGTCTTCTTTATCCATTCATCACTTGATAGACATTTGGGCTCCTTCCATAATTTGGTTATTTTTGAAAGTACTGCTATAAACATTGGGGTACATGTGCCCCTATGCATCAGCACTCCTGTATCCCTTGGGTAAATTCCTAGCAGTGCTATTGCTGGGTCATAAGGTAGTTCTATTTTTAATTTTTTGAGGAACCTCCACACTGTTTTCCAGAGCGGCTGCACCAGTTTACATTCCCACCAACAGTGCAAACAGTGCAAGAGGGTTCCCGTTTCTCCACATCCTTGCCAGCATCTATAGTCTCCTCATTTGTTCATTTTAGCCACTCTGACCGAAATGCAGGTTTATTTTTAAAAGAAGGAATGTTACCTGTTCTGTTTTACAACTCCAAGCAGGAAAACAGTCATTTCACTTAATTAATGAACAGCAGGAAAAAAATGCCCTTCTTTGCTAACTCTCCTCTTACACTAAATTTCACAGCTGAATTAAAAGCAAATGTCCTCTCTTGGCATATAGCAGGTTATTGCACAACACACATAGTTGATTCTGAGATCTAAATTACATCTGCTTCTGGAATTTTAACTTTATTTTTATAGTTAATATTTGTATTATTTTTTGTATATTTGGGCTATAATATTGTGTATTATTAATCAGTCACTTCAGAGTGGTGCTTTCCTTATACAGTTGATATAAGACTGTATATCTAAATGGCTAAATAAAACACAATCTATAAATGGCCAGAATGGAATGTTCATAAAATGCTCCCAAATTGGAGTTGTTTGCTTTGCATCTTACTATCCACTTCCTTAACCATAACAGTGCTCCACATACCCCCGAAGAGTGAAAAGTCTGTGGAAACTTTTAAGAGAATTTGGAAATTTAAAGATAAAGGAACAGCCCGAGTCCTAAAAAGAGCTGATGCGTAAAGTCGATATTTGTGTTGAAAATACAATTATAAATTTAAATAAAATCCTGTAACTATGTATATGTTTGTTTACCTGATGTGGTATGTATAAGTGTATAAGGAACACATACAGAGATTCTAAAAAATAGAGACAGACATAAAAAAGGAAATGATACGTATAGGGACATGCCCAGATCTGCCTGAGTGAGAAACGTGCCTGTGGGAAAAGGCAGATGCTTTTTGCTTGGATGAGGTTGGTGAAGCCTTTGCCCCCAGGTGACTTCGCCAGGGACCTGTAGGTGTTTTATCCAATCTTAAGGTATATCCTGCCAGCCCCTGCTCTCTCTTCCCCCTGTTCTTCAGGATCCCCGCCAGCTGGAATTCTCTGCATCTCCCTGTGGAAGTTCAACGTGAATACTTTTAATTATTTTAATACCTTAATACTTCTTCCAGGTACTTCCCAGTTTTCATTTTGAATTCTCCATTTTTCCTTTCAAATGCTGGGTGGGTCAACAAAACCTTCTGTTTCCGTTTTCCAAATTTAGCATTTCAACATGTGTGTGATAGTTGGGCTAAAAATATACAAACATACAATTGTTAGTTAACATTGCCATATAAATGGGCAAGATGGGTTGAGTTGAGATTTCCTTGTCATTACTGAGAAGGATTTTATTTGATTACTTGTTTTTTAGGGGGAGAGGAGAGGGGTAACATTTTGTATGACCTTAGGAACCTAACCTTTGGGTATATCTTGTACTGTAGCTCATTTGCTTACAAATCTGTGGGCTACAGAGAGTTCCAAGAAAACAGTTTGTCTTGGCTTCATCCCCTGAGGCTTGGGAGAGGACATATTGAGATTTCTCCTTCTATTCCAATCCTTGGCCCTGCTGCAGCTGAAAATTGGAGATGCAGTTCTATCCTGGGGCCTTCATTTTCAGCCCCAGATGTTATTAAGCACATCACAGCACTGTGCTAGAAGCTGCTAAGACACAGAAGTATAAAGCATGGTGCCTGGCCAGAAGGAACTACACGAGGACATATGTCATCTGCTTTTGAAAAAAAAAATTAAAGATTAAGACAAGTAAATGATCATGTACAGAATAAGCAATAAAGACCAGAAGTATAAAGGACTTAATGAAAGAAAGATTAATTAATGACCCAAATAACTGTCTGTATAGATCAAGCATTCTTAATAAAATGCAAAAGTGGCCTGCTTCAAGAATTATCTATACTCAATAAGAAAGGAAGCATTTAAGGGCTCTCAGAACTACTACCAACGTGCGTGGAATCTAGAATTAGACAACTGGCTTTTGTTTTTCAGGTTCTCTGTACAGTGTGGATACCCATGCTTCTCTGTGTACTGGATGGATAGCCATCCCCCTGACATTCTGGTAAAGATCTGAGAACTTACGAGAAAATACAAAGATTTTTAATATTAAAGAACCCCAGTGTAGGACATCCTAATGCCAATAAAGCTAAGAATGCCCCCAAATGGAACAGGGGTAATTTGTGTCATTCACTGGGCTATGAGATGATGATTATCTTTGTATTCAGCTAAACATTGGTATAAATCGTACTTCTTTTTACTTTTGCACCTAGCAGAAATGGTACTTTGACAGACCCTTTTAGTCTGGCACAGCATAATGGAGAGTTATCTCCAAATAACATGTAAATCTGAGTTCACAGTATACATCCGATTCCCAGCAGAGGCACACCAAAGTAAAAGGTAAGATGCCTTGGGGCGCCTGGGTGGCTCAGTTGGTTAAGCCTCCGACTTTGGCTTAGGTCATGATCTCGCGGCTTGTGAGTTTGAGCCCCGTGCCGGACTCTGTGCTGACAGCTCAGAGCCTGGAGCCTGCTTTGGATTCTGTGTCTCCCTCTCTCTCTGCCCCTCCCCCACTCTTGCTCACTCTCTCTCTCTTTCTCTCTCTCTCTCTCTCAAAAATAAAATAGTAAAAAATTAAAAAAGGTAAGATGCCTCATGCAAGTACCCCATTTCCTCCTCCAGCTGACCCTAGCTCAAGCATTCAGAGCCTTTCTAATCTGGCATTCACAGGCCCTCTTATAGAAGTGCCACTTTATTGCCTGCCTTTAAATCCTTACAGGCAAAAGACAGACATCCCCCAAGACAACCCAAGGACAGGCTGTTAGCCTGCCCTGATTGGCCTTGCAAACAACCAGCCCTCATTGGTTGTGACCTACCTGTAAGGAGCTAAGCTCAGTGACGCCTCAAGACTGGGTATTGTTGTACTCTGTTCCTCAGAGTAAAAACATACCTTGTTTCACTGCACTTCACTTTATTGCACTTTGCAGATGTTGCATTTTTTACAAACTGAAGGTTCTGGATGACCCTTCATTGAGCAAGTCTATAGGCACCATTTTTCCAACAGTATTTGCTCACTTGCTATCCCTGTGTCACATTTTGGTAATTCTTGAACTATTTCAAATGTTTTCCTTATTATTTTATTTGTGATGGGAATGTGCGATTAGTGCTGTTGGATATTACTATTGTAATTGTTTTAGGGCACTGTGAATCACACCCATGTAAGATGGCAAACTTGATCGACAAATGTTGCAGGCGTTCTGAGCACTCTACCAACTGTCTCTCTTCCTCTCCTTGGGCCTCACTGTTCCCTGAGACACAACAATATTGAAATTAGGCCAGTGAATAACCCTACAGTGGCCTCTGAATGTTCAAGTGAAAGGAAAAGTCGCACATCTCTCACTTAATTTTTTTAAAATCTTTATTTATTTTTGAGAGAGAGAGAGAGCATGCAGGGGAGGAACAGAGAGAGAGGGAGACACAGAATCCAAAGCAGGCTCCAGGCTCTGAGCTGTCAGCACAGAGCCCAATGCGGGGTTTGAAGCACAAACCGCAAGATCATGACCTGAGCCGAAGCTGCAGGCTTAACCGACTGAACCACCCAGGCGCCCCGCACGTCTGTCACTTTAAATCAAAAGCTAGAAATGATTAATCTTAGTGAGGAAGGCATGCCAAAAGCCAAGACAGGCCAAAAGCTAGGCCTCTTGCACCCGTTAACCAAGTTGTGAATCCAAAGGCAACATTCTTGAAAGAAATTAAAATTGCTACTTCAGTGAACACACAAATGATAAGTGAAACAGCTTTATTGCTGATATGGAGAAGATTTTAGAAGACTAAACTAGTCATAACATTTCTTTGAGACAAAGCCTAATCCAGAGTAAGGCTAACTCTCCATTTCTGCGAAGGCTGACAGAGGCGAGAAAGCTGCAGAAGAAAAGTTTGAAGGTGTGAGGTTGGTTCCTGAGGGCTAAGGAAAGAAGCTGTACCCACAACACAACAGTGTGAGGGGAAGCGGTGAGTGCTGGGGTAGAAGCCGCAGCGAGTTCTCCAGAAGGTCTAACTAAGATAATGATTGAAGGCAGCTACACTAAACAACAGATTGGAAGGGGATGCCACCTAGGACTTTCATAGGTAGAGAGGAGAAGTCAGTGCCTGGCTGCAAAGCTTCCAAGGGCAGACCAGACCGACTCTCTCATTAGGGCCTAATGCAGCTGGTGACTTTAAGTTGAAGCCAGTGCACATTTACCATTCTGAAAATCCTAGGGCCCATCAGAATTATGCTGACTCTACTCTGCCTGTGCTCTATAAATGGAAAAGCCTGCTTGACAGCACATCTGTTTACAACATGGTTTCCTGAATATTTTAAGCCCACTTTTGAGACCTTCTGTTCACAAGAAAAGATTCCTTTCAAAATGTTACTGCTCATGGACAATGCCCCTGGTCACGCAGGGTCTCTGATGGAGATTCACAATGAGATTAATGTTTTCATGCCAGCTAATATACCATCCATTCTGCACCCCATGAATCAAGGAGTCATTTCAACTTTCAAGTCTTATTATTTAAGAAATACATTTCATAAAGCTTTAGCTGCTGTGGATAGTGATTCCTCTGATGGATCTGGGCAAAGTCAATTGAAAACCTCCTGAAAAGGACTCACCATTTCTAGATGCCATTAAGAAACATTTGTGATTCATGGCAAGAGATCAGAATATCAACATGAGCAGGAAGTTGGAAGAAGTTGATTCTACTCTTCATGGAGGACTTTGGAGGGTTCCAGACTTCAGTGGAGGAAGTAACTGCAGATGTGGTGTTAACAGGAAAGAGAATTAGAAGTGGAGTCTGAAGATGGGACTCACTGGCTGCAATCTCATGATCAGACTTGAATGGTTGAGGACTTACTTCTGACAGATGAGCAGAGAAAGTGGTTTCTTGAGATGGAGTCTACCGCTGGTGAAGATGCTGTGCAGAATGTTGAAATGACAACAAAGGATTTAGAATATTCCATAAACATAATTGGTAAAACAGAAACAGGGTTTGAGAGGATTGACTGCAGTTTTGAAAGACACTCTACTGTGGGTAAAATGCCATCAAACAGCATTTTGTTTTTTGTTTATGTTTTCTGATACTGTTTTTTTATAATATGATTTATTGTCAAATTGATTTCTATACAACACCCAGTGCTCGTCCCAAGTATTTTGTGATACACAGAAATTGGTCTTGAAAGGAAGAGTCATTCGATGTGGCAAGCTTAATTATTGTTTAAAGAAATTGGCACAGCCACCCCAACCTTCAGCAACCACCACGCTGATCAGTCAGGACCATCAACATCGAGGGAAGACGCACTGGATTGCGACTCACTGAAAGCTCAGATGGCTAGCATTTGTAAGCAATAAGTATTTTTTAATTCAGGTATATACATTTATTTTTTATACCTAATGCTGTTTAACACTTAAAGGACTATAATACAGTGTAAACATAACTTACATACACTGGGAAACCAAAAAATTCGTTTGACTCACTTTATGGTGGTATCCACTTTATTCAGTGTTCTGGAACCAAACCCACACTATCTCCGAGGTATGCCTGTATTCCCCATTCTTACCCCCATCCTCTTGGCCTAATTTTCTGAGTGGTTCCCTCTGTGTTTATCATGAACTGATCATACTGGTGACCATTGCCACAGCCTCAAGAACTTGGCACAATTAATGTCAAGGTAGCTATTGCCTGGTGTATAATTTTTTCAGTTTACTAGAGAAGTCAGATTTCCCCTTCTTGTTCACAAACCCACCTTTTACTGTCACTGCTTTTCAACTGCTTTCCTCATCAGTATGCTTTCCAGATCAGTCACCTAGCATGTGCGGGGCAGAGTTCCGTACTGTACATTTACTTTTCTATTTAATCAGAAACCCTAGTTGAAATTTGCAGGCACTTGTTTCCTCTTTATTTCCGCATCTCACTTTGTCTTGTGTTCCCTTGTTTGATAATCATAACTCTTCCTTTAAGTTTGGAAGAAGAAAGCAACCATCAGGAGACCAAGAAGTTGCTAATTGTCAAAGAAATGCAGATGAAAATGAGATGCAGTTTTTTTCCAGTCTTATTGGTAAGAATAAAAAGATGATATCCCGTGTCAGCAAGGGCACAGGTGAGCTCTTACTCTGCAGGTTGTGTGGATGGGGCCAATGGGGGCTGCCACACAGAGGAGCCTGGTCCTGAAGCCAAGGGTTAATCCCATGTGTAATTTTTAGCTTGTTCCCCCTTGCTGGACAGCCATGAAGAGCATTTGTACAGATTTTTCAATGGGTATGCTTTTTGGCTTAGCAATTTAATTTCTAGAAATTTGTTTTTAAAGATGAATGTACAAAAATGTATGTAAAAAGTTATTTTTTACATCATTTACAATAGGGAAGTGAGTTGTGATACATTCATTTAATTGACTATAATGCAGCAATTATCAATGTCAATGAAGACCTATTTATATATTGACCTGGGTACACTTCCAAAATATGTGTTCTGTTACTTTTGTGACAAAAAATGCATTTATATGTATACACTTACACACACACACACACACACACACACACACACACACACACTTACGAACAAGTCTGGAAAGGTAAACACCAAAGTTTCAGAGTGTTATCTCTGGGTTCTAAGATTGGAATAATCTTTTTCATTCTATATTTTCTAAACTTTTTACATTGGGCATGCATCACTTTAAGATCAGATGAAATAAAGGCATTTAAGTCATGTTCAAGATACAAAAGTGAAATACTCTCTAACTCATAACATTTTCCTTAAGTTATAACCAAATCACTCGGCAAACATGCAATAATAATTATGACAAAAGTAAGTGCCATGTATTGAGTGTTTGCTGATAGGCATTGCATTAATTTTTTATATGCATCGTCTAATAAAAACTCCACAATAATTTCATGAGGCAGATAACATGCAGCTAGCAAGATGAAATACAGAGTCAGAATGTGAATCCTGTTTTGTCTGTCTCCCGAGCTGTTCTTTTGTGGCCCTTGAGCCACAAAGAAGTGAGGTGTAATAATGACCCTCACCCGGATCCTGTTTCTGAGGCATTTACAGGGCAAACTGCAAGCTGTGTTCTAGAATGGGCTTGCTCTTTCCACATTATTCACTGTCAGAAACTAAAGTCTACCTGGAATTCTGGATTGTCTTCACTGTTGTTCATTCACTCTGTTGTATAGAAATGATCTTATCCAGAATGTCTGATAAGAGACAAGGTGTGGAAATGTATCCCCCTTTGTACCCTAAGGGATTGGCTTCTGAACTAAGATGGAAAACAGGGCCATAAAGTAAATATCCACCCACTGCAATTGGCTCATTTTTGGTATGTTAGAAACAGATTCACCAGTGCTTGTTTTAATACTAGACAGTTTATGTACAAGTAACCACAGCTGATAAAACTCAAGAGTTCATGCCAATGATGAAATTCCTCATAGTTCAAGTAATCATGGGGCCACTAACCTATGAGGTAGTTGCTAAGAAACACAGGGACAGATCCTAATTATTCTTATTAGCCACCATTTGGGTCAAATGACTAACTTTTCCAAAGTTCATGCCTTCATTCTTCATTATTATCAGTCAAAGGGTAATAGCAGAAATGTATGGGATTTTTGTTTGTTTGTTTCAGTCAGTATCACTGATTTCACAGAAACATGTTCTCAGATGGCTTATGTTGAATATGTCACACAACTAGACATGTGGAGATGATGGCTCAGATGACTGGAAAGAAACCCTGGGATCACCTCTTGCCCAACCTCATAAACACAGGATATTACTTACTCTTTGGGGACTCCCTGGGTGACCCTGTCCTGCCCATGGCTTCCCCGGGCATCCTTCCAGGTAGTGCACAGAATCTTCTTCCTTGGCTTAGCTGGGCTTGGAACCATTGTGTTTCCTCACTCAGTTAGGAAAGTACAGTTTACACATATTTGTTTCTAAAAGATTTGAGTTTGATATTCATGTTTTAGCATTCTCGGTGTTCTTTTCTTGAAAAGCACTTTATGACTTTCATAAATATTCTTTGCAGATAGTATGTAAGTTTGTGATAACTTACTATGTGGGTCTAGTCCAGCTGTCTGCCCTCTCCTAGGGTAGGATTGCTTCTGATTCTAGCTTAGGTACCCTTCTCTCATGGTTCTGGTTCTGCCTTGGCTTCTGACTCAGGGGAGCTGTCCCTCTGCCCCCACACTGGCCACGCTTTCTGGTTCGAATGTTGACCCATACTTTTGTTGTTAAAGCAACTTCTCTGCTCAGTCCGTAAGTGCCCCCAGACAGCCTCTTAAAACGCAGACTTTTCTACTGCAATCACACAACCTCAGCAGTGTGTGCAATAGTAAGTTCCTTGCTTTAGCTATTTTTATTTCTGCTTGCCACAGCTCAGCTCTTTACAAAGGCAGGACATTTTAGAGAGGCTGACTTGAATCAGAAAAATGCCTGGCCAACAACTTCTGCCTCTAAAAAGGCTGTTTCCTCAGAGGCACAAAGAAAAGGCTGTGTCCTCAGCCCACAGCAGGGGCATTAAACAAAAGACGGTACTTTGTGCTGGAATGGCAGGGTGGGGACAACCAAGATGAAATTAGTGACAGACTCTGGCTTTAGGGAGCTTCAGCCTGGTAAGAGAGACAAGACAAATACATAGATATCGACGATGTGAGGTAAAAGGTGGTATACCACACCTGATGCAAAGTGTGGGATAGTTGGAAAGGCAGAAATTACTTTTTTTTTAATGTTCATTCATTTTTAAGAGAGAGAGAGAGAGCGCGCCTAAGTAGGGGAGGGGCAGAGAGATAGCACTGCACTGACAGCAGTGAGCCTAATGCGGGGCTCAAACTCATGAACTGTGAGATCATGCCCTGAGCCCAAGTCAGATGTTCAACCAACTGAGCCACCCAGATGCCCCAGAGCGGAAATTATTTTTGAGTGGGAAGATCAGGGATGACTTTTGGCAGACCCGTGAATTGAGACAAAATTTCGAAAAGAAAGTTGGACGGGGAGAACATTTCAGATAGAGGAGGATCAATACGATCAGGGGTGTGTATGGTCTGGTTTCCTTATTTTATGGATTCATAAACAGATCCAGAGAAATGACGTGACTTCCAGAAGATTTCTACCGAGTTGGGTTTTTTCCTGAGATCAGCCTTCACCAATGCTGGCTCCCCGAGAGTTCTAAACGGTTTTATCACTCTCTGAATTTTTAGCTTTAAAATCAGTTGAAAGTGCAGTGTATTAGTAGTGGCGTGGAAATGTTTAGGTGCTGTGGACAGGACTTGCTGTATTTTTGATTCCCTGAGGAAAGAACAGCAGCATCAGGCCTCGCCTGTCTTTATTACCGGTGGGTGGGTTGGGAACCCGGCAGCAGTCGTGTGTGCCCTTCTGCATGCCCGGGGCCAGGCACCACAGCCATGCGCACCCACAGGCCAGCTTGGTGCTGGATGGCCTGCGGACTTTCTGGCTTTCTGCTTAGGGTGGCCAGGTCTAGCAAATAAAAATGCAGGACATCCAGTTAAATTTAAATTTCGTATAAACAACAGATTTTTAGTGCGTGTGTCCAGTGCAATATTTGTAACCTGATTTCAGTTTTTTTTTATATGATCGGAGTTTTTATTTGCATAATTTCCATGAGTCGTTTTGCCTTAAAAACAACTAATTGGCATTTGTGTTTGGCCCTTAAAAAAAAAAAGTACCATTGAACATGGCCTCAGAGATTTTTAAAGATCAAGATCCAGGGGAAGTTAAGGTGAATAGACTTCAGTATGTCTTACTGTCTTTATATATCCAACACCTGCTTCATGGCCAGCAGGCAGTAAATGTTTTCTGAATAAACGTAAGAATGAAGAAGTTAGCACATTCCTGATTTTTATTCCCTATCATTTTAGAGTCTCCCTTTATGCAGTGACAAATTTAAGCCCTAAATGCAGTTCTTTCCTACCTGTGTTCAGTGGGGAGAGAATGAGAAACATCTCCTATCATGGTTAGTGTTTCCCAAAAGATTAGTTCACACCTCCTGAATAGGAGTGACCCAAGTAATCAAGCATTGTTTACCAAAAAAAAAAAAAAAAAAAAAAAAAAAGAAAGTGAGGGATTATCTGCTAAGTGGTCCTGGGTTCACATCTCTTGGATCCTAGGCATCCTTACTCTGTCTTGTAATGTGGCTGGCTATAAAGCAATAATCTAAGCTTTGCGGATTAAATATCCCAGACGTCATTAACGGCTAATGCCCATTTTATAAGAGATCAGATCTCTGAAGTCATTCATGAGATATAATTCACTACAGATGAGGTCTCTCCACTTTGGTACAAAGTGTTTTTGGTCCTGACACTCCATTTTGAAGATATTAAAGCAAAAACTAAAAGCATGGCCTACAGCTTGTGTTAATTATCCTTGGGTAGTTTATGGAAGCATTTGAGTTCTTAAGACATAGTTATCTAATATGATTAAAAAGGCCTGTCTCCATGTTGGGGCTGTTTCTGTACTTTAATGCTTATTTTATTCTCCTATAGTTTAAGTGCTTTGGGTTCTAATAGGCCAAGCGAATGAATATTGAAGGCAGATAATGAAAAGGGGAACAAGGTGCGAATGGTGATTTTATTTGTTGGACTGTGGTTGACACACTGGATTCTTTTGGCCTGGACAGCTCTTTCATCAGAAGCCCAAGTACTTGATTCTAAATTAGAAAGTCTTGAGTGGGAAAGCATGAACATACTGTTTCATTCTTCCAGTTATTTAATGCTTTCTCCACTGCTAATGCTTTTTGCTCGTTGGGTTTTGTGAGCTCCAGGGAATTCTTGTCAAAGAAGGAATGAGCCCTTCATCACAACCAGCAATACTTGTATTTCTCTCTTGCTTTCCCCAATAACCTTTTCACAGGAAAAGTTTGCATATACATGGAGCTGGGTATTTTTAAAGACTTCCTGAAACAAATGTTTGTTCTAATTACAGTTTTTTATAGTTTATGCCACTTGAAGAAAACCCACAGTGTGAAAATGTGCACTTATGGAAATAATAAATTATAGCAACGTCTAACACCTGGTTCCTGATAACTTGCTCAAAGGATGGATAAACAAATGCAGAAATAGCCACCAACCACTGTAATCGAGGCCATAAAATAAGTAATTAGATCATATTAACAAATCAAACCCATCTGGAAGCAACAGAGGAATGGCTTTGGGTTTTAACCAAAGGACCTAATTCATTCCAAGGACCCAATAATAGCAAATAAAATGTATCTCTCTCCTATAGCATCAATTTCAAGGAAAGCAACACGAAATGCTGTAAATTAACTTTTTGAATTTCATCTGTTTTTTTTTTTTTTAATTTTGCTTTGAGAATGTAGGGATTTTATAATTTTTTATTTTACCAACTCTTCATGTTCATTGTGGAAAAGTGCTAATGGACAAAAAAACAAAAAGAAAATAGAAACTACTGGTAATTCTGCCACCCAAAGATAACAATTGTTGGGGCGCATGGGTGGTTCAGTGGCTAAGTGTCCTACTTCAGCTCAGGTCATGATCTCATGGCTCCTGAATTCGGGCCGCATCAGGCTCTGTGCTGACGGCTCAGAGCCTGGAGCCTGTTTCAGATTCTGTGTCTCCCTGTCTCTCTGCTCTTCCCCTGCTTGTGCTCTGTCTCTCCCTCTCTCAAAAATAAATAAACATTAAAAAAAAAATTTTTAAAGATAACAACTGTTATTATTTGGTTGTAATCCTTCAACATTTTCAATGAATACATATAAATATGTATTTTAATAAAAATGAACTCATGCTTTATTTACTGTTTTTAAACCTGTATTTTCATTCAATTGTGACACCTCATATCAATATGTATGTAGATCTTTAGCATGTGGGGACTATGTACAGATTTGGGGGGATTTGTGGACTCTTCACCCACAAAAATGTATACAAAATTTTGTGGGTTGTATGTGTATATGTATAACTTTAGGGAGAGATTACAGTCATACATCTTCCAACTCAAGAGCATATTAAGACTCTTAGTGTGTTCTTGTGTTCTTCATTCTTTCTCTGTATTTTTCCTTTTCTTTTCTTTCTTTTTTTTTTTTTTTTTTTGAGAAAGAGTGAGAGTGTACAGGAGAGAGAGAATCTTAAGTAGGCTTCATGCCCTGCACAGAGCCTGACGTGGGACTCAATCTCATGCCTGTGAGATCATGACCTGAGCTGAAATCAAGAGTCAGACACTTAACTGACTGAGCCACCCAGGTGCCCCTTCACTTTTCTTTATGTAGGTCCTACATCATTGTTTTTAACTGTTTAATGGTCATTTTTAAGAAGACATTTAATATTATTAAGTTTTCAATATTTCTTTGATTTTTTTTGCGTCTTAGGGTCTCTTGTTAACTTTGTAAACCCATCTTTAATTTAATGTAGAACTGAGTGATAATGTATGGCTCAATTTACGTAAATTTGTTCTAGATTTATATTACATGAACACATGTTTCATATACATGTTTCATATACATATGTTTCATATATGTTTCATACACATGTTTTATAAACAGCTGTATACCATTTTCCATATGATAGAATAATACGAATTATTTATTATGAAATGGAAACATATCCACAAGGATTTACTTTGTATTTTTACATAACAAAATCTTCTAAAATCTTTCAAAATTTTTACAACTTTTTCATTAAAATAATATATATGTTCTGCATTTTTGTATATAAATAAACCAAGGCTGTTGTTTAAAATTTTTGCTAAAGGAACCAGCTGAGAAATGTTTATCTCTAAAGTTCAGTGTTATCTAAAAATATAATTTCATGCAAGACAGAATTATAGAAAAGGAATTCAGAGAGTTAGAGCAGGGGGCGGATAAAGCTCTCACTATGCCTTCAAATTAATGGACTGGCAGGAGAATCTGTCAATGGAAAACTAACCATGGAGACATGTAGCAGTGGGAAAGCCCAATCCATTTCCAAAGGCCCTATTCCTCCAAATTTCCCAGTCAACTTCTGTTCCATAGGTTTTATCCACTGAGGTCCCCATTCCTCTCCACCCCATTCCTCTCCTTGCCCCACCTTCCTATCCCTGTCCCCCCAAACCACCACCACCCCCCCACCTGTTCCCTTCCTGCCACTCTCCCCACTCTCTCCTGTCTTTCCTCATTCCCCACACTTGATGTCCTCACCATCCAAAGTCCTCAGAGGGGCTTTCTTGGTAGCTTCTGCACACTATAATCCAGTTGGCCTTTTTCCCCTTGCCTTAGGCATCTGTCTCTTTCTACTTGTTTTAACTTCTCTCTCAGCTCCTTCAGCCTCTGCTGCAATGGCAGGAAACATTTTCTACTGTGTTTCTGTTGACTGTTATTGCTGCCTTCCCAAATGTGACTTGTCTTTTATAATATATTCCTACCTCGAGCAGTGCTGCTCGCTAACCTGCCTCTCTACCCCCATCCTACCATGCCACCATTCTCTTTCCTGCAAGTCAGTTTCTCATTTATTATGGATTTATGTAGATGAGATTCATGTTTGTAGGAAACACAAATCACATAGTGTTTGCCTATAGCAAACAGAGTTCAAAAGATCCATACAGAATTTAAAGAGGTGGTTATTAGTATCTGTAGATTGATGAGTTTATGTTATTTTCATTTCTTATTTACATTTGTGCTAAACCACTGAACCTTTCTGTCTACTTAAGGTAAAATGTTTGATCATTTCAAGAAATATGTGCCTTTAAATTGGGTATGTGAATATCTGGATTGACAAAATCAGAATCAATTTTTATAACTTCTCAAAAGCCTTCATCATTGCATTATAAAAGAGCTTTTAAAATATGCCTTTAAAAAAATACTAAAGTGCTGGGGGAAAAAAAAACAAAAAAGCAACAACAAAAACAAAAATCAAAAGTCTTCAGTACTTCAAAGTTGTTTTAGTTTATTTAAAAATTATTTCAAATTAGTGTTTGAAAATTCCATAAACTGAAGTACATGGCCGCAAATGCATTTTCCTATAAATAGGCCATACATTCACCATTAAAGAGGCAAACGAGTGTGGGTTTTGATGTGGATTTTTCACAGTTGCCATTTTAAAACACTGGAGTCTCAAGCAGTTGTGCAGCTATACACTTGAGGTGCCATAGAACTGAGCTTTTATAGAGGTCAAGGAAATACTCATTACTGAGACAAATCTTGAAGGTAAACTCTGCATAGGAATTTCCTCTGCAACACAGAAACCATGAATTTTCTGGCCGCCTACTGTTATTAAAAAGGGCTCATTCCAACAAAGTGGCTGACATTGAACTCAATTCCTTGCACATGAGGGTCCATGTCTTTCACTTACTGATTAGAGCTGGGGGAGTGTGTAATGTATATAATACTTGTCACAGACCAAAAGAAAAAAAACTCTTGAAGTAACCACCTTTAAGCCAATTGGGAATGCTGCTTTCAGCAGAATCTAACAGAAAATAAACATGAAACTAATGACCCTGAAAAATATTTGTATAGTTTCCTTTGGTCATGGTCCTGTTGGCACACTTTCAGCCTTCAGTTTTTCGTGTCCTGTGGATTGTAGTTAATCATAAATTGTGAAAGTTTTGTTCTTATCAGAACTTTCTTTTTGTAAATTACATGCTATCCCAACACTGTATGTTTTAGAGGTCACACTGCAGAAAAGAGGCCTGTCATGTTAGCAAAGTCAAAATAAAGGCTTCCTTTGCCCCCCACCATTAGGTCTCAAGAACCTCACTGTCACATCCTGTTAAAAATTCTTTTCTTTGAGTTGCCAGACACAAAGTTGAGCTTGTGGTTTGCATCTTTATTTATTAAAAAATAAAAAAAATCTACAAAAAAGTTTGAATGGCCAGTACAAACTTAGTATAACAAGGATTATGGCAAGTGCAAGGTATTTTGCTGAATTGATTGAGAGGCTTTGTGATATGTGCAGAAAGAGTGGATATTTCTGATTCAAAAGACCTGTTTTTAAATCCCGTTTTCTAAATTTGTAACAGGATGCGAGTTACTTGACTTCTGAGCTCTCCTGTCCTCATCTATGGAGGAGGGAAAATAATTTATAGGCTTATGGTACAGATCAATAACAAAAGGCATATGTGAGTTTCTGACGTGTAATGGATTTTCAATAAAACTAGTAATAAAATAATTGGAGAAAGGCAGTTATAAAGAGAACCAGACTATGAGATTCTCTCTAATTCTTTTTCCAATTAAATAAAAAAAACACACACACAGTGGCCAGGACATAGTTGACCATCAAGGGATGTTACTCTTTAACATTGCAAGTCATTGTTTGGTTTCCAGGGCTGAAAAGACACGTATATATTCCTGACTCAACATTCAACAATAGATGGGATGCCTGGGTGGCTCGGTCGGTTAAGCACCCGACTTCAGCTCAGGTCACGATCTCACTGCTCGTGAGTTCAAACCCCGCATCGAGCTCTGTACTGACAGCTCAGAGCCGGGAGACTGCTTCAGATTCTGTCTCCATCTCTCTGCCCCTCCCCTGCTTGCATGCTCTCTCTCTCTTTCTCTCTCTCTCTCTCTTGAACATAAAATTAAAGAAAAAAATTAAAAAATTAAAAAAAAAACGTTCAACAATAGATTGCCTCATTGTAATGCCTCTTAAATATTAATGTGCATTTAGATGACCCAGGAATGTTGCTGAAGTGCAGATTCAGCAGGTCTGGTATGGGGCCTGAGTTCTTGTTCAGTAGGTCTTGGATGGGGCCTGTGACTCTGCATTTCCAAGAGGTTCCCAGGTGATGCCTTTAAGTTGACTTGCTGTTCACACTTTGAATCTCAAGGCATTGATGGTCAATAAATAAGACAATAAATATCCTCTGTTTTTTCCTTGCAGTATCTTATTTCATAGAGCATAAAGAGTTTAGAGATGATATTATTTCACACGTTTTCCAAATGAGAAATTTGTGACCAACAGAGGTTGATGAATTAGTTAAAATTTGAGATCCTTCAAGCTAACAGTTCAGCTGCATTTCTTATCTACCATGGCCATTTTTTTAAATTGTGTAACTATTCTCCCATCCCGCCTATTTGGTTTTCATGTTCCTAGAAGTTAAGAATAATCAAGTTTCTTCTTAGATCTTTATCACTATTTTCCAGTTCTTTCTGAGATCGTTGCTCATGTTAGTATGTAACCATAGTTTGTCAGCATCCACACTACTTAAGCCCATCAAGAAACAGCCCATTTAAAAAAAAAATTATTTAATTTTTTTTTTTGAGAGTGAGCAAGAGACAGAGAGAGACAGAGAGACAGAGAGACAGAGTGTGAACAGGAGAGGGGCAGAGAGAGATGGAGACACAGAATCTGAAGCAGGCTCCAGGCTCTGAGCTGTGTGCACAGAGCCTGACACAGGGCTCAAACCCATGAGCCGTGAGATTATGACCTGAGCCAGTGTCAGACATTTAACCGACTGAGCCACCCAGGCACCCCAAGAAACAACCCATCCTTGATGGAGCCATGTTTAGTGGCAAAATGATTGGTAGAGGTCAGGCAGGTTTTGATGCTTTGGGGTATAATTAATATCAGTTAGGTTTTTATATCAGAACACCTCCCTAGTGGTTTGGAATAAGCTGCCTACTCCTGCCTCAGAACCCATGAGGAGCCAGATGACCTAAGAGCCGTCAGCTCAGCGATACTAGGCATTTCCATGGTTCTACCGCAAAATAGCCCTGACCCACCAGTAGGGATATTTTTTATTGCCTTGTTCTTTCCACCTCAATATCAGAGGACAAGGTCCCATTGCTTTGGAATCCCTAGCCTTGTTTTTGTAAATTCTCTGGAATAAAATTGTGCTGTAGGACAATTCTGTTATCTTTGTCCCTCAATTATGAAGGCATGCTCCCTTGCCCCACCCCCCACCTTGGGACATAACTCCTTTAGTCATTCCTGTGGTTGAGGACCCCAGGTGAGGTATGCTCTTAGGAATGCCCATTCCTCTTTTCTCCCAGGTTTCTCACAACCAGTACCATAGACATAGGGTTTCTAACCCATGTTTAGAAGCTAATACTGATGGGAACATGTTTATAGAATTTTTTTTTAGCAAAGATTAATTCAGAATAATGAGAACATCATAATCACCCTCAATGTATAAATGATTTTAATTTAATAAACAGTTAAATGTAACATAATCATAAGAATGTTTCAGAAGAGCAAGTTTAGTTTGGATCACTGGTCTCTTTTCACAGTGAGATAATAAATGTTCTTGAGCCAAAGGCAACTGGACAGAAGTCTCAGGATTGCTGCTCTTTCTTTCCTTTTCTTTTTCTTTCTTTTGTTCTTTCTGTCTTCCTTCCTTCCTTCTTTCCTTTTTCTCTTTCTCTCTTTCTTTCTCTCTCTCCCTCCCTTCTTTCCTTCCTACCCTCCTTCCTTCCTTCCCTTTTTTTATTTCTTATCTTCTGTCTTTTTGGGTGTGTTATAGTGTACTGTAAAGGGATTCATTGTTTACCTATCATAATATAGCATAAATATTTTTAATGTCAATAAATACACATTTTCACCATTTTTTAAATAGTTGCTTAACTACGTACATAATGGTGCAATAATTTAATTAATATGCTAATGTGGGGCATTCTGATTCTTTCTCAACTTCTCTTGTTTTTATTAACCAAGCTGGTCAGTGGCTTTGTTAAGATCTAAGCAACTGCTGCTCAATTATTTCTTGCTTATCTATTCAACTATTTACCTCCTCAAAGAATTCTCATAAGTATGTTATTTCCCTTTACATATACATTACCCAGCATGGTATTTAAATGAAGTTAGTAGTTTTGCGATAGTATGGTAACTATAGGGATTGAAACCTCGGATTCTGACGTCAGCCTGCCTGAGTTTGAATGCCAGCTCTGTCATTTGCTAGCTGTGTGACCTTGGACAAGATATTCAACCCCTTTGTACCTTAGTTTCCTCACCTAAGGTAAGGGGATGATAATAGTACTTTTCTCACCTAGTTGTTGTGAAGATTAAGGAAATGATGTATTTAAAAGGTACAGAATAGTATCTAGCATTTAGTACTTGCTCAAGTAATATTAGCTACTTTTAATGATAATTAACTTGCTCTGCCTTTTTATTCACACTATTAAACCTAAATTCCCACCAAAATGTGGCTGCAGACAAACTTCATTTTTTGGCAAGAAATACTGGCAACAGAAAGAGAGGAATGAAGTGGTCTCAAGGAGGTAAAGCACATAGGAAATATGGTCAGTTCTTGTTATGTGTTCAGATACTGAATGTTTAGTACAGTCAAGTCGCTGGACTAGGTAGGCTACAGGTGTCAGAGGCATCTCGCATAGTCACCAGACACCTGTCAGTCACCTGCCATTAGCCAGGTTATGTCTTCCAACACAGGTAGATTATCTATGATCTTTCCTGTCCATATGGATGAGAACTGAATGGCATACATTTACTTTTACTTCTCCCCTAGGATTCTTTCTCCTAGTGAAAGCAGAGAAAAAGTAGTTTTTGGTTTACTTGGGCTTTTCCTAACGAACGGACTTTATTATAATCATTTGACCTCCCTAAAGAGCCTTTTCTGCAAACAGTTCTTCACTATCCAGCAGTGTTCTGGCATCTGGGAGAGCCCTCAGCAGGGGCAGTGACTAGGTATGAACTTGGGAACTATTTGGGGAGATAGGAAAATGCAGGGAATTTGGGGTCAATCGTTCACTCTTAACTACTAGAGGAGTACATTAGGAACATTTGAATTAGGCATTTTTCTGCATTTTAATTGTTAGACCAAGTCCTTGGTTGTTAAGGAAATAAATTCTACAACAAATCAAAGATATGAAGGAAAGCCCAGGCATTTTTCTTATCTAAAGAGGCTCTATGGTCTGAAGCACTGAGAAAAAAAACTTGCATATCAAAAGGCCTGATCTTCATTCTTAGTTTTGTACCAGATTTAGTTTTGTACTAGAAAGGGTAGAGCAACCCAGTTCTTTCATTTAGGTGGAAGTTCCTAGTCCTCCTTGTAAGCCTATACTATTACTGTTCAGGACAAGAGTCTTGATGGAGTAGCCAAAGCCTAGCGGGATTGAATGATCTGTGTGTGGTCACTCAGCTAATCAGCAGGCTTATTTCTTACAGTGCTTTCTTGTGGACTAGGATTCCACTTTGGCCCTCCTTCATGGGATGTTTCCTAGAATATATGCTTTCTGAACAAACTATAGAGAAGAAATTGTATTCTAAAGAAAAAGCCAAAAGGAAGAATAGATTAATCATTGCTTCTAACCTGAGAGTATCTGTTGAACATTGTATATATACTGAAAATCACAAACTTTTTTTTTTTTTTTACTCTAAAGAGTGGGTATGTCCTAGAACTAATAGGGATTTTTAAGAGCTCCAGAATTTCTGAGAAACGTGTTCAGGGAAAATACAAGTAGGTAAACATTTGAAGCCTGGTTGGGTGGGAATTGTAGATCCAGTCCTCCTCATAGGTTACAGAGGAAAGTAGCAACTATGAATATGTCAAATGAGTGTTCATCATGAGAGGATCAGCACACCCATGCTATGGAATACTATGTAACTATTAAAATGAAGTATATAATAATGAAATATATTAATGCATTAAAAATGTTATGAAATGAGGACAAAAATGAAGTGAAATGGAAGATTATCTGTGATAAATTGTTTAGAAAAATCATGGTGCATACTATTCAGAATGTGATCTCTGTGTTGTAAAAAGCAACATAAAATTCTGGAAACACATGGGTATAGGTAGATGCCTTGGTTAAGAGCTAGATGAACATATTTCAACTATTAGCAGTAGATTTCCCAAGGTATTGAGAGTGAATAAAGAAGGTGAAAATGATGGCAGGGTGTTGGGGAGAGGAAACTGGAGAGACACATTTGCTTTAGTCATATCTGCATTGTTTGAAATTGTTCTCATAAACATGTATTTTTATAATATTTTATATAAAAAGCCATAAAAAATCTTTGTATCAGAAATGAATCTCTTTGTGTGTCTGGTGGTTTGAAGCTCTGTTCTACAAAGAAACATGTCAATCAGCAAATAGTGCAAATGACAAGTATTCCTCCACCTGAAGAAACTCCATAAAAAAATTATAATATAAATTGTCTCACACCTGTAAATATCAGCTGTCACATGTCACAGATTATAGGAAGAAATAAAAATGAAATCCAAAGCTGCTGTAGATGGAAATCATTACATCTAGTTTGAGTGGGCTGATACTAACAGCAGAAGGGAAATGTATACAGGTGAAAAAAAAAAAGATGCCGATAGTATGCAAATGTTTTCATAATAATATGAGAAAGATATGCTGCTGCTCTATTATGATACTTAGCATCTTAGATACTGATTGCCGTCCTTATACCTTCCTTATAAAGCATTCCATCCCAACACAGAGGAGAATAATTTCCCTGGAAATGAATCCGTTAACTAATGAACACATTTGTACTGAGAACTTCAAGTGTGCACGCTCTAGATACGGGTCGGGGAGGGGAGCACAAGGATGAATGAGAGCCAAGCACTGCTTCGTGGAGCTTATAAACTACTGGGGAGCTAAGGCGCTACACTGGCTCTGGAGTACAATGGAGACTGTAGTAAGCACACAAATGCATAAACTGAACTAGGACTTCAGAATAGAGTGGTTGGATGGTCCCGCCAAGGACAGGTGTTTTGTTTTCTATTTTGTTTCATCTTAGAATAGGAAAAAATCTGACCATCATTATAAGCAGAGGGGAAAGAGTATGGAGAGGTGACAATGAGGTAAGAGAAAGGAGGTGATTAATAGGAGGTAGCCCAGGGAGAAGCCTAAAGGGAGCCCAGGGGGCAAGAACTGCCAGGAGAAGGAAAGATATTACACAAAATATGTAAAAGAAAGAAGAGGGCCTGAGTAGTAAGGAAGAGATGCTCTGAGGTGACGGAAGAGCAAATCGGAGGAGTCCTCAGAACAGCTCTGACTTTCTCTGTCGGGTGGGAAGTTACAGTATTGACAGAATGAGAGGCTTGGTAGGCTTGAGGGCTGTGGTAAGTCTTGGAACAGCCTCTGTGAAGAGTATATGTCAACCAGGGATTAGAACTTTTAGGTAAATACCTTGTAGGGCAATTGCTGGATTGTAGGGTAGTTCTATTTTTAACTTTTTGAGGAACCTCCATATTGTTTTCCAGAGTGGCTGTGCCAGTTTGCGTTCTCACCAACAGTGCAAGAGGGTTCCTCTTTCACTGCATCCTTGCCAACATCTGTTGTTTCTTGTGTTGTGGATTTTAGCCATTCTGATGGTTGTGAGATAATATCTCACTGTAGTTTTGATTTGTATTTTCCTGATGATCAGTGATGGTGAGCATGTTTTCGTGTGTCTGTTGGCCATCTGTATGTCTTCTTTGGAAAAATGTCTATTCATGTCTTCTGCCCATTTTTTTAAGCACCGGGTGGTATATGGAAGTAAGGAATCACTACATTGTACACCTGTCACTAGTATTACACTGTAGGTTAATTAACTTGAATTTAAATAAAAGCTTTTTAAAAAAATAAGTCAACCAGGGAGGGTTAACAGGGTTGTGGAGCATCACTGAGGACCCAGCTGAGGTGGAGTGCATTAATCTTTAATGAAACTAATAAAAAGAAAACTTTTGTATTACTTTCTCTGGCAATGTGATAGCTAGGCACAGAGGCATGGAAATTCAGCTTGGCCAGAAGGCATGTTTTGTAGAAATCAAATGACTCAAATTGAAAGCCGTGTATGAAAACTTACTGGAAATTAGTCAAATAGTTGCATCATTTCAGATTTCACTTTGTCAATATGTTTCTTTCCCCTTAAATTTTATAGTTAAATCAGATAACTATATTTTCATAAAGAAATGGGAACGGTATCCTGTACTTCAAATGTTAACCAACCAAGTAATACCATTAAAATTTCTAAAGTTTCTAGCTCATAGTTGCTTCTCATACATTATGTATTTTTAGGCTGGAAAAACTAATAACCTCCTTTTTGGAAGACCAAGATCCGGAGAGTAGACTAGAGGTTGGCACTGATATGCGTAAAATTCATCACTGTTTCCATTATTTAAAGGTAAATTTAAACATTTCCTCTAGTAGAAGCCATTGTCTGCCATGTTGAAACTGCAATACAGTTTGCTAGTTGACCAACTCTTACAACCCTGAAAAGGTTAAGATCCAGCTTCTCATGTCCTGAATGGCATGATCTTCAAACAAAGCTGGGCTTATTGAACTTCTTCAGAGGTCATATCTTGCCTGCCAGTGAATAACTTGTAGTTATTTTTCCAGGAATCTCTACCTTGTACACAGAATAATTCCATGTTCAAGAACCATTTCTTTTCAAGATACATCAAGAAAGTTGTGTCCTGCATTTTCCCCAGCAGATTAGATTTATCCATATAAACCCTCAGTTTTTCTCTGCCTTGTGTTTTACCCTTTCATGATGACACAGTGGGAATATCATTAACCTTTATTTCTACCTCACTTGTGATTTGGCATTCTTCACTATGATGATAAGCATTTGTTGTGAGTCTTCTATGGGCCAAGCCCCGGGAAAGCAAAATTGAATAAGAAAGGTCACGAAGAGGACATCTATGGAAAGAATAATTATAACCATCATAAGTGCTATTGTTTAAAGTGTAAATCAAATGGTATGGGGTTAAGGAGAAGGAGAAAGAAGTTCAAGAGGAGATAATGTTTGAGTAAGAATTTCCAAGTTTAGGGAAGGAGAGAGATGATAGCAGAGAAGATGAAGGGGAGGGGAGAGAGGCAGGGGGAAGGAGAAGACACATGGAGCTAAGGCAGCTGCATTGGCAGAGACAAGGAGGCAAGAAAGGACATTCATGCCTGATTTGTGCAAAGAATTGTCAAAGGGGAGGAGAGAGATGATAGCAGAGAAGATGAAGGGGAGGGGAGAGAGGCAGGGGGAAGGAGAAGACACATGGAGCTAAGGCAGCTGCATTGGCAGAGACAAGGAGGCAAGAAAGGACATTCATGCCTGATTTGTGCAAAGAATTGTCAAAGGGGAGGAGAGTCCAAGAAACTAAGAAATTTGGAAAAGACAGGATGCTTGGGGGGCTCAGTCATTTGAGCGGCCGACTTTGGCTCAGGTCATGACCTCACTGTATGGGTTCGGTCCCCATGTCAGGCTCTGTGCTGGCAGCTCAGAGCCTGGAGCCTGCTTCAGATTCTGTGTCTCCCTCTCTTTCTGCCCCTTTCCCACTCACGCTCTGTCTCTCTCTGTGTCTCAAAACTGAATAGAAGTTTAAAAAAAAAAAAAAAAGAAAAGAGATACGGACTCTAAGCTCTTATTTCGTCTTACAGAAACTATTGAATGACAAGAAGATCCATGGAAAAACCACAGTCTCTTCGGAAATCAAAGATCAAGACTGCCAAGAACCATTGAAAGAGGAAGAATATAAAAAGCTACGAGACCTTCTACAGCAGAGGGATAATGAAATCAGTATCCTTTCTGAAGTGATTAGGAACTTACCCTCTACTGGCTTAAAAGAGGAAGTGAGCACAATTCCATGTCTTCCCCTGGCCACATCACCTAGGTCCCCGCCCTGCTTCCGGTTCACACTGCTTCTTTTCATTTAGAAGAGGTCCCTTCCACAAACAAAATGTAGTGGCTAGTGAAAAACAGAGTTGTTATAAAAGAAAAAAAAATTACTTTGTTTTTACCCAGATACATTTACATTATGGGGGAATATTTCAGTTTATTGAAAAGTGTGGTCTTTTTCACACCATCTCTTAACATTAAATTTTGTAGAAAATATATATTTTTGGACTATTCTGCTGTGTTCTTTTTGTTACAGTTCTGAGCCAAAAAGTTAGTGGGTTATCTTTAGCTAACTGACCGGATGCTGGGCTGACCACAGCCTCACCATGGCCCAGAATTTGTGGCTGGTGTGTGGGCGAAACTCAAATGGTGGCTGAAAACTGACAAATGGTATTTAGCTTATGAAGAGCAGAGATTGATTTAAATGTAACTTTTTATTTAAAAGCCAGATCTACTGTTTCGGGTTCTACTTACAGATGTTCCCAAATTTGGAAGTGAGTGAAGAGTGTTCAAGATAGAAACCTTTTTGGCTCTAGGAGGCAGTGTGTTTGGGGTCTGAGAGCAGGGAGATGCCTACAGTGGGACTGGGTGGGTGGTTACCTCTGAAGAGCCCCTGTTGGGTGGGTTAGACCTCAGGTCTCCGCAGCATTTCTTTGGTATTGTTTCTTGTCTTATCTTTCAAGCTTCTCGTACAAGATTTGACATTGTCGGTACATTTGCAGACTTGAAACATGCATAAGAAGTTATTTTGGTCAGTTCTTACAGACAGGTGTTTTTGTTTGTTTGTTTTTAAAAAGCACCAACGGGTCTTTTAGCTTCAGTCAATGTGAAAAATGCGTGAAAAGAACATACATGAAGGACATCCACTAATAAAGAGGTAAAAGCAGACCACATACAAGGTAGGCACACTGCCTGATTGACCTCAGTCTCTACTTTGAGCCAAGTATTAGCAGACCCTGTATGCCTGATCCAAGGGAGTTTTAGCTCCTTTATCAGCCAGCCAGCATCAGTAGGGTCAGCCATGTATTACTCTGCTACACGAGGCCTTGTCTGTGAGCGCTGCCCACAGTCTCACCCTGCATTCCTTTTCTTCCCTCTTACCCTGTCCATCTCCAGGGATGCTCCCAGCCCAGGACTCAGCCTCAGCCCCAGTCCCAGTCTGAGCTCTGCTTCTTTTCCTAGCTTTGATTGTCTTTGGGATCTGCTCCCGCTAAACACTCCGACCAATTCTTAATCCCCCTCTGGGCTTCTGAATGTGTGTGCCCATAGGAGGGGTGAGCCAGGGACAGCCAGGGAACAGTCTGGGCTTACACATGTATGTTTACTTAGACAAGAGAGTGACAGAGAGACTTACCTCATCTCCCTGACTGACTGCCAAATCCAGGTACCACTGCTCGTGTGGGGCTGCCCTCAGTCTTTGTTGACCAAGAACAACCTGAGCAGGGTCTCCTCCTTGTGAGACTCATATTCAGAGTGTTGGCATGTAGGAGCCATGGTGAAAAGATCGGTGAACCTGAAGTTCACACCTGGATTGACATCCTCTCTCTTCATGCATTCGCTCTACAGCTATTCAGCAAAACTCTTTCCTACCCCTCAGTAGTAGGACCGTGAAGCCTGCCCTGCCAACCTCACAGTGGTGGCCAAAGCCGGTAAGGTGAGTGACTAGCAGGTGCTTTGAGCACTGTGGTGTTACATGGTGGGAGGTGGGACTCTGTACACGGTGGGCAAATTCAGAAGGAAAAACAGCAGCTCAGATTTACTCATCACAAAGCTTATACTTATCAAACGGCTAATGACCAAGAAAGGCTGCTGAAATTTCAAATCTTCTCGTAGCCAGGTTGGAGGATATTTTCATATCCTGTCTGTAGAACCACCAAGGTGAAGACTGACAGGAGGAATGAGAAAGACCTGGTCTGTAGGAAAAACAGGTGGTAATACTTGAGCTCAGCAAAAGACAGTAATGCAACCAAAATGACAGTGAATGACACTGGACATTCTTCTTGGAAAGGGAGAGAAAATGGTGTCATTTCAGTGACATTATCAGTATGAATAAAGTTCAGGCTGCCCTTCACTAAACATGTAACAAACAGCATGTCATTTAGTACCTCACACAAGGAAGGCTCAAGTTCAACGGAATGGGCAGGGGAAGAAGACAAAGGAAAGGTGGGGAAGAAGGAAGGCAGCCAAGAAGATAAATCCGTACTCTGATCTTTATGAAATGTACCTCAGAACACTGTCTGTCTCTGCTTAAATTCTTCCAGGGCCTGCTATACTTAGAATGAACCTCAGCTCCTTACTCTGGATCACAGGGCCCTACGTGATTGTGTGTCTGCCAAGCCCCTGATTTCACGTACTATGTCTCTATCCCAAATATGTTAGGCTTTGGTCATAGTGTCCTTCTTGTTGTTCTAACACCAAGTTTCTCGTCCTTGGCACTATGGACACTTTGGGCTGTATAAATTCCCTGTTGTGGGGGCTGCTCTGTGTATCGTAGGATGTTTAGAAGCCTCTCTGGCCTCTACCCACTAGGCTTCGGAAACAGCACCTGCCCCCCACTGCAGTATGACAACCAACATTGCTTCCAGACACGGCCAAATGTCCATTGGGTGGTAAAACTGCCAAGGCACTTCTTCTTAGGGTTTTAGCACTAGCCAGTAACTCTGCTGAGATACTCTTCCTCCAGCCACTGCTTCCTGTCATTCAGATCTCAGCCTAAATGTCATTAGAGAAGTCCTTTGTGAGCACCCAATGTAGAGTAGCCACTCAGTCATTCTTGACCTGTTATTTTTTTTAATGTTTATTTATTTTGAGAGAGAGAGAGAGAGAGAGAGAGAGCAAGCACGAGTGGAGGAGGGGCAGAGAGAGAGGGAGAGAGAATCCCAAGCAGACTGCATACTGTCAGCCCAAAGCCCAATGCAGGGGCTCCATCCCACAAACCATGAGGTCGTGACCTGAGCTGAAATCAAGAGTTGGTCACTTAACCAACTGAGCCACCTGGCAGCCCTCTTGACCTTTTTAAAATTAGTTATCCAGCCCTTTCATTCTGTAATGTTTGGTTCATGTGCATGAAATCTGTCTTTCCCCAGTAGGACATCTGCTTTGTGAGAGCAAGAAGCCAATATACCCTTCCATTGTTCCATCCCTGTGCCTAGAACAGTGCTTGGCACATAGTACAACTCCACTGAATATCATTGAATGAGTGAGTGACTGGATGTTGCCACTGCAGCTTGTGAACCAGTGGAAGCCCCTGATGCTCTTGGTAATCAATTCCGTATGAGAAGGAGTGGAAGATGTGGGCAGATCCCTGTTCTCTGCTAGGACAAGGCCCAGATACCACCTCTGGTAAGGACATGGTTTTTTGAGGCAAAGAAGAAGCCATATCAAGGACTGTGAGAGAAAAAGTGATTGCACTTCCAGAAATCTCCCAAGAAGTTGGAATCAAAGCTGAGGAGGAAAATGGAGTCTGAGCAGGCATCTGAGCAGCAGTCTTCTCTCCCCACCACGTCCATATTTCCTCACTCCTATTTTAGTGAAGCCATCTCTGGGGATGGCGGAGTTCTGAGGTTCTCAAGTGGTGGCCGAGATTCTTCAGAGTTCTCAGCATCTTGAGCCCGAAAGAACAGCAAAGTGGGGTGGAATGCAGTGATGTTATCATCAGTGCACCTAGTATATTGAAATGGCCTGCAAGAGGGGCATTTTAAAGTAATGTATCTGTAATAAGAATTCATCTCTTTTCAGTTGCATTTGGGACCAAGATTTAGGGATTTTTTTAAGTGACTTCAAGTCCCATTTGAATCTATGCTATGCAAACATGTGTTGAATGTGGGGGTGCTCTGGCCACCAGAACCGATTTGGCTGGTCTGCCTGCTGGGCGGACTCTGGTGTTCTCCCTCTCTGCTCCTGCTGCCTCCTGAGCAGTTTCCTGGATTCAGGTCTTACTTACTCACAGATACATGCATAGCTCCACTGCCTGCTCCTACTAAGTGTTCATTTCTTATAAACCCTTTCATAAAAATTTTAAGTCTTTATATTTTAAACACCTTGGGATTGCTAATTTTTCATATAATGATGCCATATTGACTAACTTCCTAAACTGTCTGTAACTGGATAAATGACTTCAGGAAGTTGAAGTCTTCCTTTAGTGGTCTCTTTACCATGTGAAAAATAGCAAGTATTAGTTGGAATATTAACCTCAATTGAGACATTAGTGGTTTCTTTTAGTGTTTATTTATATTTGAGAGAGAGAGTGAGAGAGAAAGAGAGGGTGAGAGGGGGAGGGGCAGAGAGAGAGAGGGAGACACAAAATCCGAAGTAGTTTCCAGGCTCTGAGTTGTCAGCACAGAACCCCTACATAGGGTTCAGACCCACAAGTGGTGAGATCACGACCTGAGCCAAAGTTGGATGCTTAACCGACTGAGCCACCCAGGTGTCCCAGAAACAGTGTTTTGATCATTGCAACTTAGCATGAGTCACTAAATCCTTAATCAAGTTTCAGATATTCTGGTCAATATGCTAAAGAAGGAAAAGAAGAAAGCTCAGGATGCTCTCCACTCATCTGGCATGGATAGAAGTGAATGTGGACACTCACAGAGTTCACCTTTTCCACCTGGGAACCCAGAAGGTCTGAGGACTTTGCCATCCTCAGCTCCCACACAGGTCCAGGACGTCAACACATTTGGGTACAGATCCAGTTTGCTCCACAGAAAAACAGGTCAGTTATATTTATTTATAAATATAAATTATATTATGTTAAATACAGAGAACCTAGGCTTAAATGAGAAAACATAGGCTATCATAAATTATATGTCTGTAGAAAAAATAAACATGGAAACGGTTATAATTTTATCATGCTGTTCTTCATCATTGTAATTCAATTGCTGTTATTATCACTAATATTTCTAGAGGTTTTAAAGTTGTACCAGCAGCAGCTTCAGCAGCAATAACAAAAATTCCCAGGTTAAGTTTATCCTCAAAAGGAAAACAAAAAACAAAAAACAATCCTGGCATTCCTCATTCTCCATAATGGAATTCAGCATACCATTTTTTAGTTTTAAATATGCAAAGGTGAAGAAATGACAACTTATTTGTTAGAATTATTTTTTATAACTATCACAACTCTTAAATACTAGTTTCCAAAATTGATGACTGAACTTAAAATACGAAGTATGAATTATCACAGAGTTCAGAGGCAGAAATAGATGGGTCCAAGGCAACAGGAGAAAAGTTAACATTAGAGAAAGGAGCACAACCTTTCCTCCACAGGAGGGAAAGAATAAGGACAGATGTTTCATTGCCAATGTGATGACACAGTATTTGTTTCTAAATCTGAATAAGCTCTTTGTAGCAAAATAATTTAACAATATTATTACAGTCTGCCTTAATGGACAATAAACAAACAAAACTTTGTCAGATAGGATTTCGCACAGTTGGATTGACAAGGAGGCACTTCTCCCAACTTGTAGTTTTTGATTGGTATGTCAGGCTTTCTTTAAAAATATTTTTTAATGTTTATTTATTTTTGAGAGAGAGAGAGACAGAGCACAAGTGGTGGGGGTGGATGGTGGGGCACGGGCAGAGGGAGACACAGATTCCGAAGCAGGCTCCAGGTCCAAACTGTCAGCACAGAGCCCGATGCGAGGCTCAAACCCACAAACCATGAGATCATGACCTCAGCCGAAGTCAGACACTTAACTGACTGAGCCACCCAGGTGCCCATGATTGGTATGTCAATTCTACAACTACAAAACCATGCTAGAGGCATGTGATTGATGTCTTTCTCTTGAAAACATTGAGAAATCTGAAACATGGAACATACCAGAAAAAAGGGGTGAAAAGCTTCCCCTTTTGGCAATATAGTTTGAAAATCTCTCTATAGGAGTGCCTGGGTGGCTCAGTCAGTCAAGCATATGACTTCGGCTCAGGTCATGATCTCACAGTTTGTGAGTTCGAGCCCCCCATTGGGCTCTGTGCTGACAGCTCAGAGCCTGGAGTGTATTTCGGATTCTGTGTCCCCCTCTCTCTCTGCCCATACCCTGCTTGTGCTGTCTCTCTGTCTCTCTCTCAAAAAATAAACATTAAAAAAAAATAGAAAAAAAAAACCAAGAAAATCTCTGTATAAATGTTTGTTGGGATGGGCGACCTGATATGCATGGTTTTCTAAAGGATTTAGCTTGTTAATAATGAGAGTATGGCACTCACTAAGAAGGACACATTTTATTTAATAAAGACAAGATCAAGAAGCCTGGAAATATACTTTGTGATATTATATCCCTTTGTCTCTTAATTCTAAATCTCCTTGCTTTGAGTATTTATTTAACAACATAGTAGAATAAATTAAAAATCAAAGGAAATCAAAAATGCTATTTTTACCATTTACCATGGTAAATGGCAGGAGGCAAAGAAAGCAGTTATTCCTCTCTGTGAATGTTTTCCATACAGCATTCCTATACTCTGCTATTGGTAACAGCTGGTTCAAAAAAAAGGAGGACCTCTGCATTGGTGACTTCATTAGTTCATCCATCAATTTATTCATTCCTTTATGCATTCAACGTATATTTATTGACTACACACTTTGTTCTAGGTATTGTGACAATTATTACTATTATGACTATAGCTTACACAGCCCTATATATATGTCAGGTACTCTTCACAGTTGTCTGCTTGAATTAACTCATCTAATCCTTATTCTATAGGTTCTTGTTTTAGCCCCATATTATGCAAGAACATGCAAGGACAAACCCAACCTCTGATCTCAGAGCACTTAGAAACTGACAGAGAGGAGAGCTTTGAACAATTATAAAAGTGCACCTCTGTATTACTGATGGCGCACATACCAGGGAACCCTGCCTCAAGTTAAGATCAGAAAGATCCAACAGGGGGCATTGGGTGGGAGTGTGGCTGGAAGGAATATCGCAGGCAAAAGGAATTATTTAAATAGCTTTCAGGGCCTTTGTGGTGGAAAGGAGCATTTTGGAAAGTGAAAAGGTCAGGATGGTTGGGATGTGGGGAGTTGAAAAGCTAGAAAGACAGATTGAGTATCCTGTGCAGAACAGATTGCATGACTAATTAGAAGGCCATTATGGTATAGTAGTCTAGGCCAGAGGATGGAAATAATGAGAGAGAGATGAGGGAATCAGAAGCATTTAGGAGGGAGAGTAGGCAGGGCTTGGTGACTAATGGAGGTAGCAGGTAATGGTGAAGATGGCCCCCAGGTCTGTGGGTGGCTTGTGAGGCTCTTCATGGAGGTAAGGAACAGTGCTCCCCCTGGCCGTGCCACAGTTGGCATTGTTGGTTGTAGAGAACAGAGCTTGGCATCTCTGCTGACATGGAAGGTCATGGTCAGTACGAATGTTAGAACTCCATGCTTATGGACTGTTCACTGGCCTTCTCCAAAGACACACACCAATAATGTGCAGAAATGGCCTCAGATATCACTGCCCCACCCTCGCAGTGTGCCAGACCTTTTCTGTTTCTGCCTGTTTCTGCACTGGCCTGTGCAGAAATGGCCTCAGATATCACTGCCCCACCCTCGCAGTGTGCCAGACCTTTTCTGTTTCTATTTTCTCTTGCCCACACCATCTCCCTTCTCATGGTTCTTCTTCCCCACAGCATCTCATAATCTCTCTCCTAACTCATAATTATAGTCAACTTTTTCAGTAACCCTTCTGTTCCCTTGATACTACTATCAAGACAGACTAGTTTTGTTTGGAGAATGAATTAAGTTTGCTTGAATAGAAAATCACTGAAAAATAATGGAAATTGTTTGTAAAGTCCAAGTACAAATGAGGTAAAAGAGTTTTGGAGAAAAGCCTTATAGTTTAAAGAGTTTTTGAGTTGTTTTAACTGTCATTGGATATAGCTCTAGCAATAACTTTAAATAGGAGTAGGTTCACAAATGGATTGATAATGATCTAACCATTTGGAAGAGGGACTGATGGGAGATTGATTTTATTTTTTTGGCAAAACTACAGATAGGATGAAAATTGCTGTGGATGAATCCATGCTGCACAGCAACAGGTAATGGGATAGTTTGTTATAATATTTAAGATCCTAGGAGCTGATTAGGCTTTTATTATTGCATTATTTTATACAAGAACTTGTGTAAACTAAGCCAAATACAAAAAATTAATAAGCATGTGGTTTCGGAAGGATTTCTGCCCTATGTAGGTATGGTCAATTTCTATTAACCATCCTTTGGACTGCTTTTAATGCAGAAAGCAAGTAGATTTGACATCCTCCAATTGGAGACCATTGTCTCCCCTCTGATGACCTTCCCCCTTGTTCCTTTCACCCCCACTTCATGCCGAAAATGACTTCTTTCAAATTTCTTGAGCTAAAAGAAAATGAAACCAAACTCATGATTCACTAGAGAGCCCTACACAGTCATTGTGCAAGCAGCCTGCCAAGGCAGAGGAAGGAAGGTTAGGGGCTTTGGGGCTTCTTGTTTTTTTGGAAGTTAAATGTCTGTTTTGGTTTCATTGAAGTAATGAGAGGGATTGTTCAGCCCCACATTTTGAAAAGAGTCATATGGTTCTCTTTAAAATAGCAGGAGTTTGATACTTTGGTTTTCTTGTTTGGTTTTGGGGGTTTGTTGTTTTTGTTATTGTTTATTTTTTTCGTGCTCTGACTGTGTGTTCCAGAGGGTCACCTGGAACCAGTGTTCCAAAAGCCCCTGATGACTCACCACATCCTTTAACTGAGATGCTAACAGAACCCACTCATCACAGGTGATGTCACCAGCATTTTAAAAGGTGAACTGAAAGCCAAAGCCACACCTGGAGGCTCCAGGCTCTTTTCTCATACTCCTGAGAATTTATTGAATCCCCACTATGTGCACAGAAGGTCCAAGGTTATAGGGGGCACCAGCGGAAACTGAGAAATGGTCTCTACCTCTGGGAGCTCACGTTTAAATAGCGGAGTCTGGCTTGGCACCCAAAAAGCAGAGAATGAAATAACAGGTGCTATAGCAGGAGCTAGAAGAAACACTATGGGAAGTCAAAGGAGAAGGCAGGGACCTTACAAATAGATTGGGAAAAGCATTACAAAACAAGTGACACAGAAGTTAGGTCTCAAAGGATCAGTAGAATTTGGATAAAGATGGAGGGAAGAACATTCTATTACATTCCAGGTTTAAAGAATATTATGAGTAAAGGCTTGGGAACAGGAAAGCAAGTAAAAATATGTAGAGTTGGCAGGGGTACTTGTTTAGCTAGGGCCCTGGAGAGGTACAGGAAGTCCGAAGAAACAAGGCTAGAAAAATGAGTGGGAAGTTGTTGGGATGGCTGCTTCAGAGGGAGGGGGTAGAGGAATAGATGGGAACGTCCCCTTTTAACTTTATATGCTTTCATGTTGTTTTAATTTCTCACATTTAATTTCTTACCCATGTTACGAAAACCCTTGAATACCAAGCTGGGGAATTTTCTTCATCTGGTTGCAGGGAACCAACAAAACAGAGGGGGAATGGTGATAGTTGTGCTCTGGGAAGGCATTTGTGGAAAAAATCTTTAGTGTTTTGAAGACGAGATGCCTGGGGACATGGTAAATAGAATAGTCTGAGTTCGGAGTGATGGAAACAAAGAGGCAAAAAGCATGAAGGGATATAACAGAGGGAGCCTACAGCAGTTCTCCATGGCATAAACAACTCTGGTCCTTCTCCCTCTTATTGGTTTTCCCAGTTCTTCTGGCACTGAGAATGCAGGTACAGGCATCGACAGGAGGACAGGGCAGCCGGTGCTTCTCTGGCATGCTGCTTCAAACCTGGAGTCTGTTCCTTGAGTTTGCTCTACTCATGCTCAAAGGATTGCTCTCTGGACCAAAAGCTACTGTTACAAAGGTTTAATATACCCAAATCATCCATTAAGTTGAAGAGCTCAAAGAGAAATCCATAGAGCAAAACTCACCCATAAAACCAGAGAAAAAGTATAGAGATTAGGTTTCCTAAGATCCTCTCCAACTTGCTTTGTAGTAAGCCTCAGGCACAAATGTTCACCTCTTGCTTTTCAAACCTCTCATGATCCATCTTAGCCTCTCTTATGGAACTGACCATGCTTTCATCCTTGCATTTCCCTATAAGTTCAATTAAAGAGACAGTGAGTAAATGGATCATTGCCTTCTCTGTAGCTCCATGGCCATTCTCACTTCCGCAGGGCAGAGTATTGAGGCTACTCCGAACACTACCTCTGAGAAATGCATCTTTGTAACCCTCCTATTCGAAGGGTCCATAGATTAGATGAAATGAATAAATGATGCTCAAAAAAGAGAAAGGGGAGAGAGAGAAGTTGAGAACAGACTCTGCTTTAGGTTTAAAATCAAGCCTTACCCCCATTTCCATTTGTTTTATCTGATAATCTTTATGATTCCACCACTAAGGTCTTCAAACCTAAGAAGTGAACAAACAAGTAGAAGCCAATGTGTTTTCTAAAGGAAGGCATTGTGGCGCTGGATGGGACTCAACTTCTGACATTTGTTGGATTCAGCAGACACCCATGAGCTCCCATGTGCCTCTACCTATCTACCTATCCATCCGTCCGTCCATCCATCCATCCATCCATCCATCCATCCATCCATCCATCCATCTTAGAAGTTATCATCTATGAGCATCTCAGGAATTTTTAATCTAGTCAAGGAGCTAAGTAGGTAGCTAGAGCTGTCTTTTAGCATAATGAGAATGCTGAACAAAGGGGCCTGGATACTTGAGGATTCCACCAAAACTGTAGCCTAGTCAATCACCAATTCCATATTCTTTGGGGAAACAGTATGGTCAGGAAGGGTAACACAGATTCTGAATATGGGGTGGATTCAAAGAACTAGAGGTATCAAAGAGGCAGTGTCCTATTGCCTATGGACATTAAAAATTGCTCAGTTAGATGTGTAAAGGAAGACCATGACCCTGGTACCCAAGTACTCAGTGAAAAATGACAAAAGCAGAAGACTGCTGATGGCAGTGAGGAGGACAGGGTAGAAGATACAGCCAAGTGGAATGAACCTGAATGGATAAAAGGTTTGCCTATGTCGAATTGTTTGCTTGTGTCTTTATTTTCAGCAGCATGAATGGGTATTGTTCCAGAATCACGGAGACAAGACAGGTAAAATTATGGCCAACAACCTCATTTCCCTACCTCGTTGTAGGAAGAATCTTATTCTGAAATAATGCTATTTTTTCCCCCTGAAGTTCAGGGTGAAAGGCTATATTTTTATTCTGTTATGTTCATAAAGTAGATGGGATATTGTCTGCTCAAGAAATTGATTCTTCTAATAGGAGGGATATCCTCAAATCTCCTTCAAAACTTGCTGGGAGAAGGCACAGCACTCAGGTCTGGTAGAGGACACTAACCAAACAATCATGGAAAACCAGTTGCCCAAAGTGATATACTTACATGTGACAGAAAGTTAGCGATAGTTCTGGGCGTGGGAACCCTTTCTTTTGGCTTTAGGATAAAGGATCCCAAATATGAAGATTGTGCCAGAACACAGGTAATTAATTTTCATTTTATTAAACTTTGCATTCAAAATTAATTTTTCAGTTGATTATTTGGAGCTCAGGTTTCATTCTCTCGTATATGGGTAGGTTAGGTTTCCTGGAAAGCAAAGTCTCAGCCAGGTGTTTATTCAGGAGGGCCCTTGGAACCAACAGTTGTGGAAGTGAGAGGAAGGGTGCAGGACTTAGCAGAGGGAGAGACTGAGCTGTGACGCAGTCCTGACAGAGGCCTCAAGGGGCTCTGAAGCTGAGCAGGCCTGTCAGAGTTGTCCCAAGTTGAGGCAACAGAACAGGGCCTTTCTACCTTCATGACAATTGTTGGATACAGGCCTGCCCCTGAAAGAGGGATGGCTTTAAATGAGGCAGTTTTCTTGAGCTGAGAAAATTCCAAAGAGGGTTGATAACTGAGGACTTGCTGCTAATGTACTCTTAGCAGCTGGAGGAATAAGTCCTTTATTCTTCTTTTTAACCCTAAATTTTATTTTTGTCACCCCCAATCCCCCACCTCTGGTAACCATCAATCTATTCTCTGTATCTATGGTTTTTTTTTTTAGATCCCACATATAAGAGCAATCCTACAGTATTTGTCTTTCTCTGTCTGAATTATGTCATTTAGCATAATGCCCTTGAAGCCCATCCATATTATCACAACTAGCAAGATTTAATTCTTTTTCATGACTGAATAATATTATCTGTATCTATATCTATATCTGTATCTATATCTATATCTGTATCTATATCTATATCTATATCTATATCTATGTCTATGTCTATGTATCTGTGTCTACATCTATATCTATAAAAGTATCACATTTTCTTTATCCATTCATAATCAGTGGACACAAGGTAATTTCCATATGTTGGCATTGTAAATGATGCTGCAATGAACATGGGGATGCTTTTCAAGTTAGTGTTTTCCTTTTCTTTTGATCAATACCTGGAAGTAGAATTGCTGGGCCCTATGGTAGTTCTATTTTTAGTTTTTTGAGGAACCTCTATACTATTTTCCACAGTGGCTACACCAATTTACATTGACACCAACAGTGCACAAGGGGTCCCCTTTCTCCACATTCTTGCCAACGCTTGTTACTTCTTGTCTTTTTTTTTAATAGCTATTCTCACAAATGTAAGGGGATATCTCATTGTGCTTTTGATTTGCATTTCCCTAATGATTAAAGATGTCAAGCGTCTTTTCATGTGCCTGTTGGCCCTCTGTGTGTCTTCCTTGGAAAAATGTCTATTCACACATCCCCAAAGGCAAGGGAATTAAAAGCAAAAATGAACTACTGGGACCTTATGAAGATAAAAAGCTTTTGCACAGCAAAGGAAACAACCAACAAAACTAAAAGGCAACCAATGGAATGGGAAAAGATATTTGCAAATGACATATCGGACAAAGGACTAGTATCCAAAATCTATAAAGAGCTCACCAAACTCCACATCCGAAAAACAAATAACCCAGTGAAGAAATGGGCAGAAAGCATGAATAGACAGTTCTCTAAAGAAGACATCCGGATGGCCAACAGGCACATGAAAAGATCCTCAACGTCACTCCTCATCAGGGAAATACAAATCAAAACCACACTCAGGTATCACCTCACGCCAGTCAGAGTGGCCAAAATGAACAAATCAGGAAACTATAGATGCTGGAGAGGATGCGGAGAAACGGGAACCCTCTTGCACTGTTGGTGGGAATGCAAATTGGTGCAGCCACTCTGGAAAACAGTGTGGAGGTTCCTCAAAAAATTAAAAATAGACCTACCCTATGACCCAGCAATAGCACTGCTAGGAATTTACCCAAGGGATACGGGAGTACTGATGCATAGGGGCACTTGTACCCCAATGTTTATAGCAGCACTCTCAACAATAGCCAAATTATGGAAAGAGCCTAAATGTCCATCAACTGATGAATGGATAAAGAAATTGTGGTTTATATACACAATGGAGTACTACGTGGCAATGAGAAAGAATGAAATATGGCCCTTTGTAGCAACGTGGATGGAACTGGAGAGTGTTCTGCTAAGTGAAATAAGCCATACAGAGAAAGACAGATACCATATGGTTTCACTCTTATGTGGATCCTGAGAAACTTAAGAGAGACCCATGGGGGAGGGGAAGGAAGAAAAAAAAGAGGTTAGAGTGGGAGAGAGCCAAAGCATAAGAGACTCTTAAAAAGTGAGAACAAACCAAGGGTTGATGGGGGGTGGGAGGGAGGAGAGGGTGGGTGATGGGTAGTGAGGAGGGCACCTTTTGGGATGAGCACTGGATGTTGTATGGAAACCAATTTGAAAATAAATTTCATATATTGAAAAAAAAAGAAAGAAAAATGTCTATTCAGATCTTCTGCCCATTATTTAAAAAAAATTTTTTTAACATGTATCTATTTTTTGAGAGACAGAGAGAGACAAAGTTCGAGTGGGGGAGGGGCAGAGAGAAGAAAACACAGAATCCAAAGCAGGCTGCAGGCCCTGAGCTGTCAGCACAGAGCCTGACGTGGGGCTCGAACCCACAAACCGCGAGATCATGACCTGAGCCAAAGTCGGATGCTTAACCGACTGAGCCACCCAGGAGCCCTACTTCTACCCATTATAAATCAGATTGTTGGGGTTTTTTTGTTGTTTTTTGGTTTTTGCTTTGCTTTGATTTGCTATGCTTTTAAGTTGTATGGGTTCTTTATATTTTGGATATTAGCCCCTTGTCAGATATTTGATTTGCAAATATCTTCTCCCATTCAGTAGTTTGCCTTTTCATTTTGTCGATGGTTTCTTTTACTGTACATAAAAAACTATATCACACCTTTCAGTATGATGTAGTCCCACATGTTTATTTTTGCTTTTGGTGTCAGATTCAAAAACTCTTACCACCTTTGTTTTCTTCTAAGAGTTTTATGATTTCAGGTCTTACGTTAAAATCTTTAATCCATTTTGAGTTAGTTTTTGTGTACATTGTAAGATAGTGATCCAGTTCATTCTATTGTATGTGACTGTCCAGTTTTCCCAGCACCATTTGTTGAAGAAACTGCCCTTTCTCCATTGCATATTCTTCCCTCCTTTGTCATAAATTAATTGTCAATGTATGTGTAAGTTTAGTTTTGGGATCTTTATTCTGTTCCATTGATCTATGTGTCTGTTTTTATGCCAGTGCCAATTGTTTTTTTTTAATTGTTTTTTAATGTTTATGTTTATTTTTGAGACAGAGAAAGACAGAGCATGAACGGGGGAGGGGCAGAGAGAGAGGGAGACACACAATCGGAAGTGGGCTCCAGGCTCTGAGCCATCAGCCCAGAGCCTGACGCGGGGCTCGGACTTACCGACCGCGAGATCGTGACCTGAGCCGAAGTCGGACGCTCAACCGACAGAGCCACCCAGGCGCCCCAATGCCAATTATTTTAATAATTATAGCTTTGTAATATAGTGTGAAATTAGGGAGCACAGTGCCTCCAGTTTTGTTTTCCTTTCTTAAGATTGCTTTGGCTATTTGCGGGCTGTGTATGTGTGCGTGTGTGCGCATGTGTGTGCACGCATGCAGTTCCATACAAATCTTATGACTATCTGTGTATTGTTTTGAACATACCCATTGGAATTTTGATGGGAATTGCATTGAATCTGTAGATTGCTTTGAGTAGTATGGACATTTTAACAATACTGATTCTTTCAGTCCATGAACACAGAATATCTTCAGTTTTCTACATATAAATCTTTCGCCTCCTTAGTTAAATTTGTTTCTAGATATTTTATTCTTGGAGTCCTTTATCCTTGAAGGGTTATCTGGATGGCACATCATAGTATCCACCACAGGTGATAAGTTTTCCAGGATGTCCAAAATACCAGTGCAGTGCTTACCTTAGCTGAATTATGTAACTTACAGCTCATAATGTCACTCTTTGGTAATATGACCCATAAAGCTGAATAAATATAGGAATTATGTGATCGAATCACTATTTTTAGCATTGTTTTCTTGATGAAATATATTCTGCATTCCAACTCGGGATGTCAAGAACACATGCCCTTGCCCTCTGGCAACGGAAGAACAGAAGCATTCTCTCTCTCTCTCTCTCTCTCTCTCTCTCTCTCTCTCACGCACACACACACACACAAACACACACACACGCATATCCATGCAGAGTCTTGCCCAGGCTTTGGCAATAAAACATTACTTTTTCACCAATTGTTTATTCGCTTTATAGAACACATGAAGTACTGTGCTATTCTAGATGATGTGGAAAATATAGGATATTCTACTAGAGAGACTCTGGGAAGCATGAAAGACTATTCTTAGCTGCAGGAGCAGTGACTCTTATTAATTCATTTAAAAAGCACTGAATTGAATCTATGTACTGACTGTTATGCTAGGTGACTGAGACCCAGTACTTATTGAAGCAGTTATGATCTAGAAGAGGACCTATAGTGGACATGCACAGAGAGTGCCATGGGACGTGGATGGGGAATGGTCAACTCCTTCTGGGTAGGTTTAGGAAAACTTGCATGCAAGAAGTGGTACTTGAACAGAATCTTCAAAGAGTAATCAAATTTACATCTGACCAAATAAATAGATGAAGGAAGCAAAAGACAGAGCACCTAGGAAACTTCTCAAGCAATAGCATGGAGATGTGGAACGTGGAATTTTTGTGATGTTTCAAGTCTTCGGTTTGGCTGGACTACAGCATTTGTGTGGATTGGATAGTATTTCCCAAGAAATAAAGCTAAAGAGGGCCAGACTCATGAGAAGCCTAAAAGCCATGCTTCCTAATTTAGAACTTAATTTTCCTAGCAATTAGGAGCCATTATAACTTTTTAATAGGAGAGTAACATGGTCGGATTTCTGGTAAAGAAAGATCACTGATAAGCAATGTGCCGAGTAACCAGGGACCTGGGGGGGGGGGGAGGTAGAATGGATGCTGTAGTACTAGTCAAGGTCAGAAATTATGAGAGCTTGGATAAATGAGCCACAGTCAGGATTGAAAAGATTAGAAATATGTTAGGGGTAACTAGGAAGGAGAACTGATTGCAACTGGTTAGGATGGGTGGGGGGTGAGTTGACAATCTGGGATGACTCCCAGGTTAGCAAGACTGAATCCATGAAGAGAAGCATGTCTGGAAGGAGAGTGTATTGGTTTAATTATGGATATGCTGAGAATGAATATGATATTGGTGTCTAAGCTAGTAAATATATAGCTTTAGGGCTCAAGGCAAGGGGTTAATTAGGGACAACGATCACTGACTTATAGCCGTGAGAGTGGATTAGGTGGTCCAGTGAAATGGGTAGCAAGGGAAAAGAGGGAAGAAGGACCAGAGGCAGAATGCTTAGGCTCCCCAATATTAGTGGGGTGATGTGGGGCAGAAGGGCCAGCAAAACAGAGCTGTGAAAGGCAAGAGAGAGTCAAGAGTAAGATCTCAGAAGCCCTGCTAGAAGTTGTGTTTTGAGGAGATGGATGCGATTAACAGTATTGGAAGTTGCCGAGTGGTCAGCTTAGGTGAGAATTGCGGAGTCTATCAGATTTGGATGGGAAGTGAACAGTGACTTTTGCCAAAGCAATTTTAAAGAGCGAGGGAGCAGAAAGCTCACTGTACCAGATTGAAGAGTGGGAGGAGAGGAAGTGAGGCAGAAATAGTCACAGAGATCATGGGAGGTTAAAGAATTTCGAGGCTAGTGTTGTTAAATGGAGTTTCTTTGTGGGTGTTGAAGTCATTAGGATATTGGCAGGAAATGGGGCAGAAAGGAAAACTGTGAGCCAGGAGCCCAAATCTGCTTAGGTAGCTGGGTGGTTTGTTCACTCCTTGAACCAATATATACTTTAAGTTACAGCATCAGAGAGAGTGGGTAGCAGGACCAAAGGGCACAAATCTCAAAGGAGGAAAGGTTTGGGCCTTGATGTTAAAAACGGTGATATTGAAATGGTACTGGTGACTCCGAAGAAAACCACAATGACCCTGGCCCTTCTAGTATTTGCATATAGGAGAGTGAACATCCTCCACTTGAGAGGGCTCCAGATAAGTCAGTATCCTTGAAGGAAAAGTCAGATTTCAGTGAAGAGAAAGAGCTGAAGGGGGTGTTCCAATAAAAATGTTGAGCATATGGGAGAGCTTAATTAACAGCGAATGTGGGGTCCAGAGAGCAGTGTAGGACAGGTTCTCAGGGAGGCCAGCAGTGGAAGGAGGAGTGGGTAGAATGACATGGCAATAGGGCAAGGAAGTAAAGAATAATATGTGAGATGACAGTTGCCTGCAGGGGCTTGCATTTTGTGGGTGGCCAAAGATGATAGGGATAGAAGTCATGGTAGGATTGATTATCCTTGAGGCTACAGGCCTGGTAAGTGTGGCACATTCAGTCTCTTACTGGCTTTTAAATGATATGCTTCTGATGATTTCCTTTGACATGAACTCTCCCTAGATGATGTTTTGGAATGAGAGTGGGGGGAAAGGTCAACCGGCTTCTGGAATGTTCCACTTGCAGTGAAATCACAGGACCCTGTGAGCTTGGGACAAAGGTACAGATGGAAAAGCTCAAAAAGGGTGCTGGAAATTCTTGGGTAGAGTTTTCCTCACATTGTGGGGACCAGTTTGTATGTCTCCCACATGCTCTTCTCTTGACAGGGTCCTAGTTGATTCTGACAGTAGCAGCCGCTCTCCTAGTGATGGGGACACTTGCATCAGTGGTAGTAGTTTTGTGGCTTTGTAGATATGGGTCATTACTAAGTCAGATACTTAGAATTTTGGTATTGCGTTTCCTAAATTGTAAGCTCCTATATAAGTCTTCAGTGTTCAGAGGCCTCCTCAGAGCCCCCTCTGGAGGTAACATAGAGACACTAAAGCAAGAGAAATAGAATTGAATCAAGGAGATTTTTTTGTTCTGGTCTTTTTGATTTGGGTCAAGAACAGAGCTGAGAATCTTTAAACCTCCTATATGACGAGTTTAACTCTGTCATTTCCCCCTGGCCATCATATAATCAGATTTCACCCTGCGATGAGAGACAATAATTGCACTGAGTTATAGCATTTGCCTTCACCCTGGAGTTTGGGAATCCATCAGCACTTCCTTTTTCAAATATGATATTCTGGGATTTATACCAACAAAGATGAAAATAGTTTCCGTCACTGTGTTCAATTGGGACTGTATTTTGGAAGGATGATAGATGAACTCTGACTTTATTTGTAGCATAAGACATGATCTTTGCACAACGTCTATCAGTTGCTGTGACAATCCAAGCCAGAATTTACCATTCTGCTTCTACTGCAGTTAAGTTCAGCTGGTTATGTCATTGAAATTACCATAACCAGTATATATGTTGGGGGGTGGATTGGGCGGGACTGAAAAAGGCCACCTGGGAAACAATACGCCTTTCTCCACCGTACACATGTCAAACACACGTCAAGTTTGTCTTTCGATTAGACCCTCCATCATTGTTTGAAAAGCTTTGTGCCACCTGTCACTCTACCTCTTAAGCTCCCTCAGTCAGAAAGCTTTGCTCAGAAATACTAGTTCACTCCCTCTAGCTGCATTTCAGGCTGATCTCTCTTCTCATCTTCTGGTTCCCTTAATTTCTATTATGCTTCTGTGAATCTGTTCATTTCTTTGCTTTTGGTTATTCTACTTCATTTTGATGAACAGAGATTTCTTGGGAATCCTATAGCAATCTGTTCTCTGAATGTCTTGAGCCTCATAAACTTGTGCTGAGTTGAGCACTGTTCCAAAACTGATAGAAGAGGTGTGCCTTGTGGCTGGGATTACCAGATGTAGAAAATAAAAACAGAAGATAAATCACGCACAACTCTTTAGTATAACTGGGTCCCAAATATTGAACAGAAGCCACTTATACTAGAAAATAAAGTTTGTTGTTTATCTTATATTCAGATTTCACTGGGAAATCTTATATTTTACCTGACAACACTACCCCTGGCCCTTTTCTTTGTTGCGATGGTTCCCTGGTATGAGGGTTCCCAGACAGCCTTTAAGGAACTGCTCCAGAGGAGGAATAGTGGGGACTGTGTGGGTTCATTAGCAGGCAGGGCTGCCGCAGGGCTCTTGTATTGGTGGGGTATAGGGGCGGGGAGGGGAGGAGGTGGGGTTGATCTTCACGCTAGCACCAAACGCTGCAGTTGTTTTGTCCTTTGTCCTACACCTGTCTCTTTCTAGACTGGTGTAATTCCAAGTTTCTGATCCTAGGAGGGGGACAGGAGGGTTACAGTCCACAGCATTCCTCAAACTTCCACCTCAGAGTGCCCATCAGTATCTCACAGGATGCTTGTGCTCGATAGAACACTGTTTATGGGAAAGCCTGCTGTGCGGTGTCCCCATGAACATGTTCTGCTGCATGTAGAGTTCAGCCAGTGCTACTGTGTCCAGCTATTTATATCTCAGTTTTATCGTCAGTGATCAGTACTGGCTCAAACCATGGCTTGATAAACTGCATCTTGTTGTGTGTTCCTAGAGCCCAGTCACTTGTATACGGTTATTTTTGGAAATAAGTTTTGTAACCAATACTTTCATTAATAATGTAGATCATTCTATTGGAGGTTTTTCAGATGTCCAGACATACTCTGAACCTGGTTTCCTCAAGCTGACAGACCAAAGTAGAACTATTATATATAGTACTTTCTTCCATTGAAGTACTCCCCACTCTAATTTGACGAATTATACATTCAGGATAGCCTATGGATATTTATGAACTTCCCAAGGCAGCTAGACTTAGACGCTTCCGGAGCTCAGTTCTGTGTATGATGTCATATGCCTTCGTGAAGTTGGCAGATACAATAAGAGATATTAACATTCAACTCTATGCTTTTCCCATCTTTACTGCATGATGAAAATCAGCTCAACGTTACCCTGAGTTTTTAGATGGTGGGTTCCCCTCTCCAGCTGTGCTGTTGAGACGTGTTTACAAATCTCTTCTTAGGAGTTTTATTTCTCTAGAAGCTCAACATTTACCTTCGGATGGCTTGAGTGAAACTTTGAAACATATGGATGACTTCACCCACAAGAGTTTAATGGGAATCAGACAATGGCTATTCCAAGAAGTGCCATGTAGCAGTGGGCTGGCCCTTTAGGTCTCATTACTAAACGTGATCAAATTGAGTATTCGATTTGATCGAATTGAGCACCATCTGGATTTTGAATGTATGCACGGTTATCTTTTTCTTTCACTAGAAATTTATATTAGTGATCACAAGCAAATGCCTGGCATATTCCTTTTACAAGACTGTAGTATAGTGCCTCATATTTCAAGTCCTATGTTGCTCATTCTCCCATATTGCAGTGAAACAGTGAGATATGTCATCTTAGAATTTTACAGTCCACTGATATGAGAGAGAGCAATTGAGGCTTTTAAACCATTAGTCTGCAATGCTCATCACTTAACTCAGATAACGCTGGGTGACTAAATCATTTCCATCAGTCACAGCTGTGCCAATATAAGTGTGCACACATGTACTTCCATACACACACACACGACATAATCACACAACACCTTGCACATGTACACTCCACACTCACCCACAAGACACATGTGTGCACACCAACCCTTTTGTCTTTTGTGCTTTTCTAGTATATCCTGTCCTTTTCTAGTCTTCTTAGTCTGCACTAAATTAAACAAAAGTCCCACCATACTTACTGGTCCAGAACTATCTAAATGGTTGATTTACTGACTCGTAGGTTAAATTCCAATTTTGTGCCACTCCATTAAGTCTGGCAGTTCCTGGGTTGCTGTCCTCTAGCATTTATCTGGCCCTTATGATCTCAATGAATATCTGTGACCCACTTTATTCTGTGAACACAAGCAGGATCAGCATTTGATATGTATGAGATCATGGGAAAGTGATGCTCTGCCTAATGTGGGGTGTGTGTGCGTGCGTGTGCACACGTGTGTGTGTGTACATGTGTGTGTGTGTGATTTTTCTCACCGAGGCCCAAGATGTTTTTTGATAATGCCCTGCAGGGAGATAGACAGGATTTAGTGGTCTGTTGCTCTCTCCGAACTCATTAAGTTTTGTTAAGCTGATTATGTTGGCTTGGATATACAATAGATAGGCTCTTTAAAAAAATTTTTAAGCGGAAGTGAAAACCTAATTGGTTAGCATATTCATTTCATAACTTTATTGCTCATTACCCCTTCCATTTTAATTACATATGCTGTGTGAAATAATTGGTTTTTGCCATTAGCAAACAGAGCCCACAGGGCCTTATTATCCCCAGACTCATTGCTTCTGTGTTCAATTAACCATTTTTCTGGAATAGTTTTGTTTGACAGAAGATTGACTCCAGGGTTTAAAACCCCATTTTTCACCAAGTGCGGTAGGTGACAGTGCCGTAGATGGTATCTAAGGTACCCACAGAAAGGAACACCCATCAGTCTCTGTCATTCACCGTCGCACACCAAATCTGCCAGAGGTTGAGATGCAAGATGGTCAGCCTGTCCCTGCTGCAGCCTGGATTCTCCATATAACTCTCTCCTTCCCCACCCCCCCTTCCGGGTCCCTAACAGTAGAGACCTCTGGTGGGGCTAGGGATGCTCTGCCCCAAATATCCTCCTTCTCTCCTAAGCTTGAAATCCCCTCAGTTTGTTTCATTTGGATAAATGGGATAACAACCTTAAGAAGGTTAAGCTAGAAATATCTATCATTCAACCCTAGTGTGTTTCATTTGGTGGTCAACTCCTTTCTTAGGTAAGGTAAACGCAGGTAATCTGAGGACATGGCACACTTCGGCCCGGTACTACAGCAGTGAAGGACCGTTTTTCAGAAGCCTGGAGAGCAGCATTTTGGCCAGTGGGCGAAGGACAGGGGCACAGTAAGAGAGAAAGGAGAATGAAGTGTACCACTCTGAAATGTGGCCGCTCCTACCTTTCCTCCTCCCAGGGTTCACTCCTTATCAGGAAAGAGGAGGAAAGGGGTTGGGGAACCAACCACAGCTGGCTTCCTGGTAACAGGTGCAGAAATCTGGGAAGTGTATTACCAAGACAGACCCAAAATTTGCTGTGTGCAGCCTGTAGAGGGATTTTCTAAGTTTATTCTATGTTGCATGTGGCTATAAGATCCACAGAGCTTAGCCAGAATTATGCCACAGCACTTTTAATTTTAATTTTTAATTTTTATAATACTTGTATGTATTTTCCTTTAATATAATTAAAACCTTACAAGTAGCACTAACTTCCCTTTGACAACCCACTCCAATCTCTCAATCCCTACCACCCCAGTTAAAATTGTGTGTATGAGATGTTTTTAACTTTTTCTTTATATATATGTGCATATATATATAATTACATATAATTATATATATATATAATTTCCCTTTTTCTATATATGTATATGTGCTTGTATACTTACATGTATGTATATATTTATATTTGTGTAGAATAATACATAGCTTAAAATAGATACATAAATTTTTATTTATATATGTTATTATTTATATATTACTAGAAATACATAAATAATACAAAATTTTACTTATGTAATATATTTCTGGTTACTATATATAAATGCATATTTTTATGTATATACATAGTAAATTCACACAGAATCTATAATGTTATTTCATGTGAATATATTTGTATTTTGCTCCATAAATAGTCATTCAATATTCAGCAAATGTTAGGTGGCTGCCCTGTTCTGGAGCTGTTCTGGACACTGGCAGTTAAATCCAAAATAAAACAAAGATCCTTGCCCTCGTCAAACTGACATTGTAGTAAATGCCATCATTCTGAAGCTTCTTTTTTCACTCAATAATATGTCTTGGTGGTTTATCCATCTTCATACATGTATATCCACCTCAGCTGCTTTAACTAATGCATAAAATGTGGTCATATCACAGGTGACTTTGACTTTCCCCATATTGATGGAATCATTGTCATGAAATTTTGACCTAGCAATCTGCTCTTCTAGAGATTTCTTTATAGTCGTCTGGCAGTGGAAAAGGCCCCCTTTCAGCTTTTCCTTCCCTGTCTCTGGTGGAAGAGATAAGGAAACTGCATCTCCTACATCACTTTGTGATGATGATTTTGTCAGTTGGATCCTGGGCTGTCAGACCAGAGGTACAGTGCAAGGGAAATATTTGAGAGAGTTGGTGAGGGAAAATTTCTTTTTCTCCTTGGGGTAATGCATCAAAGCTTTAATGACAGGAATCAAAGTGGAGGTGGCGGCGGGGGGTGGGGGGCTGGGTTGTGACCAGGGGAGTGGAAATGGAAGAGCTGAGGGCAGGAAGCCACTGGTGCAGGATGGCCAAGGGAGGACCCTGGGGGATGGGCCTGGACTGCAGCAGCAGGTGACCGTGATCCCCAGAGGCAAGGGGAGTGGGTCAGCTTTATCTGAGTCCACATCAAACATGGGGAAGGCCTGTGTTGGTGTTCAGCTCCTATTTTTCATCTTCCAATGTGGTTCTTATTCATGACATCATATAGGTTCTCTTCTTAAATCCCCTGAACTATGAAAGCCTGCATTCCTGCTTCTAGACATTCGGGTTTGATAAAGATGTGAAAAAGCCCTTGTGTCTGGAACAAACAGAATGAGGCTTATAAGAAGAGCCCCAAGTATAGAATGAAATCCAGTCCTCCTATGTGAAATATTTTCCTTACCTCATTCTGAGCCACATGAGTTTAATGTGCATAATATGGGAAAACTTTTTCATACAGTAAAAAAAAAAAAAAAAATTAGTAGATTTCATAGTTTCCTTCTTTACAGTTGCAGCTTCACAGCATTTATTTTATGATAGATCTGCTTCATCACAATGTAACATAAAAACATGATTTAAGCTTTTCTTTGGTTTGTTCAGTTTAATCATCAGTGAAAATAATGCTGATTTTTCTATCCGTAGTCAAGTTTTAATCTTCAAATTAGGGTTATTACTTTTCATTTGCCCATCCCTTCATTTAACCTGAAAATAGTTAAGCCAAGTGGTAGGGGAAATTATCTCCAGATAAGGTCTTGAGTGTGGATGATTATTTTTGGAAACTTCATCCAAGTGGTTGAGATAATCAAATGCGTTTCATGACATCTTTTTCTGTGTGAACATGATATGTGGCTTCTCTGTGTTTTTATTAGGAAGGCAAATATTAGTGGACTTAATTGAAGTTTGAACGATTTCACTTCTTTGTATTCCAGGGTGATCGTAAGGAATGCAAAAATAATACCTCACACATTTTATATTTATGTATACATCTAATGAATAGACTTTTAGTAAACAAATTTGGGTTCTTTTCCAACTCTGTGCCCTCCATGAAAGAGGGTTTTCTGACCCTTCAATCGCTCATGCCATTCTCTGCCTGCATGCTAATGTCTGGGTGAAGATGCTAGTTCACGGTCGGTACCAGGAAGGCAAAGGACAGAGATTTGCTCCTCAGTTGAGCCATTTAACTTCCCAAAGGAAACACAAAGACAACATTTTTGAAAAGCCTGCTGACTCTTTCATGTTGTATCCCTAGATCTAGATAGCCCTTTTTTAAATGCCACTATCAGAGAAGGATCTCTGGGATCCTTCATGGGACCTGAAGCTTATGCATTGGGAGGGAGGGGGGTAATTAAAAAAATTCAAAATTAATTATTCAAAAGTAGATATGAAATTGAATATTTGCGAAGTAATGAGAAAATAACTGCATCATAGCGCATTACAAACTTAAAAAGCTAACAAATAACCAAATCCATAAAACTCCAATAATTTAATTAACTGCTTGACACACTTCCATGATACTTCTTCTCTACATTTTTTGCTCCATAATCTTTGATTGCTACTTCACATAACCATTTTGTTATATCATTTTCTATAGAGAGGATACAAAGATTACTCAATTTCTCTTCTAAACATGGTTGGCTGAAACTTATTTCTATTTTTGGCAGTTTAGAAAAGATTCTTCCATCGTTGCAATTTGTCATTCTTAATGTCATGTAAATTGTTAGAATTTTCAAATATGGGAAGACTCCATCATGTTTCTTTCATATGAGAGCTGTCAGATTTGGAGGAAGTGTCCACCTGTGCAGAGCCATCTCTTTGTTCCTACATTTCAACCTTGTTTCTATTCCAGTGCCAAAATCTGACAGTGCTGGGTGCCACAGAGCATGTGCAAATCATAGAATAACCTCCAGAGCCATATCTTCCTGCCAAAGTGCCGAGTGTGTTGGTATAATGAGTGGACAACATATTGCTGGAAACCGTTCCTACCCCAGGGACACTAACAATAACTTCAGCATAAGCAGAAGCAACTAACAACCATGCAGCTATATTGCTCTAAAACCAGATCAAATGTTCTTCTTTGTCAGACCCTAAAGTACCAATGGTCGCTCCACTGTTCCACACTCCCAGACTAGATGGGAGGTGCAATGGAGGGGAAGTCCAAGTGGGAAAATCCAGGGGTCTGGACTGACTGCAATTAAAATATCTAGTTTTGAAAAGTACCCCATGACCATGTGCCCATACTACCAAGATTCTCTCAGGGGCTCGTGCAAGTGAGGGTCCTAAAGCTTGAGCTTCCTCAGCTTTATGACAATGATGCTGCAGCATATTTTGGATCATGGTGAGGAGGGACTGGGAGGGTAAAACAGTCAGCTTGTGAGTGCTCGCTGCTTGCAGGACTTGGACAGGCTTAGGCAGCCACGAGTCTGGTAGGGAGGGAGGAAGAGGAGCAAACCCAATGCAGATGCTACAGGCACTTGGGGAAGCAAACCTAACTGCAGGTTGGCTGACCCAATAAAAGACAGCCAGATCACTTGCTGTGGGAGCTCAAGTGTCATGGTAATCTCAGGTGGGAACACCAGGAGGAGGCCTCCCCTTGCAGTATAGAAGAAAGGACACGAATTCTGCAGTCATGAAGATCAGGACTAGAATCTTCATGTATACACTCTTAGTAGCTGTGTCACTGTGGACAAGTTCCTTAACCTCCCTGAGCCCTACTTCCCTTAACTATATAAAACCGAGGATGATACTGGAACGCCTCAGTGGCTTCATCCTTAAGCATCCGGCTCTTGATTTCAGCTCAGGTCACAATCTCACAGTTTGGTGAGATCAAGCCCCAAGTTGGGCTCTGCACTGACAGCATGGAGCCTGCTTGGGATTCACGCTCCCTCCCTCCCCTGCTTGTTCACATGCTCTCACTCTTGCTCTCTTTCTATTAAAATAAATTTAAGATTTTAAATAAATTATATATATAATATAATATATATTATATTATATATTATATCATTTATATATTTTATTATTTATAATATGTATAATATATCATTTATATATTTATTATTTATAATATGTATAATATAATATAATTTATATATAATAATATATATACATGATGATATAGGAGGGTGATAACCTACTTTTTTGGGTTGTCAAAGAACTAATTGGGAAATGTAAACAAAAACATATAGATATGCCGTATAGATATGGTTCGTATACCAACCAGACTTCTTTCTTAGAGGCAGGCAAAACTCAAAGTCAGGTCAGAAACATTCCTGTCAACCATCATCAGCAGTCAATTTGTAATCAGATCTTAGCCTGCAGTTGGAGATAGAAGAAATAGAAGCTAGTCCTTTAGGTTGAAAGGATCTGCAGGGGGCGGAAATGGACATCAGGGTCCCAGCCAAGGTGAATGAAGCTCCGGATGGAACTGCATTCTGGCGGGGAACTGAAGTAGCAACAAAGAAGCTGAGGCAAAATGCTTTCACATAACCTGTGTCCACATGGAGGCAGGAAAGGAAAGAGTGCCCAGGCTCACCACCAGGAACGTCAGAACACTGACAGTGGGTAGTGAGACTCATGCCAGAGCTCTGCAACTAAGGCTTCTAATGTGCAAACTACCAAAGCCAAGACAGACGTGGGCTGCAGGTGCGAGGCCACAGAGGCCCAGACCCCAGAGGGCTAGAAAGGAGTGAATGGGCAACTTTTAGAAAACCTCGCTTCTTCATGGCCCACCAGCATCACAAGGACGTGAACAAAGGGTGGCAATTAAAACGTCCACAACATCTTGTATTACACAACAAAAAAGAATCCTAGGATGAAAGAAAAGAATATAGTTTAAAAAAGAATATTTCTAAACACCACCACCCCTTCCATCTCTCTGTGGAGAAGAAGGGTTCTTTTCTTTCTGATTCTTTATACAGGCTTCTCTGTTAGTGCTTGTAGTATCTGGAACCCATCCCTTCAGTTCACTGGTTAAACTTCCTTGCACGTAGGAACCACCTGTTGGATCTTTGTGGCTGGGGCCTGGGAACCTGCCTTGCTAACCCATGGCCCGCACTGTGCAAGACTGTTCCAGCCTATACTAGAACTCTCCTGACCCCAATCCTTGACTTTGTTCCAGAGTTTTGTTTCTTATTGTCTCCAAGCCCAGGCTGCTAGAACTAAGTTATTATACAAAAGGTATGTCATACCTGGAGAAGGTAACTAAGATATTTGTCAAAAACATGAGGATTTTCACGGCATCTGGATGCACAAAGAGCAGAATGACTTTTATAAAGAAATTGAAGAGTCCAGTGGTAGGATGTGACCTCATTGGGCGGGGGGAAACACTTCCGGATCTGCTTATAACAAATTCACAAATCCTTGGCTCCCAGACCTTTGTCTATTTCCTTCCACTCTTCTCCCAAATGGATTTCAGCCCCTCTCAGAGCCCAACTACTTTCTCTACAGAGACAACTTCCAGGTCTCTATGTAGCTCTGGCTCTGCCCTTCTCTTCAACTCCACACTCCCATCTCTGCTGCGATGACCCTGTCACAATAACAGTGACATTTGTCGATTACTTTTATATACCAGACTCTTTGCTAGCTTTGCTTGCCTTATCATTTAATCCTCACAGAACCCCATGAGGTAAGTAAATGTTGCCCATTTCCTAGATGAGAGAACTGAGGGGAGAGGTTAAGAAACTTGCCTCAAATCATAATGCTGGTGAGTACCAAGCCAAAACCCCCAGGATGCCTCAGTGCACACCTGTAGGGAAATGTGCCTCAGTTTAACTAATTATAATTCCTTAACTCCCCCTCCTGTATTTTTCTACTACCTCAGTTAATGACATCAGCAGTTGTCATGGTGGGAAAGCTTCATCCAATTTCATATTCTTTCATCCCCTTTTTCTCCACAACCGAGTTGGTTATTCTGACTAGTTCTCCCTCAGAACTCTGGAAACTGCCCCTTCTTTCCCATTTCCTCATCTCTCACCTGTATTGTCGCATCTGGCTTCTTTGTCTCCATTCATATGGTTTCCAATCACTTTCATGCCACTACTGGGTGAACCTCCCATAGGACTGCCTGGATGTCCCTCACCTGCTCAGCTACCTTCAACTGTCTTCCTGTCCCTGATGCATTAGAGTCCATACTTTAAGCTCAGCACAGCCCCAAACTCACTTTCTAGCCTCATCTTCCATGTGTGCCACACTCTGCCTTTCCATGACTGAAGTCACCCTAGATGTTATGCCCCATCCCAAACATGCATCCACACATCAGCCACCTCTCCCTAGGTGGGGGGCGGGACATCGCCAGCCAGTGTTCACCACCGTCTCCCTCATGAATCCATGGTATGCTTCCTGTACCTCTGTCGAGCAGTTTCTCATCCTTTCTTGTGAGAATTATTTCACATGTCTAGTTCCCAAAGTAAATCATGAGCACTTTCCAGAAAAGCTGAAACCAATTTTTTTGTTTGTTCATTTTTGAGAGAGAGAGAGACAAGAGTTTGAGCAGGGGAGAGGCAGAGAGAGAGGGAGACACAGAATCCAAAGCAGGCTCCAGGCTCTGAGCTGTCATCACAGAGCCCAATGTGGGGCTCACACTCACGGACCATGAGATCATGACCTGAGCCAAAGTCAGACACTTAACAGACTGAGCCACCCAGGCGCCCCAAGCTGAAACCAATTTTGCTACCTGGAGCTTATTCCCACCCACTTTGCAGCTATTTAAGGATGCTGAAGAGGCTAGCAGTGAGGATTTCCTTTGAGAAAAACTGATTTTCCTAATGTTGGCCCAAGGAGAGGGGGGGTGCTTACCCATCTCCATCCAAACTTTTCAGTCCCAGCAAGAATGAGAGATGACACCCTCAGCTGGGGTATTTGCAGAGGTTGTTAAGGGGAGGGACTATTTATAGAGGTGTGTACAGGGGACAGACCAACGGGGGCTGTTGGGCTATTGGGGAACTGTGACCCAGTTGGCAATAAACCAGATATGCCAAGCTCCTGAAGTGGGACACAACCCCCATTTCCTGAGCCTGCTCTCTTCCCAGGCTTGAGGTCACCATTTTGACATTTCTCATCTGCATACTTTTGCTCATGTTTTTGCCTCTTCTTGTAATGCCCTTTCTTTTTCCCCTTTATTTTAAAAAATCGAGCCAACTTCTCTCTAATTTTCAAGATTCTGTTTGTGTCACCCCCTCCAGTAAGCCCTCCCGCACCTCCAGGTGAGATAGATCATCCTCTCCTGGGTCTCCGCTACTTTTACACATGCAGTTCCAACCGTCTGGTTAGGAACCTGTGCCCCATGAGATTCAGTATTTCCAAGGGCAGAATCTCAGCCACACTCAGTGCCCAGCACACTTGGATGAATTAAATAAAGTTCTTTTGGCCCCCAATTCTTTGTTCTTTCTATAGCTTCTCTATATCAGTCTTTGTGGTGGTAAGTGATTGCTCATTATTTCCAGAGCATTTATCAACTATTTATTTTTTAATGCATATTTCTTTTTTTTCCTCCCTTTCTCTTTATTTCTTCTCCTTTATGCTCACAGGAGAAGCCAGAGGGCTTGAACATTCCAGTAACGCTTATCTGTAGAGAAGTCTGCTTTCAGCAAGTGTGCCAGTCAGCTTTTCTCTTTCCTGTTGTTTTTAAAACAATTTCCAAAAATGCAGTTAGAACTCAACACCCTAACGTCTCTTCTCCTGGAATTTTTTTTCTTTTTCTTTTTCTTTTTTTTCTTCAAATTTTTACTTAAATTCTAGTATGGTTAACATATAGTGTAATATTGGTTTCAGGAGTAGAATTTAGTGATTCATCACTTACATATAACACCCAGTGCTCGTCCCAACAAGTGCCCTCTTTTCTTTATATATTTTTAAAAAAAAATTTTAATGTTTTTATTTATTTTTGAAAGCAAGAGAGAGACAGCATGAGTGGGCGAGGAGCAGAGAGAGAGAGGGAGATGCAGAATCTGAAGCAGGCTCTAGGCTCTAAGCTGTCAGCACAGAACCCGACGCGGGGCTCGAACTCACGAACTGTGAGATCATGACCTGAGCCAAAGTCAGACACCCAACCGACTGAGCCACCCAGGTGGCCCACAACAAGTGCCCTCCTTAATGCCCATCATCCATGTAACCCATTTCCTACCTACCTCCCATCCATCAACCCTTAGTTTGTTCTCTATAGTTAAGAGTCTCTATAGTTAAGAGTTGAGAGTTAAGAGTTTGCTTCTCTCTCTCTCTCTCTTTTCCCCCTTTCCCTATGTTCCTCTGTTTTGTTTCTTAAATTCCACATAGGAGTGTAATCATATGGTATTTGTCTTTCTCTGACTGACTTATTTCACTTAGCATAATACGTTGTAGTTCCATCCACATTATTGCAAATGGCAAGATTTCATTCTTTTTGATAGCTGAGTAATATTCCATTGAATGTGTGTGTGTGTGTGTGTGTGTGTGTGTGTGTGTGTGTATACCCCACAATTCTTTACCCACTTATCACTTGATGGACAGTTGGGCTCTTTCCATAGTTTGACTATTGTTGATAATACTGCTGTAAATATCAGGTGCATGTGCCCCTTTGAATCTGTATTTTTTTGTGTGTCCTTTGGGCAAATGCCTAGTAGTGCAATTGTTAGGTCATAGGGTAGTACCAGTTTTAACTTTTTGAGGATGCTCCATAATGTTTTCCAGAATGACCACACCAATTTGCATTCTCACCAACAGTGTGAGAGGGTTCCTCTTTTTCTGCATCCTCACCAATGCTTGTTGTTTATCATGTTGTTAATTTTAGCTATTTTGACAGGTGTGAGGTGGTATCTCAATGTGGTTTTGATTTGTATTTCTCTTATGATGAGTGATGTTTAGTATCTTTTCATGTGTCTGTTAGCCATCTGGATGTCTTCTTTGGAAAAATGTCTATTTGTGTCTTCTGCCCATTTCTTAACTGGACTATTTGTTTTGGGGGTATTGAGCTTGATAAGTTCCTTATAGATTTTGGATACTAACCCTTCATCAAATACGTCATTTGCAAATATCTTCTCCCATTGTATAGGCTGCTTTTTAGTTCTGTTCATTGTTTCCTTTGCTGGGCAGAAACTATCTTGATGAAGTTCCAATAGTTCATTTTTGCTTATGTTTCCCTTGCCTCCAGAAACATGTCTAATAAGAAGTTGCTCTGGCTGAGGTTGAAGAGATTTTGATGGTTTCCTGTCTTACATTTAGGTCTTCTCCTAAAATTTTGCTTGAAGTTATTTATAATAATATTGACTCTAAAACAGGCATAAATAAACTATGGTTCACACCCTATGGCCAGCACACCATTTTTGTAAATAAAGTTTTACTGGAGGATATCATGTTTATATGTTTACATGTCTGTATCCCCTTTCATGCTACAACAACAGATTGAATATGTAACAGAGACCATATGGTCCACAAAGGAAAATCTGGCCTTTTCCAGAAGAGATTTGCTGACCCTTGCTCTAAAAGAATTTGTTAAGAAGTCAAAGTTTGTCTGTGGTCATCCAACCTTCTCTTTTCTGTTATAGCCTCAATTGCTCCAACACTCATGATTCTGTCTCTTTTTTCACTTTCTAAACAGCCAGCTCTCCCCACCCTCAACTTTGCATTCACTGAGGAAGAAAGGAATATGTGCCCTGATGGGCTTTGGAATTGTCAAGATATCTTGGAGGAAGATGAGGGAAGATGTGTGGGCCAGTGTTTTTTAAGTAAGGTCTGTGGCTCAGTTGCATCAGAATCATTTGAGGAACTTTTGAAAATGTAGACTCTGAAGGGCCCAGGAATTGAGAGGGAGGGAAGATCTTAGACTCTGTCTATGCCAGGGTTTGTTAAAGTGCCAAATCGAAATCCTGAGCTCCGTGCAGGCATTTGGTGAATGTGGGCCCCACCATGGGCAAACCGCATTTTTTACAAGTTCCTTGTATAATTCTGGTGCAGCCTGAAGTTTGAGAATCACAGAATTCTCCTCTGTAAGACATGCTAGATTTCTAGTTATAGGATGGGAGCTTCCTTTAAAGATGAACAACCAAGAATGAGTTTCCAAAATAATTAAGTCGACTCTGTAGACCACAATCATTTACAGTCTGCTAGATATTCACTTACAGAAATGTGGAGAGGAACAGAACAATGAGGGGGCCGCCTGGTAAAGAGAGCAGGGAGAAGGAATCTGTATGAATATTAAGGAAAAGTTAGGAAACATGCGTTTGGGGCAAGGAGGGGAATGACAGGAGAGTGAACAATTTTCAAAAGTGACTTCAGTATGGCTCTGTCTGGAGCTCTGGTCCCATCGGGCCATGCAGAAGCTGCACTATGGTTGTAATTTCTTACTTTTTAATGTATGGAACAAAGTTTGGTTCTAGCCTGCCTTAGGCTGGTGGACAAGCTCCCTGAACACTGTGCTTTGTGCTAAAATTGACTGACTGGTAAACAGATCAAATAATCCCTTCCTCTCCACACAGACTCATCTGCCTGAGATACGGTAAGGTGAAAAATAAGGTTGGGTGAGCCCAAGCAAGGGGCTTGCGGTTCTTCAGGTCTTCCTCAGACTTGGCTGATGACAATGAATTTGAATGGCATTGACTTCTCTGTTTGACTCCTATACCAATTTTCATGCTGACAGATCTGTTTTTCTTGGATCTGGAAAGTCGTCTCTGAGTAAGGAGTGGTAGGGTAGCAGCATAACTCTAATTCAGTGCATTAGCCACACAATGCCGGGTGTTTGTGTTGGACCAGATCCTGATGCTGACTTTTGGCAGCCTGGCTCCTGTCACTGAGGAACTTACTGAGATTGCAAAAGGGAGTTGATGTAGAATGAGTTTTCATGCGTAGTGTAGTCCAGCTGCTGCCCTGCGGAGGAGGCACTTAGAACTCCAGTTTGCAATCTTCGTTTTGTGACCTTGGCAATTACTTTAGCATGATGATGGTTTTACAAATTTGGTACAGGAGTTAGACTTTTTAAGCAATTTGATTAGTACTGTAAGTCAAAGTAGAATTCCTAAATGTGGTAACTTTCTGAAAAAGCTGAGTTCCTAAAACATAGACCTATATTAACCCAAGCTCTGGCTCATTTTAGTCATGTAGTAACTAAATGTATACTCATCACTCTGGGCTCAATGTGAAATGTTAATAATTTACCACTGTTAAGTGGCTTCTGTTGATATTAGGCATTGAGCATAGTTTCTCCATAAACAAGATTTTCACATAGAAATAGATGGCTACCCTATTAGCATGTCAGGGTTGAAAATGGAGGGGGGCACTTTTATCTAAACTTCATTCTCTCAAGTGAGTGTGAGCAGAGGGAATGGGTTAGGAGTGTGGGCTCTGCCATTTACAAGGAAAGAGGAAGTTTCTTAACCTTCAGTGGGTTACTGTGACTCTTGAAGATATATACATATAAGTATATATATATATATATGTGTGTGTGTATATATATATATATATACACACACACACACACATATACATATATGTATGTATACATAATGTTTAAAATCATGACTGAGCAGAGTAAGCAGTTAAGAAATTAAGCAATACTATCACTGTTATTATGGGAGGCAATTATGCCATTTGAGTACACAATCCAGATCCATAAGGCTCCAACTCTCCTTATGACTTCTGTCCATCCTTTGGTCATGTGGCAAATGAAGTGTGATGTGACAGTGAGATCTGAGGGACTTTAGGTAGATTTCTTTCAATACATGGTGGATATTGAAGCCAAAATTTAATGGGCTATAGGTTATATGGGATTTGAAGAAGCAAAGCAGGCAGCTTATGGGTTTACAATTAAAGGAAAGAAGAAAAATGAATTGGCATTTCAAAGGGAAGGTAGAACCAAAGAAATAATTTGTGATAGAGACCTTTGCATATGGAGCTCAAGTTTTCCCACACCACAGCACCCTGAGAGAAAATGATTCACATTTGGCTCTCATTCCTTCTTATTCTGAGGTCCGCAGCCCACTGAGAGGATTCTCCACTACTTGTAAGAGTCCATGGAGAGCATTTCACATTTGCACATGACCAAGGTCTCTCCTCCCAGACCCTGCCCATATTATGACAGCTGTTTTCCTCCTCTCCCGCTCTAGTATCTTTGGTGCCATCTGCTACCCAGGCCATGTGAGGATTCCTCACTTTTATCCTCTGGTGTTAGAGTCCTCAAGGCCAGGGCCAATGTCTGCTCCAGTGGTGATGTCATTGCTTCTCTTTTTTCATTTTTAAAATTTTTTCAGCTTTATTGACATATAATTGACAAAACAAAATCTGTATATTTAAGGTATACAACATGATGTTTTCCTGTTTGCATACATTGTGAAATGTATAAAACAAATTAACACATCCATCACTTCACATAGCTACCTTTTTATTGTGTGTGGTGAAACATTTAAGATCTACTCTCGTAGCGAACGTCAAGAATGCAAGAGAGTATTATTAACTGCAGTCACTATGCTGTACATTAGATCTCCAGAACTTATTCATTCTGCATAATTGAAATTTTTAACCCTTTGACTAACATCCTGCCAGCTCCCTAACTCCTAGCAACTGCTATTCTCCTTTCTGCTTCTATGAGTTTGACTCCTTTAGATTCCTCATGTAAGTGAGATGATGATATATTTCTCTTTCTCTTCCTGAATTTTTTCACATTATTAGCATAATGTCCTCCAGGTTCATCAATGTTCTGGTAAATGATGGATTTCCTTCTTTTTTAAGACTAAATAATATTTCAGTGTATGTATATGTGTATCTCTGTATGTGTGTTCGTTTTCTTTATCCATTCATCTAGGGGTGGACACTTGGGTTGTTTCCATATCTTAGCCATTGTGAATAATGTTGCACTGAGTGTAGGAGTGCAGATATTTTTTTGAAATACTGATTTCATTTTCTTTGAATATATACCCGAGTAGGATTCCTAAATTTTATTTTATTTTTTATTTAAATTCTAGTTAGTTAATATATAGTGTAATATTGGTTTCAGAAGTAGAAAATTTAGTGAGTCATCACTTACATGTAACTACCCAGTGCTCATTATAACAAGTGCCCTCCTTAATATCCATCACCCATCTACCCATTCCCCCACCCACCTTCCTCTGTCCAACCTCAGTTTAGTCTCTATAATTAAGAATCTCTTATGATTTGCTTCCCTCTCTCTCTTTTTTTCCCCTTCCCCTATGTTGCTCTGTTTTCTTTCTTAAATTCCACATAAGAGTGAAGTCGTATGGTATTGGTATTTCTCTGACTGACTTATTTCACTTTGCGTAATACAACCTACCTCCATTCATGTCATTACAAATGGCGATATTTCATTCTTTTTGATGGCTGAGTAATATTCCATTGAATATGTATACCACAATCTTTATCCATTCATCACCTGATGGACATTTGTGGGCTCTTTCCATAGTTTGGCTATTGTTGATAATGTTGCTATAAATATCAGGGTGCATGTGCCCCTTCGAATCTGTATTTTTGTATCCTTTGGGTCAATACCTCATAGTGCAATTTCTGGGTCATAGGGTAGTACTATTTTTAACTTTTCGAGGAACCTCCATACAGTTCTCTAGAACGGCTGCACCAGTTTACATTCCCACCAACAATGTAAACGGGTTCCCCTTTCTCCACCTTGCCAACATCTGTTTTTTCCCATGCTGTTAATTTTGGCCATTCTGACAGGTGTGAGGTGGTATCTCAATGTGGTTTGATTTGCATTTCCCTGATGATGAGTGATGTTCAGTATCTTTTCATGTGTCTGTTAGCCATCTGGATGTCTTCTTTGGAAAAATGTCTATTCATGTCTTCTACCCATTTCTTAATTGGGATTATGTTTTTTGAGTGTTGAGTTTGATAAGTGCCTTATAGATTTTAGATACTAACCTTTATCAGATATGTCATTTGTCAGATATCCTCTATCATTCCATAGGCTGCCTTTTAGTTTTGTTGTTTGTTTCCTTTGCTGGAAAGCTCCTTTGCAGAAGCTTTCTGTCTTGATGGAGTCCCAGTAGTTCATGTTTGCTTTGGTTTCTCTTGCCTTAAGCAACATGTCTAGTAAGAAGTTGCTCCAGCCAAGGTCAAAGAGGTTACTGCCCGTGTTCTCCTCTAGGATTTTAATGATTTCCTGTCTCATATTTAGGTCTTTCATCCATTTTGAATTTATTTTTGAGTATGGCATAAGAAAGTGGTCCAGTTTCATTCTTCATGTTGCTGTCCAGTTTTCACAACATCACTTGTTGAAGAGACTGTCTTTTCAACATTGGATATTCTTTTTTTTTAAGTTTATTTATTTATTTTGAGAGAAAGAGAAAGAGAGAGCATGTACACCTGTGCACAAGTGGGGGAGGGACAGACAGAGAGGGAGAAAATCCCAAGCAGGCTTTGCACTCTCAGCACAGAGCCCACTGCAGGGCTCAGTCTCATGAACTGTGAGATCATGACCTGAGCCGTATTCAAGTTTGGTTGCTTAACCAATTGAACCACCCAGGCACCTCTCCATTGGATATTCTTACCTACTTTGTCAAAGATTAGTTGACCATACACCTGTGGGTCAATTTCTGGGTTTTCTTTTCTGTTCCACTGATTGATGTGTCTGTTTTTCTGCCATTACCATACTGTCTTGATGACTACAGCTTTATAATCTAGCTTGAAGTCTGGGATTGTGATGCCTCCAGATTTGGTTTTCTTTTTCAGGATTGTTTTGGCTATTCAGAGTCTTTTGTGGTTCCATACAAATTTTAGGACTGCTTGTTTTAGCTCTGTGAAAAATGCTGGTGGTATATTCATAGAGATTACATTGTATGTTTAGAATGCTTTGGGTAGTATAAACATTTTAACAATGTTTGTTCTTCCAGTCCATGAGCATGGAATGTTTTTCCATTTCTTTGGGTCCTGTTCAATTTCTTTTATTAAGTGTTCTATAGTTTTCAGAGTACAGATCTTTTATCTCTTTGGTTAGGTTTATTCCTAAGTATCTTATGGTTTTGGTGCAATTATAATTGGGATTGATGCCTTGATTTCTTCTGCTGCTTCTTTATTGGTGTACAGAAATGTAACAGATTTCTGTATGTTGATTTTATATCCTGTGACTTCGCTGAATTCATGTATTAGTTCTAGCAATTTTTTGGTGGAGTCTTTCATGTTGTCTACATAGAGTATCCTGTCATCTGCGAATAGTGAAAATTTGACTTATTCCTTGCCAATTTGGATGCCTTTTATTTCTTTTTGCTGTCTTATTGTGGAGCCTAAGACTTCCAGTACTGTGTTAAATAACAATCCCTGCTTTGTTCCTGACCATAGAGGAAAAGCTTTCAGTTTTTCCCCATTGAGGATGATACTAGCTGTGGGTCTTTCACATATGGCCTTTATGATGTTGAAATATGTTCCATCTATCCCTTCTTTGTTGAGGGTTTTTATCAAGAATGGATGCTATTTTTTGGCAAATGTTTTTTATGCATCTGTTGATAGTATCATATGGTTCTTATCCTTTCTGTTATTAATGTACAGCAAAAAGCTGGCACCAGGGTTTGCTGCCCTCAGCAGGTGTCTTTGTTCCTATGCTAATGAACAGGGCAGCATGTTGGTATCTGCACCTCTTTGCACATACACTTCAGGAAGGGGAACTGTTTCTCCCTGTATGACCTCACTGCCCCCAGGCCTTCGCTCTCCTTCCCCACAGGAATACTGCTAAGCCCGCCAGACATGGCTCCAGTTATGGCATGGACTTCTAAAACTTCAGACTTTGAGCTCTGTCTGCTACTTATAAAAGCTTGTAGTCATCAGCCCCTCTCCTTTTCCCAGTCACTAGTTTTTTTTTTTTAATTTTTTTTTTCAACGTTTATTTATTTTTGGGACAGAGAGAGACAGAGCATGAACGGGGGAGGGGCAGAGAGAGAGGGAGACACAGAATCGGAAACAGGCTCCAGGCTCTGAGCCATCAGCCCAGAGCCTGACGCGGGGCTCGAACTCACGGACCGCGAGATCGTGACCTGGCTGAAGTCGGACGCTTAACCGACTGCGCCACCCAGGCGCCCCCCAGTCAGTAGTTTTGAGAACGAATTTTTCTTGTGCAAACCCCTGAACTTGCTTTCTCTCTTTCTCTCTCCTCTCTTCATGATCAGTCTCCCTCCCCTCCACGGCACCTTCAGTTCTTTTCTCCCCCAAATCAACTCTCCACATCTCCTAGCTTCCATGATGTGGCCGTTTTTCTCCTTCTAGATGTGCAGTTTGTTCTCTCAGTCCTTAGATCAATTTCGCGGGTGTTCAGAATGATTTGATATTTATCTGGTTGTGTTTGAGGGACAAGGCAAGCGTAGGGTCCCCCTAAAACTCCTCCATCTTCTCACTCGGATTGCTGGATTTTATATGGTTCTATTTTTAACTTTTTGAGAACCTTCATCATTTTTTTACATAATGGCTGTACTTCCATTGCTTTTTCAGGCTGCATCTCTTGCCTCTGGTGTAGCCTCTGGGTACTGTGAAAGGGCAGGTGTTGGGTGTCACTGCCACTACATTGATATCTTTGGGCTCTAGAAATTTTATTGGCACCCAAGTTGCTTAACGTTTTTATTAATGGAAGACATGTAACATAACTAGATTGCCAAAATTACAGATTCATACCATAATCATAATTTATTTAAACATTTATTGAATGCAAAACACCAGACACTGTGCCAAATTCTGGGGATTAAAAGATGAATTTCAAACAGAACCCTCTAGAAGACCATCCAAATTAAAAGAACTGAACTATGGGTTAAAGCAAGCAAAATTAAATGGGATAGAAATAAATGTAAAGTTCTGCTCTTAGTATTAAAATGTCAACATTAGAAAAGGCATTTAGTTTGGAAAGCAAGAAGTAAAACCGCTTCCATTCAGACATGACATGATTGTGTATATAGATAATTCTAAAGAATACACTAAAAAAAACTATTAGAACTAATAAAAGAGTTAATCAAGATTGAAAAGTACAAGATTAACATGTGAAAAACTATTGTATTTTTACACATTTTGCAATGAACAGTCTGAGAATAGAATTAAGAAAACAATTCCATTTATAATAGTGTCAAGGACAATAAAATATTTAGGAATAAATTTAATAAGGGGAATACAAAACTTACGTTTTGAAGATTATAAAACATTGTTGAAAGAAATTAAAGAAGATTTAAATAAATGGAAAGGTACCCCATGTTCATGGATCAGAAGACTTAATATTGTTAAGATGGTAATGCTCCCTGAACTGATCTACAGAGGTCATGAAATTTCTATCATAATCTCAGCTAGCTATCTGTAGAAATGAAAATCTCATCCTCAAATTCATATGGAAATTCAAGAACCCAGAATAGCCAAAATGTTCTGGAAAAAACAAAAACAAAAACAAAAAAACAAAGTTGGAGGAGTCACCACTTCCCAATTTCAAAAATTACTACAAAGCAATAGTTATGAGGACAGAATGGTATTGGTATAAAGATAGACATATACACCAATGGAATAGAATTAAAAGTCTAGAAATAAACCCAAATATCTGGGGTCAATTGATTTTTCAGCAAGGATTTTTCACTCAATGGGGAAAAGAAAAGTCTCTTCAACAATTGACACTGGGACAAATGGATATCCACATTCAACAGAATGAATTTGAACCCCTATCTCACACAACATGCAAAAATTAGCTCAAAATGAATCAAAGAGCTACAATGATAAAATGCTTAGAAGAAAACAGTGTAACTCTCTGTGACCTTGGATTTGGTGGTGGCTTTCTGGATACAACACCAAAAATGTAAGCAACAAAAGAGAAAATAGGTAGATCAGACTTCACCAGCATTCAAAACTTTTGTGCTTTAAAGGATATCATCAAGAAAGCGAAAAGACAATGTACAACATAGGAGAAAATATTTGCAAATACTATATCTGATAAGGATCTGGTATCCAGAATATATAAAGAATACTTTAACTGGACAGTAAAAAAGTCAAATAACCCAATTAAGAACTGAATTTAAACAGACATTCCTCCAAAGAAAATATACAAAGGACCAATAGGTAGGTGAAAAGATACTCAACATCATTAGTCATCAGGGAAAAGCAAATCAAAACTATAATAAGTTACCATATCGCACCTCCTACAACAGCTTTTCTCCAAAAAGTCAAGTGTTGAAGAGGATGTAGAGGAATTGGAACTCTGGTACACTGCTGGAAGGAATGTAATACGGGACAATTTGGAAAACAGTCTAGCAATTCTTCAAAAATTAAACATAGAGTGACCACATGACCCAAAATTTTCATTCCCAGGTATATATCCAAGAGAATTAAAAAGATATGTTCACTCAAAAACTTGTACACAAATGTTCACAGCACCATTCTTCAAAATAGTTGAAAGGTGGAAACAACCCAAATGTCCATCAATTGGTGAATACATACACAAATTGTGCTCTATCTATATAATGTAATATTATTCAGCTTCAAAAAGGCATGAATTAGTGATACATGCTACAATATGGATGAGCCTAGAAAACTTCCACATCAGTGAAAGCTGCCAGTCACAAAAGACCACATATGATTCTATTCATATGACATATCCAAAATAGGCAAATCTATAAAGACAGAAAGTAGATTAGTGATTGCCTAGGTCCAGAGGAGTTGGGGGGGACCAGAAGGTAATAACTAAAGGGTACAGTGCATGTTTCTTTTTTGGCAGGATGGAAATGTTCTGAAATTAATTGTGGCAATAGTTGCACAACTGTGAATATATCAAAACCCACTGGATTATACACTTTAAGTGGGTGAATTTTACACTATATGAATTATATCTCAATAAAGCTGTTTTAAACAAACACACAAGCAAATAAAAAGAAAATGGCAAAAGTAGTGTATCAGGAGAAGCAGCTCCTTATGTGCAAAGGCCAGGGGTCTCAATTGGCTGCTAGCTTTATGTACGTCAGCAGCATCATGTGATGGCTGCCAGCAAAGCCAGTGTGATCCTGAGCAGATGGAGAGAGCCAGTGTCTAAACCACAGCTAGTGACATTTTCACCCACTGAATTGCCTTGGTTAGATTGCCTCTGACATGGCAGGTTTATTCTGGACACCCCATTTTATTTTTTTAATTCCGGTATAGTTAACATACAGTGTTATATTAGGTTCAGGTACACAATATAGTGATTCAACACTTCCACACATCACCTGGTTGGTGCTCAGCACAACAGGTGCCCTCCTTAATCCCCATCACCTATTTCACCCATCCCCCACCCACGTCCCCTCTAGTAACCATCAGTTTGTTCTCAATAATTAAGAGTCTGTCTCTTGGCTTAGACACCCCATTCTTGACGGTTGTTAATGAGCATGCCCAGAAGAGGGAGTTCATGAGGATAAGTAGCAAAAACCTGCATTCCTAGGTCTTACAGTGTAGAAGGCAGAAAGACTTAATAAAATAATGATAAGAAAGGATGGTGACAATTACAGGGGAAGAAAGTCTAAAGAGAGTAGCTAATATGGAAATGAAAAATCAAGGTGAAATTCGGTGTCTTCAGATATGTGGAAGAATAACAAATGAAATGGGAAAAACTTATCCTATGTCAATTCAGTTCAAAATTACAGAGTTTCCTCAAAAAATTAAAAATAGATCTACCCTGGGGCGCCTGGGTGGCGCAGTCGGTTAAGCATCCGACTTCAGCCAGGTCACGATCTTGCGGTCCGGGAGTTCGAGCCCCGCGTCAGGCTCTGGGCTGATGGCTCAGAGCCTGGAGCCTGTTTCCGATTCTGTGTCTCCCTCTCTCTCTGCCCCTCCCCCGTTCATGCTCTGTCTCTCTCTGTCCCAAAAATAAATAAACATTGAAAAAAAAATTAAAAAAAAAATAGATCTACCCTATAACCCAGCAATAGGACTGCAAGGAATTTATCTAAGGGATACAGGAGTGCTGATACATGGGGGGCACTTGTACCCCAATGTTTATAGCAGCACTTTCAACAATAGCCAAATTATGGAAAGAGCCTAAATGTCCATCAACTGACAAATGGATAAAGAAGATGTGGTTTATATATACAATGGAATACTACTTGGCAATGAGAAAGAATGAAATCTGGCCATTTGTAGCAATGTGGATGAACTGGAGGGTATTATGCTAAGTGAAATAAGTCGGGCAGAGAAAGACAGATACCATATGTTTTCACTCATATGTGGATCTTGAGAAACTTAACAGAAGACCATGGGGTAGGGGAAGGGGGGAAAAAGTTACAGAGAGTGATGGAGGCAAACCATAAGAGACTCTTAAATACTGAGAATAAACTGAGGGTTGATGGGGGGTGAGAGGGAGGGGAAAGAGGGTGATGGGCATTGAGGAGGGCACCTGTTGGGATGAGCACTGGGTGTTGTATGGAAACCAATTTGACAATAAATTATATTTAATGTTAAAATGAATAAATAAATGAAGAAACTTTAAAAAAATAAATAAAATTAAAAAAAAATGTGGAGCATGTACCACATAGAAGGCAGCCTTCTACAAAGCGTAGTCCTGGGGCTATGAACAAGGAGTTCTCTGATCAGAAAGCTTGAGAGATGCTACATAGTCTACCCACACCTTTAAAGAGTCATGGTATACCTCAGTTTTCTCAAGGTCTCTCTGGGAAATCTACCTATCAACTGTTTTGTTTAATCCGTCAATTTTTAGATTTGATCACTACACTGGCCCACCCCTTTTATATGCATAAAACCTTTAACACAGCAGAGATTCACTGTTGCTTGCAGTATGCTGCAGTGAATGCTGGTAGAAGGCACCAAGGTGGCCACTGAAGGGAGAGATACAAAGTATGGAGATTATGTTCACTTTGCCTGCTGTCAGGAAGCTTACATCTTGGTCTGAGTTAGGGCTGGGGGGTACAGGATGCTGCTTACCACCCACTGAGCCCATTCCTGCTTCCCTGTTTGTACTAAGCGCTTTCTTGTCCACTTGACCTAGAGGTTGTCGCTCTGTCTTGCTGCTGCAAATTGCTAAATCTTGTGTGTCTTCCCTGTTCTGGCTTCACTTAAGGGTAGAGACACGGGGAGCAGAGCCCAGACATAGTCTTGCAGTTATCACTTCACTAGTGTCTTAAAAGAACCAGGACTCTGGAAATGTGTCCATTTTGTGGCTGCTTCAGAATGCAGCTGTCTTATCTACTGAGAGTGTCATTGGTGACTAGTTAGTTGGAAGTAACCACCAACATGGGGTGTAGGAGCTATAGATACACATTGTTTCCACTTCTATTTCCTTTCCGTCAATATATTTGGCCATTCTGAGGCCTGTGGTGTCCCAATCTCCACTTCCCCTGAGAAACTCCCCTGATGCAAAAACTATTTTTGGAAGCTGGTTAAAAATGATCCTGGAAACTAATATTCATGTAGTTTTCTTATCCTTTTTTGTCTACAAAGTCATTAGAGGCATTTCTTATAGATTTTAACTGTTTGCTTTTGGGTAACTCACCACTGACCATAATTTTTTTTTTCCATACAAAATGGACAAGGATTGAGAACAAGAAAATATCACCATAGTTTTTCTGCTCATGAATAAAATACCCCATTATTTTACATCAGAATATTAGACTTTCTTTCAAACTTCAGAATCATAAAAACATCAATTTGTTACCAAGTTTACCATATGCTGTTGTTTGAATAATATCGTTCTCCATATTTCTTTTACAAAAATACTATTTCAAGTGTCTGCCCGTTCTCTAGTACTCCCTAAATGCCTATTATTATTTAACCTTAAAAAAACCCACAATATTTTCTTATTTGGTATTGAGTATTAATTTGTTAGTTTGTCACTTCACTATAAACTTTTCTTTTAGAAACTTCTTAAGGAAGAGGCTGTATCTGCTTCTTAATATATAAATATCCAAGTGATAAAACCACGCAACGTTTCCAGAACTTAGTCAATTGAATGAGTGTGCACTCTCATACTAAAAGTAATATTAAATTCTCTTGAGTGCGTGATGATAAAGCAGGGTTACCCAGAGTCACTCAACAGATAATCCCTCTTACCTTCTAAGCTATGTATCAAGTCAGTAATAAACTCTGGACAAGAACGAATGTGGTAAGGATGGGAGAATCCACATTCCACACTTAAAAATCCTAAAGGATTAAAAAGATAGTGGGTTCTTTAGTGAAATTTTCCTAAGAAATCAAGAAAGTTCTTACTGTTCTTGGAAACAGAGATTATTCCTCATGTAGGGAGTTGTGCAATAAGATGTTTGGTGCCAAGGGTGGAGAAAATGTTGATGAAATATGCCAAGACCTCACCAAGCTGTATGTAGAAAAAGATCAAAAGAAGGTTCTGCAAGCCAGGAGGAACACAAGTTGAACTTTATCTTGCTGAGAGGCAGTGGTGGGTTTGGGGAAAGGCCAGGGAATAGGCCAAAGCACTGGTAAGAAGCGTTGCTTTAAAACTTTGAATTAAGCACAATTTGAAGGTGGCCACCTGAGCAAGAAAAATATTCTATTTGGAAAATAGTCAATTTACTTAGATTTTGATGATCTGTGGTAAGGTGGTACACACACACTCTGGCTTAGATAATACAAAATCACAGGCAATACCATGTAAAAGGCATATTTTAACATCCCCACCCATCAAAGTTTTTCTAGAAGAATTAAAAGGGGATTCAGTAGACTGGCTTGAATGCCTCTCTACTTCCTGATTCTGTTTAACATCATCTAGTGCATATCAAAGGGAAACAGAAGGAAAGAATCTTAACACATGCCTTACAAATAGCTAGTTCTCAGAAAAGTTTGTTGAATACAGGAATGGAATGACAGGAGAAATTTCTAGTCTAGGCTCTGTCATTAATTACGTGACCTTCAGCAGGTCACTTAACCACATCCCACTGACCAATAAAACCTCAATGTCCTCATCTGTAAAATGAGGGGGTTGAACTCTTGGATCTCCCAGTTCCCTTCCAGTTCCAAAATTCCAGAATATACGAGAATTGTCTTGCATAAATAGTTTCTGAGTCATCCAGGATTGAACTAAGAATTCTGCAGCAAGTCAAAGTATATCCCCTTAGGTTCTGTAGAAGGAGAAGGAAGGGCACAAGACTTTCCTCACTATTTTCTTTATCATCAAGCATTTAATAAATGACTAATAAATGTAAGTCCCTGAGCTGCATGCTAGGTGAATTTAAGCTTCACTCCTGTTCCAAAGGAGCTTATTTTCAGTTAGGAAGCAGTCATAGGTAATAGTTTAGATAAGTTAATAGTTTATATGTCAAGGAGAAAAGGAAATCTAGACATTAAGTGTGACAGTTTCTATGCTTTGAGCTATAATATTTCCTATAAAAATCAAGAGCCTGAAGAAAGCATTAGGCTCAAGGTCTGGGCTCTAAATCTAGAGTGTGCTTCCTTGAGTAGTTCTCTGTGAGTGCCATACTTATCCAGCTGAGGACCAGTAGAGACAAGTTGCCTGTTCCCCACATATAATATATAATGGATATGCTAAGCTTAGTGCCAAACTCAGATAAGTGAAATAGATATGCCTTAAAAAAAAAAAAAAGTATTCCCCTCCCCTTCATAAAATCTATCCAGGCACCTAGTTTCAGGTCCCTCATTAGAATCTAAATTTGACTGTGTTCCATAGCTTTTGGCTCTGCCCTTGGTTCTAATCTCTGGATCATCTTTTTTCCCCCAAAGAAGAAGACAGTATTTGCAATTGAGCAACTGCTCAGCTTTCTTCCTATACACAAAAGGTTGGGAATCCAAAGGCTTCTTTATATTTTGTACTGTCTCTGTGCCCTTTAGCCCAAACGGATACAATTTCCTCAAAACCTTTATGGCCTGCTTGCATTTCAATTTATAATCTACTCTGTTAGACAAAACCCAAACTATGAATCTCTTCAAGATGAGCCCCTCTCTACTTTGGGCTCCTGTGAGGCTATTATGGGACAATGCCCTTAAAATCATTAGAAGCCCTGTTATTTAACTATAAGAATGTGTAAGACATGCTCTTAAAATCCTTAGGAGAGGGACACCTGGGTGGCTCAGTCGGTTAAGTGTTAGACTTATGATCTCATGGTTCGTGAGTTCAAGCCCTGCGTCAGTCTCTGTGCTGACCGTGCAGAGCCTGGAGCCTGCTTCAAGTTCTATGTCTCCCTCTTTCCCTGCCCCTCCACCTCTCACACCCTGTCTCTCTCTCTCTCTTTTTCAAAAATAAATAAACATTAAAAAAAATCCTTAGGAGAACTTTTGTCTGTCTAAGAGGGTCAAAGAGATACTGCACTAGATCTTTGTGAGGCTTTAACAAAGGATCTTACCATCCCACCCTGGATGTCATCTTTTCCAGGAAACCATTCCCTAAGAACCCTTTACTGGCTGAAAAGACTCTTCTGGATTCTTTCAAATTCTTCCAAATTTTACTCAAAACCTGGATAGCTTGTTCCTTAGTTTTTCTACTTTCTCACTTTAATATAGGCAGCTAGAAGAAACGAAGCAGCACCCTTATCACTCTTCCTGGAAATCTCCCTAGCTAAAACATTGAATTCATTAGGTATAATCTCTATTTACCACATTATGGCTGTTGACAATTTTGCAAAACTTCCCCCACTACGTGAGTCGCTTTTCCTCCTGCTCAAATAGTATCTCTCTCACTTTCCAGGATACCCCTTACCTATAACTTCCTCAAGCCTTCTGCTAACCCTCTCTTTAAAACTCTTGATGGGCATTGAGGAGGGCAGTTGGTGGGATGAGCACTGGGTGTTGTATGGAAACCAATGTGACAATAAATTTCATTTTAAAAAATTAAAAAAAAATAAAACTCTTTAGGCTTTCACTAGCAGACTCTTCAAGTCCTCTCTGGCTTCCTACTGCTGTCTAGACCCAAAACCAATGCCATGTGTTATAGGTTTTTGTTTACAGCAATACCACAATTTCAGGTACCAACATTACTAAAACCTACTGGTTAGCTATTGCTGGCAATGGCTGCCACTCCAAGCTTAGTGGCTTAATGCAGCAATTATTTTATTAGCGCTCATGGTTTCTCTGGATCAGGACTTTGGTAAGGGCTTGACTGCGTAGTCCTAGTTTAGGGCTTCTTATGTGGTTTGCACTCAGATGGTAGGAGGAACTAGGACAGTGGGGAGAAGGGATGCTGGAGAAGCTGAGAGCTGTCCAGGCCTCTCTTCACATTGTCTCAGGACCTCTCCATGTGGTCTCTGGGTGGGATTTCTCAGGACATGGCAGCCCCCAGCATATAAGCAGCCAGATTGCTTATTTGGCAATTAACGTCTCCAAGCGTGAGAATTCCAGCTAACAAGTCAGAAGCTGCATTGCCTTGTATGATTTGGCCCCAGGAGCCATCCAGAATCAATTCTCCTCATTCTGTTGGTTACAAATGAGTCACAAGTCCATCCAGATTCAAGGACAAGCAAATTAGACTCTGTCTCTTGATGGCAAAGGGACAGAATTCCATGTGAGATGGAAGATAGCACTGTGGCCATCTTTGGAAAATACAATCTACCACACATAGCGTGCAGACTGTGGTGAGGATTAGGGATGGCAAATGCAGCACAGCACAGCCACGCAGCCCGGTAGCTGCTAAATAAGTTATTGTTACTATTACTCACATCATCTTCATTCTTAAATTATTCTTACTATTACTCTTATTACTCAGTATGGTTTTTTTTCCTGAATGTTGTGAGAATCTTCTCAGATAAAGTATTGTTTTAACTTCCTTTCCTCCCCCTTTATAACTTTTATCATTGCCTTTAACTGCCAGTAGAACACTTTTATAGGTAATTTTATGTCTCATAAAATCACAGAATATTAGAGCTACAGATATCTTATGTACCCTCTCAAGCAACCATTTTATGTTACAGATGACAGACCCAAAGCCTAACACAGCAAAGTCACTTGCTGTGCACGCAAAGTCAGGCAAGTTATTGGGAACAGACACCAGACTCAAAAACCACTTGTTTACATCCTCGAACGCATACTTTTTCCCCCCATTTAACATTCCTACTTCTCTCATCAAGAAAGATATGATGACTCGCTTCTCCTCCTTTGAAAAAAAGCTTCTGTTTTCCCTAACTGAATGTCTTCACGAGCCTTTCTGCTTTCACATTGTCTAGAAGCCTCCTGCTGCAGGGGATCAGAAGGTTTACTTGGAACCCACAATGCTTCTGTGGACACAGTTAAGTGTTAGTGAGAATGCACTGACGTCAGGGAGAACAGAGACGGAGTCTCTCCAGAGGAGAACATAATGTAATGCTTCCTCCCTGTGCTGGCATTTCCTCATCTGAAACAAGAACTCTGGTGGCCCAACACTCATGTTCGCTTCTCCTGCTTTACTAATATCTTTGGAAAGATACTTCAGGCCAAATTTGTCCTTCGAGCATGCACATTTAACTTCCATTTAATTTAGGAAGAACTTTTACATGTATCCAAGAGTGAAATTTGGCCAGAGGATAAAAAGAACAAAAATGTCACGGGTCACCACCAGTGTGACACCACCAGTAGTTCATTTCTGAATGTCTTTTCTGCCTTCTGCTTTCTTCATCGTTCCCTGGACCCTGTATCCTGCACTAAAGAAGACCTTAATTTTTCCTTTGGAAATGACTGATAACAATATAAAGTCGCAGTGCCTCTAGGTTTATATTAAGTAGTTTTGTAAGGTTTGGTTTGCTCATTTATAAGACTTTATCCTTCCATCCTATTCTCATATGGTTCTCCCTGGCAGCTATTTTCTTGGTTCTATTAAGCCAGTCACTGGGAGAAATTCTCCATCCTGGAACAGTGTCACTACTTGAAGGCACTGAAATACTACTGCCCTTGTCACACTTATCATTTCTTTTTTTTTTTTTAATGTTTTTAATGTTTATTTATTTTTGAGAGAGAGAGAGAGAGAGAGAGAGAGAGAGAGAGAGAGAGAGAGGAGCATGAGCAGAGGAGGGACAGAGAGAGGGAGACACAGAATCGGAAGCAGGCTCCAGGCTCCAAGCTGTCAGCACAGAGCCTGATGCGGGGCCGGAACCCACGAGCCAAAGTCGGACACCTAACCCACTGAGCCACCCAGGCACCCCCTATCCCTTTATGTTCTTCACATTTCCTTTTGGAGAATTTTTCTCAGGTGTTAGTATTGTTCACTTTCTATCCTGGCAACAAGAAACAATCTAAGGTTATTTTTAATGATAATATTAATTACATAAGTCTGTGCAGACCTCAGTTCCAGATAAGATTTCTCTCAAGTCTACTGCCGTGACCACCCCAGATTTTTAAACTAACAGATGTAATCAATAGGCACCAGTTTATGTGATTTGGGGCAAAAACAATTTGGAAAGTTGTCAGTAGCCTTCCTTAGGAAACAACAACAACAGCAGCAGCAGCAACTGAGCCTCAGAAAGGAAAAATAAATCCTACACGAGAAATTCAGATAATTAAAGGCCAAGAACCTCAGATTTCAGATATTGGCCATGAACTTAAAATAGATGTCAGGGAGCAAGGTAAAACTATCAGAATCAGACATCAGATGACTGCTGTCAAGACTTTAGAACATGATATTAACTTGGTGAAATCATAAAAGTCTGGTAGTTAGCTCTACAATTCTAGAAACTTAATCTATGATTTCTCCTGGAGTTTATGAAATTAATGAGGACCGACTCTTATATAAAACTAAACCCACAGAGATAGAGCTGTCAGTTGACAAGAATTTACAATATTGTTTAGGTTTGCCAAGCAAGACAGAATTCTAGTGTCTGGTTAAGGAATAGCCAGTCAGGACAGTCTCTCTAGTAAGAACATGTACATGGTTAAACACATATTTGCTTATTCAACAGATATTTACAAAATGCCTACTCAGTGCCAAGCACTATGTCAGGTTTTAGGGAGTCATAGCTAAGTAAGATATTAAGATAAGATGTAGGGACTGGCTATAGTCCCTAAGCTCTTAGAGTCCACCCCTTAGATAACAGGCAGGCGTAGTCGTCAGCTTCAGATACACAGAAAGAAGACCTAACCCAGCCCTAGAGAGTCAAGGGAGGCATCTGAGAAAAGGGGCGTCTCTGTTGAGTCCTGAAGTATGAGCATGAGCGGCAGGTGTTCACCAGGCAATGGGGGGGCAGGGCGAAAGGAGCTATATATACGTGTCCGCTCTTCCTTTTACCATTCTTTCTTGTGTTGGCACATTCTTTCTAAAAATGTGTCCATACCCTTCCCTTGTTCAGGCTAGATAGCAGTGGCTTGCCCCTCTGTTATGCTCTGACACACCTGAGGGGCCAGCCCACTCCTTTTGTGACAGTTGTTCTTTGGGAACTGATTATCAATGCGACAGATGAGATCAGAATCTCCTACTGGGAGGCGGCAGTGTGGGTGGTGCCTTTTCAAGTTCTTCCCTTGAGAATCGGGAAATTATAGGATGTATTAACCCATCATGTACTGTGTGCCAAGCCCTGTTCAGAGTGCTGGGGATTTGAGTCTGGTTAAGACACAAGGTTCCAGTCTTCAAGGGACTCCTGTTCAACTGAGTGCAACAGTTAGCAATCAGGTAAGCCGAGATGTCATAGGCGCTCTGAAGAAAATCAAACGTAGTAAGAGCACTAAGAGTTGAAGAGGATGGGGGTGATGATTTTAGATAAAGTGTCAGGGGGGATCTCTTTGATAAGGAGACAAGTAAGTATTTCCACATTTTATCATACCTTGATTAAGTTTCTAGAGCTTTTCTTTCCTCCTCAATTTTTTGAGACATCCTATCTTTGAAGTGGCTCTGTAGGTGGTTAATCCCACTCACTATGTGGAGACGGTGTTGGGGTCACTGCTGGAAAATGACCGAGTGTCCAGCCCTGGGGGCACGACTGCAGGTCCTTTTGCACCAACTGTACTTCTAGCGGAAGTTCCTTCCTTGCGACAGTGGGCAAGGCGCTTAACCTCACAAAAGTTTAATTAATTTAATTAAATAATTTTTTTTATTAATAATTAGTTAATTAATTTCCTTCTCTGCAAAGTGGAGAAGTCTTCAGGCCAAGGGCAGAGCCCTGGGAGTGAGGGGTGACAGTGAATTGCTAGGGAAGAGGGCAGCTGATAAAGGATGTGGTCAGAGTGGAGAGAAGAGGCCAGAGAAAGGGGTCCATGTTGTGTGGTCTTGGTAAGAGAGGCCCTGGGAGAGGCAGACACCAGATTGAGGAGGGGGAGAAATGATGGCAGCCACAGCAGCAGGCTGACCACCTGTGGCCTGGTCTGCGAATGAGGGAATAGCATTACCTTTATATATAAATGCCCAGTCCAGGAGCAGAGGGGATGTTACTTAATACATGGAACAGTCCCACCACGGTTCACAGTAACTCCAGTAATCCTGCCAGGTTGGCACACATCTGGGACTCCTGAAATTAATCACTTCCATCAGTCAATCAACCATAGACTCTGTGTTGCTGGGAAAATAAAGTTCAAGGTCCTCCACGTGGCATCAGCCTCTCTGTGTTTGCCTCTTCTTCTGCCAGTCTGTCTCCTGCCACTTTCTTTCCGGTGGTTCCTGTCCATTCCTGCACCTCATACCTTCCTGTTCATCCGAGCAGACGGATCTCCCCCCGCCCTGCATTCCCACAGCACTTCTGTTTGTGTTGCTTTTATGACCCTTCATTATGCCATGTTTCCCGTTTTCACTGCCTGTGGGAATGAATGTGTTCATCATAGTAAGCCTCCCCTACTTCTTGTCTTACACCAGGTACCAGCTGCTCAATAAATAATTACGGATCTAATTAAATAATTATTAAGCATCTGCTGTAGAGCAGACCCTGCAAACAAAATGAGCAAGTTGAAAGTGTGGGCCCTACAACATACTAGGGAGATGAAGTAGAAACGCGCAGGTGCGCACGTAGAGGGGTGTATAATGAGCACAAAACAAATGGTAGCAGCAGTAAGTCCTTTTAAGTCATTTCTGAAAGCATTCCCACAGCTCCATGCCCTCATCCTCATTACCGTTTGTCACACTGTGCTGAAATCACCTGTTTACATGCGTGTGGGCCTCCCCCACACAGTGAATTGAAGAGCATGGGATATGACTGATTCATTTTTTTATCCCTGGTTCCTGGCTCTTGGTCAGAACTCAGTAAATGTTTTTGGAATGAATAGGGCAGCTAGTCACCAAGAAATGTCACTTTTAAATACCTTGTCTTCCATCAGAGCCTGTCTCATTGCATTTATTGATCCTGAAATGCCGGTAGGCTTTTTTTTCCACTTCCTTTTTCTCTTAGGGCTAATATCCTGGATATTACAGTAACAGTGCTCAAGTTTTTCCTTTGAATCCTGGATAAAGGCCCGGAAGAGCAGTGAAACATTTAAGTGCCTGTGCCCTTAATGTTAGGGTCAAACCTTAGATCTCTTTCAGATGCTTGAAATGCACAAGTTTAAAACCTGCTCTGTATCAGTGGATTTCGAATTGTTATCGTGAGTGAAAGACTGCCTTTTAGAATGAATGCTAGCAGAGAAAACTTGGCACATCAGCCAAAGGTACACCCCAGTGTGATGACTCATAATGTGATGTGGCAGGTGGGAAATCTTAAAAAAAAAAAAATCACTGTTTCCTCATAAACTCAGCTGCAGAAATCAGATGTGGAGCTGGGTGGGGGTTGTACGTGGTGGAGATGGAGGAAGGAGCTTCAGAAAACAGTTGTGCAGGGAAAGGACGTTGGTACACACAAGAAAGGCTTGTGGATGCCATTGACTCTAGATTATTCACTCAGCCTGTGTACTAGCCAAGTATTTTCCTACTTGCCTCTCCTTCAGACTGCCTATATTTTGCCTATTCACTTCCATTTAGTTTTTCCCCCCAAAGCGTTAGCAGAGAGCCAGATAGAAAGGAGAAAAATATCTCAAATCTGTGGACTATTTTATGAAGCACTCATGATTTCTTAGGTAGAGGGGCAGAGGGAAGGGGTGGAAGGATAAAGCTGTTAACTAAAATCAAGATTTTTGATAACTTGTTATTTGGGTTATCCTTACTTTTCCTTTTCTAGGAAGGAAGGGAGAGAGGGAGGGAGGGAGGGAGGAAGGACCACCCAAAACAACAAAAAGAAAACCTTACAAGGTAATGGAGAAGCCAAGATAGGGAAAGAAGGGACCTGGGTTCTTGTTCTAACTTGGTAAGGAGACCTTGAACAAGCCACTTCCCTTCTCTAGGGCTCGGTTTCCCTGTCTGTAATAATAGGATCGAGGGTGACAAATCCACAAAAAAAAAGTGCCTTCCCACTCTGAGCCCAAGGCAGATATCTAATGGAGTATGGTACTCTCTCCCAAAGAGCCAGACTGGGCTTCAAAATCCTTCTCAGCAGGACTCCAAGCTGCCACTACCAGTTGATGGGAGGCAGTCAGCACTCAGCACTCAGGATGAAACCTGCTGGCCGTTCCTAACACTAGCTCTAAAATTCTGTCACACAGAGGATGTGCTCAATGTCAGTGAGATGATGGTCTCCACCCTGTGGGAGGAGCTATTTGACGAATATCAAGTATAAGCTGAAGTTCTCAAGGTGTCATCTACTTGGGGTGTGGTTGAGCTAACACCAGCAGAACTAATTCAGATGTTTCTGGCTCTTGTCACTACCCACTTCCATCCAGAATCCCCTCACCACCCAGAGACTTCTGACAGCTTCTGTGGTTATCTTACATTGCTCAAGAACTGGTATTTTCTCTCATAGTGGTACCCCCCTGACATCCATGGCTTGAGAAGTCACTTGTCCTGCCCTCACCAGGTTACCTTGCCCAGGCTCTCACTTCTAGTGCTCCTCAAAGCTGTAAAAACTTAAAAAAAAAAAAAAAAAAAGAGAGAGACAGCTGCTTTCATTCTCCCCATTTGTCACTGTCCCAGAGCCACACTGGCATGAATAGATGGCTCCCTTGCAGGCTCCCAGTTGTACATTGTGGTTCCCGGCATTCCTCATGGAAATGGACCCTTTGGGTCACACCTTCTGTTTCTCACTCGGTGGCGTTCAGACATGGGCTCAAAGGGATTGGGAGCAGAAGCTCTACCCTCTTTTCTCTTACCTCATATGCCTCCTCCCCTTTCTCTCATCTGCTGGTGATGGTAGTAGTGGTGAGGGGCCCCAAAGCAAACAATCTCCACATGGGATCACCCTCCAGTTCAGTAGACACAACCAGTAATGTTTGGATTTCAGTTTGGCCCCAAGGCAGGGTGCCTGTTATGCAAGTAACAGTTAATAGGAACCTAGAGAATTTGGCTTAGGGTCCCTAAACCCCCATATGAAGCAGCAAGTAGAGGTTGGGTTGAGGTCTAGCCAGTTCTTACAGCCGTGACCAGGACAACGTCTTCTTGGTAGGACCTAGAAAACTGGAGATGTGTGTGGTTGACATTGCTGCCTGCCAAGGGTCCCAGGGAGTGTGTATGCATACGTGTGTGTGGGTCCCATTGGCTTTAAGGACCTAACAATCTCACCACAGAATTAGAGTTACTTACTGATGGTAAGTATCATGTAGGTTACATAGGGATAGATAAGTATGGGTTCAAAGCACAGCCTTTAGGGAAGGGAGGGGCCTTGGAAGACACTGAGGCTCAGGATAAACCGAGAACAGAGTGGAAGGCATGCCCAGACATAAACAGCTCAAGCAAAGGCACAGGGATGGAAACGTTCAAGAACATTAATGTTAGCTGATGGCAAACTCAGCCTAATGGGGGCACAGTTGTTGTTGATGGTCTTAACAGTGGTCATTAGACTGCATCAGTTGGGTGGGTGGGTTTGTGGAGAACCTCAGAAGTCAAATGGAGACATTTGAATTTGACGCAGAGACCATAAGGAAACGTTTCTGGCAATCTATCTAAAGGGGTATTTGGGAAGATTAATCTGGCAAGGGTTTATAACAGAAATTGGAGAGGGAGAAACTGAGAGATTAGCTTAAAAGACTCTTATGTGATTCATCCCTCAAGGAGTTTTAAATTTAATTAGAGAATAAGGTAGCAATGTGTATTGTACATGTTCTTGGAACATGTGTGTGTCTTCCTTTAAAAATTGTAAAAACATACTTATTTTATTTTTTGAAGAGGCCGTACATCCATATGGTTCTGAAATCCAAACAATATAAGGACGTATACAGTGAAGAGTTTTGTTCCCACCTCTGTCCCAATTGGTCTCATTCCTGCCTGGGACCTGCGCCACCCCCCACAACACCACCACTCCGAACCACTTTCATGGCTTCCTTCCTTATGTATGCTTCCAGAGTTTCTTTATGCAAACTAGAGCAAATATTAATGTATGTTCTCATCTTTCTTCTTTTTTTACACAAAAGATAATAGGCTATATATACTTCTTTGGATTTTGCTCTTCTCACTTAAAAATAGATCTTGAAGATTTTTCCACATCATTCTTATTGTCAGCTTCATAGTATTACATTATATGAAGAACCAGACCCTTACTGATGGATGTGTTCTCTAATAATCTTTTGCTATTATATATGGTGCTGCAAAAAATAACTTGCCCTTATACCATTTTGTATGCATGTATGTATATATCCACAGAATAAATTTCCCCAAGCGGGCTCATTGCATCAAAGTCTACATATATCTATAATTTTAATAGAGATTTGCAAATTGCCCTCTTGAGGGAGTTGTACTAATTTGCATTCTCGCCAGTAATATCTGGGATTGCCTGCTTTCCCACAGCCTTGCCAACACAGTGGGTTGTCACTTTGGGGACTTTTCCGCTCTGTTAGGTGAAATCTTCATGCAGCTCTAATTTGCTTTTCTCTTATTATGAGTGAAGTTGAGCATTTTCTCATATGTTTATGGGCCCAGTGGATTTTAAAAAGCTCCTTCTTAGGGGGCTGACTTCATCATTTCTGTACCCCTCCCAAAGCCTCCCCAAATGCCTTACCACAGAGCAGGTTTTCAGTCAAGATTTGTAAAGCCAAGAAATGTTTGCATGAATGAGTAGATAAGCCATTGAATACATGGTCATGCTGTCAGAGCTATAAATCTTCAATTAGATATGATTCTTCCCTCAAGCAGCATAAGATAGGATAAGCTTACAGGGAAGATATGAAAGCAACATGTATATGTATGTTTGAAGATTGCATGCTGTATTCTAAGAGTGAATAATTATTTGCCTTAGGCTAAAAAATGGAGAAATTAAATACCTTGTTCATCCCCAGAAAGGAAAGCAGGAGTCCCATAGCTCTTTTCCATGATTTCTTGTTCATTTAAAGAGTGGTTTGGAGCTGGTATGATTAAGTGGTTTCCATAGAACTAGTAGCAAATCAGAAGGATAGACAAAATAAGGCCCCAGCATGTGGGTTCCTTAGGATCCTTCCACCTTCGTTTCTCCTCAGAATCCACCTGCAACTCAGATCCTGTGGCAGTGTAAACTGTCATCGGCTGGAGTTTGAAGCCTGAGTGTCTTTGTTCCTCTGTTGTTCCTATATGTTCTCACATCAAAATACTGTGAGCCGCAAGCACAGCATATTTGATTGTTTGTTTGCTAGTTTCATGAACTGTACAGAATTCCATTCTCTGGCAGCACATTTGCCAACTGTTGATTTTATTCTATCTCCGAAGACAAACCCCTGCTAGACAGGTGGAGGGTGAGAGCTGAGAGCAGTTGTCAGCAAGAACGGGGCAGAACTCCCATGGTGCAGTCTTACCTGAAGTGATTTATCTAACAGCTGTGCCTGAACTGAATCGTGGCCCCTAAAGGAAAGCCTACCCCCAAAGAAGCATGAAGCCCTCCACCTGATTGTAAGGCTCCCCCTTCCTCCTTAGAGAACGAGAGCTGCCTTCACAATCATGGTCCAGAATATAAGATCACATAAAGCCAGGGGCTTGGTCAGCTGTGACAGCCACCTAAAGAGCAGGGAGGTGGAAAGGGGACAGGAAAAGAAGAAAGAGAAGGTAGTTCTGAAATTCAGGTTAGAATCCTGATTCCAGACCCTCTGTAACCAAAAATAACTAAGGAATATTGTCAGGAGCCTAGGAAAATAATGTGAGTGGGGACTCCATATTTTAAATAGATCTGTTGATGGAGATGAGCTGTTTAAAATAATGATACTTGGAAAATTAAGATACTTGCAACCTTTCTATTACTGGTTCTTTTCCTTTCTGTTGTTACTTTTGGGGTGTGTGTGTGTGTGTGTGTGTGTGTGTGTGTTAAAATGGCAGGTCAAGAAGAAACAACTTTAACATATGTTCAGCATTTAGTAATCTTTAATACATCTGTGTCTGTGGTGTCACTTCCTCCTCTAAACACCATGTGTATTGTTTCCATCTCTACTACTCACCTGTTTTGTAGACAAAGAGGAGCAAGAAGAGGTTGACTTACTTGCACAAGGTCACATACTTCATGAAGAGAAGCCCAGACCTCAACTTGGGTCTTATGAACCCCAAACTGGAGCTCTTTCCAGGATTTGTTTCTTAGCTTGTTGCAAAATTAGTCTCAGGGAAGAAATCCTGGCACTGGGAAGTGCCAGAAAAGAAGCACTATCTTCACTTTCAGCAACAGAACCATCCTAAAGTTATTTTGTGATGATCTGAAGCTATAGCAGCTGTGCTGTATCCAAACAGGGATAAGTGAGTGGTTGATGTCCTGGAGGATTTCTCTGGTGATTATGCCACAAGGCAACAGGTCTACCACAAGGCAGTCCAGCTACAAGTTAGAATTGGAACCACTGTTTAAGAGATGCCGCTTATCTAAAAGATACACTCGCTAGGTCATAGTGCATAATCCACAACATGAAAACACACAGTTCTCATCAAGGATTTATTTTGTTCTATCACGTGACCACAGAATCTTCAGAGGAGCAACTTCTCAGTGCTAGCCCATTTATTAGCATGTTTTTGTGATCAGTGATTATCCCCATGGAAATATGAAGATAATGAAGAGTCTAGCTTTGTGCGATGAAGTGTAACATTTGTAAGATGTACTTCATTCATGAAGTAAAGAACAACTTATTAAGCACTTATTATGCGCCAGTTACCTTAGTTACGAGATGCCTACAATTAAAGAGACCTCTTAAAGAAAGAAAGAAATTTGCTTTGAGAATAAATAGGTTAACTGCAAAATAGGTAATATATTTATTAATTATTTTACTTACTATTTAGTCACACATCACAGCTTACATGTAATCAAAGATTTATAAATATCCCAAAGCCTTAAAAATAACTGCCCCTTTAAACATTCCCTTATCAAAGATATCACTCAGTCGTTACCTGTTTTCAAATAAAAGCTTTTCTACAGAGTCACACAGAAATAATACGAAACCTCTTTGGAAGTACACATCTATTATTTCCAAGGATTGGTTTTTCCAAAGGCCAAATAAAGAACAGAGAACAGAAGTGGGTGATATTGTCATGGTCAGAATCACAGCCCTGCATCAAAACTCAAATGAATTTTCCACAAAGAAAATTATTCATTGAAAAGGATGTATCCTGAGTTTTCTACAATACTCAAGTTACCAAATTAATCAGTGAAGCTCTTCAGCAGAAGGGAAAATAAAGCTGAAAGTCAAAGTTAGAGATAAATACACCCAGTGTTTTAACCCTGATTTCTGTTCAGTTTTTGACCTTATATCAAGTAGAGTCATTTATTTTGTACCGGTGGTAAACAGAGTTTTTCAGAAAAGGTAAATTTGCAAAAAACTGAAACCTTATCTCTTTCTTTTTCATTTTAACCAATTTATGTTTTGATAAATATCCTAAAAATCAATTGCATTGTTCTGTCAGTGTGAGGAAAGTATGTTATACAACATTTAGTCTCTTGCTCATACATAAGGACCTGGCTTCTTAAACTCCATATCCATAGGTAAGCGGCAGTGGGTCTGGAGAACTCAAAGCACCTAAATAAATACAAAGCAAGTCTTCCTGTACATTTATTAAACTGGAGACTGTGTGAACTTCGACACTCTCAAGAGATTTTTGTCACACATACTTCCGGAAATGTTAGCATCTTTTCTACACAAATCAATTTTATTTCCTTTTTCTTTTTAGGTAAATGCCTAGAAAGTAGAAATTTTTATGCTCAGTAAGTGATTAGAAAATGTGCAACTTTTTTATTATTGGAGAATCTTGTGGTATCAGTATTACATTAAGACAAAAAGAGAGTGATGAATTTATCAGAGGCAGTGTGAATCGCACAGGCCAGGGCTCATCTGTAGGGGAGAAACTCTATAGAGTGTTTGATTTTTCAGCAAGACCAAGAAAGCCCAGGCAGCTACATTTTTAAAAACTAGAGTGTTACATTAGAATGTGTGTGTGTGTGTGTGTGTGTGTGTGTGTAATATTGTTATTAGCTGTTTTATTTTTTACTTTGCATTATGGAAAAGTCTTAGAAATCTGTTTGGTTTTCTACAACGGAGACCAACCATTTGTTTTTAATATGGGGCTATGTTTAGTTTCTCAATAATGTACAGGCAAAAACATCAACAGTTAATCTTTTGGGGTCATTCATTATTTGTCATTTTAAGAGTAACAGTTTCTGAATTACATTTTCACCCAGGGACGTAGAGTTTCTAGCTAGAGGGGAAGAAAGAAATACACACCAGTGTTAAAGGAGAGCGGGAGTCTGCTGTGCAAACTAAGCAGCCCTAGACAGGGAGAGGGGAGGACAGGCCACCACTGTGGAGTCGTGGGAACCAAGAGAACAGAATCGGGCTGAGTTGATGGAATCAGATGACATGGGGACCACAAAGAGACCATTGGGGGTTCCGGTCCAGCACGTAAGAAGCTTACAGGTCATCACTGTCTCCTAATGGCAAGTAAAAACTGAACAAACTAAAAAATCAACAGTTCTTTTTAGATCCATAAAAATAAATGAGGTCACAGGACCCTGACTCTTCAAAGTTGGAGAGACAGGTGAATGCAGAGAGCATGATTTACTGGAACAGAGATCCATATGCAGAAATCTTTATAGGAACCAGTGGTGAGGTAGGAAACCTGAACTATAATTACCAAATTGTTGGAGGCCCCCACACTTTTGTGGGTGTTACCTTCAAGAGCTCTACTGTATCCTTACTGTGAATATTGGAGAAAAATCTCGTAATGCTTTTGGCAGGGGCAAGAGGAAAGAAACATATTGAAAAATATGCCAGAGCACCCTCTGCTCTTCTTTACAAGGTCTGCCATTAGGAGAAACTCTCTCTCTCTCTCTCTCTCTCTCTCTCTCTCTCTCTCTCTAAGAAAGAGAGCAAGCAAGGGAGGGACACAGGGAGAGGAAGAGAGAGAGAATCTTAACCAGACCCCATGCTGAGCATGGTGCCCTACACAGGGCTGGATCCCACCACTCTGAGATCATGACCTGAGCCGAAATCAAGAGTCAGGTGCTCAACCGACTGAGCCACCCAGGCGTCCCAGGAAGTAACTCTTTAATGTAAGCCTAACCTGCTGGGGTTTTATCAGACCCTAACTGACCTGGGGGAAGGTAAATGCTGAACTGCAGCCCCCTCTAGCTTTCTATGTGGGAAAAAGGAAATACCCAACTCTAGCCCACCCATGCAATCCTATTCCACCTAAGTGGGGGTGAGGTTGGGGGGAGAGACTGAGAAGCATGTGTGAAGCATGTGTGAAGCTCATGGTCCAGGAGCATAGACTCATTAAAAGACTGAGACCTAAACATTGTCGTATAGAATGCTTCCCCTCTTGTTGCACCTTACCACCACATTACTAAAGGCTATTTATTTTACTCCGCACATCATGTCTGGCTATCAAGAAAAAGTTACAAGACATACTAAAAGGCAAAACAAAACAACAGCAATGAAAAAAACACAGAATCCCCCAAACCAAAAATCAAACAAAAAACCCCACACCATAAAACAATTCAGAGACATAGAGCAAGCATTAAAACTAGACATGATATGGCAAGGGTGTTGGAATTATTAAACCAGGACTTTAAAACAACAATGATGAATACCCTAAGGGCTTTATCTTAATGGATAAAGCAGACAGCATACAAGAGAAGGTGGGCAATGTAAGCAGATTGATGGAAATTCTAAGAATTTAAAAAATGCTAGAGATCAAAAATGGTACAACAGAAATGAACAATGCCCTTCATGGGCTTATTAGAAGACTGTATATGACTGAAGAATCTCTGAGTTTGAGGATATCTCAACAGAAACCTCTAAAGCTGAAAAGAAAAAAAAGTGAAAAAATAGAACAAAATATTCAAGAACTGTAGGACAGCTACAAAGGGTGTCACATATGTGTAATGAATATACAAAAGCAGAAAAAAAGGAACAGAAGAAATGTTTGAAACAATAATGACTGAGAATTTCTCCAAAATTACTTTCAAACCCCAAACCACAAATCCAGGAAGCCTAGAGAATACCAAGTAGGAAAATGCCTGAAAAACTACACCTAGGCATATCATTTTCAAACTATAATCAAAGATAGAGAAGAAAATCCTGAAAGAATCCAGAGGGGGGAAAATACCTTACCTAAAAAGGAGCAAAGAGAAAAATTATATCCAATTTCTCTTCAGAAAACATGCAAGCAAGAAGAGAGTGGAGTGACACATTTAAACTTTTGAAAGAGAGAAATCCACCAACCTAGAATTCTGTGCCTTGCAAAATTACTCTTCAAAACTGAAAGAGAAATAATGACTTGCTTAGACAAACAGAAATTGAGGGAATTTGTTATAGATTGCCTTGCAAGAAATATTAAAAGAAGTTCTTTAGAAAGAAGGAAAGTAATATAGGTCAGAAATTTGGATGTACATAAAGAAAGAGCATTGAAGAAGGAATTAATAAATGTAAAAGAAAAACTTTCATTTCTCTTATTCTTTAATTTTTTTTAGTGTTTATTTTTGAGAGAGAGAGACAGACAGAATGTGAGCCAGGGAGAGTCGGAGAGAGAGGGAGACACAGAATCCAAAGCAGGCTCCAGGCTTCGAGCAGTCAACACAGAGCCTGATGTGGGGCTCCAACTCACAAACTGTGAGATCATGACCCGAGCCAAAGTTGGACACTCAACTGACTGAGCCACCCAGGAGCCCCTGTCTTATTCTTAATTGATCTAACAGATAACAGTTTGTTCAAAATAATAATAGCAACAATGTATTTGATTATGTATGTTTATGTATATATATTCATATATGTGTATGTATATATGTGCTTATACATGTCAGTGCATGTGTGCATATAAACATATATATATGCTTATGTATAAGTGAAAAGAATGACAGCAATGATATAAGGGAGGGGAGGGAGGAATTACGATTATTTTGTTATTGTAAATTACACTACTGATGAAATGGTATATTGTTATTTGCAGGTGGATTTGGGTTAGTTGTAAATGTATATTGGAAACCTAGGCCAACTACTGAAAAATGTGTAAAAAGAAATACAGTTGATATACTAAGAAAGGAGAGAAAATGGAATCATGTAAAATGCTCAATTAAAACAACAAAAGGCAGAGAGTAGAAAACAGAAATAGGAACAAAGAAGAAGGGCAACAAATAAAAAACAGTAACAAATATGGGAGATATTAATCCAACTATACCAGTAATCAAATTGAATGTTGTTTAAATGCACCAATCAAAGAAAGATATTGTCAGCAGGATCACATTAAGTACAAAGACACATATGGTTTTAAAAGTAAAAGAATGGAGAAAGATATGCCATGCTAACACTAATCAAAGGAAAGTGGGAATAGCTGTATTAATTTCAGACACAGCAGACTTCACAGCAAGGTAGTTACCAAGGATAAAAAAGAGCATCACATAATGATAAAGGGGTCAGTTCTCCAAAAAGACGTAACAATCCTTAATGTGTTTGCATATAACAACAGAGGATCAAAGTACATGAGGCAAAACTGGATAGAACTACAAGGAAAAATAGATGAATCCACTATTGTAGTTGGGGAATTCTAACATCTCTGTGTCAGAAATAGAAAATCCAGCAGGCAGAAAATCAGTAAGGACACAGTTGAACTTGATGATACATTCATTCAACTGGACATATTGGACATCCATAGACCACTTCATCCAAGAACAGCAGAATACATATTCTTCTTGAGCCCACATGGAACATTTACCAAGATAGACACATTCTGGGTTATAAAGCATACCTTAACAAATTTAAAAGAATAGAAATCACATAGTGTCTGCTCTCAGACCACAATTGAATTAAACTAGAAATCAGTAACAAAAAGATAACCAGAAAATCCCCCCAAAACTTGGAGATTGAACAACACACTTCTAAATAATACGTGGGTCAAAGAAGAAATCTCAAGAGAAATTTAACAATACTTTGAACTAAATGAAATGAAAATAGGACATCAAATTGTGTGTGATGCAACAAAAGCAGAGCTTGGAAGAAAATGTATAGCATTGAATGCAGTATTAGACAAGAGAAGAGATCTAAAATCAGTCATCTAAGCTTCTATATTAGTAAACTAGAAAAGGAAGAGCAATTTTATCCAAAGTAAGCAGAAGGAAAGAAATAATAAAAATTAAAACAGTAATCAATGACATTGAAAACAGGAAATCAATAGAGAGAGTTAATGAAACCAAAAGCTGGTTCTGTGAAAAGATCAATAGAATCAATAAGCCTGTTTGAAACTGGACCACTTTCTTAACACCATACACAAAAATACATTCAAACTGGATGAAAGACCTGAATGTGACACAGGAAACCATCAAAATCATAGAGGAGAAAACAGGCAGCAACCACTTTGACCTAGACCACAGCAACTTCTTCCTTGATATGTCTCTGGAGGCAAGGAAAATAAAGGCAAAAATTAACTATTGGGACCTCATTATGCTAAAAAGCTTCTGCACAGCAAAGGAAACAATCAACAAAACTAAATGGCAATCAGTGGAATGGGAGAAAATATTTGCAAATGACATATCATATAAAGGATTAGTATCCAAAATCTGTAAAGAACTTACCAAACTCAGCACCCAAAAACAATCCAGTGGGAAAAAAAATGGGCAGAAGGCACAAGTACACACTTTTCCAATGAAGACATCCAGATGGCTAATAGACATAGGAAAAGATGCTCAACATCACTCATTATCAGGGAAATACAAATCAAAACCACAATAAGATACCACTTCACACCTGTCAGAATGACTAAAATTAACAACTCAGGAAACAACAGATGTTGGCGAGGATGCAGGGAAAGAGGAACCCTCTTGTACTGTGAGTGGGAATGCAAACTGGTTAGCCACTCTAGAAAACACTATGGAGGTTCCTCAAAAAATTAAAAATAGAACTTCCCTATGACCCAGAAATTGCACTACTAGGACATTCGTCCAAAAGACACAAAAATGTGTCTTTTATTCGAAGGGGCACATACACCCCCAATGTTTATGGGGTGTATTATGAAGAGAGCCCAAAGGTCTATCAACTGATGAATGGATAAAGAAGATGTGGTATGTACTATACCTATATATCTACCTATCTCTGTCTCTATCTCTATCTCTATCTCTATCTCTATCTCTATCTCTGTCTCTGTCTCTGTCTCTATCTTTATCTCTATCTCTGTGTCTATATTTGCATTTGCAACAACATGGCTGGAACTAGAGGCTATTTTGCTAAGTGAAATAAGTCATTCAGAGAAAGACAAATATATATCATATGATTTCACTCATGTGGAATTTGAGAAACAACAGATGAACATAGGGGAAGGGAAGGAAAAATAAGATAAAAACAGAGAGGGAGGCAAACCATTAGAGACTCTTAAATACAGAGAACAAACTGAGGGTTGCTGGAAGGGAGATGGGTGGGTAATGGGTTAAATGGGTGATAGGCATTAAGGAGGATACTTTTTGGGATGAGCACTGGGTATCATATGTAAGAGACGAATCACTGGCTTCTACTCCTGAAACCAAGCCTATATATATTTAACTAACTTGAATTTAAACTAAAAACAAACAAAAAAACGGTAAGTCTGTAACCCAGCTAAGAAAAAAAGAGAGAGGACAAATTATTAATATCAGTAATGAAAGAGGAGACCTCACTATAGACCCCATGAATATTAAAAGCTAATATAGGAATACTATGAACAACTCTATGCTCATGAATTTGATAACCTAGATGAAATAAATGGATCAATTCCTTGAAAGACACAATATGCCAAAACTCACAGAAGAAACAATAGACAATCTGAATAAGCCTATATATATTAAATAAGAATAATTAATAACCTTCTAAAACAATGGGCCCAGGTTGGTTCACTGGAATTTCATCAAACATGTAAGGAAGGAATTATACCAGTTTTCCACAATCTTTTTAAGAAGGTAGAAACAGAGGGGATGCTTTTTTTTAAAATTATTTTTTTATGTTTATTTTTGAGAGAGAGAGAGAGAGAGAAAGAGTGTGAGTGGGAGAGGGGCAGAGAGAAAGAGGGAGACACAGAATCTGAAGCAGGCTCCAGGCTCTGAGCTGTCAGCACAGAGCCTGACGTAGGGCTAGAACTCATGAGCCATGAGATCATGACCTGAGCCGAAGTCAGACACTCAACCGACTGAGCCACCCAGGCACCCTGGGAATGCTTTTTAACTCATTCTATGAGGCCAAGATTACCTTAATACCAAAACAGATAAAAGCATTGCAAGAAAATACAGAATGGTATCTCTCATTAACATCAATGCAAAAATCCTCAATACTTGTCTATTTTTGTTTTTGCTTTGTCTGTGCTTTTGGTGTCATATCTATAAAATCATTGCCAAGATCAATGTCATGAAGCTTTTTCCCTGTTTTCTTCCAAGAGTTTTATAGTTTCAGATTTTATGTTTAAGTCTTTAATAATTTTGAGTTAATTTTTACATATGGCATAAGACAAGGGCCTAGATTCTCTCTTTTGTATGTTGTTACTCAATTTTCCTAATACTGTTTATTGAAGAAATTATTCATTCTTTCCTTATTGTGTGTTCTTGATGCCCAAAGATCAGTTGCCTGTATATACATGAGTTTATATCTGGTTTCTATTTTGTTCCATTGGTCTATATGTTTGTTTTTATACCCGTACCATATTGTTTTTGTTATTGTAGCTTTGTAATATATTTTGAAATCAGAAAGTGTAATGCCTCCAGCTTTGCACCTCTTTCTAAGGATTGCTTTAGATATTTTGGGTCTTTTGTGGTTCCATATGAATTTTAGGACTTTTTTTTTTCTATTTCTATAAAAACTTCCATTGTTTTTGATAGGGATTTCAATGATTCTGTAGATTGCTTTGGATAGCATGGACATTTGAATGATATTAAGACTTCCAATTCATGAAGAGAGTATGTCTTTCTGTTTCTGTTTTTTTTATTCTATTTTATTTTATCAATGTATTATAGTTTGCAGTGCAAAAACATTTCAACTCCTTGGTGAAATTTATTTCTAAGTATTTTATTATTTTAAGTACTGTTAAAAATGGTTTTTTTCTTGTTTCCGATTCTGTGTCTCCCTCTCTCTCTGCCCCTCCCCTGTTCATGCTCTGTCTCTCTCTGTCCCAAAAATAAATAAACGTTGAAAAAAAAATTTTAAAAATAAGGGGCGCCTGGGTGGCGCAGTCGGTTAAGCGTCCAACTTCAGCCAGGTCACGATCTCGCGGTCTGTGAGTTCGAGCCCCGCGTCAGGCTCTGGGCTGATGGCTCAGAGCCTGGAGCCTGTTTCCGATTCTGTGTCTCCCTCTCTCTCTGCCCCTCCCCCGTTCATGCTCTGTCTCTCTCTGTCCCAAAAATAAATAAACGTTGAAAAAAAAAATTTAAAAATGGTTTTTTTCTTAATTTCCTTTTTGTTTAATTTGTTATTAGTTGCTTTAGTTTGATTTTCTACCCTACAACTTTACTGAATTTATTAGTTTTAATAGATTTTTTTGTGGAGCCTTTAAAGTTTTCTACATCATATGACTTGCAAACAGAGAAAATTTGACTTTTTTTTTTTCTAATTTGGATTCTTTTTATTTCTCTTTATTGCCTAATTGCTCTCGCTAGGATTTCCAGTCTGTGTTGAATAGAAGTGATGAGAGTGGGCATCCTTGTTTTGTTCCTGATCATAGAGGAAAAGATTTCAGTTTTTCACCATTAAATATGTTGTTGGCTCTGGGCTTGTCATATATGACCTTTAGTATGCTGAAATACATTCCTCATATATGGAATTTGTTCAGCATTTTTACCATATAAAGATGTTGAATTTTGTCAAATGCTTTTTCTCTATTGAAGTGATCATATGACTTTTATCCTTTATTCTGTTAATGTGGTGTATTACATTTATTTGCATATGTTGAACCATCCTTGCATCTTAGGAATAAATATCCCTTGTTCATGATGTATGATCATTTTAATGTACTGTTGAATTTGATTTGCTAGAATTTTGTTCAGGATTTTTGCATGTGTGTTCACCATGAATATTGGCCTATAATTTTCTTTTCTTGTACTGTCTTTGAGTGGCTTTGGTATCAGAGTGCTGTTGGCCTCATAAGATGAGTTTGGAAGTGTTCCCTTTTATCAAACATCTGTCCACTAAACAAAACAATCAACTGACTAGAAAAGCAACCTGTGGAATGAGGGAAAATATTTCCAAACTATTTCATTGGGGATTGGGGGTAGCTTCCACAATATATAGGAGTTTCTGCAGGTCAGTAGCAATAAATAAATAACCTGATTTTAAAATGGGCAGAAGACTTGGATAGGCATTTCTCCAAGGGAGACATACAAATGGCCAGCAGGTATATGAAGATGTGCTCAATATCACTAATCATCATAGAAATGCAAATCAAAACCACAATGAGATATCACTTCACATCTGTTAAAATGGCTATTATCAGAAAGAAAAAGGATGATAAATGTTAGCAAGGATGTAAACTTTGTGTACTATTGGCAGGAATGTGAGATGATGCAGCCACTATGGAAAACAGTATGGAGGTTTCTCAAAAAACTAAAAGTAGAATTGTGTCATTCATCAATTCACTTCTGAGTATATATCCAAAAGAATTGAGATCAATATCTCAAAGAGGTATCTGTACTCCCATGCTTATTATTACCCATAATAGCCTAGATATGGAAATAACCCAAATGTCTCTTAACAGAAAATGGATAAAGGAAATGTGGCATATAAATACAATGGAATATTATTTAGCCTATAAAAGAAGTAAATCCTATTTTCAACAATATAGATAGATTTGGAAGACATTATACTAAGTGAAATAAGTCAGTCACAGGAGGACAAACGCTCCATGATTTCATTTATATGAAGTAATAAATAGTCAAACTCATGGAAACAGAGACTAGAATGGTAGTTTCCAGGGCATGTGGGGAGGGAGAAGTGGGGAATTGTTGTTCAGTGGGTTTAAGTTACATTTGTATAAGATGAATAAGTTCTAGAGATCTGTACGACATAGTGCCTATAGCTGACAACACAGTGTTGTACGATTGAAAACTTTAGAGAGTAGATTTCATGCTAAGTGTTCTTCCCACAAAAATAAAAAAAAGCAAAGGGACATAGAAATCTTTTGGAAGTGTTGGTTATGTTTATTACCTCGATTGTTGTAATGATATCACAGGTGTGTGCGTATGTCCAAACTCATCAAAATAAACACATTAGATATGTGCAATATTTTGTATATTAAGTATACTTTAGTAAGCTAAAAACATTTTCAAAAAATCCTCAACAAAATGTTAGCAAATTTAATCCAACAATGTATAAAATGAATAATATACCACAACCAAGTAAGATTTTTTCCAAATATTCAAGGCTAGTTCAACATTCAAAAACCAACTAATGCAATCCATCAGCAGGCCAAAAAATCATTATATTATCATATTAATAGATGTCAAAAAGCATTTGACAAAATATAATACCCATTCATGATAAAAACCCTCAGCCAACTAGGAATAGAGGGAAACTTCCTCAACTTAGTAAAGAATATCTACAAACAAAATAAAATAAAACAGCTTTAGCCAACATCACATTTAATTGTGAGAAAATCAATGCTTTCCCACTAAGGTCAGGTACAAGGCAAGGATATCTATTTCTCTATTGTACAGAAATTCCTAGCTAATGCAATAAGATAAGGAAGTAAAAAGTATACAAATTGGGAACGAAGACATAAAACTCTCTTTGGGGGCACCTGGGTGGCTCAGTCAGTTAAGCAGCTGACTTTTGGTTTCGGCTCATGTCATGATCTTGCAGTCATGAGATTAAGCCCCATGTCAGACTCTGTGCTGACAGTGTGGAGCTTGCTTAGGATTCTCTCCCTCTCTCTACCCCTCCCCAGCTCGTGCATGTGTGCACTCTCCCCCCCCCTCAAAAAATGGATAAATAAAACTTTAAAACAAAAACCTCCCTTTGTTCACAGATGACATGATTGTCTACATAGAAAATTTTAAAAGAATCAACAAAATAACTCCTGAAACTAATAATAGATTATAACGCTGTTGCAGGGTACAAAATTAACATAGAAAAGCCAATCACTTTCCTATATATCATCAATGAACAAGTGAAATTTGACATTAAAAACACAATACCACTTACATTAGCATCCAAAAAAGAGATCTACTTAGTTATAAATCTAATAAAATATGTACAAGATCTATATGAAGAAAACTATAAAATTGCAATGAAAGAAATCCATGAACTAAATAAATGGAAAGGCATTTATGTTCATGGGTAGGAATACTCAATATTGTCCAGATGTCAGTTATCCAAACCTGAGCTATACATTGAATGCAATCCCAATCAAAATCCCCAAATTATATTTTAATTCTAAAGTTTATATGGAGAGGCAAAGCTAATTCTAAAGTTTATTGGAATATGGAAACCAACTTGACAATAAATTCCATATTTAAAAAAATAAATAAAGTTTATTGGAGAGGCAAAAGACTCAAAATAGCCAACATAATATTAAAGGAGAAGAACGAAGTTGGAAGACTGACACTACCCAACATCAAGACTTACTATAAATCTACAGAAATCAAGACAGTGTAGTATTAGCAAAATAACAGATAGATAATTGGAAAAGAACAGAGAACCCATAAATAAACCCACTTAAATACAGTCAGCTGATGTTTGACAAAGGAGCACAGACAATACATTGGGGAAAAGATAGTCTGTTCAACATGCTTCTGCCATGGTGCTAGAACAATTGGACATACGCATGTGAAAAAGTGAATCTAGACACAAACCTTACACCTGTCATGAAAATAACTCAAGGTGGATCACAGATTTAAATGTAAAACAAACAAACAAACAAACAAACAAACAAAACCTATAAACTCCTAGAAGATAACATAGAGGAAATCTGGATGACTAGATTTTGGCAATGATTTTTAGATACAACATCAAAGGAATAAACTATGGAAGGTAGAATTAATGAACTGTACTTTTAAGTTAAAAACTTCTGCTCTCAGAAACACACTGTCAAGAGAATTTTTAAAAGCCCCCAACTGGGAGAAGATATTTGTAAAAGGTACATTTGGTATGGGACTATTATCCAAAATATACAAAGAACACTTAAAACTTAATAAGAAAACAAACAACCCAATTAACAAAATGAGCCTAAGTCTTTAATAAACACCTCACCAAAGAAGATATACAGATGGCAAATAAACATGAGAAGATGCTCCATATCATATGTATTCAGAGAAATGCAAATTAAAACAATGAGATAACACTATATACCTATTAGAATAACCAAAATCCAGAATACTGACAACACTAAATGCTGGGATGATGTGAAGCAACAGGAACTCTTATTCATTGCTGGTGGGAATGCAAGATGGTACAGCCACTTTGGAAGACAGTTTAGCAGTTTCTTACAAAACTAAATATTGTCTTATACAACCCACCAATTGTGCTCCTTGGTATTTACCCAAAAGAGTTGAAAACTTATGTCCACACAAAAAACCTACACATGGATGTTTATAGCAGCTTTATTTATAATTTGCCAAAACTTGGAAGCAACCAAGATGTCCTTCAGAAGGTGAATGGATAAATAAGAAGATAATCCAGATAATGGAATATTATGCAGGGCTAAAATGACATGAACTATCAAGCTATGAAAATACATGGAGAAAACTTAAGTGCAGATTGCTAAGTGAAAAAAGCCAGTCTGAAAGGTTACATGTATAATTCTATACGTTCTGGAAATGTATAATTATACATGTATAATTATGTACATTCTGGAAAAGGCAAAACTATGGAAGCAGTGAAAGATCAGTGGTTACCAGAGGTTGGATGGAGAGAGGTATAAATAAGGAGAACACAGATGATATTGGGGATAATGAAACTACTATGTATGATACCATAATGGTCTATATGTGTCATTATACATTTGTCCAAACCCATAGAATGTACAACACCAAGAGCAAACCCCAAGGTAAATTAATGGACTTTGGGTGATCATGATATGTCCATATGACGATAGGTTCATCAGTTGTAACAAATGTACCATCTGGTAGGGGAAGCTATGCATGTATGGGGCAGGGGGTATTTGGAAAATATCTATTACTATGCCTTCTGCTCAGTTTTGCTGTGAAGCTAAAAGTGCTCTAAAAAATAAAATCTATTTAAAAAAAAAGTCTGTTGGGTGTGGCAATGAGGAGGTGGTAGGTGACCTTGAAATAGCAGTTTAAATGAGGTGCTGAATACAGAAACCAGAAACCAACCAGTGAAATGAGGTGTGAATAGTTGAAGAAATGGAGCCAGGGAACACTGACAGCTCTTCCAGGAGTTTGCTTGTGAAGGGGAAGAAGACAAGTTAGTAGAGGATTGGAGAAGAAGGGTCCAGGGAGGGGCTTACTGCTGCTTGTGTTAGGATACAGTGCTGTCAGACATAAGTTCTAAGTGCCATATGTGTTAGGATTCTTTGGTTTTGTACAGTTGGAAGTCCTTGGTGTGTCAGCAGTGTCAATGGCTGTATTAAATAATGGAATAAGTACAGGGCAATGTATTCACAATTTACTCCACTTTCTATGAGTTTCTTCAGGTTTGTTCATTGCTTGGAAAGGCCATATGTGCATCTCCTCAGTTTAGATGCTCAGCAAATAGCTCTATCAAGATCAAGGTACATATATAGGAAGAACCTACCTTTCCTAGAGATAAAGTAGTTCCATTGGAAGAAATACAATGACCTGAATCACTGAAACGTTTTCTGCCTTGCGCTGGTCTCCAGATGTGCTGGGAGAGGATGTTTACTACTTTCACCCTCTCCTGAAGACATTCAGACTCAGGACACCTGAGGGCCTCTGGATAGCCATCACAGGTACACTTTGCTGAACACATGTGGCTTCGTGAATGGAGGACCTAAAAATGACCCCAAATAAGTAAAACCTAAGACATGGAGTGCCCAATCTCATCACTAGGCAAGAAGGCAATACGATGGCTGGGTGTGGCCCACAAAGACATAATGGAAAGAAAGTTCTGGCAGTTAGAGGAGGAAGCAAAAATAGATGAGCAGCAAACGCAGCTGCTCTGCACACAGAAGAGCCTTCCTGGGGAAGAGGTTGGTCCACGTGCTGGAGAGACTGCTGCAAGGAGGAAACATGGAGACTATAAAAGATACCAAGGGAAAAGAAGGATAGGAGAAAAGGAAATGAAAACAGAAGAGAGGGGTGTCACGTTTCTCTTGGCATTTAAAACACTTCCAGATTGCATCCTGAGATCTTGCTGGACCAAGAATTGCAATGTTCTGGCAAACCCAAGGCCTTCGCTTGGCATCCCTGGCATTGTAATATCAAATCACAGCTCAATGTTAGGTTTTATTATTCAACATGAATTAAAAGGTCAAGGGGAAAAAGAGCTTTGTGGTGTTCCATTAGAGGAAAAATCTGATCATCTTAAAGCAATATGATCTTAAAGGAGCCCACATTAAATAGGGCAGTGTATAAAAGAACATGGACAGTGACTGCCTGTTGCTCCCTTTTGTGTGCTGGGAAGGGTACTTATGGACAGAGTTAATGCTTCTCTCCAAACGTTTCACTTACAGGAATAGTGGAAACATCTGTCAGTAGATGGTTACCCATGTAGGTGAAAAAGGTGACACACTCCTCCTCTCTCCTTCCCCCAAATCTGTTGTTTTCTAAACCTAACCCTGTGAATATGCAAAATCTTCCACATCACCTGGGGATCATGAAAAGAGATTTCTCCTAACCATTCTCCTGGTGTCACAGATATCATCCTTAGGTAATCTCAGAGCAGTCATCTGGTAGATTCCAGTTTGCAGTACTTAAAGACAAGTCCATTAGGAAATATCATTGGATATTCTGCTGTGACCAATCCAAATGCTCCTACAGAGAAGTATGTGACCTCCTGTGTAATTGGCAGGAGCTACCAGACAGGTGTTTGTGTTTTACTTACCATTGTATAGCTCAGCTACTTGTCAGACTATAAGCTGCTGTTACTGCATTGATATTTCATCCATATAAAATTGCTCATAGACCTCTGAACTGAACCTCAAACCCTGAAGTTCCCTCCTCTACCTCCTTACCTGCTCCTCTATTGGCCCTGCTATGCCAACTCCTGGTCCTTCCCTATGCTTTGTTCTGTGATCCCCTTTGTCCTTCTCTGCTATTGGTTTGTGGTTGGAGAACACACTTGGTGTGATTTCAATCCTTTTAAAGCTATTGAGGCTTGTTTTAGGGTCTATCATGGAGAATACTGCGTGTACACTTGAGAAGAATGTGTATTTTGCTGTTGTCAGGTAGAGTATTCTGCAGATGTCTGTTAGGTCTAGTTGGTTTATAGTGTAGTTCAAGTCTTCTACGTCTTTGTTGATCTTTTCCGTACTTGTTCCGTCCATTATTGAGTGTGGGGTACTGAAATCTTCAAATAGTATTGTTAAATTTTCTATTTCTCTCTTCAATTCTGTCAGTTTGCTTTTATCTTTCTTGGGGCTCTGTGTTAGCGTTTACATGTAATTATTATGTCTTCTTGCTTAATTAACCCTACTATAGAGTGCTCCTCTTTATCTCTAGTAATTTTTTTTTGCTTAAAGTCTATTTTACCTCACATTAGTATAGCTCCTTTAGCTTTCTTATGGTTGCTGTTTGTGCGATATATCCTTTTTGTCCTTTTACTTTCAACATATTTGTATCTTTGCATATGAAATGTGTCTTCTTTTGGGGGGGGGGAGGGGCAGATGGACAGGGAGGAAGAGAATCTTAAGCAGGCTCCACTGCTCAGCATGGAGCCCAATGCGGGCGGGGCTCAATCTCACAACCATGAGATCATGACCTGAGCTGAAATCAAGAATCAGATGCTTAACCGACTGAGCCACCCAAGTGCCCCTAGAAGTGTGTCTCCTATAGAATATAGTTGGATCATGTTTTTTATCCATCTGATCACCTTCAGTTTTTCATTGGATTATTTTATTCATTCACATTTAATGCTGTTCTCATTATACTTGAATATATATCAGCCATTTTACTCTTTATTTTCTATCTTCATCGTTCCTCTCCTCCTCCTTAACTGCTTTATTTTGCATTAAGTGAATATTTTCTAGTTTTGCAGCTTACTTCCTTTAATCATTTTATTATTATTTATTTTTGATTTATTTTCTCAGTGGTTGCTTGAGTTTAAAACGTATATTTTACAGGGGCTTCTACCTAACTCTGCCTGCAACTCTTGATCTTGAGGTCATGAGTTTGAGCCTCACGTTAAGTCTAGAGCTTACTAAAAAAAAAGATAGATGGATAGATAGATAAGATAGATAGACAGACATATTACATAAATAATCTCAAAATGGATGAAAGACCTAAACTTGAGACCTGAAACCATAAAAATTCCTAGAAGACAACATGGGCAGTAAACTCTTTGACATCAGCCCTGGCAACATTTTTCTAGATATGTTTCCTCAGGCAAGGGAAGAAAAAGCAAAAATAAACTATTTGAGACTATGCCAAACTAAAAAGGTTTTGCACAGTGAAGGAAATTATCAACAAAATGAAAAGGCAACCTGCTGAATGAGAGAAAATATTTGCAAATGGCATGTCTAATAAGGGGTTAATATCCAAAATATATAAATAACTTATATAGCTCAACACCAAAGTAATAAAAATAACCTGATTAAAAATAGAGGAACTGAACAGACATCTTTCTAAAGAAGATACACAGATGGCAAACAGATATATGAAAAGATGCTCAACATCGCTGATCGTCAGGGAAATCCAAACCAAAACCACAATGAGGTATCACTTAACACCTGTCAGAGTGGCTAGAATAAAGAAGACAAAAAAATAACACATGTTGGCAAGGATGTGAAGAAAAAGGAACACTTGTGCACTGCTGGTGGAATGTATTTTGGTTTAGCCACTGTGGAAAATAGTGTGGAGTACTTCTAAAATTTAAAAATAAAAATACCATATAATCCAATAATTCCACTACTAGGTATTTACTCAGAGAAAACAAAAATAGTAATTCAAATAGGTATGTTGCACCCCTATGTTTATTGCAGCATTATTTACAATAGCCAAGTTATGGAAGCAATCTAAATGTCTATTTATAGATTAATGGATAAAGATATACATAATGGAATATTAGCCATTTTTAAAAAAAGAATGAGATCTTGCTGTTTGCAACAGCATGGATGAACCTAGAAGGTATTGTGCTAAGTGAAATAAGACAGAGAAAGACAAATACCATATGATTTCATTTGTATGTGGAATCTAAAAAACAACAAAACAAAACAAAAGCAGAAATGGACCCATAAATACATAGGAAATGGGCAAATGGGGGATGGGCAAAATGGGTGAAGAGGACCATCATCATTTCTGGTGATGGGATGAATGATTCACCAGGATGAAAGATACAGCATAGGCAGTATAGTCAATGATATTGTAATAGTGTTGTATGGTGACAGATGGTAGCTATACTTCTGGTGAGTATAGGATAAGCAGTTGTTGAACTGCTATGTTGTGCACCTGATACTAATGTAACATTGTGTGTCAACTATACTTCAACAAGATACACACACACACACACACACACACACACACACACATTTTAACTTTATCAGAATCTAATTCAGATTAATACTATTTAATTCCATGAGATATAAAAAATGTTAATCCTATATAGCTCTATTCCATCCTTCCTTTTTTTATGCTACTATTAATACACATACTACATCTTTATGTATTACAAACCAGTGATACATTGTTATAATTATTCCTTTATAAATTTGTGTGTTTTAAAGAAACTGAGAGAAGAAAAGAGAGCAATTATATATTTATAGACTTTTGTTTTATATTTCTGATTTACCATTTCTGGTTCTTTTAATTCATTCCTGTGGATTCAAGTTACAATCTCGTATAACCTGGTAATTTCCTTACTCCCATACAGTTTTATTCCCACCCACCTCTTTTGTGCTGTTACTGTCAATCATATTAAATTTCTATATGTTATAAGCCATATAATACAATTACATTCATATTGTTTCATGCAATTACTTTTGAAATCAGTTAAAAGAAGAAATACGCAGTATACTGTCTTTTGTAAACATCTACATAATTACCTTTCCTGGTGCTCTTTGTTTTCTCTTGTGGATTTAAATTAATGTCTGGAGCCACTTGTGTTTAGCCTGAAGAAATTCCTTTAGTATTTCTTGTAAGGCAGATCTGCTAGCAATGAATTCTTTCTGTTTTTATCTAAGAATGTCTTTATTTCATCTTAATTTTTGAAAAATAGTTTTGCTGGCTTTAAGTTCTTGTTAACAGGTGGTTGAGTTGTGAGTTTTTTTGTTGTTTTTTTTTTTTCCCTTACAGGACTTTGAATATATCATCCCATTGCCTTCTGGCCTCCATCATTTCTGAGAAGTCAGTTCTTAATCTTGCTGGGGTTCCCTTGTCCATGACAAGTTATTTTTCTCCTACTGCTTTAAAAATTTTCTCTGTCTTCAGCTTTTAGCATTTTAACTATGATGTTGCTGGGTGTGGATCTCTTTTGTATTTATCCCACTTAGAATTCACTGAGCTTCTTTGATGTGTAGGTTAATATTTTAAAATTAAATTTGGGGAGTTGTCAGCATTATTATTTCTTTAAATATTTTTTTCTGCTCTTCTCTGTCTCCTCTCCTAGCATTTCTATTATTGTATGTTGATGTGCTAACAGTGTCCATATTTCTCGGAGGTTCTATTATTTCTTTATTCTTTTTTCTCTCTGTTCTTCAGATTGCATGATCTCTAATGATCTTTCTTCGAATCTGTTAATTATTTTTTTCTGCCAGTTCAGATCTACTGTTGAGATCCTCTAGTAAATTTTTTATTTTGGGTTTTTGTGCTTTTCAACCTCAGACTTTCCATCTTGGTTCTTTTTTTTTTTTTCTTTTAATAATACCTATCTCTTCATTGTTATCTCTATTTCATAGGGCATTACATTATATCTTCCTTTAATTCTTGAAGTATGGTTTCCTTTGGTTTTTTACAATAGCAGGTTTGAAGTCTTCATTTACTAAGCTGACTTATGTACCCTCTAATAGGCAATTTCTGTTGCTTACTTTTTTTCCTGTGTATGGTTCACACTTTCCTGTTTCTTTGCATTTCTCATAATTCTTTGTTGAAAATTGGACATTTTAGATAATATATATTGTAGCAACTCTAGACAGTGATCCCTGTCCCTCCCCCAGGGCATGTTGTTATTTGGTTATTTGCTTAGTGATTTGCCTGGACTGTCTCTGCCGCGTGCAAGCTCTAGTGATGCTCCTCAGAGGGGACAGTCCTAGGCATGTGCATAGTCATCTGGGGTGACAGTGCTTTTTAGCAGGCCTCTCTTTAGTGGCCTCTTTCTCTGATTTCTCTGTTAAGTTGTCTGCCTCTCTTGATATCACACCTAGCTGTTAGCCTCCACTAATTAATAGCTGATTTCTCTATTGTTTTCAGTGATACCTTGGAATAAATTGCTCCAGATTTTTATGCAATTAAATCCAGCCCCTCTGTAGTCATCTTTGAAGCCAATCTTCAAGGCTTGTTCTAACCCCAGGAGGGTTCTTATGAGCAGTCTCTTTCCTTGGTTCTCTGTAAACTTCGGTCTCATCTCTGGTAAACTTAAGCTTGTTTAGTTTGTTGCCTTGATGGAGCTACCAGTCTCCTTTTCATTACCTACCAACAAAATCTCCATTGTTTCAATAGCATCCTTAGACTTGACCTTCTCCATACTTTCTGTTCTAAATAAGGCATTTACCTTGGGAGAAGTTCTCTGTTGTTATACCTGCCTCTTCCCCTGAGCCAAGCCTCTGAGCCACTTCTCTGGAGCTAGGGATGGGGACAGTGGTCTGGTTTCTCTTGAAGCAATATTCTTGCTTTATGAGAAAGCTGCTGGCCAGGAGCAGTAGCTTGCCTCTTGCCTCATCGCCTTGTCTTTTCCAGCATGGAACACCATCATTTTATGAGCAAACTGGGGCAGAGACAATCAGGGCCCAGTATTCTTGATCCACTACTCTTGGGGTAGAGCTTCTGCCTTACAAGTGGGGGGTGAGTAGAGAAAGGGAGCCCTAGACATCTATCTGCTGTCACCTGGAATAACTTCCATCACCCTGCGAAAGAGGATGGGGAGGAAGAGAGTCATGGCTCAAATGTCACAAACTCTTGCTGTTCTTAGGAAGATTTAGTGGATATTTTCAAATAAATACTTCTCCATTTGCTCTGTGCCCTTAGGATAATTTCCAGAGATTTAAAATGGTTGTGTGTGTGAGTGTGTGTGTGTGTGTGTGTGTGTGTGTGTGTGTGTGTATGTGTGTTAAATAATTTTCACTAGCTATGGTTGTTTTGCTGGTGAGAGGACCCTCTGAGCTCCTCACATGACCATTTTGGATATACCAACTCTCTTGTCTTTGATTTTTAACTGAGGAACCATTACTCTGTGTTCTTCCAGAAAGTCCAAAAGAGTTCTGGTACCAGTGTTTGTTGGTAGGAATGAAGGAAACAAACAAGCTGGTCTTATTGTCACACAAAACTGTTTATCATACTAACTTACCCCACTACCATATTTATGTATTCAACAAACATGAATGAGAACTATACATATGTGCCAGTTCCTGGAGCACAACGTCCTGAAGTCAAGGAGCTCACAGAGAAGCCAAAGAGGTAGATAAAAGTAAAGGACCCCTTACCACGTAATGTGTCAGGGATGAGGGAGACATACGGAGAGTGCTGTGCCACGGAGAGGAGGGAGGGACCTTCTGCCTGGAGGTATTAGGGCAGACTTCGGGGACAGCAACATCTTTGCTGCCTCTTGAAATAAATCCCATAGAAGTGGTGGAGAAGAACATTTGAGGAATAGGGAATAGTGTGGGCAAAAAGAACAGAGGCATAAGAGAACATGATACGTGAAACAGTAAGAGGACTTGAAGCACTTGATGGAACCCAAGTCAGAATACGAGATGTACCATACGGGGGCAGTGGCCGAAGAAGAAGCTTAGATTGGGGCCCAGTTGCTAAATCCATAAAACTTAGAAATGGTGATATAAACATAAACACCATGGAACCTCTGAAAGTGCTGAAGCATCATAGGGAAACTATCAGATTTATTTTAGAAGGCTGCTCCTGACAAGCACGAGGAGAGAGTAAGAACGCAGTCATTCAGGCATGAGAGGATGAAGGTTTAAACCCAGACAGTGGTATTGGGGATGAAAAAGAGATGGGTAGGAGAGACCCATATGAGAGGAAATCAAAAGGTTTTTGTAACCAATTAAATGCCAATGCCAAGGGAAGAAGGAGTCAAGGATGATTCAGAAGTTTCACATATGGTGACTGTTTCTGTTACCTACTATTTATTGCCTCTTGATGACAAAATCATTGCTTCAGTTTTTGGAGAGATGAGAATTACTAACCCAAAATTCTTCATTTGCCAAAGAAGTGTCTATGTCATGCTATATGGTAACATCTGACCTTTTTCCTTGTCCTCCCTTCATAACGTCATGGCCAGTGCTGCCAGCAACCAGGTAATAGGGGTGCCTCCTTCAAGGCTTATGCATACCTAGGGTATAACATTCCTGCCCACCTACAAAAACAGCAGAATTAGTCTATAGCCTATTCTGGAAATGAGAAATACACTGCCATCTGGTGATGCCAGACATATTTAGAGTAATCGGTTACTAGGAAGGAGTCCTGACCAATTAAAATTTACAGATATATCTTAAAGCTGCTAACTCCCATCCAACCTTTTGCTCAAGTGGCTAACAAGCACAAAACCTGGTGTAAGTGTAGATTTCTTTTGCCATAAACTAGGATAGTCGTGCTTTTAGTAACCCAAAGTTTGTTGTACATTAACAAGGATAAAAAAAATGACCAATTTTACAGGACAGTTTGTGAAGGTCCTTTAATCCATCGGAGGTGTATCATGGCACTGAATTCAACAAGCCGTAATGATTGCCCACAATCAGGAGACCAGTGGGCTCCTTTGGGGTCTTGTTAGCACAAGCTCTGCTCCACTGAGTGGTGCTCGTAAACATTCCACCTGGCCTGGCCTGGCCTGGCCACCTCAGCCTGCTGGCATCCAGGCTGTTGAGGCAAGCTGCCAAATGATGGCCTGATGAGACTGAGGTGGAGGAGGCTAGTGGCTGTTTTGCATTTCAGATTCAACTTGTAACCAGATGCTCACAATTTTCAATTATAAAAGAATAGCTGTGTAAGATAAAGAAACATTAGATGCAAAAGTAGGGAAACTTCACTGGGGCCCTTAAGTTAGTGCACAAGTTTATGCTTAACACACTGGCTAATCTAAAGCAGATATTGAATTTAATTGAGATCATTTTTTCCAAAAGGAGGGTAAGCCTCCCATATGCTCAGAGGTTCCCTCATCCTCCAGATACTCAGCAGCCAAAATAAATATGTTTTCATTTAGACTGGAAATGCAGATGGTATCCAAATGCCTGATAGTCTATCTTGTTAATCAAAGCCGGGCCAACATTAACCACTCCCTGCTGCTCAGCTCTGAACATGAGTATAGTCCTACCTCATACTTCCCTTCCAAAGCAACCAGACCTCATAAAGTGCATCTGGGAGTCAAGGAGAAGTAGCCCCTGACCTGCTAGCCCTGATCCTCCTGTGCTTGGCCCACTGTGCAGGTCCCTGCCACCCTATCAGCCCATGCACATGTGGTAGAAACATAAATACAAGCAATAACCATGTGCACTAGATAAACCAGGATATGTGAGATATAATGGAGATAGTGGGAGATTTTGGAACGACACCCACAATAAATTTTAAGAAGAGCAATGATTTGCTGGAGATGTAAGAGGAAGAAAATGAATGATGGCTCAGAAGGAGAGAAGGAAGTTGTATATGGGAAGGAGTGAGCTGATTTATTTGGCCAGAACATGAAACACCAGCTGGAGGGTAGAGGCAGATGTAGAATGATGGCACCTGACAGGATCCAAGAGCGGGAGTTTTTATTTAATACAAAAGACAGTTGTCAGTCCCTGTGGGGACTCAGAAAAGAGAAATAATGATATAAAAATATGGTTAAATAAGTTCCAGAATAGCCATCTAATGGTATCATACAATTATTTTTTTTAAATGCTTTTGAAGAATTTTAAAGTACACAAGAAATGTTTTATGATATAATGAGAAATAAAAAGGATGAATGCAAAGTTTTGTTTATAATATTTCAATTATGTTACATAGATCTAAACCTGCATAGAAAAAATTCAGGAAAACACACTAAAATATAATTACCATTTCTACCTTATTGCTATCTTATTTTACTCTTATTTTTTCTTTTCTTTTTAAAAGTTCATTCCAAATATTCTACAAAATCTGAAAAAAATGACATGTTTTTTTAAAAATAGTATCAGAAAAATTTGATTGGATTGTAGGTTGCGGTTGATGAGGCTGGTGGCAGATTAGCCCATCGAGGTTTTCACATGATTCAAGCAGTGAGTTGGAGGCCTGGTTTCACACCATGGGAGTGAGATAAAGGTGAGAAAATAGGGGAGCTCAGTTAGGAATACTAACAGAAAGGATGTCATGAGGTTAAGCATTACCTGTTCAAAGAGATGAAAATAGAAGCCAAATGTCAGAGGAAGGATAAAGGTGCTGCCTAGTAATTAAGTTGAAAGTAGAAAGGGTTAGGCAAAATTCAATTTAATATGGTCCTTTTTGTTTTAGGTGTTTATGGGACATAAAAGTTAGACCAAAGACTTTCTATTTGACATATTAATACAGGAACCCTTAATAGGTTTCCTCACTGAGGGCTTTCTTTGTTGGGTTTTCTTTAATGTTAAACATTTGATCTATGCTGAAAACCCAGTCTCAATACCGCTAGCTCTGTAGCTAATCATTCAGCTAATGAATATTTACTGAACTTTCTCTGTAAAAGTTCCCAGCCCTTATAATTTAGTAACCAAAAAAAAAAAAAAAATGACATATGTGCGAACTACTATAGAAAAGACAGAATATGATAAGGTCCAAATGACAGGGATGTCACTCTGGACTTCTCAGTTGAGATACCTTTTGGGCCCTCCATGATCTGGCTCTGCCCAGTCTCTGCCAACTTATTATTATTATTCTTCAACATACACCTCTATCCTAGTCATGCTGCCTATTGTCTCTTTTCTCAGTGTACCATATACATTGTATGAATGCTTTCAGCCACAAGTATTATCTGATTATTTTTTTAAATTTAAGTTCAAGTTAGTTAACATACAGTGTAGTCTTGGTTTCAGGAGTAGAACCCAGTGATTCATCACTTACGTACATCACCCAGCGCTCATCCCAACTAGTGCCCTCCTTAATGCCCATCACCCATTTAACCCATCCCCCCACCCACCTCCCCTCTAGCAATGCTCAGTTTGTTCTCTGTATTTAAGAATCTCTTAATGGTTTGCCTCCCTCTCTATTTTTATCTTATTTTTCCTTCCCTTCCCTTAGGTTCATCTGTTGAGTTTCTCAGCTTCCACATATGAGTGAAATCAATATGATCTCTGTCTTTCTCTGACTGCCTTGTTTCACTTAGCATAATACCCTCTAGTTCCATCCACGTTGTTGCAAATAGCAAGAGTTCATTCTTTGTCATCACTTAGTAGTATTCCATTGTATATATATATTCCACATCTTCTTTATCCATTCATCAGTCAATGGACATATCTGATTATTAATGGCTTAAGTTATAAGAACAGACATGTTTTTCTAAATCTTTTTTTACATTTTTATTTATTTTTGAGAAGCCAAGAAAGACAGAGCACAATGGGGGAGGGACAGAGAGAGAGGGAGACACAGAATCCGAAGCAGGCTCCAAGCTCTGAGCTGTCAGCACAGAGCCCAACGTGGGGCTCGAACTCACAAACCACGAGATCGTGACCTGAGCCAAAGTCAGATAGTCAACCGACTAAACCACCCAGGCGTGCTGACATGGTTTCTTATGAAGAAATTAAATGGTAGGGAATCTCAGAGTAGGTCCAGCAGTTCAGTGATTATCGTCAGGGTCTCAAGTTATTGCCTCATCATTCTTAGTGTATTGATTTTTTATCCTTCTGGGTTGCCTCATGGTGACAAGATGGCTTCTATAGCCTAGTAATCACATAATGTTCACGTTAAAAACAAGAAGAAGGAAGGAATAGTGCTAGCAAATTCTCTTCTTGAGTTTTTCCCTTTTTCAGAAAACAAGGATCTAAAGATCATTCCAAACTTTCTCACACATTTTCTTTGGTCAAAAATACATCACACAGTCATCCTACTGTGCAAGGAAGGCTGTAAACATGGGTATATGGCTTTTCCAGCCTCTATCACTGCACTATCCAATACAGCCATTAACCTCATGTGAGTACGAGTACTTGAAATGTGGTTAGTGCAGCTGAGACTCTGAATTTCTAGTTTTATTTATTTTAATTTAATGTAACTATCCAATGGATGTGGTAAAAAAACACTTCTATTAGAGACTTCTATTTATTGTTTTGGTAGGATTATATTTCACTTTAATCATTGCATCGCACAGGATATTATTGTATTATAGTACACATGTCAACAGGCACATAAATTGTTTCTAGTATTACACATAAACATTTCCTTGACCAGTTTTGTCAATATGGATGCAAATATTAAAGGACAATACTTTCACTCTCACTTTAGTTATTGGAAAATCTTTAAGGTTGTTTGGAACAATTGGAAATTTTATGAAACATAAATATAGATGGTGTTTCCAATATGAACTCAGTGTCTGTGCTATAAGTATAAAATATGCAAAGGATTCCAAAGATTTAATGTAAAAAGCAAATGGAAAATATCTCGATAATTTTGTAAATATTGATTACATATTAAAGAGATAATATTTTAAGTCTACTGGGTTAAAAAATTTATTATCAAAATTAATTTCACCTGTTTATTTTCATGTTTTATACTAGAAAACTTAAAATTATGTATATGACTTGCATTATATTTTTATTGAGCAGTGCTTGTCTACAGCAAGAGGAAGACAAAAGTTAGGAGGATTGGGGATAGTTTTTAGGTTAGCCAGCAGTAGGACTGGCCTCACTCATACTGCCTGTGTTATCTGTACATGAAGAATATACCTCTTATTTCACCTGTTAACTGGTACAGAGAAGTGCTCAGTAAATCTTAACTATGATTTACTGTTACTCCTATTTCTACTAAATTGGGCCTTAAACAATATCTAGCTGGGCTTTAAGTAAATTCTAGCTTCAGGCTGACCTCTTCCAAAAATTCATTTTTGATCACCCAGTTTAGCACTCTTACTCTGTGTGCATGCTCACTTTCGTATAACAGAAATTTTTTGTATATTGAAACAAATGGTAAAGAATGCAATAATAAAGTTAATTCTGCCGGGAAGAGTCATGAAAGGTTTCCCAGAAGAAAAGTAGCACTTTAACTGAAATCGAAAGAACAAGCTGGAGCCTGCCATATGAGAATGGGTCTCCCAAAATGAGGAGGTAGTATTGCAAAAGTATGAAAACACATAGTGCAATTGGATACTGTTGAAAATTTTGTGTAGCTGGAGTAAAGATTGCTTGGAATTAAGGCTAGAATTTGGACTTTCTATAAGGGTAAAGTGAAGAATAAGCAGCATATTTCTCTACACAGGTAAATGACTCAAATAGATTATATCCTTTCTCCTTGTGAGGGATTTATTCTAATTTTGTTTCTCTACCTTCTCAAAGTAGATGCTTATTTCATTAACTTATAGTCTTCTTTATTTCATAATATAACGCTTAAGCTATATAATTGCCACTAATTACTTATTTCACTGCATTCCACAAGATTTGATAAGAAAACATTGTTATAAATAGTGTCTACTTTACTTTTTAGTTTTTCTTTGACCCACAAGTAATTTTGAGATGTTCTATAAGTGTTCAAACATATGGACTTTTTAAAGGTGTCTTTATGTTATTTTCTAATTTTATTGCACTATGGTCAAAGAACATGGTTTATATGACTACATCTTTTATACTTGTTGAGACCTGATTTGGGATCTAGTACGTGTTTGGTTTTGTCAATTTTCCACATATGCTTTAAAGGAATGTATATTTTCTTTCTTATTTGTGGGTATAGGATTTTTTTTGTTCTTTGGATTAAGCTGATTAACCATATTTCAAATTCTCAAAATTTGTACTCATTTTTTTTCCTAGTTGATCTTTCAATTATTGAGAGGGTATATTTAGCTGAGTATAGAATTCTAAGTTGATATATATTTTCTCTTAATGTTTTAAAGATACTATCCTATTGTCTTTTTGCTTTCATTGTTATTATTGAGAAGTATGCCGTCAACCTAACCATCATTTCTTAATAAATAAATATGCCCTTTAAACCTCTGGCTACTTTTAAGATCTTGTCTTTGGTGCTCTTGCTATCAATGTTATTCCTAGAGAATGAGTTTTGTTTTTATATTTCTTGCCCAGAGTTTATTTTACTTCCCAAGTACCAGGATTTACGTATTTACTATTTCTGGAAAATACAAAGCCATTATCTTTTTAAATATTGAGTCTACTCCATTTTCTCTATTCTTATCATTAGAAACTCCTATTAGACATGTGTTGGACCTTACTATTCTATCTCCCACATCTCAGCCTTTCATATTTTCTATCTCTAGATGCCTGTGCTGTTTTTTGATTGATTTCCTTAGATCAATCTTTTCCTTTTTCTTTTTGAAACTTTGTCTCATAGAGGGCCTGAAACTGGCATTGCCGTTGCATTTCTCAATTACATGATACAATCCATTTTTTCAAAAATGGATTTTTCAGCCAGCTTAAAGTTTAGGTTTCCATTATTTGTAACACAGGAGTTCTAATGTGTACTCACACAGCTAGCTAGTCATTGTTTTCCATAAGAAGCATGTACTGAATTCAACACTTCCTTTCTATCCCCACTGACCTCCTTGTTGTCAGCTATACTTCTTAGATAGTTAGACAGTAAAGGAGGCTTAGAACAAACAGAATCATAGAAGGACAATAATGAAGGACCTGTGCCAAGGTGCCAGAGAATGAAATTTTAGTAGTTAAGGAATATTCAGATACTTCAGAGTGGCCAAGGAGTATGAGAACTGAAAAATTAGCCCTGGAATTGCCGCCAATGAAGAGATGATAACTGACTCTTATATTCTGCCTTTACTTGTTTTGGCTTTCATGGAATTTTTATTAATCACAGTGATTAGCAGAAAGCATAGAAGGTGGATATTGAAAACACATTAAGTTATTGATTAATGGATTTTGTCTGGGGGTTTGGGACCATACACAAACAGCCATTTGATAACCATGGTTTCTGTGTAAGGGACAAGAGATGATAGACTCAAAAAACAAGAAAGGCAGTTTTAAATTGAAAGTCATTTGGAAAGGATGTAAAATTTGTAAGTCAATTTTTTTTCATTTTATAATTAAAAATTTATATTTATTTCCCATCATGTCTTAGAGTCTTTCTTCATAGTGGGGTCGTTCCAGGTTTGGGAGGGGGTGGTGGTAGTAAGTGCCTATACAGGCTGAGTCAATGAGGTGTAGTTCATTTTTTTTCTTGTGATGAGGACTTTTAATATTTACTTTCTCAGCAAATTTCAACTTTGCCCTACAATGTTAATGACTACAGATCTCATGTTGTACATCATATCCCCATGACTGATTTTATAACGGGAAGTTACTACTTCTTGAACTCCTTAACACTTTGACCCACCCCTAGCACAATTCCCCTCCTCTCTGACAACCAACAAACTGTTCCTCTGTATCTGCAATTTCACTTTGTTTGTTCATTTGTTTTGTTTTTTAGATTCCAGATACAAGTGGAATCATTTGGGATTTGTCTTTCTTTAACTTATTTCACTTAGCATAATATTCTCAAGGCCCATCCATGTTGCAAATAACAAGATTTTATTTTTTATAACTAAGTATTCCATAATACACACACACACACACACACACACACACACACGCACCACGTCTTTATCCATTCATCCATAAATGGACATTTAGGTTGTTTCCATATTTTGCCTTTTTTAAATAATGCTTCAGTGAATCTAGGGATGCATATAGCTTTTTGAATTAGTGTTTTCATTTTCTTCAGATAAATACCCAGAAGTAGAATTGCTGGATCATATGCTAGTTCTATTTTTAATATTTTGAGAAACCCCCATGCTGTTTTCCATAGTGCCTGCACCAATTTCCATTCCCACCCCATGAGGTTTCCCTTTTCTTCACATCTTTGCCAATACTTGTTATTTTTTTTTAGTTTAGCCATTCTGACTAGTGTGAATTGATATCTCATTGTGGTTTTGATTTACATTTCCCTGATGATTAGTGATGTGTTCTACATCTTTTCATGTGCCTGTTGGCTATCTGTATGTCTTCTTTGGAAAAAAATCAGTTTAGATCCTCTGCCCATTATCTGATCAGATTTTTTTGTTACTTACTTGTATGAGTTTTTTATTTTGGATGTTAACCCCTTATTGCATATATGATTTTGCATATGTATTATTCCATTTAGTAGGTTGCTTTTTAAATTTTGTTGATGGTTTCCTTTGCTGTGCAGAAAATTTTTAGTTTTATATAGACCCATTTGTTTATTTTTGCTTTGGTTGCATTATTTCTTCAGTTAAGTCCAAAAAGATGCTGCTCTTCATTGTTTCTGTAGTCAGGTCGAAAAACATGTTGTTAAGACCAATGTCAGGGAGCTTACTATCTATGTTTTCTTCTAGAAGTTTTATGGTTTCTGGTCTCGCATTTAAATCGTTAATCCACTTTGAGTCCATTCTTGTGTATGGTTTAAGATAGTAGTCCAGTTTCATTCTGTTGCATATGGCTGTCTGGTTTTCCCAACACCATTTATTGAAGGGACTGTCCTTTCCCCCATTGTCTTTTCTTGCCTCCTGTGTCATAAATTAATTGACCATATATGTGTGCGTTTGTTTCTGGGCTGTCTGTTCTGTTCCACTGATCTATGTATCTCTTTTTATGCCAATATCATACTATTGATTATGATAGCTTTGTAGTATAGTTTGAAATCAGGGAGCATGATGCCTTCAGTTTTATCCATTCTCAGGATTGCTTTGGCCTTTCAGGATCTTTTCTGGCATCACACAAATTTTAGGATTGTTTGTTATATTTCTGTGAAAAATGCTGTTGGAATTTTGATAAGAATTACATTGAATCTTAGATTGCTTTGGGTAGTATGGAAATTTTAACAATATTATTCTTTAAACCCATGAACATAGAATATCTTTCCATTTATTTGTGTCTTCTTTAATTTCTTTCATCAGTGTCTTATAGTTTTCAGTGTACAGGTCTTTCACCTCATTAGTTAAATTTATTTCTAGGTATTTTATTCTTTTTGATGCAATTTTAAAGGGGATTTTTAAAATTTCTCTTTTTGATAGTTTTAGTGTATAAAAACACAACAGATTTTTGTAAATTGATTTTATATTCTGCAATTTTGCTGAATTTGTTTATTAGTTCTAACAGGTTTTTGGTGAAGTCTTTAGGATTTTCTATATATAATAGCATGTATTCCATAAATAATGGCAGTTTTACTTCTTCCTTTCTAATTTGGATGCTTTTTATTTCTTTTTCCTGCCTAATTGCTCTGGCTAAGATTTCTAATACTATGTTGAATGAAAGTGGTGAAAGTAGACATCCCTGTCTTGTTCCTGATCTTAAGGAAAAAGCTTTTAGCTTTTCACCATTGAGGATGATGTTAGCTGTGGGCTTGACATATATAGCCTATATCATGCTAGTGTATGTTCCATCTATACCCACTTTGTTGAGAGTTTTTGTCTTAGTAGGTCAGATAATTTAACCCAGAACCAAGTTCCCCATGTAGGTTGTGGTATCTTCTACAGTGGTATAAGTGAATGGGCAGCTATTTAAAAGGATTAATTAGAAATTTCAAACCATTCTTCATAAAAATACACACTTGGACTACATGGCCATCCAGTTCACTCTCAATCCTTTTCTCAGTGTTGTTTTAGGTAAGTGTTAATCATACCCAAGGTATCAGAGAAGAAAAATTATATTTTCAGATCAGTTACTGTTCTTGCAACTGACAAAGAAGTAATGATCATCTCAAATGTTTCCTCAACAAAAGTCCATTAATGTAGCAGATATCCTCAGGAGAGGGCTCTATAACAGAAGACCTTGGAATTCTCCTTCTACCACAGACTCATTGCTAGATCACATGTATTTACTATGATTGCTCTGTCAGTCCATCTGTCTAAGTAACTAGCTTTGGGCAGCTCAGAAGCATCTATCATCACTGACTCTTTAACAAAATTGTGGGTTAAATCAATCCAAAGAAAGATATTTCTTCCTTGACCTCAATTCCAGTAGGTCCAAGTGAATTGGAAGCCAGGCAGGGGAGGATGTCCAGGAATCATAGCATTATAGGAATCGTATGCTGTTGGCTGCAAAAGTTGGTTTTGCATCTGTTCCGAAATGAATTTTCCTGATCGTTTGCTTTCTGTGCCATTTTTACTATTTATTTTGTTGCTTGGCTTACGCTGGGCCTGAGTTTGACTTTGGTCCATACGTCTGGAAAGCATAGTACAGTTCATTCTCCATCCACACATCCTGCTCTTTTAATAAAACTGTTCCTTTATATATATATATATATATATATATATATATATATATATACATACATACATACACACACACACACACACACACACACACACAGGATGGCTGATCACAGGATTTGGTAACAGGGCAAAAACTGATAATTTGCTTAAAATGAGTCACTTTTGCGCCAGACTGGGAGCCCCATGACTCATAATTACAAGTTCAAAGACTGGCTGTTTGTAAGAAGAGGAAGCCCAGCCAGAGGGGCTTTCAGTCTGCTCACTCTTTGCATTCTTTTTATCCAGAGAGCAAATTACTGCCCAAGGCAACCCAAAGCTCATTAATGAACCCAGTGAAGACAGACACCTTCTTAGGCTTGGACAGAGAGGAGTCTTTCCCCAGCCACGTGAACCATAAACAGTTAACCAGCTCCTAAAGCATCTGCCAGTGAGCATTTTCTACCACAGATGAATGCCAATCTGAGAAGTTTTTAAGCAAATTAAATTTAGATTCCTCTTCATGGACTAACTACTTCATCTACTTAACTTTTAGTGCCCTTTCCTTCTTCCTCCTCTTCCTGCCATTATCGCAGATGGTGGTAGTCAGGGCCCCGTGCCCTTGGCATTGTTTTCCACAATCCAGTTCAGCTTCTGGCTTAAAGAAAAGACAGGATTAAAAAAAACAAAAACAAAAACAAAAAAACCCTAAACTAAACAGTGGGGAAAGAAGTCAGACAAAGCTATTACTACAAATACTGAGCGAAGAGCTGCTCATGTGCTGCTACCACGTGAAGACAGGGCAATGAGAGTGGAAGACAGGCACAGTAGGAGCTAGGAGCCCAGCAATAGATGGAGCAGATCTGTGGCCGCAACTGGCTGCCTTAAGACTCAGGAACCCTGGGGCACCTGGGTGGCTCAGTCAGTTAAGCATTCGACCTTGGCTTAGGTCATAATCTCAAGCTTCGTGAGTTCGAGCCCCATGTGGAGCTCTGTGTTGACAGTTCAGAGCCTGGAGCCTGCTTCAGATTCTTCTTTCTCTGCCCCTCCCCCACTTGTGCTCTGTCTCTCTCTCTCTCTCAAAAATGAATAAACATTAAAAAATTAAAAAAAAAAAGACTCAGGAATCCTGGACATCACTGAATTTTGAAAAGGAAGGATGATACTTGTGGGCATGTTTAATATGTCCTACCCTGTACATATAAGCATTACCCTAACAGGGTGTGCCTGGTGCCCAGTCTGACACACCTTACAGAGAACCTCTGCCAGGATCAGAAAGATAGGATGGAGGGAGTGAGCCAAAGAAGAGGGCTGAAGGGTGGAGGTGGAGGGACCTTAAAATGAGGGAGAAACTCTGCTGGAAGGACCAGGAGGAAATAAGGGGATGTGATTCCGGCTGTTTTCCAAATCAAGTGGATCATTTTAAATGAGGAGAGCATTTAGGTCTGATGCTCAAATACATGCCTTTGATAACTTTGCTTACAATCAGCCATAAACCAGGGCCTTGAACCGCCTTCCTTGGAGTTTGTTGTCAGTAGCAGCACACATTAATTATCTTATATGCAACAAAATGTTTTTATTAGCATAGATCTGAGAACTCAAAAGAATACAACCCAATTGCAGGTGCGTAATCAAACACTCTATCCAGTTCCAGGGTTGCAGAGATGCAATTTACTTAAAATCCCACTGTCCTACCTCTTACCATCCCAGATCCTTTTCTACCTAATTCATCTACAAGACGAAGTAGAGAGACACACATTGATTGAGGGCCTACTATTACCAAGGCATAGTGTTGTGTTCTTTCCATATTTCAATCCTTTTTAATTCTCAAAATAGCCTTATGAGGTCAATGTTACTAGCCCCATTTTCTGATTGAGTAAACTGAGGATACCACCTATTTGCGGGCTTATGGATGAAAAGGAACTTGTCTGATTGACAGATCACGAGCCACACTGCACTGCTATGTGGTGACCAGTCATCTAAGACCTTCCCTTTTCAGCTTCCCAGTGTCAGTAAGTTCTTCCCAAGGGGTTAGGTTCTTTCTTTAATTTGCATTACCCTCTTTCAATGAAGTTTCCATCGACTGGAATGCCCTGCATACATTTCACAGCCTGATAATTCCCTTTCCACAGACATGTGTTAGCTCCCTAACGTAGTTCTTCTGGAGATACAAGAACCTTAGCATCCCATCCCCACGGCTACCCCCAGCCCTCCTCCCTCCACCACATACACATGCATGTGCACACATGTACACATACAGGTATAATCATTTCCACCTCACACAGGAAAACTGAGGAATACAGGAATTAACTTGTTCAAGATCATACCCGAGTAGGGTACATTTTTATAACAGTTGTTTCTTCCAGGCACTGCTGACAACTGCTGTCATTCCTAGAAAGCAAGAACTTTAATTCAGAAATACCCTCTAGGAATCTAGCCTACAGAAATAATCCAAAGTGCCTTTTTGCAAATACCACTTCCTCAGAGAGACCTTCCTCTAACCCCCTAAGGAAAACAGTGTCCCGCATCAGCTGGATGTCTCCAAACCCCTACTTGGCATTACCTCTCTTCACAGAGCTAACTGATAGTATGTATTTATCTGTTTTCCTTGTCTGTCACCGTCAGTAAAATGTCATCACTCCAAGGAAATAAGATTTTGTTGACCAGCTCCCAGAACAGTAACTGGGATATAGTGGGCACTCAGTAAATATTTGTTATGTTAATTAGCTAACTAATTAAGTACTTGAATAACATTTACACACCAAAATGCTCACTGCAGCATTATTTACATAGCATATATATAGAATGTAAATATATATATATATGTAATGTAAAATTCCAATTCTAGAGAACAGATTATAATGAGAAAATATTACATAGCCACAAAAAGTAATATTTATGAAAAATTTAATGAGTTAGAAAAAAAGGATTATGAGATAATGCTAAGTGAAATAAGCAATCTATAAAATTGTATATCCATTATCATCTTAACTATGTAATAAAACAAAGCATAGAAAAAATTGGAAGGAAGGAAGGTAGAGGGATTGTGAGTTATTTTTTTTCCTTCTCCTTTATGCCATTCTTTCTTTCCCAATTTTTTTTTGCAAGTGATGAGCTATACCTTAATAATTACGAAAAGTAAAATAATACCTTTTAGATGTTCTTACCTCATCAGGCAAAGCTATGTGGCTTACATCTTTAGGACTTGCTCTCTGCATGAACTGTATTCCTCTCTGAATTCCTGTAAGATAATGCATCTGTGAAAGAAAAGTTCCTCAGAAACCCTCCTGAATGGCTTAATATAAATGGTTCATAATGGAAAATTACTTCTCTCTGTTGAGGATGTACAAAAGCTAGGTGCAGATATATACTGGCCGACACTATAGTGTTCTGAAATAATGATAGATGTCTCCAAAGATTCTCATTTCTGTGTCTCAGAAATGGACGCTCTTGCCAGGAAATGGAAGGGGAGCTGTTCTCACAAGCCCAGTCACCATTTAGGTGTGGAGTTTAGTTTGGCTCCCTTTAGAAATAATTATTTATAGGTTTAATATGCGTAAGACAGACACAAAACAACCAAAAAAGTGAAAGACAAAGGAAGAGAGAGAGAGGAAGAGTGAGGTGGTGAGGTTAATCAGAGGATGGGTTCGCAAGGAGCTGTGGAAGTCAACCTAGGCTAGTTACTGAGAAAGAAGAGCACTTTGAAAATTCTAACTGTGGGTGCAGAAGGGAGAGAGAGCTCAAACTCAGGCATCAGGATTCTCATAGGAGAGTAGTTGGGGCTTGATGTAGAGGGGTACAAATCTGGTACATATTAGGGACACCTATTTCCTTTTTTTAAAAGTTTATTTATTTATTTATTTTGAGAGACAGAGACAGCACAAGTGGGAGAGGGGCAGAGAGAGAGAGAGAGAGAGAGAGAGAGAGAGAGAGAATCCCAAGCAGGCTCCATGCTGCCAGTGTAGTGCCCAATGCAGGGCTCGAACCCATGAAGCCGAGAACTCATGAACTGTGCCGAAACCAAGAGTCAGCTGCTTAACTGACCCACACAGGCACCTCTAGGGGCACCTATTTCCAATAGGACTGTTGACCTCCCTCCTTCTCTTTATTCCTCTCTTCCTCCCTCCCTCCCTTCCTTCCTTTCCTTCTTTGTTCCTTCCTTCCTTCCTTCCTTCCTTCCTTCCTTCCTTCCTCCCCTCCTTGCTTCTTTCCCTCTTCCTTCCCTCCTAGCATTGGAGAAGGAGAAATAAACAAGACAGATACACCTTTGTGGAGTTTTCAATCTATACAATACATATTTATGTAGTTTCTGATGATGACAAAAGCTTTGAAGGATATAAAACAAAATAATAGGTGAGAAACAGTTGGGGTGGGTTGGAGACCAAAGGTGGTGATATGTAAGCTGAGAACTGAATAATAAATTGATAGTCATAAAGATTCAGGGAAAGAACATTCCAGACAGAAGAAGTAAACAGCAAGTATAAAGGCCCAGAGGTAGGAATATGATTGACATCTATGAGGAACTAAAGGAAGGCCAGGGGGCTCAGACGGAGTAAGCAAAGGATATCTGGGAGGGGCATGAGGAGGGAGACATGTAGGCAGATGTAGCCTATGATGTGAGGCTTGCCACGCTGAGGAGTTTGGAGTTTGTTCAGGAGCCATGGGAAGCCACTAGAGAGTTGAAAGCAGAGGAGTGACATCATGCTCTTAAAAAATCACTCAGGTCGCTATGTGGAGAATGTGTCCTAGGAGGGCAAGATGGACGCTGACAAAGCAGTTCGGGGACAGTCCAGGTGAAAAATGGTAGTGACTTTGGTCGGGATAAAAAAGGAGACAAGAAGAAGCAAAGAGGTCTGAGGCTTTATTTTAAAAGATTTCAGACAGAATCTGTAGGTGGAGCTGTTGTGAGATCTGAGGAACCATGAACAAGCCCTACGATTTTTTGCTTGAGCAAGTGGTACCATTTATTGATATGGAAACAATTAGGTGAAACATCTTGGGGTAGACTTTGGCATGGAGCATGAAATTAAGGGTTCTCTTTGGAACATGTTAAGTTTGAGATGCCAATTAGACATTTAAGTAGAGATTTCAAGTGGGCTGTTAAGTGTCTCAATCTGGCCCTCAATGGAGAGATCAGAGCTAAATATATAAAATTTGGAGCCATTGGTGTATAATACATTTTAAAGCCATGAAACTAACTGAAATCACCTGGTGAAAGAGAAGAGTGCCCACGACTGAGCCCTACTACACTACAACATCTGGAGGTTGGAAGAAGCCAGAAAGGTGGGAGAAAAATCAGGAGGGAGTGATGTCACAGAAGGCCAAGGAAGGAGGTGCTTCAGGCAAAAGGGAGGAGTCACCTCTGTCTAAGGGAGGTGTGAGTTGGTCAGGATATCCTAGGCTATGCTCTGGTAATAAATGAGCACTCCTTCTCAGTAGCTTTTCATAACAAGATGCATTTCTCATTCACCTGTGTGAATACTGTGGGTCAGAAGAGCAGAAGCTCTGCTCCACAATCACCAGGGACCCAGGCTGACACAGATCCCCAGAGTGAGAGGAGGGAGAGCATGGAAAACTGCACAGCGAGTCTGCAGTGCTTCAGCCAGGGGTAACACATATCATGGCAGCTCACAGCACACTGGCCAGAACCACCCATGGGCACCTCCCCACCTGCAGGGGTTCTAGGAACTGGGTGCTGGCATGTGGAATAGTTGGTGACTTGACTGCCCTACCGTTTGCTGAGAGGTCAGCTGAAATAAGAGCAGAAAACTGATATCTGGTTTTAGCAATGCTTAGGTCCCTAATGATGCTTAAAAGGCAGTTTCAGTGGAGGAGACAGAATGAAACTCCATTGGACTGGATTGAGGAGACAATGGGAGGTGAGGGAATAGAGACGGTAAAGATAGACAGTCCTGATGAGGCATTTTTTAGGAAAAGGGACCAGAGAAATAGATTACCCGAAGGTTAATGGGTAGAAGGAAAATTCTGGTAAGACAGTATTTTTTCCTTCCTCTAGGTATCTAAATGTCCCTGTGTCTCTTACTCTGCCATCCCCCTATAAACAGATGACCTTGTCCTTTATTTCACTAATGAAATCAAGGCCAGTGAACACTGAATGTTTTAACCTTCCACTTTGTGTCTACAAATTCAGATATATCTACATCTAACTATAACCAAGTCAACATGGATTTTAAAATATGATTTTGTGCTGATGGAAATAACCCAAGGACGAGGGGGAGATTGCTCAAGTAAGAGAGAAGGGTTAAGGGAAGAAGGCCAGGAGAGTTTGGGAACCACAGCCTGGCAGAGGGGTTGGCCTTTGATAAGATGGTGGATGCTTGGTCCCACTGTCGCCTGGATTGCAGTGAGTCCACTGGTAGACTTGGTGTTGGGAAGACAAGGAAGCCCTTGTCCTGTTGTGTTTATTTCCCCAATGAGATGAGGTTGTCACTGTGGAATGAGCCTGGCTGAGGTGGTCCAGAAGCAGAGCACAGGGACAGTGGAACCTGCCTGACAGTTTAAACCACAGTTGTCTCCCTCCATTGCCAGCCCATACCTTGCAACTGCGTTCAGAATTCTCCTCCTGTATTCAAGTAGTTCTTGAGCTCTAAACAGCTTGTGGTGGGAAGGTTGTTAGATGACTCATTTTACTTATGATGACAATAATAACTCAGTTTTACACTTTTACTTTTTGTAGTATATGCCATATTTATTCATTCATTCCATCAGAAACTTTTAAATAAATGATTCATAGCTGCCATATTCAGCTTTATTATTGTAAAATATATACATAAAACTGAATTAGAGATGCATGTACAGTTTAACGAATAATGCTTTTAAGAAAAAAACAAGTTAACTAGAGATACCTCATCCTTGCTCATTCATTCAGTTGACAAAGCTTGTTTGGAGTATATACTACATTTGGCACTGAGCTTGAAGCTGGGGCCTGAGGGATGGAGGAGGCGTGTGGATGAAGTAGTCATACAAATAGCTCCCTGCAAAGGCATTCAGCAGTTCTAAAATGGAGACACACATAAGTGCCACCATCTCTTAGTAACCCTTCACAGTAACATTAAGAGACAGGAGTTCTTACTAGCTTCATTTGATAGATGAAAAGCATGAGACTCAAAGCATAGGTCGTACAGCTAGTAAGGGAAACCAGCACTCAAACCCACATGTTCCTGGGTGCCTGGGTGGCTCAGTCGGCTAAGCTCTTGACTTCAACTCAGGTCATGATCCCCCCAGTTTGTGAGTTTGAGCTCTGCATCGGGCTCTGCACTCACAGTGGGGAGCCTGCTTGGGATTCTCTCTGTCTCTCTCTCTCTCTGTCTCTCTCTGTCTCTCTCTGCCACTCCCTCACTCAGGCTCACTCTCTCCCTCTGTCAAAAATAAGTAAACTTAAAAAAAAGACCACATCTTCCTACTTTAAATTCTATCGCCTTTCCCCAACCACAGCACAAGAGTAGTAGAAGAATAGCCCAGTGTTCCCCTCTAAAGCAGATATTCTCCAATCATTTGAGGGAGGGGGAATTGCCTGACAAGCCTGTGAAAAACTCAAGGCACCTCTGCCCAGGGATGCAGGGGACGAGTTAAGGGTGTGACGTCAAGACCCAGAGGTCACTTGGGCCCCAATTCCCACTGCAGTCAAAGGAAGCCCTAAGATCCTCCCAATCTCCATTCCAGTCCCTGAACACCGTGGGCCCCTCCCCACACCATGGCTTTCCTCTCTGTTCCCTATGCAGGGAGCAACACCAGCCTCCATTTCTCCAGCCCCTGCTCCTCAGTTTCTTTAAAACCGCCTTAGGAGGAATGTTTCTTGAAAAGCTCTCAGCAATCTGACCACACCCCTTCTTTCGCTTTCTTGCAACCATCTACACCATCTGCACCATATTACCACCAACACACTGTCTATGAGTATTCACCTGCTTTACAAAGTAAGCTTTGACCTTCCCATACCCCCCCCCCCAGTGCTTTCTATCATAAGGTCAAGAATAATAATTTTTTCATTTATCTGTAACAGTCACCATAGAAGAGGGTTGTCAATAGAGCAGATACTCAGTACTTGTTGACAGATGGTCTACTTCTCCAGTTGACTCACTGCCTAAGTGGATAAACAAATGTTACATTTAAACAATGAAATTCTTTCCAGAGAAAAAGCAGTCAGGATATAGAGGGGTCAAAGGGAAAATAATGGCCTCTTGGATCCTTTTCACCTCTTTCTCCTGGCTATTGCTCATTTAGGGATGGGAAATTATTCTCTGCCAAAGTATACACTCTTAGAACCTGGACCCTGCCCCTTATCTCTAGAGTATCCCCCTGCTTCAGTCCAACACCGCCATTTTAAGTGCATAAACTCTTGGATTGTGGAGTCTCTTCAGGGTACAAGCTCCATGTAGATTAGGTAAAAATAAGTACTTAACTGGACCTGACCTAGTTGGCTAACTAATAAAGTCCTCCTGACAGAGAACCGAGGCTCCCCTACAACCCTCCCTTTACCTCTGATCCTTACCCAGCCCCTGGGATTCTGGGTAAAGCAGCTCCTCCTGGCCATCTGGTGCCTGCCCCAGCTTCCCATTCATGAACATCTCCAGCTCTTCTGAGCTGCCATGTGCATTCATGGTTTTCAGTGCACATCCCAAGTCATGAGTCTCCCCAACTGCCTTTTTCTCTTGACCTCCTGAGCCCATAGGTCTGACATCAGTGGTTTGCTGGTATTCATGAGATCATTTCCACTTGGCAAATGATTTTCACTTAGCAACACAGCATGCAGAAGGAGGTTTCTGGAGTGGGACAAACCTGGGATCAAGTTATGGCTTTGCCATTTTGCTACCTGTTGTCTTGGGGTCACTTTTAACCACTTTCAATTACCTTACCCATAAAATGGGCCCAATACTACCTAGTTGACAGGGTCACTGTGAGAATCAAGAGAGACAACCGATGTAATCCCTCCAGCACATACAAAGTTCTCAATAAGCATTAGCTTCCTTCCTCCACCATCACCACCAATGGCAGTGTTGTGAAGATTAGTTAATATCTGTGAGTTCATATTTATGAAGCATTAAAAGTGCCTATCACATAGAAGACACACAAAAAATAATTTTTCCCTTCTTTTTTTGCCCCCAAGGAATGAATATGAGCATATCCAAACTTCATTTCACTTTTTGCTTATTTCCAAGCCAGAGAAACAGAATCTTATTTAAATATACATGCATTTCATGGAAGGTGCCACTAGGCTAGAATGGATTCTTTTTAATCCTCTTTTAAGAATATATCAAAATAAATTTGAGACGACAGTAGAATCCATTTCTAATTTAGGCACAGATAGAAAACCTGCCTCATTTTTCAGACATAGGGCATGTGAGCAGTGCTCTAGCCATTACCCCCAAATCACAGACTGACATGAGAACTGAACTCATCAGGGTGGAAGCCAGTCAATAGGACCCTGTTAACCGTGGCCTTTGGAAATGGTCAGGACACCTCAAACTCAGGGAATCCTGTGTTTTTCAGATTCTGCAGAATTTGGCACCTCTTACTAAGCTGAAGAGGAATGCTACCTTTCTGTTCAGTGGTCCTCTCAGTCAACTGCCCTTTAACTCAAAGGGCTAGAGCACACATGTCCTTCCACCCAGATTTCCAGTGTTGGCCCAAATATTGGGCATGGAATTGGACACCAAGGCTGCCACATCTATGGACTGAAATCGATGGAAAAGACTCCATAGATCCAGTTTCGCCTGGCAGCAGGAGCCACAGCATGCTGTCTTATTTAATGGAAACGTTGCTGGCCTCCAGATTCCTGAGTTAACTCCAAAACACAGAAATGCCAACATGACCCAGGCTGTTCTCCAAGCTCCATGCCTGTGTCTGTCCACGAGTTTTTCTAAGCAACCCACATGGGCACTTTGTCCTGAATGAGAACACTCACAAAACAAAAACCCCAGAGAAGCTGGGTTAGGAAAATGAAGGTCTTCTGCAGATGATCTTCAGGACCATTCTTTAAAGGCTTTATGTTCCTGCTGGAAATGGGCCACTGCCCTCAAGCAGCTGCCATTCTTTCAGAGCCTCCAAGCCTGTCCACTTGGTTGGCACACTGGGCCTTTCTGCACCCCCTCAGGCTAATGTCCAGGATGCAGCTGAAGCAGGGGGGTGAATCAGACATGGTTACCAAGACGAAAGAGAAACACAGCTGGCCTCGAACACTGCCCCTTAATTCCACCCAGCCCACATGGTCTGCACTTCTGGGCCGGTGAGGATTGCTGGTGGGATGTGTGATTTCTGGCACCAGGAGTCAGGAACCCATTTGATTTATTTAGATGTGGTGCCACTATTGGGTGGGTCTCCTAAGGTTTCCGTGGCTTTCCACTTCAGATTTTCCCTTTACTCCACTCCCTAGAGCCCCTGCCAAGCCTACCATGCTTCAGCCTGGTCCAAGCCAGCCCTAAGAATCTACTAATTAAAGGTTCTCCTTTGACAGCTTTCATGTGGCAATTTAGGAAACTCCAAGGCAAGTCCTCATCTGGGGACTTTAGCCCAGGTGGTATCTTCTGGTTTGAACATAGGCCTTTAACCCCAAGGCCTTGGGCACCAACTCATTTCAGAAGTGTCAGTCAAAAGCGGGAAGTAGGTTGGGCAAGTGTCCTTGGTCACCCCAAAAGATCTACTCTTGGTCTTCACATCTGCAGTCACTTTGGCCGTGGCTAAGTGGTTTCGTCTTCCCCTCATCCTCAGATTCCATACCCTGCTGTACCCGCCCAGAAACCCCTCAAATTGTAGCTGAGCTGCTCCTGGCCCTTAATGTAAACAGAGCCATGGCACATGGAACTGCTTGCTGTGCTGACCTCCATCACCCAGGCAGTGGGGAAACATGGACAGCAGGCTTCTTGGCATCTGTTCCCAGACAGCCACTCTCAGTGATTCTGGCACTCGAGGGCATGACACGGCTCCCTGGGGAAAGTCACCTGCATGTCCACTCCTAAGGTGGTAGAACTAGGCTGTTACTTTTACCTGGAAGCATAGGAAGGATGAAAGTAACAGCAGTTGTCATTTGATTGGGTAATCATCCGAGAGCCACCTGTTATAGGAGATGAGTGACTTCGGCTGTCTGACAATGTCTTCGGTGAGGGTGAGGAAGGAAGGTGGTTCCCACTTCCCCCATGCAGGGGCTACATATGCGCCATCTTCCACATAACTTCCAGAAACCTCCTCCTTCCTAAATGACAGTGTCTTCCCCACAATGGCAGGGAGGAAGGTAAAGGCAATATCTCAAATGCCCCTTCTAATCTTTCTGGGAGATGATGGTCCATTTCTCTTTATAAAGATCTTCTAGCACCTCCCCATGGTGCTAGAAGCTGGACTGTATTCAGTCCAGTATCAGTGGGCCCTTTGCTTTTCATTCTAGAAGCTGCTGACTTGTCCCTTCACCCCAGAGTTTCTGGCTGTAGCCACCATTTCCTTTCAATGGCCCTTGGGACATCCTTGTTCCAGGCACCATTCCCAAGAGTGCTGGACCACTGACCTTTCCTTCATTTCCCTCCTGACCTTTATGTTTCATGCTGCCTTGATAGATTATCCCTTTTTCTCATCAAAATTCTTCATCTCTCTCCCTCATACTGGTCCATTCATTCTAACTTCTCTACACACCAAAGGATGGAATTCTCTTCTATTATATGGGGATATTTTTGTGTATTTCACCTCCATCAACATTTACTGAGAAATTTCAATGCATGTAGAACCTTAGATCAGATATTCTACAAAACCACACTGTATCCCTGCCTGTTGCTTCTCATTACTAGATGCATTTCCATGTTCTACATATTGTAGGCATTCATCATACCACTATCTCAAAGCCAGGTCCCTCACCTTCTGTTTTGAAAGCTTCCTCTCCCAAGCCACAGATTGTGTAATTATCCCCCACATCCAGCTTCCACCTTGTCTCAGCCTTGAATGTCCCCCACCCAGCTCTGAGCCTTCTTTTGCTTTCAGTCCCAAACACTGTAATCTAAGCCCCCTTCCCCTCAGAATCCACCCCATTGCTCACTTTTCCTCATTCCCTGGTGGTTCTTCTTTTCTCCCCTTCCTTCTTCAGTCAGAGGGAACTGAGGCACCCCAGGAATAGGTGTCTTTCCGAAGGAAAATATATTTTTGGCTCTGACCAGGAAATCATTTTTCAGCATGAATAACACAACTCTCCATCATTTTACTTTTGTTCATTTTTAAGCAATAGCTTAAGCAGCAGTAGGTTGTTTGGGGCAGCCAGGAAAATGAGCTCTGGCCCATGTGCTCCAGACTAAAGGAAATCAGACAGCAGGCCCAAAGGCAGTAGCATAAACTCTCCACTTCCGATGTTTTTCCTTTCCATTTGGTTTCCATGGGACCCTGTGTTGGGGGCGGGGAGGGCTTCCAAAAGTACGGATGTGTAATCTTTAGCAAAATAAGGAACCAGGTTTCAGGATGGCAAAAGAGAGAATATTAAGAAATGGGTGAGGGACCAGTACCTAAGAATTTTGTATGCCTAACATTTTCAGAAGCCCCACTCCAAGGCTAATTTTGAGAGTGCCTTATTGTCTGCCATTTCTACCTAAGTGTTGTTCATAATAAGTATCAAAACCCACAAGAGGTTGTACCTTTAGGGTTTGGAAGTGTTTCCCATCCCACTCACACCCTGGAATTGTAATGTCGTGTTTTGGGGACTGAGACTGAGAAACTCCTCTTCTTTAGGGTTGGTTTTTTTTTTTTTTTTTTGTCTGTTTGTTTGTTGGTTTTTGCTTTGTTTTGTTTGAAATTTTATACTGCCCCATAATGTTTTATGTGCTCTCCTCGGGGTCTGAAGCAGTCCTGTGACTCAGCAAGCCAGCAGGCTTCTCTGAGTCATCCCTATTTTCTGGGATTCGACACAGGGACCTATGATTGAAATTTGCTAAAGGAAACAACTAAGAGCTAGACATGGTCACGGCAAATGGAAACTTGTAAGGTCCAAAGCTTCAATGAGCAGCTGAGTCTGACAGACTAAACAAAGCTGGGGAGAAGGCACAATTTATCTTTTGCCATCACGCCTTCCTTTTCAAGCTCATATTTCCCCCATTTTGGCACCAGCCTGAGACACCATCTTATGTCTCATCTTTGCAGGACCTGTTAGCTAATTGTCAACAAATCATGGAGTTTTTCTTTGCTAGCCCTAAAATGGGGATGCCTTCAAGAGTATTTACATTTTTATAAAAACTTCTTGGAGTTGGAATCTCTAAGGGTGGGCTGTGAAGCATAGTGACATGTAGTGGGAGAAGGTGGTGTTGAATTTCTTTTTTTTTATAATTTTTTTAATGTTTATTTATTTTTGAGATAGAGAAAGACAGAGCATGAGCAGGGGAGGGGCAGAGAGAGAGGGAGACACAGAATCCAAAGCAGCTCCAGGGTCCGAGCTGCATAGAGCCTGATGTGGGGCTCGAACCTGAAACCACAAGATCGTGACCTGAGCTGAAGTCGGACACTTAACCGATTGAGCCACGCAGGCGCCCCAGTGGTGTTGAATTTCTAAAATCACACCGTAGAGGGGATATACCCACCCAGAAGAATGGTGGTGGAGGGAGGAAGAGCAGTGAATGCACTTCCCCCATCATATCACAATATGCTATACCAGAAGGAAGAACATTAAGCATCTAAAACATTCATCCATCCATCCATCCATCCATCCATCCATCCATCTATCCATCCATTCATTCATTCAAAAGAACTGGAGTTCAGCCTACATGCCGGGTACCACCCAGGTGCTAGGAATACTGCAGCAAACAAAACTGCCTAAAACCCCTTGCCCCACAAAGTGCACAAATTCTAGAAATAATAATAGAACATATGAAGTAGGGACACCTGGGTGGCTCAGTCAGTTAAGCGTCCAACTCTTGATTTCAGCTCAGGTCATGATCTCATCATTCATAGGTTCGAGCCCCACGTCAGATTCTGTGCTGACAGCAAGGAGCCTGCCTGGGATTCATTCTCTCTCCCTCACTCTCTCTGCCCCTCCCCTGGTCTCAGTCTCTCTCTCTCTCTGTCTCTCTCAAACAAAATAAAATAAATACATAAACATTAAAAAAATAACATATGAAGTAAACTATGTAAATAGTAAAACAAAATTCATGATTCTCTTTTTTCAGTGATACTGTAAAGAAAATTCCAAGTTTTGGACAAGAGAAAACACTAATGAGAGTATAATCTCATAAGCAGACCTACTCCTACCAGCTCATTTTGAGACCCAGCCCCCACCTCCTCCCTCAGATAGACTTCCCCTGGAAAAACTGATCTAAGAGCAGAATTGACTCTAAAAGCTGGACCATCCTTACCCCTTTACAACCATTTCTTTAACCAAGCCTTGGTTTCCTCATCTATAAAATGATATTTGACCAGGGATCCTGGAGAAGGTTAACTAAAACAATATGGAAGGAAGCACTTGATACAGTGGTTAGCATAAAGCATGTAGGAAACTCATTTTATTCTCCCAAAGGTCATTCATTCCTATTGGGTGGCAGAACCATGCATATCAATGAAGTTGCCCTTTTAATGCACCCTCCTCCTCTGCCCCCTCCACCTGGGATCTTCTGCCCCCTCTTTCCCACCTGGCAGGTGCTGCCGGTCTCTCGGAATCCCTCCGAGTCTCCCTGATGGAGCTGACCCTCTTTGCTGTTTCCCAGCGCCGGGCACATGTCTCCCTCGTGGCAGGCAGCAGCTTCCGCTGTGGTTGTTCCTGTTCCTTTCCCCTTCATGAGGCTTTGAATTCTTTAAGGGCAAAGATCAAAGCTTTAACCATCTTGCCCAAGTGTGTATCTTGTACACAACCACAGTGTGTGGTACGTGTGTCATGTACCAACCACAGTGCCTTAGATAAAGAAATGCTGGTGGAGAGAATAAATAAATGGATTATTATCTCATTAGCTTGTAGTCACCCTGGTGCTCCAACTGCCTTCACTCTTTCTTATGCGTACATTGTGTGCTTCAGGGCCAGATCCTGCCATCTGGGAAAGCTGTTCTCTAAATCCTGAGAGGGGACACGAGGTGGAGACAAGTCTTCGGTAGGCGTCCAGGCCTCACGTTGCCTCTCCGCCTTCAGACCACAGGCATCCTCTGCCACAGCACCCTGGCCTCTCCCTGAGCAGACATTTAGGCATTTAGGATGCTAGCTGCCAGAATGATAGCCGTCCTGTGAATGTCCACTCACCTGAGCTCACCGCCAGCAGAGAACTCCAGTTCCGGAATACTTTCTCCGTTGTAGCAGGGGCAGGGGTGGGGGAGTCTGATAGTGCATTCCTGACCATAAGCCCACGACCCTGTAGGACCCCAAGCACCTCTTAAATCACCAAAAGATTGAAGTTGTTCCAGGGTAACTTTGTTGTAATGTGTACATCACCTGAATTTTAAGTCTTTGGAAACTGGTGACTCATATATACTGTGAGACGACATTGGGCCCAGATTTTTTAGCAAGACTTTTGAGATGCTCTGTAAAGTAATGGCAAGCAACCTGCCTGGGCTTATCTCCTCTTGAGCACCATGTCCTTTCTGCTCCCACTGCCCAGGCCCCGGCATACCTCTGGGAGGATGCAGTGGGGTTTGCAGGTGGTTCTAAGTTCATCCAGGACCTACTGCTGTAACAGTTCTATGAGCACTGCAAAACCTCAGCATGGTCAACCCACCCAGCTGTCAAGTTGGACTGTCAGCTCCAAAAGAAGGCAGAGCCGGGAGAGAAGAGGCCATGAACCCATCTCTTTCACTGCAGCTTTTCGAACAACCCTCCCCCCCACGCTCCTCCCTGCTACTGCCAGTTGGTGGAAGCCTTCTCATCACCTCCTCCGTGGGAGGCAATTTGGAGGATCCCGCAGGCAGGCTCCCATGTGGTCTCCGCAGAGCTTTCCTCCTCCGCAACCCCATTCCAGAGAGACTCACTCCCTCTCCTCTCCGTTCCCGTTTAATTTGCAGTGAAAAGCATACACTGCCAGAACTGGCACAGACCAGGGGCCGGGGAGAGGTATGGCGTGAGTCCCTTGGCTCCTGGTGGGCTCCACTGGATAAAAAGTGCCCTCCAGTTAATGTCTCTCATGCATCGGGGGCTCCTCTCTCCGAGTCTCCCACAAACCCATTCCCAGGCCCACCCGATTCTGGAGTGTGCAGGACAGATGTGGAGACAAAACTGAGATGTGCCCATTTGCTTCTGATTGGAAAAGGGTGGGGTGTCTTGTGTGCCTCACCGTTCAGACATTCTTCACGGTGCTATTTTTATCAACAGTAATCATTAAATTGGTGTCAGATGGGCTGGTCCCGTTCCTCACCCCGAGGCTGGGTGATGAGACTCAGCAGGGTTTTTCCAGGCAAGAGGAGATGTGGTATGTGGCCCATATGAATGCATCTCCAGAACTGGGGGCCTCATCGCGAACCCCTCTCACCCTGGAGCATGTTCATGTGGCAATTAGAACAAGGCTCGTTGTCACTCCTGGCTCATTCCTGACCTGATTCACTTAACAGACATATGATGAGCACCTTCTAAATGCCAGACATTGAACAAGGCACCAGGGATCTGCAAAAATGTAATCTGTACCTCCTAGAAATGTGCATGTCCCCAGAAAGGATTGTCATGTAAAGTGACAACTTCTACTGGGCTGTGCGTGTCACAGCTACGTTGATAGGTAGATAGTGGAAAGAGGATTCTTGCTGCCTGGGCCTCAGGGAAAGCTTCGTGGGGTTGGTAACACTCAGCCAGGCTTTCAAGGGTACGTAGAATTAACCAGATGAAAACATGCGGAACAGGAACCAATGTTTTTAAAAGAGGCATCAAATAAACAAACAAAAAACCTCCATAGATTCATCCCAAATCCAGCTGTGAATTCAGCTGTCATCCAGGGAGTCCCAGGCACATACCTGCACTGCCTCTTGCTCTGGGAGGCTAGGAGGAAGAGGGCTGCAGTGCAGGAATGTCACCTGCTCACTCCAAGGTCCCTGGCCGTTCTGACTCTGGGTTTCAGAATCTGGCCCCTGAGCAGGGCCTAACAGTGAAGGGCTGGCCCATAGTGGTGATGGTGACACAGGACGCAGGAGTTAGATATGGACTAGGGGCCTCCATCACCATCTATTCCTGGATCTTGCAATGGAGAACCTCACCTCTGAGTAAGAGCTGAGGCCCCTCACTAGGGGCTTCAATGATGCATCGTTAGATGAACACCAAGAGCGGAATTTTCTAGATTCTATATCTTTCAGTCTGTATTGTACTTCTTTTAACTAAATGCCTGGAAATTCAACGTGAAATCTAACAGAAAACCAAAACGGGGCATAACAGGAAAACGGGGAGAAATGTGGCACTGAATGATGGCAGAAAGTGCATTCACAGATGTTCTCAGCAATCCAGGGCTTGGCGCTCTGGTTTTCATTTCCTCTGACCCGACATTCCAAACTCCACCCCCTACAAGTCACATGCATGTGCAGGCACAGCCCTGCAGGGTGCAGGGTGTCCCTGGAAGGGCCTCCTCGGTGGGTCGCTGGCCAGCTGGAAGAGCCTGGGGCCACCTGTCTGGTCAGGAGCCTCTCTGCCGTGAGCCTCTTGGAGCCAGGGCTGGCTTTGTGGTCTAACTAAAGTGACAGTGAAATTAATGGGATCCTGATGCTGTGACTGAGGCTATTTCCCTGTGTCTCCAAACAGTGATGAGAGAGGAAATGTCATTAGGACGACAAGAAGCTTTTGAAATCTTCAAGAGGGACCACGCTGACAGCGTTACCATCGAAGACAACAAACAGATTTTGAAGCAGAGGTAAGGCTGGCTCAGGGAGCTGCTGGTCCCCCGAGGCTTCGCCGGGCGAGCCTCAAAGAAACTTGCTACTACTCTGTCCTCCCTAATCTGTCCGACCTAACTCTGGAAAAGAGGCAAGACATGTATTAAGTTTCACATTGAGTTGTGTCCATGACTTTCCTACATGAGCCTCACCATCCCTGTACTGTTGGGGTAAGTCAAGGCCAGGGTCTGTGAGTGACGGAACTAACTTTGTATACCATTCTCACATCTTACATTAATTCTCATCTGCCTGTGACTCTGTTGATAGCATACTGTTCCAAAGACGAGGAGAAAAGTCTGTAGATCAAATTATAGTCTTAGAACTCTAGACCCTCCAGGTGGTCTGGGGACGGTGGGGGAGGGAGGAAGTCCTGCACTTGATAGTCAAAGGAAGTGTACATGCACAGCAGAGGCTTCTGGTATGTTCTCCAGCCGGAAGCAGAGCAGGCAGCAGCATCTGCTGACATATTGTCAGGCTGGCCTCTGGACCCTTTGAAAAAAAAACTTAATGCTATATAACTTGTTTCATCTAATCTGTGAATTAGATGCATATCCTCAAACTGTAGCAAACAGAAAGACTGCCAGGTGCATGGGTCTAGAGTTCAGAAGAAAGAGTTCTAGACCGTGAACTTTTAAATTAAGTCACACGTGACTGTGGATCTTAGCACACAGTAAATTTTCAAAAATGATTCTTTGAATTGAAATGAGATCCAGGGGCACCTGGGTAGCTCAGTCAGTTAAGCGTCCGACTTCAGCTCAGGTCAAGATCTCATGGCTCGTGGGTTCAAGCCCCACATTGGGCTCTGTGCTGACAGCTCAGAGCCTGGAGCCTGCTTCCGATTCTGTGTCTCCCTCTCTCTCTGCCCCTCCCCTATTTGTTCTCTCTCTCTCTCAAAAAAATAAACATACATACATACATACATACATAAATAATAAAATAAAACAAAATGAGATCCAGGTTTGAGAGTTATATGCTTGTAAGTGCTTCGAGGAAGCCTAAGAAGTGGCCAAGCTCAGGAAAACATGTGGAGGCATAAGGGCCTAGAGGGCAGAAGCAGCAGGAAATCTCTAAAGGGCAAGGAGGGAGAGCAGGTGGTGGGGGAGGAAGGCTGAGAAGAAACATATAGAGAAGCAGGGGAGAACTGGGAGAATATATTGTCCTGAAAGCCGAGAGAGGAGGTGGCTCCATAAAGCGTGTTGTGGGTGGTGTCAGCCGCGACAGAGACAGAGGCAGGGGAGGCTGGACCAAGCGCACAGAGCAAGTGGGTGACTGAAGACCACGTGTTGGAGGGCTGGGAGTGAGCAAATAAAGCATGAGCGAACACGTGTTCAAAAAGTTTGTGATAGGTAACAAACATTCGAAGGAGAATAAGGGGAGTCACCTAAGGAGAAGGGAAGTTTGTTTCAGAGTGGGAGAGAATTGGCCAACATTGTAGGCCGTAGAAGCAAACCCGTGAAGACAAAGACAGACAGACAGACAGACCAGGGGAAGAACTGACACAGCAAGGCTTCAGGGAGATGGTCTGGGGAGGGAGACATCAAAGCTCTGGGTGAGGTGAGCCCGGAGAGAAAAATGAAGCAGAACGGGGCTGACGCTGATTCATTTAGAAAGGAAGGGAGAAAATTAAATATGGCCTGTATTTGGGGCTGGAACATATCCAGTCACGTAGGATGGGCTGGTTATCCTAGTGGTCCCATCTTCCTTGTGGCCACAGAGCAAGGGAATTAATGAAACTCGCACAAAGCTTGCTTCTGAAAAGGGCTTTTCCCAGCACTAAATCAGTCCTTTTACAATCAAGTGAAAAGTCAAGAGACCAGTCCACATGTTAAAAATGTCTGCGTCTGTTTAATGTTACTGTAATAACAATCATTAAAGGAATATTTGGCACTGGGGGGGTGTAACCCAGGATCTACCCCTTTCCCAGGATTGGAGCTTTTGTTTGCATTCATGGAGAGCATTCCATTACTAGGTATTACATGCTCGTAACTGCTTGAGACAGAGGACTAAGAGAAAATGTTTTTCTGTGAAAACGAGTAACTATAAAGCAGGGCCCCTACAGCAGACATTGAAATAGGGCCCCACAGGTGCTGATGAGGGTGACTTCCATGCCGCCCTGCAGACTGCTTCCTATAGTCACCCTGATCCCCTTCAATGCATTTGCTGCCATTCCCTCTGGTGACTGGGAGCCCCATGCGGACCACCTGCAGGAGGGCTGGCCACGTCCTAGGAATGCAGACATGCGCCACAGGGTTTTAGTCACTCTGCTTCTAGACTTCCTCTGAGCAAGTCTCATTCTCAGGTAGCCCCCGGCAACAAGGACCCAGTGACCTGGCCTGACAGGGACTTCTCCACTTTCCACATCACGCAGCTGCCATCAGTGGTTCCGATGTTGGGAGGTCACCTTGGCAAAGTCCAGAAAGGCTTGGGACTGATCGCCCCCACGTATGAGCCTCGCGCTGGCTCAGCCTCTCTAACCCATGGCAGCGAGTTTCTGAGCCCAAACGAAGGGACTGTTGGATCCTTTCTGATCCCTCATCACCCAGAATGCGAGTTGAGCTGGAGCTGAAGGAGGAGTGGAGCAGTAGCTGTCACATACACGTCCCTGTTACTCCATAGAAAGATTTTCTTCCCCATCTTACCTAGACCCTTTGCTGTCCTCCCAGGCAATTTCTAGCATCTCTTAGCCCTAGCCCCCGGTCTGCGGGGGGCAGTTCTGCTGCCTGTCTGTGACAACAGAAACAAGACATTGGCACATTAATAGGATGTTTACCCTTTGCTGAACTAGAGCGTGCGAGCCAACTCTGAAGCTGGATTTTTCAGTGGAGGACAACTACAATTGAAAATCACAACATTTTTCAGGCATGACTCATCCTCATAGTATATAATAATATGAAGAGAGGCTGGAGACCCCATGGTCAGCAAACACCAGCGCCCAGGCACCACACAGCTGACTTTCTTTTGTGGCAGATCTTGGAGACAAACTGAATCCCTCAGTCACAGAGTTCCATTAAATAACAAAAGAAGAAATAAATGGGGAGATTAACTGCAATTGGAAACAAAGGCAATGATAATGTGAACTCAACCAAGAAAAGCGCCCCTTCACTCAGTTGGATCCTTCGGGCACAGAATAGAACCAATAGGAAAACTAGACCCAGGCTGGAGAGAAATCTCGTGGCACCATCTGGAAATAACATCCATGACAAATAGGAGTTCCCTGGTTCCTATTAGACTTCAATTTTAACCTTTATTATTTTTCCATTTGTTTTTTGTATTTACACCTTGTCTCCTGAGCTAGAATTATGAACCCTGAGAGCAGAGATTAGAGTCGAATCTTCTCAGCCTTCCCACAGTTTTTAAAATGGTGCTGGCCACAAAAACAGTACTCAAAATACTTCTTTGGCTTGAGAATGCACTTTGAAATGGACTTTGGGAAGTCTTAGCAGGCAAGCAAACTGCTCGAGAACTCCTTCCTAGAAGCAGGAGAAGCTAGACAGCAGGCTTCTCTAGACTCAGGGAAGGAATAGCTCCATGAAGATCGGAAGGGACCGCCATCTTGATGGGAAACAAGATGGAATAAGAAAAAGAAATATTGTTGTTTTTTTGTTTTGTTTTGTTTTGTTTTGTTTTGTTTTTTTTAAAGCCTAAGGGAAATGAAAGGTGGATCTTCATGGCAACGTACCAGAGGCAGCCAAAGTACCATGTCAGGGACAGGTCTACAGAGGAGGGAAATGGCATAGATGCAGGCCCATTCTTCCTTTCTGGCAGGGAAGAGTGTTGGATATTCACTCTGTGAATAATCAACATATTAAGTTAATTGCCCTAGACAAGAAAACTAGGAAAGGTGTCATAGGAACCCCTTGTCCTCCAGTGACATATTTTCCACACTGACCTGAAGAAACCAGCCCAGCTGACGTGACAGACAATAGACAGTGGAGGCTTATGGAGACCGAGTCGCTTATGAACACCAGCTCCTCCCCTTAGCCCATAAGTTAAAGCAGCTACTGCCCATGGTCCCCAGCAAATTATCTGTGGTTCTGACTGCCTGGGGCAGAGCCAGGTGCCAGGCCTCCTCAGCTGCTCCCCCAGCAATGATGTATGTGTGTCTGACACACACCAAGGGCAGGATGGAATTCTCCCAGGAGCTGGTCTTGGAAGTTACATAAGATTGTACCTCAACCCCTATCCTTTTCATTCCCCCTAAAGATGAGAAACTTAGCAACTGTCTTAGGTGTCCTTGACCATGGACTTGAAAGGATCCCTTCTCTGACCCTTTGATTTGCTGAGAAGATGATACCCATCATTACTGTCTGTAGTTGCTGCTTCCAATATGCAATCCCACCTCACAGTCGATCCCGCAACAGGGGGGTGCCTACACTGCCAGGCAGTGGTCCTAATTCAGTTACAAAGGACGTTTGTATGCATGTACTTCACACATCAAGCCATCCCTGAGAGGCATCTCATCCTAATCTTGCAAACAAGAAACTTGAGATCCAGCAGGGCATTCGAGTCCTAGTCTCTGATCCCCAGCCCAGTGCTCTCCACATTGCACACAGTGCCTATGTGTGACGTGTTGCTCACATGCTGCTCCTTGTATTTTACAGCTAGGTCTAGAGTGCTTACTAAGTACGTGCCCTGTTCTACGCTCCAGAGATAGAAGTATGTGTTAAATAGATGTGATCACTATCCTCGGGAAGCTTACAATATTGAAAAAGGGAACAAAACAAGCAGATAGGCAATTCTGATCCAGTGCACCTGTGATGACAGAAGTTCAAGGTGCTGTGGAACATGTGGGGTGACATTGTTGCAGACTTTCATGGCCCTCAAAAGCTGTCCAGAGGAAGAGACGTCTCCAGCGAAACTGCGTAATTAGGCAGAAACTAGCCAGATGAAGAGAGACGTTCCAAGCAAAGGGAGGAGCCCTGAGGTGAGCCCATGTGACACTTGATGGAACTGAGGCCATTTGGACCAGCCTAGGAAGGCAAGGGGATGTGAGAGAAGATTCTGGAAGAGTCCTCACCAACCTGAGCATGAAGAGTCTAGTTAACGCTGTTAAGGAATTTGGATTTTGTCCTGACATCACTGGGGAGCCCTTGAAGAGTTGTAAGCAGGACAAATAATAACAAGGTCAGGCTTGCATTTAAGAAGACTCACTCAGGCTTAAATGTGGGAAATGACCGGAAGGCAGGTAGCATGAATGCAGGGAACCACACAAGCCTTTGGAGGTAATATGGTGATGTGACCACCCCTTCTCTGGGGCAGGGAGAGTAGGAATGAAGCTGGATGGAATACTGTGGGGAATAGATGGGAATGGGTGGGACTCTGGGATTGTATGAAGGTGCTTATAGAGGTGGGGGGGAGTGCAGTGCAGGGGGTGCAGGTCCCTGGCCGGGAGCCCTTGGGTGAGTGTCAGTACCCGGCAGTGAGATGAGGAAAGGTGGGAGGAAGGGGAGGGGTTTTCGTTGGGGCTGATCAGTTCCTGGAATGCATTTGTCAGGAAATAAAGGAGGCTGGGGTGCAGATATGGGAGCTGTCTGTGGAGATGACAAGAGAAGACACTGGTGTGGTGGAGTGCCCTGGGAGAAGAGGTAATGTGGGGAGAGGGTCAAGACAAAACCCTGACAATTCCCAGCATCTGAGGAAGAGCTGCAGAAGAGGACAGAGAAGGAGCAGCCGGCTGCTGACATGGCTGACATGGAAGCCAAGAAGGAGAATGGTTTGTACGCTGCGGACAGTGTCCAGCACGGTGCCAGGCGCATGGTGGCTGCTGTGGGATTGGTGAAGGCTGGGAGTCAAGAGAAGCCAGGCTTATGAAAGAGCAGTCAGAGGACTGCATTCCTTCCCCTTCCAAGCCCAGGCCTTGCTCCGAGGTAGAGATTTTTCTACACAGCAAACAGAACAGCCTGCCAGCCTCCACACTGGAACGGCCCCCAGCGACGCTGCCCTTGCACAATGGACCATGCAGCCAGCGACTCCCGGAGAGGAATGCCTCCAGCCAGGAGGAGGAGACCCTCAGGGGCTCACAGGTTGAGTCACCGAGCCTTCTCCCTGGCCCTGCCCAAGGAGCAGCCTCCCTGACATAGGCCAGGCCTTCTCTCCAGTGAGCAGGAGCTTAGGATGTTGTCCAGAGGTGCAGCGTGCCCTGGGGAAGGTCAGCACAGCTCCAGCTGCCTTGGACACAGGCTGGTTCCCTGAGCCACATCATTAATGGGAATGTGCCTCTTTGGGGTCAGGAGGGAGTCGGGAGCTCCTCTTTCTGCTGATCAGCATTTAGTCTGGGGCCAGAGGAAAGGGAGGCAGTGGGGCTGTGGGAGGCTTGGGCTGAGAAGGTGTGGAGATGCGGGTGGGCAAGGAAGAACTTGGCAGAAATGGGGGGTCAACTTCTTTCTCATCTCTCTTGCCTCTCGTGTACTCCCCCCACCCCCGCTTCTTCTCAGGGTTGGGCTTTCTTAGTCAAGAGTTTGTCTTGACAGCTGGAGATCAGGAACACATGTGGGTGGGTGGGGTGGCCTGGAGCAGTGACAACTGCAAAGTGGAAGGAAAATGGCCTCATGCAGACAGGACAGCCCTCAGCCCACACCTCTTCAGTGGGAAAGTCCTTATTAGCTCTGCGCTGGGCTGCAGGGGAGAGACTGGAACAGCTCGTGGCTTCCCCCACAGTGTCTGCCAAGCCCTGGCACAGGGCCGCTCTTTGGAGTGGGTCGACCACAGCACGAAGCAGCCCCCCCCCGATGCCCTCCTGGACAAATGTGGGCACTGTCGAGGCCAGGGGGCTCCATCCCAGGCCCTTCAGGGCTCCTCTGAACAGCTGCTGTGGAGATTGCCTGTTTGCCTGGGTATCTTCCCCTTTTTTTACTCCCGTTTCCTCCAGAACTGACATGGATTTCATCAGCTTCCCAGCCCTCCTCTCGCATCTTCCTTATTCTCGATACTCTTCTAAATGGGTGAGTGAACTCTATGGAACAGGCACTAAGAGGAATCACTCACTGAGCAGTGAAGGATTATCAAACCCTGTGGAATCCTAGGAGCTGGGGATGGACACAGCCAACAGTCAAACAATTATAGGCCCTCCACTTGGCAGAATTTGAAGGATGAAAATAGCCTTCCTCTTCTGAGCAGCCTGGACCACCCCTCAGATTCTGTCTGCGCAGTGGGCAAAGGCCAGTGCAAGCCTACAGGGCCCAGCACGGTGACTTCTATGAATGTTTGCTGACCCGAACTCCATCTGAATGACATCGAAAGGGACTGCACTTCTCTCCAGAAGGTGACAGGCCCTAGCTGAAAAGAGCACATGCATAATCTATGATGAGCCTAAACACCCTAACAAGGGAGCTGGGGCGGAGTCCCAAGAAACCTAACATTGAGAGACAATTTAGTTCCCTTCCGTGGAAACTTCCTGTCTGCAGTCACAGGCCAAGCAGCCAGACTTGGAAAATAGCAGTGACATAATTCATACTTTTCCATCAAGCACAGAGCCGCCGTGGCACTCTAGCCTCTGCTTGCATTGTTCCCCGCCTTGAATGTCCTCTTCTTCCCACTTCCTCTAACAAAATCCTATGCAACCAAAATATTTACACACAAAATAACATGATATCTGGGATTTCCTAGGATCCAGGAAGACTTGCGGGGTGAGGAGAGAATGAGGAGAGAGGAGATAGTTAAAATCAAGTTGACCCATTGTTGACAATTAATGTAGCATGGTGGTGGATAGCATCTATAAAAGCCAGGTCAATCCTACCTTGTACATTAAGCTTTCCTGACTACTCTCCACTCATAGACAGGCCCCGCCACTGGCTTGGCCAGTGTTACCACAATAGCATAATGATTTACTGTAGCCACATATTGCAGATTTGTTTCATAGACTTTCCGTTGCCCCCCTAAATTTCACTGCAGAAAGGAAAAGAAGGGAAAGACTGACATTTCTTAAGGGTCCGCCATGTACTGGGGACCAGACTGCATATTTCTCACATAGGCCAGCCATGTCCTATACCACTTCCCCAGCACAAAGTCGGGCTCTCAGTGGCATCTCATGCATATTTGTTGGAAAATATGTAGGAACCATTAAGTAAAACATCACAACCACCTGGTAGACTAGTAGACAGCCATCAAAGATAATGGACAAGTTTCTAATATCAGGAGGAAGGACTTATATTATACTGCTAAGTGAAAAATAACCAAAGCACAAAATCATATACATGGTATGATCTTAACTATATCAAAACTGAGTATAAAAAAGACTGGGTGGAGGGGCACGTGTGTGGTTCAATCGGCTGGGCGTCCAACTTCGGCTCAGGTCATGAACTCATGGTTCTTGAGTTCGAACCCTACATCAGGCGTTGTGCTGACAGCTCAGATCCTGGAGCCTGCTTCAGATTCTCTGTCTCCCTCTCTCTCTCTGCCCCTAACCACCCCCCCCTCTCAAAAATAAATAAACATTAAAAAATATTTTTTTTAACTGGCTGGAGCTCAAAATGTGCTAATTTCTGGGTAGGGGCTATTAGGGATTTTTTTCTTCTTTTCATATTTTCAAAAGCTGATTAAACATCACATATAACAGGAGTCAGAAACCTTTCTCTGTAAAGGACCAGCTAGTAAATATTTTTAGCTTTGCAGGCTGTACAGTCTTTGTCACATCTACTCAACTCTGCCAGTGCAACATGAAATCATCCATAGACAATATATAAATGAATGCTGGTGGCTGTGTTCCAGTACAACTTTATTTACAGAAATAGGTGGTAGGCTGGATGTGTCTCATGACCAGCTATAGTTTTGCCAGCCTCTGATCTATTACTTTACACTCAGAAAAAAAAATGTTATTTAAGTTATAGTAAGTATGCATTCTCGACTACAACTATAGGATCTTGGTACTATGATGAATAGAACACAGCAGCATACAAAAGTCTTACAGCCATGCTTTATTCTGGTTCCTTTGCATCATAAAACACTCAAAATTGCAAGTCATAAATTACAGAATATGAAAATGAAAATTCCGTGGTGGATAGAGAAGTAAAAATTCATGATACCAGTAATTAATATGAATTTTATCTCTATTTTTAATGCTAATATATATCATTTATTTAAATTCTATTTTATATCTTTCCATAACATTTTAAATTATTTTAGAGAGTTCTCTGGAATCTATTATTTTTATTTTATTTTATTTTTTAATTTTTTTTTCAACGTTTATTTATTTTTGGGACAGAGAGAGACAGAGCATGAACGGGGGAGGGGCAGAGAGAGAGGGAGACACAGAATCGGAAACAGGCTCCAGGCTCGGAGCCATCAGCCCAGAGCCTGACGCGGGGCTCGAACTCACGGAGCGCGAGATCGTGACCTGGCTGAAGTCCGATGCTTAACCGACTGCGCCACCCAGGCGCCCCTTTTTTTTTTTAATTTTTTTTTTTAACGTTTTATTTATTTTTGAGACAGGGAGAGACAGCATGAACAGGGGAGGGTCAGAGAGAGGGAGACACAGAATGGGAAACAGGCTCCAGGCTCTGAGCCATCAGCCCAGAGCCTGACGCGGGGCTCGAACTCACGGACCGCGAGATCGTGACCTGGCTGAAGTCGGACGCTTAACCGACTGCGCCACCCAGGCGCCCCTGGAATCTATTATTTTTAAAGCATAATTTGAAATGAACAGAAAAAGTTAAATTCTTTTTTTTTTTTTTTTTTTTTTTTTTTTTGTCCTCTCCAGATTTTCTGAAGCAAAGGCCCTGGGAGAAAGTATAAATGAAACAAGAAGTAAAATTGGTAAGCAGATGATATTGTGTAAGCCTCTTTACAGACCATTTTCCTGGTGAAAATCAGGTCATGATGTGCCTCCAAATAACCATGAAGCCTAGCTTCAAGAGACCCCTGCCAAGGAAGCCACTCTGAAAGTGCCTTTCCTTGGAAGTTTGTCATCTCTCCTACCATCCATCAGGAAAAGTGTTTTCTTTCATCTTGAACTTGAATGTTTCATCCTCATGCAGGCCTGAGCTCTAGAATCCCAATGAGAAAGTTTTGCTTTTCCCTAGTGTTCCTTAACAATAGCTCAACTAGTCATAATGGCAAGATTACAGTAATGTTTTGTATTTTCAAGTGCTGTGAAACTTTTACACCCCTTGCCCCAAGCTTAGACTTAGTGTTTTTGGCACAGGTGTGCATTTTTTGGCACCATTCAGTAAGCCAGTAGGAAGAAGAGAAGGAAAATGAGTCTCTGTGCCTTCCCAGGACACAAGCAGTCCAGCAGGGCTCCCCACTTAGGTGAGAATTCCTGGAAAGATGAGGTTATGGCAGGAGGCAAACTCAATAAAAGTGTGCCCTGTATTTTTATCAAAGTGATAGGAAAATATTTCCTTCATCCCAAGCTAGAAGATACCCAAGGACCCATTTCCCTGGCTGAGACAGCTTGGAGAGGGACCCCTTGTGCCTTTGCCTCCTGCTTGAGAAAGCAGAAGTTACCTCCCTGATCACAGCTGACTTCCTGCATCTCTCTTGTCTCCACCTCCCTTCCCCCATAAGTGAGGACAGAAGCTGCCGTGAGTGTTCCCTTTAGCTTTTCCTACAGAATATGGAAAATTACAATGGCCTTGGGCACTCAGTCACCAAACAGGAGGCTTATGTTCTCCTCTACAACCTGAGGCAGCCAGGCCCTGAGCCATGCCCAGCACCATGCAGAAAATCTCTAGAGTCTCAGGAGTTCTCAACCTGATGGGGGAGGGAGATGAGGCGGAATGAGCCTTTGCTTTCACCAAACTCTAACTGCAATTTAGCTATACTTTCAGTGACAGTGATGTTGTAGGCAGCCAAGCCCAGTAGGACCAGCAACACCTACTACCAGTAGAATTGCAGTGTGGCAGATATCATAAAATATCTTTTATGCTCATCAGTACTTCAAAATTATGGTAGTTATTAGACTCACCATTAGATCTTTTAATTCCATGCATTTATATAAAAGCATATCATATTGATATTTTTGTATCACAAAAATTTAAAAAATTTTGATAACTATTTCAGGTATAACTGATTTCTCTTAAAATCCAAAGTTTTTTATTTTATGCACCCTAAAAATTATCATTCTGAAAGAGGGTCCATAGCTTCATCAGACTGCCAGAAGGATCCCTGGCAAGAAAAAAAGGTTACACACTTCTTTCTTGACCTGGATTCCCAAATGCCTGAAACTACATGAAAAAACTGGGCATTAAGGGTACATACATTTTTCTGGAGAAAATATCCCTAGTTTATCTGATTCTCAGAGGGGTCAGTGGCCAAAACAATAAGGAAATTGGTTCTAGATGAGTGCCCCTCAACAGGGCCAGGACTTCAAGCAAAGCAGACCCTGCTGGGGCACAGCCTGGTCCCAGAAGCAGGGCTCTGCTGGCCCACCCAGCTGGGTGGCCTGAAAGGAATGGAGGGGGAGCAGACCTCAGCATATCCAGGGCCAACTCGTCAGTCTTGTGGGACTCAAAGAACCCAGTGGTCTGTTTTCACCCCTGGAGACATAAGAGGGAAAGACCTTTTATAAACTGCTTCTTCCCCCAAAAGTAATACAAAGTTTTGCTCTTGAAAAATATCTAACTCACTAAACCAAAGTAAAACCAAAGTGTTCATTCCAACACTAATGAAATAGACTCATGATGAAAGACACCAATGACCTACACTAATATAATTTTTCACTCTGAGTACAGGTTGTTATCACAAATAATTCTGAATTCTCCATAATTTTGGTCCAGTATCATATGTTCATGGATCCAGTTTGCCCCTCAAGAGGAGGCAAGTCAGAGGCTGCCCTATGGCTGTAATTCATCTCTCAGAGAGGATGATCTGAACACACAAAGGGTCCAGATATGCTAGCAGAAACCTTGGGCAAGTGGACCTTTGTTTTTTTTCTGGATCATAACAAGCAGAGCTCATACCAATGTTGAGATTCAAGTATTCACTGCTACCAATAAAGTGGTAGTTTAGTGGTGCTAATAAAGCCAGTGTCACTCTTACTTTACTTTATGCAAAGAGCAGACTAAGACCCATCCCCTGGCCACCCATCTTCCAAATGTGTTCTTGATCCAAGGGGGTCCCAGTGAGTAGATCACTGAGACTCAGCCTCATTACTGAACCAGCTCTCATGGTGCTTAACTCCAAAAGTAGCCCACCATGGGGTCATTACTGCATGTTCTGACAAGGTTAAGATTAAGGAAGTATAACGTGGAACTTGTACACACATTTAAATTTAAAATCTCCAAGGCAGTATTGAAGGAAACGTTTCAGGATATTAATGACCTTTCTAAGTGCATTTTTCCTAGGGAGAAATTAAATCAAGTGGAGTTTTCAGTCCCCACTGACTGGAATCTTAGACTTAGTGAATGTAAGAGTCAGGAGGTGGGAGCTTGGCACAGATGTACCATCACATGCGTGGGATGGTGACTCAGCTCCACGCCCAAACTGTGCCACATCCTGCTTCTGGACCCCAGGGCAGGAATGGGATGCTGTGGAGTGCACATGGAATTGGCCTGCAGAGAGGAAATGAAAGCTGTATTTGTGAACTACAGATTGACCAGCCCATGTGTCACGTTTAGGTTGTCTTCCTGGGTAATCTGGTTTTCTCTGACATTGTAATCAAGAACTACCACTCAAGTTTCATCATCAAAATTCTTGGAGGCTAGCAATTCAGCTGTAAACACATAATATCCAATTTTTACATGGCATAAGTCAACCAAAACCTCCATATTATTTCCTTTTCTTATAATAAGCCACCCCAAACTAGGTAGATACACTCTTGCCACCAAGTCTTTTTCTGTCCTTCTCTGTACACCATTTGCATCAATTCTGATGTTGAATCAGTTGAAATCAGAAATGGAAGAAATAGCCAATTTAAGATCTCCCTGAAAAAAGGTAGAGTCTTTGTTGGTGTAGGAGAGCTATCTTCACTGTATTTCCCTGTCCCATACACAAGAGCATTAGACTGCTTTTCATCACATGGGCTGTGCATTTAAACATTCACATACACCCTGCTTCCATTCATCCTATCTCTAAAAATGCTACTGAGCCCAAACTGTGGGGAAAGAATGAGACTGTGTTAGAAGCAGTGGCATCAACCAGGCCATTTCTCACTTACTAGAATTCTGGAATTCGTTCTTCTATGTCCGTGTTCTATGATTGGCAGCATTGTCTCTGGCAACAAGAAACAATTGAAGGGCTGTTCTTTGGCAGAAGTCCCACTCCGAGACCAGTCTAGGAACCAGCTGCTTTGGAGGCAGGTGAAAGAATTTGACTGGCACCTCTTGGCACCTCTTCGCACCTCTTCATCCTCTACTGACCTCTCCAGGCCTAAATGAAAACTAATGTCACCGGATGCTGCACAGAAGGGTTTTCACTAGTAAGCCAATCAGAAGTCAATTCAGAAATCATAGGAAATGTAATAGAAGTAGCTATAGCGGGAGGTAAGGGGAAAAACCAAACACTAGAAAACTAACAAAACACTCCGGAAGGTTTTTCTTGTACTACAAATTCAAAGGACCCCAACCCACCATTTGAACAACACTCTTAAAAAAAACATTTCTCAGGGCACCTGAGTGGCTCAGTCAGTTAAGCACCTGACTTCAGCCCAGGTTATGATCTCACAACTTGTGGGTTCAAGCCCCAAGTCAGGCTCTGTGCTGACAGCTCAGAGCCTGGAGCCTGCTTCAGATTCTGTGTCTCCCTGTCTCTCTGCTCCTCCTCTGCTCTTTCTCTCTCTCTTTCAAACATAAATAAACATTTTAAAAAATTTTAAACATTTCTCTTATACGTTTGGACATTGGGAAAATCATTCCTCAGATCTGGGTCTCCATCAGCAGAACAAATAGGAAGATTTTCAGTTGTGTGCATTTTCTGTGCTTTGATCTTCTCTTGAGGTTTACTTCTAGACCTATTGGTGCATGTTGGCTTCTAGTGTCTTATCTGGGAGTAGGGGAAAGATGACATCCAGGTCATTCTGCTAGATTCTGAAGACCTGAATTAAGTGTATTCTTTTGTTACTCATTGACACTAGCTCCGATTAACAATCACCCCAACAACAGCTTCCACCTTTTATTGAGCACTGACTGTGCTATGCCGAGAACATGACATATGCTATCTCCTTTAATCCTTTCAAAGAAGAGCCATTACCCATAAGGGGGGCAGGGGTATTACCATATATTGTATATTCTAGACCACAGTTTTTAGTCTTAACACCTCTGAAATCAAGATACATTTGGCCGTCCCACCTGGCCATTTTTTTTCACATTTTACAAACTTCTGGAATGAAGAAGAGTCTTAATATTGAGGTAGTCTAGTCTGTGAAATTCTAGTGAATTATCATTATTTTGTGGATTTTAAAAATTGGAGTTTCAGTGAGGTTGCCTGCTAAGTGACCAAGTTGGAATTAAATTCCATTTCTGTCCAACTTCAAAACTTTTATTTAACTTTTTAAAGTGTATTTATTTATTTATTTTAAGAAAGTGATAGCAGGGAAAGGGCAAAGAGAGAGGGAGAGAGAGAATCCCAAACAGGTTCTGCACTGGTAGCACAGACGCTGACATGGGGCTCAAACTCATGAACTCCAAGATCATGACCTGAGCCAAAACCAAGAGTCGAATGTTAACCAACTGCGTCACCCAGGCACTCCCCACTCAAAAACCTTTAAATACAGTTTCATATTTCCATAAATTCAGATTTCTCTGACTTTAAATTTTTCTTCCACATTTGAAATTTCACTCAGCTGTTACTCAGTTTTCCTGAATCTTTGGCCTTTATCCAGTGTGCCCAATGAAAGGTTCAAACAACACCCTAGCTCATGCACACACAGCCCAAGAAGATTAAAAGGGTCTTTGTAACATGATTAATGATAGGTCATCTAGTACATATTGGGGCTTAGTTGCAGGGGCCAGTGGGGTGAAACCCAGCCTTGCTCTCATTTCCATATGCACCAGCCCAGGGTTACGTCTGCCCTTAGGAAGGGATGATTTTTTCTGGTTTGCAGAAAGATACACTGTGGACTTGAAGCAGCTCTGGTAGGATTCAGTGTCCCACATGGGTTTCAACCATCATCTTCAATGGTTCGGAAAATAGAATAGCAGGATTGTATTTTCAGGCTCCGTACAATTCCAACTGAGTGGGTTTAGAGATGCTTCAGAAAACATGAGAGAATTCAAATCATTAACTTAGATGAGGTTTAGTAGGAATGGGGGTCACGAAGCACTTATGCCTAAGTACCAAAACCCGCACCAATAAGGACTACAGAAAGCCCAATTAAGGGCAGGCATAGGAGTCATCAGTGACCACAAAATAAAAACGTGTTACCATAAAGTGGAAAAATACTATATTCTCAAAGCTAAGAAATGCAGAAGCCAAGACTCACTCTGCCCAGTATTTCCATATGCACATTGCCTTTTCTGTATGAGAAGAGAGATGGTTCAGAAAAAGCAGCTAAAGTAATGACTAAAAAGTTACAGAGTAGATTTTTGGCTTTATTAAACAATTCATCACATGTTTATTTTATAATTTTTTTAAGTTTATTTATTTATTTTGAGAGAGAGAGCTTGTGAGCAGGAGAGGGGCACAGAGAGAGGGAGAGAGAGAGATGTCTAAGCAGGCTCCGCAGAGCACGGTGTGGGGCTCAAACTCAGGAACTGTGAGATCATGACCGGAGCCAAAATCAAGAGTCAGACGCTTAACCGACTGAGCCACCCAGGTGCCCCCACCACATGTTTATTTTAAATAACAAGCTCTGTGAATTCGAGTGTTCATGTGATTTTTTTAACACACTTATCAAAAAAATTCAGTTAATCTGTGCTCAGTTTGTATTGGCCAGTATGTTTGGCTATAAGCATAAAAGGAAATTTACTGTCTTGTGTAACCCAGAAGTCGAAGGAATACAGCTGCTTTCACATGTACCCTTCTCTCCCTCCTCCTCATCCTCCTCGTCCTCTCCGTCCTCATCCTCCTCCTCCCCCTCCTCTTCCTCCTCCTCCTCCTCTTTTTCCTTTTTCTCCTCCTCTCCCTACCCCTCCTTCCATCTCTCAGTGCTACTTGACTAAGTTCCCTGACGGCCTCACCCCATTTAGTGACAAAGTACCTCTGAAAGCTCTCAGTTTACATGGTCTGTGGAATTCATAATCCCAGTAAATGGGATCTTTCCCCACAAGGCTGGCAAAAGTCCCTGAAGGGAGGATGCTTAGCCTGGCTTAAGCCATGTGCCCATCTCTAAAGCAATCCCTCTGTCCAAGGGGAATGAAACACTTTGGCTGGGCCTAGATGCTGTGCCCATTCCTCAGGCTGGGGCTTAATCTGCCGCCTGCACCACATAAACTGAACCCAATTGAAGAGTTATCTTTCCAAAGGGAGAAATGCAGGGCACCCAACAACCACGTTCATTACAGACCTTTTCAGAAATTTGTCTGTGGGTTGAAACAAAAAGACATCTGTAAAGGAATGATTTGGAGGTCCTATGAGAAAAGATAACAGTTAAAGTAATTTATCCTATAAAACAGAAAGCTGTGCATGGGGAACTTAAAAACTGGTTTTAAGTTTTGGGTGCTTCTGCTATAATGGAAGAAATGCACAATTACATTCTAAAAAATAATAGGGATAGTAAGAAAATTGAGATTGGGAAACTCTCTCAAAACCCATGCAACTCTATAACTGTAGCTCTAACAAAACCAATTACAATCCTAATTTTAAAAAATGATATAAATAGGAAGAAATGTTAAATTCCTAACACATACAGGGAAACACTCTCTAAAACATCAGGTTTTGGGGGCACCTGGGTGGCTCAGTCCATTAAGCATGTGACTTTGGCCAAGGTCATGGTCTCAACGGTTCCTGAATTCAAGGTTCTCTGCTGTCAGCACTGAACCTGCTTTGGATCCTCTGTCTCCCTCTCTCTGTGCCCCTCCCCCACTCATGGGAAAAAACATTAAAAAAGAAAACATCAAATATTTTTTTTGCTAATTTGAGGCTTCGTGATAGAAGAGTGCATAAGGAAGTGTTGAGGCGCTGAGTTACAGAAATGCGAATAACACGCTCAAGGATGAGAAGAGCCATACAATAAACCCCTTTCTTTTACCCAGGAGCACTGGCCACACTGGACCAAGAGAAGGAATGTGGGGAGAAGGGGACTGTGTACAGCCCTCTGCTTCTCTCCACAGCCAACTGGGCTCAGCTCTGCAAGCTGACATTATATTTGGTGACTTCTTCTTGAGGGTGCAAGACTTTAACTTACTAGAGAAAATATCCTTTGTGAGCAAATGCAGCTGCCGCATGACACTGGTTTCTGCCAAGGGAACACATTTATAAGCAGACTGACTGTATATGATGTGATGTCATGCACAGTGACCAATAAATTGTAATTCATCTTTAAAGAGACTCAAAAAGGAAAAAATAGTTTTCAGGTGTATTGAAAATACTGCTAATCATGTGCAAAAACATTGTGTCCAAAAGGTAATTAAATGGAAAGGGACCCTAGGAATCTTTCAAAGCAGGATTGATAGGCATCTCTGTGAGATAACTCTTGGCATCTAGAAACAAAAAGAGCAAAGCTGAGTTCTCAAGGTCCCTTCTGTCACAATTTGGAGCATTAAAACTCCAAGACATGCAGTTATCTGAGTGACAGCCCATAACCAGTATGTATGATGGCTTCCCGGAATTGATTGAGTGCTTTGCTGTCAGAGTTTGGAGATCAAACAAACAAAAAATGATTTGAGCAAGTCAGAAGGCTGTAGAGTGTATTAAATGACAAGAGGTGACACTAATAATTGTCATGTATAAGAAGGAAGCCATGATTTGTTTGGACTGACAGCCAAAAAAGATGGATGGCTGCTTTCCCAGAGTCCTGACAAAGTGGTCTCACCTTGGTAAATGAACCAGGGTCCAGGATCTGGCTCTGTCTGGATGGATTCAGGAAAAAACATGCCAGTCAAACTCACTGTAAACCAGAGAAGCAATTTTTAAATTTATCATGGAGGATGTTCCTTTATAGACAGGAACTCTTTTTCCCTTTAAATGCATTTATTTATTTTTGAGAGAGAGAGAGCGCATGAGCAGAGGAGAGGAAGAGAGAGAGAGGAGAGAGAGAATCTCAAGCAGCTCCGCATTGTCAGCACAGAACCCAATGCAGGGCTTGATCTTACAAACCATGAGATCATGACCTAAGCTGAATCAAGCAAGACTCAAAAACTTAACCAACTGAGCCACCCGGGAGCCCCTGTAGATAGGAACTCTTAAACTGCCTCCATCCGGGGCATCTTCTCTTAAGAAACAAAATAGATTAGTTTTTGGAAGGTTGGCAAATAGGCATCCCTAAGCACAAAGAGAATCACAACGAAGAAAAGAGCTTTGAGAGATAGGTTCTCACAGCAGTGCCAAAGCCTTACAGGGTGTCCATTGCCCACAGGAGCAAATATCCCTGCAGCCATTACAGTTGGTCTCCAGGATGACCAGCCCCCCTCTGTGCATTATAGCCTTTTCTTCGCAAACGATAAGATACCATTTGTTAGGTTTCTACTTACTGTAATGATTTCCCATTCCTGCCTCTCGATGATGAAACCCACATCAGTTTGAATAGTGTTTTAGGTCATAGAAATAATCACATTTAGTTTGGCTCTTTCTATTTTCAGAAATAGAAACCCAGTTGAGCTACCTCAGGCTTAGGATGCAAAACTCTCATCAATACACAGTGATGATATCTGAGACCCCTCAAGCTGAAATGAGAGCCAGAGCCAGGACCCGGGGGACCATCAGGAGTCACGGTGTCTCCAAAGCCCAGGACCCCTTCCTCCTGCCTCCCTCAGGGGCTCTGGCCCCCTCTGTGCATGCTTGCTCTTGTAAGCTGCTCATCCTGCTGAGCCTAGGACCCCCTTGCCCATGCCTTTGGTTTGCTCTGGCCCCAGCTATTCCTGAAAGCATCCTTTAACTCTCTGTCCTCAAGGTTAATGAGCTACTTATTTGCTTATTTCTGAGCTCAAAGTTACAAGAAAGAAAACTGGAGTGACCCAATACATCTTTTCTAGGCCTCAAGGACAGCAGCTGCTGGCCAGCTTAAGAATGTGCTGTCTTTAGGTCAGAAACCTACCCCTGGTTCAGGCAGGCAGGGAGGAACAGAGGTCTTGTGTTTCAGAAAGTGGCCACCTGGGCAGCAGTGTGACAGGAGGGGTTTCTCTTTTAAAAGGAGGATGGGTAGAACAGGTGCAGTGATTGACATCCTGTATCCCCTTGGCTTTATCTCACAGAGAGCTGTGTAAAGATTTTTGCTAGTTCCAACTCTTATAAGGTTATATCAATTCCTTTATTTCCAGTTTCTAAAGAAAGCAGTGTGCCATTTTGCCTGTGTTTTACCAACAGAAACAGTGACTAATCTTTGTAAAGTGTGTTATAATATTTAGGGTTTTATTTTGTTATTTTTATGTAGTCAAAGCCACTGATCTTTCCTTTTATGACTTCCTTCATTGCTTTTGTACTTGGAAAGGGTCATTGGAACAATGATAACGATGAGTTGTTCATTCCCGAGTATTTGTTTAAAGCTTTCTAAATTTTCTTACAGTTTTTATTGTCTATTTTTCATACTGAACTCAATTAGGATTTATTGTGGAATATGGCATCAGCTGAGGCTGTAAGTTGAATCTTTTGCAAAGAGCCAATTTTCCCAACACCTATTTGGTTTAATGAAATGCCTTAGAATAAAATTTCTTCCCTTCATAGAAGAGTCATTTCAGATTTTCAGAAGGCAGCTAATGCATCTAATCTCATCATAGCTCCGATGTACATCCTGGACATGATAATTTCCGTACAAGTATTTCAGAAATAACTTTGCCAGCAGATACTGTTATCTGGATATCAGAAGAACCCTGCAGAAAAGTACCAACTTTTATGTAAACCCGGAAGCTAATGGATGAGGAATAACAGATGCATGTCTGTAAGTGGGTGGTCCCGGCAGGCTGAGGGCCCTCCCCACACTCTGTGAAGGGAAGGAGACGGTCTTGTCTTTCGACACAGCAGCATGAGCCGGTTCACCTTCCTGATCCACCAGGGAAAGATAGATGGTACTGTGTTGTTTCACCTCTAAGGAGGAAAAGCATATTTCATTATCTTATACTGATTCAAAAGGAGGAATCACACTGTAGCTGGGGTAGAAGTGGATAGGGGCTTTGTCAATGAGGCTGCGCAGGGAAGAGCTGAAAATAGCAGAGAGTTTGCTGTGTCTGCTGTCAACGACCCCGAAAATGCTGATGAGTTCCCCGCTGAAAACCAGCGATAGCTTTCAAAAGCAGAGGACACACAAGGGTGTGAATATCCCTCTCCCACAATGGTCATTCCGTTCAGGGTGGAGACAGCCTCGGTTTGCTTTTGGCTTCATGTAGTAACCCAACCCTGCGGGCCAGCCCCACTCCCTAACAGTCTGACCACAAGTTACCTGATGGGGACCAACAATTGCATGTGCAGCTCCACGGCAAGATGTGCCTGTTAAAGCACAGACCTGCAGAGGAGGGGGGATCAGATACCATGCAGAAACATCTGCCCCTCCACAGGGACTCCACATTCCCCTTCCGGTGGGCAGATGTCCGCTGTTGGACAACATGGAAAAAGCAGAGATGTTCCCAAGCACAGTTCAGACCGCATCACTAATCAGGCATCTCATGAACAAAAGTCCAGCCCCGGCAGTCTGTGTGGGGAAAACGGTAACTGCAGGACTCTGGGCAGCTGCCTGAGCAAAGCTGAAAGGACAGCCACAGGCAGGGTGAGTGGGAGCACCACCAGGACTCCCCAAAGTTTGGTGTCAATGTTTGGACAGATTGGGGTTGTCTGAAAGGACTGGGAGTAAACAGAGAAGCTCAAGGTCAGCCATTGTGTGTCCAAGCACAGACTCTGGGCCAGCAAGAGTCAAAGAGGTGGAGTCCTCACTATAATAATAATAATAACTAACTTTGGTAGAGATACTATTTTCGTCCTGTTAATATAGATAAGAAGCCGAGGCCTGGGGAAGTTACTAAACATGCTGAACAGTACACCACTAGCAAAGGGTAAAGCCCAGGCTGGAACCAGTTTCTGTTGCGCTCCAAGGTCAATGCCCTTGGATGGCAGGAGAATTCACAACTCAACTAAGTAGGTGTTAGGACCCTGCTGTGTAAGTGCCTGGGAAGGTCACGTGTTCTGTCTGAGTCCAAGATGATGACAAAAAGAAGGAAAAGGAGCCAGTGAAGAAAGCCTTTACCCGTCTCTTTACTTCCAGCAATGTAATAAAGGTAGGAGGCCAAGAGGTTGGCAGGAAGTGGAAAAGGGCTAAGTCAGCCAGGAGAGGACAGGTCTGCCTTCCTAGGCTCTCTCTCCTGATCTGGAGTTTAGAAAAGTATAAGTTTGGGGCACCTGGGTGTCTCAGTCGGTTAAGTATCTGACTCTTGGTTTTGGCTCAGGTCTTGATCTCACAGTTTCGTGGGTTTGAGCCCCATGTTGGGCTCTGCACTGCCAACTTGGAAGGAAGGAAGGAAGGAAGGAAGGAAGGAAGGAAGGAAGGAAGGAAAGAAGGAAGGAAATAAATGCTTTGGATGCTTAATTTCTGCCTCTCTTTAACTGCACATGTGATTCCTGGGTGCAGTTTCATTGTAGAATTTCAAATACAACATTATTTAAATATACATATCAAAATGTAAGAGTCTCTTAATTTCCTCTCCCTGTACCAATTATGCTCCCTTCCCAGAAAGGAGTAACCACTTTCAACAATTTGATGCATGTTCTTCCCCTACTTCTGTGCATTTTTAGATAGATAGAGATATATAGACAGATATATAGATACATACATGCATATATACATACACACACACACAGCCAGCCAGCCAGCAGACACATAAGAAGATACCCTGCTTGTTGCATAAATGAGACCATAACGTACATGTTATTCGGCACCTTGCTTTTCTCATGTCACAGTGAGTATGGATCTACTGTTCACCACTGTTGATAGGCATTTTAAAGTATCAATAAACCATGATCTATTTAACCACTTCCTTGTAACAGACATTTCATTTTTTACCCCCTGCCACAAGCAATGCATGCATTTTTGTGTACAAATGTGAGTGTTTCTTTGAGTTAGATGCCTAGAAGTAGAATTGGGGGAAACAACAGTCGATGTGTATATTTAATTTTAATGAGTATTCCCCAGTTGCCTTCCCAAAAGGGTTTCATTAGTTTGTATTCCCATCCATGTGCAACAGCACCCATTCCCTGAACCCTTGCTTATTCCATGATAATATCAGTCATTTTAGGTTTTGCCAGTTGGAGAGCAAAAAAAATGCTATTTCATTATCATAATTTGCATTTCCCTGACAGCTGGTGGGATTGAACGCTTTTTCATGTGTTTCGCATCTTTTGCCCATTGGTTGGTTTGAATTGCTCTTTTTGATTTGTAGGAGTTCTTTGTGTCCTCTGGATATCGGGCCTTTGTCTATTCAGTACATAGCAGATGTTTTCTTCCAGTCTGCCACTTGGTTTTCATTTTCTCTTAAGATTTTTGGAAGAAGAACTCTAGGACAGTTGCTTTTCTCTAATTTTTAAAAATTGCCTTGGATAAGACTGGTTTGTCTGCTCTTCTTTTTTTTTGGAAGTTGTCCGTAAGTAGGAGTTATCCACCCTGCTTCACTATAGCACTGCCCCCAAAGAAGATATCCAGGGTAACCGTGGTCGCACTGCACAGCCCTCACCAAACATATATGGACCAAAACTGGATATGATAATTTCAGATCATTTGTCTTGTAGCCACTGGCTACTACACGAGTACATGACTCCTGCACACAGATGGTTAAATCTTTTACCAGACCACAAGTCTGGTGATTTTACTGCTGAAGACATAAGCTTTGTAATGAGGCAAAGACTGATTTTATTAATTTAATCTTTACTGGAGACGTCTTTAATGATGCCTGAATATCTTTAAAATTTAATTGTATTTTGCAAAACAACTTATAAACACATGTTGAGATGATGCTGAAGTCCAGAAAACCTCGTAATAAATAATTGGAATATAGCAGTACCTAGCAACTCATTAGCAAATACTAGGCTCGTTGGGTACTCCCTTCTGTTGGAAGACAAGAGCACATAGTTAAGGAATGATTACAGAAATGGGTAATGTACCAAGTAAACTTTATAGACAAGGGACATCAAAGACATGAATTTTATTAATTGTCTGTACCAATAACCTAAAGCAAGGTCAAGTCTATGTTTGAAAGTTATGAAATGATATATTCCTGCAAAAGTAAATACACCCTTGGAGAAAGGGGAAAATATGTCATGGAGAGGAGTCAGGAAGGGTTTAGCTTTACTTCACCCCCAGAGAAATAACTAGAACAAAAGCCTTATTAGGTCCCATGAGGGAGGCAATGTCATATGCAAAACGGGATCCAACATCCAGGAGGCTATATACCATATCCACAGGGGGGCAGAGCTGAATTGGAGAGGCCTTTGGCCTAACAGCCACTAATCAGTGAGTGATGGGGACCTCCCCGGCAGGCAGTCGTCAACAGGACAGTAATGGCAATACCTTTCTGCTATTGTCACTTGGAGGGGAGAAGATGGGTTGCAGCAGAGGGAGGAGTTGATAGTCAGGGTTGAGTCAAACTGCTGCCAAAGCCACAAAGCTGTTCAAATGCTAAAGAACAACCCACAGACACTGATTCTAAACAAGAAATTCACTGGGGGAAGGTTTGGTGGTGAGACAAAGAGCAGATTTGGCAGTCTTCTACCAATAGGAAGTTGGTCACCTTTATATTAGAATTCCAGGCAATAAGTAGTAAAGATTGCATTATAAAGTTTCATATCTCTAAACCACAGCTCCCGACCATCTCTCTCCTCCTCACTCCTACTCATAAACCTCTGAGGCCTGCCCATTGCCAAACAAAAAAATGTTCATGCCCCTTAATCTAACATTCAGAATTCTTTCTCCATAGTCATATACTTATGTTAACATTCACTTATTTATATGGGGGATTGGGTTGCTTGTCTTACAAAAAAAAAGATAAAAATAATCATATACAATTTCTCTGTATCCCACTTATTACTGCATCTTGAATTTCACATATATAAATTTCATATATGGCTATATTTTATTCCTTTTAATGGCCGCCTAATATTCTACAGAATGGCTGAAGCTTAATATATTCCATCATTTTCCAGTTGACAGGTATTCCTTTATTTCCATTTTTCTGCTGCATAAAATATGCTGCAGTATGCATGTATATCCTTATACATTGGGGCTTTTACTTCTATGGAAACTTCTTGTAAGGGACCAGATAGTAAATATTTTAGATTTTGTGGGCTTTGCATGGTCTTTGTTGCTGCTGCTGCTTCTTCTTCTTCTTCTTCTTCTTCACAATCCTATAAAAATCTAAAAATCATTCTTATCTCTCAGTCCAAAGCCATACAAAAACAGACCTCAGGACAGATTGGCCTTCCAGCCCCAGTTTGCCAGTCCTTGGAATAAGAGTCCAAGGAGGAGGATTTCTTCCTAAGTATATTATATTCTTTGTTGCTTTTGTGAATGAAATATTCTTCTATTTCCTGAGGTAGAAAAATCTATTTTTAAAAAATATTTTCCTATACCTAATCATCTTACCAAATTCTCATTTTAATTTTAATGGGCTTTTTCTTGCTATAGTTTCTTGAGTCTTCCAGAAATGCAATCACATTCATCACAAAAGAAAAATTGTTTTCCAGTATTTGCACTTAGTATTTAATTTTATTGTCTTATTGTATTCATTAGAGCCTCTGAATCACTATTAGCTAGCACTAACACCCTCTCTGATCTTGTTCCTGAGTTTAATGAAAATGGCTTAAGATTACACAATTTAGAATGACAAATACATCAGATGAATATAGTAAGTATTGTGTACATCACCCAATTTAGGCTATTAGAATTTCTGTAATGTGAATCTGATGTGAGACAGATCTATAGTGCTCCAGAGGTGGGAGAGGTAATGGAAAGATTCTGTGTTTGAGAATTGGCCTAGTGGGTAGGTCCAAGGATCATGGAGGCACAAATGTCTGAGGAGTGATAAAGAATTAAGCACAATATAAATAGACTTGGCTAATGAACTGGGTGAAAGAGGAAGATTGAGTCTGCCCATATGATGAGAAAGGGAAATGAAGCAAATGTTATAGCTGAGACTTTTCAGACCTAACTGTTCAACTGGCCAGTGAGATGAACACTTGCCTAGAATAAAACATAGTGTGAGGTTCCAGTTCTGGGGAAGGTGGAATAACCACACTCTGTCTTGTCTTTCCCACTGGAAGCAACTGTAAACCATGGACAGAATGCATGGGGCAGCTAGCTAAGAACTCTGAAAAATAAGTGGTAGAAAGCAACTTAGGGAAGCAGACCAGAATCCAAAGTACCATCAAGTTGTCACTCCCAGAAAATCCTCTGGTGGCAGTGACAGCAGAAGCAGACAAACAGAAGCCTAAAATTCTGGTGGAGAGAGACTCCTTTGCTTTGAACACAGGAGCTGTGGTGCCAAAAAATGAAAAGACTCCCCATTGCTTTTTCCTCTCTCCATCCTCCCACCACTTGGTCCCAAGTGTAGACATAATCATGAGAATTGCATGGCAGAATTGAGGAGTCCAGGAGTGGGCCTCAAGGAGTCATACTGTGTCAGGCAGATCCCAGAGAGGAGGGAGATCAAAACAGGGATTCCATTAAGTTGTTTACACAAGCCCCTTACTTTCAAGCTAATGGTGCATAATTCCGAAGAACATATCAAAGGCTCTGCCAATCCTGCCATAAGGTAGACCAATACCCAGGTCCTATACTGGCCACTGAGTGGCACACACATGGGCCAAATGGGCTTTCAAAAACACTGCTGACACTGGAACCACAGCCCAAAGAAGACATTGGAATTGGTGACCTGACCCTAACCAGGCTGATTGTCTGCTAAAACAAATAAACAACCAAAGACTAGTAGTCTTCTTAGAATTTAAACAAGACCCTGAAAATGTTAAGGATAATATTGAAAATTCCTTGGCATAGGTAAAAACCAAAAAAATTTCAACTCAAAGAAGAAAAGACAATTAATGGAAACCAGCCCCCAACTTGACACTGTTGGAATTAAAAGACTTTAAGCAGCTACATACTTCAGGAATTAAGGAAGACCCCGTGGAAACAAACTGAAAGAAAGTCTCGATAAAAATATAGAAAACATAAAAAGAACCAAATGGAAATTCCAGGACTGAAAAATAAAATAGCCAATGGACTCAAGAGAAGAATGGAGAAGACAGAGGGAGGAGTTAGTGAACTTAAAGGGAGAAAAATAGAAATTATCTAATCTGAACAGAGAGAAAAAAATATTTTCAAAAAAAAATCAACGCATCAATTGATTGTGATAGGAGAGTGGAATCTGAGGAGCTGTAGGCAAATCTAGTAGGTGGGAGGTACTGAAGCCAGCCATAATGTGTTATGGACTGCGTGGGATTTGAAGAAGCAGAGCAGGCCATTTAGGGGATTAATGTTAAGGGAAAGAAGAAAATTAGGTTAGCATTTTGAAGGGAAGGAAGAATCAACGAAATAATTGGTGACAGAGAGACTTTTGCACGTGTAGCTCAAGTTTTCCCACACCACAGCAGCCTGAAATGAAATGGCTCACATTTGGCTCTTACCCTTACTTCTTATTCTGGGGTCCCCAGACCCCTGAGAATATTCTCTTCATTAATTTTAAGGGCCCATAGAAAGCATTTCACATTGGCACACCACAAAAACTTCTCCCCCCACCCATATCATGGCAGCTGTTTCCTCTTCTCCTGCTCTGGCCTCTTTGGTGCCATTTGCTGCCCAAGTCAAGTGAGAATGCCTTACCTTTATCCTCTGGACTTCATGCCCACAAGGCCAGATGTCTCTATTGTTTCTTGAAGCTGCTATCTCCTACTTCTGGTGTGGCTTCTGTGTACTGTGAAAGGGCAGGTTCTGGTGTCACTACCACCATGTTGATATCCTGGGACCCCAGAAATTTTAATGGCACCCCTATTATTTAACATTTGTAGCAATAAAAAACACAGAAAAGACATGCTTGCCAAAACTGCAGAATCACACCATAATCTTAATCTTGCAAACATTTATTTAATGCAAAACACTAGACACTGTGCCAACTGCTGGGGATAAATAGATGAATTGCAAATAAAATGTGTTGGAAGACTATCCAAATTAAAAGAACTGAGCAATGGTTAAAACAAACAAAATTAAATGTGATAGAAATAAATGTAAAGTTCTGCTCTTAGTATTATGAAGTCAAAGTCCTAAAAGTTATCCGGATTGGAAGGGAAGAAGGAAAACTATCTTTATTCATAGATAAAATGTCTTATATATAGAAAATGGTAAAACATTCACTAAAAATAAATAAATAATAATAAAGACTATTAGAACTAATAGAGTTCATTAAGGCTACAGGGTACAAGATTATGTACAAAATTCAAATTGTATTTCTATACACTTTGCAATGGACAACTGAAAAAAAAAAGAAACTAATGCATCAACCAGAATAAAATACTTGGGAATAAATTTAACAAAAAAACCCTGCAAAACCTATACTCTGAAGACTACAAAACATTGTTGAAAGAAATTAAAGATTTAAATAAATGGAAAGGTAGCCTGTATTTATGAATCAGAAGACTTAATACTGTTAAAATGGTTAATACTCGCTGGACTGATCTTCAGAAGCAATTCAATCTCAATTAGAATCCCAGCTGGCTTCTTTGTAGAAATGACAAGCTCATCCTAAAATTCAAAGGGAATACAAGGGATGAAGTTAGCCAAAACAATCTTTAAAAAGAAAAACAAAGTTGGGGCGCCTGGGTGGCGTAGTCGGTTAAGCGTCCGACTTCAGTCAGGTCACGATCTAGCGGTCCGTGAGTTCGAGCCCCGCGTCGGGCTCTGGGCTGATGGCTCGGAGCCTGGAGCCTGTTTCCGATTCTGTGTCTCCCTCTCTCTCTGCCCCTCCCCCGTTCATGCTCTGTCTCTCTCTGTCCCAAAAAAAAAAAAATAAAAAAAAAAAATTTGAAAAAAAAAATTAAAAAAAAAAAAAAAAGAAAAACAAAGCTGGGAGAACTCACATTTCCCAATTTCAAAACTTACTACAATGCAACAGTGATCAGGGCAGTGTGGTACTGCCATAAAGATAGACATATAGACCAATGGAATACAATTAAAAGTCCAGAAATAAACCCATGTAACTCTGGTCAATTGATTTTCAACAAGGATGTTGAGACCATTAAATGGGGGGAGGGGGGGCATAGTCTTTTCAACAAGTGGCACTGGCACAAGTGAATTCCAAAGAATTAAGTTAGAACTCTACCTCACACCATATTGAAAATTAGCTCATAATGGATCAAAGAACTAAAATTACAAAATACTTAAAAGAAAACATAGGGATAAATCTCCATGACCTTGGATTTGGCAATGGTTTGGGGGATATGACATGAAAAACATAAGCAGAAAAAGAGAAACCAGATAAACTGGACTTCAGCCAGCATTCAAAACTTTTGTGCTTGAAAGGATACCATCAAGAAAGTGAAAAGATAATGTACAAAATGGGAGAAAATATTTGCAAATAATATATCTGATAAGGGTATGTTATCCAAAATGGAAAAGGAATACCTTAACTCAAGAATAAAGAGTCAAATAACTCTGAGCAATGGATTTGAATAAACATTTCTCTAAAGATGATCCATAAGTGACCAATAGGTAGATCAGAAGATACTCAATATCATTAGTCATCAGAGAAAAGCAAATCAAAACCACAATGAGATACCATATCACATCCCCTACGACAGTTTTTCTCCAAAAAGTCAAGTGTTGGAGAGGATGTGGAGGAATTGGAACTCTGGTATATTGCTGGTGGAAATGTAAAATGGAGCAGTCATTTTGGAAAACAGTCTTGCAGTTCCTCAAAAAGGTAAACATAAGTGCCACATGACCCAGAAATTCCATTCCCAGGTATATACCCAAAGGAATTGAAAACATATGTTCACACAAAAACTTGCACACAAATGTTCATAGCATCATTCTTCCCAATAGCTGAAAGGTGGAAACAACCCAAATGTCCATCAGTTGATCAATATATAAACAAATTATGCTCTATCCATACAATGGAATATTATTTTTAAAAGCATGAATTAGTGACACATGCTACTATGTGGATGAGCCTGGAAAACATTATGCTCAGTGAAAGATGCCAGTCACAAAAGACCACACATGATTCTATTTATATGACATGTCCAAAATAGGCAAATCTATAAAGACAGAAAGTAGATTAGTGGTAGCCTAGCTCCAGAGGGTTGGGGGAGACCAAGAAGTAATAACTAAAGGGCAGAGTGTTTCTTCTGGGCGTCATGGAAATGTTCTAAAATTAATTGTGGCAATTGTTGCACAGCTGTGAATATACCAAAACCTATTGGATTGTATACTTTAAGTGGGTGAATTTTATGCTATGTGAATTATATCTCAATAAAGCTATTTTAAACACACAAACAAAAAGAAAATGGCAAAACTAGAAGTATCAGGAGTATCAGGAGAAACAGCTCCCTGTGTAGAAGGGCCAGGGATCTCAATTGGCTGCTAGCTTTATGTGAATCAGCAGGATCATGAGATGGCTGCCAACACAGTCAATGTGATCCTGAGCACATAAAGAGAGGCAGTGTCCAAAACATGGTAGTAGTGACATTCTCACACATTGGATTACCTTGGTTGGGTTGCCTCTGACATGGCAGGTTCATTCTGGACACCCCATTCTTGAAGGTTGTTAATGAACATGCCCACAAGTGGGAGCTCATGGGGATAAATGGCAAACCTGTGTTCCTAGGTCTTCCAGTGTCTAAGGCAGAAAGACTTAATAAAGTAATGATAAGAAAGGATGGTGACAATTACAGGGGAAGGAAGTCTAAAGAGAGTAGTTAATATGGGGGGGAAAAGGAGAAATATGCTGTCCTCAAATATGTGGAGGTATAACAAATGAAAAGGGTAAGACTTACCTTATGCCAATTCAGTTTTTAAAATGTGGGGCATGTACCACATAGAAGGCAGCCTTCCATAAAGCATAGTCCTGGGAAAAATCCATGAACAAAGGGTTCTCTGATCAGAAAGTTTGAGAGATGCTAAATAGCCTACCTTTGCCTTTGAAGAGCCATAGTGTGCATTAATTTACTCAAGGTCTCTCTGGGAAGTCTCCCCCATACAACTGTTTTGTTTAACCCATCATTTTCCAGGCTTGTTTGATCACTGCACTGCCCCACCCCTTTTATTTGCATAAAGCCTTTAGCATAGCAGAGATTCACTGCTCCTTGCAGTTGATAAGGTTTCTACATGCCCCTTGAACTGGTTAAGTATTAATTCTAAGTATACTCTGAAAAGTGAAGGGTATATAGTGTAACCCCTAACTAGTCACTTAAAAAACTATACAAAGAAATATAATTAAAAATTGAATTAATTAATTAAGATGGAATTCTAAAAACCCTCAAATAAATTAAAAGAAGATGGGAAAGGGAAGAGACAATGAATAACAGAGAGAACAAACAGAAAACAAGTAAGACAATGGTATACCTAAATATAAACACACCAATAGTTACATTGAATATAAACAGTCCAAACATACCAATTAAAAGGGAGAATCTGGCAAAATTGATTTAAAAAAAAAAAAGATCCAAGCACATGCTATTTGCAAGAACTCTAAGTTAAATATAATGATATAAATAAAGGATGCAAACACTAACCAAAAGAAATCTTGCATGGCTCTATTAAATTCAGACAGAGTGTACTACAAAGCAAGGAAATTACTTAGAATTAATTACCAATATAAAGAGGAACATGACATAGGATAAAAGGGCCAATCCACCAAGAAGTCCTAGCAGTCCTGAATGTGTATGTGTTAAAAACAGAACTTCAAAATACATGAAGCAAAAACTGAAGGGAAAACTGGACAAATTCACAGTTATAGCTGGAGATATCAATACTGTTCTCTCAGTAATCAATAGAACAAATAAACTTAAAATTAACAGGGATATAGAAGAACTGAACAGCTAGATCAACCAACCAGATGTAATTGGCATTTACAGAATACTCTATAAATAGTAGAACATACATTGTTTTCAGGTGTGCATGAAGCATTCACCAAGACAGACCATAGTCTAGATTATAAAACAAACATTAACAAATTTAAAACAATTGAAAAAAAATGACATATGTTCCCTTACAATAATGGAATTAAACTTGAAGGCAATAGTAGAAACCTAATGGAAAATTTCTGGAAACTTGGAAATTAAACAATACATTTTCCCCAAAACCCCTATGAATCAGAAAGAAAGTCTCGAGAGAAATTGGAAACATTTTCAGCTGATGGAAAATGAAAATAAACCAAATCAAAATCTGTGGGTTGCAGTTGAAGCAGTAGTTAGGAGGAAATTTATAGCATTAAACACATATATTGGCCCCCCCATCAAAAAAAGAAAAAAGCTCTAAATCAACCACCTTAGCTACCACTTTAAGAAACTAGAAAGAGCAAAATAATTCAAAAGCAAAAGGAAGGAAATAATAAAGATAAGACCAAAAATCAATGAAAAGAGAAAAACAATTAAGAAAACCAATGAAACTAAAACTGGTTCTTTGAAAACATCAATAACATTGATAAACATCTAGCTAGATTGACAAAGAAATAAATACACATATAGCCAATAACAAGCATGAAAGAGGGATATCATTACATTCATTGAAAGGATAAGGACTGTTGCAAACAATCTATACAAATTTTACAATTTAGATAAAATGGACAAATTTTACAATTAGATAAATTGGACAAATTTTTTGAAAGACACAAACTACTAAAACTGACTCAAGGAGAATTAGGTAACCTAAATGCTACTATATCTATTTTCAAAATTGAATTCATAGTTGAAAGTATTCCAAAAATAGAAATTTCCTAGCCCGGGTAGTTTCACTCTAGAATTCTGCCCAACATTTACAAAAATAAATAATACCAATTCCATACTATCTTTTCCAAAAAAACAGGAAGGAACATTCCCAACACATTTTATGAGGACAGTATTATCTTGATACCAAATCAAATGAAGACCTCACAAGAAAACTATAGACTAATATCCTCTATAAAAATACATTAAAAATACTAGCATATTGAGGCACCTGGGTGGGTCAGTCAGTTAAGCATCTGACTCTTGATCTCAGCTCAGGTCTTGATCTCAGGGTCATGAGTTCAAGCCCCATATTAGGCTCTGTGCTGGGCATGGAGCCTATTAGAAAAAAACCCAAACAAACGGCTAGCATATTGAATCCAGCAATATATAAAAAGAATAATGCACCAGTCGCTCTGGAAAACAGTGTGAAGGTTCCTCAAAAAGTTAAAAATAGATCTACCCTATGACCCAGCAATAGCACTGCTAAGAATTTACCCAAGGGATACAGGAGTGCTGATGCATAGGGGCACTTGTACTCCAATGTTTATAGCAGCACTCTCAACAATAGCCAAATTATGGAAAGAGCCTAAATGTCTATCATCTGATGAATGGATAAAGAAATTGTGGTTTATATATACAATTGAATACTACTTGGCAATGAGAAAGAATGAAATCTGGCCACTTGTAGCAATGTGGATGAAACTGGAGAGTATTATGCTAAGTGACAGAAGTCAGGCCGAGAGACAGATACCATATGTTTTCACTCTTATGTGGATCCTGAGAAACTTAACAGAAGACCATGGGGGAGGGGAAGAGGAAAAAAAAAGTTAGAGAGGGAGGGAGGCAAACCATAAGAGACTCTTAAATACTGAGAATAAACTGAGGGTTGATGGGTGGTGGGAGGGAGGGGAAAGTGGGTGATGGGCATTGAGGAGGGCACCTGTTGGGATGAGCACTGGGTGTTGTATGGAAACCAATTTGACAGTAAATTTCATATTAAAAAAAAAAGATGAACAGAATGGCCAGTTGTAGAATATATGCAGTATATTATGTATATGCCATTTAAAATATACAGAACAATATTTTATATTATGTATATACCTATATAGTAAAAGTACAAAAATATAGATAAGCAGGATCAAAAAAAAAGCACCACAGCTAAATAAGGTTTACCTCAGGAAAACAATTCTGGGTCAGTATTCAAAAATCAGCCAATACAAGTGACCATATTAACAGGGTAAGGAAGAAAAACACATGATCATACCAACTGAAGCAGAAAAATATTTGGTAAAATTTCACATTCATTCACAACAAAAACTCTAGTGAACTAGAAGTAGAAGGGAGCTTCCTCAACCTGATGAAGAGCAGCTATTAAAAACTCACAGCTAACATCACACTTACTGGATGGTGGATGACTTAATGCTTTCCTCTCTAAAATAGGAAACAATTGAAATTATTAACTCTTACTACTCCTATTTAACACAATGCCAGAAGTTCTAGCCAGTGCAATATATAAAAGGCACAGAGGGGCACCTCGGTGGCTCAGGTCGTGATCTCCCAAATCGTGAGTTGTGAGCCCCACATCGGGTTTGCACTGACAGCGCAGAGCCTGCTTTGGATTCTCTGTCTCCCTCTCTCTCTCTCTCTCTCATTCTCTCTCTCTCTCTCTCTCTGCGCCTCCCCAATTCATGCTATCTCACTCTCAAAAATAAATGAACATTTAAAAAAAATTTTTAGAGGCAGAGAATTTGAAAAGAAGTAATGAAACTGTCCCTATTTACACATGATATATTTGTCTATTCAGAGAATTCCAAGAATCTATAAGAATTCCTAGAAGCAATAAAGGAGTTTAGCAAGGTTCCATGATATAAGGTCCATACACAAAAGTTAATCATACTTTACATACTAATAATGAACAATTGACAATCAAAACTAAATATTTATCATTTTGTACTTTTATATATCAGATAGTTATATAACATATATACTAATTAATACATAATTTAAAGTAGTTCAAAAATAAAGAAATAGGTATAAACCTAATAAAGCATATGGAAGATTTCCATGCCAAAAGCTACCAAGCTCTAATGAAAGGAATAAAAAAGGACCCAAGTAAATGGAGACATGCTGTGTGCATAAATTATAAGAATCAATATAGAAAAGATGTCAGTTCTCTCTAACTGATCATTAGATTTAATATAATTCTGATCAAACCCAAACAGAACTGTTTGTAGTTATAGAGCTGGTGATTCCAAAATGTATATGAAAAGGCAATGGAATTAGAACTGTCAGAACAATTTTATAAAAGAATAATGCTGGAGGACTCGCACCACCCAATTTTAAGACTTACTAGAAGCTGCTGTGGTCAAGACAGTTTTGACATTGGCAAAAAGTTGGACATGCAGATCAGTGGAACAGGTTAGAAAGTACAAAAACTGACCCCACACACTGATGGTCCATTGACTTTCAATAAAGGTGCTAACATAACAGGGAAGAATCATCTTTTTAACAACTGATATTAGTACAATCGGACATCTGCATGCACAACAAAAGCCTGTTCTTATACCATATACAAAATTTAAGTCAAAATAGATGAGAGATCCAAGTGTAAAATGTAAAACAATAAAATTTTGGAAGAAAACATTAGAGGAGCTCTTCGTGGCCAGGATTCTTGGGTACCACACCAAAAGTACAGTCCACTGAAGAAAACCAGCGATAAATTGCACTTGTCACCATTAAAACTTTTGCTCCGTGAAATACATTATTAGGAGAATGAAAAAACAAGTGGCAGACTGGAAGAAAATATTTTCAAATACCATCTCTGCCAAAGAACTTGGATTCAGCATATAATAAATAAATAAATAAGTATAAACTCGCAAAAGTCAATACTTAGAAAACAAACAGCTCACTTATTTAAAAAAAAAAAAAGAAGGGGTAATGGCGGGGGGGGGTCCAAGTTTCTGGTGAACAGACACTTCACTCAAGAGCACATACAAATGGCAAGAGAGCACATACAAAGATGTTCCACATGATTAGCCAGTAGAGAAATGTAATTTAAAACAATGCTGGGGCGCCTGGGTGGCTCAGTCGGTTAAGCATCTGACTCTTGATTTTGGCCCAGGTCATGATCGTTCAGTCGTGAGATCGAGTCCCACGTCAGGCTCTGCACTAAGCATGGAGCCTGCTTAAGATTCCCTCTCCCCACTCTGCCCCTCACTGACTCACGCTCTCTTGAAGAAAAAAAAATGAAAAAGATTTAAAAAAATCAATACTGAGCTATCACTACATCCCTATTAAAATAGCTTAAACAATTTTTTTTTCTAAACTGACAGTACCAAATGCTAGCAAGGGTGTGGAGCATCTGGAACCCAGATATTACTAGTGAGGATGCAAAATGGTAGACACTTGGGAAAACAATTGGCAGTTTCTTATAAAGTTAAGCATAGACATATCGTACAACCCAGTATTTAGCCTAGAGAAATGAAAATTTATGTTAACCCAAAAGCTTATAGATGTTTATAGCAGTTCTCTTCTTTTTTTTTTTTTTTTTTTTTACGTTTATTTATTTTTGAGACAGAGAGAGACAGAGATGAACGGGGGAGGGTCAGAGAGAGGGAGACACAGAATCTCAAACAGGCTCCAGGCTCTGAGCTGTCAGCACAGAGCCCGACGCGGGACTCGAACTCAAGGACCGCGAGATCGTGACCTGGCTGAAGTCGGACGCTTAACCGACTGCGCCACCCAGGCGCCCCAATAGCAGTTCTCTTCTTAATGGCCAACAGTGAGAAATAACCCAAGTGTCCGTCAACAAGTGAATGGATAAACTGTGTACATACAACGGAATACTACTGGGCAATAAAAAGAACAAATTGCTGACACATATAACCACACACAAAACCACAGAGGCATTGTAAGGAGTAAAAGAAGCCAGTCTCATAAAGCTTTATAGTCTCTTACTCCATTTATATGACATTCTGAGAAAGGCAAAACTATAGTGATGGCAAGCAGGGGTGGAGGAGGGTATGACTCCAACAGGGCAGGATGAGGGGACTTTGGGGGGCACAGAACTTGGGGGAATCTTGATTGAGATAATGGTTACGCAAATCTGTATATGTGTTAAATCTCATAGAACAGCCCAGTAATACACACACACACACACACACACACCCAAGTCAATTTTACACTATATTAATTTAATATAAAAATAAAATTAAAAAATAAGGGGCACCAGGGTGGCTCAGTGGGTTAAGCATCCAACTGTTGATTTTAGCTCAGGTCATGATTTCACAGTTTGTGGGACTGAGCCCTGTGTCGGGTTCTGCACTGACAGTGTGGGGCCTGCTTGGGATTCTCTGTCTTCCTCTTTCTCTGCCTCTCCCTGGCTCGCACACATGTGCATACTTTTTCTAAAAATAAAGCCACCTGGGTGACTCGGTTAAATGTCCTGAACTTGTGTTCAGGTCATGATCTCACAGTTCATGAGTTTGAGCCCCGCGTCGGGCTCTGTGCCGACAGCTCAGAGCCTGGAATCTGCTTTGTATTCCATGTCTCCCTCTCTCTCTGCCCCTCCCCCACTCTCTCTCTCTCTCTCTCTCTCTCTCTCTCAAAAATAAATAAACATTAAAAATAAATAATAAACATAAATAAATAATAATAAAATAAAAGTATGAGTCCACCAAAGAAAGAAGACAGGAGGCAATATAAACAGTGTACCTCAGCTATAATTTTGAAATGAATCTTATGCAGAGAACAGAATTATTTTTTTTTTAATTTCTAGAGAAAGGGTGCCTGAGGCAATTGTGTGTGGGTTGAGGATACAGGGTTGGTGAACTATTCAGGCTGAACAGAGTAACAGTCTTTACCACAGTTTTTCCTGAGTTTGGGCAGTTTGGCATTAGAAGTGAGAGAGTAGGACACTGAGGACTTCTCTGATCAGGAATATCAGTGGAAACCCTAGGTCCTGTGATTGATTTATTTGACAATGGTCGTGCATCTGTGAAGTTCAAGGCTGTGTGGGGGGCACACAAATCCCAAGAGTCCCAGCCTTATAAACTTTGGGGTGCTTATAGAACAGCTGAGAAGTAGGACAAAGAAGGCTCCTATGGTTGAGCCCTGGGGCTACTGTGTCGAGCCCCATAAAATACCACACGGTGAGGGCTTCTCAGCCTGGCTCTGTTGGTGGAGTAGCAGGTGACCACAAATGAGTGTCCTGTGAAAGATTGGGAGACATCTTATCAGAGATAATCATCTAGAAACAATTTCTCCTTGTATGCTCAACCCAGCAAATTCTATGGGTTTCTTAAACACGTGTCAGGAGATTTTTTGGTCTCTGTCTCACTTAAAGTCAGTTTGCTTATTTTTTAGTAGTTCTGCACATAGCAGCATTTCATGGAGCACTGCCCCCTACCCACCCCGCAGCCAGACATGTCTTTCCCTGACTTCCTATATAGCTGCCAGTTTCTATTGGGCATAGCACAGAGTGAGTAAAACAGGCCCAGGGACCCAGGCCGAGGAGGATGCATTGTTTGTGTTGTTCTAAGGTGAGTCCTCAAAATGGCTCGAGTCCCTCATGCCCCCAGATGGAGCCCACCTCTGCTGGGGAAGTGGCATTTACCCCCATGGCAGCATGTCACTGCCTGCCTTCCACTATATCACGTGAAAGCTGATCTCCCAGGAAAAGCATTAAGGAGCTTCTGTTGTCAGAGCTTCATTTCCAAGGTGTCCCCCGAAAAGGGAAACAGAGGCAGCAAGAGAGATAGTAACTTACCCCAGCATGCAGAATGGGAGCCAAGGTTCTGGCAGTCTGGTTTCTATTAAAATATGGTCAGTAGAAAGCTAGTAGCTGCTACAGGCATTCCTATCTGCTAGGTCAGAAAATCTAGCCCCCATAATACTAGCCAGGCCTATAAGAAATCAGGCAGCAGACTGGCTGGAATATTTAATTTCTTCTGCCTCTCTCTCTCTCTGCTGGCTTGGTTGCCAGAGAATTAAGCTCTATTTTTAAGAGACTACATTAGCCGTAGGAGGTACTGATCTTTCTCAGACAAGGAGACTGAAGAACAAGAAATACAGGATAGGGCAGATGCTGTCAGAGCCTCACCCTTGAGTACTATATGTGTGCACACTAGCATGTAGAGTGGGCTAGTTGCAGGGAATTAACACCTCTCCCTGCCCCAGGAGTCCTCAACTGATGTCTATTGGAAGTTGGTGTATATACACCCCACCTCCCTCACCCCAAGGGGCACAACTTGGAGGTGTTGTCCTCCACTGTCCCCAGAGGTGCCCAGTGCCATTGAACTGGACTTTGGCCACAGTGACTGCTGGGTTGCCATTGCCCCCCTTACTGGCTGCTTTCTCTCCCTGTCTCACTTCCCCACCTTCTTATCAGTTTGTCCAGGGATCACTTCCCAAATAAGCTCCTTGTCCTGGAAGATGCCACATTAAGATAGGGTGTCACCACAACTGAAATGGCACAGGGAATATGGAGAACACTGTGAGCGGGGTTATGCAGGCTGGATCTGAGAGGGCTGAAGTGGGTTGGGAAACTGCAGGAAGCCCTGAGGCCCCTTTGAGAGCTTCCTAGATGTCACCATCAGTATTGACAATGTCACACTGATAGGAATCAGGGGTGCTCTGTTTGTATCTGTAGCTGTCACTTTCTTGCTGTATATGCAAGATCTTAACTCACCCATCATTCATCTATTGTATTAGCACAGTTGATGATTTCCTGAGATCCAGGTAAAAACTACCAATTCCAGGAAACGCCCCCTCCTTGTTAAAATAACAGCCCCCAAAGGATCATTCACACCAGTCTGCTAACACGTAATTCTGCAGAAAACAGATCTTTGCAATTCTGTGGTACAGAAAATTATTACCTCAAGCATATCATCTGCAACAGATAGCATTCTAAGGCCCAGAGTGAAGTTCTCACCAAAAACTGCATGTCACATGTATTCACTCTTCATTGACACCCTGGACTATGAGGAGAAAAGATTATAAATATTCATCACCATGAAGAAGGAGTCAGATCTGTTTCCAGTGACAGATCAGCATCAAAATCCTTTTATAGGAACCTGAGTGGATTCACAAGCTTCTTCCCCACAGCCCTGCTCCCCCTCCTTGCCACACTCACACAAGTTCTGCAAAGCAAGAACTATTTCAAGTTGAGGCCTTATGGGATAAGGAACAATCCTTGGATTCCTCTGTTAATTCCTTGGGCTTCTAGGGCCTCCCAATGCTGACCAAATGTAGATCAGGTATGTTTGTTTTGGACCCCACAAAGCTTGGCCAGCGTGGCCAGCATAAAGCCGTCTGCAAAATATTAGCTTTTGATATTTTTTTAACTTTTTTTTTTTTTTTTGAGAAAGAGAGTGAGGACTGGGAGGGGCATAGGGAGAAGAAGAGAGAGAATCCCAAGCAGGCTCCATGCTGAGCATGTGGGACTCAGTCCTACAACCGTGAGGTTATAACCTGAAGCAAAATCAAGAGTTGGATGCTTAACCAACTGAGCTACCCAGACACCCCATTTGATACTTTTAAGAAGGGCAAAAAAGAACAAATTTAACCAGATCTCATTTCTTGAGAAATTTGGGAGTTCGGATTGGCATCAGTTAGGAATAGACTCATCCAGGCTATGTTTGAAAGATGCTTTCCTTTTCCAGTTGCAAGGCCTTCTTACCTCTCACATGCCCCTAAAGGCCCTCCATTCTTGTTCTTGGACTGGGGACAGCATCAGAGGAAGATCCTCCCAGTGAGTCTCACATGTGTATCCTTGGCCTCACCAGCCAGTGACAGCCAAACACGGCTGGTTCTCTGTTTTTATTCCCAGATTATTATGGCTGAAGTCCCTACTGGCTTTCCTGATAAAAATTAGTCCATTCATCTCAAAACAAGTCCCCAGACTGATCCTGAGAGGATCCCCAAGGACGGCCTCTTAGATGCTCTGTCATCCGTACATGCCTAGGATCCCTCATTTTCCCTGGCTTCCTCATCTTTGTCCACACTGCAGATGCTACCATATGCTGGGCCTGCTGTCCATTGATGGTGGCATTGCTTGCAGCCACTGCTCCAGCCCCAGGGATCCTGCTTCCCTGGTTGCCACATTTGACTAGGCCAGGCGGACTTTTCTAAGAACTTACCAAAGGCTTGGGCTAATGGAAATGCCTGTGGGAGAATAGCTAACTGCTACTTCTGGAAGTGGAGCTCTCGGAGGGCTTTCACCCAGTGGCTCTGGGCCTCAGCCAGGCATTCCAAGGCCTGCTTCGGTCTCCAGGTCCAACGTCCCCTTTATATATTCACTCTCTCTAAGTCCACTGTCTGAACTCTTAGCGCTGACAAATAGTTCACAGCACTTTGTTTTCCCAAACTCTGGGCTATTCAGTCTTAAATGACACAAGCAAGTCGCTAGTCTGGGTAGGCTGCACCCGGTGACCAGCTCTTTGCCAGTCCTTTCTCAATGGGGATGCCATTGGCCTGTTGAGTTGGAGAGTTCTTTATTATGCAGGACCAGATGCAGCTCACTAAATACCAGTAGTGTCTTTCCCGTGTTTTGATGATTACCCTTCAGTACCTAAATGAGAAATTTCATTTATGTGCAAGGTGAAGACCAGACTAGACCTGCACATTTATGCCACTCTGGTCTGTCTTGCTTGAAAAGCACTAGAACAAGTTCTTGAACAGGAACATGCACCCGTGCCATCTGTACTAGGCTTCTCCAGAGACAGAGAACCAATAGTGTGTGTGTGTGTGTGTGTGTGTGTGTGTGTGGAGAGAGAGAGAGAGAGAGAGAGAGAGAGAGAGAGAGAGAAAGAAAGAAAGAACTGATTCATTTAAGGAACTTACTCATGTAATTGTAGAGGATGGCAAGTGCAAATTCTGCAGGCTAAGTCTATAGCTGGAGACCCAGGGAAGAGTTGAGTTACAACATCAACTTAACTGGATAAGACCCATCCACATGATGGGCAGTAGTAGTCTGCTTTATTTAAAATTGGCTGATATAAATGTTAATCACATGTAAACGTAACATCCACACTGGTATTTGACCAAACATCTGGACACCATACCTCAGCCAAGTTGACCCATAGAATTAACCATCATACCATCTAAGCACAAATCCTAGATTTAGGGAAAAGAAATTCTCAAGATGCACGGGCACATAGCTCTGCTAGAAAAAATACAGCCAGTGTGTGTTTCTGAACACAGAACACCTAACTCTTATGCTGAAACACCTGCATTTGGGTTATCTCGTTTTTAGAGCTTCTTCAAGAAGAGTGGAACTTAGCCTTATATATATGGACCTCAAGTGGTCCATTAAATGATTAGATTATCTCAAACACAGCTGTTTGCCTTGATGATAATATCTAGACTCTTCTGTAGGAGGCAGAATCTGTTCCTAATTCTGAAAATTCTAATCTCCCTAAGTTCAAAGAATGTGAAGGTCTGCTGTCCTGGCCCCTGTTAGGCCCCCAGAGCAGCTGATGATCAACACACTCCATGAGCTGAACAGAAAGCAGCTTCTGCCGTAATGAGAGTTCTCAACAATTGCTGTGCCCTAGGACATATGCTGTCTAATTTGTAGAGTACAGTTGTCCATCCATCCCCAGCCCTGAGGGACCCGAACATCCCTGTGATAAGAAAATCCACAATTAAGTATTAAACCTTTATATGAAAAAACTAAATTAAGTTTGCAAGTCAACCTCTGACAGGCCCTACAAATATTTGTATATTCACCAGAACAAAGCACTAAAGCCAAGAAGATGCTAAAGAACATACAGCAGCATCTAATTCATCTTCAGTTTGTCATAATGAGTTGTGTATATTTAACTTCCACTTACCATTCCTTAATATGCTGAAATTTTTTCAGGAACTCTTGTCCCAAAAGTTTCAACATGAAGCTTGTAAGTTATTTTTATCTTTGCATTTTATGGCAATTCCGTCTCTTTGTCCACTTTTCTTCTGAGTGTTCACTGCCTGATCTTACCACTTGGGAGTAGTTGACTCTCCAGAGACACAGCACCAAAACCTGTGCCATCAGCCCTGCTTACACACGTTCCAACTCCCCAATCCCCTCCACCCTGCTCCTTCTGATGAATGAAGAAGGTGCTTCTCAGGCTGTATGTACTTCCCCCTTCAACTGGCTTCATCTCTCCCAGGGCTTCATTGCAGAAACCTCCCTTCCAGTTTTGCTATCTACTTTGCCTCCTTCTGATCCTAACTCCCTGGATTTCCTTATTCTCCACTTCTCCCCCCAAAATGAGCAGCAGGGATGAAAATCCTTACAGAAATAGAGCCACACATACTAGCACTTCATATAGGCAGAACTCACTTTCAGGGAGGGGAAACCATATTCTCCCTGAACCATGTCATTTCCGTAAAGCATCCTCTGCAAAATGGTCAGCAAGTCTTTGCCTCTCTCTTTCTTCCCCTCTCCTCTTCGATAATATGTAGCCATAACAGAAACAAAAAGAGAAGAAGTCCTGGAGCACCTGGGTGGCTCATTCAGTTAAGCATCTGACTTTGACTCAGGTTATGATCTCACAGTTTGTGGGTTTCAGCCCCATGTAGGACTCTGTGCTGACAGCTCAGAGCCTGGAGCCTGCTTCACATTCTGTATCTCCTTCCTTTCTGCCCTTCCCCACCCCTCTCTCTCTCAAAAATAAACATTAAAAACTTTTTTTAATAAAAAAAAAGAGAAAAGAGTTCTAGTGCTATTTTCTGGAAGAAAAAAAAAAAACAATAAAAAGATGAGGGTAGTAATCATCCCAGGCCCTGAAAACAGAGGACTATTACTATCAGCATTTCAAGCAAGCTTATTAAAAAGTCATTTACTTCCAATTACAGAAATCAATCATATTTGACTATATAAAGGAATATGAAAGACCCAGCTACTAATGAAAGTAATGGTGAATTTGAGGGTAATGATCAGAAGGCAGAGGTTTTGTATGTGGGGTCCCACATTTGTAAAATGTTTTTATGTTTAAATCCATCTAAAAACTAGATACACTGCCAAATCAAACATCTTAGTGCCTGGGGTTTACTTTACACCCTTTAAGTGAGCTCTGCCCCCTACCTCCATGGTTCATGAGGGGCTAGTACAAACTAGCCTCCAGTGTGAGCTAGGGGCACTGGGAAGAAGTAGACTATGCCTGACCCACCCACACTGGAGCAGAGGAGCCTGAATGTGCCCAGGTTCCTCTGGGAGTGTCCCCTGTGCTACCTCTGGAGCTTCAGGATAAAAACCAGAGGCCATGCTGTATGGACCCTCCCTGTGCCCCCGAGAGCAGCCCTAGAAACCAGAGCCACGTCTTCAAATGGAAAAAAGGATTGTGGTCTATAGTTACTCCTCCAGGGCGGGTCTTGAAAGCTGGTTATATCCTTCCCTTGCTGAGATAAGACTTTCCAAGCATCTAAAGTAACATCTTTTGAATGGATGCCAACACAATCATGAGCCCTCAGCTCCCTGAGATGGTTAGTATTTAACAATTCATGCTGGTTGCTGAGCTGAAAATTTTCCTTGTGCTTACCTACTTGCACATTTATTTGAGCTTTTAACAAATGCGCTAATTTACTTAATTCTCTGAATATGTTTATGGAATATTATCACATACTGGAATAGTGATATCAATAAACTCCTTAGCTTAATTAAGTGTATATAATAGCCAAATGCCTAAGCTTCAGACAGAATGTGCTAATCTCCTATGATTATTATGATTACTTGGGTAGCTGGAATGAATATCCCATAGGAAAAGAATCAGGTCTCCCAGACATGGTATAATTTGGTCATTTTTTATAAATGAGAGCATTCCCCCAAAATGTGATCATCATGTACTGTCCTGGTGATAAGAAAGGAGCTGTCTTGAAGCCCAGACTGCTGTCTGGTGTTTTCATCCCAAGCTGAAATGCTCATCAATTATGGGGCACATCCTCCTTTGCAAGATAGGGCCAAGGTGACGGGGTGCTCTTGAGAAAATCCCAGTGGGGAAAATCAAGGCAAGTTACCATGTGTTTTTCTTGAAATTATTGATATTAAGAATGAGCTATGTTTTTCCTCTCTCTGCAACTTAATAATGTTACCAAGGGGAAGAAAAGTCTTGAAATCTGGAGAATTGAAATGTCATGTTGGAACGAGAAGGCTTAAAAACATTTGCCCGGCATTTAGACCATTCATGGCCTCCCACTCAGTGCCCCGTCACTGAACCTTTCTCTTTGGGGAATCCAGGAAAGGACCCATCTTCCCTGTTCCAAGGGAGGGCTGAGGGCTTCTCAGGGGCCTCCCCCAGCCCAGGCTGGTGGAGATCCCTTGGTTTACTGCAGCAACCAAAGGCTTCCTTGACTTGGGAAGGGCTGGGCTTCCTCTGACTGTCCATCTTCTGCTCTTACCTTTCTTGTATGTGGTCCAGGATGATAACAGAGGACTGACAAGTAAGCTGGGATTCCTCATCACCCCCTGTCCTGGCACTGGGACCCGGGCTGTGAACATTTTCAGTCAGCACCCATGACAGATGACATCACTGTGCAGCAGGGACCCAAACACGGTTGTCAGCATGCTGTAGTAACATCCTGTTCCCTCTCAAGGAAGCAAATTGCAGTGGGTTTTTAAATTTTAATTTCTTTTTATAAATATACACAGACTTTTATATAAATCATAAATCATACGTACCCTTCTTTTTTCCTCTTGTTGGCTCCTGCCTCCCCTACCCAGTTCATTCTCCATCCTCCGGTAACCCATCCTAACAGCTTTGTGGGTGTCCGTCCACATGACCTCCATGCTCATATGGCCACACACACGCATGTGTGCACACAGTTATATACACATGTATGTAAGGCTCTTGCCATTGTTTGACCACAGGATCATTTACGCCCTTTGTTCCCCATTGTCTTCTTTGCTTGCTTTTTCTCCTTTTCTGCTCTATTGAATTATTAAAATCTTGGCATTCCCTCCCTGCAGCCCTCCTGCTGCCTTTTTTTTGATCCTCTATTGATTTGGCTGTTATAGTATGTATTTTTGTTCTTCTAGAGTTAAAAAGTAACTATAACAATGCCTGTAGTTATTCCAGATATATCCTCCACCCACCCACATCCAGGGCTATAGCTTGTTTTAACTCCCCCATTGAACATCCTCTCACCTTATCTCCATCGTGTTATTGTTGCTTAAAGTTTCAGTTTTCACACAACACACGCGTGCGCACACACACACGCACACAGTTTTCATGGTCAGTGGTTAAGTATTTTTCCTTAAATATTTAGTACTTTTTATGTTCATCACTGTTCCTTTCTCCTACGTATTTCTCTGTATTAATTTTTCTTCTTGCTGATCATCATAATAACTTTCTACACTTACACAGTTCTTATATATCCTAGGCACTCTTCTGAGCACATTGCGTATGTGACCTAATTCACTCCTCACAGCAGATACCAGTACTATCCCTGTTTCATAGAGGAGGAAACTGAAGCATACGGCCACTCGGTAGCTAGCACGACAGTGCCCAGTAGGTAGCCCAGCTGGTATGCCAACTAGGGCACCTGGCTCCAGAGTCCATATACTCCATGCTTGGTTGCCTCTCACTTGACTCCCTTTTGGGGAGCAGTCATCTGTGAGTGGTAAATGCTCTTAATCCTCTTATGACAGAAAATGTCTTTGGTGTGCCCTCATCAAGGAATGAATGTTGGACTGTGTGTAAAATTCAGGTTGACAGTTTACTTCCCTCCATTGTCCCCATCACCTCTTGCTGTGGTTGAGACGTGGGCTGTTGTCTAAGGAGTTCTGCCACAGGTCCACTGGCAGCTGGGAACAGTGGCTCTTCTTCCCCAAAGGTCAGCACTTGCACTGTGATGTGTCCAGGGCGGGTCTGTCTTCATTTGCACCGCTCCGTGTTCAGAGTGCACCTGCAACCCTCTGGCTCACATCTTTCTTCAGTTCTGGAAAAACACACCTGGGGTCTCCTTCAATGCTGCCCCTTTACCATGCCCCCTTCCCTCCTTCTAGAACTCTCCTCAGACACCTGGTGATGCTTGTCCGTCTCCCCTCTGGGACTTTTAACTCCCTTTTCCCATTTCCTGTCTTGCTCTCCATTCCATGTTTGGGGTGGGTTTGGGGTGTCTTTTTCCATATTATCTTTCCAATCACGAATTCACCTTTAAAATTGTCCTGCTTGGGGTTTATCCCCTTGTTCCCTCTATTGTTTTTGGTTGTTTATGTCATGCCTCTATCTTTCATCTCAAAATGTCTTTCCACTCCACCTTTCTTATTCATACCTATTTGTTGTATGATTTCTTACTCTTTTTTAAAGAAAACTTAAGCTGTCATCAGTCTCCTGGAGTATGCTCAACATACTTATTTTGAAGTCTGTCTTGGAAGTGCTGAGTGGCACCATCATTATGGAGGCAGCACCTCAAATTAATACAGATCAGCTGAAAGCTGGCAGGGGGGTTCTCTTGCAGACGTGCGAGATTCCGTGTTCCAGCGCGGCCATCACAGCACCGTTTGTGTTAGTGGGAGTGGGAGGCAATCTCGTTGTTCTCCCCTCGGGGAAGGGAAGTTAAAAGGTTGGAGTACACACTCTGCAATGTACGTAGTAGTTAGAAACTGAGGACTAGATGCGCATACAGCAACGTGGGTGGATGTCAAAAACACAGTACCGATAAATCAGTACGAAAGAGAATGAGATCTGTAGCACAATATTACTTTCATAGCTTAAAAATTGCACAGAAAACTTGAACACAAATTGTAATGGCCACCTATTAGAGGCATAGGGGGATCGGAATTAGGGATGGGGCATAAGGCACGGAGATAAACACACATGTACACACGTATGTAGACACACATGTGCATACCTACGCATACATACATACGTACATACGTACATGCAGGGCTTTGCTCATACTGACAAGATAATATGCTGTAATCTAAAGAGTAAGACTAATTCAGCCCTTTGTGGGTGTGCATTAATAAATGTCTGTATCTGTCTCTCCAGAAAATTACTTTCATCTGTAATGAATTCATGTTCCAGCTATTAATTTTACTATCGTTTTTAGCATTAGATTTATTCATACATTTTGGCATTTTTGTGGGCAGGTCCATTTTTAATGAAACACATTTGATTTCTTTCTCTTTCTCTCCCTTTGTGCTCATCCCTCTCTGTCTCACAGACCCTCCAGCCCCCTCCCCCCGCCGAGTCTGGAAGACAATTCGGAGTCACTGCTCCACAGGGATACTGGGATGTGGCCCATCTGGTCAGAGCGTCAGTGGGCAGCTTAGTGTAGCAACGGAGAGAGGCTGAATGTGTTCCTTTCTTCCTCCATGGGCTTGCAGTAGGAAAGGAACCACAGCCCTAGGCAGCACCTAGGAGCACTCTGTTTTCCTCGGTCCCCTTGCAGCCACAGGTGTGGGGGCAGGGGACCCTCACCCCACCCTGCAGCTTCAGTCTGTGTCTTGCCCTTTTAGTCATCTTCCTGCTTCTGGACCTGGAGCCCTGCCAGCTAAAAGCCCAGACTCCACTTACCATTTTGCATTTCTGGCCCACTTCTGGTCTTCAGAGATCTCTCTTGAAATCTAATCTAGCAAAGTCTTGTTAGTCTCCTGTTTGATTTTATTCCCCATTGCTATGCCTCAGTCGATTTTCAAATTATACAAACAAGTTTAGATACAACCTGATGAAATAGATATTAGCAAGGAGGAGATGCCTGCACTTGATTTGAAGGCTTCAAAGGATTTACATAGTCCTGTTTGTTGGAAATTCATCTAAGGATTAAACACATAATTTGTGCTAGGCCCATTAATTTTACAAATAGCCTTACAAACAGTCTTTAGGGAATCTAACCTTTTGGTAATCACAGTCCCCTGTGTTAGAGTACAAAGAAACTGGCATCCCACGCCACAGCTGAAATCAACACTCTGAATTCAGACGCACTTACTAGACCTTCCCCCTCAAAAAGGCCCCTCAGGCAGGCAACATAATTCTGTGTATTCTCCCCTCACCCCAATCCTGCTACTGAAGTTTGTTTTGTTTTTACCCAGATGTTATATAGTAGTATAGTCAAGTAGAAGAACAGATTTTTACTTAGGTCCAGAGCCCCTAATGGGGCTCCTGGGTGGCTCAGTCGGTTAAGTACCTAACTCTTGATTTCAGCTCAGATCATGATCTCAGGGTTTGTGAGTTCGAGCCCCGCATCGGGCTCTGCACTGACAGCATGGAGCCTACTTGGGATTCTCTCTCCCCACTTCTCTCTACCTCTCCCCCACTTGTGCTTGCTCGCTCTCTCTCTCTCTCTCTCTCTCTCTCAAAATAAATAAACATTAAAAAAAATAATGACCGAGGATCCTGCCAGTAGCCTCCCCCCGCCCAGCCCTACTTCTCCACTCAAACCCTCCCTTCCAAATCCCTGCCCCAAACGAGCTATGCCTGGCCTTCTCCTCCCTGTTGCCCCCACGGTTCTGTTTGCCTGCAATCCTTTCCCATCCCCACCTTAACACCTCTGCCCCCTTAAGGATCCACCCAAGGCTCACCTGTGGTGATGATGCCTTTCCTAATGCCACTAACCTGCCTTTCCTCCTCTAAATTTACATCCACCATTGATTTGACATTTTGCCACTTGCCCTTCAGGCTGGCATCTTATGAATATAGTATCCTTTCCATATGTCTGAAAGTGCTTTCGTCCCTAAAACTAGTCTGGCATGTCACATAGGTTGATACGTTATCCCTTCATCCTCCCGAGAGCCTTGAGATATGGTAAAACAGATATTATCCCAGTTGTTCTATTACAACCCATTTTTCAAATGATAAAATTGAGGCTTAGAGATGTTACATAACCTAACAGGAACCTACTTCCTACTAGAAGTAGCAGAGTTGGGATTTGAACCTAACTCTATGTATCTACAAGATTGTAATTAATCTTCCAGTTTAACCAAAATGGCAAAGAGGTTTGCTTCATCTGGAGTCCAACTCCCAGTGACTGGAGATAGCTGTGCAAAGTGCTGTGCTGAAGAGCCAGACCCAGGCTCAGCGGGAAAGCAAACCATCCATGAGGGAAGAGCAAGATCTGCCATGAGAATCCGAAGTAGGCTGCAGGCTCCGAGCTATCAGCACAGCGGGGCTCAACCCACGGACCATGAGATCATGCCTGGGCCAAAGTCAGACACTTACCCGACTGAGCCACCCAGGCGCCCCTTGTGCTGGCTTCCTTGAACTAGAAGAGACTTCTTAACTAGTTTGTGTATTCCACAGCACTTAGTGCTTAATATAGTGCGTGAGCGATAAATATTTACCGTTTGATAGTGATGTCAGCATCCTCAGTAAAGCACCGCATCACAGAAACTGCACTAGCAGCCTGCAGACGGCCATACTGGGAAAGTCAGAAGTGAAGAGCTCTGCTCTGGACCAGCTACACAGCTTTCACTTGGCGACCAAGTTCAAACTAACCAGCATGCAAAATAAAATGTGAATTTTAAGGAAAATGGTTCTATCCAAAAGATGATAACTGTAAAAAAAAAAAAAAAAGTGTTGCTTCTGCATGATGCTAATACTTTTCATATGAACTACTTGGTACAGAAAAACCATACACCATGCTGCCCTGCACGTGGTGGTTTCTAAGGTAATGTGTCTCCTCTGGAGCTCCCCACGTTGCAGGCTCCAGGTACCCCACCACACCCCTGCTAACATCCCCACTCTGGCGATCAATGAACCAGAAAGAGAGAGAAGGTGTTTGTGGCCTCTGTTGTAAATTATTGGAGACAAGATTACTAATTACCACCATGTTCCTACAAGCGGAGCCTTCCCTCCTTCTCCTCCCACCGCCCCCCTGCCCCCCACCACTGCCGCCCCAGCTTCCTCCCTGACCATCTCCTGCCTCAGGCTGGGAGTTCTCTGTTTCTGTTTCATCTCTTTTCCATACTTCGGCATGAAGATGTGTCCAGGAACCCAGGCCAAAACCAGCAAATTTATCACCATGCTAATGACAGCAAGCTGCATGCTGAGTGAATTCTGCAATCCCCCTCAACTCCTTCTTTTGCCAAAACCTGCGGAAATGCAAGATCCAGCCGATTCCAGAGACTGTTATCTTCACATGAAGAATGACTCTGTTAGAAAATGCAATTAGGTATCAGCCATAAGGCTATTTTTAGAAGCTTGTTTGGGAAGATCTCAAAAACAAAAATCGCCATGTGGTAGGTGATGTTAACCATTCCACCCAAATTGAGCATCGCTACATACATTTAAAACCTACCTTTATCAATATGTAGCATTATCAAGGGGATTGCTCATTGTTCTGGGAGTAGACATTTCTGTTTGTGGAGGTTACAGAACTGACAGTCCTCAGTGGCAAATCCTCCTCTTTATTTACATGAGCAACTGTTCCCAGGCTGGAAGCTATGGAAGATCCTTAACCCTGTCATTGCAAAATAGCTTCCCCTGGGTTTGGGGAAGGGAGCCCGTCATTCCAATGGGAGCAGGGGAAGTCGTGACATAGGAGGCTGAGCACCTACAGGGGTGAGGCGTGAAGTTAGGAGCATGTCGTTGAGAAGGTACGTCATTGGGTAGGCCCGTGGTCAAGGAGACAAGATGGCAGGAGTCTCATTGGGGAGGTAGTTTCCCAAAGAGGAATGCGACCCAGTGTGTCCTCCAAAGCAGCAAGACACTGTCCAGTCTCCCCAGGAAGGAGGTAGCCAGACACGGAAGGCACTCGTGGAGTAAGTCACCTGCGCCAGATACCCAGGCCAGAGTCCGGGCACCACAGCAGCATGAAAAGGCTCTTAATGACCTACTCCAAGTCTAGAGCTGTTTTTAGGTGGTATGTTGTATTTGTCACAGTTGTGCCTCCTTTTATTTGAGGAATGCATGTGCTATGTCTCAGCCCAGCACCACCCCTGTGCTCCCAACTCCTCTCCCCTGCTGATGTGGACAGTAAACGTCATGTTGCTCAGAGTGGGGACAAGATCCCATCTGTGGCTGTGGCTGGCCTGGGTTTCAGGTCATTTTCCTGCTAGCACCAGGCTGGTCTGGTTCTCACCCTAGAGCCATATTTGCACTTCTCCACCTCCCGCTCAACACATTCCCTAAATTCTTACCCTCTCCCACTTGGAATTAGGGTGCAGTCACTGCTTATGCCCAATACTTGGCTTCCTATCTGGGCACAATCCTCTCCATTGGGGACACATGGAAACCAAGGCACAGACTTGCTCTATGACACACCTGGAGACAGTGGTCTCCAAGAGGAGCTGAAGGAACTGATGACATTGAACGTAGAGAGGACAAGTCCAAGTGGAGAAATCATGGCCTCCTCAGTTCCTCACTGCCAGTGAGAGAGGACCCCTCCTCTATGCTGTCCCAGAGAGCTGACCACGTCCAAATCTGGAAGGTAGAGGGAAGCAGGTGTCAATATCACATCAGTAATTCCTTCTATACAATTTATTCAGTGGGACAGCCTGGATACATACAAGTCATACAAGTAGAAGGGATTCCTGAATTGGGTGCGACGTTGAAGTGAATGACCTCTGCTGTCCCTCCCAGTCATAACATTCTAGAAGTGCCCTTAATCTTCCAATGAGTGATGGGGTCTCCTGTGACTGCTTCATCATCTACTCATCTTTTGAAAACTTTGAGGTATTGAATATATTCTACATGAAGAAAGGAATACATTAGACAAGGGAGCGGTGAAGTTCCCAGGCCTTCTCAGAGTCCACAGTGGCCCGATCACATCTCCCAAATGGGACATGTAATGCAGACAGCACTGACATTTTAACAAGTGTGCTGAGCCCTTGGATATAAACAAACTCCCAGGCGGATGCTTCACCCCTCTTTCCAGCACGAAGTCATAGAATTGCAGTAGACATGGAGGAACCCTGGAGGTCACTTTGCCCCAACTCCTACCCAGGGCAAGAGTTCTTGCTTTAATGCCCCATAGATTGTCATCTAGCCTCTGCTAGAGCACTGTCAGGAAGGGACCCACTGCTCTGCCAGGAAATGTAGTCCAGTTTGAGACAACTTAATCCACATTGAGACAGTCTTCATTGTGAACTTCATTGTGAACTTTATTGAGCCCCTAGTCTGTTTTTATTCAACTTGACTTCTCCCCGCAAGAGTAGGACAAAAATAAATCTGTTTTGTTGTCCAAATGACAATTCAGATTTTTTTTTAAGTTTATTTTTTTTTTTTTATTTTGAGAGGAAGAGAGAGAGAGAGAGCAGGGGAGGAGCAGAGAGGGAGAGAATCCTAAGCAGGCTCTGTGCTGTCAATACAGAGCCTCAAGTGGGACTCAATCTCATGGTTCTTGAGATCATGACCAAAATGAAGAGTCGGACACTCAACCAGCTGAGCCACCCAGGTGCCCCAGTGTCCAGATTCTTAAAGACAGTCATGATCTCTGATGCTCCTCTCCCTCCAAGTCTTTTCTTCTCAATCTAAACATCTCAGATGGCCTTGAGTATTTCTCATATGCCATGGTTTTAGATCCTTCACCATCCTAAACAGAATTTTCTGTAAATATTTTCTAACATTCCTTATGAAGAGTAACCCCTAGAACAAATACCAAATGTGGTCTGACCACTACAAAGTACATATGCAGAGTATACCACTATCACGTCTCTTCAACTACACACTATACCTTTAATAATGCAGTGTGGAATAACATATGTCTCATACCCAATTATCAATTGCTGTGTTCCTATTAAGGTTATCATCCACTAAATACACCATCTTTTTTACTTGACACAATTTCATACAGCATCAAAGAAAAAAAGTAGATTTATTTTTTTAATGAAATTTATTGTCAAATTGGTTTTACAACACCCAGTGCTCATCCCAACAGATGCCCTCCTCAATGCCCATCACCCACTGTCCCCTCCCTCCCACCCCCCGTCAACCCTCAGTTTATTCTCAGTTTTTAAGAGTCTCTTATGGTGTGCCTCCCTCCCTCTCTAACTTTTTTTTCCCCTTCCCCTCCCCCATGGTCTTCTTTTAAGTTTCCAGGATCCACATAAGAGTGAAAACATACAGTATCTTTCTCTGTATGACTTATTTCACTTAGCATAATACTCTCCAGTTCTATCCACGTTGCTACAAAAGGCCATATTTCATTCTTTATCATTGCCAAGTAATATTCCATTATATATATAAACCACAACTTCTTTATCCATTCATCAGTTGATGGACTGGTGCTGCCACTCTGGAAAACGGTGTGGAGGTTCCTCAAAAAATTAAAAATAGATCTACCCTATGACCCAGCAATAGAACTGCTAGGAATTTACCCAAGGGATACAGGAGTGCTGATGCATAGGAGCACTTGTACCCCAATGTTTATAAAAAAGGTCTAAAAGTGTCCCTATAAATTATTAAAAGATCAAGTCCTGCCTCCCCCTTCATTAATAATAGACAGAAATACTGAAGAGAATAGGGCCCAACAAAGGTTATGAGTGGCAGACAAAGATCATTGAACCCAAAGGTGAAATGCATATTTGCAATGATGAGCCAAGGCCCCAGCATGGCAGTCTGTTCTTCCAACACCATCCAGTGCATCAAAGGAAGGGGTCTTCTTGAAGCCATGTCCACCCTTGTCTTCCTTGCTCTATCTATCTATCTATCTATCTATCTAATTTTTGCTTGCAACATGGTTCTGAGGCAAAGTCTTCCTGCAGCCTGTAGGAAACTCACCAGTGGTTTTCGTTTGTGTCTTTGACAGGTCGCTTGAAAGAAGAAATCACCCAGCACCATATGCAGCAAGTAGCTCTAGGTGGGTACAGCGTGAAGTCTGTGGGAAGAAGGTGAAGGTAATACAAGCTGTAGGGTCTTGGAAACCTAGACCCAGCTCAAAGATAATCCATCTGGAACCCTCAAGAAGGTTAAGCAAGGCAAGGTTTGCAGTTAGTGCAGCTTCCTTTGGATGCCTCTCCTCTCTAGGACCAGTTACCCCATCCTGTGTGGCTGCTCTCAGCTGTCAGGACCTGGCACCCCACCTTCTCAGCTGCTGCCTCATCCCCCTAACCCTTCCACCCCACACCCTAACCTAAGTTCACTCTGTGTCCCAGCTCCTCAGGGCTCTACTCTGAGCTTTCCAGAGTTACTACTAACTAATCCTAACAGCAACAATTGGTGGTGAAAACAGCTACTGTTTTCTTTTTTTTTTTTAATTTTAATTTTTTTTTTAATTTTTTTTTTTAAGTTTATTTATTTTTGAGACAGAGAGAGACAGAGCATATACGGGGGAGGAGCAGAAAGAGAGGGAGACACAGAATCGGAAGCAGGCTCCAGGCTCCGGGCCATCAGCCCAGAGCCCGACGCGGGGCTCAAACTCACGGACCGTGAGATCGTGACCTGAGCCAAAGTCGGACGCTTAACCGACTGAGCCACCCAGGCGCCCCGACAGCTACTGTTTTCTGAACCACCCCTGTGCACTGCCATTTGTGCATGGTCTCCTTTCTCCTTCACGATAGTCCTAAGAAGTCAGTGCATTTTCTAGATGAAGGAGTTCCAGTGACTTGCCCAAGGTCACATGGCTAGGAAGTGTTGAAAAGGATTTGAACCCAAGTCTCCAAGTCCACACCTGGGACTCTCAGCCCCCATGCTCTTCACTGCCAGCAGTGATGGGCCCACTTAATACAGTAATAATGTAAACACTGACGAACACAGTGATAGTGTAAGAGAACCTTGGCACCTTTTAAGCAGTAGTCATCTTCGGCAAATGCCCCCTTTGATATGTGACCCAAGGAAGTCACTTGGGAGGAAAGTTCAGCTCCCAGAAAGGCTGGGGGAGCAGGTATCCCGGGCAGGGCCATGTTGTTTCCTCTCCAGTGGGCCTGGGACCAAACACTTACAGAGCTCTGATTAAATAAGCAAATCATGTATTCCAAACAAAGGGTTCCCCTTCACATAGCCTGGCCCTTAGAATTTCCTACAGTTCGAGAAATCCATGACCTCTAAAGGGCAGATGGAAGAGCGCCCCAGTGTCATAAAGATGACCCATTGGACCCCAGGAATTTGGACTGTTAGGAAGTGGGTTGTTTAGTTTCAGTAATAATAATGATCTCATCAAATAGCCAATGGTTACATCAGAAACACAGAATAAGGAAGTCTGAGGCACACTGACTAGAGCTTGAACTTCCCACTGTTGGCCTCGCTGCTGGGAGGTCTGGGCCTCCCTTTGCCAGAGATGCAGGCAGGGAGTCAGAGCTGAGCACCTCCTCCAGCAAGCATCCAGGGCTCCCTGGCTGGGCTAGGGAAGGGCACAGGGACCTCTATTGGGAAGTGGTGCCAAGGTGACCTTCAGGCCTCACGGGTAGGTCACCAGATGGGGAGTCATCCCTGAGGAGTGTTGCTGGGCCGCACATCTCAGAGCTGCCATCTGGCCCTTTCTCCAGTCTTCACGATGCCGAGCAACTAAAAACAATGACTGGAAAATATCAGTCAAATAATTGGGGCTTTCAGGGCAGAGGTGCTCTATCCTCTCTGGGCCCCCACCCCTCCCAGCCCCAGACAGGCCTGGGCCTTTGGGAAATGACTGCACGTCTTTAACCACAGGCTTCTCCTTAATTCCTCTGCTCATCTCTCTGGGAGCCTTCTTCTGAATTACAGCAGGTGTCAGGTTCAACAGGGCCCAGCTTTGCCTGAAGTAATCAGCAGACTTCAAAGAGAAAGCACTTTGGATGGAAGTCTAATTAAGAGCATTTGAAATACCTATTTATTTTAAAAGCATACTATCCCAATTAGAGAAGAAGTGTTAACATCTCCCAGCTGCCATTTTGAGGTTAAATGCCATGTTTTCAGTCCAAACTTCTCAGGAGCTTGTCTGACAGAGCTTCAGAACCACCCGCGCTCACGTGTCCCCAGTGACCACGTGCCAGAATTCTTCTCATGGAGAGAAACCTCTCATTGCAACAGATTGTTTATAAAGCCGTTTCCTGCTTAACCCTCACCCTTCAGGCTAGTGTCGGGGCCAAGGGCAAGGACCCACAGCTCCGCTCTGGTGAGAATCAAAACAGCTCAGTGTCCTTGGTTTCCTGGTGTTCTTGAGTTGAGGCTTCCATTGGAGAAACGGGGCAGTGACTACATCTGCTCTTGCCCTCCCCCTCTCTGTTCTCCTTCCTTTGTCTACTTCTCTCTACTTTCCCTCTCCCTCCATTTTAAGTATTCCCTTTGGTATTGTTTCTTTCTTGTGCCTCCATATTCCTAGATTTCTGTGAAAGCATAGGTCAGGTTGGTTGGTTGTTCTGGGGTGGGGAGGCGAGAGGGGGTCAAGAGCTAGGCTGAGCAGGAGAGGTTTTCTCACGTATTTTGCCTAAGAATAGGTCTGTGTATGTAAAAGAAGGTGTATGTCCAAGAAAATTCGTATAAAGGCAGTCTCATATCTCAGAGGAGGAAGGATTTAATGGTGACGTGAAAGGTGCCATGTGGAACACTGTAGATTGGAGGGAAGCCAGATTCAGTGGTGTGCTGGAACCAGCTCCATACCCATCAGATGAGTGACCGTTACCATTTTGGAAATTTGGGAATCCCTGGTAAAACACAGCTGTTGTTAAAAATTAAATGATAGAGGGCACCTGGGTGGCTCAGTCGGTTGAGCGTCCAACTTTGGCCGAGGTCATGACCTCACAGTTCGTGAGTTCAAGCCCCACATTGGGCTCTCTGTTGTCAGCACAGAGCCTGCTTCAGATCCTTTGTCCCCCTCTCTCTCTGCTCCTCCCCAGCTCATTCTTTCTCTTTCTCTCTCAAAATAAATAATTAAAAAGATTAAATTATAGAAACAATTAAATTAGTTATATTAAATAAATAAGTTATATTAAATTAAATTAAATTAAATAAGTTATAAATAAGTTGTATTAAATAAGTTATATTAAATAAGTTATATTAAAAAGTTATATTAAATTAAATAAGTTATATTAAATAAGTTATATTAAAAAACAAAGTCAACAAATACTCAAAACTGATCACTTCCTAACTACAGATCTTCCTTGACCTACAGTGGAGTTACATCCTGATAACCCCGTCATCAGTTGAAAATATCGTCAAGTCAAAAATGCATTTAATACACCTAACCTATCAAACACCTAGCTTAGCTTAGCCTACTTTATTTATTTATTTATTTATTTTTTAACGTTTATTTATTTTTGAGACAGAGAGAGACAGAGCATGAATGGGGGAGGTTCAGAGAGAGGGAGACACAGAATCTGAAACAGGCTCCAGGCTCTAAGCTGTCAGCACAGAGCCCGACGCGGGGCTCGAACTCACGGACCGTGAGATCATGACCTGAGCCGAAGCTGGCCGCTCAACCGACTGAGCCACCCAGGCGCCCCAGCTTAGCCCACTTTAAACATGCTCAGAACACTTACATTAGCCTACAGTTGGGCAAAATCATCTAACCCAAAGCCCATTTTATAATGAAGTGTTGAGTATCCCATGTAATTGATTGAAGTCTGTGCTGAAAGGGAAAAACAGAACGGTTGTGCAGGTGCAGAATCGTTGTCCGTGTTCACGTGGCCGGGCAGGAGCTGAGGCACCCGAAGTATGGTTCCTCCTGAATGGGTGTCACTCGTGCACCATCCTAAAGCCAACAAATCCTACGTTGAACCATCATAGGTCGGGGACCATCTGTCATTTACTACATTTTACTATTATCTCTGCCCTTGAGGTTATTTAGCACTACCGTGTCTATATCATGGAACTGTTGTCTTAGGGTGTGCTACTGTGCATCTCTTCCCAGTTTCACATGCAGTGACATCACACTGGCCGCTTGAAATCAGCCTACTGGGACTGTTTATGCCATGGAAATTGACAAACGTTATTGTAAATTGGGGCGCTTTTCCCCCAGAGAGCTAGTTGTTCAACGTTTACCGCCACAGCAGGGGCATACAGATGAGCGCCCATTGAGAGGCCAGTTCTGTGCACGTCTGTGTGCTCTTAGGAGGACTTCTCCTCCTCTTCCTCATTGAATATCTAGATCCCGGTTCTCTCTTCATTTACTGCCTACCTGATGAACCCTGGTCCTTTTGAAAGTGAGTGGACAGGGAAAACAGGGAAGACAGACGTGGGGCAAGGGAGGCATTGGCTGAGGGGGCCTCTTGATGTAACAACAGCCAGAGCTTGGGTCCTTTAAGAGAAACGGCAGTGACCAGTTCTATGAATATGATCAACAAATAAATGTTCCTCCCGACTTAAAGGAGGGCCTACTGCTCACACCACTTCAGGAAACAAGAAAACAATGCTGTTTTTTAAAAGTTTTTTTGGGGGGCACCTGGGTGGCTCAGTGGGTTAAGCGTCTGACTTCAGCTCAGGTCACCATCTCACAGTTTGTGAGTTTGAGCCCCACATAGGGCTGTGTGCTGACATCTCAGAGCCTAGAGCCCGCTTCAGAGTCTATGTCTCCCTTTCTGTCTTCCCTTCTCCTGCTCGTGCTCTGTCTCTCTCTCTCTCTGTCTCTAAAAATAAATAAACATTAAAAATTTTTAAAATAAATAAAATAATAAATAAATAATAAAAGCTTTTTTTTTTACATTTATTTATTTTGAGAGAGAGACAGAGAGAAAGCATGAGTGTGCAGAGAGAGAGGGACAGAGGAATCCCAAGCAGGTTCTGCACTGTGCGCGGAGAGGCCAATGTGGGGCTCGAACCCACAAACTGTGAGATTATGACCTGAGCCCAATTCAAGAATCAGACGATTAACTGACTGAGCCACCCAGTGCTATTTTTAATTGGGCATTATTTGGAAATGATATTAATTGAACTAGATTCAGCTAGTTGAGAGTGCTTTGCAGAATTTAGTTATGTGCAGTTTTCCCTCTTTATTGTACTTGCCACCCTGAATGGTATACTGTTGTTGGTAATGCAGATGAGGCTGGTCGGCAAACATTTCTTTAGAACTTAGCCTGTGCCCGGCATGGGTCTAAGCTCTCTGCATGTAGTCTCTTCTTTAATGCTCCTAAAATCCCCATGAGAGAGATACTGCTATTACCCTCACCTTACAGTTAAATCCCAAAGGGGATAAGTGAACCTGCCTTACTTTGCTCAGCTAAGGGACACAAATGCACACGCGTGTCCAGAGCATATACTGTAACCCCCATGCTGCACTGCCCTCTGCCCTGTTCAGGGCATCGTGGAGTTCACAGAGGGACCAAGATCTAATGCCTGCCTTCAAAGGGTTTCTACTCCAGCCAGTGTAAAGGGGAAATACATGAAAAGGTAACTCTTTATCTAATTTCAGATTTAGATACATATATTATCCTATTCTCTGTACCCCAAACCAATTCAACCTTGGCCTCCTCCATGAAGCCTTGCCTGGCCCCTTCTCCCCAAGCCTTGTTTGTCCCCCAGCCTCACACACCTTGTCTTAGAATGTGTATTTCCATAGCTATATTCTCCACGCTGAAATGTGAGCTCCTGGAAAGCTGGGTGCAGTCAAATGAATCTTTGTACCCCTAGCAGCCAGCATGGGCAATAAATAGGCCAAATCAATACCTCCCCAGATGACTTCCAGACTCACACATCTTGCAAAAGTATAATGAGACATCTGAGCATAAAATAAAATCAGTCCATTTAAAAGAAGTAGAAGGAGTAAGTGCTTTTGGACCCCACGGCTGAGCCTATTACTATACAGAGGCCATAAATTTGACCCTGTCTTATCTAGCCACTGAGCAAAATGAGAAGCACCCAGAGCCACATAGGTTTCATTTTCCAACAACGGGAAGCGGACTAATTTATCTGCAGAAATAGAATTTCTTCTGGAACTAAACACAAACCAGAATTTATTGTGCAGACCCTTATTAAAGGACACTGAGTGACACGGTGAACGACATTCTTCAACTGCAGTTTTACAAAAGATACCGAAATGTTGTTCAAGCAGATGATTCTTATATCGACCCTCTGTTAGAGCAGGAGGCCTGACATTAAAGCATAACTCATTGAAAACGTTTATGTGAGCGGCCGAGATAATCTGCTCCAGGTACTCTGCTCTCTGATGGTTGCACAGAGCAGGAATAAAACCAGGCGAAGCCAGCCCCAGCAACATGGGCTGTGGCTTCTCTCTGAAGTGTCTCTCTTGAGCAATATGGGGTCAGTGCCAGGCTCTCGTTCTGCTCGCCATCGAAACTCTACCAAATGCCTGTGATTAAAATTTGAAAGACATGTGGCACTACCAGTAGGTGACATGCGTCAGATGAGAGGGACAGGCCATGAGAGCTTTGGGGACTCAGCAGAGGAAGTGGCCCCTGGCAGTTGTCACCAAGGCCACGGGCCTGGGCTGAACCATGAGGAATGGGCAGGATTCAGAACCTCAGAGAACTCAAGAGAAGAGTGTGGAGGTAGTTGTTCTGTGGAGGGTGTGTGTGGGGGAGGGGGTGTATGTGGAGGTTTGTGTATATTGTGTGTGTGGTATGAGTATGTGGTATGTGTGGGGGGGTGTATGTGGGGGCTGATGTGTGGTGTGTGTGTGTGTGTGTGTGTGTGTGTGTGTCTATGGGGTATATATATGTGGTGTGTGTTGTAGGAGGTGGTGTATGTGGGTTGTGTGTGTGGGTATGTGTGTGTGTGGTATATGTGGGCGGTGGGGATGTGGGGGTATGTGTGGGGGGGTGTGGGATGTGGGGTGTGTGTGTGTATGTGGTGTGTGTGTAGGAGGTGGTGTATGTAGGGTTTGAGTGTGGGATGTATGTGAAATGGGGGGGGGGAGCGATGTGGTGTGTGTGTGTGTGTGTGTGTGTGTGTGTGTGTGGTATGTGTTTGTTTTGTGTGTGGAGGGTGGAGGGAGAGGACTTTGTCGGGGAGTGATTTGAAGTAGTCAAGGGAAAGTCTAAAATGGTGAGTTGGGCCAGTTCACTGAGAGCCTTGAATCTGAGCATTTATCTTACAGGCAGTTGAGCCACTGAATATTTTTGAACAAGGAAGTTTTGGTCAAAGAGGCCTTTAAGGAAAAGGAAGCCCCAGGCAGACATTCATTCCAATTCCTCAGCATTTCTAACTGACCTAGGAGTAAATAATCTGTACCGCCCCAGCCCCATTCCTCTTGCCCACCTTGCCCTGCACTGGACTGGCCCTCTGGGGACGCACGCTTCCAGCCCAAGTTCAGGAAGGGCCTGAACGGCTGTCTCTGAGGAAATCTGCTGCAGACATTGCCCACTTAGATACAGCGCTGCCCTGGGGAGCTGCACGCTGATCACAAGCTATGCAGACTGGCCTGGCCCCTTGTGGGTAGGTGGTCAGTCAATTATCTTACCTGTGGTAGATGGAGGTGGGGACATCGCTGCCCTTGAGGAGCTCACAGATACGCCCAACACAAGCTATCCGTGTTGGCTGACACCACACCTTTCTCTCCATTTATCCCTTGACCTACCGGAACATTCCATTGCCTCTATTTGTAGGCACGTTTTTCATATACTGCCACAAATGATAGAAATAATAATCATTAATAAATAAAAATGCATGAATATGACATTGGCAGGTTCCAAGTGGCATCTGAGATCCCACCCCCCCCCCCCACCAGATACTAGCCTCTTGAATAGTAGTCCTCCCCTTCTCTCCCTGGCCCCATCCCTCTCCCCACCCTAGCAGCAGAGATCCTTTGAACAAAAGCCCCTGAGAACAGTCTATTGTGGCTGCAGTGTCACATGGGCCCTTGATTGCCACTGGGTGGTATGCACTACCTGACCCTGAGAGTGGGGCGGGGACAGCTCTCAGTGCCCAGCAGGGGCCTTGAGGAGGGTTGGGAGAGGCACTGAGGCCACAGGCTGCCTAGTCTACTTCCTTGTTCTAGCTTAGAGTCCGCTGCCGAGTTCTCTTCTCCCAAGCAGAATTCCTGCAGTGGCCTGCTGCTTTCCAAACAGAGGCCTCTGCCATTGTCACTTTCTCCCCTTTGGTGTAAAACTGTTTTTTGAAGACTGAATCTTGAAATGCTTTGTGGAATTCTGCTGCTGGGGATGACAAGCCTGAGAGAAAGCAAAAGGCCGGAGCATCATCTCTTTATTGATCAGACTTCACTGAGCACCTAGTCTGACCCAGACGGTATGTGCAACCAGGAAGTGCAGGAGAGGAGCCACTGACTGAGACAGAACTGGAGGGGACCTTCCTGCATTATCTATCTCAGCAGCTTTCACAGTGGGTGCTCTGGGGCCTGGGTGTTCTTAGGGAGTGCCAGCGGCAAGGCCCCAGGATTTTTGCCCACCCTGATTCAACCGAGGCAACTTCTGTTTCTTTTTGTCATTAAGCCTTTGTTTGAAGAGAATGATCTGCAGTTTTGTAACACATCTTCTTTCAGACCTTATGACCCTGTTTAAGACATTTGCAGAGGCAGATTCCCAGCTTCCCTCCCCAGAGCTACCTCCGTTTCCTCTGGACTCCCACAGGACTCTGCTTATACCTCTAGGAGAGGACTTATCACACTGTGTGATCATTATTCAGTCTTTCATCCACTTCCCCTCCTGGACAGAGGATCTTGATTTCTCCAGCACCGAGCATGGTGGTTGGTGCATAGTGAGTCCTCCATAGACGTTTGCTCTGTGCCTGAGTTCCAACATCTATAAAATGAGGCAGTTGGAAACAAGTGACATCCTGTGCCCAGCACATCCTGAAGCAGAGCCGGCATTCACTGGTTGCCTGTTGAATGAACAAATGAATCTAACACACCTCAGCCCTCAGGTGCCACGATTTTACCTCTTTGTGAATACAGACTTCCTTAAGACGTGCCGGAAACATTAGCGTTGGTGAGGGGATGCATGAGGGCTTGGATTAGAGGTGATTTCATCTTCTCAGAAAGGAATGATCAAAATGTGACCCCTGGAGGAAGGCAGAATGTAAAGGAAGCAGCTGCCCCCAAAGCTGAGATGGCATCTCAGTTGGTTCCAGAAGAACTCAGGTGGCTCTGTAAGACCAGTGGTAAAGTCTCACCACCTGAGTCGATTCCATCCACAGTTGCTTGTGAATATAGGGCCAGCTTCTATGACATGAAGCCAAACGTGGCCAGATTCCCAAACTCAAGATGGAGGCTGGGAGTGAGGAGTCCCCACACCATTTCCCTGCCAAGTTCCCAATTGCCAAGGCTCTACTCCCTCTGGGTAGTTCCAGAATGCCTTGCTAGCGATTCTGGAGAACAGAAGGAGGCTCTGGGCATCAGCCTTGAACTGCAGTTGTGGTTTAGTAAAAAGAACACTCACCTTGGAATCAGGAGGGCCCTGCTTGAATCATGCCTCTACCATTTGCTAGTCACGTGACCTTGGTCCATTTACCTTCCTGAATTTCCATTTCCTTGTCCATGAGAGAAGAACATCTACTCCCCAGGGTGTGAGTACCTAAGTGAGGCATGTAAGTGATGGAGCCAAGGACAGCATAGATGCTCAGCAGATCATCATGGCCCCTGAGTCTGAGTGCCAGGAACCACACAACCAGACGCCTAGGCAGCGGACACAGCCCCCTGCCACAGAACCTACACAGCTCCGGGCCAACTGCACCAGTTGGCCTAACTGGTGGAGGTCACCACGTTTCCGCATTCACCACATCTCTCTACCCGCTTGTGCTCACAGGCAGCATTAATCACTCAACCTTGCAAAGATACAGTCTCTGTCTCTCCCACTGAGCAGTGATGAAGGATGATCCAGTTGCCAGGGCCATTTTATTCATCATACAAATGTGCAGGAACCATGTATGCTACTTTGAATGCATTAGGCATTTGACCAATGTCTTAGTCAGCTGTGGCTGCTATAACAAAAGTACCATAGACTGGCTGAGTGATAAACAACAGAAATTAATTTTTTCACAGTTCCAGAGGCTGGACACTGGAGATTAGGGTGACAGCATGATGGTTCTGGTGAGGACCAGATGGTTCTGGATCTTCCTCTGGATCACAGACTTCCAGCTTCTCATTGTGTCCTCACACAGGAGAAAAGGAGTAAGCTAGCTCTCTGACCTCTTCTTATAAGGGCACTAATCCCCTTCATGAGGATTCCACCCTGTGACCTAATTACCTTCCAAAGGCCTCACCTCCAAATACCATCACACTGGGGATTCACATATGAATTTGGGGGGGACACAAACCAACATAGACAATAATATACAAACATAGAATATATAACAAACATATACAACATATATATATGTATATATATAAAACATAATAACATAATATACACATATATATGTATACATATATATACATAATATACATATATACATATATACATAATATACATATATATATAACATAATAAACATATAAAATATATGAACATATGAACAGTCAAATAAATAGAAGACAAAATTCTAGCCTTTTGATGTCATCTGCTAGGCTAAAATGTATTATGGCTGGCCCCTTGCAAGTGATAAAAATCACCACTTGTGCTTGGTGAGTCCAGCCCAGGGAAGGTCTTAGTGTTCCCCAGGAACAATTCTGTTACATAATGGAGCTAGATAAGACTCATTGCCCCAAAAGCTCATTTCCCCAAAGAAGTTGATGATGATTTTGAGAAAGACCTACCAACAGGAAACCAGCATTGTTCTTATCATAGCAAACAGCCAAACAAATAAACAAAAACAAAAACAGAAGATAACCCAAAGGTTCCCTAGTAGGCAGGTAGAGAAATGAGCTATAGGTGTGATATATTAATATTGTATGATATATCCATATTACATATTCATATAATTCATATTCATATAATGGAACACCATAGAGAATTAAAAATGAATAAACTAGAACTCCTTGTAGCAATGTGAATAAATCCCAAAAACACGATGATTGCAAGAAAGACAATTGCAGAAGGATATATGTGGAATGATACCATTCATGTAAATTCCAAAATGGTCATCATTGTGTATCAGGGGAGAGGAATGGGAGCCTTGTGTTATGATGAAAGATAACATAAGTAGAGAAGCACCTGGTAGCTCAGTCGGTTAAGCATCCAACTCTTGATCTCAGCTCAAGTTATGATCTCACGGTTCATGAGTTGGAGCCCTGAGTCAGGCTCTGCTCTGACAGCTCAGAGCCTGCTTGGGATTTCTCTCTCTCTCCCTCTGTCTCTTCACCTCCCTCTCTCACTCCCTCTCTGTTTCTCTGTCTCTCTCTCTCTCTAAATAGCCAATTAAACTTTAAAAAGATGGCGTAAGAACAGAAAAATGCATAAAACATATGTACAGATACATAGTCCAACAAATACAAACAGAACATCTTTGCAACCTCCTCTTAGGTCAAGAAATAGCTAAGTAATGAAGTAATTTTAAGGGACGTTAGAAATGCAGGGTGAGAGTGTGCAGCAGGAAGGGAAGGTGTGCAGCAGCAACAGGACAGTGTTATCTTTGGGGTGGGGGGGGTGGTAGTGGATTGGAGAGGGCCCTAAGGAGGCACTCACCACTCCCCTGACATCTCAATGTTCTCATTCAAACACACACACACACACACACACACACACACACCGGAACAACTGTGGCACACTATCTAGATTTTTCCAAATACAGATGCGATACGTGGGTGTTATTTGTATCACTCTCTGAACTTTTTTGAAATGGTTTATAATAACTTCCAGAACTCGATGAAGGCTTAGATTCCAAGGAATCAAAGATCAAACAAAATTTATTGTTCAGTGGAATCCCTGTGATAGAAGTGGTAGTAAAACACAAATCCGGATGCAATTCTGATTAACCTTAATTTCCTCACTACTGTTTGTGTCGGGATCGTTTTGCTTAAAGATGAGAACAGAGAATTTACCACTTCTCATTTCCTTCTCCAGGCGCTTGTATCCTCTAGGAGGGGCTTAATAGCTAAAGACCAGTCAGTGTGCCTGACACGCTGAGCAATGCAGGGGAGGCACTCATAAGACCACCTCTTGTTGTTCTTCCACCATCTCTTTCAGTCCCCTTGGTAGGGACAGTTCTGCCTCCGTGCTGGATGGAAGTTGGACAGCCCAGTAACTCAGTTGCTCATTCATTGTTAATTACAAACAAAACAAACAAGAACCAAAAAGCATTAGTCATTTTATACTGTAACTACCACCTCAACAGTTCAAATTTCACTCAAATTTCACTTCTCTCCTTTTCCCCAGCTAAGACCAACAGCCAGGGGGAAAGGGAATGCATTCAGCCCCTTCTCTTTCTAAGTCACTTCCTCCCTCAGCCTGCTAAGCTCGATTTCCCAAGACTCTAAGAGGGAGTTAGAGAGAAGGAGGAAAGGCAGTTGGTAAAGATCTCACTTGACTGGTACTTTGTAACATGGCTTTGTGCTCTCTGGGCCTGACAGATGTTCCAAGCTGGCTCTTCCTCACTTGGGGTACTTTTATGGGTCCCTGGAGGTCCTTTGACCTGATGCAAGCTACCTTATTTGGACAGTTACTTATCCACTTTGAGCCTTTATGGGTCAGGATCCAAACACGAAGCAGGTTATTCAAGTTAATAATCAAGTCAGGTATTAGAAAGACCGTTGAAGAAAAGCCTATTGGCAAAGGTGTTAGCAGAGTGCAGAGAAACGCAGAGGTTGTAACAACAGCAGGGCAGGAAGCATTGCTGCCCCTAGACCTGAGGGAGCAAGAAGAGTGAGCACTTCCTAGAACCTGAAGACAGAAAGGGCTGTGCAGAAAGGCTCAGTCCTACTGATAGGAGCTATGACCTTCAGTCAAGCAATGCATCCAGTTCATGGCACCTGCAGCAACATCTGAGGGAATAAATACCTCAACCTCTTTCTCCTCCGACCCCTCCACTCACTTGTCCATGGTCACCATTGTCTGAGCCCAGCCAGAAGGCAAGGGGTAGGAATCCCATTGTTCCAGCGGCAGCCACAGGGTGGGGGGGTGGGGGGACGGCAGAGGCGGGGAGTGGCAGAAGAGTAGATGGTGGAGGGGGGATTTAGGGGAGCAAAAGAGATAGGTGCAGGGCTCAGCCCCTATGCATCCTGTAGTCCACCACCAGGTTTCTTTCTACTTATGCCATCACCCCTCTGGGTGGCCCCACTAAAAAGGATGTGAGTTTTAAGTGTGTGCTGAAGGGTGTAAGTGACGTGCTGGAGCCAGCTCGAAGTGGCTCACGAGAGCTCACCGTGTGCATCTCTTCCCAAATCCACATGCAGGAACATCACGCTGGTAGCCTGAAATCTGCCATGATGGGAGTAGTTGCACCACAAAAATTCACAAGTGCTGCGACACTGTAGGACTTTTTTTTTTTTCTCCCAGCAAACTTGTTAAACATTTACCAGCACAGCACTGATCTAAGGTGGCCTTAACTGGACTCTGTTCCAAGCTTATACCCCACATTGTTTCCACAGGAGCACAGCAGCAACTCTCTGGCCTTGCTCCTGGCACACCAGCCTGGGCCCTGCTGGAGAGTCCTCTGGTGGGAATCAGATTTCTGTCTGCTGCGTGCACATACACACATGTGTGCACACACAACACCCACACACGACACCACCACCCCCCCCCACACACACACACATGCACAGATTCCTAAGGATTCTTACCAAGCTTTCTGAGTGGTCTTCAAAACTCCTCATGACCTTTGAGGGAGGGGGAAGGTCTTCCACACACATCACCCCCAGTGAAGATGATAAGGCAGGCTTAACACAAACCGCGAGCTTTCTTTAAAGAAATTCTCTTCAAACATTTCTTTTGGCCCCTTTCTTTCTTTCTTTCTTTCTTTCTTTCTTTCTTTCTTTCTTCTTTCTTTCTTTCTTTCTTTTTTAATGCGTATTTATTTTTGAGAGAGAGAGAGCACATGTGAGTGGGGGAGGGGAGAGAGAGGGGGACAGAGGATCTGAAGCAGGCTCCATGCTGACAACAGAGAGTCTGACATGGAGCTTGAACCCACGAACCGTGAGATCACGACCTGAGCCAAAGTCAGATGCTTAATCGACTGAGCCACCCAGGTGCCTTGGCCCTTTTCTGGATGTGGAGTATTTTGGTTGTCTAGCAAGCGCTTACCATCATATTTGAAAATATGCTAGCTCTACTGCGTGGTCTGTCTCAGAACTCACTTTTGACTCTAGTATGTAATAAATTTTTTTTGAAACAAACAGATTGATTTACAAATTGGCTAGTAGCAGATAAGTTTTCCAAAAGTGGCGGGAGACAGTTTTATTAAGGATCCTCAATTCAATTCCTAAAAGTTCTGAAATGTCTCTCATAAGCCAATCAAGAGGATTGACCAAATGCCTTTAACCATCATTAGGGGTTTTTATAGGAGGAAGGCCCGTGCTCCCTTTTACCAGCATGAGAAAAACTGCCCTCCTGAGAGGTCGTAAGTGTCCTGAGAACACTCCAGACTGGCAGGTTCCAGTGTGACAAACATGGAACTGGGTTTTAGGTTTGCTAAGGTTCTTGCTAATTTCCCTCTGAAAAGCCACTCAGAATGAAGCCTCTGGTCACCGCCAGTCAGTGAGGCCGGAGTGGCAGACAGCAGACTCACCAAGGGACTTTGATAGAAATCCTGTGTTCAGAAATGTGAGTTGGCTGAGGAGTGAGGGAGCCTCAGTGGGCTGGAGAGCCGGCAGGAGCAGCATCTGGACCCTCGGAAGAAGGGCCGCTGAGCCAGGCTCTGAGTGGCTGCAACCAGAGAACGCAGACGGCAAACCAAAGATGGATCTGGGGCTCCAGCAGAAAGGACCGCAGAGAGAGAGGAGAGTTCCTATTTGAACAGAAGCGACCATGGAAGGGAAGCTGTGCCGAGCTGAAGCGAGGAATGGCACTAGAAATGTCTTTTGCTGTGTCTGCAGTATGCTCCTGGGGTATGCTTGTGAGTCCACATGGACCCTGGAGCACGCTGACCCTCTGTGCGGTCCACATCCTCCGCAAGGAACACGGGGGGAGAGGCAGCAAATGACAAAGGAGAGGCCACCATCCAGGGGCATGACCTTGGGCAGAGAATCCCAAAGTAGAACAGGGGAGGTTACTCTGGTGGGAGGAGACGGCAGACAGCCTTCTACGGGGGTGCCTGGGGTTGCGTTTTGCTCTAAAAAGGCATACCAAGCAGTTCTCTCTTTTTTTTTTTTTTTATCGCCTATTTATTTTGAGAGAGAGAAAGAGAGCATGCGAGCACGTGAGTGGGGGAGGGGCAGAGAGAGAGAGGGAGGGAGATAGAATCCCAAGCAGGCTCCACATCCTGAGCGCAGAGCCCAATGCAGCACTTAAACTCACGAGCCCGTGAGATCACGACCTGAGCCAAAAGCAAGAGTCAGACGCTCACCCTACTGAGCCATCCAGGCACCCCAAAAAAAGCATACCAATGAGTACTGATTGTACTGAAGCATGGTGGCTCCCTGGGGGGAAGACTGCTGCAGTGCCTGTGGGCCTGTGGCTGTTGGGTGTGAGTGCACCCCAGAGATTATCAGTCACAGCCATGTGTCTGCAGGGCATTCATCACACCCTTAAGTCTGACCCGCCACGGGCAGGGAAGGTGTTAAAAAACCAACACCAAGATGGATGGTGGCACTGAGCACCTGTCAGTGTGTGATTGCTCCGACCGACAATAAATTTGAGCCATTAAACAGGAAATGGTCTGATTGGAAAGCCAGGATCTCTGCCTCTGAGCTGCTGACCATTGTGGTAATTGAGCCCCTGACACCATCAGTCTCCATAAGAATAGACCCTTTGACCTCTCAAACAGGTGAGGCTGAGTGATTCTATGAGATAGTTTAGCCCCCAAAGGCCCAGAGTCGGTGTTCAACAAGTGAATCATTATTGGATAGCTGAGGAGGTCAGGCTGGAATGTCTCCCTGGCCCTGAGGTATTGTCTGCCATGGTAGAGCCGTATAACTCATGGCTTCCTCCCACGTAGGGCACTGGACCAGCAGCTGCCATGTTGGGCCCCGTAGCCTTTGCTCTATAGAAGCCTTCAGAGGCCCACAGGGGCCCTTTTGGCACTGGTGCCTGGTTGGAGATTTCAGTATTTCCTTCCTTAGGACTCCTAGGACAAAACCAAGGAGACAAGCAGGCTGGCTCTGGGTATTCCGGCGGCTAAACTTGGGAAAGGCGCAGACTCTGGTGGGTAACGACAACTCCTCACAAGCCAGCAGGCAAGCTGAAAATACCAAGTGGGAACAGGCTGCAGGCCATGGTTTCGGTTAGTAAAGGGCAGTCTTCACAGGCCAGCACTCGAGGAGCAGCTGAGGCTTTCTCTCGGCCCCGGCCCCAGATCTGAAAGGCATTCATGGAAAAGGGCAGTGCCTTCAAATACCAAGGACAAGTCAATACCGACTTCAGTGATCTACCCCATGGCTTCCTTCATTATCAGACTCACTTCCAGAGGAAAAAAGCGCCAGCTTTGAAGTGAGACAGAGCTGAGTCCTGACCCCAGCTCTGCTTACTAACAGTGTGATCCTGGGCAGATTCGTTCCCCTGGCAGCGCTCAGTTTCCCCCATCTGTAGTGGGGGCTTGTGAAGATTATATAAGATAAGGCACAGGAAATCCCTGATCCATGGAGCAGCCTGGTGGTGGATGTCTTTACTCAGATTTTGCCTACCTCCTACAAGGGCCAAGTTCAGGCAGCCCCAGCCCTACAAAGAGTGTGTTTTCCTTGCTGCAAACCCCTGGGTCCCTTTCCCCACTATGGCTCCCAAAAGTCTGGAAGGTGGACGGGGGCAAAGGGACACGCTAGCCCCATATACCATCCTATCCAAACGTCTGCAGAGTCTTCATTCCTTGTAACTCCTGCATGGAGTACTTGTATTGAACCTGGGCTCAAAATCTTGAGCAGTGTTTCTTAACAAGGGCTGAGCAGATCAGACTTACCAAGGAACCTACTGGAAAATTCTAAGTCAGTCTAGAGCAGGGCCCGGTTGCCTCTGTGCTTTGACCGGCTGGCTCCTTGTGTGCACACCCAGTAGAGAGTCACTGAACCAAAGAAATGAGACTCTGAGCATTTCAGACACTGAATAACAAATAGGAGTTTTGGGGGGTGTGTGTGCGTGCGTGTGTGTGTTTGAGAGGAGGGTATAGGGAAGCAGGAAGAGGAGTTACAATGATCTTTTCAGTGCCCCCAAATCCTGCCAGGCAGGAGGGGCCCACAGGAGGCCAGCTTTCCCAGAAAGGGCCCCTCTTGCCCTGGGACTGCTAACCCCTGAACACACTGCCACTTCAGAGGTAGGGTCAGCCTGGGACTGTGGGTACCCCGTTTGAAGTTTCAGATACTATCTGACCACTCAGGGCTTCCTGCTCGTGTGACATTCAGATCTACGGCTGCTGGAATAAAACCCTTCTTTCTCGCCTTTGTATTGCTTTGGAACCGGCTGCTCAAGCCAATTCACAGTGTCACCTCAGAGGCCACTCCGGGCTGTGACCCCCTGTGCTCCTGTCGCAGCCAGAATCCTGTGCTTGAAAGGAGGGCCCCCTGGGCCTCCTGTCAGGTGACTAGAGGCTCTGTCCCTGGCCACAGTCCCAGTGGGCACAGAGACCTACAAAGCCCGAATGGCCTTCAGTTACTCCCTCTTCCTCTGTTCTTGTTCAGCCGCTTTTGTTCCCTTTGCTTTCAGTTCCCAGCACCCCTTTCTCTTCGGGGAAGACTGATAAGCCCAACCTCAGGAAGCATCAGAAGCAGCCAGGGGCTGTCTCCTGGTGGGGTTACAATGCATTTCACTAAGCAGGCATCACCTTTGGCAAGAGCCCACTGGTTGCCATGACAACATGGACAGTTTGTGTCTTGGGGATATGTTGTGCCCTCGTTCTGGCTGCCCTGGGGTCCCTTGCCCCAGCTTTCTTTCCCACATCCTTTCAATAGGCTTACAGCATCCTGGCGCCAACTCACATGAACCATTCTTTAGTTGGGAACAGCTTTGTCTCGATCAGCAAAACACTGCTGAACTTAGCTATCAAAAGAATAGATCAGGCTATTTCTCTCCTCAAAAGGCTCCAGGCTCTGTCTCTCTCAAAGCTAAGGTCCTTAGCATGGCCCACAAGGTCCTACACCATCTGGCCTCAGTTCCCACCACTCTGCCTTACCAACTTGGCCAGACACACTGGCCTTCTTGCTCTTCCTCAGAAGTACCCTGCAGATGTACCTCAGGCCCTTGGCACTCACCGCTGTACTCTGTCCTGATTTCTGCATGCTCGTTCCCTCCCTTCATTCAGGTCTCTGCTGCCTCCTCAGAGACAGCTTCCCGGCCACTCTACCTAACATAGCAGCCCTCCACCTCTTTATCCAGCTTTCTCTCCTCAAGGTGCCCTTCAGCCCCTGGCATTATATCAACTCAATTTTGGGTTGGTTTAATGTCCACCTTCCCCAGAAGACTGCCCCTTGAATGGGGAAAGCTCATTTGTTCCATCAGCGAATGAATGACCGGCCATGGATTCGAAGCTGTCTTTTCTATCTGGTAGCTTTATGGCATTGTGCAAGCTATCTGGTCACATAAGCCTTGGTCTCCTTGTCTGAAAAACACAGGTGATAATATCTGCTAGCTAGAATGACAGAAATAAATGAAGCAGCACAGAGAATAGAACCAAATGCTTGCCCTGCAAATGGTAGCTGACATCGTCTCCCATCTTTGTGTCTGTCAGCTGCTTTCAGAGTAATGGGTCTCCTTGCCCCAGGCTCCCGGACACCCACACACCTCCAGGGCACCTGCCACTGATCTGCCACGGGAGTCTGAAAGATGCCCAGGGAAAAAACAGCCAGCAACGGGGTGAGGCGAGAGCCCTCTCCTGCAGATGGGCCCTGCATTCATGCCAGGGCAGCCATAGCCTTTATATGGGAGACCAAGTCCTCTTGGCCTCCACCAGGCTGGGTGAGACGCCCCTGGGTGGATCCAGTAGCCCTGCCTTCACCCGCCTCCAGAGACCTCTCATGGAGTGCGGCTGAAGGCTGCCCAGGCCGCCACTATAGAGGAGGGTCTTCACGGATTTTCTCAGGGGTTTCCTTGGTGTGGAGCCAAAAAGTGTTGAAAGGAGGAAGAAGATTCACAGCTCTTCTTTTTCGACAGGCTGGAAGATATATTTGCTCATTTCTGAAGCTGTTACGAGATGACAAAACATTCTGTCCATTTCAAGTCCTACCGTTAACAGTGTGATGGGAAGATACTATCTTCAGTTGATCACATCTGACGTTTTTCAGAGGGCAAGGGCCAGTACACACGTATGGCATTGAGTGTGTGCTACAGGCGGAGCCTAAACAAAACACAGGGGAGATACAAAGAACAGAGGGACCAATCCCCGCCCTCCAGGGGCTTCCGGGCCTCTGCCTGGGGGAGCGTGGCCAACGCGCGAATGGGCAGCCAACTACTCAGGGCTAGAGGGCACTGCACCAGCAGGGGTGATAGGTCGTCTTCAGTTGGCGAGCCTAATGGTATCTGCGTCTCCTGTGTTTAGGTGATGGAGTAAGACACTTGTCCGGTGGGTTTACAAGAGACCGTTGTCACCTGACACAAGGGAGAGGGAGTATCAGGTGCCTGGAAGATAAAGGACAGACTCCTGATCTGCTTAGCATATTTATCAAGGAGTTAGATAGTGACATAAAAGGCAGCCAAAAGGGAAAGAATAAAGGCACAGCGGAATGAGGACCTCTCAGAAGCTTAAACCCCCAATAGATGGGAAGTGTTGCGTTTAGGATCAAAAGGACAGTCACACTGAAATAGGAGGTGTTTTGACAACTACTCACAAAAAATATGAGTCTTTAACCACAAGCTTAACAGAGGCCGGTGACAAACTGACATGGCCATGACAATGACAGAGCTGCTGAAGAACAAAAACGGTGCTGGGGAGGCTGCCTGATGTAAGCATTCAGCTCTTGAGAACCAGAAAAATTTGAGTTCAGATCCCATCTCTGCTTCTTAGTAGCTGTGTGACTTTGGGTTACTCACAGCCCTCTCTGAGCCTCAGAATCTAACTGAAATGAGACAGTAAGACCCTCCTGGTTATGTTCAGAATTCATAATAAGGTGAGCAGGGCACCAGCCCAGTGCCGGAGAGAACTTGGCAGCACTTAGCATAAAGCAGGCATTCGATAAATGGTCACTGTTAGTAATTTACCTGCTATAGAAATATAGAATGTACATTTTTAACAGCTTGGAGGGCCATTCTGTACCATGTCCCTTTCAGACCTATCTAGAGGATTATGTCCAGATTTAGACTGTGATCCTTAAGAATAGTTAGCAGCCGTGTCACTGAGTCCTTAGGTGAGGGAACTGGGCAGAGTCCGCCTATGAACAAAGCTCATGGTTTTTACATAATGTTGTTGTTGTTGCTGTTGTTAAAATCTCTAAAGAACCATAAAATTAAGAAGGGAGACATGCTATGCTGCTCCAAAGATCCAAAGTAGGGGGAAAAAGAAGTTAGAGGGGCAGGTCTCAGCTCAAAGTAAGAGGAAACAGAGCTGCGCACAATGAAATGGGTTACCGTGCAAAGCTGTGAGCTCCCCACCACCGGAAGTATTTGGGCAGAAAGCAGATGACCATCTGTCAGAAATGTTAACAGGAGGAATTTCTGAATCCACGGCCCTTCCAAACAAACAAAACCGGATTTGGATCCAGGTTCCTGAAGTTAGCCTGGCCAAGTCAACCTCTTTGAACCTCTGTGCCCTTCTCTCTGCAAAATGGAAGCAATAATGCTTCAAATGAGTACTAGGATTCAGTCTGGAGCGCCTGGATGGCTCAGTTGATTGAGCGTCTGACTTTGGCTCGGGGTCATGATCTCACGGTTCATGGTTTCGAGCCCCGCGTCGGGCTCTGTGCTGACAGCTCAGAGCCTGGAGCCTGCTTCAGACTCTGTGTGTGAGTCTTTCTCTCTCTGCCCCTCTCCCGCTCGCACTCTGTCTCTCTCTGTCTCTCAAAAATAAACATTTAAAAAAAATTAGAAGGATTCAGGCTGATCATGTCCAGAAAGCACCCAGCCCAAAATAGATTCTCCCCTACGTGGAGTAAGAAGCAGAGCGGTCCGACTTCCAAGACACCTTCCATGACGCTAGGAAGTACAGAGCAGCCGCAGAGACCCCTGGGAGGGTGAACAGACCCCACCCACCAGGCCAGAAGAGGCCGGGCTCCAGAGGAGCACACTAGCCAGAGCGGGCAACTCTGTAGCAGTGGTCGGCACGCATAGGAACACAACCGTCACCAAGACCTTGGTCGGGTCCTGTTGCCCCGGCTCATGGGCAGGGCATCCGAGCCTGTTCTCAGCTCTGGCTGCATGTCAGCACTGCTTGGGCGAATCAGGCTTGGGAACCTTGGCTTTGGAGGGAAATCCAACACAGGGGACATGATTTGAGGCTATGAGATCCTCAGCACCTCAATTGGTGTGAAGACAGATGTGACAGATGTGAGACAGTTTAGTGATGTCTTCTTGGTTTCTGAGGGGCTCTCTAGCAGAGGATGGGAAAATGCTATTTTGCATCTTCCCTGGGGATTCAAGAGGAAACAAGTGAACTCAACAGTAAAAGGATTAGTAGCAATGTAAGGCCCAATTGTCTTCCAGTGACAGATGTTGGACTGTGGGAGGGACAGCCGAAATAGTCATGGAAACCTCTCCTCCGAGGCTTTCGCCAAGCAGATATTGCCATTGAAAGGAGGGGGCTGCAGCAGACTCCCATCCAAAGGCCCCAGAAAGTACTCACAGAGGTACTTTCACCTTGAGATGCACTTTACTTTGTCCTCTGCCCTAAATATCACACTCCTCCTTTTACATTTCTTCCTTGCTGGAGTAACCCATTGGCATCTCTCTTCCACAGGCATCTCAGAAAACGTAGCCATGCCTTCTATGCCAGACTTGCTGGAAGAAAAGCTTCGATCACAACTGGAGGAAGAAAAGATAAGGTACCCACTTTTTCACCCCCACACACCCTGACCCCAGCCTTCTAGAGCTCTCGGGGATGACCCATGTGCTGCCCAGGGCCAGGCAGAGTGACCACTCCCCAGCCCAAGTCTGGAGCTGCTCTGGGAAGTGGGTCCAGTAGTTGAGTCCTCAAATACCTGGAGGGAGTGCTGCCTTTGAGCAGACAGATGTGGGATGCAGAAACCACAGGCAGGATGAGGTTGGAATCGGGAGCAGAAAGCCTAGCTGGGCCCTGGAGCCAGTAGAGAGGTTGACTTGGCACCTTGACCAGCCTGAGGTCCCAGACTGCATGCAGCTCACTAGTCCTATCTGCTGCTGCCATCTAGGGGAGTCAGGAAGTATGACCACGGAGGTCTTCCACAGGCCGATCTACTCCTCTTTCCCCCTGAGGCTCCTTATCTGCGGGGCGTCCTGAGAACATCACACCCTCTTGCAGCCATTTAGGGTACCAAAATGATCTCACTAACAGAGGAAGGAACCTCCAGCATAAACAGATGCGTGGCCGTCACTGATACTTAGCATGGCCACAAAATGTCAGGCAACACTCCAGTGCAACGTTGTAGTTCATGCATGCATTCATTTACACTTTCGACAAATGTTTGCTCTCTCCTCCCTGCCATGGGGAGGCCCTAGGGAGAGCAGAGAAGTCATCTTCCCAGCTCTCGAGGAGCCTATGGTGTCATTATGACATGCCACCCCTGGGCTAGCTGGGCACGTACCCTGAGCAAACCCGGTCACTCTGGCCTCCCCACCCCCGACACATCCCTGCCACCCGAGACTTGGGGAGGACAAAGCCCCACTCTGAGCCCCCAGACTACTCCTCATGACTGCACTGTGTGTCCTGCCAGCATCCTCCCTCCTGAAAGCCTTGTGCTGCCCTCCCACACCTGCCAGTGTGGATTTGCCCCTGGGTTATCCTCTTTCTCCCTCACTCTGTTTATTTTTCCCAGTTTCTTCCCAACCCATTCTCCTGGTGGCTTTACTCCACTCTGTGTTGCCCCCTTGGTCCACATTTCCTGCCTCAGGGTCATCTCAGGAGCCAAGATGTGTTGGCAGTTGGGCTATTTCCTGTTGGACAACTTCTGATTCGTTGTCGCATGCCCCAAACTTACATATGCAGTGACGAATGTATTGTAACTTTCGCACTTCAACCTGAAGGTGAACCAGCGCAAGAGTGTGGTGGTTGAGACTGTGGTTTCCAGAGCCAGATGGCCTGGATTCAAATCCTGGCCCCTCTGTTTATTAGCCCCCTGCCACAGAGCAAGTTATGTAACCTCTCCTTGCCTCAGGTTCCAAATCTGTAAAGTGGAGCATCTTCTTCATGGGACCAAGACGAGGTCTGAATGAGTTTATATGTCGAGTGCCTAGAAGAATGCCTGCCCCTTAGTAAGTGCTCAGTGATGGTAGATATCCTTCTGGAAGGAGGGGGTATTCATCTCATACACAGAGCCTGTGGGCCCGCTGGACAAAAACACCTGGCTGTGCTTCTCTCTGACGGACTCAAGCCCTGGCCCTGGGCTACGGCCTCCGTGGGCTCCTCTGGGTCCCGACTCCTGGCACCAGAGATCCTGGCACCGCCAGATCCTCAGGCTCAGGCCCTGCAGCAACACTCCGTGGGCGACCCTTCCTCCCGCCAGTGACTGTCAAGGCTCTTCCCTGATTCCACTATAGGTATAAAATGATGTTCACACGCCTGAAGGCCCTGAAGGTGGAGATCGAGCACTTGCAGCTGCTCATGGACAAAGCCAAGGTGAAGTTGCAGAAGGAGTTTGAAGCCTGGTGGGCTGAGGAAGCCACCAGCCTGCAGGTATTAGCAGCCCCCCCCCCCCACCGCCCCAGAGCCTGCCCCACTCCTGTGGCCTGGGGAATGTTAGGGCCGCTGGGGAGGGGCTATCGGAGGCAGGCCCACGTGCTCTCAGCCTTGGCTCAGGAGACAGGTGCTCATCTTAGTAAGGAGCAGTGCACATGGTCAGGGGCCCACTGTCCCTGTGCCCTGGTGCCTGCCACATAGAAAGGTGGGCCATGGAAAGTGAGCCCAAACCGGTGGACCTGCCACTGTCACTTTGTGTAATGTTCCCCCACGACACCATATTGACAGCTTTGGCTGTTTTTTATTACAGCCATATGCAGGAAAGCCTTGGTTTGCGAGCAAAATTCATTCTGGAAACATGCTTGTAATCCAAAAGCACTCGTATATCAAAGCAAATTTCAAGAACCACTGGCTCAGTTGTGATCATGTGACATTTGGCTTACGTACTACATGTATTACAAGACATCGCTTGTCAAGTTAAAATTTATTAGAAATGTTTGCTAGGCTTGTGGAACCCTAGCATAACAAGTTTCTCTCAATCCAAGGTTTTATTGTATGTATGTATGTGTTTATACATGCATGTGTATATGTAAACATATATTTCTATAATTTATGTGGAAGTTATAGAAATTTTGGAAAATAGAGAAAAGCACAAAGAGATAAAAATCACCATAACCCCACCATTTAAGGATAACCAATATTATCATGTTGGATTATATTACTTCTTTCTCCTATGCATATATTTCCATATGGTTTTTTTTTTAAGTTAATTTATTTACCTTGAGTCTGGGAAGGAGCAGAGAAAGAGAGAGAGAGAGAGAGAGAGAGAGAGAGAGAATCCCAAGCAGGCTCCATGCTGTCAGCACAGAGCCCAGCGCAGGGCTGGATCCCACGAACCATGAGATCATGACCTGAGCTGAAATCAAGAGTCAGACGCTTAACAGACTGAGCCACCAAGGCGCCCCTCCGTATGTTTTTATAAAAATAGAATCATACTGGTCTTCAAGTATCACAAACACCTTTTGTTCTGGGACTTCATGGCACAGCATGATGCTCTTCCATGTTCTTGTTCTACCTCATTCTAATGGCTGTCACTGTTCCATCATATGAATTTATTTTAATCCACTTAATCTTTGATCGTTTAGTGTTTAGGTTGTGTCTAGTTTTGCACTGGAAGCCTGTTTGTAGATAAATGTTTGCATATTTGCTAGACAGATTCCTGGAAGCTCCCTATAATATTATGAAGGCCAAGATAACAAGTTAAGAAGCGTTAATACAAACGCCCAGTTCCAGTTGTCCTCCTGTAAGTCCTCAGCTCTGGTGTAACGGAGGCGGCTGGCGGATCTCTCGGAGATCATCTAACAGCTGACCCCTTCATTTCAAGGACAAGGAAACTGAGAGCCTAAGAAGTTATTTGGTCAAAGACACACAGCCAAGTAGCCATATTACCAGACAATAGAGAAGAATGTTTGGATAAAACTTAATATACAAGATGACAAAGAAAACCAGTAAGACTGAAATAAAGTTGTTAAAATATTTTTAAAGCAAAGTTATGGTATAAAAACATGTATACCACTTTACGAATGTATTAATAAGGTACATTTATTAATATTTAACATAATTTCAAAGTAGTGGTGAACACAGTATTTCAGTATTTCTGCCACAGTGTAATATGATATGAAAATATCTTGTGATTTCTAACTGGTGATGAAGTCACTGACATTACATATACTACTATGGTTTGTTGCCTACATTGTATCATTGAAACACATGCTAGATTTCAGGTAGAAGTTAGGAAAAATAAAAACGTCATTGATTCCCATCCACGTTCGCAGCACCCCTGGGTCCTGTCTGTTCTCCAGTTAAGGCCCCTTCGTGGCGAGGCCACCAGCCACTGCTGGTGCCCAAGGGAGGTTAGCCACTGAGCAGATGGTGAGGGTGATCCCGTGTGACTCAGGAAGTGTCCGGGCAAGGCTGATGGATTCAGACAGCGTATTTTGTTCACATAGGCAGCAAAAGCCAGAGTAGCCAAAGATGTCAGCTCAGTGTATCCTCTGCCCCACAGGGTGTCACTGAAACACAATGGACCAGATGACTGCAGTAGGGCTGATGGGGCACCCTGTTGCTGAGGAGTTAATTCTACGCTGCCGTTAGGCAGTTTTATAGCCTGCAGATGTACGCTGAGTGGAGCAAGGCAGAAAGCCTTAAACCTCATCAGAACATGGGAGGTGATGAGAAACGGTCCCATGACCACCCCCCAGGGAGATAGGAAGGCAAGTGGGAAATAGCCTTGTAACAGCTGCTCGTGGGCCTGCTATGCTGTCAGGTTCTGGGAGAATCACGGGGCATTCTGCCAAGATTCAGAGAAGCCGCAGTTGAGGCCTTGCTCTCCAGCCCCGTGTGAAGACATGTAAGGTTGCCAGGGCACCATGGTGGAGCTGTTCCTCTACAGGAGGTGCTCAGTGGATTTCTCCTGCCTCTGCGAGCATCTCTTTGGGACAAGGGGAAGCAAAACCAGAGATGACTTCTGGAGAATTGTCAGATTGCATGTTAAACACTTTTTCCTGACTACAAGTCAATAATACAGGCTCAAAGTGGAAGGCTTAGCACAGAAAAGGACAAAGAATAAATCAGACATTACCCATAATCCTGCCACCCAGAGATAATATTTTGATGCCCATCAGTATAGTGATCACAATGTCTAGATTAATTGTTTCCCCCGCACATGTTGTATATAGAAACTTTTAGAACTAGCTTTTTCACCTTAAGAAATACATCAAAGACATTTTCCCGTGTCATCAGATTCAAGCTAATACTGTGAAACTCCTTGGGCCAACAGGTAAATTCTCCAGCAGTGAATTCCCTCAATCACATGAAGCCCTTTCCCCAGACACCTGAGTCCCAGCGTGAAAGGTCTCAGCTTCTCTGTAACCAAAGGTAAGGAGTGAGGCTGAAGAAAAGTTTCCCTGCCTCTCCTCAATCTGTTCTTTCTCCCCTGCGTAGGGGTCTCTAGAGGCTGCCTGATTCGCCATGGTGAATCACTCGTACTGTTACATTAGCTGCAGATACTCAAGCCAGTGGTTCCAGGAGTGTGTGACCAAAGCCTGTTGAGCACACCTCCTCAGTCCTTTTCCCCTGATCTGGCAGCCAGCAGACCTACTGCCATGGTGACAAGAGACAAGCGCTTTCATTGCATGAGCCCTGGTCCTGCCCCCTGAGTAGGAAGAAGGGGTTGGAAGTAGGTGGAAGGGAGAGTTTGGGAGAGAGTGGGGGGGACTGGAAAGGAGGGGGATATTGGTGGTAGGCCAGTCAGGATACAGAGGAGCTCTGCTAAAAGACTGTCCTCGCACAGATTCAGGAGAGATGTGGGTGGCCTCCCAGGAGGATGGCCTGCACATGAGGACAACCAGGAGCCAGTTTCCCTGAATGCCGGCATGATCCAGCAGGGACTCCACTTCCCCCCACACCACCTTCTGAAGGCAGCCTCCTTCTCATGCCACCCACGTTATTATCTCTTTGCAACCACACAACTTGGGGTAGAGCCAGTGACGCATGCCTCGGCCATCCTCTGTCCCCCAGAGAGATCTGCTGTCAGGACAGAGGCCAGGGCAGCTTGCGTGGGGTGTCGGCCTCTGCCACCGAGGAGCAGTCCTGTGACTGGGATTGAATAGGAGCTGAGCTCTTAGGTTGGAAAATGTGAAATAGAGCTTTCACTCTATTTGACTGGGGTGGGAGGGGCGTTATGCCAGACATTACCCTTAATATGATGTTATGAGAATGGCATTTTACCTCTGTGGTCCTCTCGAAATCCCATCGCCCCAGTCCAGTCATGAGGAAAACATTGTGTAAGTCTCGACTGGGGGACATGCTGCAGAATACCCAACCAGTCCTCCTCAAAACTGTCAAGGTCATCGAAAACAAGAAAAATGTAAGAAACTGTCACAGGCAAGGGGAGCCTAAGGAGGCATGACAGCAAAATGTAATATGCTAGCCTGGATGGGATCCTAGGTCCAAAAAAACACACTAGGTAAAAATTAAGAAAATGCAAATAAAGTATGGACTTTAATTAATGATAATTATCAGCATTATTTCATTAGTATGATAAGTATCAGCATTGTTTCACTAGTTGTGACAAATGTACCATACCAGTGTAAGATTATATGATAAGGGCAAGTGGGTGTGAGGTACATGGTAACTCTTTGTACTATCTTTGCAGATTTTCTGTAAGCCTAAAACTATTCTTTTGTTGTTGTTTTCAAGTATGGTTGACACACATTATTACATTACTTCATGGCTATTGAGCCAGGAAACCACATAAAGGGAACTTAAATGTGTATTACTAAGTGAAAGAAGCAATCTGAAAAGGCTACCTAATGTGCAATTCCAACGTGACATTCTGGAAAGGGCAAAACTGTGGAGACAGTAAAAGAACTAGTAATTGTCAGGGTGAGAGGGGAGAGGTGGAAAGGATGAATGGGGGAACACTAGAGATTTTTAAGGCAGCAAAACATATGGGAATATGATATTATGCATTTGTTAAAATCTGTAGAACTGTACAACAGAAAGAGTGAACCCCCTGGTAAACAAACTGTGGCCTTGAGTTAATAACATTGTATCTATGTTGGTTCATCAGTTGTAACAGATGTCCAACACTCATACAAGACGTTAATAATACAGGAAACTACAAGATGGGAGAGGGGGGCTATGTGGGAAGTCTGCACCATTTGCTCAATTCTCTGTAAACCTAAAACTTCTCCAAAAACCTGCCCATTAATTTAATATCCTTTAAAAAGGCAGCATAGATAGACTTGCTCTACAGCAATACAGACAGCTTAGCATTAGCGTCCTACACTGGCCCTCTCTGCATTTACTTGGGTACCTGCCAAACTCTGGAGCACTTGAGTTTGCAACCCCTGTATAGCTGTCTCCTTCTCCTGAAACTTCTGGATTCCATAGAGCATGTTTGAAAAACACTGGCCCATCCAAGAGGACAGGGCTTTCCCTGGTTAATGCTCTGGCTCAGTCCTGAGTCTGTCATGTATCCCACACAACGTCCCAGTGATGAGGCTCAGAACCCCTTATTTCCCCAGCCTCTTTTCTAGATCTCTTGCATAGTTCCTTACTGGTAGAAATATCCTGCCTAGCAAGTAGGAAGCTCCATCTCTAAGTTTTCTTTTGTTTCAAAGACAATGAAGTGTGCGTGTGTGTGTGTGTGTGTGTGTGAGAGAGAGAGAGAGAGAGAGAGAGAGAGAAGGCCCAATACACACACTCCAAGGGCTATACAGTAGAAATAGACCATGCCTGCCAAATGAAATTCACAACTCTGAATTTCAAAGTAAAGTCACCCATGGAAGCTTTTCTCAAAATCTTGCTCGCAGAACTCTACCCCAGGCCCCTTTGAAGACTGCTCACAGGAGGGTCTTTGGGGAGATGGCCCAGGTAGTCCTTGGAATATCAGGCCCTGTCATTTCTGGTGGCAGCCAGTGCTCTGGTTTGACCTCTAAACCTCAGCAGAAATAACCAAATATCCTGAACAGAATTTGCTAAGACACCTCAACTGTGAGTGGTTGGCACCCCTAAATTCCCTCCTACACTGCAGTTCAGATACCAAAAACTGTAGGCAGAAAGTTTCCAATAGGTGAGAGGAAAGGTCCCTGTTATTGACTGGAAAGGGAGCGGTCTGGGGGCTCCACCGTTGACAAGGAAATCACTGCCACATGCTTTCTAATGCTGACAGAAAAGAGCTCACAGGCTCTAGCAGGGGTGAGGTGGGGAGGAGACCCTGTGCCCGGGTCATGGTTCCTCAGACATTCTCTGCAAACCTCCAGCAGTGCAGGATTAGTTGTTGATGTCCTTAAGTTCTCTGAGGAGACAGCATTAGCTTTCTTCTCTCACAGGAATAATACCCTGTCGTTTCCAGGAACCCTGTAGGCCAGGCACTGAGCAAATGTGCCACATACATACGATCATTGTCCCCATTTTACAGATGAGAACACCCGGGCTCTGAGAGCTCAGTTCACTTGCTCAGGGTCGCCCAGCTAGTCAGTGGTAAGGCAGGATTGGAACCCAGGCCTGTCGGCGTCCAGCCACCCTGCTCTCTCCTCACATCAATGACTGCCCTTGAGGGGCACTCGCAGGAGGCGGCAGTTTCCAGCCCATATGCTGTGCTATTTCATTCAACCGTGCTTTCTTTAGGTTCTGCGAAATGCCAGGTCCTCCTCCTTGGGCTCTCCCCGCTTTGTGTGCCCATGGCCTGATCTGCCCAAGGGGCCAGGATTTTCAAAAGGCAAATGTACACTTGCTCACAAAGCCAACCTCTGACTGGAAAACCAGAACTCCCTGCCGTCGGCCTTCACCATTTCTGTCGAGAAACCCTGAATTCAACCCCTCGTTTAACTAGCAGGCACAGAAAGGGAAAGGAGTTGTTTAACTCTGTGGTTGGCAACATGAAGATTACCCAGTAATCCTGAACTCCAGGCTCCGTTCTTCCCACCTCCCTCCCCCCTGCTCTCTCCCCACCTCCTCTCCCCTCTCTGCTTCACTCCTGCACTGCATTCTTCTCCATCCCTTTCTTCCACTTTCTCTCCCTGCCCACCTGTATCCCCACCCTACATTCCCCTTCTCCCTCTTTTTTTCTTTTTGCCTTCCTGTCTAGGCTGTTTTCCCCTTCTCCCTTGCTCTCCATCAGCCAAGGCTGCCTCTCTGTATTGCTTGTCCATTTGTCCCCCTGCCACCAGCCTTTACCTCCCAGCTTCTGTGAGAGAGTGCCCACCATGGAAGAAGTCTAAGAATCAGCCACTGGGCAGGGCTTCCTAGAATCTTCTTGGGGAACCACTATAAGAATCATGCCCCCCTTCCAGTAGTAGGGCCTTGGCATCCCTGGATATTCCTTTTCCTTAGGTGTTCCAATTGAAGATGATCCCTGGATGTGCCTGCCAAGACACCCTTAACCCTGAAGCTGCAACCCGTAATTTCAGAGGTGTGCATCAGATGGGACCGCTGGTCACCTGCAAGGAGTCCCTTCGGTGTAGACTTTCACAAAGGATGTCTGAGAGAAATCCTCCTTGTACTTCTTCCAATCAGCAGGACCTTGAGCAAGCAAGGCAGCTCCCCCTCGGGGATCTCCTCATCTCATCTATAAGATGCACCGAGGTCCCTCTGACACTATCGTTCCATGCAGATAAATGCACCAGTGCCATTGAGCAGCTGCTGGGGCGAGAGCGTGAGAGTCCAGCAGGCAGTTTCCACCCGAGCTCCAGAGAGGCTGCTGTCCATGGACTCAATGCAGGCCTCGTGGGCGGTCCTCTGCTCCCCGGGTTCCGAAAGAAACTTGACCTCATCACTTCCCCAGGGATGCCCCGTGCCTGCAGGCCGATCACGCTAAACGCACAGCACTCTGGCAACCCAGGAGGCTTGTTATTACTACCACTTATTAATCCCTATTAGGAAAGAGGTAGTTAATTCTGATGGCGGGTGTGTTCTGTCTCCAGAAGGAATATCAACATGAGAAACGAATGCAGTGTCAGAGGCCGGTTGGTCAGGGAAGAAAACAAAAATAACTTGCAGTGTGATCCTAAGGGTCCAGAAACTTAGCTGCGGCATCCGGGGGGCCCTCGAGCAGCCTCGGGACTGGAGGAGTCCTCTCCCTCAGGAGCCCCAAGCCTTCACATTATGCCACCCTCCTGAGTGGTCGAGGCAGCAGGCTGGGCGACTGGGCCTCTGCAGAGGGTCCTGGATACCCCCATCTTTCCACAGTGTGATCCTGACCCCTTTCTGCCCTGTCCATTGTCCACCTCTGCCCCTCTTCCACATGCTACCAGCCCTTAACAGTTTGTACCTGGATGTTCCCTGGAATCTTAAGCAAGGAACTACTGGGAATCCATTGGGAATCCATGGAGTTAATGAGCCATTTGAGTGCCAGTGACCTGATCTGGCAAGACTGGCTACAATTTCCAAACTGACTTTGACCTGGTGTAGTCGAAGCACCTACGAAACGGAAAGCCCTCTCTCCCCTTCGGGAGGCCTGCACCAGGAACCGTTCAGAAGGAGCCCGGATCATTGGCCACTTTCTCCAAAGAAAAGCATGCAGAGCCTCTGCCACCTCATGGCTGCCTCTGGTTCTACAGTTTCTCTGACCAGACAGCACAGATCCCCGTCTCTCCCCACCGCCCAGTGCAGTCTGGGATGCAGGGAAGTAGGTATGGGGGTGGGAGGGATTCCCAGGCTCTGATTTCCTTCCCTGTTTGTTTGACCCCCAGTCTCTAACCTGTGGAGGCAGGCCCAGGGAGGGCTGAGATGGGAGAGGGCTGAAGGTCGGAGCTGGGGAAGAGGCTGTACCCATGGGTGGGGCAGCAGGTTGCAGGGCCTGTGGAGTGCCTCGGACTGATGGTGCAGGCTAGGCAAAGCCAGTGGCCCTGTCTAACCCTAGCCCGCCTCTCAGCCCGAGTGCCCCCATCTGTAAAGGAGAGTTCCAGCCAGAGGAATTTTGAGGCCTCTCCCAAAGGTAGACACCCTTGGATATGGTGTCTATGCAGGACCATCCCAGACCAGGGAGAGAATCCCATCATGCCACTGGCATCTTGGGACAGCTTTGGTGGCCGGCCTCTTCACCTCCCAAGGAGCACTGTTGGGTTCGGCTGTTTGCAACCAGGAATCCAAGGCAAGGTGCGCACATTAGGCAAGCTAGTTAAATGGGCCAAACCGCACCTGCCTGAGTGGGTCAGACACCTGTTGGGTCTGACTTATCATTTGGAACCAGGGGCTGTTCAGTCGGTGTGGCCAGGAGTGAGCCATGCATCCCCAGCATGTGCTTCCTCAGAACCCCACAGAGCCGGGTCCAGTTAATAAAGGATCATGGTTCAGAAACGGATTCTGATGCCTCACAGAGTCATGGGTTAGATTCATATTCTGCCACTAGCCAGCCGGTAACTTTTAGAATTTCTTTAACCTCCCTAAGCTTCCGTTTCCTCATCTATATAATGAGGATAATGAGACAATTGAGAGGATTAAATGGCACAGGTCTTCTGCTACGAATGTGCACTATTCTTCCAAGTTAAGGGAAGAGTGACCCTGAAGGCAATTGAGAGAGCATCCTGGCTGCCTCTTCCATTTCAAAAGCAGGAGTGGGCACTGCCCACTCAAAAGCTGTGGGGGCAGGGCCTCCCAGCAGAACCATGAGGGCACGACCCCTGCCCAGCAGAGCCCAGCAGGACCTTTACCCAGTGGGTCCAGAAGACGGGACTGTCACCCCAGTGAATCCAGAAGGCAGAACATTGGACCCGAGAGGATTATTCTCAAGCCTTAAGTTCTCACAGAGTTTGCATTGCTAGGTTTCGAACTTGCCTGGGATCCATCACCCCTTCCTTCCTTCCTTCCTTCCTTCCTTCCTTCCTCCCTTCTTTTCTCCCTCCCTCCCTCCCTCCCTCTCTCTCCCTTGTGGAATGGGAATGTCTAACCTATGCCTGTCCACCATTGTATTTTGGAAACACATAACTTGTCTGCTCTCACATGTTCACAGCCAGTGAGAAATTCCACCTCAGGGTGATTCGACTTCCAGTCTCACCTGTCTGTGATTTACATGAGACTTTGGACTTTAGAGTTGATACTAGGATGAGTTAAACCTTTGGGGGCTGCTGGGATGGAGGGAACATGTTTCACGTGTGAGAAGGATGTGAATTTGTTGGGGGTGAAGGGATGGGGGGCAGGGACAGAATGTTATAAACTGAACGCATCCTCCAAAAATTCATATGTTGAAACCTAATCCCAGATACGATGGTATTTGGAGGTGCCTCTTTAAGTCACAAGGGTAGAGCCCTCGTTGATGGGATTAGTGCCTTCATAAGAAGAGGCCAGAGAGCTAGCTCACTCTTTTTCTGTCCTGTGAGCACACAATGAGAATTTGGCAGCCTGCCAGAAGAGGACCCTCGTGAGAATGTGACCATGCCGCACCCTGATCCCAGACTCCCAGCCTCCAGAACTGTGAGAAACAAATCCCTGTTATCTCATCACACCACCCCAACTAGGGTGTTCTGTGGCTGGTAAGGACCCTCTTGCTGGCTTGCAGATGGCCATGTTCTCGCCGTGTCCTCACATGGTAGAGAGAGAGATGGAGCTCTGATCTCTCTTCCTCTTCTTGTGAGGGTACCAGTACCATCATGGGGGCCCCACCCTCAGGACCTCCTCAAAACCTCATTACGTCCCAAAGGCATCACCTCCAAATACCATCACATTGGGTGCTTGGGCTTCAACGTATGGATTTGGGGGACACAAACATTCAGTCCCTATGGCTCCTAAATACAAACCTAAATTTCTCTTCTGGAAACTTCCTCTCATACCTCTTCCTTTTGTCATTTTCCTTTTGCAGTGATGTGAACGCCAGGAAAATCTTGCCCTCGCCTTGTCCCATCCCGCACAGCCGGGAGCCCAGCAGCACCAGCGCCTCCCTAGAAGACAGGTCTGCCGTCTCCCTCTGATGCCTGTGACAGCCCCTGCCATGAGTGGAATGGGTCAAAATTGCCAGTGCCCTTCTCCCACATCCTGAGGAGCCCCGTGTCCAGTGGCTGCACAGACACAGCCCAGGGCTGGCCTCCACCCTGACACCCCAGGAATACCCTGGAGTCTCTCACAGATACCGAGTCCCAAGGCAGAGAAGTTTTCTCCCAGGGGCCTCTGCTGCCCTGTGCGGGCAGAATTGCTCCAAGTGTCTGTGTAAATAGATATACCCAGGGCCATTGAAGGAAAGAAGAGCCAGCCCACTGGCCATTCCAACATAGCCCTGCCACAGGGTCCCCAGGCCGGGAAGGGCAGAGAGTTGACAAGCCTAGCTAACCTCGGCCCTGTGAGCCGTTCACTCCAGACCGGACAAAGCTGTCAAGGCCTCTCCTCAGCAGTGCCCTTTATGCCTTCTGACTAGAACACCTGAGCACCCTTCTTCACCTGGCAGACCCTACTCTCCCCCCAAGCAGTCTAAGGGGTGAGATCCAGCCATGCCCCTCCCCGAGCCCAGACAGAAGGAACAGCTCCGTGCAGCCCCACGGGAGCCCTTGTCACTGACTGCAGCTGGATGCCAACACAACTACTTGTGATGGGGAACAGCCCCTTATTGTGGACAGTCCTCACTGGCTTCTGACAGAGTGGATACTATCACCTGCTGTATGAGGATGAGGCTTGCAAGCCAGGAGGGCACTGCTTAGAATTTTCTTGTGGGGGCAGGCTTGTTATTAAATGGAAAAAGAGGAGGGAGAAAGGCACATACATTCTTACTTTTTTAAAAGGATTTTTTGGAAATCCCACACTTCTTATAAATCTCATTGGCTGGGACCTGGTCACCTGACCACACATAGCAGCAAAGGAGGCTGGGAAATGTAGTATTTTTTTTCAGCCATGGCAACTTACTCAGCTAACTGTTTTTACAGAGAGAAGAGAGAATACTTCTCTGCCCCAGGAACTAGCTAAGCCATGGTGGGGGGGTAGGGATGCACTGGGTAGACGTCCTAAAGGATGTGCCATCTAAGTTGGGTGCTGAAGGAGACAGTGACACCTCAGGTGGAATGGGGTTGGTTTAGGGAAGGTGAGGGGCGGGGGCTGCACCAGAGATGGGGAAGATGCAGAGACAAAGCATATTCAACCATGCAAAGGTCTCGGGGGGAGAGCAGGCTGGGGAAAGGAGACAGCCAAAGCAAAGCCATTGAGTAAGAGAATAACACTGGTACAGCCGCTCTGGAAAACAGTGTGGAGGTTCCTCAAAAAATTAAAAATAGACCTACCCTATGACCCAGCAGTAGCACTGCTAGGAATTTACCCAAGGGATACAGGAGTACTGATGCATAGGGGCACTTGTACCCCAATGTTTATAGCAGCACTCTCAACAATAGCCAAATTGTGGAAAGAACCTAAATGTCCATCAACTGATTAATGGATAAAGAAGTTGTGGTTTATATATACAATGGAATACTACCTGGCAATGAGAAAGAATGAAATATGGCCTTTTGTAGCAACGTGGATGGAACTGGAGAGTGTTATGCTAAGTGAAATAAGTCATACAGAGAAAGATACTGTATGTTTTCACTCTTATGTGGATCCTGAGAAACTTAACAGAAGACCATGGGGGGAGGGGAAGGGAAAAAAAAGTTAGAGAGGGAGGGAGGCAAACCATTAAGAGACTCTTAAAAACTGAGAATAAACTGAGGATTGATGGGGGGTGGGAGGGAGGGGAAAGTGGGTGATGGGCATTGAGGAGGGCACCTGTTGGGATGAGCACTGGGTGTTGTATGGAAACCAATTTGACAATAAATTTCATATTAAAAAAGAGAGAGAGAGAGAATAACAGAAAGAAGGGCAGGGCTGAGGCGCCTGGGTGGCTTAGTCAGTTAAGCATCTGACTTTGGCTCGGGTCACGATCTCACTGTTTGTGAGTTTGAGCCCCACGTTGGGCTGTGCTGACAGCTCAGAGCCTGGAGCCTGCTTCATGTTCTGTGTCTCCCTCTCTCTCTACCCCTCCCCCATTTGCACTGTGTCTCTCCCTCTTCTCAAACAAACATTAAAAAAAATTTTTTTTTTTTTAAAGAAAGAAGGGCAGGGCGGCTGGAGCAGAGTAGTAGCCCAGGGCCCAGATCACACATGAAGAGAGTCTGAATTTCACTCTGAGAGTGAGGAGAATCCACCAACAGGGTTAAGCCAGAGGAGGAGGATATGATGAAAGGGTCACTGTGGTTCCTGCACAGACTGGGTGGAGGGGTCAGGAGGCAGACTGCCAGGCAGCCTCCTGGGTGAGATCTGGTTACTGAACATGGAAAGCACTTTGGAAAGGTAAGCATGGAGTTCAAATGTAAGGTACAGTGATGTGTGCATGTGCTTGTCCTCAGCATCCCTGAGAAGCCAGCATCATCTATCCCTCTCACTGGGGACAGCCAGACTGACTCTGACATCCTGGCATTCATCAAGGCCAGACAGAGCATTCTGCAGAAGAAATGTAAGTACACCTTCCTCCTCCTCCCAGGGTCACAGGTCACCCAGCTCTGCTCACCAACCCTTGAGGGAGGTAAGGGGGAAGGCCAGAGTGAGAAGTGAGCTTCCTGTATATTCCTGAAACCACAGGACTGAACTTGTGGTCCCTTCACAATGTGCCTGGCCTCTGCTTCCTCCTGGAAAAAAGCTCCAGAAGACAGCATCATGAACACCAAGACAGACCCAAGGGGGTGGCGGGCCCAGGTGCTCTCGCCTTGCTTGGCAAAGCTTCCCTCCCTCCTCCGGATCTCCAGCTCCCTTTGTTCTGTGTCCCCAAAGCCATCTCTCCTTTGTCCAGCCTTCTCCATACGGGAAGGGGCAGAGTGATGGTTTGGTAACTTGAATTCCTAGCTAGAAATATCACTCTCCTATTGGAGCATGGTTCTTGCCAATAAGTTGTAGACATAAATACCACTTGAAAGCTCAGGCCTGAGGACCCCTTTAACAGTTACAGAAGGAATACTTGTGGTGTTCCAGACAACAGGAAGAAGCAGAGAAGGCCCTTCCTGGCCTTTGCCACCCACCTCCCCCATCTTCCTCCTGGAAGCTGCCCCCTGCTATGGACAGGCCTTCTCTTCTCCTGCCTCCTTCTCCCCCCAAGACCCATGGCGATAAGACCCAAGACCCCTTACGCTGGCCCCTCGCATTTAACCTCGTCCCAGTAAGCCAAAGGCTACCAGGCAGGTTGAGTGTTGCTTTCCCATGTCAACGCCTTGGTGGATGAAATGGCAGGCTCAGATCCTATAATGACTGACACCTGCTGCAAGAAGCCCACAGTTTCATGGCCAACTGTCTGCAGCTGAGACACTAGCGGTTCTGCACACGGGGATGGAACATGAACATTCCAAGTAAAGGATGGCCTTCCATGGCGTTCTGGGGGGGGGGGGGGAGAGACAGAGAACACACCCACAAATAGAGACCATTTGAGGTGCTGGTAAGCGCTATGAAATAGCTAAAATCTATAATGTGGTAGAGAGCCACAGGGAAGACTGCCATTAAGGGGGGCGGGGGCTCCCTGGGGAGGGGAACCTTGAACTAGTAGCTGAATAGTGAGAATGGAGTGTCCATGCAGTGTCCTGTGAGCAAGCATTCCAAGCAGAAGGAGTAGAAAGTGAACAGCCCTGGAGGGAGCTTTGCTTGGTCACAGGGTGGGAAGGAGGCCAGAGTCACTTAAGGGCTCAGCTCGAGAACAGGAGCCAAATGAACAGGCCTTGTGGGCGAGGGTAAGGGGCTTGGCTTCTATTCCTGATGTAGTGGGAAACTCACTGAAGAATTTAAGCCATGGTGCGATGTGGTCTGACCGAAACTTTGGCAAGCTGACTCTGGCCGTTGTACACAGCAGAGGTTGTAGAGGCCCGGGATTAGCACAGTCATCTGGCTCCTGGGGAGGTCCAGGCAAGGGGTGAGGGTAGCCTGGACCTAGTGGCAGATCGGACGTGAGTCGTGAGGGCAAAGAGAGCCAGAAGGGCTCATGGGCACCTGTTCTGAGCAGCTAACAGGATGGGGATGCCATCAGCAGGAAGGCAGGGCGGAGTGGACACCAGAGGGAAGTTGCTAGGGGAATTCAGATTTCCGGCTGGCCCATTCAAGTTTCAGTAGCCCTTTGAGATCTCAGAGGAGATAAGTAGGCCCCTGAACACGAGTCTGGAGCTCAGCGGCAAGGTCTGAATGCACTGGGTGGAATCCCTGTTGAGGAGAGTAAATAGGATTATTCTAATCGCTGACACAGACCCTTGGGGCACTCTGACATTTGGGGGTAAGCAGGAAGATCTCACCAAAGCTACTGAGAAGGCTCAGCCAGGGCGAGAGAAGAGACAGCAGGGGAGCGAGTCCCTGAGGGAGCCTCAGGCAGGCCTGCAGGAGAACGTGGTCCAGGGGAGAGGGGTGGTAGAGCCCAGGGCTGCTGGAAGGCTAAGCAAGAATGGGATGCTGCCTGGTGGCCACTTTGCATGTCATGATGGCCCTGGACAAGTGCCCTGTGGACAGAGACCTGGGAGAATAAAGGGGCCATTGCGGTGGTTGAGGAAAGAAAAGAAGGAGCAAAAGTAGAGATAGTGAGTGGGGACAGCTGACCCAAGGGCTTGGCTGGGAGGAGGGGCAGTCGGGAGGCTGGGGCTGAAGGGAGGCAGTGGTTGTGAAGACGCACTTACGTGCTGAGAGGAATGGTCCGGGAGAAGAAAGGAGGCTGATGGTAGGGAAAAGAGGGCCAAGCCTGCAGGGGAAACTCTTGGAGGAAGGAGAGGGCATGGCGTCCAGAACATATGTGGAGGAAGAAACCCTCTCCTGGAACAAATGCATTGAAATCAGCCATCATCCATCCCTTTAAGAAGTCTACACATCAGCAACATTGTTCGGTTGCTGTTTTACCCAGGTTTTGCCCACGTAAAGACACTATTTCCAACCCTCTCTGACAAGAAGAGGCATAAACCCAAGGTCTATGTCAAGATGGCGTCCTCCTGCTAATGCCATTGCCCAGATGGTACAGAAAACTGTACTGAAAGATGGGGTGCTGCGAGTGTACAGAGCCAAGAGTCTGATCCCCCTTTTGACAGGAGGGGAAACTGAGGCACACAGAGGCTGAATAACTTGCCCAGCTAACAAATGGCAGAGCTAGGATAACCCAGCTTTTCTGTGCTGTCTCCAGTTGGCCATGCTGTCTTGAAAAGTCACTCTGTGGTCGGTCGGGTGTTTGTCTCTTGGCCTCTACCCACCCTGCAGCTGGGAGCTTTGTTCTCCAAACAAAGAGCAGCCTGGAAGTAATTCATCAAAACAAAAGTTCAAGGGTTCAATTTTTATTCTCAAGGGGAGAATAGTGGTTGTGTGGCTGCAAGGAAGCTGAAGAAGGGTGACAAGAGTTCCACCAGGTCAGGGCCAGAGGGCCAGCAGGTGCGGCCTCCCCCAACGTGCGGCAGATGGCCAGGCCCCACCACGCAGCACTTTCCACACAGCCCACTTATCAGGCCTCCCTGTCAGGCAAACATGCAGGCCGGGCCCCAGGCACCTTCCCCAGCCAAAGCAAACACTTCCCTCTCCCCTGCCCTGGGCTCCCTCTGCTCTTAATTTAGTGGCGCTGTCTGTCTGGGCTTCTTCAGGAGTGCTCATTATGGGGAATTTGTGACTATCAGCCTAAGAGCAGGAGCCCAGAGAGGGTGATTTAACGTAAGCCTCGCCCGCCGCCTCACACACTTCACCAAGGGCCAGGATGAATCTAGTTGATTTAGGATTCATGGAAAAGCTGTGGAACGTTTAAATCCCTGCCAGGGGCACGTGTGGACAGGTATATATCCCCCGTATGGGGCGTTCGTCATCCATGGTGTCAAATCTGCTGTTTCCAACTGCCAAGGATGGCTTTAAAATCTGAGAAAATGAGGTTAACCCCTTTCTAGAGTGCTTTTTAATAAAACCTTCCTTAATCCCTGAGTTTGGAAGTGTTTCCATCTGGACAGGAACCTTGGTGTGACCCCCTTGCCCTCTTCTCCAGCCGGGGCCAGGCGGAGCCTCTGCGGAGTGCCTCAGAGGCCCCTGCCAGCCTGGACTCCGCCGTCCCCACTGCGAGAAACCCTCCAGCTCCCCACCGGGCAGGATCCATCCCAGGAAAATGGAAAGGCCCCAGAACTGGGAGGGAGGAGGCCTAAACGCGGGGCTCCTTGACTCAGCGCTGTGGGCCTTAGGCAGGTCACTGCCCCCGCCTTCACACATCTGCCACGTTCAGATTCCCCCTTCGTCAAGGTGGCCAGCCTCTCCTGAGATAATGTCCATAAAAGTCCCTCATAAACAGCCAAGCGCCAGGGAGCTGTTAGCGGGGAAACTGGCCTCTGGTGGGAACTGGCCCAACAGGGTGAGGAGTGATTTCCTTTCAATGGTTTCTCTGTAGCCGTACCCTCCAGTCTGGGAACCTACCGTCACAAAATCCCAGTGCAGACTGACAGCTCCATTGCTTCACTGGGGTTCGTCAAGTAAAGAAATGGCACCTTTTCTGTGGGGTTGAGGTCTGGGTCTGTGGGGCACTCGGCCCTGCTCTGTGGCGCTCCTTCTCAGCCCCGCCCCTGCCCCGGTCACCACTGCAGGCAAGCGTATGTGGGATGCAGTGACAGTCCAGGGCGGGAGCCGGCTCAGACCCTCTGCTCCTCACCACTGGCAGTGCTAACCCATCCTGGCCCAGGCTGCGCATCAGCGGTGCAGGGGAAACACCGGAGCCACGACATGCTCAGCGGCCCCATGCCTGCTGGTCCCCAGGACCTGCCCTCACAGTCCTTGGAACAGAGAGCCCACAAAGCAGTGGGTTTCAGCCCTGGCTCTTCATTGGTGTCACCTGGTCCCCTACCACCACCACCACGAGATTCTGATTTAATCTGTCCTGGGAGTGGCCTGGGATTTCTAAAGGTCCCCCCACCCCCAGGGGTTTCCAGTGCTCAGCAGAGCTGGGAACCGTGGGTCCAGAGTGACTGGAACACATCCCCTTCACATGCACCGGTGTGCCTGGTGTCCTTCCTTCCCGCTCTAAGATTCATCTAGAACAGCTAGAAATGTCTGAAAAGTAAGGACCATCTTCACTTAATTAAACAGCCTGGGGTCTTGCACTCAGAGTTAGATCTGAAGGACCAAGGGCTCGTAGCCTTGAATCGTTTTCAACCTCTCCCTTGCTGCCACCTCCCACATTCAGTGCAGCACAGAGATTTACTGGTTCTCCCTCAGCGACATCAGGCAGACCATGCCCACACTCCCCACCCGCTGCCAGGTCCCCGTGCCCACACGCAGATGGCCGCGGCCACCCCACTCCTCAATCTCTCTGCCCCCTGCAGGTGTCTTAAACAGTGTTCCCAAGCCCTTCTGCTCTAATTATGAGAGCCAGACTTCAAGCAAATTAACTACGTCACTCATACCATTTCTTCTCACACGTTAATGTGCCAGCAAATCTAGGGGTTTTGTTAAAGTGCAGATTCTGGTCCTGGAAGTCTGGGTAGGGTCTTAGATTCGGCACTTCTTAACAAGCTCCCTGGAGATGCCAATGCTGCTGATCCACGGAGCACACTCGGAGAAGCAAGGAGCCCTGCCAGCCACCTTTCTTCTACCAGATACCTCATCTGCTCCGTCCACCTGGGTATTTGGAAAGTAAGGCCCAGAGAACCAACACGATTTGCCCAGTCGCACCACAGGTTGGGGACCATGCTGGCTAGTCCTCAGGGGCCCTTCTCCCTCCCTGTCCAGCCGTGGCAGGTGACAGGATGGGCCGTGGTGGTCAGGCGGAATATAATGAATAGACGGACCAAAAAGAGAATCTCTTGGAGAATTTGGTAGGGATGTCAGTGGGGCTGGACAATGACTGTTGGTCCTGGCTCAGGGAGACGGCAAAGGAGGCTGCGTCCTTCATTGCTGGGGGAATAAATGCAGCCCCCAGGAATCCGGGCACTGAGACTCAAGGGGAGTGGCCCGCCGCCGCCTCCCCATGTGCTTCAGTCAGGGACAAATCAGTGCCCCCACGCACAGCCTAACCAAGACATCCTGTCTCCTTTCAGGTTTCCAGTAAGCATCCGGCCGTGCACTGTGGTAGCAAGAATGGAGTACAGATGAAGGAAGGCATCTCTTCTCACTCGCCCTGGCTTCAGATGTGATCTGTGGGCTGCTGGGAGCAACTAGTGATTTGGGTTCCCATAGAGGGGGCCGTGTTTCCTTAAGGATGGTGTCCTGGAGGCTGCCAGTGAGGCTGGGGCCAGGGCTTCTGGCACCATCCTTGCTGTGGGTACTGGGGCTGTTGGCCGGACCAGGCAATGCCGGGGTACTAGTGGTTATATAAGGGCTTCTGCTCACTCTTGTAGTGGCCGATTTTAAACCTTGGAGATTGTGAAATAGTACCATCATAATGCAGTGGCAGGGGAGGCTCATGCTGGTAGAATACGGGAGAAATGATCATCTGTTATTTTTAGCTACCTACCAGCCCGCTCTCTGCCCTACCCCCTGGTTTAGGAGCCCAGGAATGGCTGGGGCAAGCCAGGCAGGACGTTGGAGCCAAAGACAAAGAGTGGAGTGCAAAGCATCTTGATGGCCAGTCCTGATCTCCCAAACCAAACCTTGTGCCATCACCCTCATGGCCCAGATGATCCATAGGCAGTGCCTGAATCAGCCGTATTTCTAAAGAGTCACCCACCCTGCAGGGTCCAAGGACATCGTTGCACCCTAGGAGCTGTGGATGGCTCCCAGGAGCTCTGCAGAGAGCTTGAGAGGCACGGTGTGGGCACCTTGGGCCTCACACCCTCACCCAGCCTCTTGGGGCTCTGCATGACTTGGGCTCAAACTCCCCGCTCCCACCGGGAAAACAGAGCTGCCAGGGGCTTGCCTCAGTGAGCCCTTGCAGCACTCTGGGGCCTGGCTGCATGATACAGACCCAGGGGAGGGTGGGCCAGCCCTCAGGAGGCCCTCAGAGGGCGAGGGCAGCAAGGTCCCAAGCCAGCAGTAGGCGGGGAGAGGTGTGGAGTGGGGAGAGGATGGACATCTGAAATGAAGCTGAGTAAAAGTGTTTGTCTACCATTCCTGCTATCTCTGTCCTATGAATACAGGACCTGCCGCCCTGGAAAGAGAGCAGAGAGAAAATACATTAAATTGGCTTGCTGTCCCCCCTGCCCAGGACTGGGTAAAAGGATCATTCGAGAGAAGGTAGATGGTCCCATTTCAAAGCCAGGCAGGCCATACAGCCCCTCCAATCCACACCCTCACTGATAATATTAGAAACCCTGAAGCAAAGGGGGGGTGGGGCTGGCTTCTAAGGGCTTGTTAGTGGCAAATGTCCCCTCCTCGGGGGCTTTCCCTGACCGCCCAACTAGAGCCACCCCCTAGTTGCTCTCTATCCCATTTCTCTGTTTTATTTTCCTCATCACCGCCTGACATATCATCTTTCTTTATTTGCTTATTTTTTTATGGCCCGCAACCCCTCCCCCAAGACTAAAAGCTCCATGACAACAAGGACCTACATGTCTTGCTCATCACTATGTCCCCAGCGCAAGTTGGCATTGAGTAAAATACCCTTTCAGTTAATGAGTGGCAGAGACAGAACCCAGACTTCTTGGGCTAGCATCTGGCCCATGCCTTTACTCTGGCTCTGTGACTGAGGCCCATCGGGCAGGGTCCAGCCTCCCTGGCCCTCACAGTCCTGTGGCACATAGTAAGTCCTCAATAAAGTCTGTAGGACCCAGGAAGACCAAAACAGAGCCCTTACAGCCAGATCCTAGAAGCCTCCCCGAGTGCCCAGGGCACACGTGTAACACAGACACCCAGTCTCAAGAGCCCTGAGGCAGCATGGAGTTGGCCAGAGTCTTTGGAGACAGCCTCAGTGTGCCTGGCACACCTTAGTGCCCTCGGCCCTCTAGAGCTGGTTAGAGTCTATTGACTTTAGATCTCCTGCTGAGAACTTATCTCCTGGATCCAAAGGCCTTATTGACAGAGATGTGTGGTGTGGGCCCATGCGGGGTGTGAACCCGCCTTCTGCAGCAATCACTGAAGGCAGGAGAGGAAATGAAGAAGAGAGAAAAACAGACAGCTGGGCCATGATGTCTTGCCGAGAGAGCCGTATACCAAGTGTGTACAGCAACTGGAGAGGGACACCCCCCCCTCCAAATGTCCCTTCCCAATGGAAGCTGGGCCTTTGATGTGGACGCATGCTTGACCACAGTGCATCTTCCACAAAGTTCACTGGCCTTTAAAATGGGAGAAATGGATGCAATGCTCTGAAAAGACTCTCCAGCAATCCTGAGCTCAGTGGGGCATGTGAGTTCACTCCAGGCCAAACTGTAGAGCTTTCCAAAACATCTTCTGGAAAGCAGCCTGGCCAGTGACTCCAGCCCAGTCCCTACTAGAATTCAATTTGCTCTGCTATTCACTTGACAGGAGATGTTAGGAGGACAGTTTAGAATGTGGCTTGCTCAGATCCTGCTACAAGGGATTTTTAGGAAGCAGATACAGAAACTGTGGTAGACTGAATAACCAGTCTTAAGACTTTGCCCCCTGAAATAGAATTATACATCCAAAGCTTTGCCATAGCCTCATGGCGGTAGGGTATTCTTTCCTACCCCTTAAATTTGGGCTTGGCTCTGTGACTTGCCTTGGTCAATGGGATGTTAGCAGACGTGATACAAGCGGAGGCTTGACATGAGCCTGCATGCTCGGGCTCTCCTCTCACACTCCAGGGATCTGCCTTGAGAAGAACATGCCCTGGATAGGTGTGCCCCTTCAGCCTAGATCCCAGAACATACAGAGAGCAGATCTGAGCCCAGCCTACAGCCTGGAGCCAAGGCCAGCAAACCTGTAGCCTGGAGCAGAGCCGTCCCATCAAGTCCAGCCCACACCAGCTGAACCCTGGCTGATCCAAAGACCCAAAATCATGAGAATAAATGTTTGTTGTCATAAGCCACTAAGCCTTGGGGTGATTTGTCATGAAGCATTAACTGTAGCCACAGCTAACAGATACAGATATTGAAACCCAGAGATGGTATATGACTAGATGCAGAATTTCTCAGAGTTCACTCTTTCCGAACACGCTGCCTACTGAAAGGGCTCTTGAGAGAACACTGTATATGAAAAAGTAGGACCACCACTTACGGCCATGATAGAGCAACAGGGACATGATTTACCCTCCTGCTTTAAATAACTGAAAATTAGACAAAATGTATAAGACAATAAAACACTGGGAAAAGGCAGTACAGGACACTAACCCCCAAGAGAAGGGAAACAAGTGAGGTGAGCCCTATGATTGCCCCAACTTACAGCTTCTCACAGTACTTAGGCTGCAGTCCTGGAAGCGGGCACCAGGTGGCGCCCAGTGGTTTCCCTAGTTAAGGAATTGGAGCCTATAGTCCAGGGAGGCCAAGGGGGCTTCCATTGGCAAGGCCAAGTACAAGAGGTGAGTGAGCTGCAGAGTGCGGACACACTGCGGAGATCTCCAGAGGGTTCTCTCAAGTCTTCAGCCAACTGCTGGGCGAGACACGTGGGTGAAGAAATCACTCAAGGCTGGAGAAAGAACCACCAGAAAGGAGCTAGTAGAAAAATTTCCAGAAATAACACAGGGTTGGGAGTACTCCCAACAGCCACAGTGGAGAAACCTTCTCACAAAAAAAGTCACTGAACAGAAAACACATAAGGTATTTATGTGTGGCATACATTTGGAAGTGGCACCAAATTAGCCAGAGATCAAAGCTATTCCGGTCCCGCCTAACAAAATCTAAAAAGTAAGCATCAAAAGAGTCAAACTGCTTTCAGTGAGTTTCCAAACAGAGCTCAAAAACATTTAAAGGAATAAAAAAAGAATCTAACATCTAACAATATAGAAGGGGCACCCAGTAGAAGTTACCAAGGATGCAAAGAAGCAGGAAAACATGGTTTGTAGGAGAAAAACCAATCCATAGAAATAGAAACAAATAGAAACAGATGATTGAATACGTAGACAGGGACTGTTTTTTAATGCAATGGGTGTATGTTTAAAATACAGGCAAGGGGTGCATGGGTGACTCCGGTACGTGGGTGACTCAGTCTGCTAAGCGTCTGACTCTTGATTTTGGCTCAGGTCATGATCTCAAGGTTCGTGAGATCCTGAGATCAAGCCCCGTGGGCTCTGCACTGACAGCACAGAATTCTCTCTCTCCCTCTCTCTCTGCCCCTTCCCCTCTCTGTTTCAAAATAAATAAACTTTTAAAACATATGTGTAGGCAGAAATATTCCCCTTGCAATTCCTCAAATGTAAACATGACTCATCCATCTGGTCATTCTTTTAACAAGGATGTACCATCCACTGTGCTAAGTTCTGGTGACTCAGAGGTGACCAAGACAGAGAAAGTGCCAATCGTCTCATTCTAGGGATGCCTGGGTAGCTCAGTCAGTTGGGAGTCCAACTTGGGCTCAAGTCCTGATCTTGTGGTTCATGAGTTCGAGCCCCGCATCTGTCTCTGTGCTGACAGCTCAGAGCCTGGAGCCTGCTTCAGATTCTGTGTCTCCCTCTCTCTCTGTCCCTCCCCTGCTCACACTCTGTCTCTCTTTCTCTGAAAAATAAATAAACATTAAAAATTTTTTTTAAAAAAAGAACTTACATTCTAATTGGGGAGATGGACAAAAAACAAATAAACAAGGGAATCTGAGCTAAGATGGAGTTGGGGTGGGATAGGATGGGCCTGGGCTCACTGTCAAGGTGGATAAGAGTGTGAGAGCCGGGGCATGGCACAGAGAGGAAGGGGGGAGAGGCAGGTTTACAACTAGAATGGTGGGCCAGGGATTCAATGAGGTGAAGAGGCGTGGGGCTGAGAGGTCGAATAGGAACACGGAGTACAGCAAATAGGAGACTTGGGGGATGTGAGTCATCTAAGAATATGGGGGGAGAGAGTATTTCAAGACATGTGTCCAAGGGTCTGCTGGGGTGATAAGGCAGAGGAGATGTGGAAAGGTTGGCCGTGAATGTTGGAAGTTGACAATGTATGGGTAAAATGTGGGAGGAGGAAATAGCATTTCCTTTAACACAGGTTCCTTCTCCTGTGTGGAAAATGGCTTCTGGCTATGTGGCCCCGGATGCTTCTGTCAGGACAAGGAGGGAGGCAGCAAGCTTTTTTAGGGTCAACTGCTTTATTTGGGTTTCTATGGCCAACTGCCAGTAAGCAGGGCTGAGCCCATTTTATGTGCATTGAGGGGGAACTCAGAGCAAGGAGCAAACAGAAAGCTGGTTAGGGATCCCTCCCTCTCACTTCCCTCAACTCCTCAACTTGAGAAGGCAGCCCTTCCCCAGACCAGCCCCCTCCCCCCTGCACTCCCAGTTCCAGGTGTGACGATCAATGCACGATCAATGCACCGACCGACCGGTGCAGCATTTCCTTCATGACATTGCTCGGGACTGGACCACCAGAATGGTGCTGACCTGCTGACTTAAGTGACTCTCACATAGGAAAAGTACCAGACATAGCACAAAGAATCTTCGCACGTACTGAATGGACAACAAACAAATCCACGAGTACCTGTTGTCTACAACATTCTAAATCTTCACCAGTAACCATTACACCTCAGATGGACTCATGAATTTGGTGCAGTTTTAATCAAATTGCTTATATAGACAGGAGCTCACAAAAAATGTTTGCCAGGATCCCACACAGTCAGCAGCAGCCCTGGCCTTTTCTACACTCTCAGTTTCTCTGTTCACTTCATCTCCCAGGCCCTGGGAAGGCTCTGCTGCTCCTTGGGGCCAAGATGGACTGTATCCTGATCAACACCCCACATCTACATCCTGGTCCATGTGTTCCCAAGTTTATTGCTGCTTTTGCCTCAGTGCATCTTGCAGCTCTGGGTTTTTCCATAGTCTTCACACATAAGGAAGCATAAGGGCTTCTTTAATAAAGGGTGTCTAATGGATCCTTTAACAATCCCCTTGCCTTTTTCAAATTTAGTGGCCATCACAAGAGAGAGGCATGATCTCCCCACTCCTATTGTCTCCCAAAGGTATTTGTCTGACAAGCTGAACGATTCCTTCATTAACTTCCACAGATGAGCTCTTTCCTTGCAGGATTTACAAACCACAATGACACAGAAAACTACTAATGACTTAGTTATAGAACTAAGAGTCTGACAGACACTGGCTGTGTCCTGCCCATGTCCCCCAGCCCACCTGGAGGTCCCACGTAGCTTTGGTGAACAGTTGTCATCCACACCAACAGCTTCCTGTCTCAAGTATCCGTCTGTCTCTACCCGAAGGTCCTCTTCCCCCATAGGAACACTCTAGGTCCATTGGCAAGGCAGGCCAGCAGCGCAAGAGTTAAGCTCTCCTGGAGCAAATCCTCAACTAATGAGGGGCAGGCGCTGGTGGACAAACACCCCCAGCTTCCTTGCCCCGCCAAGGACAACTCTGAGGTGTGCCCCACACAGCCTCCCAGAGGTCCTGGTGGGGCTGAGCCCCAGGTGCCCACGGCAGACGCCTGTTCAAAAACTCACCTTGTATTGACTGCCCCCCTCCCCTGTCTCTCGTCCCCACTCTCTTGGGATGGGTTCCTGGAACCACTTCCCACATGAACTACTCACACCCAAATTTTGCCTCAGAGTCCACTCTGAGGTAAATCCGATTTAAGCGAGGGCATCTATTTCAGAATCACGAGTCGGGGGTGGGGGTGGGGGCTCTTGCATCCAAGCCCTCAAAGTGGGAGCCCCATCCCCCACTTCAACCAGAGCCCTTCTCTTCACAGTGCCCATCCTGGGGTGCAGGGAAAGAGTTCATGTGAGAAACGAATCCTACTGCTCAAAAAACAACAACAACAACAGAAAAAACAATGGAAAATCGGAACAAGGTCAATACCAGGTGTGTTTGTTTGCTTAAAGCCTTTCCCTCAAATCACCCCTCAGCCTTCTCCCTCCTCTCTTCTGGCCACACAGTTGGAGGTCACACTCCTCTCTGGCCACGAGGACAGAGACCTATACAAACCCGTGCCACCCCTGCCTCCACACAGGATGCTCTCCCGCACGCTTCACTGTGGGGACACGTCCAGGAGCCCAGACGACCATATGCAGAACTTGTCGCTTGGGCCCGTGGTGCTGCCAATCATTGGGGCTCAGGGCAGCAGGGTCTGAAACCACGGCTCCTTTTTTCCACTTGCCCTTTTCCCTGCAAGGGATGTACCCGGGGCAGGTGGGCCTTATCTTCTCCCTTTGGTTCCGGTTTGGAACGTGCCCTTTTTCATTTGTGCGGATATGTGTCTATTGAGTGACTCTCTAAGCGAATACCGATGTTGGTTGGTGGGGTGGCAACCTGTCCTTTTCCTTATCTCAGGGCTCATCCAGATGGAAAGAGGCCCATGCCCAGCTGCTCTGTTTACTCTGCATTCTCTCCCCATTGTACACGAAATTGATCTGAGAGGGGTTTTGTTTTTCTTCTTTTTCCTCCAATCTCCTTATTAGTTCAGCCTCAGAAAGTCCCTTATCACTTGCCGGATGTCAGGCCACACTCTGCCATCAGGCCTGGCCATGTTAGACTCTCCATTAATTGATTTTGCCCTCCCCACTTGGAAGCACAAATTGGCTCTGCCCATTAGCAGCAATAATTCCCTGAAAGGGATTATAAATCATGCCCTGTGTCCATCAGTTACTCACAGCGGAGCAGTGCCCCCGTGGGGTGGGAGATGGAGTGTTTGATGGGCAGGGGAGGTCCCCACAGTCAAGCAGATTCTCTCCTAAACCTGACCAAATGAGGCCACAGCCGACTGGAGTCACTACAATAGGCCCCAGCACAGAGGGTTCCATTGGCATGTATTGAGTGAGTCAAGGTGGAGAGAAAGAGGGATGCCTCTGTGGTGCAGGATGACCTCGTGACTTGACCCCCGCCCACCAATTCCACCATTATGTTACCACTCTCTGGCTCTGTGGGATTGGGGTTTTCATAAGTACACCCCCGCCCCTCCACACACACACACACACACACACACACACTAAAATGGAAGTGCTCCTGAGAAGGACTCATCCTAAACTCTAGTCAAGTCTTTGGGGGTCCATGAAAAGTGAACGTGAGAACAGGAGACGAGGGGCACAACCAGAGGAGAGCTGAGGAAGGAGCCTCAGAGGGGAGAGTGAGCAGCGAGGACGGGGGAGGACAACAGGCACACAGGAGGTTCTCAATAGGTAGGCCATAAGTGAAGGCAGTGTCTTCACCCTAGAGAACCTGCCAGGACCTGGGTGGGGGGGCTCCAGTTAAGGGCTAACCCAGCCCTCCTTCCACCTCAACATGTCAGAGACAGAGCTCTGGCCCCCAGCGCCCACCCCTTTCTCCCATACAGACAGTCCATACTCTTCCCTTGATTTCCTTCCACCTTGGAACCACCACCATTGCCTGTGGACAGCGTCCAGACCCGTGGAGGATACTTGGGCTGAAGAAGTTACTAAGACCTGCCTGAGATTCCCCCAGATGTCAACGGATGAGCTTTCTAAATGATACACAACAGAACTCTTCACACATTGAGCTTCTCTAGGGCAATAAAATAGGATTTGATTATTACGCAGCCCTGCAGGTGTAACTACAAACCCAAGCTTAAAGCCACGAAGTAGCAAGTCTGTGATGATAAGATGGTAGTCAACCTGTGTGGTCCCATCTCTCCAGACCATAAAGAAAAACCGGTCAGGGGTGAGTTTGGGGAGTCTTGATGCTTCCTTCCTCCTCCGAGACAAGCCCACATCCCAGCCACGGTGCTGTCTGGGAAAGCTCTGGGTATAGAAGAGCCTTGTATGGGGTAGCTCGAGATCCACAGGTGACTTCAGGGAACCCAGAACCAGCAGGACTGCAGAGAAGGCAGCTGCCACACCCAGGCAGGGCCCCCTCAACCATGGGATGGATGAGGTGCTTTGGAGTGGAGACACCTTGGCTGCCTTCGGCACTGGTTACAGTGCCGGGATGTTCCCCAGGGGTGGCCTCCACATCCTGCCTACACCTCCACCCCCTGTTATTTGTTGTTCTAGTTCTGGCCTTAGAGCAGGTTAAGAATCCTATGACACTACCACTCTCTTGATCATTCACATACTTGAAGTGGTAAAATGGAAAAAAAATCTCCCCCTGGCTTTTATTTTCTCTAATCTCTCTCTCTCTCTCTCTCTCATTACCAAAACCATCATGGCCTGTCCTGGACACAGAGGCCACGGTATCTGCCTCCCCATACCCCCTTCCAAGTGACACCTGTACATGTGATGCCCCCACCCCTTGGCTGGGGCAGAGCAGCTGAAGGTATTGCTTGACTCAAGGCTGTCCAGACACCTGTGAAGTGGCCCACGTGAAAAGGTGCTCTTGACATCAGCCTCACCTTGGAGACAAGAAGTACAAGAGAAAGAAGAGAAGGGCAGCAGCTGATGCTGACGGGATGCCAGCAGGGCGGCCTGGAGCAGAATCCGAGGCAGAGAGACAGGACAGAGCACAGGGAGGGAATGGCCGGCTGGCTGGGGCGAGTGGAGGGGTGCACCCCGCGAGGAGAGGGAACAGAGCCTGTTAATGGCTAAGAGTGAGGACACAGGCCCAGTTGCTCCAGAAGCCTGGCGGCTCCTGGCTTCCCTTCACAAATTATTTCAATTACTTCAGATAACTGGAGTGTGTTGCTATTTCTTCCAACTCAAATAAGCCTTGAACAATTAAAACAACAACAAAAATTTGTGTAGCCATTGGGAAGTAACAGAATACCTAACAGTGGTTTAAACAAATAGGGTTTATGTTCCCAACATTTTTGAAATCTAGAGATAGGTGTGTGCAAGAATCGGCTGAGCATCAGTGGCGCCCGAGTGGCTCAGTCAGTTGAGCGTCTGACTTTGGCTCAGGTCATGATCTCATGGTCTGTGAGTTCAAGCCCCACATCGGGCTTTGTACTGACAGCCCCGGAGCCTGGAGCCTGCTTGGGATTCTCTGTCTCCTTATCTCTCTCTACCCCTCCCCTGCTCATCTGCCTCTCTCTTTCTCCCTGTCAAAAATAAAAAATAAACATCAAAAAAAAAAAGAAAGAAAAAAGAATCAGCTGAGCGTCTTTGCAACCCTCTTGACCTTTCCCTCAATGAGGCCAGCCATCTGTGCATTCAGGGCACACAGAGGGGGAACGGCGGGCCCAGCCACAGCTGAGCCCTTTGCGGGGACAGCACAGCCTGGCCCCACACATCCACAACCGGCTCTGCACACACCCAGTTGGCCAGAACTGGGTCACAGGGCCACCTGAGCTGCAAGAGAGCTGGGAAAGTGGGTGTGAGGGATGCTGTCCATCCTCTGATCTCCTCCCCATTTCTGTGCCCTCTTTAATGTGGTTCTGCTTCCAATGGCCTGGCCTACCGATCACCTGGGACTCTAGTGGACCATCCCCAGCTTACCGGAACCGTTTGCCAGCTGTGTGCCAGAGATGGCTCAACGACTGGCTGGTGTGGGATTGTGAAAGCCCAGCTCCCCTGCCTCCACCTGGGACTAACGATGTGCATCACCCACCAGGGCTCTCCACGAACCAGGCTGAGCTGGGACTATGGTCTCCTGTTTGACCCTGCTCTCCCCACATCCGTATCACTCTTCGCTTACCCCGCTGCTCACACACAAATCCCCCTCTCGGGGCTGCTCCCGGGAACCCAGCCCAGAGCACAGGGAGCAGGACTATCATGATGGGTTAGACCGATCACGCTCCATTGCCTGGGGCTCACAAGCACACGGTTTGGGCTCTGCTAGCTGGGAAGGAGGGAGAGGATGTAGACAGGCAGCTCGTGTTGTCTGCGGCCACAGCCCATCACAGAAAACGTGAGCAGAGAACTTGGAAGACACACACACTGCAGGTGCAAACGTACAATGGTGCAGCCCCTTTGGAAAATAGCCAGGCAGCTCCTCAAAAAGTTAAACATAGAATGACCACGTGACCAGCAACTCCACTCCCAGAGACATGAAAACATACATCCTCACCAAAGCGTGTAAGTGAATATTTGTAGTAGCATTATTCCTGATAGCCAAAAAGTGGAAACAACCTGAGTATCTATCAACTGATGAACGGATAAATAAAATGTTGGTATACCCACGCAATGAACTATGATTCAGCCATAAACAAGAATAAAGTAGAGGCACCTGGGTGGCTCAGTCGGTTAAGCAGCAAGACTTCAGCTCAGGTCATGATCTCGTGGTTTGTGAGTTCGAGCCCCATGTCGGGCTCTGTGCTGACAGCTCAGAGCCTGGAGCCTGCTTTGGATTCTGTGTCTCCCTCTCTCTCTGCCCCTCCCCTACTTGTTCTCTCTCTCTCTCTCTCTCTCTCTCTCTCTCTCTTTTCCTCTCTCAAAAATAAACATTAAAAAAAAGAAGATAAACTACTGACAAATGCCACAACATGGATGAACCTTAAATACATTACACAGAGGCCAGACACAAAAGGCCACAAACGGTCAGACTGAATCTCTATGACATGTCCAGTATAGAGAAATCCAGAGAGAGAAAGCAGATTAATGGTTTTGCCAGAGGCTGAGGGGGCAGACTGGATGCTCAGGGGTTTCTTTCAGAACTGATGAAAATGTTCTAGAAAAGATTGTGGAGATAGCTGCATGATTCTGAAAATACTAAAAACCCTTCAACTGTATACTTTAAATGTGTGAATGAAATGGTATGTGAATTATATCTCAATAAAGCTATTGCAAATTCACACACAAGCAAAGAAGAGAAAGACAGGAAAACACCCTCCATTCCACTCCCCAGAGCGAAGCCACTGTTAACATCTCAGGCCAGGATATAATTTTAGCTTCTTTTTACTCACACATACATCTCACCAATATTGTATTGGAAGAAACCTGATAAGGATTTCAAGCCAAAAAACAAAACAAAAAAAACTTTCAGCAAAAGCTATGAAGCAAATGCATACAACTTGTTGGGAGCATCAACCCTATTCCTGTTCTTGGTCAAGGCTGTTCTCTATTTGCTTTGCCCTGATTTGTTACCCAGTTTATTATCTTCAGGGCCCTCAATAGGCAGGCCATCCTCCCAGCCCCATTCTGTAGCCAAGGCAACTGAGCACAAGGCATTTTCACACCCATCCTGATTCCTTCCCAGCGTGGGGACCCAAAGCCATCCAACACGGGTGAAAAGCTGGGGGCTGTGGAGGGCACCCACGCAGGCCTGGGCAGAATGAAGGGGAAAGCATCTGATTTGGTCCAGAAACACCCATCCAACTTGTAGGCAGAGGGTAAGACAAGACGACTGCAGGAGGACCGGTAGGTCTCTTTGAGGGGTCCATGCCACCGACCTGTGCTCTCCAGGGTCCAAAAGGCTGGTGGGGGGTGGCTGGCCTGTTTGCGCTGGAGGCACTTAGTGCAGCCACACTGAGCCGCACTGTTCAAACAGACTCCCCAGCCTCCAGACACCTGTGCCGAGGAGGACGAGGAGGGCGAGGCAGGCAGGAGGCTGGGCACGGGTCCCCGGGCGCTTCCCCCCTCTCCTCCCAGAGGCAGCCCCGCAGCCCCGGCAGATTCCCGGCCACACCATGCCCCAAGCCAGGCTCTGCAGCTGCTGGGGTGGCCGGGTGCTGCCCCTGCTGCTGGCCTACGTCTGCTACCTGCTGCTTGGTGCCACTGTCTTCCAGCTGCTGGAGAAGCAGGCGGAGGCTCAGTCCAGGGACCAGTTCCAGTTTGAGAAGCTGCGCTTCCTGGAGAACTACACGTGCCTGGACCAGCGGGCCCTGGAGCAATTTGTGCAGGTGAGAGGGAGGTGCTGGTGTGGGATGGTGGGCAGAGTGGGGGTTCTCGTGGCAGATCCAGGGCGATCAGTCCGGGGAGGGGTGGTTAATGCTTGTTTGGAAGCAGTGTAGAGCGGGAACAGAGACCTAGGGAGACCTAGGGCTGGATTCTGGCCCCAGGTCTAGAACCAGATTGCTGTGTGACACTGAGCGGGTCACTCAAACTCACTGATCCCAAATTTCCTCATCTAAAAGGTGAGCCGAATGATCTCAGAGGTGCTGCAGACATTTACAGCGGATCAAAAGCATTTTTTAAGCAGCCACTTGCTGCATAAATGTGAACTGTGTGTCAGGGTTAGCAACACTGTGCAAATTTCCTTCTCCCATGCGCCATACTTCCCCTACCCCAACCCCGGGGCTGCTAATCCTTCTGTCCTCACCCCCCTCACTTCCCTCTGCTGACCACACTCGAAGGCTGTGGGTGGGACACACAAATTAAGGTCAGGAGCAGCTGCCATGCTGGTCTTCCCCGGCCCAGTGAGCAGGATGAGCAGGATGATAGCTACACCAGCAAGGCGTCCATAGGGGGCTCTCTCTGGGGCAGAGCATGTCCCCCTCCTACTTCTCTGCACAAACTCTGGAGCTCCAGCACCCTCTCTCCAAGAAGCATGGCAAAACCGGGGTGTTGTGAATGCCTTGGAGACCAGGGGGCCCAGTGAAAGACAACAGCCACCACAAAGGAACAAGCCAAGTGCAGAGTCATCAGAGTGATAATTGGCACTTAGTGAGCATTTACAAGGTGCCTAAAACAGTGGGGAACAGGGTCTTCATGCTGGGGTTAGACCGGTCATGATCCATCCTCTGGAGCCAAGAATTTTATACGTGTTTCCTCATAATGACCTATGGCTATCACTGTCTCCAGTTGGTAGGTGGAAACCAGGCCACAGAGAGAGGGAGTGTGGGCAAGACTGCAGGCTTAAGTACTGGGGACAGAACTCACCCCTCAGCTGGCTGCTCTTCACCATACGAATTAGCATAAGTGTAAGGCCCTGGGGTGGTCAGGATACAGCCTAGAGCAGCAGTCCTCAAAGTGCGGCCCCTGGACGGCTGCATCAGCATCACCAGGGAGTCCTTTAGAAATGCCTACATCGCACCCCACCCCAGGCGCTCCAAATCAGGAGCTCTGGGGGCAGGACCGGCAGCCTATTGTTAACAAGCCCTCCAGGCCATGCGATGCCCTCAAGATGGAGAACAGCTGACCTAGAAGCTGATAGTTGGGTGGGGTGGTCAGAGAGAACTTTCCAGAGATGTGAGAGACCAGTCCAGGCCCTTTCTTCCAGGAAACGAGGCCTCCTTGCTCTCCAGCAGTACAGGGCTGGCACCATAGCACCCCTATTAAGACTGAGAAGGGCTCTGGCGCCTCCCAAGACCCTCGCGGGCCCTGGAGCCCATGGCACCTCCTCCTCCCTCAGCCTAGGACTAGACGCAAAACCCAGGAGCCTGAGGGTGTGGGAAGGACTGGTGGCTGGGATCTAACTAGCTCTGTAAACAGAGCTAAAAAACAAGCCTAAAAAATAGGCTTGACTGCAGCCCCAGCCACTGAATAACAACACCCTGGCCCTGGCCTCCCCAGGGGAGCCAAGACACCTCCGTCCTCAGTTTCCTTGGGAGGGACCCTCACTTGCCAGGGGATGGATGCCTGGCTGACAGGAATAGGATTCCAGAAGAGCACACATTACTGGTAAAATTCACAAGAGGAAAAAGCCATTAACAGTACCAGAAGCAGTGTTAGAGACGCCTCCACAGGAAAAAGGCCTTGCCCCGGTTCACAGGATTCGTGTCTGGCTTTTTCTACATGTGTGGATTCTTACAGAAAAATGGAGGGTTGCACTGGGGGCCCCACATCCAGTACCCTCGCTGAATCAAGGCCCCTCCTCAGCAGGATGGAGTGCTTCAGGTTGGCTGTGGGAGACAGCTGGGTGTAGAGCAAGAGCTGCTCCCAAGGGTGAGGGTCTCCAGGGAGTGAGCGTGTTCCGGAATGTTCCGTCCTGGCCTCTCTGGGTGTGTGGGAATGGGAGGGAGACCAAAGTCCACATGGGAAGAGACCAGTTCTGCCAAAGTGAAGAAAAGCAGACAGCCTGTGTCAGGACTCCCAGACTGGCCCAGCCTACCAGGGCCACCCCCACCCTGGCCAGGAGCACACACACCCAGCCAGTGGGGAAAAGGTTCCCACAGGAACTGGAGGCTGGAGTGGCCCCCTCCCCCACTGCCCTTTTCCAGTTTTGGGGGCTCTATCAAGTGGCAAGACTGTGCTGCTGCCTGGGACAAGGCATGGTCACAGGGGAGGGAACTGGGGAGGAATCACTAACCATCTCCAAGAGGGCTGGGCCTCAGGACAGAGGGGCTTACGCTTGAGCCTTCCAGGGTTCAGATTCCGTAAACACACACTCAACACACATGCACATGCATGCGTACAACACACGACACAGAAACACCACTACATACACGACCTTTGCCCTGGTGTCTGATGGAATTTCTCTTGTAGGCATGGGCTGGGCTTCATGAGGGGGCAGCAAAGAGCAAGGCTGCCTGCTCCCCGGGAATACCCAGAACGGGGTTCTCTGTCCCCACCATCAGCCCTGCGGGAGGGCAGCCCCATGGCTTCCCTGTGGCCCCCCAAATCTACGTTCCCCAGTAAGCTCTTCCGGGAACATCCAACCTGGAATCTTCCTATTGTCCTCACAACACATCTACGTCTCACCCTCTTGGCCACAGACAGCACCTCCCACCTGGACCACTCATTAAGCACCCTCCTCTGCCTCCTTACACCCGTTCCCCTCCACCAGCCCATGTTTACAGCCCACACCTCAGTCAGCCCTGGCCCATGGAACAAGCAGTGGACTTGGGCAAGGCATTTAGCTACTTGGACAGAGCCTACATTTCCACAAAATGGAAACAAGACCATCTAAGAATATCGTTAAGTGAGATGACAGCAGAGAGCTTGACCACCATCAGCTGCCTCTTTCTCCCACCCCACACCACCCCCCCCAACAGGTGATCATGGAAGCCTGGGTGAAGGGTGTGAACCCCAAAGGCAACTCCACCAACCCCAGCAACTGGGACTTCGGCAGCAGTTTCTTCTTTGCGGGCACGGTTGTCACCACCATAGGTAAAGGGTCTGGGTGGGGAAGGGCTTCCCCAAAGTCCCTGTTTTGGTTGCGGTTGCTGAGAGCAGATGCTGAGACCAGGACTGTGGTTTATTTAGGAGATGATTCCAGGAAGCACAAGTAGAGAAGTGGGGAGGTAAAGCAAGAGAGGAGAAAGGGCAGCAACGTTTGCATGGGTGAACAGGGTCCCAGTTAGGACAACTGGCCTCACTCCCACGGGGGCCCTCTGAGAGCACAGGCAGAGCCCAGCCTCCAAACATTGCCTGTGAGGGGGGAGGAAATGAGGCTATTTATCTACCAACTCCTGCCCTCGATGGTTGAGAACTGACCCCGGATGTGTTAACTCTAGTATTTTGAACCTGCCCATAGACTACGTACGTTCTCAGGTACAGAGAGATGCAGGGACTTGGAGTAGAGAGCCATCTGGGTGGACAGGAACTGTCCCCCAGGCTGCAGGTGATGCCCCAGCTGTTCTGAGGGGACAGCACACCAATAGCATCTGCTGTGTTCCCTCACCTCCCCCAGGGAAAAACTAGACAGGAATGACACAAAGCACTATGAGGAATCACTCCACGTAGGCAGGAGGAGGGTGGCAGTCAGGAGGGCTTCCTAGAGGCAGTGCCATTGGAGATGGGCCTTTCAAAGACAAGCAGGATTCTTACAAATAGAGATCATTCTAGCAGGGGCTGGGGGGAATGTTCTTGGGAAGAGAGGAGCTTCTCCTCTACTCCAGGAGGTGATGGAAGATGACCACCTAGAGTCTGTGGGGGAGGCAGCTCTGAACTCTCTCTTTCCCATATTTGCACACTCCTCCCCTCCCCCCGCAGGATACGGCAACCTGGCGCCCAGCACGGAGGCAGGCCAGGTCTTCTGTGTCTTCTATGCCCTGGTGGGCATCCCGCTCAACGTGGTCTTCCTCAACCACCTGGGTGCAGGCCTGCACACCCACCTGGCCGCCCTCGAGAGGTGGGAGGAGCAGCCCAGGCGCTCCCAGGTAGGGCCCCCTCTTCCTTATGGCCCTGTGGTGGGGTGAAAACAGAAACTGATACTGAGACGCGGTTTGGCAGGCAGGGTCTTAGGGGTAGAAACTCATGGAAGAAAGGGCGGGGCAGAGGGAGAAGTTGAATTGTGATCAGGCTGGACAAAAACTTGGCCAGCCCCTCGTGGAGCTCTCCAGCGTGTGTGGCCATGGGAGTTGTCCCACAGGGTGCTGAATCAGCCAGGGCTACATACCCTGGCCTCAATCAGACACAGGGTGGCCTTCTTGGGAAGGGTGTGCCCGTGGGCCCGGCGGTTCTCTGTAGCTGACATACGCCTCAAAGGAGCTGGGAGCCAGAGGCCGCTGGCTGACTGCTGATCAACAAGGTCTCCTTTGAAAGGGAATCTGGACAGCACATCTCTGTGGCCATCACAGAACTCCAGCACCCCTTCCTGCGGTTGAAAGTAAACTTTGGGCCACCCAGCACACCCCCATCGCCCACCCACTTGGCTAGCCCTTTGCAAAGCCAGCACACTAAGGAGGACTGGGGTGCAGAAGAATCTGGGGCAGTTCAGTGGCTGTCCTCTGTCCCAGCTCTGAGTCTCTGACAGGTCTATCCAAGCATGACCCTCAGACCCAAAGGAGTCTCCAAATTCCAACCTGACCCACTAATGAAATCCCTCTGACCAGATATTCCCCTGGCCTGGGCAAGAGCACACACACAGGATACAAACACCAACCCAAAGGTGTGCAGGGCAAGGAAGGGACATAGCTACGGCCCAGCTGCACTCCCAGATTTGCGCACTCCCCCTGCCCAATCCTTGGGCCTTCCAAGTGACTCAGAGACAGACTCTCTCACTCCCAGCTGCTGCAGATCCTGGGCCTGGCTCTGTTCCTGACCCTGGGGACGCTGGTCATTCTCATCTTCCCGCCAATGGTCTTCAGCCACGTGGAGGGCTGGAGCTTCGGTGAAGGCTTCTACTTTGCCTTCATCACTCTCAGCACCATTGGCTTCGGGGACTATGTTGTCGGTGAGAACAAGGCAGTCACACTTCTCCGAGTGGGGGCCATGAGGGTTAGGGAATGGGGAAATAGTCCCTGGTTGTTTGGGGGAGACAAATAATTTGTAAGCCTTCTGAGGATTCTCACAACATCCTTAGACGTCTGTGGCCTGGGACCCATCACCCTTTCCCTCCACTGCAGATCCTTGTTATGGGAGGCTGGTGAAGACCCCTATGGAACCTGGGAGGGGGTGTGGCTGTGCCCTCAGATCCCGGGCATTTATCATGTCCTTTCCCTGCCAGGTACAGACCCCAGCAAGCATTACATCTCGGTGTACCGGAGCCTGGCAGCCATCTGGATCCTCCTGGGCCTAGCCTGGCTGGCTCTGGTCCTCCCACTGGGTCCTCTGCTTCTGCACAGGTGCTCCCAGCTCTGGCTGCTCAGCAGGGGACTCGGCCTCAAGGAAGGGGGAGCCCCCGAGATGGAAGGGGTCCCCAGACCTCAGAAGACCCCCATCTCTGCATGAGGCCTCCAGCAACCCCAGGAGCCCCTCCTGCTTCCCCTACCCCTATATGCCTTCTAGACTTCCTGTTCAAGATCCTCCCCCTCCCCTTCCCAGCCAGGGATGATCTCAGGATCTCTCCAGAGAGTAAAGGAAACAGGAATGTTCAAGCAAGTAACTGAAAGGAGATGCAGGACAGGATGAGAGACGTGTGTGGAGTGAGATGCACGCTGTTGTCCCAAAGCCCCTCCCCCAAATGTGACCTGGAAAAGTTGAATCCAGACATGGATCACCGTAGCCAAATCTCCATCATGCCCTCCCCGCATTCCCCCCAACCCAGGAGACTTTATGCAGTACAGTAAACATACGTTGACTTTATTTTCACCTCATTTGATATGTGCACCAGGGGCATTTGTCAGGCCCCCACTGTGTGTCAGGCAGAGGGCCAGGCTCTGGGGACACACAGTGAAAGATCCTGCTCTCCATGTGCGTTTAGTCCACTAGAAGCACTAAATAAGCAGAGAGGCCCCTACCCAGTGCCCAAAATGCTACAATGGGGCAGAGCAGGCCTGACCAGAGCCCATAGGGGTGGCTGGTGGGGAGGGTCAAGGAGAGAGGAGGGCTGGGGAGGGACTTTTGGAGCATCTTCATGCAAACAGGACACCTACCCTCAGGAATCTGGCAGCTGCCTCTCAAAGCCTGCCAGTTCCCCTTGCCTAGAGGTCTAGAGCTGTCCGTGAACAAGGCTTAGGAGCTGTTGTGTATCCCATACCTTCCTGAGTGTGGCCTCCCCTGACTCCCCAGGGCACCCCTTGACCTCATCACCCCCTCTGGGTGCCTGTCTTAAGAGCCTTTCCAAACACACCCAGAGACAAGCTCCGTGGAGGCCTGGCCTCCTTTAGGAACATGCTCTGCAACCCTGGCCCTTCTCCTGCCAGACTGTGACGTCTCTGGCCAAAAGGAGAGGAGAGATTTAGACCAGTCCATCCACAGCCCAACTTCATCAAGGACTTCAAAGCTCTGCCCCTACCTCTGCCATCAAGGCAGGCCGGTAAGTGGCTGGGTGGCTCCGGACTCCCAGACTCCGGACTGAGGCAAGGCTGTGAAGCAGAGAAGGCTCCAGATGGGACACATAGGGAAGGATCTACAGCATCGAGAGACCCAGGTTACACCCAGGACTTCCTCATATGGAGAAGAGGTCTGGGAAACTGAAGACCCCTGAGGGACTCCTTATATGCCCTGGACCCTTCCTCCTCCAGGAAGGAAGTTACCGGGCTTCTTCAGAAGCAGGAAATGGACAAGCCCACTGGTCAAGAATCCTCTCACCTCCCAAGTTCATAGACAAGTGGTGATCAGCTGGGGTCCCTCATCTTTGGGAAAGGAAAGGGTGGTGTTGCAAGAGATCCAGGAAGGACTTGACAGGAGGCAAGGGTCCCAGGGTCCAAGAGCTTAGGCTGGGGCCCTAAGACAATAAACTTGGCTTCTACTTTCTCTTCCCCCTTGAGTGCGGTCTCCAGGAGTCCCTCCCACTGTTTGCTACAGTAGGACACGCTCGGGGGCTCTGGGCCCCTTCCACCTCAGAGCCTGCGGTCTCCCAGCACCCCTCCCCTTCCCCTGAGCTAGGCCTGGGGGGTGAGCACTCCACACACATTCTAGGCGGGGCCAGGTGCCCACAGCTTGGGGCTCGTTTTGTCCCTGGGATTGGATCCCGGTGCAGGGTGGGGCAGGGCTGTCCCATTCTCCCGCAAGCCTCCTGGGCACAGGAGAAAACTGAGAAAACTGGGCACAGGCAGGCGCTGGCTGGGGAGGGCACCAGCCGAGCTCCTAGTCCCTTCCTTACGCCTCTGCCCTAGGCCATGGCTCCAGGCCATGGCCTCCCTGCCTCTCTGGCTCTGTGCAGACCCCGAGCCCCGGCGGCGTCCGACGACAGGGCTCCACACTGCGCCGTGCCGGGCACCGTGCTCCTGCTGCTCGCCTACCTGGCTTACCTGGCGCTGGGCACCGGCGTGTTCTGGGTGCTGGAGAGCCCCGCGGCGCGTGACTCCAGCGCGAGGTTCCAGCGCGAGAAATGGGCGCTGCTGCAGAACTTCACGTGTCTGGATGGCCCGGCGCTGGACTCGTTGATCCGGGTCAGGGGCGAGCGGAGGCACGGGCGGGGGGCGGGAGGGCACGCCCCGGGTCGGGAGAGAGGAGGCGGGGATCGACGCGGGACGACTCGAGCGGGCGGGGGATGGGAGGGTTGGGCTGGACGGCCGCGGACCCGGCTCCGGGGCGGCCGGAGGGAAGCGCACCTTAGCGCCCTGTCCTCCTTTAGGGCGGAGAGGGCACAACCCGCCCGGTCCGGACGGTTGCTGGGCGCAAACACCCTACTTTGAGCACGGGATGACAGGGGGCGCGCCTAGCCGGGTCGGGCCGAATGGGGGCAGGGCGCACTGGACAGGCCTGGGAGGTGGTGGGGCAAGGGTCCCACTAGGACCGCGCGGCGCTGCGTCGGGGTCGCCCCGCGGGCGAAGGACGAAAGGGCACGCCCGACCCCTTCCAGAGAGAGTGCAAACAGGAGAACTGGGGGCGAGGAGCAGTGTCAGAGGAGGAGCAAGACTGAGGGCACGGTTGGAGTCTTGGGGGCAAAGGGTACAGGGCGCGCTCGTCCCAGCAGGTGAGTGGAGGGGAACTCGGAGCTCCCAGGGCGCAGACCCGATCGGGAACTAGCGGGGGCAGACACAGGGGCGCTCTTCGGCTGAATCCGTTTTACTCCTGTATTCCGACTCAGGGGCTAGACGCGGAGGGGAGGTGCAGAGGTCTCGGAGCACGGAGACTGCTCTGGGGGGTGGGGACCCAGAGGGGCGGGGAAAGGCTGAGGAGGCTCTTAGGGGCGGGGCATCGCAGCTGGGTGGAGGTGTCCTTCGACTCGGGGCGGGGCCGCACCGGACTGGGACCTGCGGGATTTGGCGGATGCTTGATCGGCAGACAGGCTGCTGTGCCCCTAGCCCCGATTCCGCGTCCCGCAGTCCCGGTGCCGCCTCCATCGAGGAGGGCAGGGCCTGAGTGCCAGGGTCGCCAACCCAAAGCCAGTCCCCAGAAGGTAGCAGGGAAATGTCCCTGGGTGGGAAGTGACATGGCACTGGGGCAGTGGTAGAGTCCTGAGCCCTTGGACTGGGCTGATGGTGTAGGGCCTGGAGCTGGGCAGGGGAAGGACGGTCTCCGCTAAGGACCGCCTGTAGCACCTCCACCGCCCCCACCTCTAAACTTTTACAAACACCGCGGGCTGCCTGGTCCTGGAGGCTGGGTGACACCCCTTTGCAAAGGTGGAGAATTTCAATTCCCGGCAGCACAGGCCCAGGGAAGAGGACAGTGATGGCAGTGATAATGGTAAATGCTTCTGTGTAGCACGTACTGTGTGTGGAGCCTTGTTCCTAGACTATTAATTTGTATTAACTCCTTTCCTCCTCGCCTACCTCACAGGTAGGTACCATTTTATCATCCCCATTTTCGAGATGAAGAAACTGAGGCTCAGAGACGTTAAATACAAATACATGAATGGCTGCACAGCCAGGGATGGGCCTGTTAACCGCCAAGATGGATCTCAGTGCAGATGTGTGTATGTGGGTGTTTCCCACCTTTCCTCACAGGGCTTTCATTTCTGTACACTTCCCCCACAACCCCCTTCAGCTGCCCCTGCACTTTTTTTTAAGTGCTTCTTTATTTCTTTTTGAGAGAGAGACAGAGAGACAGAGAAAGGGGAGGGGGGGGGCAGAGAGGGAGGGAGAGAGAAAATGCCAAACAGTCTCTACTCTATCAGCTCAGAGCCCGATGTGGGGCTCAAACCCACAAACTGTGAGATCATGACCTGAGCTGAAGTCAGACACTTAACTGAATGAGCCACCCAGGTGCCCCTCCACCTGCACTTTACCCCTTCTTCAACCATCCTGTGGCTTTCACCATCCCCAAAATAAGAATGTGGTGTCTCCAACCCAGATCCCCCCCTGAGGGTAGACACGTGCGTGCAACTTCCTCAGATCCCCCCAAAGCAACAACCCTCCTCCTCCCAGCCGGGCCCTTCCGCCTATTCTAAAAGTCTGTCATCCAGCCCGCATCCCCACACCCTTACAGGGGTTTCGATGCTTCCCTGACTACCCACACCAAATGGGACCAGAGTCCTAGGTTTCTGAGTGTCTCCTCTCTGTTCCTCCTGGCCCACTCTGTGCTGGATGCAGGCCAGGCCCTCTCCATCACTCACCCCTCAAGAGTCTCTCCTCTTCTGGTGTGCTAACTCCTATGCTGCCAGCTTCCAGGGAACACACAGACCTGCTCTTGCCTCCTCTTTGCTCACTGACCTTGGGAGAGGCCTGCTGTTCCATCCCTGGCATGGCAGAGCCAAGCGTGGCCTGGCTGCCAGCTGCCTCTCCGTCTCCCTGTACTAGATCCCAGGCACAGTCCTGTCTCCCAGGCTTTGCTCCTGCTGTCCCATCTACCTAAATGTCCCTTCTACCAGGAGCAGTTCTTTTTGACCCTCAAAGAAAGCCCAACTAAAACATCACCCCCTCCGTGCACCTTCTGCTTCTACCCCCGTCAGAATAAACATCCTTCCTCTCAGTATTCCTACAGCATTATACTGGTAATAATGTTGATGGTGGCAACCACTACCACTTACTACGTCCCACGTACTGTTCTAAGTCTACACCAAACACCTCAGTGTACCTTCACAAACAATTCTATGAAGCAGGTGCTATTACTATTCCCATTTTGCAGATAAGGAAACTGAGGCACAGAGAAGTTGGGTATCTTGTCCAGGACCATGCAGCTGTACTGCCTTAATGCCCAAAGCTGCACTGACTGTGCTGTATTGGTTAAATCTGTCTCTGACCCACTGAGGACTGACACCCCATGTCCTGCCTGGCCAGTGTCTGTTGCAAGAATGGGAGGGAGCAAGAGAAGGGGGAAAAATGGTGTTCTTCCAGCTGGTGAGACATCCTGAGCTGACCTGGGCTCTGGGGTAGAGAAGAAAAGGATCTCTCTCCATGGTCCCTGCCCCTGGAGAGGCCCTGACTGGACAGGAAGAGCCTGCTTGCCCTGGAAGGGCTGAGATCAAAGAGTGGTTGTGATGATTGTCCATGAGTGTGTGTGTGTGTGTGTGTGTGTGTGTGTACGCACCCCCATGCATGTGTATTCATGCACACATGTGTATGTGTTTGAGTGCAGGGGCCCAGTCGCCCCACAGACCATGGTGGTCACTGCAGACTCTCCCCCAGGGCATCGTCCAAGCGTACCAAAGTGGGGACATCGTCCTTGGCAACACCACCAGCATGGGGCGCTGGGAGCTCGTGGGCTCCTTCTTCTTTTCTGTGTCCACGGTCACCACGATTGGTAAGAGCAGGATGGGGCCAGAGTGGGGTGGGGAGTGTGACCCCGCCCCCCGAAAGACAGGGGTCAGGGGACCGGTGCCTTTTGGAAGAGTTACTAGGTCACTAGACTCCAAGTGCACTCAGGCCCAGCAGCGTGGCCACCATCTGTGGGCAGAATCTGGGGCCGACCTGGGATTTGCTGAATCCAGTTCTGCATTTTACTGAGGTCTCCAAGAGATTTGTGTGCAAGACGACATTTGAGTAGGGCTGCTCTTGGGGGATTTCTGCCCCACACAACCTTTCAGGACATAGCCCCCGTGTAGCAGTAAGATGTGTTTCAGCTCTCTAAGTCTCCTGGTCCCCTGAGCCAAGCCCACCCAACACTGGGGATGTGGAGGGCAAGGGAAAATTGGGAAGGAAGGAAGGGCAGAAATACAAAAAGACCCTTTGCATCCCCTGTTCTCAGTGTTGGGGAAAGGTGGCCATTCCTGGAGGCCTCTCCCCAGCTCACTAAGGCACCCCTCGCACCCCATCGCCATTCTCTCCAAGCCCCCTTCCTCCCTCACACAGAGCCCTGGGACCAGATCTCCCTCCCGTTTCCTTAGCCCAGCCTTCAGGAGAGTGAAGGTGGAACCAGCCCTGGGAGGGTGCCTGGGGGCTGTTGGAAGGGGAAGGAGGAGAGCAGCCTAGGTCCCTCCAGCTCTGAAACCCAGGAAATAACTCAAGTCCAGAGCCCCATCCCCCTTCTCTGGCGGAGGCCCCGCTCCTGCATGACCCTGGAGTTACCACCAGGTGGCAGGCGGACACCACTGCTGGCCAGGGCAACCTCTACCAGCTCTTGGCCAGCCAGGATCCTCTCCCCGGCAACCAGTGTCCCAGTCTCTGTCCCCCCCACAGGGGAGCCAAGCAGGAGCTCCCAGCGGACTCTGCTTAGCTTTAAATCAACCAATACTTCTTGGAAGCGGGTCTCAGGGCTACGCAGGGGCTTGGGTAGTCCTCCACCTTGAGGCAAGCATGCTCAGGGACCCCTGAGACTCCATGGACCCTGTGGCCGTGGAAGAACTAGCCAGGATGGTATTTATTCATCTTTACACCCCCTGGGTCTACAGGGCCAGCATACAGTGGGCACTCAAATTCCCAAAACACCCATCCCCTCCAGCCCTTAGTGATTCCCAGGGCAGGGGGGATGTTCCATGCAGAGTCACTGTGGGGAGGCGTCCTAGCTGTGTGGGGGGTCTGTAATCTCTAAAGCCCATACCTCCTACACCCTTGGTCCATTGAATTCCGAGTTTGGCAGCCCGTCCCTTCGTCTTTACTCGGTTCTGCCCTAAAGCTATCTGAGCCAGCTCTGAAGGGAAGGAGGGCAGAGGAAGGGGGAGCCCAGCTCTCCCTGCACACGTGGTCTACTTGTACTAGGCACCGTGAGGGGCACTTCTACAATTGAGATTTCATTTTGTCTGTATGGTCCAACTTCCAAAATAGGGCTTATTATTTTCATGTCACGGAGGAGGAAACTGAGGCACACAGAAGTTGCCTTTCCCCAAGGAAAGTAAGCAGCTATGGGGTTTGAAACCCAGCTGGGGGACTACCTTGCTCTTTCCAATAGTGCCTGCCTTTAGAGGGTTTACAAATAGAGTGGAAATTCTAAGCAACAGGAAGAAGGAGAGAGCCATTCTAGGGTGAACAGGGGGGAAGTTCATGACCTGGTGATTCTGACCACACACACACACACACACACGCACGCGTGTGTGCAGAGGGCATGCAGAGAGAGGAGGAGAGGAAGGGAGAGGAAGATGGGGTACATGTGGAACACTCCATGAAGGAAGGAAGGGGTACCCTGAGGGGCACAGCAGAGGACTGCCTCCTTGGCGTCCCTGTCATCCTGGGTCTAGTACCCTGTAAGGGTTGTACTTTCCAAGCCCCAAAATGAAATAATGTCTGACAGGCCCATGAACACCTCTAGACCAGCTGTACAGGCCTGAACCCTGCCCCCCCCCCAAATTGTCCATCATCTATGAACTCCATCCATGGCTTGTTCATTTGTTCACTCCTCTAGCCATCCATTCATTCAACAAATAGACTTAGTAGCTGGGGGAGCCAGAAAGTTCTAGTGAGACAATGGTGAGCAAAACTGGCAAGTCCCTACCCTTGGGGGAGCTGATGTTCTAGTGCAAAAGGACACCCAACAAACAAACAGATACATAGGCAATATTCAGGTACTGGGAGGTGCGTAGAGAGAAATAATGCCAGGGAAGGGAGTCTCATAGTGATGGGGAACTATTGTATATAAAGTGGCCTTTGAAAGCCTTGCTGTAATGGTAACACTGAAGCAGAGACATGAACGGAATAAGGTAGAAAGCTGTGTAAGTATCTGGGGAAGCAAGTGCAAAGGCCCTGAGGTAGGAGTGTTGCTGATGGGCTTGGGGAACAGTAAAGAGGACCAGGTGATTGGAAAGGGTTGGAAATGAAGGCTGACTTCAGAGGAGGTACAGGGCAGCCCAACCACACAAGGCTTTCCTGGGATGTCCTAGGGGTCGACTAGCAAAGTGAAAGAGGTGACAGATAGGAGACCTGCTGAAGGGAGAGGTGGCTTAGATGGAGCCATGGTCGCCGAGAATTGAGCAGGCAAATGAGGGCTTCACTGATATCCACCGACGGCGCTGAGCTAGGGCTGGCTGAGAATGATGGGAGAAGAAAAACTCACTTAATGTCAGCCTGAGAAAGGGAAAAGCTTCACGGGGGTCCTCCCAGACTTGGAATCTAAGTGCTACCATTCCACAGGTTAGAAAAGACCCCGAGGGACAGACGATAGCACTGGGAGGACCCACGGTTAGAAGAGGAGGGGTCAGTGAGGAGTCAGGCATCCCTGGATGCCAATAGAGTTCCCTCCTCTAAATGAACCTGTAAAAGCCAATTAGGTGAAGAATGGATGAGGCTCTAGAAGAGGTTGCTGAGGTCCTCAGACCACAAGCTGGTGGAGTGGAGTTCATTCATCCATTCATTCATGCGGCAAACATTCCTTCCACACCTTCTGTCTATTACAGGCTTGAGGGCTCACATTCCCATCTATGGCACACTGCCATTGCCTCCTTTTGTCCCGCACGCAAACACTGTGAGGTTGATGTCAACATCTCCATCTCACAGACAGGGAAACAGAAGCTCAGAGAGGCCAAGCCACTTCCCCAAGGTCCCACAGCCTTCAAGGGGCAGAGCTGGGATCCAAACCCAGGAAGCACTTCTGATTCCAAAGCCCATGCTGTAAATTAGTGGATGCTTTGGCCTCTCTTGGGACCATCCCCTCTGAGACCCCTCAGTAAGGTGAGAGTTAGTGTAAACCACCAATTTCAATCCAGTACAAGTGAGCGTGGAGTATGTGGGAGTGATGACCAGTCTGGGCAGGGGGACAGGGTGCGAGGCATCCATTCATCTATTTACACATTCATTCCCGCATTTCCCATTCATTCATTCATTCATTCTTAAACTCATTCAACACACATTTGGTGAGCACCTAATTAGGTATCAGATCCTGTGCCAGTTGCTGAGAATATAAAGCTGATTATGACCCCCTGCTTTTGAGGGGCTCATGACTCTCGAGGATGGCAGACTTGGAACAGATCATTCTTATACAGTGGGTTACCCTCAAAGATGGCCAAGTGCTGGGGAAGCTGCTGCACTGGGGCTGCCATTTATAGGCAGGCAAGGAGGGAAGCATGCTCTTGGTAGAGGGAGAGTCATGTTCAAAGGCACAGAGGCAGGAGGGGGCCTGGGGATTCAGCAGGGCAGGAGTGTGGCCAGAACTGGGAAAGTAGGGGACCAGATGGGCTCAGAGATGGGCTGGGTGAGACTTTGGACCTTCCAAAGGAATAATGATGGGTCATGATCTGGGAGACGATATAGTCAGGCTTGCATTTAGCACAAGACAGAAATGTGGGGGGGGGGGGGTGACCAAAAAGTGGGGAGACAGAAACGGAGGAGAATGAAAGAGGAAAGGATGTCCAGGCTAACTGAATCTTTGGAGGAATGCCTCATCGTCCCCTAGCCTCCCCATCCCTTATCTTCATGACAGAGAAGATAGCCAACCTCCACCTGGCCCTCCATCAGGTCACCTGATTGTCCATCCACGGCCCCTCGCTCCTGAGGGGTTTGGGAGGGAGCCTGGGTGTGTTAGGGCATTCTGCAAATCAGGCATCAAGGCAGAATCAGATGTACAAGAGGCATATGGGGGGGGGAGGGGAGGGAGGCCTTTGAAGGCTGAAGAAGGAGCAGGAGAGATGGTGACAGCTGGACTGCAAAGTAGGCATGATGCCTGAGAAAGGAGAGAGAGGATGGGAAGGGCCTGAGTAGAGCCAGCCTCAGACTGCAGGTGGCTCTGAGGAAGGCCTGGCCAGGCCGGGCAGTGGGGGCCCCAGGCAAGACTGCCTGCCGGGGATGCTGCATTGGCTTGGGGGCTGCGCCCAGAGACAGGAGCCTGGAGGCCGCAGGGCCCTGGCTCAAACGGTGCAGCTGATCCCGGAGATGCAGCACCTAGAGGCTCCACGCCCTTCCATGCCCCTCTCCCATGTCCACCCAGAAAGGGGGAAATGAGGGAGAGAACGGAGTCTTACCCTTTGTGGGTTTGAGCTCACACACACTGCCGAGCCTCCTGGAGCTGTAAGTCCAGGAGGGAGTCCCCAGCTGGAGTAGAGGGTGTTCTGAGGGAGTGAAGGTATAGGGACCCCTGCAGTCCTGGCTTGGGAAAGGAAGGTCTCCGGTAAATGCCAGCTGGAGGGGGTTAGGAATGAGGGCCCCTGGGGATGGAAAGGTCCCCTGATGTGCCTCTGTCTTGCCTCAGGCTACGGCAACCTGAGCCCCCATACGATGGCTGCCCGCCTCTTCTGCATCTTCTTTGCTCTTGTGGGGATCCCGCTCAACCTCGTGGTGCTCAACCGACTGGGGCATCTCATGCAGCAGGGAGTGCATCACTGTGCCCGCAGCCTGGGGGGCGCCTGGCAGGTGCATGGGCTGTGGGAGTGAGGGGGGGCTGGGTTACTTCTAGGATGAGTGGGGTAGTGGGAATCAGGAGGCCCGGGGGGGCAGGTCACTGGAGGGAGCAGGGGTTACCTCTGGGAATCAGGGTTACTAGTGGGGATGTGGTGGGACTGGAGGCCGCTGCCCAGAATGGAGGTCATTAGTGATAAAGGGGCATCAGTAGAGAGCACGGGGTAGCAGCTGGCCAACTGGAAGGGTATCAGCCAGCCAAGGTCTTGCCTAGGAACCTGGAGAACACAGACGAGGTGGAGGGGCCCCAATAGCCCCTTCTTGCCGGGAGGGAGTGTATCCCTGTCTCCTGCTCAGGATCCCCCAAGGCTGTCTGTTCCCCAAGCACTGGGCAGAAGCCACATGGGGCCTGGGTACTGCATGCACCCACAGGACCCTGCCAAGGCTCGGTGGCTGGCAGGCTCCGGTGCCCTCCTCTCGGGCCTCCTGCTCTTCCTGCTGCTGCCCCCACTGCTCTTCTGCCACATGGAGGGCTGGAGCTATGTAGAGAGCTTCTACTTCGCCTTCATCACCCTCAGCACCGTGGGCTTCGGCGACTACGTGATCGGTGAGAGACCCCTGCAGGCAGCGGGAGGGAGGCTGGGCACTCAGCTGCCTGGCCTCCACTCGCCTGCTCCATTCGCTGGCACCTGTCATGCGCCAGGCCCTGGAGGGGGTGGGGGGCGCTCGGAGGCCCAGAGTCCAGAGGACACAGTCCTGGGAAGGTTCAACCTGCTTTGCTGTGTGATGGGGCTAAAGTCACCCAGGTAAAAAGTGACGACTGGAATTTGAACCCAGCGCTTGGGGCTGGCTATAAGTCACAGTCCTGGTTCTCTTGACAAGCGCTGAAAATGTCCACAGGCTCAACTGTTGTTATGAGAGCTCACCAAATTAAGAGAGTCCCTGACCCGCCCTCCCTGGTCCTTCCTTGTCCCAGGGTCTCTCCTCCCCACTTCACCCCACCTCATGAAACGCCAAGCTTCCGACTGTTCCTGGGCTGAGGGCCATATGTTCCACACCACAGGCCACAGGGACCAGGCTGGAGAGTCTGGGAGACTCAGGAAAACCCAGCCTCCCCCGACCCCCGTTGGCAGATGAACTCTGAGTGCCAGTAAAGAAGGGCTGCATGGTCCAGAAGGCCCAACATGAGGTTTAATCAGCCATCGCTACCCAGTGTGGGCAAGACAGGGGTCCCAGAAGCCACTGGCCTTGCATGATAAAGCTGAGGCAGGTGCCCAGCAGGTGGCAGTGGAGGGACATTCTGTGGGGCTGCAGGGGTGGCTGGGACCTCAGCTCAGCCTCATTATCCCCCTGTGCTGCCCTCCCCTGAAGGTTCACCACATGAGCCGTGGCCCCTGGCACCACCACCACACTGGTCTCAAGGACCCCTGGCCCTAAATTAGGGAGGAGGCCCTGTCCTTCTTCACATCTATGGAGACAGAACCCAGCCTGGGATATTGAAATGAGGTCTTACCAAAGTAACAAACAGCTAGCTAGCACCTCAAGCCACCTAGAGTGACAACTGTCACCCCCATTTTACTGAGGAGAAAGCTGAAGCTCAGAGAGGCCAAGCCATTTGCCCGAGATTGCACAGCTAGCTAGAATTCTGATTGGCTGACTCCCAGACTCATACTCTTTCCAGACCCCGTCACGCACCCCCTCTGAGGCCTCAGTGTTCCTATATATAAAATGAGTAGTCAGGGCTAGGTGATGGCTGAGACCCCCTCCATGCCTTCTCACCTGTGTTCAGGGTCCCCCCTTCCCTGAACCTCTCTTTCCTTAAGAAGAAGCATCCTGTGTCAGGGGCCTCATGCTGTCCCTTCCCAATATCTTCAATCCTGGAGGGAGGCTGTTGCTCTGAAAAGAAATTTTTGAGAAGGTTTCTTCCAACTGGAGTGTACCCACCTACCTTCAAAGTGGTGAGACAGGTCTGAGGAGAGCTTAGCCCAGTGGCTCCAAGGGCCACATCTGTCCCCGTCACAGATCAGAGAATGATTCTTGGATCTGTCCTCTCCTCTCTGTTCCCACTGCCATCTTCTTAGTCCAGCCAGGCCTGTTGTACATGGCTGGTTATGTAGGTTGGGCACTACACAACCCTAAAGTGTTGCCATTCACATAAAGCACATGGAATGGCACCCATAGATTTGTGAGGCCTGTAACTCTGTCCCTGCCTTGGCTTTTAGGACCTTTAAAAAATTACAAGTGCTATCACGTCACCTGCCTAGGTCCTGCGAAAACCTTCAGTGTTTTCCCATAGTCTTAGGATGGGAGTCCCAAATCCATGGGTAGGCTGGTGAGGGCTATTCTGTGGCTGAGCCCTGCCTCCTTCTCCACTCTGAGCTCTCCCTCTTCCACCCTGCATCGGGGCCACCAGGGGCTCAGCCATAGCAACCTCAACCCAGGGCTATGTGATGTGATGGGTCCTGCACCACCAGGGCTCAGGGCGTGAAACTCGGGATTTGCCCCAATGGTAGTCCTGAACCCAGAAGACCTGGTTCTCTGAGGGTGTCCAGTGCAAGGAGAGGGGAGGAAAAGTGGGAACAAGGCTCTCAACAACAGTCTCCTGGTGCCTACTGATCACCAGGTCCCCCAAAGTTTGGTCCTGGGTGGGAAGAGCTGACAGCAAGCTCCCCTGGAATCCTGCCTGGAGAAGCCTACACGGGGCTGAAGGGGAATCTTCGTAAGGATGTCCTGAGGCTCCACATTCCTCCGAGGCAGGGCAGATACAGGTCTAGACACAGACACCCTGGGAATGGCAGGAAAGGCCTCCGCCAGCATCAGGGAGGGCCCGCGACATCCACGCAGCAGTCTCTACTGGAGCAAGGAGGGCTGATCACGGTCTCTGCTTCCTGCCAGCCACCCCGTGGGGAGTGGCAGGGCCAGGAAGGCTGGAGGATGGGGCCAAGGCTTCCCAGAGTTAGTCCCCTTCCACCGAACATCCTGACTGAGGAGACGTGATTCAAACCCACGAGGCCCCCGGAAAGACCACTCCCACCCATGTCTCTCCACCTTCTTTGTCCTCCAAGGACAAGGTCAAACCCTTTTCTTGGATGGGAATGCTGAGGTCCACCACCTGGTCTCAGGTGGCCCGTTGTCCCTGTCACAGCAGCCCCACGGGTGTTGTCTTCATAGCTGTTCCTCTTTTCCCAAAGGCCATGGCCAGAGCAGCACCCCAGTCCCAGCCTCCTGCTCTTCCCTGGCCTCATCCCCCACTTCCCCCAATTGCATTTGCAACGCAGTTGAGCGCCTTGCCAGCTGCCAGATCACCCGCCACTTATGATTTCGGCTAAAAAAATGAAATAAAATGAGAGAAGGACACCCCCTCCCCTCCGCTGCCAGGAGCAAGCCGAACTGGTGGGTGGCAGGGGCCGAGAGCTGGCTCACCGCTGATCTCATTTGGGACTGCCAGCGGAATCTTGGCCCCATAACTCAATCAGCCTAATCCAATCCCGGCTCCTGCCAGGCAGTGAGGTGGGGTCCAGGGCTGCAGGCTCATTCCCGAGCTGGGGCCCAGGAAAGGGACCCAGGCCTGAATGACAGGGAACAGAGGTTGTCTTGGGGCCAGGAGACAGAGGGATGGGTGGGACAGAACACGAAGACAGAAAAAGATGTTGAGACAATAAGAGGACAGACCTCGCCCTTGAACAATCCCGATTTGATGAGGGTGACAAGACAGACCCCTAGGAAAGAAGGAAGAATTGAGTTATGGAGCAAGCTCTTGAAATGACTTATCTAAGCCCTCCAATGACCTCTATCTGTCCCTTCCCTCTGCCATTACTCACCCAGTCCTGATTATGTTTGGGGTGCCGGTGTGGGGATCCCAGAGAGAATAAGTAACTTAACCCAGCAGAAGCACATGGGCTGAGGTCTATCTGCTGGATTAGGGGAAGTTCAATAGGCCATGAGGAAGTGGAAATGAAGAGCATTCTGAGCTGGAAGGACAGCAAATACAAAGGCCCTGGGGCAGGACTGGAGATGGATGGGAGAACAAGAGAAAGCCCAGAGTGACAAGCACAGCACTCAGCAGGGAAAAGGTATGTAAATCAAGGCTGGGGGAGTAGATAAGGGCCTTAGGACTTCATCCCAAAAGCCAAGGGCTTGGGAAGAAAGGATTCTCCTCATTCACAGGTGAGGGATATTCAGACAGATGAAGGTCACACAGCCAGGGAGAACTGGGGCGGGATACAAACTCCAGTGGTTCCACCTGTTGTCCCCAAAGCTCTTGGCAAGTTGCCTCTGTTCAGATATGAGGAAACCAAACACAGAGACAGGCAAACAACAGAGCGGGCATCAGAATCTCTTGGGAGGCTTGTTAAAACAGATTGCTGGGCCCACCCCAGGGTTTGCATTCAGTAGGTCTGGAGGGGGACCCGACCATTTACACTTCTAGCAAACTCTCAGGTGATGCTGATGCTGCTGGTCCAGGGACCCCACTTTGAAGCACTGGGATAGAGCACAGAGTCCATCGGAAGGACAAAGAGGAAATGTAGCTTCCAAACTCAACTCAGAGTGTCAATCCAGGGAGGCTTCCTAGCATCCTATAGCAGTGACCACAAGGCTAGCAATCTCAGACCAGTTTGAACTTCCCATATTCTGCTCATATACATCAAGCCATGTGTGGCTGTTTCTGTTTGGGAATGTGGCCTTGACTTTGCCAGACTTCTTTCCTCTGACTTTGCCTCTCCCCCCCAGGGATGGACCCCTCCCGGAGGTACCCGCTGTGGTACAAGAATACAGTGTCCCTATGGATCCTCTTCGGGATGGCGTGGCTGGCCTTGATCATCAAACTCATCCTCTCCCTGCTGGAGACCCCGGGGAGATCATATTCCTGCTACCACCACAGCTCCAAAGAGAACTTCAAGCCCCAAAGCTGGAGGCAGAGCCCCGATGGGGAGGCAGAACCCCGTTTGCCACAGTCAGGCTGCTGTCCAGAGAGGCCTGTGAGAATCATGCAGCATCCAGAACCCTCTACTCAGGTCTCATGTTGTGGAAAGGGCAACTAGTTATACTCCCGTATGCGTTCCATCTTCCTCAGTAACAAGAGCCCTGGCTTTAAGCTTGGCACATAACCACCCAGACTAAAGACTACTTTTTTTTATCTTCCCTTGAGGCTATTTGCAGCTATATGGTTAAATTCAGCCCAATTGAATACACGGAGAAGAATCCTGTGGTACTTATGACTGACTTTTTGTGGCAGGTAGTGTGCTCCTCTTCACTACTTCCTTTTTCTAGCTGGCTGCAATACTGATTTAGTGGCTGGAGCTCTGGCAACCATGTTGCACCATGAGGTAGAAGCCATGTTTGTGATCTGTGACACAGTAAGACAGGAAGAGCCTGGGTTCCTGATGGTTGAAGAGCTTCCATAACAATCTGGACCGAATACCTTCAGACTTCATTTGTGTGAGTGAAAAATAAATGTCGATCTCGTTTACTACAGTTTTATTTGGGGTTTTCTGTCACTCACAACCACAACTAATTCTAACTGACCTACGTACCCAGAGACAAAGGCAGCATCTGAGACTGGAACATACACAGAATCCACTCCTTTCCCAGGTGAGTTTGCCCAGGACTGGTAGAAGGAATGGATTAAGGGCTGAAGTTCAAGGCCCCCTTCACGTCCAGAGACCTTCCAGGTAAACACCCAACGGTCAGGGTTGATACAGCTAATAGGCAGCTGGCCCCAGTCTGGCTGCTGAATCCTTGCTCTGTGGCTCCCTCACACCAGGGAAAAGCCAGGGGCAGGCCAGTGGGCTCCTCCTGCCTCACCCTGCCCCGCTGCGTTTGAAGACGGCAATCACAGTTTGCTAGGCCAGGTAGGGTTTGCAGAGATTCCTTCTTTTTGCAGAGTCTCACCCTGAGCATTTCTGTCAGTCTTAGGGCTGCTACTAAGCCGGTATACCCCTACCACACTCAGGTCCCCAAGCCCAGCCAGGAGCCCCTGGCAGTACCAGCTGCACCTGAGGGTCACCAACGGCAGCTGGGTTCTCCACCTCGGTGGATACCTGTAACTTGGCTTCCCTCCACCACATTGCAGGTAGTGGCACAGGGACCCAGGGGGCTCCATGTGGCCCCTCCCTATGGAGCCTCAGAGCCCTCCTAAAATTGGATCAAGGGCAGCCTTTTGGCCAAGGAAGAAGGAAGGGTTGTTACACCATCCAACTTGCGCCATCCGGCCTGGCCCTAAGTGGACCAAGGCCAGACCCAGGAACAAATACCAGCGAGTAAACAACAGGGTCTGTGCCCTCTTCCTAAGGCCCACAGGGCAGGCAGAGGAAAACGGAGGTGAGGAAGAGATTGCTGGAGGCCTAGAACTGGCATCCTTGTACTTTGCACACTCCAGAGAGAGGACCCAGAACTCAAACCTGGGAGAGACAGAGAGGCCAGAGTGCTGGGTTGGTTTCCATGGTTCCCACACTGCCTCGCGTTGAGCCCCTTTCTCCCCCTGCCTGGCCTCCTAGAGCCCCTCTCACCTCCATCAAGCCATCTACCCCATGCACACCCCTACCCATGCTCACAATGCCTGCCCCAGAGAGCACCAGCCTGTGGTGCTGCCCGTGGGGCAGAGGAAGGCTTCTGATTGGCCAATTGCCTGCAGATGTCTGCTCCATGGCCAATGAGAGGAGTCGCTGCAACCCTGAAGCACCAATCCAGGAAGCGAGAGGGGTAATATGATGGGAAAAGATAGGATTCAGCAGGCAGAGAGGGAAAGGTTAGGACCTGAGGTCCCTGGGTGGGGAAAAACACGTAGTTCAGAACAATGCTGGGAGCGTCTGACCACAGCAAACCCCCTTGGGCGTAAGTTCCCTCTTAAGAATGTAATAGACACCACCTATTCCCCTTCAGGTTCCCTCAGGAATTTGACAAAAGACCTGGCTAAAAATAAGTAGTGGGCCGTAAAACCCATGACCCACAAGGAACGGTATAGCCAAAGACCACCCTCATACAATGGATCGAGCCGATCAGGAATGGACAACCCAGCACCTAGAGTTATCGAGCCAGTGAGGGTAGAACCTGAGAAGGAACGAGGGGGAAGAGAAAAGAGAGCTGACCAGAACCTTATAAAACAAGGACCCTTGCCTACAGTCGAGGTCATTCTCTTTCCAATGTCCCCTCCCTGTAAACAGAGCTTTCCTACCAGTCTTCCTTTCTGATCGTCTCCTCTCCTAAACTTCTGCCTGTCGCTCATTTTGTGTCCACCTCTTCGGAAACTATGGCCTAAGGATGGGCAGCGAGGTCTTTCAGAGGAGAGGGAGGGGAGGTGGGAATGACAGTGGCATGAGAAAGTGTGCGGGCGAGGAAGCAAGTCACTCATTCACTCACACCACCTAGGCCAGGCCGCCGAGGCCCTGAAGGCGGGGGCCAGGGGGCCCCTCAGAGCAGCACAGCCTAGCTGCTGAGGGTGTGGAGCTTGGAGGCAGCCTACCTGGCTCACCATCTCTGTGACTTGTGCAAATCACTTAACATCTCCCTGCATGGCTTTCTTCCTCTGCAGATGGAGATAAGAGCAGGGCTGATCTCCCGGGATCAAATGACTGCGTAACATCCCAGCAGGGCGCGCATCAGACCGGAGCATGATGCGCCACTCAGCTGGTGGCGTTCCACGGCAGGCGCCTGTGGACAAGGCAGGACGCCGGCACTGCGCAGGCTGGTGGCTACGTGGAGGGCAGGGCCTCTGCTGACCCGTCTCAGGGCTCGGGGCGGCCCTGACTGAGCAAGTGGTGATGCAGGACTGAGCCCTGCCCTTTTGGGGGCTCCCAGGCTAATACCATCACACTGCTGGCCGGGATGAGGGGTCTGCACACGCATGGGTCCCAGGGGAACCTCCTGGCAGAGACCAGGAAGTGCATGTCGAGCGTGCAGATGCAGGGCCAGGGGACCGGCTACAGCTGCTGCCACAACGCTGAAGGGCAGGCAGACCCCTCACACCAGCGGCTGCCCTGCCTTCTCCCTTGGACAGGCTGTCCGGTTCTGTGGCTTCAGCACAGCCAGGGCAGGATCAGACTCACTGTCACATGGTGCTTCCTTCTAAAACAGTGACACCCTTCATCACCACGTCATCATCCCGGTCGTCATCATTATTTCCTAACATTTATTGGGTGCTTATTATGTGCAGGCACTGTTGTAAGCTTTCTGCTTGTACTAAGTTATTTATTTCTCCCCTCAGTGCTGGGAAAAAGAGCTGTTCTTTTTAATGCTGTTTCAAGAGGGGGGAAATGAAATTTTCAGTGGATGCTGAGCGAAGGTAGCCACCCGTCCTGGTGGGTGAGCATGAGAGGTAAGGGAGACTTCCTTTAAGCCCTGTGTGATCTTGACCAGCCACTCCCCCTTTCTATGCCTCAGTTTCTTCATCTGTAAAAGAGGAGGCTGGCTTCAGAGAGTCTGCATCTTACTGCCTCTATTCCCTCAGATTTTGTCTGGATTGTTTTATTGACCACATTTCAGGGAGGGCAGTTCCTGACCCCACCCATCTCCTGGGCCATCATAAGCATTTGGATCCAAGGAAATGTCTCCCTGTTTCTGTCTCTCCTCTCTCTGTCTCTGTCTCTCTGTCTCTGTCTCTGTCTCTGTCTCTCTCTCTCTCTCTCACACACACACACACACACACAAAGTTCCAAGGTCCTTCCCTCACGGTCCCTCCAATGCCAGAGGCCTGGCTGGGGGAGGGGTGTCCACTCATTTTAGGAGCTGGCTCAGAGAAGGACTTGACTCAGTAGGAGCCAGAGGACCCCCATAGTCTGGGCAATAGCTATGCTGAGACTCCCCCATCCCCAGTTCCCTTGACCCTTACTTCACTAGGACCCCCCCCCCCCCCGGGCTCCAGGCCCAGAGAACACTGGCCTGAAATCGACCCCCTGACCGCCCCCCTTTGCTCACCCCAAACCACCCACACAGCTGGTCACTGGGCCTCTCACCCCCACCCCCCATACACTCTCCATGCTGGGCCCTGGGCCCTGGCCCCTCTGACCCTCCCTCCTTCTTCCCCCAATACTGTGCTATACACTCTGCTATGTCCTGCCCCCTTGCCCTTTGCTGACCAAAACCCATCTCCAGTTCAACAGGGACGCTCCCCCCACCCCACCAGCATGTTCTACAGAAGCATGAAAGCAAAACCATTCAGACTCACTCCCCACCAGCCACTGACTGAGCTCCCTGTCCCTGTCTGAACCAGACAGGGTTCAGGATCCTGGGATTGGGATCCTGTTCAACCTTTGCCCACATTCCAACCTTTCCACATTTTGTCTCATTTATTCTTCCCTGGATTCAGGGAATCTATACCCTGACCCTACCAATTTCCTGCTTGCTGTGCAACATTTGAGAAGTCACCTAACCTCTCTGAGCCTAAAATAGAAATGCTGATAGCATGCTCAGGAATGTTTTGATGAATGCAGGGGAGTGAGTAATGAATGAGAAAGCACCGTGTTGGATCTGGTACATCACAGGGCTCAGAAATATTTGTTCCCCTCCCTTTCTCTTCTTCTTGGACTGAAGCTCTCCCTGACCCCACCCTCTTTCATCAGGCAGCTCCTGGAGCCCTTCTGCACCCCTTCCTTTCAGAAGACCTCCTAGACCCGCCTACCCCTTGGCCTCCAGTGGGCTGGGGAGGGGCAGGAAGTGAGGTGGGAATGGAGGAAATAAATTTGCCAAAGACAGACTGTAAAGTGAGAGGGTTAGTGTGTGTGTTGGAGGCGGGGCTCCCAGTCCGCCTACTGGCCGACCTTGCGGGTCAGGAAGCTTCCCTGGGGGGTGGGTGTGTGCCTTCCGCAGCGCTCCTTGATAATCTGTCTTGGCTCCTTCTCCCCACCCACTCTCAGACTTTCTCTGAACCCCTGAACCTCCCCCGGGGGGGGGGGGTGCGGAGACGGGGTCTGACCCCTGTGGGCTAAGTCACCCAGGCTCCTGTGGGCTTTGGCTTCTGATATGATGAGGCCTGTGAGGGAAAGTGGTGGGAGAGGAGGAGGGGAGAGAAGTCGGGGTGTTTGCCCCCTCTCCCAGCAGGCCCCGGTTTTGGCAGTGCTGTTCTTGCCCAAGGGGCACAGTGCCTGTCCTGTTGGCCCTTTTCCCAGGGTAGCAATACTGACTGGGTTCTAGTGAGAGGTCGCCCCTGCCCTGCCCTTTCAGGACCAGGGGTGGTAATGACTCCCCATGGGGCCCAGTCCTAGGAGCTGCACTGTCACATGGACTTGCCCTCACCCTCCCTTCATTACACTCTCTGCAACGAGCCCTCGCCCTCGGGAAATGCAGCCTGCTTCCCGCAAAGACCCCGTTGATCCAAGCCCGCAGTTCATCAGTCCCCCATCCCCACTCCCTGAGCCGAACCCCAGCCCAGCAGGGGTCTGGAGGCTCAGAACACTGCATTAAAATCACAGAGGAATCAACCCGGCCTCCTTGATCCAGGAGAGGCTCCAGCTCTTGCTCAAGGGTAACAAGAGTGGAGACCCAGTTCAGGCACCCGGTATACTTGGTCAGTCACCCTTGCCTGCCTCTGCCTGGCTGGGGAAGGCCGAATGAAGGAAGAGAGCAATGCCTTCCCCCAACCACGTTCTGGGCCCTGCAGAGAAGTCAGGGAGGAAGGGACAGACCCTGTCCCCACAGGAAACTCCACATCACACTGGAAGCTCCATGTCTCCCCCATTGGACTAGGTGCTCCCTGGGTAGGGCGGTGGGGGCGGGCTGGTCTCACCCATGTGTTTTCTTTCTTTTTTTTTTTTTTCAACGTTTATTTATTTTTGGGACAGAGAGAGACAGAGCATGAACGGGGGAGGGGCAGAGAGAGAGGGAGACACAGAATCGGAAGCAGGCTCCAGGCTCTGAGCCATCAGCCCAGAGCCTGACGCGGGGCTCGAACTCATGGACCGCGAGATCGTGACCTGGCTGAAGTCAGACGCTTAACCGACTGCGCCATCCAGGCGCCCCTACCCATGTGTTTTCTTATTATACCCAGCATCTAACTCCAAAAAGAAACAACTCCTCAGTGCAAAACTTAGAGACACAGGAAAAGTACAAAGTGCCAACACTGCCCTCTGGTAGGGGAGGTGTCTCCAAAAGGCCTATGGAGCAGCAGCAGCACAGCTCGTGCTATATGATTGGTCCGGAGCTTGTCCCCAGGAGCACTCACCTGGCTTCAATCCTACGTTGCCAACTCCCCCCCCCCCCCCCATATCCTTGGGCAAGTCACTTCACCTTGGGGTAGCCAAGGTGGTCTCAGTTCTCTGGAGACTGTCCTGGGCAGGTGCCACTTCCATGGACATCCCTTAGTCCCAGGAAAAGCAGGACAGTTGTTTGCTCTCCCTGACCTCCCCGTGCCTCAGTTTCCTCATATGTGAAATGCAAATGATAATAGCAATGTGATAATAGCATCAACATCTGCCTCACGAGGAAGGCTGTGGTAGAGATGAAATTACTTCATGCAAATTCAGAACTTAGAAAGTACCCAGCACAGAGTTAAGTTCTGGATGATTTACTTTCTTTAGCTGAGTTCCCCAGCAGCTGATCACGGGACAGGATTTGCCTGCAAGCAGTTTATTTAGGAAGTGGCTCCAAAAAGCCCCAGTCAGGAGGTTAACCAGGGGAAGAAAAGGAAAGCAGCGAAGAGTTGAGGGGCAGGGGAGGGCTCCATAAAGCCTGGGTGGAGCATGCCTCCTGGCTGCCTGTCCTGAGGGGCAAGGAAGCTGAGGTATAGGACACCCCCCAATCCCATTTCTCGCCGCTTGAGGGCCGCTGTGTAGGGAGGTGCTTACTCCCCAGCACATGTAGCGCAGAAGCTGGCAGAGTACGTAGGAAGGGTAAGAGCAGAGCGGGCAGGGCCCCGTCACCACGTATGTGTTAACCACACTTAAAATAAGCAGGAGAGAGGGGAGCAGAGGGGACACCTGCCCAGCGGCAGGAAAGGGGCTCAAGGCAGGAGGAGGTCATTTCTGGGTGAGCTTCGAAGCATGAATACAAGTTTTCCAGGTAAAGGAGGAAGTAAGCCTGCACATGGTGGGCTCGCAATACATATTTAAAGGAATGCCAGACAAGTGGAGAGAGAGTCAAATGCTTGCGCTTATGGGGCTGATTAAGATGGTGGAGAGGCATGGCCAGTCAGAGGAAGAGGTGACGCAGTCAGACCTGGGGGCATCAGGAAAGGCTGGATCAAGGCACAATGACCTGAGCTGGTCCCCGTTATCAGGTGAGGAGGAGGGAAGGTAGACCACGTGGAAGAACCCCAAGAGCCCAGGCAGAGAAGCAGGAATAGGCAGGGCTAGAAAGGGATGCCAAAGAAAGGGAGGGAAGGGGAAGGAAGGGAAGGGGAGGTAAGGGAAAGGAAGGAAGAAAAGGGAAGAATTGAAGTAAGGGGAGGAGAAAAAGAGACATAGAAAGCTCCAGCGCAGAAGCAGAGTCCCGCCAGAGTGGGGGTAATCCAGGAAGGCTTCCCAGAGGAGGCGAGCCCTGAACCCAAGCTGCTGTGAGCCCAAGAACAGGAGCTTCATGGAAAGAAGGCCGCAGGCATCCTGTGAGTAGAGGGAGTCGAGGGCCAGGCGCTGCCAGCCAGCCAGAAGGAGGGTGGGTTCCAGTGGTTATTACCGGAGCTGTACAAATATTGTTGTTTTGACTGGTAGCGGGGATTGGTTTATTTTTCCCCGGGAACCACAAGTGTGATGTGCAGGTTCATTTTAGAACATGACACCACGGGAAGAGCAACAATCTCTGGCCTCGCCTTTCCCACTTCTGGTAAGATGCACACACACACACACACACACACACGAGTCATAAAAAATAACCCAAACCACAAATGTTTAATCCACCAACGCCAAATGTCTGCTGGAAATATCTCCGTTGTCGCAATGGTAAGACCGTCCCACTTTTTTATATGCAAAGCACTTGCAACAGTGCCTAGAATATAAAAAGCCCCATAAACATCTTCACTATTATCTGGAGGTTGAAGAGCTCAGCAGCTAAGAGCGTGGACATGTAGCCACATCATCTGAGTTCAGACGGCTCGGCTCCCAGCACTTACCAGCTGTGTGACAGTGGACACGTTGCTTAATCTCTCAGTTTCTTCGTCCAACATGGGGATAATAATAGTGCCTCACTCAAAGGGTTGTAAGAGTAAATGAATTAATAACATACAGAGAGCTCAGAAAACGGCCTGGCTCAGAGTAAATACGTTATAGACACGACGGTCATTATCATCACCATCACTGTCACGTCCTGCTCCACTCCCTGGAGCCTATGCCATAGACTCCCAGCACCCCCCTCTGACCCCTCAACTTCCCACTGAAAACCAACCGCGCGCCCTGGCCAACAGTGCCCCGGGACGAGGAGGAACAGAGAGAGAGAGTGGGTGATCCTGTGTGTTCAACAGGAAGTGTCAGATGCCCGGAAGCTTTGACTCCAAGATTGTGCGAACCTCCCCCTTCCACCCCAAAACTACATCGCTGCATCCAGGGCCCGACACCATGGCTAGACCTCTCTCCGCCCACCCCCTTCAGGAAGCGGAGTCTCGTAGGGAGAAGGCAGAGTCATTTCCCCTGTGGTGGAGACGCTGCCTTCGCGGCTAAGTTCCATGGGTGGGGATGGCAGGGGAACTGCAGCTTGGATCTGCTCAGGGTTAGATCTCTCTTGGTGGCTGGGAGAGAGGAGGTGAGGGCGGTGGGCCCTGTCTCCAGGCTTGGCTTGGAGTAGGAGCTCTCAGACTTGAGTGTGCATCCACACCCCCTGGAGGGCTTTTTCAGACACAGGTTGCTGGCCAGAGCCCCAGAGTGTGTGATTGCTCAATTTGCTTTTCTAATGAGTTCTTGTGTGAAGCTGCTGAAGAAACTTGAAGAAACACAGGCTTGGGCACTCGGGTCTAGTCCAGCCTAGACAGAACTTTGTTTGAATCCCAGTTCTACCCCTAAGAGCTGTGTGACCTTGGTCAGGTCACTTAACTTCTTGGGTCTCAATCTTCCCACTTCTAAACCCAGGGCTCTAGGGGTGCCTGGGTGGCTCAGTCAGTTAAACATCAGCACGGTTAAACAATAGCATTCGACTTTTGATTTCGGCTCAGGCCACGATCTCAAGGTTCGTGGGATGGAGCCCCTCATGGGGCTCTGCACTGACAGTGTGGAGCCTGCTTGGGATTCTCTCTTTCTATCTCTCTCTCCCTCTCTCTTTGTCTCTCCCCCTTTAGCGTGTGCACTAAGTGCACTCTCTCTCTCTCTCTCTCTCTCTGTCTCAAAACTAAATACATAAAAACACTAAAACAATAAAATAAAACCAGGACTCTAATACCTGTCCTCAGGACGGCTGTGAGGATTCCAGAAAGACATGGAGTCAAAGTGGCCAGCACGGTGCCTGGCTCCCAATAGATAGACACACTGTGACTGTTGCCATTATTCTTCCAGCATCTGGGACTAATGGTTTTCCTCGGGACCTGCTCTTTCCCAGTAACACACCCCTAACTATTACATGGGCACATAGCTGCCCAGAAGAAAGACCTCATTTCCCAAGCTCCCTGGACACAGTGCAGCCTTATGGTAAGAACTGAGTAGGGGTGCCTGGATGGCTCAGTCGGTTAAACATCAGACTCTTGATTTCAGCTCAGGTCATGACCTCACGGTTCGTGGGTTTGAGCCCAACATCAGGCTCTGCACTGACAGAGTGGAGCCTGCCTGGGATCCTCTCTCTGTCTCTCTCTTTCTCTGTCCCTCCCCAGCTCGCGTGCATGTGCAGGCACTCTCGCTCTCTCTCAAAATAAATAAACGTTAAAGAAAAGAAAAGAAAAGAAAAGAAAAGAGCTGACTTTTGTATACTAGATGGGATATTGTTTTACTACTAAAACAGAGACTCAAAATGGCAGTTACCTAACTAATGGAGAAATTTTTTTTGTATGTGTTTTTTAAAAATTCATTTTAGGGACAGAAAGAGTGAGCAAGTGTGAGCCAGGAAGAGGGACAGAGGGAGACAGAAAGAATCTTAAGCAGGCTCCACACTCAGTGCGGAGCCCAGCGCGGGGATCCTACGATCCTGGGATCATGACCTGAGCCAAAATCAAGAGTCAGAACCTCAACCCACAAAGCCACCCAGGTGCTCCTGTATTTATTTTTCATATAAAGGCCTAGTAGGTGGTCTATGACCCTTCTATTTTGTTGCTCTATCATTCTCAATATAAGACCTTCATCTCATTGCATAACATGGCTGCTCCAGCTCCTGCCATCCCATCCACATCCCAGCCAGTGGGAAGGAGAGAAAGGAGAAAGAAAGGTCATCCTTGTTCCCTTTCTGGTCACAGCTAGTAGCTGTAAATATCATTTCTACTCACACTCTATTGTTTGGAAGTCAGTCACATCACCACATCTAACTGCAGAAGCCCGGGCAATGTACTTTTCAGCCGACCAGCTATATCACCAGTTAAAAATGCCATTACTATGTCAGAAGGGTTGAATGGCCACAGTGTTTGCAACAGGATAGAGTCAGTTTGTGTGCACAGCCTCTAGGAACTGTCCTTAAAGGAAGGGAGTACTTGCTTTTTCAGCCCTTACTTCTTCCCGTTGCTGGAATATTATAGATGTGATGGTAGAACCTTAAATGGCCCCTTTGGACCATGAGGTGAAAGTTGTGTTCAGGAAGTGGATCAACTGTGTAGGAAGGCTCGTGCCCCTGACCATTGTGATGCTGCCATACCAGCCCTGAGCTGCTTCTTTCTGGGCTTGGTTTACATGAGAGAGAAATACGTCTTTACCTCATTTAGCCCACTGCTATTTGGGATTCTCTGTCCCTGGCAGCTAAACTTAATCTTAGCTGACAGTCTTCTTCCCAGCTACCTGAGCTGCTCCTCTCCTGGCACTCCAGCTCAGTTTCCCCAAATTGTCAGGTGTCACATGTTCTGGGAAACGGGAGGGAAGACAGAGATTCATGAGATGTTCTAATATTTTACTCAGCTTTTAGCAGTGCACCCCCGGCCCTGGGTTGCTTGCCATTGTAGACGGAAAAATGGCCCCCATTCTTCATCTTGTCCTGGATCCCTGCCTTTTGCCGTGTGACTCTGCAAATGCCTGCCCACTCTCGGTGTGGACTGGTCATGTGACTTGCTTTGGCCAATGGGGTGTCAGCAAATGAGATGCCAGCAAAAGCTCAAACAGTGCTTATGAATTTGAGCTTGTCTCTCTCACCCTCCCTCTTTCTCTCTCTCCGCCTCTCTCTATATGTGTGGCTCTGGCTCTCTCTGCCATACCCACGAGAATATTTCTAGACTAACCTGCTAGAGGAAGAGAGGCAATGGAGCTGGGCATTTCTCTTTCTTTCTTTTTAAGTTTATTTATTTTTGAGAGAGCACGGGAGAGGCAGAGAGAGAAGGAGACAGAAAGCCCCAAGCAGGCTCTGCTCTATCAACACAGAACCCAATGTGGGGCTTGAACTCGTGAATGGTGACATCATGACCTAAGCCGACATCAAGAGCCGGTCGCTGAACCAGCTGGGCCACCCAGGTGCCCCGAAGCGGTCATTTCATTTCAGAAGCAGGAACCAAGGCTCAGAGAACGTGAACTGCCCGCGGGCACCTCTGGGAGAAAAAGGGGGAAGGAAGGAAATGACTATATCCTCCATCCCTGCTATGTGCCTGGACTCATCAGTTCATTTCATGAGGTGGTAATGCCAGGGCCAGGCTCCCATCCAGCCTCCGGCCTGGTGTTAGAGCCCTGGGTGTCCACACTACCCCACAGTGCCCCCAGAGACAGCCCCTGACTCTGCTTCCCCTCACCCATTCCAGTGCAGAATCTGACCCTGAAGTGTTCCCCCGGGAGGACAGACCTCCATGTTGGTAAGTCCAGGCATGTCTGTCAGCTCAGGTGACTGTAACAATACCATAGACGGGGTGACTTATGAACAACAGAAGTTTATGTCTCACAGTTCTGGAGGCTGGCAGTCTGCGATCAAGGTGCCGGGGTGCAGTGAGTGTCCCCTCCTGGTTCAGAGATGGCCATCTTCTCACAGCACCCTCACGTGGCAGATGGGGACAGGGAGCTTTCCGGGCCTCCTTTATAAGGGCACTGATCCCATGCACACAGCACTCCCCAAGCCCTGACCTCCTGATACTGTCACGTTGGGGGGATAGGATTTCAACATACGAATTTTGAGGGGAAACAGATAGCCGGCCCTCAGCATCAACTCCACTTTCCAGCCTCACCTTACCTGCCGCTCTCAGCACGTTGGCACGCACATGGCTTCGCTCTCCTGGATTTCCTCCTGCTCACCAGGCCACGCTTTCCAGGTGTAGCAGGGTAGTCTGTCTATTTCTGTCCGTCTTTTATACTTTCCTCTTTTCCCTCCTTCCTTCCTTCCTAGCTTCCTTCCTTCCTTCCTTCCTTCCTTCCTTCTCTCCTTCCTTCCTTTCTAAAATGGAGAACAACTGACCTTCCTCGTCAGATAAAGGGTCACATCTGGGGACACTTAGCTGCTCAAACGCAGGGCAACCACGCATCCATTGTTCTGACCTTAGGGGAGCAGGTGGATAATTTGCAAAATCCTTAAAGACATTCCAGGAGAGGAATGTGCTGTACCAGCTACGATAGTGTCCCTCTGGCCATGAGATTTGTGGATGGATTAGACTACAAGGCTCCAGTCCTCTCTCACCCCATGGTTAACCTCAGGACCTGGCCCTTGGGGACAAGTAGACCCCTGAGAGTATTGTCAGTTGCAGATAACAGAGTGCCAGAGGGAGATACTGGAGCTTCCGCAGCAGGACCTGTGGAGCCTGGAAACCTTTAACTGGAGTCCTATCTGCTATCCCGGACCCCATGGCCAGCTCTATTTTCTATAAGCGTTGGTTTTCTCCCAAGTTTCATCCTTAGGCCATCTTTTTTCTCATTCCATATTTTCCCCCTAGGCCATCAAGTGCCTGCCAAGATTTCAACAACCAACCACAGCTTGACCTCTCTCAAATTTTCATCTCTAAACCAGAATTTCTCCTTTGAGCTCCTGAAGCTAAGCAGTCAACATCATCATCTTCCAATCATCTCCTGACTCAAGATGGCTGCTTGAGCTCCAGCCATGTTGTCCCCATTCACTCAGGAAGGAGGAAGGGAAGAAGAGATGTTCCACATTCCGTACCACTTTCAGGGAGATTTCTTAAAGAGCCAGGAACACATTTGCTTATATGTCATGGGCTAGAAGTTAGTCACAAGATCACATCTCACTTCAAGGGAACCTGGGAGATGTCATCTTTGTCTGGTGTCTGCCTACCTCATCAGCCTCGTTTTCTGTGTCACTGTCACACTCTGCCTTCCTCTCTCTGCAGTGGTCACATTGACATATTCTTGGTTCCTCAGACAAGCTCAGTTCTCTGCCACCTTGAGGCTTTTGTAGAAAGCGTTTTCTTTGCCTAGAACACCGTGCGGGCTCTCCCCTCTTTCCATCCCACATGCTCAACTCTTTCTTACGAGTCAGTGCTCAGCTCAGATGCCATCTCCTCAGAGGCCTTACCAGAAGGAAGTCATGACCCCACTTGAAAGCCCCTCACATATCCCTGAAATCGTTCATAGCACTTACCATATAAGTTTGTAATTCTATATTTATTTTGGTGCTTAGTTCAATTCAATTCAATTCAATTCAATTCAATTCAATTCATTCAATGCAACAGATATTTATGGAGTATCCATTGTATGTCAGATACTCTTGCATAGCACCTCCTCCTGGTCCCAATCACCACAAGGGATACCTTTCTTTTTCTTTCTTCCTTCCTTCCTTCCTTCCTTGCTTTCTTCTTTCTTTCCTTTTTTCTTTCTTTCTTTTATTTTTTAGCAGGCTTCTCACCCAGTGAGAGCCCAATGTGGGGCTTGAACTCACGACCCTGAGATCAAGTCCTGAGCTGAAATCAAGAGTCTGACACTTAACGGACTGAGCCACCCAGGTGCCCCAAGGGCTCCCTTTCTGGTAATTTCTCTGTATCTGCTGTCTGCCCTTAAGGGACTGGGACCAGACCAGCCAGTAGACTTTGGCAGATCATGACTTGAGATAGTGAAGACTCCCTCCCAGTCTATCCTTTCCAGGGTCTGTCTGGCCTGGTTGTAGTCAGGGCAGGTGGAGGGGGTGTGGAGCATGAGCTGGGCTCCTGGAAACTGAGTTCTGGGTCAGATCTGCTGCCCTTGGGACATGAGGCCTTAGGACAGTCACTGTGTCCTCATTTATAAAAGGAAGCCTGGGGGCGCCTGGGTGGCGCAGTCGGTTAAGCGTCCGACTTCAGCCAGGTCACGATCTCGCGGTCCGTGAGTTCGAGCCCCACGTCAGGCTCTGGGCTGATGGCTCAGAGCCTGGAGCCTGTTTCCGATTCTGTGTCTCCCTCTCTCTCTGCCCCTCCCCCGTTCATGCTCTGTCTCACTCTGTCCCAAAAATAAATAAAAACGTTAAAAAAAATAAATAAATAAAAAATAAAAGGAAGCCTGACTTTGGGTGAATATTCTCTATATAAGTGACCAAGACTTTTCTAAAAAATCCATGATGGGCTTTGGGTTTCGTTCATTCACCATTCATTCATAGATTCATTGACCCATATTTATTGACCGTCTCCTCAGGGGACCCAGAAAATGACAGGAATGGGGTCAAGGATGCAAATATGTCAACAGGCAATCCCCATTCTGTGTGGAAAGAGAGATTTCCACCTACAATTTCTTGTATTGGCAAGAAATATAGTGTTCTTTATAACTCAATGTCTATTTCAAGTACCTCCTGAAATGGGGTAAAAAGACAATGTATTCATTCTCTATTGCTCCTGCCTTCTCTTCTTCCATCAACTCCTTTCAATCTCTCCTCCGTTCTTCTAGCCCAGGAGAAGTATTTTTCAAGTCAAGGAAAGGATGAGGCTGGGGGCAGTCTAGTTACTTTGGTTGTCTAACAAAATAGTCCCCAAATTTAGCAGCTTAAAATGACCACATTTATTTCACTCACAGAGCTGCAATTCAGGCAGGGCCCAGGGGGACACCTCTACTCTACCCCACATTAGGTAGGGTGGCTTAAAGGTGGCGTGGATCACCTGCAGGGTCACTCGCTCGCTCACACCTAGAGTGTGATGTTGGCTGTTGGCTGAGACCTAGCACACCTACATGTGGCCTGTGCTTTCTCACAACATGCAGGCTGCTTGTCAAGGGTGAGCACTGAGAGAGAGAAAAGTTGTACTGCCTGGGACCAGCTAGCCTGGAGAGCTACACAGAGACACTTGCACCACATTCTCTCCATCCAGGCAGTCACCAAATCCCACCCAGTTTCAATGGGATGAGAGAATAGACTCTACCTCTTTGGGAAGAGCATGTGGGGAAGAAATAGGGCTGTGACCATTTTTGGAAAGTACCATCTACCATGAAAGTGGAGGGGGATCCTCTTTACGTTTTTCCTCCATTTTTTTCTATTGTGGTAAAATACACATAACATAAAAATTTACCATCTTATCCATTTTGAAGTGTACAACTCAGTGGTATTAAATACATCACATCCTTGCGTACCGTCCCGCCATCCATTGTCTTAACTCTTCATCTTGTAAATCTGAAATGCAGTCCCCATGAAACAATAATTCCTCATTCTCTCCTCACCCCAGCCCCTGACTACCAACATTTTACTTTAATTATTTAGTTATTTATTTTTTATTTTAGAAAGAGTGTGTGTGAACAGTAGAAGGGACAGAGACAGAGGAGAGAGAATCTTAACCAGGCTCCATGCTCAGCACAGACCCCGATGTGGAGCTCGATCCCACGATCCTGGGATCATGACCTGAGCCAAATACAAGAGTTGGATGCTCAACCAGCCAAACCACCCAGGCACCCCACCAAATTTTGTCTCCATGATTTGACTAAGCCTTTCATGCAATTGGAATCATACAGTATTTATTTTTTTTTTGTGAGTGGTTTATTAGCATCCTTAAGATTCATCCATGTTATAGTGTATGCAAAATTTCCTTCAAATTTTTAAGGCTGAATGATATACCACTGTGAGTATAGACCACATTTTGCTTATCCATTCATCCATCAATGGACACTTAGGTCGTTTCCCCCCTGTGGCTATTGTAAATAATGCTGCTATGAGAACAGGTGTACAAATATCAGTTTGAGACCTCACTTTCAGTTCTTTGGGGTTTAATACTCGGAAATGAAATTGCTCTTTCCAGCAATTCTATTTTGAAATTTTAGAAGAACTGCAGTATTGTTTTCCACAGCTACGACACCATTTTATACTCCCACCAGCAGTGCACGAGGGTCTCGGTTTCTCTACAGCCTTGCCAACACTTGTTGTTGTCTGTTTGTGTTTTGATGGTAGCCATCCTAATGGGTATAAGGTGGTATTTCGTTGTAGTGTAAGGTTTGCATTTCCTAATGATTCTAATAATTAAGGATGTCGAACATCTTTTTGCGTGCTTGTTTTGTTTTGTTGTTGTCGTTTTTTAACGTTTCTCCTATTTTTTAGGCCCGCATCCTTGTAGTTCCCTTAAGAGCCTGGGGTTTAGACACAAAAGGCCAGAGATTTTTCTGCTTCCTGTTTTGTCATGGCCCACCCCTGAGAAAATAGGACACCAGATAACATCATCCAGCTGCTGTAAGGGGAGGTACCCTGAGAGTCTGAGGAGGAATGTTTCCCCCAGGCCTGGGGCCCTGGGAAGCTGAGTGGAGGAAACAGAAATGTGCATGATGAGTAAGAGTCAGATTGGTTGGGGGAGGAGTGTGGGACAGAAGGTTGGGATGAGGGGATAAGAGTTCTCCACTGAGAGGGAACAGTATGTGCAAAGCCTCTGAAGGAAGATAGAAAAGGGATGTCAGACTTGAGAGACAGGAAAGAGATGAGGATAGAGATAGTCATACAGGTTGGACTTTATCTGGAATCTAGGGAGAGGCCTTTAAAGGGTTTTAAGCAAAAGAATGAGATAAGGGGCACCTGAGTGGCTCAGTCAATTGAGCTATCAGCACAGAGCCCATTTAGGATCCCTGGATCCTCTGTCCCCCCACCCTCACTGTCTGCCCCTCCCCCGCTTGTACTCTCTTGCTCAAAAATAAATAAACATTAAAAAAAAAGAATGAGATAAGATTTTGTGATAATATTCAAATATTATTTTTTTAATGTTTATTTATTTTGAGAGAGCAAGTGGGGCAGAGAAAGAGAATCCCTAGTAGGCTCCAGGCTGTCAACACAGAGCCCAACCCAGGGCTTGATCTCACAAATGGTGAGATCATGACCTGAGCCAAACTCGAGGGTCAGATGCCTAACCAACTGAGCCTCCCAGGTGTCCTAGATTCAAAGATTATTTTGAAGAAAAATGTCAACAAAATGAAAACACAACCTACAGGGATGGGGAAAAAAATCCTCAAACCAAATATCCAATAGGGGGCTAATATCCGAAATGTATCAAGAACTTACACGCTTCAATAAACCCACAAATTAAAAAATTTAAAAAAAACGCACAAATTAAAAAATTCAAAAAAACCCCACAAATTAAAAAATAGGCAAAGGACATGAATAGACATTTTCCCAAAGAATACACATGAATGGCCAACAGGTGCATGAAAAGGTGCTCAGCATCACTCATCACCAGGGAAATGCAAATCAAAACCACAAGGAGACATCGCCTCACGCCTGTTAGAATGGCTGTCATTGAAACGGCAAGAGATTAATGCTGACGAGGATGCGGAGAAAAGGGAGCCCTTGTGCCCCACTGGTAGGATTATAAACGGCTGCAGCCGCTCTGTTTCCATGCTGTTTTCACACTATGACAGTTCCTCAAAAAATCAAAAATAGAAATACCATCTGACCCAGCAACCCCACTTCTGAGAATATATCTGAGTATATGAGATATCCGCATCCCCCAAGTGGTTGCAGCATTGTGTACTAGCCAAGATATGGCAATAACGTGAGAGTCCACTGACGGAGGAATGGGTGAAGGAAATGTGATGTATAGCTACAACAGAATATTATTCAGCCACAAAAAAAAAAAAATTCTGCCATTTGTGACAGCCTCGGTGAAACTGGAGGGCATCATGCTAAGTGCGATAACTCGGACAGAAAGACGAACACTGTGTGGTCTCACATGTGGAAATCTTGAAGAAGAAGAAGAAGAAGAAGAAGAAGAAAAGCACTCACAAAGAGGACAGATTTGTGGTTACCAGAGGCGTGGCGGGGGAGGGGGAATTAGAGGAGGGTGGTTGAAAGGTTGTGAGGTAAGTAAGCCATGAGGATGGAATGAGCAGCATGGCGACTACAGTTGACCACTGCCTTATGCTGTGTTTGAAAGCTCCTAAAAAGTGGATCCCAAGAATTCTCATCACAAGGAAAAGACCTTTTTTTTTTCTTTTTTCTGACTTTATATATCCACAGGAGATGACGGATTTTATATATCCACAGATTACTGTAGAAATCACTTCACGATGTATGTGAGTCCAGTTGCTATAGTTGGCCGCCTAAAATTTACACAGTGCTTTCCATCAGTTATACCTCAATAAAACTGGGGGGGGAGGGGGGAAATTAAGTGAAATAGATTTGAGAAGCATTTGGAGGACAGAAACAGTGGGTCTTGGGACCGAGTGGACACAGGGGAGCAGGAAGGGGCAGCTCCCTAGGCTCACAGGACCTCCTCCTCCTCAGGGCTTCTATACCCTCACAGCCTCTGATGGGAGCTGCCATGTCCCATGCCCACGCCTGCCAAGGGGCTGGGATTGTGGGCATGAGAAGGCCTTCTGGAGCCCGATGTGGCACACATCCCCAAATGTCCACGGATTCATTAACTGCCTAAATCCATTAATGAGGTTCCTCTCAGGTCTCCCCAAGGAAACAGAGCCAAGTAGCTCTCTGGAAGACAGAGCCTCAGAACCCTGCACACAGCGGGGCACGTCCCCCACCCTTCACCCAACCCTGTTCACACCCTCAGGTAGCCAAGTGACCTCTGCCCTTCGACTGGAATACCTGGGTAAGGGGGGCAGGAAGGAGGGAGAGCCTTCTTGCGCAGCTGAGGCTGGGGGCCAAGTTTGCAGTAGGACTGAATCTGAGGCTGCCTGGGCCCTGCGCCGCTTGCTCTAGGCTCCCACTGCTGGCCCCGTTGTGCCCACCATTTTGCTTTGGCAGCAAAGGCAAAGGATAAACGTGCCCCCATCTTCCCGCACAAAGAATGTGAGGGAAATATTATTTTTTGTATTAAACACAGATATGATGGAATAGAATGCAAAATTTATGTGTGGGTCTTAGAAAAACAGGACACTTGAGATCCAACAAGGGCTTTGAGTTGGCTGTTTTGAGCCAAGGCCCTTGGGGGAATGTGGTCTGGCCCCTTTAGGCACAGTTCTGGTGGAAAAGTTTGAGAAAAATCAGCGTTCTTTAACACCCACGGTCCAAAGGACGGACTCTGCAAATAGTGGCCGCCGCCGCCAGGGACAGCTGTGTGCGGAAGGGGCTGCCGGGTCCCACAGGAGTCACCCTGGCTGCCCTAGGGCAGTGACCTCAGAGTCACCGACAACGTAAGTGGTGGCCAATGTTGGCAGAATCTCCCACAGCTGGTTGCTGTGCACCTCTCCTGGCCCCAGCCGGGTATCAGCTGTTATCTCCCGCTGGGCACAGGACAAGCCAGTTCGCTGGCCCCCGGATCCCGCTGCAGACGGAGCCGAAGTGAGCCCACTGGACTTCAATCAGCCATCCGCAGGACGAGACAAGAGGGAAGACAGCCCGTCCTTCTGCCGTCTGTTTGGTCCCTGGTTCCACCGGCACTGTCCCGTTCTGCCACCTTTGCCCCCTGGTCAATGAGTACCAGACTGGTTCCACGCCAGGACAGGGGACCAAAGGGCTGAGTAGAAATGGATTCGATGTGGCGTGGGTGGGAGAAGATGAAGAAAGGGTTGCGACCCTCAGTGGGCGGACTGGGAGAGGGAAAAGGCAAGAGGAGAAAGGAACGCAGAAGAGAAATGAGAGATTTTGTGTCGCGGTATCTTCCTCTGATGTCAGAGGAAGCCCAGGAGGCCACCTAGTCTGTTCCTGACAGTGAGTCCAGCATTCCCCTGAGGAGGTACACAGTGACCCTTGGCCACCGGGCGCTTGGTACGGACACATGAGAGCTGACCACACCCCTCAGGAAGCCCCTGAGGGGGGAGTACACAAGCCCTGCCCTCAGGGACCCCAGTAGGAGGGGGGAGACACAGCCCTGCCCTCAGGGACCCCAGTCTGAGGGGGGAGACACAGCCCTGTCCTCAGGGAGCCATAGTCTGAAGGAGGAGACACAGCCCTGCCCTCAGGGAGCCCCAGTCTGAGGGGGGGGGAGACACAGCCCTGTCCTCAGGGAGCCATAGTCTGAAGGAGGAGACACAGCCCTGCCCTCAGGGAGCCCCAGTCTGAGGGCAGACACAGACGTGCCTCAGGGAGCCCTAGTCTGAGGGGGAGACATAGCCCTGTCCTCAGGGAGCCCCAGTCTGAGGGGGGAGACACAGCCCTGCCCTCAGCAAACCCCAGTCTGAGGGGGAGACACAGCCCTGCCCTCAGGGAGCCCCAGTCTGAAGGAGGAGACACAGCCCGGCCCTCAGGAAGCCCCAGTCTGGGGGGGGAGACACAACCCTGTCCTCAGGGACCCCAGTCTGAGGGGGGAGACACAGCCCTGCCCTCAGGGACCCCCGGTCTGAGGGGGGAGACACAGCCCTGCCCTCAGACACCCCAAGATGAGGGGGAGACACAGCCCTGCCCTCAGGGAGCCCCAGTCTGAGCGGGGAGACACAGCCCTGTCCTCAGAGAGCCCCAGTCTGAGGGGAGACACAGTCCTGCCTTCAGGGAGCCCCAGTCTGAGGGGGGAGACACAGCCCTGCACTCAGACACCCCAAGATGAGGGGGAGACACAGCCTTGCCCTCAGGGAGCCCCAGTCTGAGCGGGGAGACACAGCCCTGCCCTCAGGGAGACCCAGTCTGAGGGGGGAGACACAGCCCTGTCCTCAGAGAGCCCCAGTCTGAGGGGAGACACAGTCCTGCCTTCAGGGAGCCCCAGTCTGAGGGGGGAGACACAGCCCTGCACTCAGGGAGCCCCAGTCTGAAGGGGGAGACACAGCCCTACCCCCAGCGAGCCATAGTCTGAGGGGGAAGACACAGCCCTGCCCTCAGGGAGCCCCAGTCTGAGGGGGGAGACACAGCCCTGCACTCAGGGAGCCCCAGTCTAAAGGGGGAGACACAGCCCTACCCCCAGCGAGCCATAGTCTGAGGGGGAAGACACAGCCCTGCCCTCAGGGAGCCCCAGTCTGAGGGGGGAGACACAGCCCTGCCCTTAGGGAGCCCAGTCTGAGGGGGAGACACAGCCCTGCCCTCAGGGAGCCCCAGTCTGAGGGGGGAGACAGAGCCCTGTCCTCAGGGAGACCCAGTCTGAGGGGGGAGACACAGCCCTGTCCTCAGAGAGCCCCAGTCTGAAGGAGGAGACACAGCCCTGCCCTCAGGGAGCCCCAGTCTGAAGGAGGAGACACAGCCCGGCCCTCAGGAAGTCCAGTCTGACGGGGGAGAGACACAGCCCTGCTTAGGGACCTGCTGTCAGGGGGCCCTTGGTCTGTCGGGGAGACCCTGGCTGTGCCCTTGGAGAGTCCTGGTCTAGTGGGGGGGGGGGTCCCATTAGGGCGGTGCAGAGGCTCTTGTCTAGCTTGCCACAGGTACTGTGTGGTTCTGTTTTGAATTCCTGTAAACAGAAATGGGAAATCCCAGGAACTGAAACACTTTTAATCACCCTCCTTTATTGCCCTTCCCTGGGTGACTCAGCGGTAGGAAAATCACAGCTCCCGAGAGAGAACGGAGAATGAAAGCCGAAGGGAGAGTGATGAGAGAGGCAGCTAGTGACACAGCCTCCGCAGCTGGCCCTTGCCATCCCTACAGCGGCTGCTCTCAGTGGGTCCCCCGCAGCCACTAAAGCTGCTGACAGAGCCATTGGTGGTGGCGGGGTGGGCGGGAGGTGGGGGGACACAACGCGACACACCCAGCCCTCAGGGATCCCCCACTCGCAGGGGCCAGTGCACAGAAGTGACGGTCTGGATGTTCTGAGAGGTGGTCACTCACTGTCCAGGGCTTTTGGCCCCTGCCCTTTCAGGCACATACCATGCCCCCCAGCTGGAATGTGCTTCCTTTCCCTCTGGTGTGCAGCATTCTGCTCTCCTTCGGTCCCATGTGACCCGTCAGAGCTGCCATCACACCCTCTGAGCCCCTCTGGGCACGGAGGTCATCTGACTCTTTTGGGGTATGTAGGGGCTTGCGACCTTTCTTCTCCTCTAGACCTTCAAGCCTCAAGAGTAGGTGTTGGATAGAATGGGCCCTGTGCTTAGGAAAACATGAGTGAGTGAGGGAGTGAATGAATGAATGAATGAAAGAAACTAGAACCCAGACCCAGTTTTCTTGACAGACACAAGAGGTCAGGAGACATCCAGCCCCACTGCCTTTTCCTGGGAGAATGGGAAGGAGATACCTCCCTGAGCTGAAAGGGGTTTTAGAAATTTCCCCAAACTGAGGCCTAGCAAAAGGAAGGGACCTACCCAAAGTCACACCGTTCACCAGAAACAGGGCCGGGACTTGAACCAGGGGTCCACTGTTTCCCTCTCTCTGCCTGACCTTCCACCCTTGTACCCGGACCCTGGCCTCAGGGTCAGGCCGACACCCAGAGGGAAACACACTGTTCTGTCCTCACTCCAGCAGGGCGGGGCAGTACGGCCATGGCCACGGTTGGCTCCACCCAGAGTGGGCACATTTCATCACCAAGAAAGTCTGGCTCAAGCTTGCAGCCTCTGAGCCCAGGGGAAACTGTGCTTGGCAAACAATGAACCACTTGGATCCCCCATGCCCAATTTTAAGCAGGCATCCAGGACATCCCGGCCCTGGCCAGCAGGGCTGCCTGGGTACTGGTCATCTGCCAGGGCAGCCCCTGGGCTCACTCTAGGCTGGGGTCCTGCCTCCCACCTGTCAATGGCAACCGTGTTTGGAGATGAACGTGAAAATGACTGTTCTAACTTCTCCCTGTCACTTCACAAGTATTTCCTGGCCCAAGCCTCTTTCCAGCCCAACGGAGAAGTACTGCTATTCCTCCCATTTCACAGAATGAGGACACTGGGGCCCCGAGGGGTGCAGTGACTTGCCCAGGGGCTCCAAATCATCGCTCTTTATCACCACACTGCCAGTGCCCCACCTGCTGCCGCACCCGTCAAATTCCTCCCAAGGAGAAGGCCGCCTAGAACCCATGAGACCTGGAAACAGACTCTGGAGACGTTTACACGGCGGCCGCAGGTGCTGGGGGAGTGGGTGGTGGTAGGACCCCTTTACTGGGCTGAAATAAAGCTGTAAACTGGAAACCCATTTGGAGTCTCCCCTTCGCTGACCTTCATCAGCTGCTAGGGAAGGGAGGGGGCGGGAACCAGCATTCAACATTAGGGAAGCACCTACTGGGTGCCAGCCCTGGGCCGGGCACTTGTGAGGTGATATTTGGCCCAGGGCAGGGCAGGTAATTTCAAAGTTCTTGGGTGTTTTTGAACCAGCTGTTTGTAACACTGGTTTCCTGAGGGTGACGCCCTCTACAGAGCGCACCCAGGGCTCTGCTCTTGGATCTTTCCCGGCCAGTACTGTCGCCAGAGACGAGGATGAAGACACAACTGCCCACCTCTTAAGCTTCTGGAGAAAAGCGTGCAGAGTGGACTTACCAACACCGTGGAAGACAGAATCCACATGGTGGTCTGTCCCGTGAATGATAACTTTGGTGTTCCTAGAACAGCCGCCAGGCCCTGGGGAACCGAAGGGACGATGAGGGGTCAGTGCCCTTGATGCAAGGTGGTGAGTTGAGTGTAACTGCAGGAGCCAAAGCCAGATTCAGAGGCTGCCCAGCCCCCATGATGGAATGATTAACCTGGGGGTGGGGTAGTCTTGGGGAGGGGGGAAGGAAGAAGAGGGGAAGGGAGAAGCACTTATTGAAGGGCTTATCTGCGCTGGCTTTGAAAGGCAAATCAGAATAATAGGGATCCCTGCCCAGGTAGCCACAGGATTAGTGTGAAAATCAAATGAGGGGCGCCTGGGCGGCTCGGTTGAGTGTCTGACTTCAGCTCAGGTCATGATCTCGAAGTTTGTGAGTTTGAGCCCCACATGGGGCTCTGTGCTGACAGCTCAGAGCCTGGAGCCTGCTTTGGATTCTGTGTCTCCCTCTCTCTCTGTCTGCCCCTTCTCCACTCAACTCACGCTCTGTCTCTGTCTCTCTCTCAAAAATAAATAATCGTTAAAAATTAAAAAAAAAAAAAGAAAAGAAAAAAAAGAAAATGAGATAATGGAGGGGGGGGTCTCTTGTGGCCTGATTTTTAAAACCCAGGCTCTAGGGCCTGTTATGCTTCCACAGGCGAGGAAACTGAGGCTCAGCGATGTGAGATGATTTGCCTGAGGACAGATACCTCGTATGACAGTGCAAAGCCACGGACCTTCCCACTCCTCACTTCCGCCTCCACTCTGCCCAGTGAAAAACATGTTTATACATAGTTGCCAGTGGGAACTATTGCTCACCCCAAGATAACCCCATGTTACCACACTGCTCTGATATCATTCCTGCCAAAACAAAAGATCAGTCCTTTTAGTTAACCTGAGTGGCCTTATCTCATCGAAAAGCATATATTCCATGAGACTGGGGTTCCATGGAAACAGCTCTTTCACCTCCATTGTTGCCTTCCAGGGTGCCTTGGGAACCCCAGCTTAGGGACATCTAGCTGGGTCAACATATCCAGTCCCCGGCCTCCCACTAGGTGTTCAGACAACTTGGGGGTCTCCTCCCCATCCAGGAGCAGGTGACAGTGGGGAGGGTTCATGCAATCCTGGGCTGGCAGTTGGGCTCCGGGCCAGGAAGGACTTTATGGAGCATTTAGTATAGACGGGGCACTGGGTTCAGGACTGAGCAAGAGGTACTCACAGGGGCGTGTGTGTATTTCTTTGTCATCTAGATGTACCTGTTCCTCAGGCCAGGTTCTCTAGGAAGCACCCACGGAGATAAAAGTGGGCATGGGGAAGGGTCACTGGGGAGTGAGTTCTGTGAAAGGAAACAGGCCGAGGCAGGATTGGGCAGACCTGACAGTTGTCGACTAAGCCCATCAGGGAGCTTGGGAGCAGAGATTGCCCATCACAGGAACCCTGACTGCACTGGGCAGAAATGACCCATCCCTAGAACCGCTGCTGTGTTCAGCCGTCGGCCCTCCAGGTCAAGACTGGAGAGGTGAGGCAGTGCCTAGAGCACACACAAGGTGCTCACACGACCTTGACAGTCAGCACGTCTCTACATTTTGTGTCCTAGGTGCCTAGCTCTCTGCGCCCTAGTCGCAGCCCCGGGGTTCTGCAAGAGGCTAACACCTGGAATCCTCAGCTCATTACACTCCTTGCAACTGGGCAGCAAGTCCTCTCTTGAAGGGAGGTCTGCACAGCACGTGTCCGAATCTGTCACATTCTTCCATTCAACAAACATTTACTGAGTACCTCCCGGGTGCCAGGCTTTGGGGATGTGAAACGAATAAATCAGACCCGCTCTGCCCTGGGGAGCTTCCAGTCTGGCACGTCTCCCTGCACACACCTGGGTATGTGCCTCAATATCTGTGTGTCAGGGCCAGGGTGACCAGTTGCCTGGGATGGAGCATATGGACCCATAGTTCTCGTTGTGTCTGCCTGTGTGCGTGCACGTGTGAGGAACACACACTCACGCACCATCAAGGGGGTCCTTGAAGGGTTGGGAAGATTTTCAAAGAAGCTGCAGCTTCATTTGAAAGGTGAGAGAACCAAAGCTGGAGGAAGGGGCAGACCGACAGGCTAGCAGAGAACCCCAGGCGGAAGAAAGGGAAAGCGAGTCGGAGTGGCCAAGCCTGTCTCTGGTGGGGCATTTCTGTGCAGGCATGAGCAAAGAGCAGGTGACAGCGGGCAGGGTTCATGCAATCCTGGACTGGCAGTTGGGCTCTGGGCCAGGGAGGAAAATTTTCTGCTTCCTTAAGAACTAGGGAGTAGAGGGAGGAGAAGGGACCGTGAAGAAAGTCCAAAGTCCAAGAACCAGAGCTGGGTGGGCCCTTCAGACAGGAAGGAGCAGGCTGGCAAGGAGAGGGCTGGGTGGGGGTGAGAGCCAGCTGAGCACCAGAACAGGCCACCTGTCACTTCTGTCAGTCACCATCGACTGTGAACCACAAGCAAACTATGCATTTGAATAAGAAGAAGTGGCAGGAACTTTGTTTAGTGTTTGCATAACGTCAGGGTCCTTGGCCCCAAACTGAGTCCATTGTCCAGGCCAGAAACCTGCAGTCATTCTAGACTCTTCTCTCTCCTTCACCCCCTCAGGTCTTCTGTCCCCAAGACCAGTCTACCTTTTGAGGACTACCAGAATCCTGTTCTTTGGCCCATACTTGCCATGGCCTCTGCCCTTGCCTAGACCACCCTCCCCTCTGTCCTCTGGTGTTAACAGTCTCTTGTCTGCCTGCCTCCCATCTCCTTGTTCCTTCGGTTCCTTCTTCTACGGTACAAAATATACCACAGCAGGGGCACCTGGGTGGCTCAGTCGGTTAAGCATCTGACTTCAGCTCAGGTCATGATCTCTCAGTTGGTGAGCTGGAGTCCAGCACAGAGCCCATTTCAGATCCTGTCTCCTTGTCTCTCTCTGCTCCTCTCCCACTCATGTGAGATCTCTCTCTCTCTCTCTCTCTCTCTCAAAAACAAACATTAAAATATATATATATATATATATATATATATACATACCAAGTCACTCTCTTGCCTAAACCCCATTGTCCTCAAGACAAAGCCCCACATTCTTACTTTGGCTTTCAAGATATGACCCAGACTCTGCTTTGTACCCACCTCTGCTCCCCTTCTATAGCCCTACACTGTAGCTCTTTAATCCTCAAGTCAACTTCACCACCCCCTTACACACACACTTGTGTAAGGCTCTCTTGCCTCTGGGCTTCCCCAAATGCTGTTCCCTCTGCCTGGAACACACTCCCTCTAATTCCTGCCTAGACCTTCAGCTTTCAGCTTCTGTACTGCTCACTCCAGGAAGCCTTCCCTGGATTCCCCACCACATCCCAAAGTCAGGTGTTTCTGCCCCAATTCCCTGCCATGGGGAACTTGCAAATACCCTGGCATTTGCCAGGTTACTGTTCCTGGTTAATTATAGCAACTCCAAGGGGGACAGACCCTGTCTGTCTTGCCCAGGTTGTACTGCATGGTGCTACACAGCACCATGTCATCAGCATGTGTTTTAGCATCTACCTAATGTCAGTGGACTTATCACACTGTGGTAAGTGGACTTACCACGATAGACCCTGGGGAAATGATGGGGAATTGGCAAAGTTCTTGCCCTCTCCGAGCTTACACTCTGGTTTTTGCATATTCCAAAGTTATTGTGGGGGGCGGGGCACGTATTGCTTGTATAATGGGAAAAGAAAAGTGAACCCAAAAAGTGAGGGAGAGAGGAAGGGAGGAAGGAAGGAAGGGAGGGAGGGAGGGAGGAAGGAAGGAAGGGAGGGAGGGAGGGAGGAAGGAAGGAAGGAAGGAAGGAAGGAAGGAAGGAAGGAAAGGAAGGAAGGAAGAAAGGAAAGGAGAGAAGGATGAAAGAACTGTTCCTGTCCAAACTCCCGAGTGAGGCAAACAAAGCTCTTCACAATTCCAGACCCTGCCCTGTCCAAATACCTTGCCTCACTTCTTTTTACTTTGGTGCACAAATTTTATGCTCCAGAGAAAATGCAGTTCCCCAATGCACCATGCTCTTTCTTACCTCTGAGCTTTTTTACACACGCCATGGCCTGCCTAGGATAGCTTCGCTGCCTTTGTGGCTCCTGGTTGCCCTTGGGGACTCAGCCATCATGTGTCATCTCCTGGCTCAAGTCACATACTTACTTCTCAGGGCTCCTGTGAATATACCTCCCTGGCACTTGTCCTGTTGTATGCTAACTATTCATCTATATGCTGCATCTTCCTCCCGCCGGACTGTGAGTTCCATGAGAGCAGAAACCAAGTCTTACTCATCTCCGGTCCCTAGAGAACCTAGATCTGGCCCAGGGAAGGCACTTTCATATCTGTTGAACTGAATGGGAAGGTTTTTGACTCAAATCCTATACTTTATTCACCACCTCATTTGCCTCCCAGCCATGCTCAAGCCAACGTGCTGCCAAGACTAAGTGGAGGGCTGACTGTCCAGTCTGCTCGGCCCCTGTGGGCCTTACCACATTTCTCAGACGTGATGCTTTTCTTCCCTCATGATGTCACGCCTGTCCTTATTTTCTTGTGGGTCCTCGACTCCAGTGCATTGTGGGCCCTGAACAGGTACAAGGTCTTCAGGGTCCTGAGCCCAAGCAGGTACCTCTTTCCTGGTGGCCCCGTCACGTACCCTCTCTTCCCCCAGAGGTAACCACTATCCTGATACCTAACACTAAGATTCATTGTTGCCGTGTTTATGTAAACAGAATCACTCAATACGCCCCTTTCTGAATCTGGCTTCTTTCACTCAGCATCATGTTTATGAGACACGTCCGCATTGTCACACATGGCAACCGTGTGTTCATGTTCATTGCTGCGTAATATCCCATTATAAGAATATTTCCTACTTTATTTATCCAGTTCACCTTTGATGGGTATTTTGGATGTTTCCAATGTTTGTTTTTGTATACATGAGGCTGTTATGAACATTTGGATGGTCTCATGGTGAGCAGGCAGGTGCATTTCTTTGGGGAGAAACCTAGGAAAGGCATTACCGAGTCATAGGATACGCATGTTGTCAGGTTTAAAGATGCTGCCACTTTTCCAAAGTGGTTGCACACCATTTTTTTTTAATTAAAGAGAAAGTCTAAGCCTACATGAACATATTTCATTCATAGTGGTGACTGATAATAGCATTTGAGGGCAAGAAGCGTGTATAGAAGACAGGGCTGTGGGGGGCTTAAGTTTCACTTGGCACCCCTAATACATTTGGAATTTGGAAGTTAAAGTCAAACCTAGTGCCATTCTTTTTTTAATTAAAAAAGAAGGAAAAAGAGAAAAGTCCATGTGTTTTTCAAACACCTTCTTCTTGGGGTCTTTGTAACAGACCCCTTGGTTTCCACTCACCTCCAGAACCCGCCCTACTCCACTCCTTCATTCTTAACCTTTACATAAATGGAACAGAGAGCTCCTAGTCTGAGGAGGGAGGCTGTCCCCACCAGGAAGGAGGCCACAGCAGGACGTGAAGAGCAGGAATTACAGAGGCTTGGAGAGAGCAGAGGAGACGGAGCAATAGGTGTAGATGAACAAACAGAGCTAATCACGTCCAAAATTGCCCAAAATTCCCAAGGAGACACAGAAGTCAGGTGTGGTTTGGATTCATTGGAGATCACCTGGAAAGGCTTGCCAGTTAGGACGGGTTTGAAAAGCAGGGGCGGGGCGCCTGGGTCTGACTTCCGGCTCAGGTCATGATTTCAGGGTTCGGATGGTGAGTTTCAGCCCCACATCGGGCTCTGTGCTGGCAGCTCGGAGCCTGGAGCCTCTTTCGTATTCTGTGTCTCCCTCTCTCTCTGCCCCTCCCCTAATCACACTCTGTCTGTCTCTCTCTCAAGAATAAATAAACATTAAAAATATTAAAGAGAAAAGGAAAGGCAAGGGTGACAGAGGGAGAGAGAAGAAGGGGACACCACCCGAAAGCGTGGGGGGGGGGGGACGTGGGAGGTGAGCACATGTGGACTGTGGGACATTGCTCCCCTTCTCCTTCCCACTCAGAAACTTCCGCTCACACTTCAACACACACACCATTGACCAGGGAGAACGCTGAACACTTCCCCTTCAAGGGCACCCCATCACCACCTTCTTCCCCATCCTGCAATCAAGAGGCCGTCTGCAATTCTAGCTGCAGCCAAGAGGAAGTGGCTGCTGAGCTGGGCCTGGGAAGGAGCCAGTGCTTTCTGGCTGCATCTGCTTCTCTCAGTCCCATCCTCTGAGCAGGGCTGAGTAGGGGAAGGCAACCAGTAAAGGGTGGCTGTTAACACCAGGCACAGCTGGGGCGTGAGGCTTCCTCATCCACTCACTCACCCCTTCCGTGCTATGGGGCCAGACTCCCCACGAAGGACTGGTGACACGGTGGTGAGGAAGAAGGAGTGCTCTGTGAGCCACTCCCAGAGATGGCTTCACTAGCCTGACAGGACTGTAGAGAGAGCAGGGAGATTCCCCGCCTCGCAAAGAAAGCATTTCCTCTAGCTTGTCTGAGCTCCCGCCATGACAGCTGCTTAAGGGTAGAGCCGCTGTGGATTGTGAGGCCCGAAGCCCCAACAATTTGGGAGGGGGCACTCCTAGGAAAATCATTCAAAATGACACATTTTACAAAAAACCTGTGACCATGGAAACACATGGTTGGGCCCACGCAAGTGAGACAGACCCCACAGCCTGGGTCTTGCGAGCTTTTCTTCTCGGTAAACCCAACTCACTTTAAACTCACTTTAAACTAAGCCACTGCTTCTTAGAAGTACAGATATTAGTGAAAGGAACCAGTCCTCAGGCTGTGGCTCTAGGGAAGGGCACTGGGCACTGAGGGCAGGCATTCTGACTGGACAGGAAACGGTTCCGGGAGGGGGAGGGCCAGAGAAGACAGTGGGAAGGGGAGGTAGCTGAGGCTCCTCCCCCACCTGCCTGACAACCCCCTCCCTTCCCCCAGAGCAAGGTACCCTTTAGTCACGGAGAATATGCCCCCTCCTTGGAGCCAGTAGGGTCCTCTCTGTCTCACTTTCCCAGCAGAGTCAGGAATAGGGTGCATGCAGAAATGTGGCCCATTTTGAACTTTCCCTCCACCTGGGGGTGCCTTAGGAGGAGACAGCAAAGTCCCCAAAGGGAAAGTGAGCAGACTGGTTCTACACCAACTCTGTGTTGACTTTCCTGCTCCGGGTTTCAGCCTTTGCTCTGATTCAGTGCAGTGATTGGAGTAAGTCAGCTTAGTACCAATGAAAGGGTTAGGAAAGCCCAGAGTCTCCCAAGGTCTTCCTAACCAGGGACTTTTAGTTAAAAGAGATGATGGTGTCTATTTCTGTGTCAGTGCCTTATAATTTCAATAAGTTAAATAATCACTTTCCTCACCCTGAGGCCTTCCTAATTATGATACCAAACCTAGATATCTTAAAATAGAAGCTTGATAAATTTAACGCCAAAAAAAGTTGTTTTTTCAAATTTCTGCATGGTAGATGCTATCATAAACAAATCCAAAGGACAAGCAACAAACTTGGCAAAGTATTTGTGGTTAATATCATAAACAGTTAATTTCTCTAATATATATAAAGAGCTCCTACAAATCACCAAGAAAGAACCAACAATCTTCAACAGAAAAAAGTGAGCAAGGGACATCAACACACAAGCCACTGGGGGTGGGGGGGGAATTTGAATGACTCAAACATTTGGAAAGATGCCCAAGTTCACCTGCATATTTAAACTAGCACTTGCATAGGATTTCCACCTACAAAGATCAAACATTTGTCGGTATACTGAGTTGGCAAAGCTATGTAGAAGCAGCACAGAGATCTTTCTGCTGAGCATGTAAACTAGAAGAAATCTTCTGGAGAACAATTTGGCAACAGCTATTGAAATTATGAATGCATAGTCATTTGACCCAGCAATTCCACTTTGCTTTTGTAGTTTTTGCATTTGAAACCACCTAACCATATTACCTATTCAAAAGTAGATGAAAACGAAGTGACAACTTCTCCCCAGGGAGTTGTGAGAGCTTTCTAGGGGAGCCTTTGGTCCTTCTGACTCAGTGGGGTGCAGCTTCCTACTCAGCCACACAGGATAGGTCAATATCTGGTTTTTGACCATCAAGCAACCATAAATAGTTTTCAGATACTGTCATTGTTTTTGTTAATGTTTATTTATTTTTGAGAGAGAGAGAGCAACAGAGTGTGCGTGCACACAGTGGCGGGAGTGCAGGGGGCGGAGGCAGAGAGAGGTAGACACAGAATCTGAAGCAGGCTCCAGGCTCTGAGCTATTAGCCCAGAGCCTGACACGGGGCTCGAACTCAAGAGATCGTGACCTGAGCCAAAGTTGGACGCTTAACCGACTGAGCCACCGGGCCCCCCGTCATATGTTGTTTTATGTCTATCTACGGTGGATGGTTGGTTAGGTAGGGAAAGTAGAAAAAAATGCTGATACTGAAGCATAACCACCCAATAAGGAGTTTGGCAATTTGGCTCCCAGAGCTCCTCAGCAGATCCTTATTTGGCATTCATCTGATCAAAATTATTTTTAAAGCACAAGATGTCCTGGGTTCTAATTATTGAACGATATTAAAATGAAAGAAGAGATGGCCGATTCTTCTCAATTTGGCTTTGCTTTTATTGGAAATGGAGGCTACGCATGGCCATGGTGTGTTATGTGGGCAGACACACTTAGGAAAAGCAGTCTGGAACCCTCTCTCCCATCCTGTGGAAACCAGACTTGAAATGTATGATGAGGAACCAGATGATTTTTCATGATGTGCAATGCAAGCATTCCACACATCGTGTCCTGAAATAGTTCTTGGCAATTATTGATGCTGTAACCTGGAAAATTGTATCAAATCCACTTTTAAATACATTAATCCCTAATCTACGCATAATATAACTTGTCATTTTGAATTTGTCCAACAAAGCATGCTTTTCCTTCGTCAGTGGCAGTGACCTTAGAAAAACTCAAAATTAGTCTTTATACATTATAAGTATTTAATTAAAATGAACTCTATAATATAATTGTAATAATACATTTCAAAGATGTAATTTTTTTTTTAAATCTTTAATGTTTATTTCTTTTGAGAGAGAAAGAGAGCAGGGTAGGGGCAGAGAGAATGGGAGACAGAGAATCCCAAGCAGGCTCCATGCTGTCAGCACAGAGCCCAAGGCCAGGCTCGAACCCAAGAACTGTGAGACCATGACCTGAGCCAAAATCAAGAGTCAGACACTTAACCAACTGAGTCACCCAGGTGCCCCTCAAAGATGAAATTCTTTTAAGCTTATTTATTATTTATTTTGAGGGGGGACTGAGGATCCAAAGTGGGCTTTGTGTTGACAGCAGAGAACCCAATGTGGGACTTGAACTCACGGACCATGAGATCATGGCCTGAGCCGAGGTCAGGCACTTAACCGACTGAGCCACTCAGGCGCCCCAAAGATGTAATTTTTAAACTGAAAACAATGTTGATACAAAAAAGTGCTGAAATGACCATTTAAAATATTTCAGGCAATTTCCAATAATACAAATTAGTGTTGGAATGTCAGAGACCTTGTTTGTTTCAAGTTTTTATTTACATTCTGGTTAGTTGATATATAGGAAAGTGTCAGAGACTTTTGAATAATTGAGAGACACTATCTAAGCTATGACATTAGCTATGACTTCCTTGGCTTCCAAGATTGAACAGCCAGATGTGTCACCCCTCAGTGTCTAGGGCTGCCCGAAAGCTGACCCCTCGGGAAGTACCTGAAGGAAGACAGACCGGAGTCAAACATTTCCTTGTAGATATTCCCTATCTTCAGCAATTTATAAGTACTCATGATCTCTCTTGAGCCTTGTAAAACTTCTAGTACCTGTATTTACCTATTATCTATCTATCTTTCTATTATCTATCTACCTATCATCTGTTTGTCTACCTACCTAGTTATTCCCACTTTACAGAGGAAAATACTGAGGCCCAGAGAAGTTTACAGCACTTGCCTGAGGTCACAAGGGGGTCAAAGCCGGGTTTACAGCTCTCCTTGACCTGTCACTTAGAGGTGACTTAACAGTCCCCAGCTCCCCTGCCCCCCATCCTCCACCGCCTGGCCACCAAACACACGTACTTCCCACCCCCTTTACATTCTGAGGACAAACTTGGTGCTTTTGTGATCAAAGTAGCTCAGAGCAATGGTGAGTGGGGTCTGGGAAGCAGTCCAAGGCTGAATGGTTGTTGGCCTGTAGCTGCCTTAGTGGGGGGCGTGGGGCAGAGGGCACTGAAGTTCCGCTCTGTGAACAAATGGGTGACATTCAGTGGTCATCCGTGCTTGACGGGGGGCCAAAGCCCCTGGAAAACCACTTGACCAGGCTGTGGTAAGTGTTTAAGCACTGAGGTGAAGGTAAGGAGTGAGTCTTGGGGTGGGGGTGTTTAGGTGCAGGAAGCGTGGAAAGGGAGACTTTAACCCTAGGAGTGGGTAGTCCCCGCCCCACCTCTATCATGTGCCTCAGAGGCCACTAAAGGGATGCCTGGGTCAAGCTGACAAGGCCCCAGCTCAGGAGCCCTGCTCTGACCTTTCAAGCGAAGGGGAGAGGTGAGAGACCTTTGAGTCCAGGAGCCCCTCTCCCCTCTCTCATTTAATCGAGGTCAGTTCAGTTGGTCCTAGGCACTGAATTGGGGCTTAGATAGTTCCTTTCAGGGGCTCAGATTCTTCTGAATATGAAGCTGTCTGAGTTTATTCCTCCTCATCCCTTCACCACCTCCTCACAGGACCACTCCACAGGCCTCTGCTTTCCCAGTCCACCTCAGATTCCCCCCAGGCATGGAACCACTGATCCCTGAAGGTTCTAATGTCCCCTGGCCCAGGCAAGTGGAAAATAAGAGTGAGTGTGGCTGAGTCACGGAGAGGGCATCCAAGCAGGGCCAATGTCCCAGGCCTGCTCTCCCCTTGGTAGTGAATACTGGGCTTCCCAAATGGGGTTGCTGTCATCTTGGAGCACTTGTCTTAAACCACCAGGACCCTTCATCACCTTCAGCTTTATCACCACCATTTGCAGACTGGGCAGGGTATTGTACAAGTGGAATTTCTTTCCAGGTTTTCTGCCCAACCTGGATTTGAACCAGTTCCTTTGAAGGCCAGGAGAGTTCTTAGCTCTATGTTGAGACTGCTGGTTGCCCTCTCATACCTACCCTCACTTTCTTTCTTATTATACTATGTATTGTTGGAAGTGATGAGGTGCCCAGTTTAAAACAGACAAATAAATATTTCCCGGACTCCCTTTCACAGCAGGAGGGCTGATGATACAGTGATGATGGGGGTGGGGGGAGGTTTCAGGGCAAATGCATTAAGGATCCTAACTGAGCTGACAGGTGCTTTTTGCCCTATCTCCCACACCCCCTTCCTTCCTCAAACTTGGATGCACTGGCTGGAGCTCCAGCTGCCATCTTGGACTATGACGTGACCCTAAAGATAAAAATCCATGCAAAGGATTTAAAGACAGAAAGCTGGAAGGAATCTGGGACCTCACAACACCACAGAGCTGACACTGAAACTCTAGACTAGCTTATCTATGACTTCTTTTACTTGAGAGAAAATAAAACTCTATCTTATTAAGCCACTATCACTTGGAATCTTACTAGAACCAAATGCCGTTCCTAACTGAAACACTGAGCTTCCCTAAAATTCCCTTCCAAATGGACACAGGGTCCCACTCTCTGAAGATCTCAGCCAAGAGGGGATGATGTCACACACTGTTGTCTTTGGGCAGTGGGCGGGCTGGACTTGGGGTCCATGGACAGGGGAGAAATACAGAGTGTGCTCTACATTTTCAAACCTGAGACATCACCTACCATCATGGCATCACCATCAACACATAGGGACAGGGGGTGTCCTCATCACTGTGTTATCAGAAACAAAATCCCTTAGAGTCAAGGTTGACTTCCAGTCCTGAATCTATAAGCATCATCCACCCAGCCCCCCCGCCCCCACACTTGCTCATCCTTTCAGAACCTTCTGGGCTGAACAGCAAAAAGCCAGCAACTCTCCCAGGTATCACCACTCTCTGACGTCTGTTTGAAGCAGATGCCCTTGCGTGACCATCACATCTCCTGGGCATGTGTCTGGTTTCAGCCACAGCGCTGGTGTACAATTCCATGTAAGCTCAGACTCATGCCTCCTCAAGGAGGCTGCTTTCTGCCCCAGGACCTTCCCCAACATCTCAGCAGAGCTGCTGGAGACTTGTTCAGGTGACACAATGAGGATTTGATCCGGACTCATGTGGCCCTAAAGCAGTGGCTCTTAGCCCTGGCCGTATCAGATGCCCTGGAAAGCTTTGAAGAAACACTGCCGGCATCCCATCCTCAGTTTCTTTTCTCATTGCCTGCGGTGGTGTTTGAGCCTTAGTCTTTTTGAATAGTTTCCCGGGGAGTCTTAAGTGCAGGCAGGACTGAGAGCCACTGTTCTAAGGCCCAGCATACTTGATTCTCTCAGCTCTTGGGGTTACTCACTATTGACCTTAGTAAGATGGCCAGTTTCTTTGAGCCTCATCTGTAAAGTGGGTTAAAAAAAATACTTACTCTGCCTACCTCACCACGCCAGTATGATATTAATGGTTGCCTAAGCTTCCCCTTCCCACCCTTCTCCTATGTCTCTTCTCTTTCCAGGAGGGTCAGCTGAGGGAGTGAGGCCATGAGGGGCTAGAGCTACACAGAAGCACTGTGTCTGACTGGTAGGGACTCAGCTCAGAGGCTGCAGGCACGGGAAGTAAACTTATTGGAGATACGGGGAGCTAAGTTTCTCACTATCAGAAAGGTGCTTTACACACGTGGAAAGAGGAACAGCCAGAAGGATCTGGAGCTCTGGGATTGGAATAGGAACTATTGGTATGAACTCATGGTTTTAATGGGATGCCTGGGTGACTCAATCAGTTAAGCGCCCAATTCTTGGTTTCAGCTCAGGTCATGATCTCACGGTTTGTGGGTGGGTTCGAGCCCCACGTTGGGCTTTGCGCTAACAGTGTGGAGCCTGCTTGGGATTCTTCTCTTGCTCTCTCTTTTTCTCTCTCTGCTCCTCCCCTACTCTCTCTCTCTCTCTCAAAATAAATAAATAAACTTTAAAAATAAAATAAAATACATTTACACAGATAGACACTGAAATAGTTATGGCTGTCTCTGTGTGGTATATCACGTATTATGTGTGTATGTATGCATGGTATGTATACACAGTCAATACTCATTTTTTAAAATTTAGATATAATTGACATACAACATTATATTAGTTTCAGGTGTACAACATAATGACTTGATATTTGTACATATCGTGAAATAATCACCACAATAAGTCAACATCTGTCACCACACATAGTTACAAATGGTTTTTTCTTGTGACAAAAACGTTTAAGATCTTCCCTCTTAGCAACTTTCAAATATACAATACAGTGTTATTAACTGTAGTTACCACATGGCACATTACATCCCTGGGACTTATTTATTTTATAGCTGGAAGCTTAATACTCTCTAACCCTCTTCACCCATTTTGACTACCCCTTAATGCCTGCCTTTAGCAACAACCAATCTCTTTATCCATGAATGTGGGGGTTTGTTTTTTAAGATGCCCCACTTAAATGAGATCATACAGGGGTGCTTGGGTGGCTCAGTCGGTGAGTGTCTGACTTCTGTTCAGGTCATGATCTCACAATCCGTGAATTCAAGCCCCAAGTCCAGCTCTGTGCTGGCAACTCACAGCCTGAAGCCTGCTTTGGATTCTGTGTCTCTTTCTCTCTCTGCCCCTACCCCACTCACTCTCTCTCTCTCTCTCAAAAATAAATAGACATAAAAAAATGAGACCATACAGTATTTGTCTTTCTCTGTTTGACTTAGTTCATTCAGCATAATGACCTCAAGGTCCATCCATGTTATCACAAATGGCAAGATTTCCATCCTTTTTACAGGTGATAATAGTTCAATATCTTGCATATATATGAAACAACTCTTCATCCATTCATCCATCATCGATGGATACTTGGGTTGCTTCCATATCTCAGCTATTGTAAATAACGCTCCAATAAACATGGGGCTGCAGATATCTTTATGAGTTAGTGTTTTCATTTTCTGTGGATAAATACCTAGAGGTGAGATCGCTGGATCATAGGGTTGTTCTATTTGTACCTTTTTAAGGAACCTCTCTACTGTTTTCTATAGTGGCTGTACTAATTTATGTTCCCTCCAACAATGCATAAAGCGTTTGCTTTTCTCCACAGCTTTGCCAACCCTTGTTTCTTCTCTTTTTGGTAAGAGTCACTCTAACTGCTGTGAGAATATATCTTATTGTGGTTTTGATTTCCATTTCCCATTTCCCTGATGATTAGTGATGTTGAGCACCTTTCCATGTACCCATTGGCCATCTGTATATCTTCTTTGCAAATATGTCTATTCAGATCCTCTGCCCACTTTTAATCAGATTGTTTTTTTGCTATTGAGTTATTTGAGTTTTGATCCTTATTATTCACAGATTCCATTTTTGCAAATTCACCTACTCACTAAAATGTATTTGCAACCCCAAAGTAAACAGTTCCAGCACTTTTGAAGTCACTCACAGACATGCACGGAGAGGTGAAAATTTTTAGTTCACCCATGGGCATGTTCTCAGCTGAAGTCATACCAGGGAGGCTTCACCTCCTTGGTTCAACTCTCATACTGTAAATGAGTATCCTTTTCATCATCTATTTAGCGCTACCTTGTTCTCATTTTTGCGCTCTTTGTTGGTGATTTTGCTGTTTAAAATTGACCCCAAGCATGGCGCTGAAGTGCTATCTAGTGTTGTGAGGCCAAGAAAGTATGATGTGCCCTATGGAGAAAGTATGTGTTAGACAAACTCTGTTCGGGCATGAGTTATAGAGCTGATGCCAGGGAGTTCAATGTTCATAAGTCAACAATATATATTAAATAAGATGTCTTTAAACAGAAACGCGCATAAAACAAGATTATATATTGATTGCTTGGTGAAAATGTTGTGACCAGAGGCTCACAGGAACCTAACCTTGTATTTCCTCTAAGAACAATGGTTCAATGCTGACTAATTCAGTGTTGGTGAACTTTATAAAACACCATCACTGTGAATGAGAGTGGCTGTATAAACATGTGTGTCCTAGCTCTATCTTTTCAGAGGGTCTAGAAGTAATGACGCTCCTGTAACAACAACTCAGTGAGCACCCAGATCTTAGTTTCTAAATACCATCCTCCACTAAAAGGAACCAGGACTCCTTGTAGAAGTGGCTGATTCCAGGGCTGGAGCAGGGGGATCCTGGAATGCTTTATTGTACTAGAAATTAAGGAAATGCTCAAAGAGTGATGGGGACATGGCAAAGGACATGAGGAGCCAACTTGAAGAAGGTCTATCTGGTCCAACTTGGGATAATTTGAACATCAAAATAAATAATAATATTAATGCGTTTCAACCAATTAAATAGGAATCCATGAGTCCATTCTGACAGGAATAAACTAACAAATGGGGAAGAGAGGAAGGTTTTCCTTGCAGTCAAATGCCAACTAATAAATGGTGGCATGAGGGGTGCCTGGGTGGTGCAGTCAGTTAATTGTCAGACTTGGTTCAGGTCACATTCTCACAGTTCATGAGATGGAGCTCGGCGTCAGGCTCCAAGCTGACAGCACAGAACCTGCTTGGGATTCTGTCTCTTGTGCGTGCACACACGTTTTCTCTCTCTCTCTCTCTCTCTCTCTCTCTCTCAAAATAAATAAATAAACTTAAAACATGGTAGAAGGAATGCTGAAAATAGAAAGATTCCCATTTGGCAACCACACCAGTAGTGTTTGATTCAGGAGATGTCAACAGATGTTAAAGCCGGTGGGCAGAGGTTCAATGAGGATCAAGATATTGGTATAATTTCATAATTCACAAAGCAGAGATGGTGACTTTTTGGAGTGGAAACCTAACAGACACCAACTCGACCAAGCGATAGAGGCACAGCATCGTATCTGTGGCGTTCTGGTTCAGAATGCGCGCATGGCCTGGAGCTGCTGGAGAGAAAACATCTGATGAATCCAAATTGAAGGGCATCCTGCAGAATAGAAGGCCTGAACTCTTTAGGTCTGCTAAGGATGCAGAAGGAAGGAATGATGGAGTAACTATTCCAGATTGAAGGAGATGGATGGGAACTGACAATGAAATGTAGTGCAAAAGGAGAAAGGAAAGGAAAAGGAGAAAGGAAAAAAAGGAAAAAGACAGTTGGGACAGTGGGCAACATTTGAACAGGATCTGTGGACTGAATGACAGTCTTTACCAATGTCAATTCCCTTACCTGGACAGCTGTTGAGTGATTCATACAGGAGATTATTCTTGTATTTAAGAGTGATGGACATTGTAATCTGCAGCTTGTTCTTAAATCCAGAAAAAGATTAATGGGTATACATAAAGAGAGAGGGCATCACAGCAAATGTGGCGAAATGTTAAAGAATCTGGGTGAAGGGATAAGGGAATTCTTAGTATTGTTCTTGCGACATTCCTGTAAATCTAAAATGATTTCAAAATAATTTTTTTTAAAGAGTTCACCCAAATGCTCTGGAAAATGCAGAGAGGTAAGAAAGGGACTGTTGTTATGCTTTTTTTTTAGAATGTGGGATTATTCCAAAAGAGTGTGCTGTGTGTGGGGGTGGGGGGGGGGGGTTGCCAGGGAGTGTGTGCTTATTTATTTTCCAGCCTCCAGATTAACCCCTTCTCCCCCAGGGCAACAGGTGATGCAATCTGCACTGTGAAGAGGTAAGGGCCACACCTGGGCAAACACTAAGCCTGGGTTCAGCTGGGATGAAGCCTGCACCCAAGTGTTTATGACTCTTCATGCCTTATCACCCTTTCCTGTCATGACTGAGTGCCCCCCTGCCATCTGTTTATACAGACACTAATAAAACAATACAGCCTCATGCCTTGCCTGCTCAGAGCTTTGGGAATATCAATACAGTGACGCTGGCTAAAGCAACTTGCTTTCTGTCTCCTCAGCTGAGTATTTCCATGCCTCTGTCTCAGATGAGATGGAAGAGACCCAAAACAGATAGTAAGTTCGTGGCAGGGTGGGGTTGACTGCAATTCAACATTATAGGGATTTATTATGGGACTAAAATGGGCAAGATCTGATGCTAGACATTGAACAGGAATTTCTTTAACCTCTGCTGTGCAGGGAGCCTGCTGTCAGGCTCAGAGAGATGAGCAAAAGGAAGGGCACCACCCTACCACCGCCATTGGCATCATCATCATTATCATCATCACCATTATCACTGTTATGGGTTGACTTGCGTCCTCCCCCAAATGCTGAAGCCCTAGCTTCCAGTACTCAGAAATATGACTTTGCCTGAAAATAAGGTCTTTGTAGATGATCAAGATGAGGTCATTAGGGTGGGGCCTAATTCAATGTAATTGGTGTCCTTGGGAAATCTGGACACAAAGGGAGAGAAACACACACTGGGAGAATGCCACGTGAATAAGGAAGCATATCCATGTGTCAACGAGCCAAAGAACGCCAAAGATTGCCAGCAAACCACTGGAAGCTAGGAAAGAGACGTGGAACTGATTCTTTCTCCTACTTTCAGAAGGGCCCGACCTTGCCAACACCTTGATCCGAGGCTTCCACGGACTGTGACACAATGAATTTCTGTTGTGTAAGCCACCCTGTTTGTGTTGCTTTGTTATGGCAGCCCCAGGAAATGAACACAATCTCCATCACCAGGAACAGCAGCAGGACCACCACCACTACCCTCATCTTCCTCATCATCCTTGCCGTCATCATCACCATCACAATCTCGTCATCACCGTTATCTAACTAACTTCGATGAAGCTAACCGTGTGCCATCACTGTCCTGAGCACTCTGTTGAGTGCTCATCCAGTCCTCACAGCAACAGTATGAAGTGGGTACTATTACTATCCCCATTTCCCAAGGGATATGAAAAGGAAGCTCAGAAAGGTTAAATCATCTTCCCAAGGCCACACAGCCAGAAAGTGTCTATGCAGTGGTTTCAACATTGCCCTGGGCGTATTCTTGATCTCTCGTGTCAACTGCCGTATTCCTCTCCATCCATAAGCTGGTGCTCATCTCCTCCTGCCAGAAGACTTTAGTTGAGCAAATGCTTCAACATTATTCCCATGCTTCTCAGGTCTTGAAGGACACATATAGGAGCACATGGGCATCATGTACTGGGGGCATGCCATGCATGGAGTCCTGCCCCCAGTCCTGGTCTGCTCTTTGCCCTTAGAGCGCCTATGTCCCCACAGACAAGATTGTTCCAGTATGGAGGCCAGCAGCCAACAGCAGAGGTGTTAATCACCTTTGGATAGAGTATTCAGGTAGATTATGATGGTTTTTTTTTTATTGCTTCAGTTGATAACCGGGGGTATTAGCCAGGTATATGTAATCATGACTCAGAAGGAAATCAATCTGAGCTGTGTACAGGTATTCTCAATGACTATGAGAAATGGTGCAGGGTGTTTGAGCCTCCACGAGCAAAATGAGTGTGTATGATTCTCCACCCTTCCCATCGTGCCTAGCACCATTCTTTGCACATAAAAATGATTCCATCGATGTTTTGTTGAATTATTTTGATGCATTTCCACTCCAACCAGAGCCCATAATCTTCTTTATTTATCAAAGTTACTTGTCCTCCTCCCATCCCTTCCCATCGGTTTCCTAACATTTGTTCCTTTTGGAAAGGGTCAGTAACGATCAGTTTCAAAAATTGTAATAGTGTTCTTGGGTTTGCGCCTATAGTTGATACTTTTATAGCCTATTGCCCAAATGTGGTAGAACCTCTACTGTCTGCAGTGCGGAACCTGCAGGTGTTTGCAGAGCTTGTCACTTTTTGCAAAGCCCGCAGCTGTTCACACATCCCATGGATGTTTGCAGAGCCTGTCCCTGGTTGGAGAGCCTCTAGTTTGTAAATGTTAAAAATTTTTAAAACATAATTTAAACTTGTAATTGCTTTAAATGCACAGTTGTTTGAAGAACTTGAAGGTGTTTTACAGAGCCTACTGCTGTTCGTAGAGACTGTAGCTCTTTGTGGAGCTCTTCATTATTTGTAGATCTATAGTTTGAAGAACTTACTGAGGGCGATCAGAATCGGATGCCTGGCTTCTGGCTGAGCTTTCTTCCCTGAGCTAACAATGGACATATCTTGTGAAAGCACAAACTACGTGTCCAGTGTGATGCCAAGAGATTCAAGGGATACAGAGGTTTGGAGAAAGGTCCCTGGCAGAAGAGGTTTTCCATACATTCAGGGAACAATCACAGAGCATACATGGACATAAGAACAATCCACAAAAGGGGCATGGGGTTGGATAGATGTGAGCTACTCCAGGATCAGCCCAGTTGGTCTCCACATACCCCTGGAACAGCACAGCTACAATTCATGCAGACCCCTCCCATGCCATACTCTATCCCCATCCCATGCCCACAGCCTTTAAGCCACACCCCGCCCTCTGCATCACACCAAATAACACAATTATCTCATCCCTTTTCATTCTCTCATTGAAACTCCTTTCTCTCAGAGTTCTGATCCTAGCTAACCCTCAAGGAGAAATAGGAACAGATTTGCTACGAGTTCTTTAACCCCTGGGATGTGCTACCGTGAAGGGACACTTGCATTTTGAAATAAGAACCATGGAGGCTGCCGTGCCTTCACCCAGTGGTGTGCCCCCTGACGGTTTGATGTGGGGCACAGTGGCAGGCAGCAGGCATGAATGGAGTGCACGGCAATCTGGCTGCCCGCGGGGAAGGCTTGCCCTGCAGGCGCGCCCCACTTTTTGGCCACAGCTGTAGTCTGATTGAATCTTTGCTAATCAAATCCTCTTTTCCAAGTGACTCATATGCCCATTTCAAAGCAAGGACGCACCTGGAATGAGAAGTGGTTCCAGTCGAGGCGTGAGCTGAAGGACGGTTCGGTTGGGCGAAGGCAGTGATTTTGATCGAATGGAGTAGGTCTGCCTCTTGACGTGTTTCTGTGTGTTTGTTCTCTTCAATGGCAGCCTGGACTCTGACTCAGTGAGTGTAATTGATAGCTGTCTCAGTTCCAGTGCTCCATTCAGAGGTTCCCCCAGATCTCCCCAGTTTCTGTCTGGTGCCTAGGATCCTTTGCTCCCTTATCTCAGCAAAGCTTCCTCTTCCTCTCCAAGCGCTCTGAAGCAAGCCACACTGCTAACGTCTTGGGTTCCCAGCCTGGGAACAGGAGTGGGCCACTTGGGAGAAGATCAAATGGCCCATTTCTGCTCCCCTGGCTGTCCCTTTTCCACCTTATTTCCTACTTGGCAACCCATCTAGTTGTGCAGGTAAAATGAATTCTTTCTTTCTGAGTCTCATAACCCTGCCTGCAGAAAGTCCCTTACTCTCCACCTTCTCATCCTCCTCATTCTTACTAGGCAAGGCAGCAGCCCCTCCCGCAGTCACCACCTTCCATGATGACCTCAAGGATCGGCATCCTGTCTGTCAACAAATACTCACCGAGCACCTATAATGTGCCCGTCACGAGGGACATCTGAGAACAAGATAGACCTGGCCATGTTTCAAGGAGCTTGTGGTCAGTAGGGTCTTTCTTTCAGTACTTGTCTGGAACAAGTGCTTCTCTGCTGTTTGGTTTAACATTTTTAATACAGAAGCAACAGATGTTCATTGAGAAAGAACTCGACAATGCACTTAAGCATAACCAAGGAAATAAAAACCACTCTTTTCTATTGAGATGGAACTGACATATAACATTGAATAAGTTTAAGGTGTACTACCCATCAACTTGATACATTTATATACTGCAGTAATGTGATTACCACCACAGGGTAGTGAACACATAATTATGGTTTCTTTTTTAAAGTGAGAACATTCAAGAGCAGTCTCTTAGCAATTTTGTAAAAGTCACTCTTAAACCCACCACTCTTTCTGCCTCCTACTACCCACCTCCCCCAATTACAGTTACCCTTCGAGGGTGTTTCTTTCCAGACCTTTTTCTTCTTCCTATTTGAATGTCTTGTAAACGCCACTGATGTCTCTTTACATTTTGAATGCATTTATTTATTCCGCAAACATTTATTAGGAAGCGCCACGATAGGCCAGGCACTGGGCTAGGTGCTGGGGATACAAAGATGCATAATCCAGTGGGGGGTCGGAGGGAGACAGACACCAAGGAAGGAATCACACAAATCAATATATGATTCTCAGCTGTGGTGCTTCTCATGAAGCAAGAGGGTTCAGGACACATAAGTGCATATGATGGGGCCCCTAAGCTCTTTTGGGGACTTGGGGAGTTCAGGGAAGCCTTCTCCAAGGAAAAGTAGGGCTTGCCAGGACGAAGGGGTAGAGAGGAGTGTTTGGGGAGGTAGAGACTGAATAATTCTGGAAGAGGGCTGACTTATCCATTAGCTGTAGTTGGGAAAGTGTGCCAGGCTCATCAGACTAAAAGGAGCCCATGAAAATATTTTATTTTAAAATCAGAAGAAAAAAACCCAAACTTTTTGGTGGAAGAAAATGTTTTAAATGTGATATTCATGTGTTGGTCTTTATATTAATATATTTGTAAAATATCACTTGTAGAGGAAGGAACCCACACAGGCTAAACCTTCCACAAAAGTCACAATGTGATCCTGGCATGAGGCCCATGTGGGTGCGCTGGGAAGACAGTGGGAGATGTGACCCGAGAGGCAGGTGAAGGCTGGATTTATAGAGGCCATGGTAAGAACGCAGGACTTTATCTCAAGCATCGGGAAAACAGAGAAGTGACAAGATTCTTTCAGCATTTGATTTAATCTCTAAAAAGAAAATGTTTCTTTTTAAACCACAATATCATATTACACCTTGAAAATTACTAACATCGGCACTGGGGGTGCGCCTGGGTGGCTCACTCAGTTGGTTAAGCATCCAACTCTTGATTTCGGCTCAGATCATGATCTCACAATTCGTGGGATTGAGGCCAGTGTCAGGCTCTGTGCTGAGAGTGTGGACTCTGCTTGAGAGTCTCTCTTTGCCCCTCCCCCTGATCTCTTGCTGGCTTTCTCTCAAAATAAATAAACATTTTTTTTTTAATGCTAACATCTGGGAACAAATAATAGTGATGATTGCACAACATGGTGAATGCATTTAATGCCGCTGAATTGTACATTTAAAACTGGTTAAAGCAGTCAGTTTTATGTTATGTATATTTTACCGCAATTAAAAACAAAATAGAGGCAGAGGATAGCCAAAGGGGTGGGGAGGATTAACAAATGAACATTGCCATGCCCCTGCAGGCAAAAGCCTGGCTCTGGGGGTTGACAAGGGATGGGGTGCTAAAGGAGTAAAGTTCCGTCAGGCCCCGCCCTAAGTACTCAGAGGCCTCTGCCATCAGACCAGTCTGGGATCCTATCCCGGCTTCCCCACACGCCAGATTGGATAAATTACTTCCCTCCTTTGAGCCTCAGTTTCCTTATGAATAAAGTGGGGATAATGACCAGGTTTCCCTTAGAAGGTCATTGTGAGGTAAATGCAGTGATGTGTATCAAGGGCTGAGGGCAATGCCTGGCATGTAAGAAGTACATAGAGAGGGTGACTCTTATCATGGTATCCCTTATGACTAGTCTCTTCCTTGCCCTGACAGTGAGGTGGTACAAGGGAAGGAAAGGGGCTAGACCATTCATCCCAATATGTTCATCTGCAGTAAAGGTCCCTGAGCTGGACCCCAATCAATGGGTTTTCCAGAGCAGGTCAGCTTTGCATCCCTGACACAAGGTTAAGAGGATTTGGTGACTGGTTTGAGGAGGGAGGTGCTTTTGTGACTGGGGGACAGGGATTCCAGTTCCTCATGATAGGCAGCAAATAGTAACTTAGGTATTAGGAGTCCCATCATAAGGTACGGGGAGCCCTCATTAGGTACCTGAAGCCCCAGCCCCTGGTGAGCCATTGCTCAGAAACACACATCCCAGGACTCAAAGGCCAAAGTCCTGTGTGTGCTCAAGTTCTGTTTATTGCCCCAGATCACTCTTGATACTGGCTCAGAAGGCAGAAATTCCAGGAATCCCAGTTCCTCCTTCCCCTTGACATCCCCCTCCTCCTCCTCCCCTCCCCACCCCCCTCTCATCCAATCCTCAGGCCCCTCTTCCATTTGGTGGACAAACAGCCAATTGTCTCTGGGATCTTTACAGCCCTTGGGAGCAGCCACACTGGGGCCAGATGGGGCTGTGGTAGGCATTGAACAGTGGGCCTGAATGAGGCCTTCTGGGGATGCTGAGAGCAGGCAGGGGCTAAAAGAGGCTAGGGGAGGCAGGCTTGGGGAGAGGCTCCTGTGAGAGCTACATGTCCAGGCAATGGGGGATGGGAAGCAGCTTAGCATGGGTACCAAACTCCAGAATGTAGCAGGTCCTACACACAGCTGCAGAAAGTAGGGGAGTTCCAAAAACTGTGACAAGCCCCCTAATCACAAAGCTCCCAACCCCTTAACATCTCCTGAGTCCTCCTTGCCTCTCACTACCACTGTGCTCACCTTCCTTCTGGTCACCATTGTCTCACCACTATACTGTTGCCATCACCACCTTCTAAAGGACACAACTGCCTGGGTGAACTCTTGAAAATGCTACGGGCACTTGCCTGCTCAAAACCTTTGCAGGTCGAATGCTTAAACTTATTTTAGTTCTGTACATTCCTCTGACTGTCCCGTGAAGCCTGTGGACTTCTTCCTAAGGAAAATGTTTTTCTGGTATTTGTTTGAGAGAGAGAGAGAGAGAGGAGCAGAGAGAGAGAGAGGGAGAGAGAGAATCTTAAGCAGACTCTATGCCCAGTGCGGAGTCCGACGTGGAGCTGGATCCCACGACCCTGGGATCATGACCTAAGCCGAAATCAAGAGTCGGACACTTAACTGACTGAGCCACCCAGGCGCCCCAGTAAAATGTATTTAAATGCATAAAATACAATGTGCTGTATTACAAAGGCAACCAATTGCATCGAAACACAATTATCAAAATATTCCTTAAAAATAAAAATTGTGTATAGAAACACATGTGCTTTTTCATTAACATGTTGTAAGTGACAGCAACGGGTCTAATAATGACATAATTTTGAAACAATGTTTTAAGATATTTACTGCCATTTCATGGGATTTTGAAAGAGCTGTGATATCTGTTGGTGACAAAGTCTCAGGTGCTGCTCATGCTACTGTGGTTTGCTGCCTGCAGTTGTTATTGAAGGTGATGCTAAATTTCAGATAGAGATTAGTGCAAATAAAGATGTGAACTTGATATCCAAGTTCACGGAGGCTCTGAGCTTTATCCACGGACCTCTTGATGACCACAGGTTAGAACCCTTTGTCATTGCGCCCCAAACCCTCCCCCGTGCTCCCGAGTGTACAGACACACACACACACACACACACACACACACACACACACTTTGTAGCTCTGGGACTTGGTCGCTGGCTGCCCCTCCCCCCACTGCGCCTCTCTCTGACAGCTGCTCAGCTCACCTCCCTGCTTTCTGCCTTCATGACATTTCATACTGCCCTCCCCACCCAGTCCACCTGATGAACTCTCACCTAGCTTCGAAAATGACTATCAAGATCAGCTTCTCTTTGAAGTCACTTTTGACTCTACCCACATGGAACGGATTCCCACCCCCACTTCTGTAATCCCTGGCTTCCAACCCCAGATAGACTTTTATGGCCCTTTTGTCTCCTGGTCATTCAAAGACCCTTTAGGACAAAGACCCTTTAGGACAAAGACAGGGCCATCCACAGTGCTTCACACGGAACCCGGCACATAGTATTTGCTCAAAAAAACATTGAAGAATGGATGAATAAATAAATTAATTAATTAATTAATGCATGAATATAAGACATTATGAGCAGTCGCCCAAAGGCACTGGCAGAGTCAGTATGGTACTGTCATCTCTACATGCAAAGAACAATTGACCCCACTGACAATTTCTTCTTCTTTCCAAAGCCCCTTTCTGTGTTAAGGGTGACCGGCAAAGGGAGCAGGCTGTATGAGACCAGCAGGGACAGGCCACAATGTCCAGAAGAAATACCCCAGGCTACAGAGGACGTTGCTCACTGTAGGACAGAGAGACAAGAGACACACGGGGCTATCAGGTGCACCCAGTCACTCCCACAATGAGTTGGGGAGGGCCTAGGCCAACAGGGCAAAGATTCTCAGCACAGAAGGAAAAGAAGAGGCTTCAGGAGGAGCCAGAGGAGGCCATGGGATGGGGAGTGGTGACCGCTCATGCTCGTGTCAATGAAGACAGTCACGGACTCTGGACTCAGGTCACCCGGAGCAAGGTACCTTGGGCAAGTTACTTAACCTCTCTGAGCCTCATATATAAAACGGGCTCATAAAAAAATGGGGCGCCCGGGTGGCTCACTCAGTTAAGCGTCCAACTCTTGATTTTAGCTCAGGTCATGATCCCAGGGTCGTGGGATCAAGCCCCGCATTGGGCTCTGTGTTGAGTGTGGAGCCTGCTTAAGATTCTCTCTCTCTCCCTCAGCCTCTCTCCCCCCAGTCTAAAATTTAAAAAAAGGGGGGGGGGGCTAATAACCCCCTGTGGTGTTATTGCAACCATTAAACAAGATAATAATTATAATTAATAATAATATGCTTTATCTATCTGCATTATCTCATCTAGTGTTTAGTAAATGGCACATAGTGAACACATAAAACTGCCTTGCTTTTATTGTTCTAGGCAAATTCCTAAAGATAGTCAAATTTGTCCTGGTGCCCTCCCACCCTTTCCATTCACCTTTTTCTCCTTCCATTCTCTTTATCAAGCGCTCTGCTCAATCACCCCAAACCTCCCTGCCCAAGGAGCCTATGCAGCCAGCTAGCCAGGAACAACCTTAGTGGGAGGTGAGGATGGGTGTTCCTCTGAAACCATCAGAACTTGTGTAAAAATTTTGGTGTGTCTGTGCATGGGTGCATTTTTTCCAAGGAAACATTCATAGATACTCAAAGTCGTGACCAAAGCAACAAAAGGTTAAGACCTAACACCATACCCCTTTCCTGGGTGTTAAAAAGAGGTCTTAGGAAGAAGGCAATGTTTAACACAAAGGAATGACTCTCAAATATGGGATTTCAGGAATCAGTGACAGTTGGAGAGAAAGATCTGGGGGTAAGTCCCATAACTCACGCCCTGCTGTGTTAACTCTAAAAATGACCCTGTCTAAAAAATAACTCTGGGTGACCTCTGAACTGGTCAGAGTGGGGACTTCTCTTGTTACTGGGCAGTTTTTCCTGGTAACAGAAGTTTTAGATGCTGTTCCACAGCAGTGAAATTCTAATATTGTCACGCTCCCTTTTTAAGGGAAAGACTTTGAAATGGCAACAGGGCTCTATCTGAAATCTTCAAATACAAAAAACTCAGTCTGTGCGTGAGTGCTGTTCTTAACCTACGAGGACACATTTCTCCACAGTTTAACTAGCTCTCAGGATGAAGGACATGCAGCTCTGGAATTAAGAGTAACAAACCCTGCTAAAGGTTAATTACTGACTTAATTACTGTCACTTAGCCACATCTCTCTCCTCAATGCCTGGCTAATTGTTGTAACTTCAAACACCTTATCTTGCATTTACAAGTTCAATTTTCACTAATGTGTATGTATGTATGTGTGTGTGTGTGTGTGTGTGTGTGTTTACTTTCAACCTTACATATAACATAAACTTTATCATCTTTACCATTTTTAAGTGGATAGCACATTAGTGTTAATTACATGCACCTTGTTCTACAGAAAATTCTTTAGAAGTTTTTCATCTTATGAAACTGAAACTCTATATCCATTGAGCAGCCCGTTTCCCTCCTCCCCACCCCCCCCCCCCACCTCCACTCCCTGGCAACTACTATTCTATTTTCTAAAAGCTGGCCACTTTAGATGCTTCAGATAAATGGAACCATGCAGTAATTGTCTTCTTTGAGACTGGCTTATATCACTTAGCATTATGTCCTCAAGGTCCATCCATGTTGTAGCATGTGCAGAATTTCCTTCTTTTTAAAGGCTGAATAATATTCCATTATATGTATGTACCATTTTCACTACATTTTTTTCCACTACAACTTTATTGCTCTGTGACTTTGTTTTGTTTTTCCTAGTATAAAACATGAAGGCTATCTTATCAGATCCACTGAATTTACTATTCAGAACCTTTCTAACTGAAAAACCAGAGGATTAGTAGACATGAAAATTTAACAGATATTTTCCCCAGATTTCTAAATGATCCGTATGAAATAGAGCAAGTTTATAAAGTAATTGACAATCTTCCATAATGCAATTAATTTTATAAGGCATTTAAAACTGTCTATCCTTCAAGCAAATGACAAGAACAAAAATGAAAATAAAACCTTTTAGATTTTTGAAATGAGAGCTGCAAAGCTTTTTCTAAGGACACAAGGTTTTCAAGTGATTGTAATGTTGAACCACTTTATGTTCTTAATGGCTTTTTATACGTCTCCTTAGATCATACATGAATTTTAAATTTTTTTTTCAACGTTTATTTATTTTTGGGACAGAGAGAGACAGAGCATGAACGGGGGAGGGGCAGAGAGAGAGGGAGACACAGAATCGGAAACAGGCTCCAGGCTCTGAGCCATCAGCCCAGAGCCCGACGCGGGGCTCGAACTCCCGGACCGCGAGATCGTGACCTGGCTGAAGTCGGACGCCTAACCGACTGCGCCACCCAGGCGCCCCATACATGAATTTTAGAGGGGGAACTATTCCCCCTGAAATCCCTAAACAGTATAAACAGAAATATTCCTAAATAGAAATAAAACAATAAGTATCGTAGCATTATGAAAGGATTATCAAAGATTCATTCACCAACAGGATAACCCTTTCACCTAACTGAACCAAGGAAGAACCAAGGGTAAGTGTGGATCCTTTTGTGGCCAGAGCCTGGGAACATGACTTGGGGGAAAACAACTGATCTGCTCTGTCAATTTCTCCTAGGGGCACCCAGGTAAGTCTAGTGATCTGTTGCTATCAAGGTGAAATTAAACTCCATTCTCAAAGCTGATTGCTTTGCAAAAGATGGCACTCTGAAATGATTATCAGCCATAAGCTGATAAATGAGACTGGCTAAATAAGCCCACATCACTGTAGCGGGCAAGGGCAGGCCAGTCCAAGATGGGCCACTTTGGCATTAAGATGATTTTGAGTTAAGCAATTAAAACCCAGCAGATTTAGGCAAGGCTCTTTACCTTCCCCCTCAACTGCCTACAAAGAATTTAGATAGAGAATCTGCTCCAGGAAGAGAGCTATCGCCACAGATATCTACATTATAGAATGAACTAGTTATGGTAGAGGAATCTGGCAAGGCTTGTTTGATCAAAGTCCTCTATGTTTCTGAGTGACCTCGCAAACATTTGTTTACCAACCATTTACTCTTTTTCATCTTCCTGTGAATTACGTTCCTTCCCTTTGAAGTCCCAGACTACTACCTCCTTCTCCTTAGTTCATATACACCTTGTTTCGCCTGTCTTTGGAATTTCCATGTCTGTGTGGATTCCCTGTGCATAGGAAATTCAATTTGGTTTTCTCTTGCTAATCTGTCCCCTGTCGATTTGATTTTCTTAGTCCAGCTAGAAGGACCCAGAAGGGCACAGGAAATTCTTGCTTCCCAACATCAGCTGTATAAGAAGACACACTCCCCGCACCCTCACCTTTCACCTACTTTTATTTTTCCATCCTCGAGGCACAAGTAGTCTAGACATTCATTGGTTCCAGCACAGTTTATATTTCCAAAATCCCCCACTGGCTTCTGTGCAGAGAATAGGCCTAGCTCCTGATCTCTATCAGATATTCTTGACCCAAATGTATGGATGGGGTCCAGGAAGGTCGAAGAGGTAAGGGAGAAGAGGGGAAGCACATTCACTCTGGAAGGAACCAGAGGAAGGGGAGAGAGGCATGAGAATGGAGAGCTGGGTCAAGTGGTTTGAGAAAATACAAAAAGTTAAGGAATGGGGCCACAGAAGGAGAGATGAGGAGAAAGTGAACACCACATTGAGGGCAAGAAAGAAAGGAGTTGGGAAATGGAGAAATAGGCAAAGTGGAAAGATAGAGAAACTAGAAATTATAAAGCTTTTGAATAAAACCCAATTCACCCCAAAGTATTCTGCAGTGTTTTTGTGAGACAGCGAGACTGAAATAGGAAGAGGCCCTTTATTTTCTTAGGAAAAGAACGCAGACCGGAGGTGGGAGAGGAATGGTGGAGAATTTTCCAAACAGAAAGAGAGCCTGTGGCCTCTCAAACTGCCCCCACCACCGCTGAATGAACTGTTCACACCAAGTCCCTTCGTTTCTCCCTCCAGAGAGAGGGGATCTGGGACAGAAGCCTGGACTCTTCATGGGCTAAGGGCTGGAGCGTGGGACTGCAGAGTGTGGTGCAGGGTGGGTAGGAAGCAGGCAGGAATTAAAGAGAGGGGTCTTTCTGGGGCGGAGCAGAAGCCTGGCTGGGGAGTGGGTGCGCTCTAGAGGGGGCCACCTAAAGACCTTGTTGAAAAGGCTTGGCTCCCTAAGTCTTCAGGGAACATGGGGCTTCCTGCTCTGGCCTCCTGGGGACACACACAGGTTGCCATAAAGGAGAGATAGAAACATCCATAAACTTAGATCAATCCTTCAAACCTGTATCCCTAGACCCTCTCCTGCCCAATTTGGAGATACCACAGATACCTCCTTGTCCTCTCAATAAAAACTGCCCTCTTTTTTTCTTTAAATATAATTTATTGCCACGTTAGCTAGCATACAGTGTATACAGTGTGCTCTTGGCTTCGGGACTAGATTCCCGTGATTCATCACTTACATACCCACCCAGTGCCCATCCTGAGTGCCCTCCTCAATGCCCATCACCCATTTTCCCCACCTCCCCAACCCCTTCCACCCTGTTTGTTCTCTGTATTTGAGTCTCTTATGACTTGCCTCCCTCTTTGTTTGTAACTATTTTTTTTTCTTTCCCTTCCCCCATGGTCTTCTGTTAAGTTTCTCAACTTCCACATATGAGTGAAGTCATATGATATCTGTCTTTCTCTAAGTGATGTATTTCACTTAGCATAATATCCTCCAGTTCCATCCACGTTGTTACAAATGGCCAAATGACAAGATTTAATTCCTTTTCATTGCTGAGTGGTATTCCATTGTAGTTATAAACCACATCTTCTTTAACCATTCATCAGTTGATGGACACTTGGGCTCTGTCCATAATTTGGCTATTGTTGAAAGTGCTGCTGTAAACTTTGGGGTCCATGTACTCCTATGAATCAGTACTCCTGTATCCTTTGGATAAATTCCCAGTAGTGCTATTGCTGGGTCATGGGGTAATTCCTTTTTTAAATTTTTTGAGGAACCTCCACATTGCCCTAACTCTTGACACCTGACCAAAGCCCCCCACATTCCTCACAGGGGGAAAAAAAAGGCCTGGACCAGGGGCAGTGCACCAGTTTGGCCCACTACTGCACTGGCCCCCTCAGAGGCCCCGAGAGGGTCAGGGCCAGCCCTTAGTACCAAATGCTAGAGTGTGCCACTGCAGCTTCTGGCTGTTGCTGGTTAGAGATTTTGAACAAACTAACCTAACACAACTTCCTTTTCCTCCCTGCAAGGCTGGTATAATTACAGGCTGTTCTTGGGATGCATGGGAAGGTTGGAGTATTGCCTCGGTAAATGGTAGCTAGGCGAGTGAGATGTATCCTCAGTGTGTGTGTTTGACAAATTCATTCACTCCTTCGTTGCACAAATGTTTACTGAGTGTCTCCTATGTAACAGTCTGGGGATATGTCATTGAACAATCCAGATTCCCCACAGGGCCAGCTGTCATTTTACTGTTCTCAATAGTGTATTGGTTACATAGTACATTAGAAGGAATTTAGGAAGAAAGTATCTTCCAACAAGCGGATGAGCTCATGTGTGTGGGTGTGGATGAGGGTTGCAGAGTAGGCTTCGGAATAAGGAGGGGTTAAGTGTTTCCTGGAGAGTTACAGTGCGTGGGGCTGGGAGATGTCTCCAAAAGCACAGCTCCTTCTAGATGTGGGCGTCTCACCAGGGCAGGTGAGAATGGGGTAAAAGGGGAGAGTCTCACCTTTGTGGCTGGATTAGTCCCTGATATCCTGATTCTCTACAGCTTCTCCAGTACCTTTCTAACCTTACACTTAGCCTTGGTTTACAGGAGGGGGTGAGAGAAAGAGACTGAGAATCAAGCTTTCTTGGCAGAAACGGCAGTGGACGAAAATTGAGTTACAACGAAAATAGCAATAGTAATAACTTCCTTGACCCCAGTCATTAGGTACACACTCATCTTAGTTAATACCACCGTCACTAACAACAAACGCGGGCCCCAGAGACCCCAACCTCTCCGGCACCGCGGGGCACGCAGCCTCCCCTGGCGGCAGCCCCCGGCAGCGCACGGAGCACCGAATCCCGTGCGCACCTCGCGGTGACTTCTCCGGCCGGCCAGCCGCGGGGCCTGCGCGGGGCGGGCCTGAGCGGGGGCGGTGCAGACGAGGGGCGGGACCTGCACGGGTACCACCCCCGGGATCAGGCTCGGGAGGGCGCGCGCGCTGGGCGCTGGTTAAAGAGGCGCGTGGAGGCGGGTGCGGCGCACACTGCTGCGGCTCGCGGAGGACGGTCCACGTGTCTCCCTAGACTCTGGCCTTGAGTTCCCCCGGCTCCCTTTACCCCAGCGAGCCAGGGCGCCCCCTTGCCCCGCTTTGGTGTCCACCCACCAGCCTCCCCCCCGCCCCCCCGCGCGGGAGCAAGTCCTCATACAGTTCCCCGCGCTTGGTGGGCCAACTTGGCGGAGCAACTTTGTCCGGAGAGCGGCGCCGGGGGCGGGAGGGGGGGGAACAGAGCACTGCGCATGCGGAGCTCCAAATTCAAACAGCTGTTTCCAGAGGCTGTAGGGCGCGTGGACCCGGAGCCGCAGGGGCTAGGGGAGCCTTTCTCCAGGAGGCGGCCGCTTGAGAGCCATGGTGGACCGGGGCCCACTGCTCACCTCGGCCATCATCTTCTACCTGGCCATCGGGGCGGCGATCTTCGAGGTGCTCGAGGAGCCACACTGGAAAGAGGCCAAGAAAAACTACTATACACAGAAACTGCATCTGCTCAAGGAGTTCCCGTGCCTGGGCCAGGAGGGCCTGGATAAGATCCTGCAGGTGAGCCGCCGTCTGTGCCCCTACAGACACTGGAAGCCGGCCGGAGATTTAGGAGTGCCGAAGGGAAACCCTTCACAGCTTTGGATAACCCTCAGTCCCTGCGGGTAGCCCTGGGGGTGGCAGGAAAGGATGTCTCACATGGGTCTGGCTGCTGAGGTCTGTCGTTCACCCGTAGACACGGGAGTCACCCACGCGCGGAGACTCTTTGGGAACCCCGTTTGTCCAGAGAGACGTTGGGGTTGACCTCTGGGTGAACCGGCCCCGCGATGGCTCCCTGTGAGTGTGCGGGTACCTCCCTCGTTGGCGGGGGGCTGTAGGGCGGATAAAGGCGGTTATCTGCACTTTGAGAAGCTCCCGCTCCCGGAGTTCGGGAGTGGAGCCGGGTGCCACCCCTTCGCATCTCCACCTCCCAGCTCTGGGCCAGTGCCGCGCCCGCCCTGTGTTTCTTCAGGAACGTGAGCCGGGCGTAGTGGCGGGAGGGTCCCACAGCCCCAAGCTATGCAAAGGCTCCTCCGCACCCGGACCCGCACCCCCAGGGCTCGGGAAGTGGGTAGGGGGCTGCGTACCGTCCGAGCGCCCCCCCCCCCCCCGGGATGGGGGGCTGTTGGCCGCAGTGCCTGGGACGCGCTCAAGCTTCCGGCAGGGCTTATCTCATGGAGACACCTCCCCTCCTCCCCCAGGGCTTGGAGTTAAAGTTGGTGAAAGTAGCAGGTTGAACAAAAGAACAAAACCCGGGGAATCCTTTTTAGGGGAAAGGAGAGGTTGAGCAGAAGGGGACGCGTGGGGTATAGTTTCTTCTCCGTGTTGACATTGAGAGGCTCATATCTTCTGGTACGTGCTCTATGGATGGCTTTGACCTCACTAGAATAAACTGGGGCTGACCATGGTGGCTGGGATCTTGGGTCTGTTTGGGGCCCAGGGTCCTCCACGCCAATTTCTCAGAGGCTCTTAGCCTTAAGCACCCACCCTCCCTGGCCTGCACTAATGGCTTCTCTCTGGTGGAAGGACCAGGACCTGGGTATAAAGAGCTGGTGACGGCTCTAGATTGTGGAGTGGGGTAGGGGTAGATTGTCCAAGGTGTTATTTTTCTCTTGGGGTGGAAGATGCGAGAAAGGAGGTTTGATGAGGAACAACATTTAATCTACGGCAGCCACCCCAAATTTTATGATTGTCTAGTTGTCTCTCATTTTTCTGGTCTCAGTTTCCTCGTATGTGAAATGAGAATGCACCCGTGTTCATCTGTCTTCCCTGCCCTGGACTGTTGGGAGGTTGAAAGCTGTGGAAAACATGAGCATGTCTTGCTTGTGCTGCCCCCTCATTGTCCTTAAATCGATGGACATTCACACACCCGAGCGTATAGGTACCTACCAGCAGCTGGGCAGGTGAAGACTTGTCCTCCCAGGAGCCAGTGAGAGGGGAGGTTTAGGGGTGCTGCATTTTAGCGGGGAGAGCCTCTGGGCCCTTAGCAGTCCCCAGAGTGGGTGACCGTGGGAGGTGAGGTTGGTGGGGAGGAGGAATTCAGCCGGTAATTGGGGTGGTTTGGCTGCTAATAGCAGGAACTTCTGTGGATGAGTGTCTGCCCTGTGTGTGTGCGTTGGGGAGGGGTCACTTTATAATTTCCCTTGAGGAAACAATTCCCCGGGAGAGCAGTTGTTGTTTAGTTTGTTCCAGGGCTTTGTTTAGAGGGGGAAGAGGGCAGGCGGGGATGATAAAGAATCAAGCTGCCCTCGAAGTGTTTCCCTCTTCGCCACAGCAGGGGAAGGAAGGAAAGAATTCAAGGCTGAATGTGGGAAAATAAACTTCAAAACCCACGGAGAAGGGAAGAGGGGGGTGGTCAGGGTAAGGCAGCCGGGTGCAGCTGGTGGTGGTAGCTTTGGAAGCTAGCTTTCTTAAGGGGTTCGAGTCAACAAAAAGCCTCTTATTTGGGGGTCCTCTTAAACCTGCTGATGATTGCCCCCCAAAAGCAGGCAGGTAACTTTTAGATGTGGGCATCGGGCCAATCTGATTTGGAGAGGATCATGGACAGCCCTGTTCCCCATCCCTGGCCAAAAAACTCTCCAACCTTCTCCAACTTCCCCTCCCATCATAGGAAAAACCCAAGAAGTGAACACTGACCAGCGGAAGCATTCTGCTAGCATCACTTTTTAGTCTGCAGAAATCTGCCTGGCTCTGCTTTCTGTTATGTGACTTGAGGCATTACCTTCAGCCCCAGGAAATTGGTTTAAGGAAAAAAGAAGACTCCGTTGTGGAAAACTCAAACTTCTTTCCCATCTGGCCTGGGGCATTTCCACCTGAGGTTCTGTGTTTTGTCAGGTTCTGAGTCACCTTTGTAATCCTAGAGAAGTCCCAAGCTAGAAATTCCTGGGGTAGGGGCCGGCTCTTGGGAGGGGTTGTTAGAAGTGGGGGGTGCAGACTGAGTAGGGTTTTTTTTTTTTACACTGGAAACTGCATGTGCTTTCAAATGTGTGCAAAGGGAGTTAACACAACACACTGCTCACCTTTCATTAGGTCTTATAGGCACCCCGCCCCAACCGAGTTGTCTGGTTCTTCCTGCCCGACTTTCAAATGCTTACCCTCCCTGCTTCTACCGCAGCAGCCTCAGACCCTGTGGTTGTCCTCCTTCCTGCCTTCAGAACCACCTTGAACCCTTGCCTCCCCAGCCTCTTCCCTGAATTGCATGCAGAGGTTTCCACTAGGGCAGTTAGCATGGACTTGAGCACCCTGTGTGTTGGGCACTGTGAGTGGTATGCGCATTTTATAAAAGAGAGTGGGCACAGGCCTGTTTTGACATCTGCATTGGCCATTTTACCCATCAAGCCATTTGACTTTGCCTCTTTCCTCAGTGCAAAGTGAGGGTCCAGTGAGGATCAGGGCAAGTAGAAGCGTTATGCAAGATGCCTACAGATGTCACTTAAAGCGAGCACGTCTCCCCCTGTCTGTTTGTGTTTATTGAGCACACGTTGACCTAGAGCTTTACCTGCGTTAGTTCAGGTACTTTTTACAGCAACCTTATGAATTCAGATAAGGAAACTGAAGCTCAGGGAAGTTGAAGTGGCCTTGGTGACACAGCAGGAGGGCACAGCCTGGGGTGGGAACCTGGCTCGCCTACTCCTTGTACACCTTTGCCCTGCTTCTTAGGCCTGTGAAGCTGTTGAATGGGTAGTCTGTAAGTGAGCTTAGTGGAGTGGTTCAGCTGGACTTCGGTCAGCTGGGAAATTTTATTTTCTATTTCCCCTGGAACAGGCGTTGGCATGCTGGCCTCCTGTGTTGGGCCTGGCCAAGCCAGCACCTCCTCTGTTACTGCGGTAAGCATCGGTCCACCCCTCCCTTGGCAGCACAAAAGAGCAAAGGGTTGGGATGCAGTGAAGGGGGGCAGTCTCAACCTTCACCTCCAGTGTGCAATGATCATAAACAGGAAGGATTTGAGAACTCCCTGTGCACCAGAGCTTTGAATAAGCACGTTCTATACATTCTTACTTTAATTTAATCTTGGTGACCACCCCCTTTTATAGATGAGGACAATGATATAACTTGCCCAGGATTATATAGTATAGAATCAGGTTTCACACTGAAGCGGGTTGATCCCAGAGTACATGAGAACATTCATCAACGAACATTTATTAAGTGTCCACTATGTGCCAGGCACTAGGCGAGGATCTGGGAGTGCAAAGATGGATTAAGACACCACGAGGCTCAGACTGGCTGCTGGGGAGAAGGAAGAATAAACCCACTATGATGTGATGGTTTCTGAGGGCCTCCAGGACCAGCCTGAGGGGTCAGGGAGGGCTCTCAGGAGGTGATGACTTCAAGCGGAGTCTTGGATGTAGGAGGGTTTAAGAGGGAGAAGGAGGGAGAGAGTGAGGTGTTCCTGCTGTGGCTCTTGAGATTCCCATGTCTCCAGGGGTGTGGTAGGGGTCGCCCCATGCCCCGCCTTCCACTGGAGCACCCCATCCCTAACTGGTTTTTCCTAGACTGTTCACATAGCTGACCAGTTCCCAGAAGCCTCTTGGATCCTACTGGCCTCCTTGCCAGCTCCAAACTGCATTATCCTATTTGGAGGTTTTCCGTGGGTGCCAGACCCTGCTCCTTTTATTTTCTGGACCCTTCCTATTCTCTTACATGTTCCAGTCTACAGTAGTCAAGCTGATTCCAGTTTTGAGGTTCTGACATCGTGTTTCTAACACCAATCCTCCTCCTAAAATTTGAAAATATAACCACGGGTTATGTGCAAAAGTTACATCTGACCAAATGATGTAATGATCTGACCAAATGATGCCCTTAGAATGGGTCACATTCATTGAATTTTTTTGAGAATTGAGGGTTAACATGAAAACCTCTTTTGTTTCAAGCCTCGTTGGAAATTGTAAAGCACACTGGTCCACTTAACTGCCTTTGTAAGTAAAGGGAACACAATAGATCTTTTGATTATCCAAGATCACGGAGGCCTCCACGTCATTAGTTCAAACTTGGATCCTCACTGTCTAGAACTGCAGAAGTGGAAAGTAGGGAAGTTGGGGTTTTGAGAGGAAATGGAAGAAAGAGGTCCCCTCCTAATGACCTGTTTGTTTATGTTCCGATCAAAGTTGAGGGCAGCCGAGATAATAATAATTCTTAAATCGGTAAATATGCCTCAGTTAACTGCTCTAGTTAGAGTTTAACAGTTAAAGCGGATTTTTATTGAATCGTTTTGAAAGTTTTACTAGAGCCCTTAGGATGATTGCAGATGGCATGGTATTAGAGAATTATTGAGGGTGGGAATTAGCAAGTGTTGAAAGGTTCTAGTGGGGTGGGGGGAGCCCTATAGGAGGGGGTGCAAGGGAGGTGATGACTGTTGCTTCTAAGTGTTTTCCTGGGGCTTTGCCCTATTTATAGTCTTACATTTAAAAGAAACAGTCCTCTGGTTTTGGGCGCTGTGCTTGGCCGGCTCTGACCTCAGGCCAAGGGCTTTCATCTTGAAGTTGGCTGTTTGCTGTCAGATTGCTCTCAGCTTCTGAACTCTCTGTGGGGTGGGGGGCAGGGAAGTATAAGGCTTTGGGGAGCAGAGGAGCCATGGTCCTGACATAGTACCCCCAAGATAGTCTTTATACATGGGGCGCCTGGGTGGCTCAGTCAGTTAAGCGTCCGACTTCAGCTGGGGTCATGATCTCACGGTCTGTGAGTTCGAGCCCCGCGTCGGGCTCTGTGCTGTCAGTTCAGCAGCCTGGAGCTTGCTTCTGATTCTGTGTCTCCCTTTCTCTCTCTGCCCCTCCCCCACTCACGCTCTGTCTCTATCAAAAAATGAATAAATATTAAAAAAAGAAAGATAGTCTTTGTACAAATTGGGGTGCAAGAACTACTGGGCCAGAACTGGGTGATTCAGAGAGGCCACGTGTGCTGGGTGCTATAAGAAAGCATGTGAAGTAGGCTTGCCTCCTTCCCGGTTCCCTCTGGGGGAATGCAGAGGGTCACGGCGAGTCTCCTTGGAGATTTCACTGACAGTTGCCAGGGACTCTTAGAATAGGGCAGACGAGGCCTGACCTGGCCATCCTCCCCAAGGATGGGTTTGACATGGATAGAGGACATGCTTTCCTCCAAGTGCCACTCGCCCCACCACCTAACTGCAGGCTCCTTGCTGTTGTTGAAAGAGTCACCATGCAAGCAGTATGTCTGATGGTTACAGGCTGGCCTCTGAAGGCATGCCGCAAATCTCACCCTCACTGTTTGCATAGATGAGTGCTTGGCACATAGTGCTCATTAAGTGTTAGCTGCCGCTGTCGCTGCTACTGTTCCTAGACAACCCTGCTATGTGAAGGGACTGCCCCCACACAAGTGTGGTTCACACAGTAGCAGGAAGACCTTCCTGAAGCAGAGGAAAGGTCAACCGACTTTTTTTTAATTGTAGTAAAAAACACATAACAAAGTTTACCATCTTAACCATTTTGAAGAGTCCGTTCATTCTTGTTAAGTATATTCACACTGCTGGGAAACAGCTCTAAAGAACTTTTTCATCTTGCGAAGCAGATTCTATCGCCCTTAAACAACTCCCTTTTCCCCTCTCCCCCTGGTTCCTGGTAACGAGTAATCTACATTCTGTTCCTGTGAATGTGACTACTTTAAATGCCTTCCAAGTGGAATCATTTGTCTTTTTGAGTAAAATGGTGCCACCACTATGGAAAACAGTGTAGAGGCTCCTTAGGAAATTAAAAATGGAAATGTATGATCGAGCAGTCCCTCTTCTGGGTATATATCAACCACATTTTTAAAGAGCTAGACAAAGAAGGGGGGATGGTGGGTCCTTCTTGCCCACAGCCCTCAGGGAGGAGTAAAAGTGCGTGATGGTTCTGGGCTGCAGCCATAGGGCCGAGAGGTAAGGGTCAGATGACAAAGCCCTCTGGGTTTAGCCAAGGAATTTGAACTGACCAAATTTTTGCAATTTTTAAGTCGGGGAGTGAACAGCATTTCAGAAAGTTCCCTCTTCCTTCACAGGCGTGGCAACTTAAAAGAAGTAGAATCTTCAACTCTAAATTAACAGCATTTCTGTGGGCTGATCCCTTCACCCCATGGGTGTTCTGATAAGGATGCTTCTTCCCTTGAACTTTCTGATGTGATGGAGTGTGGGTTTTTCCACCAAAACCCACAGAGCCCACTCCCCCCCGCCCCCACCCCCACCCCAACACACACACAACACAGCCCATCCACCCTCCCTCACACCCCAGCTTTCAGTTAGGGCACCTTTTCCTCTTACCATGAACCCCTTGGGAGGTCCCAGCTAAAGCCCAGCTAAAGCCCCCCCCCCCAATTTGATGACCTTCCAGATAATACCTTAGTTGCCCCTTTATGTAAAAAAGTGGGGGGGGGGGCGGTGGGATATTCCAGCTCAGTACAGCTGCCTGGGCCCTCTGGGCTTTTGGTGAGGAGTTAATCTGATCCCTGAATTTCAGAGATCTGGACAAAGGAAGGGTGGGCTCACGGAGGGGCCTCCCTCCTGGCCAGCATTTTTGTGTGTACTGAAGCCTCAGAAACCATACTGGGCCGTAGACCTTGGGGGCTCAGCCTCGCTGGGCAGAGAAACAAGGCCACAGTGGCGAAACTGAGGGGAAATGCGGTCCTGGTGCTGAGTGATGGGTTGCAGATGGTAGAGGTTGGAGAGATGGGACAAGAGTCACCGGGCCTCAGGATTCAGTTCCTGTTTGCTGAGGCCTGTGGAACCCCTTGGCCTGCAGGGGATCTGGCTCTGATTAAAACATAGCCCCTGCCCTCAGGGAGCCCCCAGTCTAGAGAAAGAAAGGTAAGGAGCTCTCACCTCGCTGACATTGGTAAGGGCACCTGGGGGTTCTAAGTGTGAACGAGTGAGAGATTAATTTCTACTCTTGAATTTAAAGAAGCGGGTATTTGAGGCAGGCTGGAAGGATGAGTGGTATGGGTAGCACTCTGCTGAATTCCTACTGGGTGCTGGGCATTGGGCTCCTACTTTAACTGTGTCTCATTAAACCAGTCCAGTGGATTCAGTGTTACTGCTATGCCCATTAGCCAGGCAAATGGAGGCCAAGGGATTTGCTCAGGTCTACATGGCTACCTGGAGGCTCAGACTCATCCCCACCTTGCCGACTTCAGAGCCAGGAATGGAGAAGGATCCAGGAGGTGCCCTTATCAGCACTCCCTTCTAGTAGGAGCACCAGAATGGACCACAGAGTTTCAATACTGTGCCCAAGGTTGTCCTAGTGGAGTTGTCCAGCATTCTCCATTTCTTTCAAGTTCACCCACAGCCCTCTCCTCCAAAGAGTTCACGGTCCACAGCTGAAAGTATGGAAGGTTGATACCCTCTTCCCTTCCCGAGCAGGGGCCCTGCTCCTTGCTCTGGGGAAAGGTGGCAAGGATTTCTCTGCTCAGTCCTGGCTCATCCCAGGCTTTGGTCAAACCTCTTCCATTCTGGAGGATTCCAGGGGCAGATGGCCTCATGGGTGTCTTCTCTGGGTGGTGGTCACTCGGGACCTGGGATCAGAGTTGTTTCCTCGTTGGGGGCAGACTCCACCCACTTGCCCTCTCACAGTGCCCTTGGCAGGCAGGTCCCTGTGATTGGCTTTGAAATGTGCATTCTGTTTTTCCTCCCCTCCATCTAAATATTTGGGTTTCCTGCTGAAATATTTAAGCAGGATTGCGTACTGTGGCTGTTGTCACCTCCCATGGCCCAGTGTAATCTGGCTGCAGCTGCTTAGCTGGGTCCCTCCTAGGAGGGGGAGACTTGCTCCCCAACCCCAGGAGAAAAGCCCTGCAGGGTGCTTGATGGCCCAGCCAGCACACGGTTGAGCCCCTCCCTTTGTGTGGACCTGTGCTTGGGGCTAGGGCTGGGGCTGACGGACTCAGATCTGAACCACTGTGTAGGAAATAGAGGATTCGGACCTGGGTTCCAATTCTCCCCATGGTACTGGTGTGTGCTGTGCGACCCTGGCTGGATTTCACTTCTCTTGGACTCTACTTCCTTCAAGTAAATTCATCCATTCACTCAGGAAGGCTCGAAGTGCCGGTTAAATTAGGCCCAGGTAGGCAGTAGGAGCCCTACGTGGGCAGGGACCCTTGGCCCTAATCCACAGACCTGTGCAATAAGCATGTGGGGGTATAGCCAGCCACTGATGTGCCCACAGTGTCTGCTGGGCCCCCGGTGCCCAGTGCTGTGCCCAGCTCTGAGGGGGGATGTGGAGACGCATGTGGACCTTCAGTACTATGGCCAGTCTGGAGGACCTAGGCCTCCTCAAGATGAAAGCACTTTTCCTTTTTTTTTTTTTTTTTTTTTTTTTTACTGTTTATTTATTTTTGAGAGGGAGGGAGAGAGTGACAGAGTGCCAGTGGGGGAGGAGCAGAGAGAGAGGGAGACACAGAATCTGAAGCAGGCTCCGGGCTCTGAGCTATCAGCACAGAACCCAATGCAGGGCTCAAACCCATGAACTGTGAGATCATGACCTGAACTGAAGTTGGACACTTAACCAACTGAGCCACCCAGGTGCCCCAGAAGGCACTTTTCTAGGTGAACTGAGCCAGGCCCAGACTCTGGCCCCTGGTCTCATAGTCTCCACACCGTGAAGAGGAGGAAGGGAGAGTGCCATTATCAAAATGTGCTCCCGCTTTCCCCTTCAAGCCTCATGAGGTGGGGCCATGTTGCCTAGTGGTTAAGGACAGGCTTTCAAGTCACAGTGGCCTTTGCAATTTGAGTGGCCCTGAGCACACGACTCGCGTCTGAAAGGGAGAGTGATGTTACCCATCTCGGTGGGACGAAGATAACAGAACATGGAGAAAATGTATGTGATGTTCACTCCCTGTAGCTGCCAGCTCCAAGTTCACCTTTAAATTCAGTTTATTGCCATCTCTTCTCCGGGGGACTTGACAGAATAAACTGCTCTCCCTCTCTGGGTCATTCTCTCCAGGAACCCCTTCTCAGCTTCCCTGCCCCCATCCCTTTTTTATAAACTTTTCCTGAACTCCTGTCTCCTGGGATTAGCAAAACCAATCAGTGTGAGAATTTAACAGGTCTCTTTCCCCCACCCCCTGGCCCAGCTAGATGCTAGATGGGGAGCCATGGATTTTGCCTTCAAGGAACTTGAGACAGCAAATATCCAGTCCTTCATTCAGCAGATATTTACTAAGCACATACTGTGTGCCCAAACCTGTTTGAGACCTGCTGCAAAGGGAAGCAGCCCCTTCCGTCCCTGCCTTTTGGGGAATGTCTTCAGACCATGTACTACGGAAACCAGGAAGGCAAGTGGACCCGCCGGGGGGGGGGGGGGGGGGGGGGGGGGGCGGGGGGAGGGAAACAACACTCCCTGCCCCTTCCTTGTGGAAACCGTTTGATCTTCAGAGCGAGGAGGAGGAAGGCCCGGCTGTTTTGCAGGGGAGAAGGGCATGCCTTGAGCAGGTAATTCCAGCCTGACTGGCGCCTGCATTAGGCTTTTGCTACCCCGTGGCCCACCCTGCAGGGTACCCCCTCCACAACTGGCCAAGGATGTTGGCCCCAGGGGATGGAGCTGGAGTGTTGGGTTGTGTCGCCTGCAGTACCTGGGTGACCCCTGAGAAACCTTCAGATACACAGGCTTTGCACCCTTCCCAGATTCTCACCCTTGGCCTTACCATGGGTCTCTGCAGACCCATTCCTCCAGGGTGCCTCCCTGTGACCTCTCCGGGCCTGACTGAGGTGTGGCATTTCCATCCCATCTGCTAGATAGGAAAACCGAGGCCTGGCGAGGAGCTGGGGACAGACTGTCTGTAGAACTAAGCTCAGTTAAACTAGCTCAGCTTGCCCAGGTCGAGAGCCTTTTTCCACTGAGCCATTTGTCACCCTGCCTCTAATCCTCTTTTAAAATGGCCTTTAAGTCAGAACCTTGACCGTGTTTTGGGGTACAGAGGACTTAATGTTACTTAAGCTAAATTGGCCTGCCTTGATTTCCTAACCTGCCCAGCACACCCCTTTCTGTGATCTTGAGGGCCAACTTCTCCACCCACGAGTGAGTTTTTCTGGAACAAGAGGCAAAAGTTGAGATTGTGGTAACTGTAGGCTCGGAAAGAAGCAGAAATGATCTCATGCTTCCCCAGGGAGCTTCCCCATCACAAGATTCTGCACCCCAAGTGTTTGCACCCAAGGAACTGTCTCGTTGGCTGGTTTCTCCCCACCCCCCACGTCCCCCTCCCCCGGAGGCTGGCAAGAGTGGCTGATGGGGGAGGAGGGTCAGGCTCCGGGCACATCTCCTGGCGGCAAATCATAAATTGTGAGGCTGAAGGGAGCTTAGTGGTTACCTAACTGGCCTCCCTGTACAGCCCCAGAGCCAAGGCCCAGACCTTCTGAGGTTATGTAACTTTCCCAAGGTTACTGCGCAGGGAAGTACAATAAAGGAGTAATTAGAGCTAAGTGGGGCAATTAGGGAAGGCTTCTTGGAAGCCGTGGCCCCAAGATGTAGGTTGAAAGGTGACTGCTACACCTTCTAAGAGCTCTTCTGGCCACTCTTACAGCCATCAGGGGTCCTGGGAGACTCAGATCGTGACCACATCCCCTCCCCAAACTCAGAAAACCCTCAGTGGCTTCTCCCTCAGACTAAGCCATTCTTGCGGTGTGATTTGGACTCTGCTACCCACGTGGTCTCCCCTCTTTCTGGACCGCAACCTTTGATCGCATTCGGCCTTGATATAGGTGGGAGGCTGTCTCCTGAGGGTGGAGAGGTGGTCTAAAATGCTGTACGCTCATAGCAGGTTTTCAGTTTTTATGGAGACCTGGAGGTCTGTGTCCACCAGTAACGTGAGCTGCTGTGGGGAGGGGTGGCAGAGGGGCGGAACCACAGTGCTACAGTAGTAACGGTAGCTGGCACTTGGTGGGGGAAAAGGTGCCATGGGCCAGGCGAGGGCCACTGTCACGTTGCACCGACTGCCCAGCAGTGTTAAGATAGCTGCTGTGGGGCCCCGCGTCAGGCTCTGGGCTGACGGCTTAGAGCCTGGAGCCTGTTTCCGATTCTGTGTCTCCCTCTCTCTCTGCCCCTCCCCCGTTCATGCTCTGTCTCTCTCTGTCCCAAAAACAAATAAACGTTGAAAAAAAAAAATTTTTAAAAAAGGGGCGCCTGGGTGGCGCAGTCGGTTAAGCGTCCGACTTCAGCCAGGTCACGATCTCGCGGTCCGGGAGTTCGAGCCCCGCGTCAGGCTCTGGGCTGACGGCTCAGAGCCTGGAGCCTGTTTCCGATTCTGTGTCTCCCTCTCTCTCTGCCCCTCCCCCGTTCATGCTCTGTCTCTCTCTGTCCCAAAAATAAATAAACGTTGAAAAAAAAAAAAATTAAAAAAAAAAAAAAGATAGCTGCTGTGGGGAACTTCATTTTGCAGATAATGCATCTGAAGCAGAGAGATTAAATAACATAACCAAGGTCACACAGCTAGTTAGTGGCCTGAACCCAGGCCTTCAGAGTCCAGAGCCAGGGCTCTGCAGAGTGGCCTCTCATGGTGTCCTCAATTAGCGCCAGTCCTACCGATCTTTCTAGGCTACCAGCCACTCCTTGGGGCTGGATTTTCTGCTCGGGGCCCATTGGTTCCTAGCACCCCAAAAGCTCCCCATGCATGCTTGCTTGGCCTTTGCTGAGTGCTGTGTTCTGCATCCTTCAGGGTTCTGACACCACTGTTTCCTGACCACATTGACCAGATATAGGTTCATTTGCCATTTGCAGCATGAAAACATTTAAAGCAGGAAAGCTTGGGTTATGTAAGTGGGTGCCACAGTTCAGAGTCGGGTCTGTCAACTCCTTTCCTGCCTTCAGCCCCTTTTCTCTATCATCCTTACAGACCCAACAGGCCCCTACCCTTCATGACAGAATTTGTGGGTCAGGGGACCCAGAGACCGAGGCTTTGAGAAAAAAATCAAGGAGCCGACGGGGGAGGTGTAGCTGTGAGATTTCCACCTGAGTCCCCATATTACTGCCACCTCCTCAGCAGCTAAACCTGTACTTGTGACGTGTGCCCCCATTTGGCTTCCCCAGGGGAAGGCCCCCAGCAGGACTCTGGGCTACACCTTGGTAGGGAATAGCTTTAGTCTTGCCATCCTCCTGCAGTGGAAATACCACCCCGATGCTGCTCACATGGCTGAAGATAGAGGTCGGTGACTGCAGCATGCTGAGGACCCCAGGACGGGCCCCTTGTGTCTAAGTGCAAGTTTCTTGACCCTCCCACGTCCCAGGCGCAGGGTGGCACCTGTGCACAGACCCTCTGGAGGAGAAAGAACAGCAGCCCCGTACCTTCCCCATTTCTGCTGTTCAAATAAAACTCTGGCCTCCTGGGTCGTGGAATGCATCCTGACAGTGTTAGCTTTGGAAGCACGCCCTTCCCTTGTCAGCATCCCGGCCCCCCAGAGCAGTGCCTCTCACTGAGGGTAAGTGAGTGCTGAGTGGGCTAAGTGGAGCAAGCTGATGCAGTAGTGTCTTGTCAGCACCCCCTGGGGAGCAGGAAAAGGGAGGGTGTCCTGATTATCAGCTTTTCAACACCCCGTCTCTCCCATCCCCCAGACTCTAGCCGCAGCCCAGAGATCTACTTATGAGTAGCCCAGGGAGTGGGGGCCTAGGGCTTACTCAGCTGACTTGCTGTGTGACTGGGCCAGGTGGCTGCCCCCCTTGGAACCAAGGACTTGCTCCCTAAGGCCAATTAGACACTTGGCTGAGCACCTGCCGTATGCCCAGTACATATGCTGGTTTAAGGACTGTGGAGATTCTGGGAAGAATTAGATGTTAGCTCTGCTTTTGAGGTTGGCGTGGGGCTGTGCAATGTGTATGGAGAATTACTGAGTAGGGAGCTGGCATGTTGTGGGGGCCTCGGGTGCACCAGGGGAGAAAAGTTGCGTTGGGCCAGGGGTGTCAGGGAAGGCTCCCCTGAGCCTGGGGGTCACCTTCCTTTGAGCCTCCTCCTTCTCTGGGCACGTCTTCCCCACCCTGGGGGTCTGCACTCCCCCCCCCCCCCCCCGTGAGGCCCTCAACCTGTGCCCCAGTGGATCACAAGTCTAGTACTGAGTAAGGGGTAATTATTAATGAATACCCTGAACCATGAGCTGTATTTCTCTTTCCTTCGGCCTCTCTTCCACCAGCCCTCAAATTTCAGAGGCAGGACCCTCACAGCCCTCCTTTGCCTTTTAGGTGGACCCACTTCCAATCTGGAAAACTGTCCCTAGCCCTCCCAATGGAGGTCTTGGCCAGCCAGACTCTATGTCCACCCAGCAAGCTCTCTGGGACTGCCCCTACCTCTCTGAACCTCACCTGCGCACCGCCCTCTTGGGACAGGTCTCTAGGTTGCCTGGCAAAGTGTCAACACCTCCCTGGGTTAGGTGTGCATTGGGTCTAGACCCAGGGCAGGCGCCACGGTGCTGGGGCAGGGCAACTTTGGAGACATGGGGGCCACTTCTGGGTCCTGCTCCAGAAGTTTCCCATCTGCATCAAGCCTGCTGAGGACTCAGGTTCACTGATCTCAGCTTTGGCACAACCTCTCTTTTTGGAACGTTCCAGGGCTGAGAGCTGCATGTGGTCAAACCCCCTGGCTCCTCTGCCTGCTCTGTGTTGGGGTCACTGTGTACAGGCCTTAAAACCTCCCCTTCCTGAAGCTGGTCTTGTGTCTGTGGACACACTCCTCCGCCCCTCTCCCCCGCTGCTCTGCACACACAGGTTAGTCCTTCCTTCTTGACTGTCTGGGGCTGTGTGGCCAGTGGATGGGAAACCCTCAGACAGACTACCACGGGGACACCTGATGCTTGAGCTACCCAGGCCCTGGGGGTGGGGGTGGTTTCCTGGGGGTGGTGCTTCGGTTGGTGTTTCTCAAAGTGGGACTGAGCTAGAAGCCAGGCTTCAAGTTAAACAAAAACAAGACTGGGGGTGAGGGCAGCTGGGACTCTGAAGTTAGTGTGGGGGTTCTGTTAGCGTTGAGTCATAGAAATTTGATGTAAAAACAGAAGGTGTGAGTACTGAGTTGGAGGCAGGATTATTGATGGCTCTTTCTTTCTCTGCCTCCCCAGTTTTCTGAAATGCTGTTGTCAAGCCTTTAAAACAAAGAAATTTAATTTTCTTAAAGGGTAAGATATATGCTTATGTCATCAGCCACTTCTGTGCTAGCTGTTTTCAATTTTTAATGTTTGAGGTGCACAAAGCAAAAACACGGTTTTAACAGAACGTACTCTAAAACCTGGTGTCAGTTCTGTGATTGCTAAACAGTGTGTTGCTATTGTTTTTCAATGTAGCTGCCAAAGTTGTGACTTCCTGGGCAGCCGTGCTGTTGAACACTTGGAGGTGAAGGGGCTCAATGTCTGGGGAAACCAGGGGGGGCCTTTGGTCCGCAGACCAAGGTGTTTGAGACTAGACACACAAGTCGGCGGTCACCAAGGAGAGGGTGCAGTTCCCTGAGAGGTCCCTGGCAGAGCCAGGGAGCCCCAGCGGCTGTACCCAGTGCTGCACCCAGTGTCGCCTACAAGGGACGGTGTCTTCCAGCGGCCCACGGACAAGTGTTATGTTGCATCCAGCTCTGCCAAGTCTCAAAGGGGCACAGGGAGACCTTGCCCTGCCTTTTGGATGAACACAGAGCACAAGCGAGATTTGGGTCAGCCCGGGACCACGCATGTAACTCAGAGTCAGGAGCGTGCTGCGGTTTACCTCCGGAGGCTTGGGTGAACGTGAGGGACCAGGGGAAGGCGGACTCTGCCTGGGAGAGAGAGTCTGGGTAGGATGTGTTGTGTTTCACTCTGCATCCGTTCGGTAATCACCACCCACCTGTTGCCAATTAATTTAATTTTAACGTGATAATGACTAAATATCGTGGCTGTTTAATTTTAAATTAAAATTTAGTTCCTCAGTCACACATTTCAAAGGCTTGGTAGCCACATGGGACTGCTCAGATATAGAACATTCCACAGCACAGAGAGTTCTCTTGGACAGCACTGGAGTGTTGATAGGAATCTGTTGAGGTTTCTAATGGCCCACTGGCTTCTCGCGGTGTCTAGTCAAATTCCATTCCTGCTCTGGGGTGGGAGAGGGGAGAGCTGGCCCAGCCTGGCAGGCTTGGAGCTGGGACAGTGGTGTGCCAGGAACCTGTAGGGGGTGGCCTCCCCACCCCCGCCCCCGACCGGAAACTTGCAAGCCCTTCTGAGGTGAGCACACCCACCCTCACACCCCAGAAAGCGTGAGATTGCAGAGGGCTGTGGACCGCCTTGCCCGCTCAGCCACATCAGACTAGATGAGTGTGTATTTGATGGGAGGGTCATTCCTGGTGTCACCATCAGTCCACCTTGGCTCCATTGGAGGTGGGCCCAGGCTGAGGTAGACAGTGAGTCATCTTCCATGGACCTCCAGTTGTTGTCCAGGGTGTCAGTTCCTTCTGATTGCCTGCTCCGCCCTGTTCCTCAGCCCAGTCTGCAGTGAAGAGCAGCTCTTCCCCGGCCCTGGGGAAGAAAGCCTGCACTTAAGGTCCAGGCTCGCTGGCTGGGTGGATCTGCGGCCACCCGGGGAACATCTTCCCCTTGGGATGAGAACCATGAACATCTCTTCCACCCCAAATCTGGAAAGAATAGAAGAAGGGGTGGCCGACGGAACCTGCAGGGCGAGTTTTCCAGGTTCCTTCTGGGGTACATGATATGGGTCCTGGGCCAGGAAAGGTGGAGGACCCAAGGGTGGGGCTGGGGAGGAGGGCCCGGCGCTTTTCAGAGCTTGCGGAAGCATCTGACCGGGAGATAGCTCTGCTCTAGTCGTTTGTGTCTTGTGAGCCTCCGTTTCCCCATCTGGGTTTGGGCTTCTTGTCCTGCTTTGTGGCCAGTTGCTGGGACTTTGACAGAGGCATAGCTCAAGCCCTGGGGCTTGTCCTGACCTCGACGTTTATCCTGCTGCTTTGTTGTGGTGTCTTCCACCATCCTGTAACTTCCTGTGTGCCTGCCCATATCTGGACAGAACTGCGAGTCCTTCTAGGCAGAGCCTGTCTTGCACTTCCCTTGTTTGGCTCACAGCATCAGAGCATATGGCCAGTGCTCAGTAAATACTTAATCAGTAGATCCAGCTTTGAGCTGCACAGTGCAAGGGAAGGTCGTCCAGAACTCTGGTCCCTTCTTTCTTTGGGTTAAATTAGGTTGGATGCATTCTGTACAGGGGCTGGTGCCTGGCCAGATGTGGCATTTGTAACAGGCAGGCACAGCTGCACTCTTGCCCCACCGAAGAGGGGAATACCCCAGGGCCCCAAGGTGGGAGTAAGGGTGAAGGGAACCCTCTTCCCATCTTGCCATCTGGTCTCACCACTCTTCCTGGGAGGTGACAGGCTGTGTCCTGGAAGCCCACTGATGGGTCACTTGTTTGGCCCTCAGGACAGACAGCCACTTTCAGCAGGCTGGAAGGTAAATGGACCTCCCAGGACGAGCCTGAGAAGTGGCCGTCCCAGCTGCCATGTAGTGTTCTCGTGGGAAACTGAGTTCCACAGGGGGACAGGATGCAGCCACGTGAGGAGCGGATTTCGCTCTCCTGCATGACCCCTGGGTGACTTGGAAATCTCGTGCCATGTACCTTCCTGTCCTTGAGCCTTCCCTGGCCACACACAATGCACCAGGAGGCTGAAAGAAAGCCTATCCCAACAGCACGAGGCGTTTAGAAACCACAAGTTTTAAGTCAGGGTCATCTCTGGCTTTGCCTGTGCCCCTGCTTCATGTCCTTCATGTTCACATTCATCGAGCCTTTGGATCCATAGCCCTGAGAGTTGGGGGTGTGGGAGGGGGAGGCAGTGTTCTTCCCGTTTTACAAGTGAAGAAATGGAGGTCATGACTTCTGGGGCTGGAGAATAGCTGACCCTGTGCGGGCCCATGCACTGACAGTTCCTGCTCTCTGCTAAGAAGATTGAGAGCCGCCAGCCCTTGGGTAGGAGTTAGGGGGTTAAGCAGACTTGAAAAATGCTGTTGCTTAAAATCCCAGCCCTCGTAAAGAAGAGAGAGAGAGAGAGAGTGAGTGAGCCATGGTCCTGATACTTTCTGCTTCATGGGTTTTGCAACGGGGCTGTCTTACAGACATGACTCTCCTCCTGTGCCATCCAGAGAGTTTCCATTTCCTGTCACCAGGCCTGTCCCTGGTCCCTAGCTAGGAGGGCCTGGCTGTACTTTTCCATACCTTCAGCACAAAATGCCTCAGTGTTTCTTCACCCTGGTCACGTCCACGCCCCAGTTGGCTGGGGATGGGAGGTGGGCCAGGGACCGTCCCTGCGTGATGGAAAAGGCTGAGGTGGCTGTGCCTGTTCTGCCCTTCTCCTGTCATGACCTACCTGGGTAAGGGTGGTATTAGCAGCCCGTGACCGGGGGGCCCTGGTTACATATATCTGGCTCCCATTTCCTTTCCCAAACTGGGGAGCCTGTTTATGTCTTATTTCTGTCATCTCCAAATGGGGCCTTGGGGGCCAGCACCCCTGGTGGAATGACCAGTGAAATCTGTGGCAGTCTGGGGAGTGGGGGATCTGCCCTTCAGGATGGGACTCCCTTTGCATCCCGCCCAGGGATTTTCATGACCGTCGGGCATTGTGGTCTTGACCCTTGTCTCTGATCATGACTCAGCCTTCTGGTGGGATTTGATCTGGGCTTTGGGGGCCCATAAGGCAGAAGCACATCCCCCCCCCCGCCCCCTGCCGGGCAAAGAGTACCATCCATCCCAAAATGCCTGTGCTACTTTGCCGGTAGTTTCTTGTACAATTTATTCCAGGGAGGATGGAGGCCAGCTGTTGTCCGTCTCCAGCTGGAGACTGAACCAAAGGAAATGGGCTTGGAGTGCAGCCGGAGGGATTTAGGCTAGAGTCAGACAATAAGGAAGGATTTTATGACAGGTGGTTGGCCTGCAGGAGAATCCTGCAGGGGGCTTTGTGGAGAGGTATGGGGTGGGATCATGCTTGGACACAGGGGGGCCAGGATTGGGTGCAGGGTGGGGGGTTGCAATAAACAGGCGGGAGGGTTACTCCACAGGAGTGGAGAAACTCAGCTGTCTACCCCTCATGCAGAATTAATACCACTCCCTACGACCCCTGTGGGCTTCTTTTTTTTTGTTGTTTTTTTTTGTTTGTTTGTTTTTAAATTAGTGAAGGGGTTTACAGTTTAACCATCTAGTCATCTTAAACAAATTGCAGTAAATGGGTAAGCTTAATAATTCCTTATCATCAGAACCCCAGCCTTCAAGGATGGGTAGTTACTTATTACCCAGAGCCACCAGCCGGGGTGAAGCGAGAGGGAAAGGAGGAAGGAGCAGGTGGAGGGGCCGCTCTCGAGGCCCCTAGGTGGGGGAGAGTTTCCCTGTGGTCTGGGGTGCTCTGCAAGACAAGAGGTGGGTGATGTCAGCCACAGCCCTCCTCTCAAGGGGCATGGGTGTAACCAGAAGGCATGACCGAGGCAGGGATCAGGGATAGGTTTTATACCATGGAGGCAGGAGTGTGGGGGTGTCGGCGGAGGGGAACCATGTCCTCAGCATCCCAGCAAGGGAGACCAGGGCTGTCCAGAGGAACACGACCAGCAGCCTCCAGGGTTTAAGAGAGCTTCTTGGAACAGAGTGTCCTTCCAACTTCTGGGGGAGCAGGAAAGCAAGGACATGCATGGGAAGACCTGGGGCTCTCAACCCTGACGAGCCTCCTGGGCTCCCCCCCTTCCCCACCCACGTGCCTCCTTCCTCTGAAATCCTGATGGTTCCAAAGTCTGCAGGGAAGCTGACTCATCGGGGCTAGGACCTCTGGGGGCTTTGGCCTTGCAGACAGGTGGGGTGGGGTGGGGCGGGGTGAGGCAGGGGAGAGGCACTGGGGCAGAGAAACAACAGAGCCATCAATGCGGGCTGCCCTCACCTACCAGGACTGCCCACCTTACCCAGCGGAGCCAGAACCCACATCAACTGCACTGGCACCCAACTTTGTGTACTGGAAGGTGTGATTAGGAAAGGCATCTGTCTTGGAGACTCAGTTATTCATTAATACTGAGTATTTACTGGTGCCAGTTTCCGTTCTAGGAATAAGGGATGAATGAAGTCTGCCTTCTATCTTGGGGGAGATAAACAGGCTGTGGCCATAAGTAGTGTCCCCAGCCCTGGTCTTCCAGGCGGTGGTAGCCGGAAAGGAGGGCACTGCCGTTGGCAGCCAGCCCAGCTCTCTCATTGCAGCTCTGGAGGCCCCGTCCAGCAGGCATCCCCCTGCCCCCCCATCACCCTTGTGTTTCCCACGTCCACTTTTCTACCCAGCACCTGTTTTGGGGGCACACCATGTATGCCCAACACCGAGCCGTGCATTGTTTCATGTAAGGTGCACCCCAACCCGATGCAGTCTTGGTACCGCCGCTTGCCAGGTGCGGAAAGTGAAGCTCGGAGAGGGGAGAGGACTTGTCCCCGGTGACCTGCTGGTGAGTGGTGGACACCCAGGCACGTCTGTTTCAGAGCCCAGGCCTTTCCTGCTCATCCCCGGGCTGCTTGTGGAGGGTCCCAAACATGACGTTTGTGATTTTGAAGTGGCTTGGCCATCCCGGTTTGTGTTGTGCAGGCGTGCAGACCTGAGCTCTGGAGGACCGGAAGCAAGGTGGCGGGAGTGGGGCAGCCGGGCTGATGGTGAATCAGGTCAGGTCGTCAGCCCTGGACGGGGAGATAGCAGGTCAGCGGTTCCTGTGGCCTCCTTTGTGGCTGCTTGAGGGCTGTTTTTAGAAATCTTGCGTGGAGGGTGATTTCCGAGTTTGCACCTTCCACCCCACCACAAGGTCTGGGTGGATCTAAGAAGCATCCTGGGAGTTGGAGATGGGGAGTGTAAGCATAGGCTCATCCCCTAAATAATATCAAAACTAGATCTGCACAACGCTTTCGTAGCTCTGTGTCATCTGTTACCTTTGCCTACCTGTCTGCTGTCCCCTTCCCTGCTCTGCTCTGGTTGGCATTTGTCAACCCAGTCCCGGGATGGGCAATGGTTGGTCTGGTTGTTTGGCGGAAAGGAGCCTCAATGGAGAGTCAGGGGCTTCTGGTCGGTTCTGCTCTGTGCTTTGCAATCAGCTTGCTGTGTGACTTTGACCACGTCACTAGCCCCCTCTGATTGATTTTCTCACCTACAAAATGGGAATAGGAATATCCATTTTGCCTCCCTTCCCTCCAGGGTCTTGGCCTTGAATGAGATTAGGGCCACAGGAGTTCTAGGTGTGAGAGGTGCCTGACGATCGTGGGTTCAAGTGAGAAGGAGGGGAGTGCCAGCTCCATGCTCTTCCTGGGCCTCATTGTTAGAGCTGCTGGCTGGGGCCCAGAGAGGTTTGCTGGCTTGTATGGAAAGGACGAGCCAGAAGCTGAACCCTGTGTGGGGCACTTTCACTCCCAAGTGTCCCCATCCCAGAACAGGGGACTGTTCTGCCCACCTGGCATGCTTGAGGGGTCCTGGCCGAACAATTTTCTCTACATCTGGGAAGGCAGAGAGATGTCCGACACTCCCAGAATTTGGATTCTGGGGGCAGGGAAGAGGCCAAGTCATGAACCCAGGCCCCAGGCCCCAGCATCCCAGATCAGGAATTGATGGTAGCAGCACAGGACATGACATGGCCAGGCCATGGTCACCCCGGGCAGGGCAGTGGGTGTGAATTGTTGGGCAGAGAAGCTGAGGTGGATAAAGGATATCCCTCTTGTCATTTAGGTGTCCCTGAACATCCCACCTGCCGTGGGTCCTTAAGAAGATGAAGCAGGAGGTGGATTTGGGGAACATGGCTCCAGAGGATCACCTTGTGTGTGTGTTCGGGTGGGAGGAAGTGCTCTCAGGCAGCAGTGCCGGGAGACCCCGAGCTGGGCTGGCGAGGTCCCCTATGTCTGCACATACCGGGATTTCCAGTCCAGTGCGTCTGCTGAGGCTTCCAGTGCCTGAGAACACTTGCTGACGCCCCATCCTGAGCCCAGACCCCAGCAGCCCTCACTGTTTGCTTTAGCCAAGCCTGCAGCCTTCCCAGGTCAGCCAGTCCCTGCAAAGCTCTGCCCTGGGCTCAGCTCTCACGGGAGGGGGCCCCCAGCTGCTGGGGGGTTACCAGAACAATGGGGGCAGGGTCACCTGCCTTGTTTTTATTGTCCCTCCCGAGTACAAACAGGGCTCCCGGGCCTGAGAAAATCGGAAACCCAGAGATTTCTGTTGAAAACGTACTCCCCTCTGGCATGGGCTTGCCCCTTGGAGCGTGAGATCCAGTGGTGCTTCTGAGCTCCGCAGAGGCTGCTGAGAGATGGCCTGGGAGGGTGCAGGAGGGGAAGCCCAAAGGTGGGCTGGAGGACAGCCATGCTTCCACGGCCTGCTGCACTGGCTCAAGGGGTGGGGCTGGCCTCGGGAGGGAGGACAGTTTAGGTCTGGGGCAGTGGCTTTGAAATTGGCTGCTTATAATAGTAGAGTCATCCAGGGCAGATTTAATCATCTTAGTTCCGTGCCCCAGACCATTGCTGGCCGATTCCCCGAGGGCAGGACCCCGGCAGGAGTACTTTCCCAATCTCTCCCCCGGGACCATCTCTACACACAGTCCCGGTTAAGCAGTAGTATGGTGACCCCTGAAGTGTGCCTTGAGGACATGGTGGTATACCACTTGCCACTTTGCCTAATGAGGTTGTGCGGGTTTCTGTAGGTGTGACCAACACTGCAGGGGACTGTGCTTTGTTCTGTACACAGCCCCGCCCGAGACACCTGGGCTGAGGGAGGGCAGCCCAGACCAGCACCGGCACATTACTTTAAGGACCAAAGAGAAGTAGACGCAGTGAGGTGCCTTCTCCGTCCTGCAGTCCTGCATCCTCCAGGGGACACGAGGAAGAGGAAGCATGATCGAGGAGCAGGGCTCACTCCTGACGTGGGTGACCTGACTTGCTGGGGGCTCAGGAGGAGCTGGAGCTGGTGGCCAGTGAACTGAGTCTCGAGAATGAAAATGTATCTTCTCAAATGTGCTGTGGATTGGGGATTTGGGAAGTGCTGAACTGGGCCCAGAAGTCATGATTCTGGGCAGAGGAAATTATGCATTGTACAGGCAGGAGGACCCCGGGAGTCCTAGACCAACCTCTTCATTTTACAGAGAAGGAAGTGGACAGAGGTCCAGGGTTCCAGGAAGATCTCAGCAAGTGGCTGGCAGAGTAGAGCTGGACCTGGGTCCTCAGCCCTATTGCCTAGCCTACCAACCTAGCATTCCAGCCACGTGTCCAACAATTCATCTTTTCTTCTTTCCTCTAAAAACATAATAAATACTCCATGGGTGGGCACTGGCACAAATCTGAAAGTTACAGATAAGCAAAAAAGAAGTTAACAAAGTCCATACCGCAATAGCTGAGGTCTGGTCTCAACTGAGATGCGGTGTGGCCCTGCCCCCTTGGGTCCCTGCACCTGCCACAGACACCTGCTTCTTCCCCGGGAGCGATAGGGCCTGCAGCTGGCACAGGTATCAGGGTGGCACTGCCTGGCCCTCGCCAGTACCCCGTTCATAAGGTGCGCCTGCCTTCCCAGCCACACCCTGGTCACCTGGGCTGAGGGGAGAGGCCAGTGAGAATGCCCAGGGGCAGGGAGGTGGAGGCTTGGAGCCTGGCGTCCACGCCCATCACCCCACACTAGGCAGTGAGTGTCTGCACGTCAGAATCCCCCGTGGGGTTTGTTCACTACCCAGGTCAACTACACAGAACACTTGCCGGGGGGCCCAGGCACTGTAGTTATTTAACGTCCCCCTCCCCCCCCCCCCGCCCCACCCCGGGAGGGGGTTGTGTTGGGCAGCCTGGACTGAGAGCCACTGCCTCAATGACTGTGTGGTATCTAAGGCCCCTGAGCCTTAGTTTCCTCATCTAAAAACAAGCCCAGCACCCTCTCCGCCATCCCCAGTTAGGGAAAGCTTGAGAAGTCAAGTCAGTCTGAGCGGTGCAGAGGGACAGAGGATGGAGATAATCGAGGGCTTAACTTTAGTCTTCCACTCTAATTGGTTTTAGGAATAAGATAGTTAACAGGTGCTCACCTTCCGGCCGGGGCACTTTCACTCTGCCAGCAGTCCCAGAAAGGACTGTCTGATGGAGGACTGGCCCGCAGCTGGACAGACGAGCCGTTCCCCACTAGCCCCCCACATCCCCACTCCCGTTTCTCAAACTGCTCTAGGGAGTCCCCACGCAGGCTCTGGGGTCCCCCTCCCCTCCTCCCTTTATCTGTTCATTAGTTCAGGTGTTAAAGGATTTGATAAACATTGTTGTAAACAAGTCCATACTGCAAATACTTGCTTGGAAAGTGCCTGAGATAGGTTTACTAATCTCCACTTGATGTCAGTCCTGTTCACAACACTCCCCCTGGGCCTCCACTTCCCCCCCGCCCCAGCCCCCTGTTCAGAGGGGTTGTTAGACTAGATGGACATATGGACAGATAGGGACACGCAGGGAGAGGCCAGCAGGGGCTGGGTGGTAGGTGGGTGCTGTGAGTCCGGGGGCAGCTGGGCGGGGAGCTGGGGCCAGGGTTCAGACAGGCTGCCTAGGCCCCAGCCTCAGCCCCTCCTGGCGGGCACAGTGGGGGTCGCAGTGTGTGGCATGTTTCTCACCCCCAACTCACACCTTCCCACAGTCTGTTTGCCTTGCTTGGCTGCTTAGGAAACTGGTCAGGATGACTGGGAGCCTCTGGGTGGCAGAGATCAGGAGAGATGAGCCTTCTGAGGGATGGAACAGGGCATCTTGGGCGAGCCTGTTTCCCCTGCCAGGGAGAGCTTTAACACACACCCGCGTTCCCCAGGTTCTCTGGCTGCAGCTGATCCCGTCCCCCTTGTGAGTTGTTTTGGTCCCCCTTGGTGTTGGAGAAGTCCCCCTGTACCCTGAGGAAGCCGACTGACTGCTCAGACTGACAAAGGAAGCTTTCACTGTTAGAATAGGAAGAGGTGGGAAAAGGCTGCAGGTGTGAGGGAGCTTGGGGTCAGTGTCGCCTGTTCTCACCCAGGCCTGTCCTCCAGGTGCAGGGAAGTTAACCCCTTGCCCTTTGATTTAACGTTGGGGACGAGGGGTCTTTCCCCCTGGGTCTCAGATCCTCTTAGGGTTTGGTTTCCTCACGGACCCACATGACAAGTCACAGTGCAGATTGCAGGTGCGTTTATTCAGCGCTTACGATGATGTCCTGCACGCAAAAAGCGTATGTTCAGGAGACATATTTCAGGAGGTTATTCTTAGCACATGGAGAAACTGAGGCTGATAGGCTAAGTTATTTACCAAAAGACTTGATGTCAGCCATTGGGAGCCCTCTGCCTCCCGACATGAAGGCTGAGCCACAGAGAGCCTGCTAGTAAGTGTTTCTACCAGGGTTCACTTCTATCTTCCCTCTCCTCTCTCTGCTCACCTGCTGCCCCCAGGACAGTTTCCAAAGGGGACTGCCTCCCCTTCCTGCAGAAAGGACAGTCCTTCAGTCTCCCCAGGGACTCTCCCAGCTCTGCCATCCTGGCCTTGGCCGAGGGGGCTTTCATCTGTCTCCCGCACCTCACCCCTTCCCCAGCCCTCTGCCCCCTCTCAGAGTCTAGCAATCACTGCCCTTCACCCCACCCTCAGTGCCAGCTGGAGGCTGGTGGTTTCAGTGGTGTCTGCAGCCAGCCCTTGGCCCTGCCAGCCCCCGCTCTTGCTGGGGTCTGACTCTGCTTCCCTCTCTCTTCCCGGGTTCAGGCCTCCACCTTGTTGCTGCTGAATTTAGTTGAAACCCAGCTGCAGAGCAATACTGGGAAGGTGTTGAAGGGAGACCCCTGGGGGATGAGTCAGTCCAGGCCAGAGAATATACACTCATTGAAGATCATTTGCTCACCCACGTAACCAGCACCTTCGACGTGCCAGGCACTGTCCTAGGTTCTGGGAATACAGCAGTAGAAAAGAAAACAAAAGTCCTGTCCTCATGGAGTTTATGTTCTAGGGGAGTCTGCATTCCTGCAGATTTCTCTCGAATTTGCTTGGGAAGTTGTGTTTCAGAGACCTGGCTCCAGTCCTTGTAGCTAAGAAGCCCACCCTGAATCCCCTGCTCCCCTCTCCCCATCTGTAGGTAGCATGGGGTGGGGGCATTAAGAGCCAGACCGCATGAGTTCACTCCTCAGCTCCACCACAGACAAGCTGTGTGACCTTGGGCCACTTACTTAATTAGCCTCATTGTCCTCATCTGTAATTGGGGGCAACAGCACCTGCGCTTTAGGCTTGTAAAGATTCAGGGAGCTGAGTGATTTAAAGGGCTTGGTTGGTGTCAATCATATAACCGCTCAAAATCCACTGCTATCCAGATATCAACTGTTCTAATCTGTTAAATAAGGATTAATGGACCGTGCCCCCCTCACAAGGGGACTGGGAGGGCCAGGCAGATGATAAAAGTCCTTTCTACCCTGTGCTGAGCACCATGCCTGTGTGGCCGGCAGCTTTATTTCACCTTCCAGGCCAGAGGCCCCCAGCGCCTGAAATGGAACCGCAGCCAGGGTCTGGTAAAGGACTCTCGGGCCTGCGGGCCTCCAGCGGTGTGTGGGTCCAGTGGAGGCTGGCCTCAGCGGGGAGCCTTAAGGCTGCGTCCTGCATAGTGGGAAAGAGCTCTGTGATCCACCCCTGAGTCTGCCTGGGAGCTGGAGGCCAGGTGGGGAGTAGCTCCGTGAGCGCCAGATAGCTGCCATCTCCACCCCACCGCAGGAGGGTGCTTGAGGGGCAAGCCGGCTGGCTCTCAGCCCCACCTGCCTGTGTGTGAAGGTGGGCTTCGTGTCCCGAGCCCTGGAACTGGCCCGCTCAGCAGGATGAATCTCTCCAGGAAGGGGAGGCCTGGCAGCTGCCTCTGCCTGGGAAACCCCAGATCCCGGGGGATGAGGAGCTGTACGGGAACCGTATTTCTCGGACAGCAAGAGCTCAGGAGGGTGGGGTCAGGGCAGCTGGTTGCCTGAAGCCAAGGCAAGGGCATGTGGCCTCCCTGGAGGCCGGGCTAGAATGCTGAGCTCGGGTCAGAGTGGATGGACTGGTTTTAGGGCACTGTTTTTTCAGCTGGTGCGAAGGGGTGGAAGTATGCACTGGCCTCCTTCCTGTGGCCTCTGTGGGAAGGGGGGCAGGATAACCACGTCTAGCCAGGGCTCTCCTGGCTTCGTGCTTTTAGCATTCTGACCTTAGGCTACTTAGTTAACCTCTCCAAGCCTTACACTTTCATTTGCAAAATGGAAAAAATTACGTATCTTCCCAGCAGGATTCTGTCCTCATTAAGTAAGCTAAAGGCAGTAAAGTGTTAGCACAATACTCAGTGCATCAGTGCGTAGTAAGCCCTCAGTAAATCACAGCTGCTTTGTTGGGGGGGAGACCCAGAAGGGAGCTCGATCCCTTCCCCAAACAAGAGGTAGGCCCGGGCTGTGTGCAGTATCCTTTCTCCCATCACTCTCCAGGGTCATGTGGAAAATGAAAATATTGTCTTGTGTGAATTAGGGAGCCAAGTTAAAGAATCCTGTGAGTGAACAGGGGCCACCTCCTCCTGCTAGAGCTGTTTGCCTAACCCTGGGGACAGTACGCCACGTCCATCGTGGTGTCAGCCTGGCTCCCCCGTGCCACTCTCCCTAACCCAGGGATGGCCTGGATCTTGGGTCAGGCCCTTTGTTCTGGGAGACTGCCCCCTGCATTCAGTATGACCCTGACCATCACCATGGAGTTGCCCCTGCCAGAGCCACAGCTGTACATGGTGGGAACAGGAAGCAGGCCCCCAAGTCTACATCTGGACTTCTGCCCCTCCCCCAAGCCTCACTTCCCCCACCTGTCGAGGGACACCTGGCAGGGTCACAGGAACAACCAGTTAGGTAATATGTGTATATACACCCCAGCAAGGGGTGTTTGCCACTCAGCAGCACTAATAGCCTTCTTCCCACTCCAGCATTGTGATGGACCCAAGCTGATTCTCAGGCCAGCTGCTTGGTGGCCGTGGGCAGAGAGGAGGCAACAGCAAGGAGTGCTGGGGGTGCCTAGGGGCCGGTAGAGCAGAGAAGAGGGGAGGGGGAGTCCCACTGACTTGTAACCAGAACCTAGCCCAGCCACGTGTAACCTCTGTCAGCCTGTTTCGTGACCTCACCAGTGGGCAGAACTGCCACCATTGGATTGCTGTAAGGGCTAGTGGTGCTTCTAGCCCTGGGGACATTGGGAGCCTCAGAATGCCCCCTTCGCTGCCCCTCTCTGGGTGACCATGGAGAGATAATGGAGGTCTTGGGGAAAGTGCTTGGGGCTGTGGCTCCCTGATAACCCAGGGCTGGAGGCCGAGGCTGCAAGGCTATGCCCCAAAGGGCATAGGATTGGCAGAGGGAAAGCAGGAAACCCAGTTTTTCAGCTGCAGAGCTCCCAACCATAATGCCCTCTTTGGTTACCTGTTTGACACTTTGTTTTTTTTTTTAATTAATTATTATTATTATTATTTTTTTTTGAGAGAGAGAGAGAGAGAGAGGGAGAGAGCATGAGTAAAGGAGAGGGGCAGAGAGAGAGAAAGAGAATCTCAGGCTCTACAAAGCATGGAACTCAGTGTGTGGGGCTCCATCCCATGACCCTAGATGACCTGAGCCGAAACTAAGAGTTGGATGCTCAACCGACTGAGCCACTCAGACACCCCTGTTTTGCCACTCTTATGTTTGGTGTCTCCTTAGTACTTACTAATGATTCCCAAATCACAGATTGCCTTTGGAAAGCCAGTGTTCCTCAGCGGAAGCAGTGTTGGCATTGTGGGTTAGGCTGTCTTGTGAGTCGCTGGACATCTAGCCCCATCCCCCACTAGAATAGATGGGGGGCCAACAGGGACTCTGTCTCCTCAATGTGCTGTCCATGGTGCCTGGAACAGTGGCTGGCAAGATAACACTCCCCACTTAGGCAGCATTTCCAGACACTTCCAGAAGGTGCTCCCGCCCAGTTGGGAACCCTTGTTTCCAGTCACACCATCAGCATCCCTGATGTGCTGTGGTCACCCTTGCTCTCAACACTTTCTATTATCAGAAGTGGATTACTGCCAAGAGCAATCCATTCTGAGGTAGCTCACTATCCAAAAAAGCCACTCTCCTCTTCCTTGGGTAATAGATCATGTGAGGTCAGGCACCCACAGTGGAACAGAGTTCCCCATGTGTGACCCAGCCCTCGATAGATAAGATGTTGACACTGTCTGAGATTGTGTTGACTTTTCTTTCAGCAGCCACCCTCGTGTTTGTTAGTTTGTGGTCAGCTGAAACCCAAGGACTTCTCATTTCACGCCTATACTGGCCTTTTCTAACCCAAAGTGTATGACATGAAAAACTTAAAAGATGGTCATATCTTGTTAGTTTGGGCCCATTTTTCCAGTCCAGATGATTTTTGAGTTCCAGACTGCCATTGCAGTGTGTTAATAACTATCTTCCCACCCTGGCCTTGTCCGCAGTTTTGCATCCTTTGCAGAGGAGACTGGGCAGCCATCTATGTATGTGTTTTCTGTGTTGTTGATTAAAATATCGAAGAGGCCAGGCCTTTGGCATGATCATGGAGACCTCAGGCCAGGTCGATAAAGATCAAGACCTCTTGGCTGTTTATCTGCCTTTAAAGGGATCCAAATTAATCCCAGCTCTGCCCTACATTTCTCTGTCTTGTCCACATGAATATCTTTAAGCTCATCTGTTCGGCTGCCTTGTTGAAATCTAGATTTACTGCATTCCACCCAACTTCAAGGGTTTGCAACCCCTTTGGAGCGGGAGATGCACTTAGCTGAGCGTGACTCATTCTTGATGAACCTGCGCTAGCTTCTGGTACCCACCAGTTCCTCTTCTGATTGTGCCAAACTTGCTGCTGTCCCCATTTAGACATCTGTAAGAGTTCTGGTTTGAGTGTCTAGAACCCACCCCTTTTGTTTGTGTGAGAATAGGGACAGCTTTCGTGTTCCCGAGACTCCACGGGGATGAGCAGAGATGGCGCCCTGATGGCATCGCTCCCTGCCAGTGGTGCAATTCCTACTTAAGCGTTCTTTTCATCTGTCAGGCTGAGCTCCTCGGCAATTACGCTTTGCCCTTTCCGCTCTACAACAAAGGCTGGGGCCAAAGGGAGCCGCCATCTGTTTGACATTAAGACACGGGACCCTGCTACATTCTCCTGCTTCGGACGTAGGTTTAATTTCTGAGAAAACCGTTCGGATGGACCTGTTGGGCCCTTAGGATCTGAATGCGCTGGTACTCTCACGTGGAGGGGGCCCTGCTGGCTAGACAACCAGCTCTCTGAGCGAAGGGTTGCAGGCAGCCTGCGGCCTTTCTGCTTTGCCACTGCACGGCCTGCAGAGAGATGCTCTGGAAGCGCCGTGAGGAGGCAGGGCAGCGAGTGGTGTGGTTTGATGGCCTGTCAGACGGGCATGTCATCATGGAAAATTCTTCATGGGATCTGCAGATCCGTTTACACGGGTCTGCTGCTGCTCCCAACTGCTCATTCCTTCTCAACAGCCCCAGCCCCTCCCTGGTTTCCCACCGGACTTCAGTCACACTGTGGTGGGTTACAACTCTGGGCTTTCCGTCTGCCTTGCTCTTCTTCTGCCTCCCCTCGGTCCCAGGCTTGAGGTTTATAGGGAATGTGGCTGAGTTCCCGGTCTCTGGATTGGGTGGCCCACCTGGGGCCCTCTTTGGGGGCAGAACTGGAACCTCCCAGGTTTAAATGCTGGGCCCTTCTGTGAGCCTCCTTCTGGGGTCCACACCCTGTCATCTGCAAGTTGGGGTGAATGGTGGCAGGACTGAAGGAAGGGCTAGAGGCAGTCTGTGGTCGGCCAGAACAGGTTTGGCAGCTATCAGTGTTCCTGGAATAGATAAGACTTCTTCTGGGGCCACCAGTGGACTTCCCCAGGTGGCCTCTCACCTGCTGCCCACAGTTGCTGGGAGCCCTGTGGGGACTGGTAGCAGGATTTTGAGTCGCCTTGAAATGTGCACACCACCTTTGATGATCTGTCCTGGACCAGACCTTGAAATTGCTTGGCCCAGGGCAGAGAGAGGGAGCCAGAGAAGGGAAGGAATGGGGAGTCTGTAGGGGAAGAGGGTAGAGTCCCAAGCATGGGGAAAAGGAAGCTAGCTGATTCGTACACCCTGAGACAACAGATCCAAGAGAGCCCTGAGCTGAGGTGAAGGGTATATGGGGGTCCCTCCCAGGTCTGTCCTGCAGTAGAACACTTCTCTGTGGAGGGCTGTGGAGGGCTGGGTAGGGTGTAGGCATCCTCCTGCGTGTCTGAATCACATGTGCCTTCTTTGAGGCAGAATAGCCTAGCACAGTAGCTCTCTAAGTGTGGACTCTGGACCACTACCACCAGCATCACCTGGAAACTCATTTGAAATGCAGATTCTCAGACCCCCTTCCCAGACCCACTGAATCAAACTCTGGAGGTGGGGCCCAGCAGTCTGTATTTGACAAGCTCTCTGGGTGATGCTGGTGCACACTAGTAAGGTTGAGAAGCACTGGCTCAGTGAGAGAATGGACTTTAGAGACAGACTGCTTGACCAGCTGTGTGACCATGGGCACATCACTTAACCTCTCTGATCCTCTATAAAATATTTCATCACCTAATAAATTGGAGACAGTAACTGCCACCTTATTATTGTGATGATTACGAATGCTTACGGAGTTATGTACAGTGCTGTCACTTAGAAAGCATTAAGAGTCAGTCTGTGTCTCTCTTTTTAGGTAGTATCTGATGCTGCAGGACAGGGCGTGGCCATTACAGGGAATCAGACCTTCAACAACTGGAATTGGCCCAATGCAATGATTTTTGCAGCTACAGTCATCACTACCATTGGTAAGTCTTCTGGGACCTTCAGGATAGCCACTGCCATGCCCTAACTCCACGGAACCTTGTAAAAATCCAGCTCTGGTCCCATGGCCTTGTTGCATTGTGCTCTTTTAACACTTTCCTAGGCATTTAGTCAGTCATTGGTGATGGGCCACGCTTGGGAGATTGTTTTCCAGGAGTCCTCACCTGGGCTCTTAGAGCAGAAACGACACAGCCCAATAGCCAGGGCCATGCAGGAGGTTGAACAGGTTGCTCACTGCACAAACCCAGCCCATGCTTGCCTACCAGGCTGGGTATTCTGATATTCTGTGGCTTCATAACCGACCACCCCAGAGGTTAGTGGCTTAAAACGCAACTTATTATTCGCTTTTGCCATCCTGTGCGTTGCCTGGGTTCAGCTGGTTGGTTCTTGCTTGAGGTATGTAATGGCGGAGGCAGTCCTTGTGAGACTGGAGTCAGCCAAAAGCACTACTGGCTAGACATCCAGGACAGCTTCGTCCACTGCACATTTGATAGTTGACACTGGCTGCTGGCTGAGAGCACGGCTGGGGGTGAAAATGCACTGGCTTGGGCAGCTCATAGTATGGCAGCTGGGTTCCAAGAAGGAGAATCCCCAAAGTGAGCATTGTAGGACGTCACGGGGAGAAATAAGAGGGCTTCTTAGACCTAGCCCACCGGGCATCACCTGCGCTGCATTCTCCGGTCAAGCCAGACACTGATGTCCAGATTCCAAGGGAGGGGATTAGATGCCAGCCTGCCATGAGCAGCAGCATAGGCTTGCACAGGAAAGGGAGGGATTAAGAATGGTCTACCACGGTGCCCCCGGGGTGTCTCCCCAGAGAAGGCTGTTTGTAATTTGCACAGTGGTGCCATATGGACTAGTGGAAGGTTTACTAATGGTGAAAGCTTTGTCCACCAGGGAGCTCCCAATCTGATGGAGGAGACATAGCCCATGCTATCACACTTGCTCTGTAAATGCTCATGACCGTAGTGTGATCAAGTGAAGTTTCATTTCTTAAGTCCTGATGTTAGATCAATATCAAGTGATCTTAGGGAATGTGGGTGTGTGGATGTGGGTATGGGTACGTGATAGAGGCAGGGGCCAACGCTGGATCTGGGTCTGTCACCCTTGCTGTGGCTCTCTGTGCCTCACTCTCCTCTCCTTCCTCAGGCTATGGCAATGTGGCCCCCAAGACCCCTGCTGGGCGCCTCTTCTGTGTCTTCTATGGTCTCTTCGGGGTGCCACTCTGCCTGACGTGGATCAGCGCCCTGGGCAAGTTCTTCGGGGGACGTGCCAAGAGGCTGGGCCAGTTCCTCACCAGGAGAGGCGTGAGCCTGGTATGTCTCCAAACCCTAGGTGCCAGGCAGCACTGGGGGGACCCTGGCAGGGGACGGACGGGAGGATGGGGAAGACCAAGAATGAGCAGAGGTGCCAGGGCAGATGGCAAGAGGGCAGTCCTAGGGCCCCCTGTCCTGTGAGTGAGGCCGGGAGCGATGCTGCTTGCCCTCTCCTGGGTGGTAAGCCTGCTCCGTGGCCTCCTGGGTGCCCCTGCTGGGCTTCCCCAACTCCGCCATGGTCTGACTTGGTCTCCCCACCACCCCGTCAGCGGAAGGCGCAGATCACTTGCACAGCCATCTTCATTGTGTGGGGCGTCCTGGTCCACCTGGTGATCCCGCCCTTCGTGTTCATGGTGACTGAGGAGTGGGACTACATCGAGGGCCTCTACTACTCCTTCATCACCATCTCCACCATCGGCTTTGGTGACTTCGTGGCCGGTGAGTCCTGCCCTTTTCCCCTTGCGTCTGCCTTCTTGCCTTCTCTTTGTCTGCTTCTCCTCCACCTGCAATTCAGCTGATCTTTACTGGGGCCCCAGTAGGTGTTCAGTGTCCTGGGCAGCCCCCCACCCCCCAGAAATGGGTCCTTATCCCTCCCTGCCTGATGCAAGAGGAGTAAATGCAGAAGCCTCTTCTGTTTCCCTGTCTTTCTTGGGTCCTGGCTTTTGCTGCTTCCTCTCCCTCTGTTCTCCCCTGTCTCCTAGGCCTAGGTTCACTAGGGGCTCTGGGTAGGGCCTGGCCCCTGCGGGGTTTGTGCCTGTGACCCAGAAAGCCCTAAAGCCAAGCCAGGAACCCCCTTCCTGTTACAGAGCTGCCGGCTTCCATCTGTCAGAGGAGCGGAGGGTGCTGTTCTAGAGGCTTGGCTCACAGGCCCGAAACTTTGCTCTTGCCACAGGCAGTTTAAAGACAAGAGAGGCCTTCTCCTAAGCTGCCCCACCCCCTGGAGCCGGGACATTCCCCTCCCACTCCTCCCCTACTTAATCCAGCAGGTGATAAAATTCTTTGGCTCCAACCTCTCACGGACTTGTGCTTGTGGCCTGCACAGCATCTTGGCCCTTCACCTTCTTGCCCCTGTTTGGCTGCATTGACCCAGCGTTTCTTCCCTTGATGCCTGCTGCCCTGCCCAGCTGACCCCAACCTTGCTCCAGGGGCCTCTGGTCTCCCCCCGCCCCCTTCCTAGGGGGCAGGAGCAGGTCACTTACCCTTCTGCTTCAATGTAAAGGGAGACTCAGAATGCTAGGGCAGGGGTGGGGCAGGGGTGGGTGGCTGAGTGGTGGGAGGAACAGGAAAGATGCCTGAACACTCTACTGACCTCGGCAGATCAGGGCCTGCTGTCTTGGTAGATAAATTTAGATGGAGGCACAGTCCTGTCATTGTCTAAGGGACCCTGGACAGGCAAGAGAAGCCTTTGTCCTGGGAAAGTAGGGTGTATTTAGTCATCCTTTCTCAGCTCCAGCATGACTCCAAACCTCTGCCTCAGTTTCCTTATCTGTAAAATGGATTAAAAAAAATAGCACCTACCTAATAGGGTGGTAGAAAATCATATGTGTGCGGAGGCTAGGACCCAGCAATGTTAGCATGTCCCTGGTTGTCATCTTGTGACCAAGAGCCCTGAGCAAAGTTGATAGCATCCCTCAAAAACACCTCTTATCTGCCAGGCAGACACAGCACCTGTCTTCAGGGACCTGATTTGATGAGGGTAGTATAGGCCTTGCCCTGCAGGAGCCCCACTCTGGAGGAAGCCCCCTTCCCCTAGTCCCTTTTCCAAGTTGCTCCCAATTGGGGGAGGGGGGGAGTGGCAAGATACCTAATAATACAGATCAATATGCCTAGAAGTGAAAGTTGAAAATCTCAGATAATCCTGGAGTGTAGGAACTCAATCAGAGCTGTGTAGGATGACCCGGGAGGACTGCCTGGAGCAGGTGTCAAGAGCCTGGCCTCTGAGGAGGAGGATGTGGAGTAGGCAGAGCCCTCCAGACCATGGGAAGAGCCAGTCTGAAGAGGGCAGAAACAGGAAGTCAGGGGCAACCAGACCCCCCTGAAGGAGAATCAAGGCTGTCCAGAATAGTTCTTGCTGAGGCCAGTGCATATGGACCTCTTGGCCCGACCCCCAGCCCCATGCATATTAAGCCAGTGGGTCCATCCCCAGCAGTGGAGATGCCAGCTACTGTCTCATGTAATTTCCATCCTGGTTTTAACTGAAGCAGAACATACACGCCCCAGAAGTGTACAGAACCGCTAGATGTGGTACAGCGAATCATCGAACGGCAAACCTTCATGAACTCTCTCCTGATCTGCATGTTGGCTGTGTTAATAGCCTCCCCAATACCTTGGCCTTTGAACCTACTTTGCCCTAGGGAACCACTCTCCCGACTTTTGACAGTTGAATTGAGGCTCAGGCAGATTAGGGACTAAGATGGGGACATGAGTGACTGAACCATCAGGATGACAGGACAGCCCAGTTGCTAGTCCTTCCTCTCACTGTGCATCCCATTCTGTGTTCTGACACTGTGCCTGCTCTCAGAGAACACGGCTTTGGCCTTAACGTGTCTCCAGGTCCCTGCCGACGCTCTTCTGACCTGGGTTTCCTGTCCTGTCCGCAGGTGTGAACCCCAGCGCCAACTACCATGCCCTGTACCGCTACTTTGTGGAGCTCTGGATCTACCTGGGGCTGGCCTGGCTGTCCCTCTTTGTCAACTGGAAGGTGAGCATGTTTGTGGAGGTCCATAAGGCCATCAAGAAAAGGCGGCGGCGGAGGAAGGAGTCCTTTGAGAGCTCTCCACACTCCAAAAAGGCCCTACAGATAGCCGGGAGCACAGCGTCCAAAGACATCAACATCTTCAGTTTTCTGTCCAAAAAGGAGGAAACCTACAATGACCTCATCAAGCAGATCGGGAAGAAGGGAATGAAGACGAACGGGACTGGGGAGAGGGTCCCAGCAGTGGGGCTGGGGCCTCAGGGGGGTGGGCTGCCAGCCCTCCCCACCTCCCTGGCCCCCCTGGTGGTTTACTCCAAGAACCGGGTGCCCAGCTTAGAAGAGGTGTCTCAGACGCTAAGGAACAAAGGCCATGTGTCACGGCCCCTCAGTGAGGAGGTTGGGGCGGGGCCCCCCAAGGATGGCTCCCTGACCCCTGAAGTGTTCATTAACCAGTTGGATCGAATCAGCGAGGAGGGGGAGCCATGGGATGCCCAGGACTACCACCCACTCATCTTCCAGAATGTCAACATCACCTTTACAAATGAGGAAGCCGGCCTCTCAGATGAAGAGACGTCCAAGTCCTCAATAGAGGACAACCTGGCAGGGGAGGAGAGGCCCCAGGAGGGGGCCGAGGCCGAAGTGCCCCTGAACCTGGGCGAGTTCCCCTCGTCTGATGAGTCCACCTTCACCAGCACCGAGTCTGAACTCTCCGTGCCTTACGAACAGCTTGTGAACGAATATAATAAGTCAGACTGCCCCAGAGGCACGTGAGGCAGGGCCGGCTCCCCACCCCACCTTCGATGGCTTCCGTTTCCCTCATCCTAGGGCGTCCTACTCTGGCCCCTGGTCGGGGGCAGCCCTGGAACTGGGAGTGGGGGGCCAGGGGCCTTCCTCACCTTCCATCCCCTGCAGCTAGATGCTACTGGCAAACATAGCATGTGCCCAGGACAGGGCCTCTGTTCTCCGGTTGAATGGGCACCCTGGCAGTGGGAGGCATCTGTCCTGAGCATGGCTGGTAATTTTGATGGTTCAGTGACCTGTGTGGGCTGGCAGGTGACCCTCAAGGAGGCCTGCACCTGCATGGGTCTTCGTGCGTCATTCGGTTGAAAATGTCACACGGTTCTCTTAGGCGGGGGGCCTCGGCTGTTTGAGTTCACCAGTGTTAATGAGCTCCTGTGAGCCCAGCACTGAGTCAGGTATTTCAGAAAAGAGGCAGGGGAGGGCATTGTGAGACCCGGGTCCTGCCTTTGAAGGAGGGACGGCTGTGGTGTTGGGGGTGCTGAGCATTTCAGCTCTTCAGCAGTAGCGGGGCCCTGTGTGGGGCACATGTGTGACCATCCCCCAGGCCCTCCTCGTCTGCCTGTCAGGCCTCTACTGCAATCTCAGTAGGGAAGAGGCACCCAGGGGAAGGGAGAGAGGAGATACTGGGCAGGTGCTGAAACACTCCTCTGATATAAGGGCCTGGGAACAAGCTCTGAGTGTGGCCCAGGGTCTTGTCACTGTGCTCGGACCAAGGCCCGCCCCCCCCCCCCCCCCGCCCCAACCCAGAGCCCAGTTCCCCGATGCAGACACCCTTTGGCCAAGCAGTGACAGACGTCGGCTTTCTCTCTTCCCAGGAACGTTGGGGGAAGAGGGTGGCAGTAGCCAGGGAGCTGCAGGAGTAAGCTCACCTCTGGCCCCAGCCTCCCTGTCTGGCTGGCTCCTTATCCCCTGTGCCCAGAACAAGGACCTCATGGCTCCCTGGCCCTCCTGGCCCCGTGGTGGTGGGGGGGAGGGGGGGCAGGGGGAGGAGGTAAGTTGCTCTTGGCTTACAAGCGGGAATGGCCAAATATGAATCGGCTCCTTCCTACAGCCACGGTTTACCATTTGTGTGTGTGTGTGTGTGTAAGTGTGTTTAAGAAAGAAAGGACTGGGGACAGGGGGAGCAAAAGATAATGTGAAACTGTGCACAGACCCTCTCTGATGAGGGGCCGGCAAAGTTCTCTGCGATGTACACCTGAGGGCCGGCCCTCTCTGCCCTGCGCATTCTGTTATTTTTAAATAAACTGCTGTTTTTATATACCTGGCACCTGTTGGTTTCAGAGCCAGAGGGGAGAGGAGGTGAACGAGCAGGGTCCCAATGACTGGGATGTTACATGTTCACCCTTCTACCCCCAACTCAGCTGGGCCTTTCTTGGTGACCTCAGCCAAGGTCATGCTGTCAAGAGTCCCCACGTGGAGAGGGCGCCAAGGCACCCATAAGCGCGTGAGCAGCACATTTGGGGGAGAGGCATCTGTCACAGGCACCTGAGGCTGGCCAGGAGGTGAGTGATCACCCTTGGCCCAAACACTCTCTCAGCCCCCCGCCCAGTATTGTGGGGCTGGACCCCACCCCCCAACATGTGAAGACGGTGATGGGCCTGCGTGTCCACACCCACATTCATCCCGTGACCCAGGGCTATGCTGGCTGGGCAACTGGGTGAGAAGGAGTGGCCTTCGGTGTTTCTGTGAATGTTTTAATGAGTTCATCTTCGTTTCCTTGCCCCACCTTGCCGGGGTGTCCCTGGCTGTCCTGGAATCACACTGTGTGTACATACTGGCAATGATGTCAAATGTAATTTATTTTAACCTTTTTACAATAAAGCCTGAGATGGACAGGCCAGTCTGGTGTGTGCTATGTCAGGGGTGGGGTGGGAGCGGGTGCTGGGCAGGGGCAAGGTGTGGGGGCAGTCTGGGAGGATTGGGGGCTCGGTGAACTGAGGACAGTGGGAGGGTCTCGTTGACTACTGGGGGGAGTGTTCTGGAAGGGAGAGGAAAAGGAAAGAGGTGAAGGGGGTGGAGGGGCAGGTTACTTAAGATGGGGTAGTCAGGGCAGGCTTCTAGGAGGAGGTGACAGTTAACAGGTCTGAATGAGGATTGGGGAGGAGCCTTGCAGAAAGTGTCCTAGAACCAGGAAGGAGTCAGGAGCCAGGGGAGAGAGGTGGGGGGATCTTGGCAAACTGTCAGCAGTCTGCCAGGCACTGTTCTGGTGCTTTATACCCCTCTGTGAATGAGCTCCTTTGATGGTGCAGCAGCCCTGTGCGGTAGGTGTACATGCTGTTTTACCGGCGAGGAAACAGGTACAGAGAGGTGACTCGGGCAAGATCTCAATGGATGGTGAGCCTGGATTCAAACCCATGCAGCCGCGCTCCTGGGTCTGTTCCCCAGCCACCGCGATGGGAGGAGGAAGCAAGCCTGTGCTTTTGTGGCGACTGACGTCCCTGAAAGGGCTCCTGTCTCAGGAAGGTGGGACCAGCCTGGAGTTCGAGGGGTGGGCACCGGGGGCTGGAAAGAACGTGGAGGAAGGACTGACCAGGCTCAGCTGGGCATGTCTGAACCCATTTAACGAAAGGATCTGTCAGGCTTCTATGGTTCTGGGGCCCCCTAAAGCAGCACCACACAGGACATTAGTTAAACGTTTGCATCTGTTGGGAAACATGTAAAGTTCTGTAGTTTCAGGGTGAGCCACGTTTTTCACGAAGGCATGGATGTGTTCACAGAGGGTCATAGGTGTTTACAATACCACCGGTTCTAGAACTACTTGATAGCATCCCTACCTCTGCCAAAACATCTCTCCACCCCTCTCCCTCTCCTCGCCTGCACCGCCCCAACCCCCACACACAGGTCCAAGATTCTCTGGCTTTGCTTAACACCGTTCAGCTTCAAGGTAACAATTCCATCACGCTAAGTGCTACCTTTATATACCTTGGAGCATCCCCGTGGCACAGGTTATTTGACCCCACTTGCAGCTAAGCAGATGAAGGCTCAGAGTCTGACTTTACCCGGCACAGCTTCGCACAAACAGAAGCACAAATGGAAGCCTGGGGTGGAGGTGTGGCCTTGGGCCACTGTGGCTAAGATTAGTCAGGAGCTTTCTGAGTAAAAGGTCTAGAAACAGGAAGGTGGCAACAGCTGGAGCAGAGGGTGGGGCCTGGGAGGCCCCAAGTTGCTGAGGGATCAAGAGCAGAGGCAGGGTGCCACGTGGGGAGTAGGAGTGTGGTGAGGTTTCCTGTCACCCTGTCATTGTGAGCTGCCTGGGATGGTCGGGAGAAGGCCCTGACAGGGAAATCCCTTGTTGACACCAGATTCAGAACCTGGGTCAGTGAGACCCTGATAAAGAGACCAGTACGTTCATGGAGTGCACTGCTCAACCCTGGAGGTCCACGGGGTTCTGAGGCAGACCCTCCCACTCAGTGGACCCACTCCCAGCAGCCCCAACCCCTGGCCCTCTCCTGCTCCCTCCCAGAAGCCCTCCTGCCCTAGTAGTGAACTGGCACTGTACTCTCCACCTTCATTGCCTGGACTCACATTCATCTGAATGTTTATTGAGCACCTACTATGTACCAGACACTTAGAAAACTACAGTGTATAAAATGGACAAGCTCCCCCCCCCCCCCCCCCTTGCATTCATCGAGCCCATAGACTCATTCCCTTTGTTCTAACTTCTGGCTATTTTTCACGGCCTGTGCTTGGTACTGACGTCCGTATCCCTCAAGGCTCTTTTCATCTTGCCTCTAATACAGACCCTCTTCCACCCGACTGGCACTGCCACCAGCAGGGAGAACCCTGAAGTCAAATCTGACCCCCTTTCTGTCCTGTCTGAAACTCCTCTGGGCTCCCACTCCTCTTTCGTGCACCTCTCTCTCCAGCCTCCTCCTCCTCCACCACCCCCACCTCTTTCAGGGCTCCAGCCATAGAACAGTTTCTCACATGAGCCAGACCCCCCCCCCCCACTCCGTCTCTGTCCACACTGTTTCGGGGATATGCCCTTCCTCTCTCCCGACTGAGTCCTAAGGTCTGGATTAAAGGGGGACATTGGTTTCTCGGGGAAGAGTTCTGCAGTTACTTGCCCCCCTTCTTGGTTCTGGCTCAGATGTTTTTCCTCTGTGCCCAGAGCACCTCTCTCGACAAGCCCACTCTCAGGGCCTGTCTCCTAGTCTTCCGCACCCGGCCCCTGACGGGGAGCCCAGAGACAGCCAGGAGTGGCTTGTACATCTTTGGATCCTTACCGCAGGACCCGGCACAAAGAAGGGCTCAGTTTTTCTGGCGTTTACTGCAAGGAGGGGTGAATGAACCAGGGTGCTGAACCCTCCCAGTGGTAATTCATTTTCTCCTCCTGGGGTAGAAGCCAAATCAGGAGGCAGGTCTTTTCCCACAAGGGCGAGTCTCGGCTTGTCGGTGGATGATCTTGAGGGACCATGTTCCAGGCTGTGGTGGCCCGGTGAGTCACTCAACTGTGCCAGGTCACCTCAGTCTGGCACGCAGGATGCGGACACAACACCCCTTATTTGTCCACACCCCCCTTTTTGCATTTCCCCACACCTGTCTGCCCTCATGCCTCGTCATCCCCACGGCGGCCCCAGCCACCACTCATTGATGACCCGGGGGACTGGGCCTTCGCCCCAAGTCCCTGTGCTTCCCGGGGGAATGCCTCTGCTCACAGTGACCCCTCACCTCGGTTGCCAGCTGCCTAGTTTACAAAGCCCTTTCACATGGGTTCCTGTGGGATTGTGCAACAGCCCTGGGAGCCAGGTGCGATATTTTACAGCCCAATTTAAGGGGCTTTTTTCAAGTGAGGAAACGGAGAATCTTGGTTTGGTTTCCCAGAGGCCTCAGAGCAGAACCGGGAGATGGTTGGAGGAAGCAGCAGAAAGGGAGGGGAGATGAAGATGGGGAAAGAGCAAAAGGCAATAAAGAGGGCATTGTTGAGTGGTTCAGCTAGTTCTACTGTGGGAGATTGGGGTTCAAACCTGCTGGGATCTCCTGAAAAACCTGTCCAATACACCTCAGAACTGTCCCTCTGAAGGGGGGACATGTATCCACCCATGTATCCACCCATTCCCACCCCCTTTGCTTGAGGCTGACCCCAGGGGCATTAACCCCCACCTTCCTCCCACACAGGCTGGATGTGGCAGACTGCACTGTCCAAAGATCGCCGGGACAGTGTCTCCCATCCCACATACCGGTTGGCAAAGGGACCTGGCCACTCCCCCAGCAAGAGGTGGAGTCTATTTCCTTTGCACGTGGTTGGGACGATTTTGATCAATGGAACACTGAGGAAACGACCTTCTGTGCTTTCTGAACCTACCTGTTAAGAGGCCCGGCAGCTTCCACTTTGTGCTCTTGGAGAAGCCAGCCGAAATGTGAGAAATCTACCTGGAGACCCGGTGCTGTGAAGAACCAAACTAGCCACGTGGAGAAGCCACAGGGACAGAGAATCTGCCCAGCTGAGGGGCCATCTTGGACACTCCAGCCCCTGCTGGAGCCACGTGGAACAGAGCCCAGCCATCCCCCCACACTGCATAATCACAAGCAAATAAATGATTGGTGGTGTTTTAAGCCTCTAAGTGTTGGGGTGGTTTGCCACACAGCAGTAGATAACGGGGACACAGGGTGGGCTTGCCCTGAGCTATGCTTCTGCCCGGCTTTAGAGAAAGCTCTGAGGTGGAAAAGCAGAGGAGCAGCAATGCATGCTGAGGAAGCACTTGGGCCGTGTGCATGGGGCTGTGCACTACGGCTGCACCGACACCCGAGGTGGGCAGAGGGGTTGGGACATGGGGTACAGACAATAATCTGCTACCATGAATCTAAAACTCTTTGAGGAAGTAGCACAGCTGAGACCAAACGCCCTCAGGTTTTGTAATTCCTAACCTAAGATCAAAGTTTTTTACTTTCAGGATATCAAAGCACCTTCTTTCTATTTTGGGGTCTCTAGCTATGTTCGGATCCTCTCTGCTATGTTTAAACAGTACCGGGACGCCTGGGGTCTGCTACCATCTAGCAGTGTGACCTAAATAGTCACACCTGCCATTTTTGGGATCCTCACCACCTCCTGACCAGGACACTTTATGCCCATGGTCTCATTTAATCCCCGCAACATTATCCGCATTTGGAAGCTGAGGCTCAGAGCAGTTATGTAACTTCCCCAAAGTCACACAGCTAGACGCACAGCCCAAGTCCTAACCTGAAGACCCCCCAGCCTGAGCTACTAACTACCACACCAGTCTGCTCTCCTGCAAAACTCACCAGGCAATTCCTGAGCTCCGCCTTGGGAGATTCTGAATCAGAAGGTCAGGGGTAAAACCTTGGAAATACCCAGGTTCTGGAAACACCTGGCTGGAGACCTCAGAGGTCAGGTCCCTCTGTATTTCTGACATCCCCTGCCAATGAATCCCTGCCTGTGTTTTCACTCTGCATTGAAATCTGTGTTTACCTCCAGTTATGGAAAACTTCCTCCTCATTCTTTGATTCCTTCACCTGCAGTCCCGGCCAGCTGAGCAGCTCTGTCTGGGGTGTTGACATCACAGTCCATTCAATTCAACTGACCTGTATTTGTGGCATCTCTCTTAGGTTACCTAGAACACCTGATGTTGGTTGAGGGCAGGAGGAAGCAAAATGAGGAACAGATAATTGCCTACCAGGCAGTCAGCAACTCCCCTCCACCCCATCTCTTTACTCAAATTCCCACCCTCAATTATTCACTCCAGAGGAAAGTTCTGACCCGGTGTCCTGGAGCCTGTTCATACTGGCTCATGAGACCCAATGGTTATAGTTTCAGAAATTTTGCAAGCTGGTTGCATAAAAAAACTAAAAATTAAATTATATAAATATGCAAATTATATTAAGAACAAACACAATGCTCAAAACTCATCCTTTCCTAATTCCATGCCACTACTATTCATGCTTTGGAGGAAATTTGCATATTTGTAGGTATGTAGTGGGACTATTATATAATGGTATTGCTACTGTGTTTCTCTCCTCAACTTCATGTTTTGTGACATCGTGTTGGTAGCTTAAAATCAGCCATAACGGGGGCGCCTGGGTGGCTCAGTCGGTTAAGCGTCCAACTTCAGCTCAAGTCATGATCTTGCAGCTCACGAGTTCAAGCCCCACATGGGGCTCTGTGCTGACAGCTCAGAGCCTGGAGCCTGTTTCAAATTCTGTGTCTCCTCTCTCTGCTCCTCCCCCACTCATGCTGTCTCTCTCTCTCTCTCTCTCTCTCTCTCAAAATAAATAAACATTGAAAAAAAAGATTTTTAAAAAATCAGCCATAATGGTTAAGCATCCGACTTCGGCTCAGGCCAAGATCTTGCATTTTGCGAGTTCGAGCTCTGCATAGGGTTCTGCATTAACAGCTCGGAGCCTAGAGCCTACCTCGAGTTCTGTGTCTCCCTCTCTCTGCGCCTCCTCTGCTTGTGCTCTCTCTTTCTCTCAAAAATAAATAAACATTAATTTTTTTTTCTTTTAAATCAGCCATCATGGGAGTATCTACACCATGGAAATGGGCAGACACTACAAATTAGGGCTCTCCCCTCCTCAGAGAGCCAGATATTCAACATTTACCAGCACACTGTTGCACTGATCTCCTTCTGGACTGGCTGTGTGGACTGGGTGGGGTGGGGGGCAGTGAAGTTTGCCTGTCCTGGAAAGGAGCAGGCATGTCTGGGTTTCAGGGAGAGCATAGCTCATGAAGAATCACTTTATCCCCCCTGACCCCTCAGACCATTGTTTACTCGCTGTGAACCATGTGACCCACATTGGTAAAGCTGATTGGACTAGGAGAGGAAACCTGAACCAAGATGGACCAATGAGATGAGCTCGCTAGGCATTCGAAATTAGGGTGTTGAGAGACTGAGCCAGTGAACCATGAGGAGCAGAGCAGTGAGGTCATGGAGGCTCGGGAGTGGTGGCAGACATTTGGGGTTATGTGGGAGCCAGAGGACAGAGGTGTGCAGAGAGAAGCAGGAAGATAGAGAAGACACATAGTAAGAGAGGCAGAGACAAGGGACCTGGACAGGCCTTGAGAGCTGTATCCTTATGTGGAATCTCACCTTTTATAACAAATGGACCTTGATCCATATAATGGGCCTTGAGCATCCCATACGAAAGCCAATAAGCACGAAAAACCCTTATGTGCCCCTCACTTTGTCCCCAAGCCCCCACATTGTCCCGCTAAGACATTGAGCTCCCTGTCATTCAGAGTGCTCAGGGAAAGGCTTGGTTGTCTACTTATAGATGTTGGCAGGTTGACCTCATAGGTCCTGCTGAAACACATGATTCTGAATTTCCACAATGGGAAGGCATAGGGGTATTTTAAGATTGTTTTTTCTCCTTCTTGGCGCCCAGTGCCCCATGCCTAACACCTGGTCCCTGGCAAGGAAGCCTGTACCCCTGGGGATGGGGGTGGGGCACACAGTGAACAAAGAGCACAAGAAAGTCTCTTCTGTCCCTGCCCCCCACACACATCAGCACACACATCTCCATGGTGGGAGAATGGCAGGGGGGGTGGAAACAATGGGAACCTATGAGTCATGGGGGTAGGCAGGATAATGTTTCTCCAAAAAAGCTCCTCTAGCCATGTCCGGAGTTGCTGACGTAGGCAGCTGCCAGGCAGTGGCACCTGGAATGACCCTCAGTTCTGGGCATTCACGTGCCCTGCCCTGGATGACCTGGGTTTTCTTTTTATCTTTTAATTCCGTTTTTATTTTTAGCAAAGTGATATATATATAAATACTTTCAAAAAGTCAAATAATACTACTCAAACGGTAACGGAAAACAGCAATTGCCTGCCTCACCCTTCCCCAGCCCCAGCCCCCAGAGGCAGCCTCTTTTAGACTTCTCAACTATTTCTTATTTTTCTTCCACTTCTTTAAATAACATCTAGATATTTTGGCACCCCATTATTATTTTTTGTTAACCTACTTTAACAATGATTATCTCTCTACTGGAAAAGATGAGGATTAGCTCCATCTTACCCCCCAACATGCATACTTCTTCCTCATCCCTCTACCATAGTTAGATTTCAATTTATGGTTGGATACCAATTCTGTGTTCATGTTATTATGACTATGTAAATACTACCTAATGTACTTGGGTACCCTTTCTTTCCTGCATTCATTTTGTTTTCCATGGGTTTTGTTTGCTTAATTTTGCATGTTCCTGTCACTAGTTAATTTCCAAACTCCCTGCTACAATTGTAAAACTCCTCTTGGGATCATAGATCAGTCCCATTTGTTTATTTCTTGGTGAATTTCTTTCAGCACCAAACATCTTTCTGCCCCTGGGTGCTCTCCAGGCCTGCTACAGAGCTAGCTTCCCCAAGGGTCTCTTCACCCCTCACTGGGGATTCCCCTTGCGTCCTTCCTACATTGGAGCCCCCTTTGTTTTTCTGGATCCGATGCCTTCTGTCTTTCTTTGTTTACTTTCTCATTTGATGGAGCACTTCCATCAGTAGGTTTCTGAGAAATGGTACAAGGGAGGTAAAATGTTTGAGATCTTGTCTGTCTAAAAATATCTTTATCCAACCTTCAGCTTGACTGATAGCTTGGCTGGGTATCTAACCCTAGGTTGGAAATGGCTTCCTTCAGAATTGTGAGAGGTTTCCCCCCCCCCCCCCCTTTGTTTTCTAGCTTCCTGTGTGGTTGTAGCGAAGTTCAGTGAAATCCTAATTCCTGGGCGTTTGTATGAGACCTGTTTTATTGTTTCTGTTTTTTCACCTTGGAAAATTTTCATAATCTCTTTATTTACCAGTGCACTGGTTTGTATATTCTTTAGTTCACTGTGTCAGGCCCTCAGGCTTCCATTCAATCTAGAAGCTCACACAATTTGGCTCCTTTCTGTGCTTAGTATGTTCTACATTTTTGAGTTAGAACTCTTGGGCTGGTTCTCTGATTTTCTAACCTGTACTTTTTGTCTTCTTGTCCAACTTTCAAGAGGATTTTCCAACCTTTATCTTCAATACTCTGATTAAAAAGAAACTCTTCTACTTTATTTTTATTTTTTATCTTTTTCTTTCTAACCTTCTATTCAGACAGATGCAGGGGCGCCTGGATGGCTCATTTGGTTAAGCGTCTGACTTCAGCTCAGGTCATGATCTCGAGGTCCGTGAGTTCAAGCCCCATGTCGGGCTCTGTACTGACAGCTCAGAGCCTGGAGCCTGCTTCAGATTCTGTGTTTCCCTCTCTCTCTGCCCCCTCCCACTCACACTCTGTCTCTTTCTCTAAATAAACATTAAAAAATATTTTTTAATAAAAAAAGACAATTGCAAATATGCAGAAAAGTTGAAAAAAATAATATAGTTAACATTCTTTTCCTGACATTTAGGTCAGGGCTGTTTTAATAGACATGGGATGTGAGCCACATATGTAATTTTAAAATTTATAGTAGCCACATTAAAAAGGTAAAAAGAAACAGGTAAAATTAACTTTAATATTTTATTTATTTCAAAATATACTTTAATAAATAATTATTTATTATTTATTAAAATAATTGTTGGACTGCCTGGGTGGTTCAGTTAGTTAAGTGTCCGACTTTTGATTTCAGCTCAGGTCCCACATCAGGCTCCACGCTTTCTTCCTTTCTCTCCCTTTCTCTATGCCCTTCCTCTGCTCTCTCTTTCACTAAAAAAAGAAATATTATTATTATTATTATTAAGATATTTTACATTCCTTTTCTTTGTACTAAGTCTTTGAAATCCAGTGTACTTTATAATCACAGGGTATCTCAATTCAGATGATGTTAAGCACTTAGTAGCCATATATGGTTAGTAGTTACTATATTAGACAGCACAGGACTAGACTGAACATTGTTCTTATATATCTATCTATGAATTACCTATTTTGGTAGAGCCATTTGAAAGAAATTTGCAGTCCATATAACACTCACTTTTAAACACTTTAGCCTGCCTATCCTAAAATTAAAAGCATTCTGCTGCACAATCACACCCCTGTTTTCAGACCTAAGAAAATTAACAACCATTCCATAATATCTTTAATATCCTGTCCATATCCAAGTTTTCCCCCATCATGTTCACAGTTTATTTTATAGCTAGTCTATTTGAACTGAGATCCTATCTAGTTTTATTTGGCTGTTGGGTCTCCTTAGTCTTCTTAAAATCTATGATTTCTCTTTTTGTTTCTTCTACAACAGACATTTGAAGAGCCTAGGCAAGTCTTATAGAATGTCCTACATTCTGGATTTGTTTGATTATTTCCTCACGACATCATTTAACTCTTCCCTCTACCCCCTATATTTACCGGAGACTAGAAGCAAGGTCATGGTGAGATTCAGGTTAAATATTTTTAGCAAGGATGCACATAGATTGCTGTCATATTTTTAATTTTCAAGAGGTATTTTTTATTCTGTGAATGTTACTTTTTTATAGTGTCCTATTCTTGTTTCAAAGGTAACAGCATTTTTCTTATCACAAAGACTATTATCTCAAAGAGACAAAAAAGGATTCTGATTTTTGCATCCTCTCTGAGTTATGTTTTTTTATTTGCTTCTTTTGGTTTCCTTTTTCACGGTGATGCCTCTCTTCCATTACGCAGTGACCCCCTGTTGTCTATCCATATTTAAGGCTGAATCTCTGATTGTATGAGCAGGGCTTGTGCCCAGGGGACCTGGTGGCAAGCTGACCTTTTCACTGAGAACTATCCCCTTAAATGTCAGTATCTGCAGGGTTTTTCTCTCAGGCCAATGTTCCTAAAGAGAATCCCCAGAATGTGCCAGGATCTACACACGTGTTTCCAATGTTCTGATGCTGAGTGGGGAAGGGCATCTGGGAACTTACTGCTCCCTCCACGTTCAGGACTGCACTTAATTCCCTGCCTCAGCTGTGTAAACTTCCCCAATGGCAAGCAAGCCCATTTTCCGCTAAGGTGGGGAAGGCTATGCAAGAAGTGGGAGGGGACCTGGTGCTATCACTGCTCCTTCACCCCTTTCCCACCAGTCCTCTTCAGCCCCACCTGCACCCCCTTTCAGAGGGATCTCGTGTGGCCACGTGCTGAATTGTTCAAGGCACTGGAGGCTCAAAGCAGCTTCTTGTCGCCTTCCTGCCCATCCTTCCGTCCCCCACCCCAGGCAGTGAGGGTGCAGCTTCTGCTGGGCTAAGTAACTGTCCATCCTTTTTCAGCTTCCGGCATTTTGCTGCCTCCTATCTAGCTCCAGTCTTCTCGTCCTTGTGGGCGATGCCTTATCGTGATCACCTTAGTGGGGCTCTAGGAGAGAGCAGACATAAAAAGCAGGCGACCTCCATGCTTTCTCTCCAGCAATGGCCCATTCTCTGGAGGCGAAGCTGAGGCTTAGAGAAACTTTGAGGTAACCCTACATCCAAATTCCAACCCCACTAAGGAAGCAGCATGTCCAGAGACCCAAGAGAAACTTGACCCCTAAAATCTCTGCTCTGCGGCCTGGCTACTGGGGAGTAGGGTGCCAGGGCCTCGATTTTGACCTTGACACTAGAGTGCTGAGATGGCCCCTGTGCCCCAAAGCCAGCTCCTGCATGGCCCCATTACGTCCCCAGACTCCAGAACAATCCTTGGGGCCTGCTTGCCCTCCCTGCCTTCCAGGGCCTGGCCCTCTACACCCACTTCTCTCTTTGCTCCTCTTATTTCTTTTCTCTCTCTCTCTTTTTAAGTTTATTTATGTATTTTGAGGGAGAGAGAGTGGGGGACAGCACACTCCCGCACTGTAAGCACAGAGCCCAATGTTGGGCTCTAACTCACAAACCGTGAGACCATGACCTGAGCCGAAATCATGAGTCAGACACTTAATCAACTGAGGCACCCAGGCACCCCTCTTTTCTTTTTTTAATTTTTAATTTTTTTTAATTTTTTAAAAAATATTTTTTTAATGTTTATATTTATTTTTGAGACAGTGAAAGACAGAGCATGAGCAGGGGAGGGGCAGAGAGAGAGCGAGACACAGAATCTGAAGCAGGCTCCAGGCTCTGAGCTGTCAGCACAGAGCCCGACACGGGGCTGGAACTTGTCAACCGCGAGATCATGACCTGAACCGAAGTCCAACACTCAAGAAACTGAGCCACAGAGGCGCCTCTCTTTTCTTTATCTCATTTTCTCACTCTTCGTATTTCTTCTTCTTTTTTCTCTCTCCACCTATTTCTCTCTTTTCCTCCCCCACCTCCATTCTTCTCTCCTCTCTTGTTCTCCACCCATCCTTGATGTTTCCCTTCAGTAAATCAGGACTTTTAAATCTACACCAGTGGCTCTCAGCCAGGGTTGATTTCCCCTGTTCCCCCAGGAAACATTTGGCCCCTGGGGAGGGGGTTGACCCTACTGATACCTAGTGGGAAGAGACCGGGGATGTTGCTAAACATCACTGGATGCACAGGGCAGCCCCCACGACAAAGAACTATCCAGCCCCAAATAGTACCGAGGTTGAGAAACCCTGACCTCCTATAACCCCTCCTTCATACACACTCCCTAGCTCCTCTCCGAGAAAACAAGAGTGGAGAGCAGAGGCCCAGAAAGGGAGCCATTGCCAGCGGCACCCAGCTGTGATGAGTAGCCCAGACAGTGGGTGGGACGCAGCCCCAGGAATCGCTGGTGTTGGCTTTGGCCTTCTCAGGGTCAGACAATCTGGTGGGAAAGTGCTCCTTAGCCACTCCAGCTGCTGCTGCCAGCTGTTTGCCTGGCTTTTAGGACCACCCCTGGTCCTGGCTCAGAAGCAGGTAATGAAAACACAGCCAGCCCACTCCCCACCCCAGACTGGTCTCTCCCACCACTCTGAGGACAGAAGCCTCTGACAAGTGTGAGCAGTGGAAGCCTACCTCTTCCTGAGCCTGTCCGGCCAGCCTACCAGAAAACCCCCTAAGACCCGGGGTGTGGTGTAATGAGGGGCCAGGCAAGAGCTGGGGCAACCTTCCATGACTAACCGTATTACTACCAATGCCTCCACAGGCTGCGTCAACTTGCTGACGTTGGTAGGAATGGGGGCAGGTTGTGGGGCAGGACAGAGCCCAGCCCTGGTGAGCTCAGTAAAGGGGGTCAGGGCAGCTCAAAGCCAAGAAGCGAATCTTAGAGACACTTGGTTGGGTGTCCTGACTCCAACAGTACCTTCAGACTCTGTGTCGCCTTCTGTGCCCCCCCCAACATTCCATTCTCCCATTTTCGCATTGGAATAGAATTTCCAACTGGACACACGCTGGCCCCAGCTGCAGACTTCATTTCCCAGTCTCTCTTGCTGCCAGGTGTGGCCACAAAACCTAAGTTCTGGCCAATGAGATATGAGCAGAAGGGCCGGGTGCAACATCTAGATGGCGCCTCTAAAAGGAAGGAGGGTCCAGATGTGATGGCAGGAGCCGCAGCCTCCATTTGGGATCCTTTGAGGCTATATGTTGAAGATGGCAGAGCAAAAAGGTTGAAGCCACCTGCCTGCCCATCACCATTGACGGAGCTGCCCTACCAACTCTGTAGCATCTACTTAGATTTTTACCTGAGAGACAAAGGAAACTTTCTTGTTTAAGTCAGTCTATTTTAGGGTCTCTTTTTGAGTAGCAACCTAAATGTGTCCTAATTCCTAATTCCTCACTGGAGTCTCACACGAGCTACTCCCAGCCTGGGCAAAGCAGGTGTCACTTCCTGCAGTGCACCCGCAATACTTTTCAGATGAGAAACTCCTGACCCATGGTCACAGTTACAGTTAATTTATGATGGAGTTGAGGCTTGAAGACAGGTTCAAAGCATTGGAATGGATGAAGCCCAACGTTCTTCCCATTTCTGGCATTCTAGGATTCTCTGAAACTTATGAATTGACAGGTGTGGCAGGTACCAGGGAGCTTTGACTTCCTGGAGACTTTTACATGCAGTGTCATTTGATACAGTGGTCTTGCCCACTCTCTGCCCTCCAGCCACACTGATCCGTACTGTCTACTCAGATTTTTACCTGAGGGAGAAAGGAAACTGTTTCTGGTTTACATCAGTCTATTTTGGAGGCTGGTCTCTTTCTAATATCAGCTTAAATGTGTCCCAACTACCACCAGCCATGTTCTGTCTTACCTCAGGGCCTTTGCTTGTGCTGCTCCCTCTGCCTGGAATATGCTTCTCTCCCCTTTTCACCAAAGTAACTTCTTCAAATGCAGCCCAAGTGACACTTCAGGAAATATCTGTCCCACTAGGCTGGAAACTCCAAGAGAGCAGGGACCAGGTCTGTTTTCTGCTTATTATTGTATCTCCCACTCATAGCATGGTGCTACACAAACACTCGTGAGGTGAGCGAATGAATCCATCTGGGAAGCCAGATACGTAGGCATGGCCTGGGGGCTGGGAAATGGCTGGGCCGACTTCACAAGGTGACTTCCAGACTCCAGTGAAGTCTACTGAGATGATGTTGTCATCCAAGCCTTGCTCACAGGGAAGCTGTCATCCAAGGCCCAGGAAGCTCCTAGAGAAGTCCCTCCAGAAGCTGAATATGTGCATAGATAACCAGGCTCTGATTCAGTGCACCTGGGTTTGGCCTGAGACTCTGCATTTCTGAGAGGCTCCCACGTCATGGTGCTGTCCATGGATTACCCTTTGAGTGGCAAGGCCCGAGGGGCCTCAGATTCCCTCTAGGGGTCCATCTGCCCATCTGTCCACTGTCCTGCTCTGTCTCTGCATGGGGCTGCAGAGTCTGGATCCTTAGTCCAGGGAGGCAGGTCCTTTGTCCTCTCAGCCTCCCAGGACAGCATTCAAGATCAAAGCCCAGTCTGTTTACCTCAGAGGTGCCACACCGCAGACCAGGCGACCGCGGCCAGCATGCCCCATCCCTGCCGCCAGCTACTACCTCCTTCCCTCTCCAGGCCCGTTCTCCTCCATTTTGACACTGGCAGCCGCTGCAACGCCCTGAGACCAGAGCCGCCCCTTTATTTTTTTTTTATTTTATTTTATTTTTTTTTTTTTTTAAATTTTTTTTTCAACGTTTATTTATTTTTGGGACAGAGAGAGACAGAGCATGAACGGGGTAGGGGCAGAGAGAGAGGGAGACACAGAATCGGAAACAGGCTCCAGGCTCCGAGCCATCAGCCCAGAGCCCAATGCGGGGCTCGAACTCACGGACCGTGAGATCGTGACCTAGCTGAAGTCGGACGCTTAACCGACTGCGCCACCCAGGCGCCCCCAGAGCCGCCCCTTTAAAACACAAAGGCTGTGTCTATGTTTGTGTCTGTGTGTATACGCATGTGTGTATTTAGGAAGGTTATATCAGAAAAGTGCGTTGCCTGGCCCACAGGTGTCCCCTGGCTGTATGGTGTGTGTGTGTGTGTGTGTGTGTGTGCGCGCCTGTCCTGTCTACCCATGGATCCTTTGGTGTGACTGGCCGGGCCTGTGACCCTAGGGCAGTGGTTTGAGTGTGTGTGGCACGGGGAGGGGAAGGCAGGAAGGAAGGGCTGAGGCCCCAGCAGCTCCATCCCTGGACCTCCCCTTTCACTTTCACCGAATAAACATCTTATTTGTTCACCAGACAGCAGCCCTAAGGCTTATACTCTACCTCTTGCCCGCCCCCTCCCCCCCCACCAGGGCTCAGGACTGGCTAGACCTGCACAGGAAGTCCACTGGCTGGACCATAATCCAGTGTGGGAGATGCCAGGGCGGGGAGGCGCCATGCCAGGCCTGTCGATGGGACCAGGCAGCGCCGAGGCCAGAGGTACCTGCATCACACCGTGGCTCAGAATACAGCCTTCTCACCTCGCCACTCTCACCTCCCTGGCGCCACCCAAGAGCACAATAGGGCCACTCATCTGTGAAATCTGTTTGCCCAGGAGGAGTTCCCCGAGGCAGCCAGGAAGGCTCTGGGATGCCCTGTAAAATGGATTGCAAGCTCCCATCTTCTTTGCCAGGGTCTGCTATTGACCAGGTGAAGGGCAGGGGACCCAGCAGCCTCGCAATCCAAATCCCCCCTGCAGAGGCGTCTGGTGAAGACAAAGGCAGCTTTGAAAGAGAGTGAGCTCCCTGTCACTGGAGATGTGACCTCCTGTGAGATGGGCGGTCTTCCCAGTTCGGGCCCTGCAGTTAGAGATGTCGATTCTTCATTTTTTGGCCTCCAGCCTGATCGAACTGCAAGGAAGACAACTGGTCCTGAGTGTACAGAGTCCTAGGAAGGCTGACTCCACCGATTCTCTGCATCCCCAGATCACTCTGACTTCCTTTCCCCATCTCTCATTCAGACAGTGTTACTTCTGGGGCACAGACTCTGTGTTCTATGTTTATAAATGAATTGCAGTGGTCCTTTTCTCAGAAAGTGACTAAGGTCATGCAAGTGACAGAAAGGTGTTTTCTTAAAAAAAATTTTTTTTTAAACATTTATTTATTTTTGAGAGACAGAAAGAGACAGAGCATGAGCAGGGGAAGGGGAAAGAGAGAGAGAGAGATACAGAATCCAAAGCAGGCTCCAAGCTCTGAGCTGTCAGCACAGAGCCCCACGTGGGACTCAAACCCACGAACTGTGAGATCATGACCTGAATTGAAGTCAGACGCTTACTTGACTGAACCACCCAGGTGCCCCAAGAAAGGTGTTTTCTAAACATTATTGGAACTGAACCCCATATAGGGCCCCTTCCTTCCCACCTCTTGGCCCTCTCCAGCATAGAGCCCCAAATGAGGGCAATGGAACACATCCCCGGAAGATGCCAAGGCCTTCTCTCTCCTCTGTGGGCTCTGTAAGTCAAGACAGGTGTGTGTGATGAAAAGATGCTCAACATGACTCATCGTCAGGGAAATATAAATCAAAACCACAATGAGGTACCACCTCACACCTATCAGAATGACTAAAATCAACAGCACAAGAAACAACAGATGTTGGCGAGGATGCACAGAAAGGGGAACCCTCTTGCACTGCTGTTGGGAATGCAAACTGGTGCAGCCACTCTGGAGAACAGTATAGAAGTTCCTCAAAAGGTTAAAAATAGAACTACCCTACGACCCAGCAATTGCACTAATAGGTATTTATCCAAAGGATACAAAAAATGATGCTTCGAAGGGGCATATGCACCCCCCAATGTTTATAGCAGCACTATCAACAGTAGCCAAAGTATGAAAAGAGCCCAAATGTCCATTGACTGATGAATGGATAAAGAATGTGGGGTATGTATATGCAATGAAATATCACTAGGCAATCAAAAAGAATGAAATCTTGCCATTTGCAACAACGTGGATAGAACTAGACTGTATTATGCTAAGCAAAATAAGTCAATCAGAGAAAGTTAAATACCATATGATTTCACTCATAGGTGGAATTTAAGAAACAAAACAGATGAGCATAAGGGAAGGGAAGGAAAAATAAAATAAGATAAAAACAGAAAGGGAGGCAAACCACAAGAAACTCTTAAATATAGAGAACGAACTGAGGGTTGCTGGAGGGGAGGAGGGTGCGGGATGGGCTAAATGGATGATGGGCATTAAGGAGAGCAGTTGTTGGGAGGAGCGCTGGGTGATGCATGTAAGTGATGAATCACTGATTTCTACTCCTGAAACCAAGACTACACGGTATGTTAACTAACTTACAGACAGGTATGTGTGTGCGTGTGTATAGCGGGGATTCCACTTTCTTGGCCTGGCCTCATGGGGAGCTTGGACCGCTAGTGGTCGGCTCCACCTCTCCCATCCCAACCTGCCCCTGTGATGTCTTCAGTCACTGCACATGCTCCCTGTCCTTCCAGGTTCTGCTTCTCTAGCAGCCAGACCGTGTAACAGGCCAGATGGAGGAAACATGTCCGAGACGGCGAGGCTCACACCTCATTCCAGTGACCACAGAAGATACCTCTACTGGAGACAGAAGTCATGCTCAGAGCCTCAGGGGCATTCAAAGCCCCTGAGTTCAGGTGACCTCTGGAGCCTCACCCCTAGCAGCCTGACCTCGAGACTTTCCCTAACTTACCACTAGAACCTGGGTCTCCTTAGTTCTTGGAGTTGGGGCTGTGTTTTGGCATCTACTGAGATTTGGTCTTGAGTGTTTTTAAAACTTCTTATGAATGTCTGCATGTGGGTGTGTGCACGTGTGGGTTTCTGCATGTGCACACACGTGGCGAAGGGAAAGATGCAGAGAGACAGAAATAGAGGAAAGACAATGGCAGGGAGACAGAGGATATCCTATCAGAGACCTTTAGAGATCAGAAAGTGCTTCTCTCCCCTCAGACTGTCTCTTCCCTCATCAGGACATGTCTCCCCACTTCGGATAGAAGCCATGTCTCCTCTCAGATTGGAACTTCTGAGGACAGGACCATGTCTCCTCCCTAGACAGGGGCTCCCTGAGGACAGGGCTGCGTCTTCCCTCAGACCGTTCGTTGCTCCCTGCTCCCTGCAGCAGGCTATGTCTCCCTCTCAGACTAGGACTCCCTGAGAGCAGGACTGTGTCTCCCCTCAGAATGGGGGTCCCTGGGGTAGGACTGCTTCTTTCCCTTCAGACAAGGTCTCCCTGAGAAGCTGATCTACCTGGGAATGAAGAAGCACAAGTACTCTGTGTGCGTAGCATGAGTTGTGTGACTGGTATACTTATGTCTTCAGAAGTTTCTGTAGAAACACTCAGGAAAGGTACTCTGTTTCTGCACTCGTGTTGAGGGAGGTCAGCCTGGATGTCCTCATCACAGAGATGACTTGGATGAACTTTAAGACCTGGAACATCCCCACAGGGCTGCCTGACCCCTGCCCAGTGAGTCCTGCCCCTCCCTCCTATTCCTTCTCTTTTCCCCTCTCCCTGCTGTGGGGCATGGAGGCTTGAGTCTGAGATCTGTGGGCATGGCAGTCCCTGACGCAGCGGTCCTTCTCAGGAAGTGCCAGTAAACTCGACTCATGGATGCCAGTGATGGGCCTCGGGCAGCCTGCTCCGGACTCAGCTCAGCAGGGCCTCTGGCTTCCTGCCTTCCGCCTGGCCACCCGCATGAATGGCCCTTCCAGTGTTCATCCTTTGGCCCTATGTGGATCCAGAAGGGCAGGCCTCTTCTTGTCTGCCATGATGCCTCTTTGGAGGAGGAAAAAGACGGATCCAGGGACTAGGAAAGGTATGGAAGAGATGGATGAGGGGTACTAGGAAAACAGGACAAATCATGAGGGTGGCATACATGTGCAGCAACTACAAAATTGGTTAAGGTAGGGGTGAGCTTTTTTTTAAGTTTACTTATTTTGAGAGAGAGAGAGAGAGAAAGAGAGAGAGAGAGAACAAGTTGGAGAGGGACACAGAGAGAGAGAATCCCAAGCAGGCTCCTCACTGCCGGCACAGTGCCCAGTGCGGGGCTCAAACTCATGAACTGTGAGATCATGACTTGAGCTGAAATCAAGAATCAGAGGCTCAACTGACTGAGCCACCCAGGCACCCCTATGGGTGAGCTTTTAATCCTCTATCCCGACATCTGTTTGTTTGTTTGTTTGTTTGTTTTTCAACTAGGCTTCACGCCCAGCACAGGGCTTGAACTCACAACCCTGAGATCAAGACCTGAGCTGAAATCAAGAGTCGAACACTTAACCGACTGAGCCACCAAGGCATCCCGTCTTGCCGTTTTTGCTTGGCCACAGAACAAACAGAACTCCCACTAGAATGTAAGCTTCTTGAAGGCTGGGATCTTTGTTTTCTTCACTGTTGTTTTGTTCACTATGCCTGGTACATAGTAGGTGCTCAATTAATATTTGTCCAGCGAGTGACAGATTCTTAACTAGTATGGTTTCATGGACCTCTAGACTGTTCTATCATGTTCCTGACAGTTACAGGGGTTTCCTCTGCTCTACCTTTAGCCCACTCATACACCCCATACGCCCTTCTCCGGGAGCTGCTTGGGGTGGGCCTGGTGGCGAGGAGACCTGGGGTTCAGGGTTGACTCTGCTCTTCTTGAGGTGTGTGTTTCAGCAAGTCTCTCTGTCCTTGGGTCTCAGTGTTTCCAACAAAAGGAGGATGGATTAGCTGAGAGATTTGCAAAGGCTTCTTCTCTGCCCCATCAATCACGCAGCCCTTTCTTCAAAAGAAATCCTAAGAAAATGTCCAAAATACAAAATAGCAGATACCAGAAGGTCCCAAAAGGGAGTGGCTAGACTCTAGTCCACTCCCTCCCACTCTCCCTTCCCCTCAGAGTCCCTGGAGCAGCTCTAGGGATCCAATAAGACCTGTTGAGCCCAGTGTGAGACCCCCTGGAGGGGCTGCTTTCTCAGAATTGTAAGATCCTGAGGAAGGGGAGAGAAGCGGGGAGCACACAGGGATGGAGCCGACCCTCTCTGCCCACAGCGCCCCGGGAGCAGCAGAGGAGGTAGCTGATGTGGACTTCACCCTAACGGAGTCCCCATGGAGGCCCGGGGGGAGGGGCTCCAAAGATTCTGAGTTGGGGCTTAAAGTGTGTGTTTGTGGTGGGAGATGGGGTACTCCTCCGGCACCAAAGCCAGCCGCAGCTCAGGAAACTCTGGAAAGATCACTCCAGTCCAAATTATGTAACCTGAAAGCCGATGAGTCTCTCCGCGGAAGAAGGGGGTCTGGGAAGGGTCCCGGCAGCGGGAGCTCTGAACTTCCGGGGAAGCAGAGCCCCTCCCCACTTCTGCAGACCTCAGGCTCCCACCAGCCGGCGTTCATCACGTGGGCGCTACTGCCCCCTTGTGGTCACTCTGACCACAATGCCAAGGCTTCTGTCCCTCTGGGATGCTCCAGTGCCTGGGGAGGAAGACCTCCCAAGAGCCAGACTTTCTGGCTGGGGTCAGGACTGGGAAACTCAGGTGACGCTGCCTCTGGCTTCCCTTTCTCTCTCTTAGGCCAAGACTCCCAGGACAGCAACCACCAGAAACTGAAGCCATGTGGTGTGGTGGGCCCAGCTCTGGGCTGAAGTCTGGACATGCTGCTGCCTTCAACATGCTGTGTGTCCTGGATAAGTCTGATAACCACTCTGAACCTCCACATCCTTATTATAAAATGGAACTAACCATTTCCGCCCTGCCGGCCTCACGACCTGTGGTGGGGGCTTGTGAAACACCCTTTGCATAAAGAAAGCCCAGCGTCCCAAACAGGAGTCACTGTAAAGAGGGGAGCAGGAAGGAGAAGCCTGGAGAAGGCAGTACCGGGGAGTTTGCAGGAGACTATGTGAAACATCAAGCAGGAAGGAGGAACTCTGGGCAACCGCAGAGTCAGGCCCCAGGATTCCTCGCCCCTTGCCTTGAAAAAACTCTGCTCTCTCCAGAACTTCTTACCCCCTGCATTTCCCCACCAGGAGCTGCGGCCTGTCCCTCCAGGCCTCCCCTGTTGAGCCTCACGCTGAACCCATGGCAGGACACCGTAATGGGACATCAGAGCCCTCACGTTTGCCGCACACTTGACGCCCAGGGACCATTGCCTTTATTCTCCCCAGCCCTGAAGAGCCCAGAGCAGGGGCTGCCCTTCCTCCAGTTTCCAGCAACAGGCTCCTCATTTCCACCCAAGACCTCACCTTTAACACATGGATTTCTAGCAAGTCTCTTTCACCGCAATCTAGGCTTTTCTATCAGTCACCTTCAAACTCCTCCAGCCTCCATCTGTTACCCAGTCACAAAGCCACTTGCACATTTTTAGGTATTTGTTACAGCAGCCCCTCAGACTCCCCCGGGAGCTAGGAGAGAGGCGTGGATAGATGGGTTCTGCCTCTCTGCCCTCAGAAGGAACCAACCCCACCAACTCCTTATCTCGAACTTCTGGCCTCCAGAACTGAGACGATATGTGTCCTTGTTTTCAGCCAGCCGCGTGGTGGTCACCATGTTCCGGAAGCCCTTGCAAACTAACACACACCACCTCGTCCTCCTTCAGCAACTTGCTCTGCTCCTGTACCCCCCGACAGCCCCTCTTCTTCGGTCCCTCCAGCCAGCCGCATTTTCCTAAATGAGATTCTCAGTGCCCTTGTGGTTCCACGTGTTGGGTCCCCCTCACTCTGGCGACAACAATCGTTAATAGCTCACATTTCCAGCCCTGATCAGGTGCCGGGCTTGGGGTCAGATGCTTTCACTTGCTTTCTCTCATTGAGTCCTCACGTGACGGAAGTGCCCACGTTATCCCAGTTTCCCAGACGAAAGTGAGGTTCAGAGAGGCTAAGTAACTTGCCAAAGTCACACAGCTGGAATACACCCGCAGGTTCCTGTTGGTTGAAAGTCTGCTCCTAACTGCCTGTGCCCTCCAACCTCCCACACCGCCCTCTCTGAGAGTCACTATTTCTACCACCGGCTGCACATTTCTGCCTAGACAGCCTGAAGTCTCCTCAAGTTCAGAGTGTCTGCAACAAGCTTGATGGTGTCACTCCCTTCATCCCCCTAACCTCCTCCACCCCTCACACACAGCAGCTTCTCCTGCCACTTCCTGTAATGGCCTCACGGTCACCTGGGCTGGACACCTGGCTTCCCTTCAGCTGTGCTCCCTTCAGAGTTTGGAAGAGACTGGGACCCACTTCTCCTATTTGAGATCACAGTATTTTTTTTTTTAATTAAAAAATTTTTATCAATTTTTAAAAATTTAAATACAGTAGTATTCACTATTTTTGGTGTGCAGTTTTCTGAATTTTAACACATGCCTAAATTACGGGTTTTTTATTGAGGTATAATCGACACACATTATATGTGTTTCAGGTGTACAATATAGTGATTCAGTATTTGATATATTGCAAAAGGATCACCACCACATAGTTACAAAATTTTTTCTTGGGATGAGAACTTTTAAGATCTACTCTCTTAGTAACTTACAAATACGCAATACAATATAATTAGCTCTAGTCACCATGCTGTCTATTACATCCCCAGGGCTTATTCTATGACTGGAAGTTTGTGCCATTTGAGCCCCTTTTATTCATTTTGCCCACCCCCACCCCTACCTCTGGCAACCACCAATTTGTTCTCTGTACCTATGAGCCCCCCCCCCCACCTTTTAAATTTGTTTCCTTGTTTGTTTTAGATCCCACACATAAGATGACACATTATTTTTCTTCTATATCTAACTTATCTCACTCGGCATAATGCCCTCAAAGTCCATTCATGTTGTCACAAATGGCAAGACTTCTTTCTTTTTTATGGCTGAATAATATGCCATTTATATATACATTCAATTATATATATCATATATATATTCCATATATATATTCCATTGATTTTATCCATTCATCCACTGATGGACAATTAGATTGTTCCCATATCTTGGCTTTTTAAATAATGCTGCAGTGAACATGGGGGTGCACATATCTTTTCAAATTAGTGTTTTCACTTCCTTCAGAAAATACCCAGAAATAGAATGGCTGGATCATAAGGTAGTTCTATTTTTAATTTTTGAAGAACACCCATACTGTTTTGCATAGTGACTGCACCAATTTACATTCCCACCAACAAAGGTTCCCTTTTCTCCGCATCTTTGCCAACTCTTGTTATTTCTTGTCTTTTTGATCATAACTTTCTAACAGGTGAGGTGATATCTCACTGTGGTTTTAATTTGCATTTCCCTGATTAGTGATGCTGAGCCCTTTCACATGTACCTGTTGGCCATCTGTCCATGTCTTTTTTAGAATAATGTTTATTCAGATACTCTGCTCATATTTTAATCAGATTATTTGTTTTTATGTTATTGACTTGTATGAGTTCATTGTATATTTTAACACTAAGTCCTTATCAGAGATAAGATTTGCAAATATCTTCTCCCATTCAGTAGGTTGCCTTTTCATTTTGTTGAAGGTTTCCTTTGCTGTGCAGAAGCATTTTAGTTTGATGTAGTCCCTTTTGTTTATTTTTGCTTTTGTTTCCTTTGTTTTTTATGTCAACTCCAAAAAATTGTCACTGGATGTCAAGGAGTTCACTGCCTATGTTTTCTTCTAGGAGTTTTATGGTTTCAGATCAAGTTTTTAATCCACTTCGAGTTAATTTTTGTACATGGTATAAGGTCCAGTTTCAGTCCTTTGCATGTAGCTGTCCAGTTTTCCCAGCACCATTTATTAAAGATATTGTCCTTTCCCCACTGTATACTCATGGCTCCTTTGTTGTAAATTAATTGGCCATTTATGTTTGAGTTTATTTCTGGGCCCTCTATTCTCTTCCATCAATCTGTGGCTCTGTTTTTATGCCAATACTAGTTTGATCACTATAGCTTTTTAATATAGTTGGAAATCAGGGTGTGTGATGCCTCCAGCTTTGTTCTTTCTTAAGATTGCTTTGGGTATTTTTGTGTGTGGTTTCGTGCAAATTTTAGGATTGCTTGTTCTATTTCTGTGAAAAACTGCCACTGCAATTTTGATAGAGATTGCATTATAGCTGTAGATTGCAGGGGGTAGTATGAACACTTTAACAATATTAATTTTTCCAATCAATGAAAGTGGAATATCTTTCCCTTTATTTGTGTCTTCTTTAATTTATTTCATTAATGTCTTAGAATTTTCAGTGCACAGGCCTTTCGCCATCTCGGTTCAATTTCTTTCTAGGTATTTTATTCTTTCTGATGCAACTGTCAATGGGATTGTTTTCTTAACTTCTCTTTCTGATAGTTCATCATTAATGTATATAAGTGATTTTTGTATATTGATTTTGTATTCTTTAACTTTACTGAATTCAGTTATTCTAACAGTCTTTTGGTGGAGTTTTCTATACATAATATGTCTTTGGCATAACAACAGTTTTACCTCTTCCCAACTGATTTGAATGCCTTTTATTTCTTTTTCTTGCCTAATTACTGTGGCTAGGACTTTCAAAATTATGTTGTTTTCTTTCTGATCTTAGAGGAAATGTTTTCATACTGTCAAGTATGTTATTTGTGAGCTTGTCATATATGGACTTTATTATGTTGAGGCACATTCCCTCTATACCCACTTTGTTGGGAGTTTTTATCATAGATGCTGAATTGCATCAAATGCCTTTTCTGCATTTATTGAGATGATCATATTAATGTCTACATTATTTTTTTTAAGTTTATGTATTTATTTTGAGAGAGACAGAGACAGCTTGAGTGGGGAAAGGACAGAGAGAGAGGGTGAGAGAGAGACAGAATCCCAAGCAGGCTCTGCACCTACCTGTGCAGAACACAATGAGGGGCTTGAACTCATGAAACCATGAGATCATGACCTGAGCCAAAACCAAGAGTCGGACCCTTAACCAACCGAGCCACCCAGGTGCCCCAGTGTCCACATTCTTGTAACCACCACCACATATACAAAACAATTTCAACATAAGGAATGTTAATCTCTGAAAATCATTGATCTGTTTTCTGTCCTGTATTAGTTTCTCATGGCAGCTATGACAAGTTCCCATAAACTTGGTGCCTTAGAATAATGGAGATTTATTCTCTCACAGTTCTGGAGGACAGATGTCCAAAATAAGTATCACTGGATTCAAATCAAGGTGTAGGCAGAGCTCCAGTCCTTCTGGAGACTCCAGGAGAGAATCTGCTCTTTGCACCTTCAAGCTTCTGCTGGCTGACAGCATTCTTTGGGTGTGGCCACATTAACCCAACCTTCAAGGCCAGCATCCTCAAAATTCCCTCTCTGTTCCACCTTCGTATGACCTTTTCCTTTGAGAAAACTCTTTATGCATCCCTCTTGTAAGGACACTTATGAGTGCATTTGGAGCCCACTTGGATAATTCAGGGTTATCACCCCATCTCAAGAATCTTAAATTAATCACACCTGCAAAACACTTTTTTTTTTTTTTTTTTGCTAGAGGAATTAATATCTGAAGGTCCCAGGAAATAAGTTGTGGATACTTTTTTTTGGTGTGAGAGCGGGGGGATAGCTTAGTCTACCACGGGTCCCTATCACCTTTTTGGAAAGTCATATAAATGAAATCATGTAATACTTGAGACTCGTTTCTAAAACTGATCACAGTGTATTTGAGACCTGTTTAATTTGTTGCATTCATCAATTGTTTATTCTTTCTTGTTGATGAGTAGTATTTCTTTGCATGGATGTATCACAAGTTATTTATCCGTTTACTAGTTGAAGAATATTTGGATTATTTTCGGTTTGGGTAATTATGAATTTGTGCTGCTATAAACATTCGTGCACAGGCTTTGTATGAATATAAGTTTTCATTTCTCTAGGGTAAATACCAGGAGTAGAATAAGTAGGTTGTGTGGTAAGTGTATGCATAACTGTGAGACACCGACAAACCATTTTCCAGAGTCACTGTACCACTTGGCATTCCCATCGCAATGCAGAAGACTTCCAGTTGCCCCATATCCTTGCCAGCACTTGGTATTCTCAGTATTTTTAAAAATAGCCATTTTAATAGTTATAAAATGACATTTCATTGTGGTGTTAATTTTGTGTTTCTTTTAAAAAATTTTTTTAAAGGTTTATTTATTTTTTGAGAGAGAGAGAAAGATGGAGTTCAAGTGGAGAAGCCAGAGAGAGAGAGAGGGAGACACAGAATCTGAAACAGCCTCCAGGCTCTGAGCTGTCAGCACAGAGCCCGATGCGGGGCTTGAACTCACTGATCAGAAGACCATGACCTGAGCCAAAGTCAGACGCTTAACCGACTGAGCCACCCAAGTGCCCCCATTTTTGGGTTTCTTTAATGACAGAGAATGTTGAACATCTTTTCATGTGTGTGTTTGCTATCTCTATATCTTCTTTTGGTGAAGTATCTGCTCAAATTTTTTGTCTTTTTTTAAAAAAATTAGGTTCTTTTCTTGTTGTTAAGTGTTGAGTGTTCTTTATATATTATAGATATATTTGTCAGATATATGATTGGCAAATACTTCTCCCATCCTATGACTTGAATTTACATTCTCTTTTCTGTGTCCTTAGCAGAGCAAAAGTTCTAAAGTTTAACAAAGTTAAATTTATTTTCTTTTTCTTTTATGAATCATTATTTTGGCGTCATATCTAAGAACTCTTTGCCAAACTCAAGGTCACAAAGGTTTTATAATGTTTTCTTATAAGAATTGTATTGCCTTACATTTTATATTTGGATCCATGGTTCACGTAGGTCAATTTTTTGCATCTGGTGTGAAGTAGGTTGAGGTTGAGGTTTAATATATGGAGATCCAGTTGTCCCAGGACCAACTGTTGAAAACACGCATTGAATTGCCTAAGCACCTTTGTCAAAACTCAGTTGATCATATTTGTGTGAGTCTGTTCCTGGGCTCTATTTTTCTCCACTGAACTGTATGCCTGTTCTTTCCCTAATACCACATTGTCCTGATTACTGTAGTGTATAGTATGTTTTAAGATCAGGTAGTGCAAATACTTCAATTTTGATTTCCTATTTCAAAATTATTTTGAGTATTCAAGTTTCTTTACCTTTCCATATAATTTTTGGGCTCAGCCTGTCTTAAATCTGCAAATAATCTTGTTTGTGTGCGTCTTTGTAATTGTATATTCAAATCCATTCGGCGATAACACCGAGAGTTTATATTTGATTCTCTTTTGAATAACTGTGGCCTCAAATCTAGCACATCATTCCCCTTTAGGTGCCAGGTCACTCTTTTTGGCCATCCCACATGCAGTCACCAGGTTCCATTAATTCCTTCTTCCATTAACTGTCTCACTTCAGTGCACCCTTCCCTGTCACCGTCAAGGGTGTCACAGAGGCGGGCTCAGTCCCTTAAGATCTCACCCCTGAAATTGTGTAGTGGATTCCCACCGGTCCTTTCTTAGCCCATACTGCTCTTCCTGCATCTGGCTGAAATCCTCCTCACTTGTAACTCTTCACCGGCTCCCCTGTGCCTACTGCACTAAGCCTAGATTCCTTAGGTTAACATTCAAGGTCTGCTCCTTGCCCACCCCCGTCTTCTGTCTTCCTCTATGCTTGTGACACCTTCTCCCTGGTCACGTTTGGAGGCATCACCTTCTCCTGTGAGGACCTTGACGTTTCCTACCCAGGTGTCTTTGCCCTTGCCATTTCTTCTGCCCAGTATACCCCCTTCCCTACAACTCCTGTCTTATTGTTTATACCCTGCTGAGATATTCAAGCAATGTTACTTGTTGGGCATTTTACTAAATATGCCCTGGCAGATGGAAACACATCCCTGTCCTGCAGGACATGACTGGCACACACGTAGCTGAAAGTCTAGGTAATTTATGCTAAATTCCAGATCACAAGAACTTGGGAATTCAGACAAAACAAATACTTTGAACAATAATCAGAGAAAGTTTCCTTCAAGGCCTAACGCAAACTCAACTTCCTTATAGATGCCCACCTACCTACCAACAGCCTAAAGAATGTTTGTGTGTGTGTGTGTGTGTGTGTGCACATGTGTATGTGTTAGAAGTGTGGGCCAGGGGCATTTAAGAACAATGCCTCTAGTTTATGAAGAGAGCTTAGTGAGCTCTTTGGTGACTAGTAATACTTCTTCATCTGTATAATAGTTAGCTAGTTTAATAAATAATTCTTGTTGCATCATTCAGAGAAAAGAGGCTACATCATCTCAGAGTTCAGGAAATTCACAGGGGAGAAAATACCAGGTATAGCTCACATAGATTTTGTGAAATTAAAGGGCAAGGTATGTATGTACTATTTGACTCTGAAAGGGAAAATGGTTGAAAGAATTTCAGGAATGAAAATCTAGCCCCATGATGGCTAACTATTGCTGCAGGAAGTAAAAAGCATGGATTGTAAAGATACCAATGTATCTTCTTTATCTTTGTACCCCTGATACCTAAACCAGCTGTAGGTTGTTGGTAGGCAAGTATTTGGCTCTCTGTATTTGTCTTTCAGTTACTGAACAAGAACGAAAAAACACTGATTTGATTTTGGGACCCAGATATATGCACAGGCAGGCTTACTTGGAAGAAAAGCCATATGGCTGCAGCACCGCCACCTTGTGGCAGCATTGATAAATTGTAGGCTAAACTTCCAAGAAGATACACCTTTTTGAATGGTTAGTGTTCCTTAGTAAAGACTGTGCTAGCACATCCCTGCCAATGTCTCCCTTTTTCCCCAAGGTCTCAGCTAGCAGGGTCCTCATTAATGCTTCTAAGGTAGGTGATTTCCAAGTTGCTCCCTCATAATGCAATCAAGGCCTTCAAACACTCTTTAAAATGCTAAAAGGACAGCATTAGGTGTTATCATTTAAGTTTCTAGGGTCCTCTCCAAAATGACTTCCATTCCAGGCTCTAAAGCAGGTGTGTTTTTTTATTAAAAAAAATTTTTGTTACTTGAAAGACAGAGGGGGGGATGGGGAGAGGGGCAGAGGAGACACAGAGAATCTTAAGCAGACTCCATACTCAGTCCAGAGCCCGATGTAGGGCTCCATCTCACAACCCTGGGATCATGACCTGAGCTGTATTTAGCAGTCAGATGCTCACCGACTGAGCCATCCAGGCACCCCTAAAACAAGTGTTTTAAACTTGGGATCCAAGGATGGACTTATGTATGAATTCTTTGAAACTGTTTATCAAAGCGTGTGAGCATATGCATATGTGCATCTTTTCTGAGGTGGCGGTCCCTATCCTTTGACCAGATTTTCAAAAAGCATCCGTGACTCTGAAAAGTTATAAAATCCCTGCTCTGGGGTGACACAGGTCACACTGACTCTTAAAAGGAAGACAGGGACTTTTGTTTAAATAAACGAGAGAAACAGAAGACATTACTGAACTTCTGAACATAATGAAAGATTTGATCTCTCCTCCTCTTTTCTCCTCTCTGCTCTTGCCCTCTTCCCAGACCCCATTCCTCCCCCCACCTTCATGTCTCCCTATTTCCCACCCCCCCCCACCATGGGGAGTAAGGAGGGAAATCAAACTTCACTTGCAGTTGAATGACCATCTGTCCTTCCAAAGGTTTATGAAGGAAAGGAAGAATTTTATAGCCTCCTGGGGAGATAGATTAATCCAAATTAGCTTGAGGCAAAGGAATCAGGCTATTCAAGATAACACCATTTTAAAAAACAGCCCTCTTATTTGTCTCCAGATCAGGTGCCTGGGTCCTGCATAGGAAGTTGATAAATGACTTAGTTATGTTTTCCGTTTGGGGCAAGGGCCTGCTTTTATCTCTGTGATTGCTTCTTTATTTGGCAACTCACAAACTTATCTGTTTTCCCTAATATAATTGCCTGGCCCCTCTCCACAGCTTAAAGTAATGTCAGCAGGGCTATCTTTCCATTTTCCTCTGGAGTTTAATATTGTTTAAGCAAACGAATTGGACTCTATTTCACTTTGCTTATTTTCCTGTACCAGACCCAGTGATCGGTTATTTGGATTTTGCTTATTTTGTTCCTTCACCAAATTTCACTTGTGAAGTTCCCAAGTATATTGGTATTGCCCCTTCCCCCGCTCCCTTATTTCCTTCTGTAAACATTTCTCTTCCTCCCCTACTGGGATAGGCATAGGTCTAGATGAGGCAGAATTTATGGGAGTAAATAAGGCTCAGGACCTGTCTTCAGGGATAAACTTTGCATTTCCGTAGCCAGAGCTACGGAAATCATGAAGATGGTTCACTGGACAAGGGTGCCCTGCCCAAGAGCCAGCAGGAGCTGAAAATCCAGCTGCCTCTCTGCTTGTCAAGCCATGCACCCTGGAGCAGAGCTGTGTCACCAGGAAGAAGGGATCCCTTTTCTTACTTGCAAAAGGGCATCCTGTGGGCTAGAAGTAGTCCTTCCTCTAATAGATAGTTGTTTTTTACTAGAATGAAGGGACGTTAACATAGGGACATCCAATCAGAAGTCTTGAAACCCAGAACCTTCTCCTCTCTGAGCCTCAGTTTCTTCATCTGTATAATGAGGGTGTTGGATTCAAAGATCTGTGGGGAGATCTTCACTTCCGACTCAATGCTTGTCATATTTAACTGAAATGATTCCATTCACCCATCTATTCATTCCATCCCTTTCAAGAATATGGGCATCCAGGGGGAGGAATGGGGTTAGGCCATTGTAGGAAAGCGATGAGACCTGATGAGCCCTTTTCAAGTAAAGTGTACTCTCAGGATCTCTGAGGACACATTTCTGCCTTTGACAAAGATCCTTTCCCTCCCATCTGAGAGTCAAGGTATTTACATGTCCCACTCCAGAGAGCAGCCATCATGTCATTATAGATGCAATCAATACCATCAGTGCCCGCAGCCAGCCATGCAGAGCAGAGAGGCTGGAGCATGCGTGGGCTGAGCCACCCTCTACCTTGACATAAAATATTATCATGGCTGTAAAGACTAATGAACTTCTCCCTCCCAGCCCCTGATCCCATGAGAGGTGGTGGGTGTTTTTACAATCAAAACACCAACAGCCCAAATGAGAGGCAACAAACAATTATAAATACTGGATTAAATTGACCTTGGGTGTCTGGGGAGGGCACAGAGCCATAAGCAAGCATTAAAGCATGGAGGGTGTAGGTGGCAGGCTGATGTAGGAAGTGAGAGATGGCTCTGCCGTGGCAGTCATTCTTCCAGAAGCCCCATCCTGGGCACTAGAGCAGGCAGGCCAGGAGTTTTCTATTCTGTCGGGACCATTTGCTTTCATCTGCCTGATTTACTTTTTCTTTTAAATGTTTATTTTACTTTTAAGAAGGCATGCATCAGGGGAGGGGCAGAGAAAGAGGGGGATAGAGGATCCAAAGCAGTCTCCATGCTGACAGCAGGGGCTTGATGCAGGGCTTCAACTCACAAACTGAGATCATGACCTGAGCCCAAGCCCCCAGTTGGATGCTTAAGTGACTGAGCCACCCAGGCACCCTGATTTATTTTCTCTTTTATTTTTTTTAATGTTTATTTATTTTTGAGAGAGAGAGAGCCACAGTGCAAGTTGGGGAGGGGCAGAGAGAGAGAGGGGGACACAGAATCTGAAGCAGGCTCCAGGCTCCAAGCTGTTAGCACAGAGCCCGATGCGAGGCTTGAACTCACGAATGGTGAGATCATGACCTGAGCTGAAGTCAGATGCTTAACTGACTGAGCCACCCAGTTGCCCCTTTTTCCCTTTTAAACCCAGCCCTCTGCCAAAGAGGATTTGCAATGGCTACCAATAAAGACACCTAAAAGTGAATTTAAAATGGGCCGGGAAACTTCAAAGCTTCACTGTAGGGAATCATTCATTCATTCATTCATGGATCTACCTGCTGAAATAGCAATTCACTATGTCACACCAGCCCTGTGCTGGATACACAGCTTGATTCACGTGTTCCTTGTCATTTAGGAATTTATATTCTTGAGGCTTGCATTGTCTACTAGGAAACTGGGGGTGGGGGGCACTAGGCACCCTGGTATAGAGACGCAGGATGGGCTAAAAGAGAACAACCTGGCTTTTAGTCCCTACCTCACTGCTTCGGACATAGGTGACCTCAGGGCCTTAATTTCCTCAAATATAAAATGGGTGGTGGGACCAGGTCAGTGGGCATTTGATTCTCTAGGGAACTTGTTAAAGCTGAAGATTCCTGAGATTCCCAGAGATTCTGCTTTCAAATGTCTGCAAAGGAGGCTGAAGTCTCTACTTTAATAGTCCCCTGACCCCCACCCCTAGAGGGATTCTGATGTTGGGGTCTCTGGATATACTTTGAAAAACTCTGGGCCAAATACTCTAAATAAAGGATATTTGCTGGAAAAAAAAAGTCAATAGTTCACTGGTAGGCAGAGGTGATCAGATGGGAAAATGAAGGAGCCAAGAGGGCTCAGAGAAGGGTGATTTCAATGTGTGGGGTAGACCAGGATCTGAGGGCCCCTTAGAGGAGCTGACAAACTACCCCTTATAAGATGTGTGAGGCTTGGCTGTGGCCTTTCTTCTTCTATGGTTAGGATGGGGCCAGTTTGTTGGAATTTGGAAAAGAAAAAGTACTTAAATACATTACATTTTCATAACATTTAAAAACATTTATCAGGGCACCTGGGTGGCTCAATCGGTTAAGTGTCTAACTTCAACTCAGGTCATGATCTCATAGTTTGTGAGTTCAAGCCCCACGTCGGGCTCTGTGCTGACAGCGTGAAGCCTGGAGCCTGCTTCAGATTCTGTGTGTGTGTGTGTGTGTCTCTCTCTGCCCCTCCCCTGCTCATGCTCTGTCTCTCTTAAAAATAAATAAACATTAAAAATATAAAATAAAAAAATGAAATAAAAACATTTATCAAGTACCCAAACTTTAGGAACTAAAACTAAAACAGATAGGTAGCAGGATAATACTTAAGAGGTGATCTTTATTTGAATAAGTACAATTTTTTTTCCCAACTACAAAACTCAGGGATGACTTTCTTGGCCAGGCTAAGGCACAAAGGAAAGGAACTTTTAAAATGGAAAACACAAGTCCAGTACTCAAAGCAAATGCATATTTCATTCTGAAATATGAAATGTTCCAAAAATTCCTTTCACTGGCTCAGGCTGAAAGGCCAAGAGAAGCCTCTGGATTTTCCTGTGTGTGACACTGAAGGCAAGTGTGTGCATGGGGCAGTGCATATGCTAAAATGTGGGGGCCACCCTTGGATGGCAGTGAGGGTGGGAGTGGTTAAATGGGAACCAGAAGGAAGGTATAATTTTACACTGAGAAACTAAGGACCTAGAAGGTGGATATCTGTGAAGTACTTGAAGGACCTTTATTCCTGGTGACAGTCTAGGAACTTGGTCTCCTGGTCTGGAAGGGCTCTGACAAGGAAAATGGGTGGAGGCCCCTAAGGTAAGTTGGCCACAGGTTAGGAGGTGGTCCAATCACGCAGGGTGGTGGCATCCTCTTACTGGCAAGATCATGCTAGTACTCCTAGTACTCCTAGGACATCATGCTATTTGACATAGCATCAAACATGTCATCCATCACGGTTAAGGAAAGAGGCTGCTAGAGCTGGGTATAGGCTGGTTGACAGCCACACGTTCCCTTCTAGATCCAGATCTTAAAGATCTTCCCCCAGGAAGCAAATCATGGTTTGGGGGGTAAGAGTCAGGGCTGTCTCTGTGGGCATGCAGCTTAGACAGGCCCCATGTTTGGTTCAACGTTCTGCTGTTGCCATTTTGAAATTCCTAATAATTTTCTCTGTGAACTTGTGTTTTAGCTTCATGAGCACAGAATTCCGGGGGACCCACAATGTGTGGGAGTTGAGTGAGGCAAGGTAGAAAGCAAGGACAAGTTAAGCAGCAATTTAGGACTAAGCAGAGCTGCTGACAGCCCGGAGAGTCCACACTTTCCATTAGAACCAGAACCTGCTTTGAACACAGAAAGAAGGCCGTGATGTTCTAAGAAACATGAATGACTAAGGAACTCTGTCATATCTGCATTCGCCAATCACCTGATGCCCAAAATGGTAGCACAGAAGGTGAAGGCAAAGACATGGTGAAAACAGCTCCCTTTCCTTCAGTCCTTCCTCCTTGGTCAGCCAAAGGTAGAGGGTAGGTAGAATGCACATGAATCAAGAAGTGAAGTTTAAAAGTTTAGTTTTGTGCAGTGTTTCCACTATTCTGGAAAGAACTAAACACATATACATGTATAAGCTACAAAATGAGAACTATATAATTCTGGTGACTCTGCATATGACATAAAGTCTCTTTTATCTACTCTTGGGTTCGGCTCAGGTCAAGATCTTGTGGTTCATGAGATCAAGCACTGCACTGGGCTCTGCACTGTCAGTGCAGAGCCCACTTGGGATTCTCCCTCTCTCCCTCTCTCTCTGTTGCTCACCCGCTTGTGCTCTCTCACTCTCAAAATAAATAAACTTTAAAAATTAAATGCCAGAGGACAATATAAAGATGAATGGTAAAATTCATGCTTAATGAAAAAAGTCTAAAGTTTTGTTACTTAAATTGATGTTAAATAACAAGTGAAAAACACCATGCCACGTCAAGAGACCCCAGGAAAAAAGAAAGAGCATGTGTTTTAGTACCTTTAATGGTATTTTCCCATTGCCAAATGCTTTTTGATCAAGGGACCTGAAATTTCATTTTGCATGAAGCCAGCCAATTATGTAGTTGGCCCTGGGTAGAGGACAGCTCCAGTTCTGGAAGAAGCTGAGAGGATCTCTCTGTAGGAGGATTTGATGATCACGTCTTCCTGGAGTTACAGCCACAAGTGTTTGAGGCCCTGGTGTCTCGGTTTTACTTGTATTCGTTTCTGTCCCCAGCTGGCAGCCTGCCTTTCCCTCCAGCAAGAGCTCTTTCTGCAGCACCTGCTGTCACTGACTTTCTGATCCCAAAGAGCAATTTAGGCTTTATTACATCTCATCCCCTCCTCCCCCCTCCCTTTCTCCTAATTCATCCTCCTGCTCCTAAGTTCTCTGCTTATAAGCTTTTACTTCCTCTGCAGCAAAGAGCACCTGCTCTCCATCTTCCCACCCATGCTCCCGCAGAGTCAATGCCTCTCCACCTGCCAGGTCATTAAGAACTTGGGCTTTGGCTGCGAGGCTGTGCATCTATTTTCCAGGAGAGCTTTGATGGAATGCTGTGCCCTAGAGTCAGGGTCCAATTTCTCTGTGCCTATCTGACATCTCGTCACTCAGTTTAGACTGGAAATGGACTCTCCTTTTTCAACCATTCTTCATTTTGTCTCAGACGGAGACCTGTCTACCACCTGTCTCCTTGGACCATGTATCTTCTCACCCAGGTCACTGGGTGTTTCAGCATTCCAGTGCAATTATTCAGAATGGGAGTTTCATGCTCTTGGTGCAATAGAGCTTCTTGTAGGACTTTCTGAGATTTCTGATAATATTTGATTCATTTACTGAGCTCAGTATTTCATTCATTCTAATCTTCTCCAGAATAGTTCCACGCCAACCCCAAGCCTGAGATTTTCTTTTCTGGAACTGAATAGCACACAGACATCATCTTCACTTTACTTAGCTTATCTTTATTACAGATTCTTTAGCTCTCTGGAAGTTTTTATAAAATCGCTTGTAAAATTGTGTGACCTTTCCTCAGAGTGCCAGCTTTCCAGTGAATTCTTCATATTCTGCTCTTCCTCAGTTCTCCAAGCAGCCAGCACATTTCCTGTGCATCTGAATAATTTCTTCAAGTCATCTGATTATATCTTTGAGCCCAGATACTTCCTTAGGGAGATGTTTTTTTTTAGGTCTTGATTTTCCTAAAAGATAATCTTTGCTGTTTTGATATTCTGTTTTAATTTTTTTTTAAGTTTTATTTATTTATTCTGAGAGAGAGCGAGACAGAGTGAGCAGGAAATGGGGCAGAAAGAGAGGGAGAGAGAATTCCAAGCAGGGTCAGCACTGACACGGAGCTTGGACCCACGAACCCTGAGACCATGAGCTGAGCCACAACCAAGAGTTGGACATTCAACCAACTGAGCCACCCAAGAGCCACTGATATTCTGTTTTTAACTGGAAACTTTTTACTTTGGAAATTTCACACCTACAGAAAGGTCAAGAGATTAGTATGATGAACATCCCATATACTCCTCAATTAGTGAACAAGATTCACTAATTGTTAACATTTTGTCATATTTTCTTTTTATGTATGATGTATACGGTTTTTTGCTGAATAATCTGGAAGCAAATCATAATACAACTCCCCATCTCTAAATATTTCACCATAAATCTCCTATAAATAAGAACATTTTCCTCCTATAATGCCATATTCACATGTCAGAAAATTAACAGTAATTCCAGAATCTAAAATATGACCTATAAGAAAATTTCCTTATTTGTACCAAAAATGAATGGGACAACTTTTCAACCATTTTTAAAAATTTTGCCAAGATAATTAAATTTTTTTTTTATTTGAGAGAGAGTTCATGAGCAGGGGAGAGAGAGAATCCCAAGCAGGCTCCACACTCTGTACAGAACCCAATGCAGTACTCAATCCCATGACCCTGGGATCATAACATGAACCAAAATCAAGTGTCGGACACTCAGCCAACTGAGTGGCCCAGGTGCCCCAGCCAAGATAATATTAAACTACTATGCAACCTGTTATTTGATCACTTGATACCTTTTACTCTTTATAGAAAGGAGTGTTTCCCCCCAAAAGAAGTGGGCAAACACCACTCTCAAGGAGCAGTAAAAGTCCCATGTTCCAAAGGCATGTGATAAAAACCCAGCCTGGTGTCAACTCCTCAGGCAGAGTGGCCCGTAGTATCACGGCATATCAACTTAGGAACTCATCATTTCCACTGCCTGCATTTATTCTTGGCCATATTTTGAGGCACTGATGCTTCCAAGTTCACATACAATTAAGTTCCCAGACTCTGCTAACATATTTAAATCCTTTTCAGTCATTTCCATTCTAACAATGGACTCCTCTCTCCCAGGCAATGCTTGCTCTCTTGTTATAATTCCTTGTTATCTTCCATTCTGAGTGTTATTTGGGTTAAAGTTGGTCCTCCAGTAATTTCTTCGGGAACAGTTCGTAAGAACAATCTTTCCTAAATTCTTGCATGTTCACAAAATGCTTATTACTATCTTTTAAATAAAAATTTATATGATTTTAAAGGGAATTTTAAAGTAAACATTTTAGTTTGCACTTTCTTTCCTTGAAGGATTGTTAGGATTTGTTCTACTGACTTCTCATGATGGGCGTTGACTTAGAGACACCTGAAGTCAGCAAGTCACTAATGTTGTTTTTTTTATCTGACTGCCCCAAAGGGTCTTTATCTCTGAAGTTTAGTAATTTCACTAGAATAGATCGTGATAATAAGAATCCTTGTTATTTATTTTTTTTCTGGAACCAGCTATCCCTTTTAATAGCTAAATTCAAGTCTTCCTTGGTTTCTGGGAAGTTTTGATTAATTGTATGTATCTTTAAATATTTGTTCTAGTCCTGATTTCTGGGTTTTTTTTTCCCCCTCCAGAGCTGCCATTTATTTATATATTTTTTAGTATATTGTATTTACTTGGCTTTTCTTGTCCTTTCCTTCATTTTGGGGGTTGTATTTTTCTTCTGGGGTAATTATATACAAGAAGCGACACAAGTTTAAGTGTATGATTTGATACATTTTAACATCTATATATACCTGAGAAACCACTGCCACAAAGAGTGAACATATTTATCACCCCTCAAATTTCCCAGTACCTTTTATAATCCCTCCTCGTGTCCTTTACCACCCTGTCCCCATTCGTGTGCACCAATGGTCTGCTTTCTGTCACTTTAGGTTACTTTTGTTTTCTGAAATTTTATATAAATGGTATCATACAGTATATATTCTTTTTTGGTCTGGATTCTTAGTATAATTATTGAGATTCAACCATGTTGTTAGATATATCAGTAGAAGTGGGGAGGGCAGACATCCTTGCCTGGTCTTTTTTTTTTTTTTTTTTTTTGAGAGGGAGAACAGAGGAAGGGCAGAGGGAGAGAGAAAGACAGAATGTGTGAGTGAACAGAGGAGGGGCAGAGGGAGAGACAGACAGAGACAGAAAGAAAGAGAGAGAGAGACAATCCTGCAGATTCCATGGCCAGCATGGAGCCAGGCATGGGACTCAATCCCATGACCCTGGGATCATGACCTGAGCCGAAATCAAGAGTCGGATGCTCAACTACAGAGCCACCCAGGCACCCTTTTCCTTGCCTGATCTTAAGTGAGAATTTTTTCTCTAATTCTTAGATGGTTCATTCTCTATCCTCCCCAACCTCCTCCCTTGGCCTCCTCAGGTGGTTTCCTCACGTTGCATGCCCTTATCAGAATTCAGCTGAAGACTCAGGAGGGCTTTCAGTACATTTCTGGAGTGTGTGCATGCTCTCTCTCTCTCTGAAGCTTCCTTCTGTCTCATGTTCTTCTCTGAAAACTAGCTGCCTTAGCATCTCGAGCCTTCCAGCTTCTACCAAACTGAATGATCACAGGTTCTGATTAGGTTTTTCCTCTCTGTGCCATGACCTAAAAAACTCTCAGTGGTAACCTGGGGCAGACTTGTAGGGCTCACCTCATGTATTCCCCATCACTCGGAAATCAATGAATACCACCAAATTATATCCAGTATTTTGAACATCTTCACTGCAGATATTTTGTTTGCTCTTTCTCTTCAGGCAGAGAGTAATTCTAGCCCTTGTTATCCCATCTTGTTCCGAAGCAGAAGCCATTGTCGCACAGACCTTTGATGGCTAAACTGAGTGAGGAGCGTTTCTTCTCCATCTGGTACTTGCAGGAGTTCATCCAGGAAGTTAGGTTCCAAATCAGCAGGAATTCTCCTTATAATCTGGGGATGGAAGTTTGGTCTTTCCTTCTCTTCAGACAGTAGGTACAGACAGCCAGTGGGCTGATACTAAAGAAAACCTCTTCTCTCCCCTACTGTAACACTGAGAGTTTCTTCTCCTTTCTTCCTCAGGACCAAGCTAGATGCAAGCAAGCACCGATTCCTGGTGATAGGAATCCTTGCTCTTCTAAGCAAAGGATTGATGTTCTATCACGTCAGGTGTGCCCCTCACCTCACATGAGTGTACTATGCAAACCTTGGACATCTGTAGCCTCTGCATTCTCTCCTGTTCCCTCCCTTGCTCCTTATCTACATCTTTGGACACTCTTCCAACCTATTAGAGTTTGACTTTCTTATAGTTTTAACAAAGATAGAGTTTGAATTTCCATTTCTTGTTCTTTTTGTTCCTTTTAGATGATTTCTAGGAGAACAGAGACACATCTACTTGAGTCTCTCATCTTCCGAATGGAAGTCAGGGACCACTTAGTTATGGCTGTTTTGCATCCATTTTTTTTTTTTGCATCTTCACCAAGCCTGACACAATCTCTGATCCCTAACAGGTAGTTAATAATGTTTGAAGAATGACTAGAAGACAATACAGCAATCCCCCCCTTAACCTGGGTCTGCACAGACAGGCCATGGCTTCCTCTCCATTTGAGGTATCCCAGAATGCATGGACATCTTTCTGCCATGGAGTCTGGAGCCCCCCAAGTGTTGACAGGGCTGATGAGAGTCTAAGAACATGAGACTGTCTGAGTCTGTCTATCAAGAGCATGGGCTTTGGAGTTGAACTGAGTCTGAAACTCAACAATAACATTTACTGCTTGTTGGACAATTATACTCAATAGGGTTCTCCAGAGAAATAGAACCAATAGGATGGATGTGGTTAGTTAGATAAAGATTTGGATACTATTTATTTATCTATTTAACTGTATCATTTTTCTGCCTACCTACCTACTTACCTACCTACCTATCTGGGGAGAGATTTTAAGGAATTGGCTCATGTGACTGGAGAGGCTGGCAAGTCCAAAATCTTCAGGGAAGTTCAACAGGCTAGATATTTTGTCAGGAGTTGATGTATATTGAGGTCTTAAGTCTAAAGGGAGTCTGGAGGCAGAATTCCTTCTTCCTACTCTTAGGCCTTCAGCCATCTGGATGAGACCCAACCACATTAAGGAGAGTAATCAACTTTATTCAAAGTCTCTTGATATAAATGTTAGTCACATCTCAACAATACCTCCACAGCAACATTGACTGGTGTCTGACCACACAACTGGCCACCATAGCCTAGCCAAGTAGATACATAAAATTAACCATCACAGACTGAGTAATTCATTTGATCTCTCTGATCCTCAGCTTTCTCATCTGTAAAAAGAGGCTATTACATATTCCTCAGAGGACTGTTGTGAAAAATCAAATTGGATATATATGTAAACCACCTAACATAGCATCTGGCAAATCACAGGCACTTGCTAGATGAAAGCTACTGTTGTTTTGTCTAGAAGATGTCCCTGATATGGTCTCCTGGAATCCAGTCCACTCTCTCCCATGCCCCCCACCCCCAACCTTCTGTCTGTATTACAAGGGCTGGGAGTTCCAACATCTACTTGGCCAGACTCCCTTGCAGCTAGAGATTTTAGGCTGAGATAAACTTAGGCAAAATTTGGAAAGAGTAAGTAAGCAAGATTGGACAGATGTGGTTGCAGCTGCCAGAGGCCAAGTCCAAGTTCCTGGTCACCAGGTTCATGGGTTCACATCAAAGTGACTGCACAGCAGAAGCAGCAATTTCCTGACCTCTGGCTGCAGCTGTGGAGGTATGACCTTGAACCATTAGTCTTTGAGTGGTTCCTGACTTCTATTCCTCCTAGAGGTACCTAATTGCTCATATTAAGTCTAATTGCTTTGGGCTTGAGAAACCAAGAGTGGTTTCTGTTTCCCACACTAAATCCTGATGGTTAACTTAAGACTTCCCTGAAGGTCACTTCATTATGCTTTCCTGTCTATATCTGGAAGGCTTTGTAGGCTGGCACTTTCCCCACCAGGTCCAGGAAGGCTCCCTGGTCCTCCTCAACAGGCCATGTGAGAGAGAGACAAGGCCTAGTGATTAGAGCTTTCATAATGATACAAACAGAGAACATCAGCACCAACCAGCCCGCACAGGGCATTTTACTACCTGCACTGGAGCTCTGGCTTTGCATTTGGATCTCAGTGTAGAACAGACACTTCTGCTAACTGGAATCTTCCATCAGCATGATGCTCTGCCTCTGGATGTTGCTCAGGGCAGAGCTTGGGCATCTGTCTTTCAGCAACCAGACTTTATTGCATTGTAATATTTATAGCTATAAACACTTGGGCGCACTTAAAGGAATATCTTCTTAAAACAACAACAAAAACGAAATCACATTTCCCAGGTGAGGACACACACTGCAAACTCTTCATCATAGGTGAAGACATTCATAAAAAGTGGCCTTGCCTCCTCCCTGGCCTCACTCCCACTGCAGCCCAGGAGGGTGCTATGAAAGGTTGATTTTTAAAAAAAATTTTTTAACGTTTATTCATTTTTGAGAGATAGAGACAGAGTGCAAGTAGGGGAGGGGCAGAGAGAGGGAGACACAGAATCCGAAGCGGGGTCCAGGTTCTGAGCTGTCAGCACAGGGCCCGATGCAGGTCTCGAACATACGAACTGTGAGATCATGACCTGAGCCGAAGTCAGATGCTTAACCGACTGAGCAACCCAGGTGCCCTGAAAGAGTGATTTATAAAACATGGCTGGTGAGAATCTTAGACACATGGGTGGGCTGGGAGTGCTGACTTAATGAGCCCAAAGTTGAGGGTTAAGAAAACAGGGAGAGACAGGGAGGTAGGAACATGCAGACAGACTAGTTATGACTGCTGAGGGCAGGAATGGCTTTGGAGGGAAGGACTTCTTTAAGATTTTTTAATAATAGCTTTTACCTTTATCAAGTGCCTACTGCCTATATTTCACATATGATATTATTTTATCAGTACAACAATCCTATGAGATAGGATTATTAGCCCCGTTTTACTTATGAGAAAACTGAGGTTTAGAAAGATAAGAACCTTCCTTCAGGACACTAGTGGAGTCAATTCTAGAGAGTCTGTGCCCAGACCCAGGTTTGTAAACACTGTGCTACATTGCTGACTCTGAGAATGATCAGAGGTATTATACCAAAGAAGGGAATCAAAGCCAGTTTGGAAACAGGTTTCCAAAATTCTGGGTTAACAGAAGCAAAACAGGTTGAATGTTTTGTCTGTTTGTTTTTGCTGCAGGACTTCTCAGAGCCTTCAATGTGCTGTTGTGACTGATGGGAGGGAGAGCCATTGAAAGATGAGGAGGAAGAAAGAAAAGTATTTTTTTCACAAGTGTTGAACTGCAGTTACCTAAGAAAGTATTCTGCATCCAACCTCAGACAAAATACCATGCATCTAAAACATAGACAAATTTGTGTATCTGGCAGTAGATAGCTTTTTGGTGTAAGCGAGAATAAACACATACATACAGTGAATAGACTACACACACTGGGAAGAGAAAACTCGGCTAAAGTGGTCATCATTAAGTGAGTAACACCAATGTGCCCCTTATTTGTATATATTTTTCTTTTCTTTTCTTACAATGGAAACATCTGCTGTTTCTATACTGCGGCCAACAGAGCTGACTACATAATTTGTGGGGCCCCTGCAAAATGAAAGTGCAGGGCTCCTTGTTCAAAAGGCAGGAGAAAATGTTGTTAATGTTGTTAGGTGTACAAAAAAATAGATTTTTCCTTTCTTCTGCAATCTCTCAGCCAGTCATAGTGGGTTTTTTTGTTGGTTTTTGTTTTTGTTTTTTTCTTGCTATGTAAAGTCCTTCTAAGTAAAGAAAAATTAAGGTTTTAAATTATTAGCGTGAATTTTACTTCTTTATACTGTGCAATGCCAGTTTAAAAATCTTTTTTAATGTTTATTTATTTTGAGAGAGAGAGAGCGCATGAGAGAGAGAGAGAGAGAGAGAGAGAGAGCATGAGTGGGGGAGGGGCAGAGAGAGAGGGAGACACAGAAGTTGAAGCAGGCTCCAGGCTCTGAGCTGCCAGCACACAGCCCCATGCGGGGCTCAAACCCACAAACCATGAGATCATGACCTGAGCCAAAGTCAGATGCTTAACTGACTGGGCTACCCAGGCGCTCTTGTGCAATGCCACTTTTAAATGCAGACTATTAGACCAGGAGCAGAGCCCTCCTGAGCACAGGACTCCGTGTGGCTGCCACGACTTTATGCATTTCAGACAGTAATATCAGGCTTCTGACATTTACAGTGTTTCTCCTGTGGGAAGTTATGGACGTTTTTGACTCACAGGGTCCACCTTTGGAAGACTATAATGATAGCTTCATTAGAGAGAGAGAGAGAGGAGTCAGCAAGAAAAATGTTTCCCTTGCATTTCTTGAAGCTGTAAATGTCACTGCTCATTGTAAGGAAATGTTTCCAGGGCCAGCGCTGATAAACCAATCAGGCGACTTCAGGTGAAGACATTCATAAACATGTTTGAAACTTGCCTGGCAGCTTTTAGGCCAGAGGCTGAGGAAATGACTTCCTTGGGAGAGAAGGAGAGAACAAAGACACCACTCTTCCAGCTAGGAAAGGCTGGGGAACTGGACTTCACTGGGGAGAGCACTTTTCTTTCTAGAGGCTGCACTGGACAGAGTTAAGACTGCTGGCTGCCTTTTCTCTCCATCTTTCCCTGTCACATGGAATCTGGTGTAATATGCCTTACATAGAACGAATGTTCTGCCCACTGGTGCCTCTTCTTTGCTCATTCATAAAACTAGCATTTACAATCCTCATAAGAACTTTATGAGGCTTGTGCTATCTGCCCCCCTTTTCCTGGTAAGTGAACTGAAACTTCAAAGGATGATGTGATTGACAGAAGTCACCCAGCCAGAGTGGACTGCCCTGAGCCTAGAGGCCAGGACTGGCTGGCTCCGAAGTGTACCCTTGCCTTCAAGGTCTCCCTGCCTCTGGGTATCATCCTGAGCCCTGAAGCCAGGTACTGAATCAGCATCACAGTGCTGGCTGCAGGTCTATCTGCTGGTCTCACAGGGGTTGAGGATTTTATTAAATACCAAATGTATACACACATGCGCGCGCGCACACACACACACGTAATGTATACTCTAAAAGAGAAATCTTCAAAATCTGAGCACATTCTGTTGACTGGCCTTCATGATACCAAATCTCTACCCCTGAAAGTATATTTGATTTTTGGAAATGGAAGAAAATAATTTGGAGTCTATGATACAGTGATTTATAATGAGAAATATATATTTGGTCTTCATCCCCAGTCCCTGACACAGGCTCCTAAAGCCCTTATAAATTATTTTTTAAAAAATCTTTTTAACATTTATTCATTTTTGAAAGACAGAGAGAGACAGAATGCAAACGGGGGAGGACCAGAGAGAGAGGGAGACACAGAATCCAAAGCAGGCCCCAGGTTCTGAGCTGTCAGCACAGAGCCTGACGCAGGGCTCGAACTCATGGACCACGAGATCATGACCTGAGCTGAAGTCGGACGCTTAACCGACTGAGCCACCCAGGCACCCCTAGCCCTTATAAATTCTTAACTAATCTGAACACTAGAAGCATCTTTTGTTCTAATGAGGTGACCTTGGGCAGGTTCCTCGATGGCTCCTGGATGGGGACTGGTCACCAGAAAGACCAAGCCATGATTAGAAGCTTGGAATTTTCAGCAGCCTTCCCCACTTCTCTAGAGAGGGGAAGGGGTTGGAAATGGAGTTAATAATTAATCCTTCTTGGGGTGCCTGGGTGGCTCAGTTGGTCGAGTGTGCAACTTTAGTTGAGATCATGATTGTGCAGTCTGTGAGAGCCCTGCGTCAGGCTCTGTGCTGACAGCTCAGAGCCTGGAGCCTGCTTCGGATTCTGTGTCTCCCTCTCTCTCTGCCCCTCCCCTGCTCATACTCTGTCTCTCTCTTTCTCAAAAATAAACATTAAAGATTTTTAAATAAAAAAAAATTAATCATGCTTATGTGAGGAAACCTTCATAAAATCCCAATAGTACACAGCTCAGAGAGCTTCCAGTAGGTTAAAGCATCCATGTATCGGGAGAGTAACACACCCCAACTCCACAGAGACAGAAACTCTTGCGGTTGGGACCCTCTCAGACCTCACCTCATGTATCTCTTCATCTGTCTGGTCATCTGTATCCTTTATCATCCTTTAAGAAACTGGGAAATTTAAGTTAAGTGTTTCCCTGAGTTCTGTGAATGAATTGTTCTACCTAATTAATTGAACACGAGGAGGGAGATCATGGGAATGCCTGATTTATAGTCAGGTCAGACAGAAGCTGGGGGTAACCTGGGACCTACTAGTTGTGATTGGCATCTGAGGCAGAGGACCGCCTCGTGGGACTGAGCCCTTGACCTGTGGGATCTGTCGTTGTCTCTGGGACAGTCAGGGATCTGACTCTCCTGCGAGATAGTATCAGAATTGCGTTTGAGGGGCGCCTGGGTGGCGCAGTCGGTTAAGCATCCGACTTCAGTCAGGTCACGATCTCGCGGTCCGTGAGTTCGAGCCCCGCGTCAGGCTCTGGGCTGATGGCTCGGAGCCTGGAGCCTGTTTCCGATTCTGTGTCTCCCTCTCTCTCTGCCCCTTCCCCGTTCATGCTCTGTCTCTCTCTGTCCCAAAAATAAATAAAAAACGTTGAAAAAAAAATTTAAAAAAAAAAAAAAAAAAAGAATTGCGTTTGATTGTAGGATCCCCAGTCACAGAGAATTGCCAGCTGGGTGTCCCAGAGAAACTTCCTTACATTTGGTGATCAGAAGCGTCAGAAGTGTTTTGTGGGAAAGTAAAGGGAAAGACTTAGGTTCTGCCTCTACAGAGCCTGATAATTCAGTGGATTAAGTGAGCTGTGAATTTATTTAGTGGGCAGAGTGGTAAAGGGAGGGAATGGCAGAATGAAGGTGTGTATGGATGGATGTGTCCATGTGTTTTACTGCCTGCCCTGAGCCACACACCCTGGCTGGTGCTGCTGTGTTCATCTTCTGCTCGTCTATGGCCACACTACAATGTGGGTATTATTATCCCCATCTTCCAGGTCAAGGTCAAAGAGGTAAAATTACAATTTTCCACCAGTTAGTAGCAAAATTGGGAGTGGAATCTAATTTGCTTTAAGGGAATGAGAACCTTTTTTTTTTTTTTTGGTCAAAAAACAAAAGAAACAAAAAGAAAAAAGAAACTCATGGCTATAAAGCAAAGAGACGATTTTCTCATTTGGCTCCAACAACTGGCTCTGCAGATAATTTTAAACCAATGAATTTGAAAATGTTTGGGGAAATGGCAGCATTATTTTAATGGGAGTAAAGCTCCCAAGGAGACCAGCATGATGGGAACGAACACTTCACGGAGCTGCTTCCGCTTTATTTTTGTTTCAAGTCAGAGAATTTCCTAGCCACATCTTCGATATCGCTCTTTAGAACCCCAGATCTTGACACTAGAACAAACCTCGGAGACTTCGTTCAGCACCCTCATTCCAGGGAGGCAAAAGTCAGCACCCGAGACTGGGGGGGGGGGGGGGGAGGGTGGGAAGACTTGCTCAAGATCACACAATGAATTTGTGCCAGAACCCTGACTAAAGAAACCCCAGGTGCTTGGGGTGCCTGGGTGGCTCCGTTGGTTGAGCTTGACTTCAGCTTAGGTCATGACCTCACAGTTGGAGAACTGGAGCCCCATGTCAGGCGGGCCCCATGCTGACAGCTCGGAGCCTGGAGCTCAGGTCATGATCTCCCGTTCCATGCGTTTGACCCCTGCGTCAGGCTCTGTGCTAACAGCTCAGAGCCTGGGGCGTCCTTCGGATTCTGTGTCTCCCTCTCTCTCTGCCCCTCCCCCACTCGCACTCTCTCAAAAATAAATAAACATTAAAAAAATAATAAAAATAAATAAATAAACCCCAGGTGCTTGGCAATGCAGCGGCACACAGCTTCCTCTCCACTTCTCGGTTCCTCACTCATACACCTTTCTAACCAGACCTTTCTATGTGTCAGACACTTAAAGTGCATTCCCTTATTAAGTTTTCAAGGAGACCTTATGAGTGAGAAGTATCATTCCCATTTCAGGGGTAATAAAACCAAGGCCCAGAGAAATTAAATAATAGGGCTAAGTTACAGAGCTAGGAAATCGAGGCCCTAGGACTTGAACCCAGGTCTGCCCACCTCCAGGTCCCATGTATTTAACACCCAGCACTGCCTCCTTTTGTCCAAGCTCCTTCTCCTCCTTCCTCTTGTGTCCCAAGGGGCCGAGGATAAGGCCCTGAAACCCACACTCCCTCCAGCCAGTCACTTCCCTTCTTTCTGTGTTTAGCAACACAAACAGCCTGTCCAGCCTGTCCTCCTCGCACGTTTGTTTTGTGTTTGTTTTGTCCGAGGCCTGTCTTATTCCCTGGGAACCCAGAGAAACAATGAGCTGTTACCCAAGCCCTCCGGGGCTCCGCCCCCATCCTGGACTGCTTCCTCAACTTCCCCTGCTCACGCTCATCCCCAGCAGAGACTGCATTGCAGCCCCTCCAGCTAGTCTACAAAGTGCGTCAATCACTTGTTTACTTGCTTTTCCTGCCCGGCTTTGGGGGTTCCGCTGGCTATTTCTTCTCTCTGGAAGTTCTCCTGAGGTGAGCTTTGATCTTCACAAAGGAAGAGGCAACGGGAAGATGAGAGATGCTAGGAGTCTATCAGCATCTGACTCATTCTGTGGGGGGAAAAAAGCCCTCTCTTAAAGCAAGCAAGTATGCTTATGAGAACTGCATCCTGGCCAGTGTCTGGATGGGGGTCTCCTTTTTTTCTGGGATGGAGTTGGAAAAGGAATAAAAATTCCACAAGGCAGAAGCCCATTCTCCAAAGCCATTCTACACTTAGCTTGCAGTAATATCATTGAATAATAAACCAACATACAACCTTTTCACAAAAAGCCATGGCTGCAGACCGCCCCCCCCCACGCCCCGCATTGGAGAAAGATGTTTTTAGACGTATATCTAAAAGGTTGGTTGTAAAACAAAAAACAAAAAACAAAAAACAACCAAAAACAAAACAAAAACGTGCTGCCTTCGGGTCCTCAAAAATCCATATTAACATGAAAATGTACCACTGGGTAAGGACAAGTAAATATTGAAATAAAATGTTAGGGTCCCAACAAGAAATGGAAGAGACACTCAAAATGGTTCGGCTGAAGAAAACTGCATATGGAACAATTCATAGAGGTGTGTGTGGAATTAAGAAAACACTAAGGGGTGGAGAGGGGGAGAAATATCCTTGACCTCTGTCTCTCTTTCCTGCCTTCTATTCTCCTAACAGTGCTTCCCATTGACAGAATCCAGCTAAAAGCCAAAGAATAGAGGCGCCTGGGCGATGTAGTCTGTAGAAATCAGCCTCTGGGGCACAGAGCAAGGTGGACAGGGCAGAGAATGCATCAGGAAAGGCAAACGGAGAATACACAGCCTCCTACATCATACCTTCTCACTAATAGCTTAGGGGGTGGCTCTGGGTTGCTTTTCTATGCAGAGCAGTCTTTCATGGAATCCAGGTTAATACAACAGGATTCCAAGTGCTGTGAAAACAATTTATTAAAGTGGTCTGAGAAACCTCAGTGTTGTGCTGCTGGTTGAGTATTTTGCTATTCCTGTTACCTCTTGATTAGGGCTCTGAGAGAGGAATAACCTTATGTCCTTTTTCACAGTTCCCTCTGTTCGAGACCCAGAGAGTACATATGAACATATATGATTTCATGGCTTCACAGGGTGGCTTAGCTTGGTATGTAAATTTTTATTGTAAAGTGTACAATATGTATGGAAGAGTATTTTAGATACATGTAGAGTTGAAAATATATTACATTTAACACCTCTGTACTTACAACAGAAATTAATAGAACACTGACCAGTGCCTCAGAAGTCTGCCAAATATCCCTTTCTAAATAAAACCTCCAACCTCTTCCCCAGAGGTAACCATTATCTTGACTTTTGTGCTAATCATACTCTTGGTTTTCCTTATAGGTTTACCACCTAGGTATATTTTTCTAAACCAAGTATTGCGTAGAAGCATAAATCTAGCTGAGAATGAAAGAGCGATGTTGGAAGGCAGCCAGGAGAAGATAAATTAAACAGTCCTTGGTCAGTCTGGTTTCAGTTCCCTCAAGTATCTACTTACAAGAGCCTCTTCTGGGGAAGTAGGTGGGCAAGGTAATGAGTGGGTCTTGGGAAAGCAGAGTTGGACATCTGGTAAGGCTGTGGTGGGGGCCAGGCACTGGGTATCCAAAAGAAATATGATCCAGAGGTGGACTGCCCTGGATTTTCTGCTTTACCACAGCCTACTTTCAGCTTCTGAAGTAGATCAAAGGAGAGGGCACTTCTGTGGGGTGAAAAGAGCATCCTTAGCTGATCTAGAAAATAGGCCATAGTAGGAAAAGCAGCATCCTCCACATCAGAAATGATTAAGGCAAATCACAACATACTATCTGCTCAGCAAGAATCACCTGGTAATTCTAATGCTCAGGTAAAAAAAAAAAAAAAAAAAAAGATTAACAGCAGTGGGGGTCTTGGTGATGACAGCTTTAAACACATCTCTTTTGAGGCACTCTGCTATCACCTGGTCTGGTTGTCCTCCAAGCCTGGTTCACAGTTGTCAATCTGAGACCACCATTTACCATCCTGTTGGGTATTTCTTTCATCCCTTCCAGTGCTGGAGCACACGATTCCTATATTCAATGTATTTCTCTTTCTTGGTGTACTATTTTTTTGTGGAGTATATACTCTAGTAATTCCCTGAGGAACAGTACATGGGGAGAGAAATCTGTTGAGACTGTACAGGTCTAGAAATGTTTTTATTCTATAGTACTTGGTTTATAGTTGGGCTGGGTATAGAATTCCAGATAGAGGTTAATTTTTCCATCAGTACTTTGAATTTCTCTATTGTCTTCTTGTTTCGAGTGTTGCTGTTGTGAAATCTAAAGTCATTCTGATTCTAGATCTTTGAGACTATAGTTTATTTAAAATATTTTATATTTATATAAATATATTTCATATTAATATTTATACATTTAAATATTATATAAATTTACTTAAAATATATCCATACTTATTTTAAAATAAAAATTTTAAATATACTTAATATTTGTTTCATATTTATATATTTAAATTACATATATAAATATGTATATTATATAAAACATTTACATATTTAAATATTTTTTATAAATATTTTTATAAATATTACATAAAATTATTTAAAATATATTTTATATTATATATATGTTTACATTATATGTAATATATATTATTATTATATGTATTATATTACATATATAATATAGCTCACTGCTGGTGGCTTGTAGAATTTTTTCTTTGTCCCAGTGATCTGAAATTTCACAATGATGTATGTGTCTTGTGAGTTTCTTTCTTTCATTCATTAGGCTGGGTATTTGGTGGGCCCTTTCAATCCATGCCAGGAAATTTTTTGCATCCATTTGTAAGAATTTTCTACTCTTTCCCATTTTCTCTATTGTTTCTCTTTAGAACTGTCATTATTCTAATGTTGGACATTTATGATGGTCCTCTTTTCTTTTTTAATGTTTTCTCCTGTTTTTCTTCTATGTATATTTGCTCTTTTAGTTGGAAGGTGAGAGTGAGATGAAATTTCCTCAATATTATCTTTCTACCCAGTTGTTCATTTCTGCTATCAAGTTTCTCATTTTCAAGAGCTTTTTAATGTACCTTGAATGTTCTTTAAAATATACATATATACTCCTGTTCTTGTCTCATGGAAGTTCTTTTATTTCTCATAATATACATTTGGGAACTTTTCTTCCCTGCATAGTTTTTATTTCGTCCAAATTGCTTCTTCCCTCTGTTTTTGATCTCCCATAACACAGAATTTCCTTAGATGTAAACTTGGCTGTATGATCACAACAATGAATGGGAAAGTAAAAAACTAATTAGAAGTTCTGAGCAGAGAGTGGGGCCTGAAAACTCTGAGATTTAAAGTAGGGTGACCCAGCTTAGCTATTGGTTGGGAGAACACCAAATATAAGCATTTACTTTTCAGATGGTCAGATTACTCAGGGAATGATCTTCCAGTATCCTGTCATGAGGGTCAGGGGCTAGATGCTAATGTACTGGGAGCCAGGTGTGGAAATAACATAAACATATTAAAAGTTAGTTTCATGGCAGAGCTCTGTTTCTAATGAAGTCCTCATGAATGGGAAGTGGGAAGGGCACTAACTGTCCATGCATGCAAAACCTGTTGCCACCCTTGTTTTACACCAGGCTTGCCCTTGCTGTAGTAGAAAACTGAGCATCCAAGTGATGGGGTAGGAAATAAACATTTGCTGAGTGTTTGTTTCTTTTCTTTAAGCAACACAGTAGTAGATACATGTGCTTGTGCTTATTTAATATCCCCAAGAAGACTGCATTGTAGGCATAGGGGAATTATTGACAGTTTGTCCTTTTTTTTTTTTTTTCTGTTTTGTAGTTCAGTAAACAATGGCTAGTGAAGATTAAATTAACTGACCCAAGACAGCTATTAAGTGACAAGAGTTAGGATTTACATCTCAGTCCTTCGATTCCAAAGGTCTTTATTTTTATTTTAAATATTTTTCTGAGTAAAGAAATACATGATCCTATAGACATCTTAGAAAACACAAAATTCTAAATAATTTTTTAAAACATATAAGGCCACCACTGTGTAACATTCTTTCACAGGGACACACCATAATTTATAATAAAACAATTTAGCATTTATTTGCCTTTCCCCTAATCTGAATCATTTAGGTTGGTAAACCTATGCTCTTTCCACTACATAGCTTCAGCCAAGGGAGCAGGCATGGGCAGGAGTCAGGTACAGGAAACAGCAAGGTTCTAGGCAGGTCCCTAGGTACAGAGTTGCTGATTAAAGGCAATTTATATGGATATGGTCAGTACCTTGGAGAGCTCCACACAGTCACATTCTACTGGGGATTCAACAGAACAATGGGTGGAGTTCTCTAGGGTTCTGAACTGCTTCTCCAGAATGGAATTAAAACAAACAAAAACAAAACAAAACAAAACAAAACATGACAAAAAACATCGTACACACATAGCTGGGATTGGGGGTCTTTTTGTCCCTGAGGCATTCAACCTCACCACTCTCCAGTTCAAACAGGTTTGTGGGAGTTGGTCATTTTTCTCACCACTAGCCTTTTTAAAATGCTGTCCCATTAGCTGAGAATGCCTAGCTAATTTCTATTCATCCTTTCATGAAAAAGCTTTCTGAGCTTTTTGTCTTCTCCCTCAAAAAGTTTTCTCACTTCCTTCCTCCACATCTCTAATTATTATATATGCCTCACTAGATTATAATTATCTGTCCTCCTAGCTAGACTTTGAGTTCCTTGAGGGCAAGGACTGAGAATTGGTTATCTTTGGCCAGTACCAATAAATAATATTTAATATTTAATAAATGATGCATTTTTTGTAGGCAACAGGGAGGTTTTGAAGGTGGTTCTCAACCAGGAGCAATTCTGCCCTGCAAAGGACATTTAGCAATATCTGGAAACAGTTTTTGTTGTTGCATCTCAGTGGAGTGGGTGTTACTCAGTGGGATAGGTAGAAACCACAGATACTTCTCAACATCCTACTATGCACAGGACAGCTCCTATAACAAATAATTATCTGCCCCCAAACGTTATTCATGCAGAGGTTGGGAAACCCTGTTGTAGAATAATGAAATGGATTTAATCAAATTTAGCCTTCAGAGAGCAGTGAATTCAACTGGGTCATTTTACAGAAGAGAGAACTGAGCTGGTTGGTTGTAGGGTCAGGACAAGAACTTGAACCATGGCACTCTTTCCACACAGTTGCACTGGCTAACGTCTTTTTAGCCATCTAGTACTTTAAGTGGTTTAGGAACAGAATAGTTTTTTTTTTTTAATGCACATTGTCCTGGGTTTATCAAGCAGGTTTGGGGGACAAGGATGAGACTCTTTAGGCTGGAGAAAAAAATTTGGAGTCACATAACAGGCACAGCCAGCCTCATTCCCTTCCCCTGACCCCGAACCCACATTGGCCTCTCTTTTCTGGAAAGATATGCCATAAATCTAGGACTGAGTGAGAAGAAAGAGTTCTCTCAATGGCTCATTTCTGAACAATCCAGTCTGCTCCGGGAAATGAGAGATTAGCTTGTGGAAGAGTGAATTATTTTAAGCCACTCTGCATTAGAATCAATTAAAGCTCTAGAGGGCTCAGCCTGCCACAGGAGAATTCACACTAATTGCCACAGACCAAGGGGATCCAGCATAATTTTCCTCCTATCAACAAATAATAGCATTTGTGGAGATGAACTCAATCTCCATGGGAAGCTTTGAACCAAATGTGATGGTTATCTCCCTCTTCAAGTGCCTCAGATTTAGAAGGCTTCTGATCCCAAAGAGTGCCCCGTACATACTTCTCATGAGCCAAACCTGCCATTTTCCCAGCAGTAATCATAGGCTTGGGTCTCTCCCATTCAGCTCTGTTGGCTTAAAAAAGCCAAATGATTCAGGCACAATACACAGTGAATCAGCAAAGGAAGGAAATGTGGAAAAAAGAATGTGTGTGGCATCTTGAATAAAAGTGCCTTCCAATAAATTTGGTGAATTGTCTTCAAGGGAATCAGCTGAATGTGTTAATCACTTATTGTATATCATAACTGTCTGGCGCATATGTGATTAGCTGGAAATTATATTTGTGGGTCTACTGAGGCTCTGAAATGAAGCACAGGGAAAGCTAGTTTCTGCAGAAGGAGCTCAACTTTCTTTGCTAAAGTTTGCCTTGGAGCATAAAAAGCTTTTCCTGTATTGGCTGTTACTGGCATAAGAACATGAGGGGCTAAGGCAGGTGGGGTGGGGATAGAACAGGATAATAAGCATCAGGTCCCAACAAGGAAATTCTGTCTCACCACCTCTGTTCCTTGTCCTCTTCTCTAACCGCCCCCCCCCCCAACACGCACACATACACACACCTGGGAGAAGTAGTTTACTAACTCAGAATTTGGACTGAAATATCTGAGTTTGAATCCCAGTTCTGCTTCTTTTCTAAGTCTGATTCTTCATGCATAAATTTGGACAAATAATCTTAATATCCCCAGCTTGTCAGAGTAGTTCCCATGAGATGATATATACAAAGCACAGGGCTCATGAAGGCACTAAATAAATGTTCTATTATCACCATTGAATTCAGTCTCAGCCTGGGTAATTTTCTAAAGACAGAAAGCTTGATCCATGGCACTAGTGAGATGAGAATCATAGATATGGATGGTCAAATCTAAGAAAAAAATCTCTATCAGGGGTCCACTTTAAGTTTTGAGGTCTAATGATTTTCCAAAGCCCCTTACAAGATGTAAAACAGTTGGGTTGGAAGTTAACCAAACATATAAGTTTCTAGAGAATGGATGTCATTGAGCAGGCTTGGAGGCCTAAAACTTTTGGGACATTGCAACAACCTGGGGCTTAGAGTTCAAAGAGAACGTCAAACAAGAATCACCTTGTCAAAGGTCCAAAGAGAGAAAAATGTTTTCTCCATGAAAGAAAATGGAGCTCAACTGGTGAATCTGCAGTCAAATACAGGGTGGTTATAGGTCTTCTAAGTGCAAGGGTACCCACATCCAACTCTTCATCAGAATCACTGAAAGAATTTTATAAAAATGTATAGATTCCTGAGTCCCACCCTAGAGATTCAAGGGTCATTGAAGGGCTTAGGATCCTGTTTCTTTTTTTATTGAAGTGCCTCTTATTAAAGTTTCTTTTTTTAATTAATTTGGATGATGAGTCAGGTTTGGAAATAGTTCAGAAGGTAGATGGATCAGGCCCATGGGCTCCTGTTTAGAAGTCATTCACTGAGTATTAGCTTCTCCACTCCATTTCCCTTTGTAAAGATTTGACCCATGTCTCTCCAAAATAATGTAAGAAAGATTTAGGAGAGGCACTTGGAGCTGATTCTCACTTCAGAGGCAGTGATTTTGGAGTGTGTGCTTGAGGAATGGCACTATCCAACAATAAAGGTCACTGTCATCATCAGATGTGTGTTTGACATTCAAGTCCTGCACAATGAGCCCCAACCTTCATGATCTCATCTCCTTCTACCCTCCACTGGCACTCAAAGTGTCTCCCAATATACCTTGAAATTTTCTAACATTTTTTCACATCTTCCTCCCCAATCTGCAATGAGCTCAGCTTCACTAATCGAAGTAATATGACCTAGTGGTTAAGAAGTTGGCTTTGAAATTAAGGCAACCCACAGAATTCTCATTTGGTTGTGAGCCACTTGCACTATACTGGCCAATACACTAGGAATGGCAGAAGATCAAAGTAGAGGAGGCCTGGGTCACTGCCCAATGGTACTCTCAAGTGATGCCTAGAAGGAAACATAAACTTCTATCTGGTTCAAGCTACTATTATTTTTTGTCTTTACTCAAAAATCTTAAACTATAACCTACTAGAAACCAACCACTGTAATCCAGGTCATAAAGGCTACTCATAAAGAGGATACAGTTGGTGCTAGAAGAATATCTGGGGAACAAGATATTCTGGGGAATATCTAGGACAATTTATAGAGAAGGAGATATTTAAGTATGTAAGACGAGTGTCACTTAATAGCTGAGGAGGGAGGAAAGTGTGTCCCAGATAAAAAGAAAAAGTGTGGACAAACGTATGGAGCCAGGAAACAACATAGCACGTTTGAAAAATTATAAATTGGCATAAAGAGTAGGGTTTTAAGGGGCAGCAGGGAGTAATGAGGCTTGAGCTTGGGAGTGGGTTTTGGGGGGGGGGGAGAAAAAAAGAGGGTGTGGTGATGTGATAAAAACTCCAATCAGAGAATCCCTCACAGTGCAATCTCTCCATGTCTTGAGCAGCTCCTGCTAAGGAAGGAGACTGAAAGCCAATGATAAGTGCTACATGGTTTCCCCTATTATTATATGGTTTCCCCTATTATTAACTTCCTAATGAAAATCCCAGATTCATAAAGGGGCTCATTCCAGTGTCCTGGCCAGCCAGATTTTTTGTGAGGTGGACAGGAATGCCCAATGGCTCCTACAAATAGACTGTGGGAGGCTGGCTGATTGACAGGCCTATCAATACCACCTCAAATCAACCTCAAAGTGAGGTCAGTGGTTGAGTACATTTAACCCAAGCCTATTAAGGTAATGGAAGAGGTTTATTTTAGTTCAAACAAGCTCTGGAGGGTGATAGGAGTCAGGGAAGAAGACAGAAACAGAGGCGATATGTCAGTTTTTTGACATGGAAACAATCTGAATTCAACCATCTCAGATGAATAGTATCTTCCTTGGTCTAAAAACCTACCAACATACCAATTCTCCACATGCATTCCATTATGTCTGGCTTAGGAAGATGTTCTTTTCTTCCCTCTGTTTCTTCCCAGGCCTTTGGTTACCCATTGGGTATGGACATGCTTGTTTCCTACTCTCTTAGCTCTCTATGTTGACTAAGCATCTACAATGATTCAGGTACTTCCAGGCACCCTCTATCAGCTCAGCTCATCCTGATACCCTCCTGTGAGGTATCATCCCTCCATTTATAGATAAAGAAACAGAGGGACAATTTGCCTTGCTTAAGGCAAAATAAAAGTTAGAAGCTAGGGTTTCTTGTTTGTTTGACTTTTACCATTCAATGGATTATCATAGTGATTACTCAGGGAACCACTACTTGTCAAGAGAGAATTCTGTCAACATCCTGGCCCCCTTAAATCACTACCCCCTCCCTCCCCACCTCTCTGAGGCTTCTTCTGGTTCCAAACTTCTGCTCTCCCCACTATTCCATGTCACCTCTTTGAGCCTTTCTCTTTATAGTAAAGGAAATGGGGCAGTAGAGGATAAGGACTTTCCTTGGATTGTACAGATAATGTCAGAGCTGGGACTTGAACCCATGTGTTCGAAGTCCTCTGTACCTTAGTTGATTTCCTTCTCTCAGCTTACCTAAGTTCTCTGTCTGTTGAGGCCAGTCAAATGCCATGCTCCTCCATGGAGCCTTTTAGACCACCCTGGCCTCACAGATCTTCTCCTCTGCCTGATAAGTTCCTGCCTGTCTGTTGCATGGACAGAACACTTAGCAGATGGTGCTGGGCATTACTTAGCATTTCATGTTCTTGTTTCATCTTCTCAGCATGTCTGTAAGGTTTCTGAAGGCCAGAGATCAAAATGTATACCTGTTTGTATTCATAGAACCTTGAAAGTGGTCTGCACAGAGGAGAAGGCAGAATAAGTGGATTCCTGGGCTCTGGAGTCAGACTCAGGTTCGAATCCTGGCCCTGCTCGTTGCATGCTGTATGACATCAAATCACTTCATCTCTGTCCAGGTGCACTCCTGAAGAGTTGTTGAGAAAAATTAAAAAGCATAATGATTTTCAGGGTATAGCAGAGTACCTGGCACACAGAAATCACTCCACAAAGATCAACTATTATTGGAGCGCAACAAGTATTCGTTGTTGATAGTGAATTACTCAACTGGTCCTCAAGGTTAAAAAAAAGTGTGATTGTTTGTTTGTTTGTTTGTTTCAGGAAGAATTTAGATAGAATATCTCCTTTCTGTAGGATACGAATCTAGAAAAGTAACACACAAGTTGGAAGGAGGCTGGATGTTGGGTAAGAATTGCCTCACTTCACCTCCATCATGTCCACCTTACTACAGGAGCAATAATGGCTCCCCAGGGTGCAGAGCATGGAAATGACTAAGAGCTGAGCAGGCGACAACCAGGCAGAGTCAGGCGCCCTGGCAGTGTTCCTGCTGCTAAGTCACGCAGAAGGGGCCAGCTTTCCCTCCAAGCCTTAGCAGCAGCTAATGCTATTAGGATGAAAGATGGGTCCATTTGGACCCCTAACCCCCATGTTCAGGCAAGACTCTGGAAGGTCAATGGCTAGAGAGAAATGCAGGAGCAGCTATTCTTGTCAAGAATTAGGATATACACCATTCTGGGCACTTGTGCATATATTTTAGCAAAACAGCCCACTTCTTCAAAGGACTTTTTTTTTTTTTTTTCAGAGGGAGAGAGGGAGGGAGGGAGAGGGGTAGAGGGAAAGAATCCCAAGCAGGCTCCATGCTCAGCGCAGAGCCTGATGCAGGGCTCGTTCCCATGACCCTGGGATCATGACCTGAGCTGAAACCAAGAGTCAGACACTCAACCAACTGAGTCACCCAGGCACCCCTCAAAGGACTTAAAAGGGCAAAAGCTTGTCTTCCTCCCAAGTTTATTCCCATATATAACTAGGGAGGAACAAGCTTACCTGAAACACAACACCTATGGCATTTTGTGCATCCTCAACTTGCAAAATGTTCTTCTCCAAATACTCAGAGATCATTTTAAGAAGAGTTTGGGGATGGGATTTACATATAGATTATCTTTGCTATAATTTTGTGGGCTTTGTCTGATCATCTGTCCTACAAACCCCGGAGGCATTTCTCTGAGCATCAGAGCTAAGCACAAAAGGACTCAAAATAGAATAATGCAGGGCAAGTCAGGTGGGCAGGGAAACTGTCAAAACCTGAGATTTGGGAGCTAAAGGGATTTAAAGACGGCTGAAGGAGGTAATGAGGAAGCTTCAGATAATGGGATTGGGCAGAGAATGCTGGGCTCTTTAGGAACACAGGATCCCTATAAATTGGGTAGGGGACAAAAAAGGCAAAGCTCAAACCAGCAGTAGCTGTCAAGCAAAAGCAGTTGTGACCACTAAGCCAAGAAGAAGTGGGGGGGAGGGCGGGTCAAGGGGGTCATGCGGCAACATTTTCCAATGCAAATGCAACAGGTAGTTCTACAAAGAAAGAAACTATCACCAGAAATATGTATTGTCTACAGCAATGCCCAGGGATTATACCTCATCAGCTTGCCTTTGCTGGCCTCAGTTTCCCCATATTTAAATCTAAGGAAGTCATACTTCTCCCCAGCCTGAGTTAGTGACCCTCTTCTGCTCTCCCAGACCTTCATGTATAGTTGTCTTTTAATGAGTCTGCCTCCTCAACTAGACCTTAAACTCCTAAAGGCTGGGACTGTATTTTATACCTCTCTGCATCCTCAAAGCTTGGCACAGGGCCCGGCCTATAACAAGTTTTTAGTCAACACTTGCTGACTAATTGGTCTCTAAAGTCCTTGGAGGATTGAATCATAGAATGACTGGATCCTGTTCTCCACGGGGTTCAACATAACACGTAAGCCAACCCATCTTCCCAGAAGCTGGCCCAGGCTGCTTTAGTTGAAGCACTGGCCTTCTCTTCCTCTTTTTTAACTTCTTTATTCCCATCTCCAAATATTCTCCTTGGACTGTGCTAGTCAAAATCCCTGTTTTGCTTGCTTTAAACTTAAAGACAGGGGTCTAGTAAATGGGAACTACCAACTAGCCTTCTGGTTTACTTCCCTTTCTGCCTTGCTTAGGTCTTGCAGTGTGGTCTTGCCTTAGACTCTCTTGGAAGAAGATCTTTTTTTTTTTTTTTTTGATTTTTTTTTTTTAACGTTTTATTTATTTTTGAGACAGGGAGAGACAGAGCATGAACAGGGGAGGGTCAGAGAGAGGGAGTCACAAAGTCTGAAACAGGCTCCAGGCTCTGAGCTGTCAGCACAGAGCCTGACGCGGGGCTCAAACTCACGGACTGTGAGATCATGACCTGAGCCCAAGTCGGCCGCTTAACCGACTGAGCCACCCAGGCGCCCCAAGAAGAAGATCTTAAGATAATGATTTGAATGGAAGAAGTTTACTGAGGAAGTGAGTCCCGAGAGCACTGACTGGACAGCAGGAAAGTGAGACAGGAAAGGGAAGAAAAGTGATAAAGGATGCTTTAATGAGCAGGTACTACTGTGGGCAACTGAGGCTCCTTTCTTCTGAAGATCTCTGGGAGACTCTGTGGAATGTACCTCAGAGTCATAACCCATGAGGAGTGAGGGGGGAGAAAAAAAGGAGTGAGGGAGCTGGGGTATTTACCTACCAACTCCCACCCCCAGTTGGTTGAAGGCTCTTTGAGGGATGGTGGGAATACCCCCCAACTGCTGCCAGTGTGCCTCATGCACTAGTTGAACACATTCATGCAGCCAGAGAAAGCCCGCAGGTGCTTATAGAAATAAGCCATCAGCAGGTGCAGCCATAGTGAGTTCTGCCCCAGTGGTACCAACACCTTATATGACATATTCTTAGCCTGATGCCCCAAAGTATTCCATTTAGGCTAACCAAATCTCTCCAGTTCAGAAAGCCCCTCTACAACATTCCTGAGAGGTAGTGGTCACCTTCTGACTGAATACTGCTACTACTAGGGAGAGCTCACTCCTCTGAGGATGCCATGCTGTCGCTGGAAATAACTGAGTTGCTGAAAAATCCTTTAATTTTTTAAAGATTCCATATATATTACCTTGTAATTTCTTTTTTTTTTTCTTTTATTTGGGAAAGAGAGAGAGCACACGAGCAGGGAAGAGAGAGAGAGAGAGACAGAATTTTAGGCAGGCTCCCTGCTCAGCGTGGAGTCCAACATGGGGCTTGATCTCATGACCCTGGGATCATGACCTAAGCTGAAACTAAGAGAGGCTCAACTGACTGGGCCACCCAGTCAGCACCATATATTACCTTGTAATTTCTGACCGTTGGCCTCAATTCTGCCTTTTGGAGCCCCATAGAATGATTCCCCTCCCCCCCGCCCAATATCTCTTTTAATAGTTTCTAAAAATAACTGGTATATTTTCACTATGACTCCTCTTCTCTGGCCCAAATCACCCACTGTCCTTACCACTCTTACTACAATATGGTCTCTAAACTAGTCATTCTCAACCTGGGACAAATTTGACTCCCAGGGTACACGTGACACTGTCTGGAGACATTTTTTTTTTTTTTTTTTCTGAAATTTATTGACAAATTGGTTTCCATACAACACCCAGTGCTCATCCCAAAAGGTGCCCTCCTCAATACCCATCACCCACCCTCTCCTCCCTCCCACCCCCCATCAACCCTCAGTTTGTTCTCAGTTTTTAACAGTCTCTTATGCTTTGGCTCTCTCCCATTCTAACCTCTTTTTTTTTTTTTTTCCTTCCCCTCCCCCATGGGTTCCTGTTAAGTTTCTCAGGATCCACATAAGAGTGAAACCATATGGTATCTGTCTTTCTCTGTATGGCTTATTTCACTTAGCATCACACTCTCCAGTTCCATCCACGTTGCTACAAAAGGCCATATTTCATTTTTTCTCATTGCCACGTAATATTCCATTGTGTATATAAACCACAATTTCTTTATCCATTCATCAGTTGATGGACATTTAGGCTCTTTCCATAATTTGGCTATTGTTGAGAGTGCTGCTATGAACATTGGGGTACAAGTGGCCCTATGCATCAGTGCTCCTGTATCCCTTGGATAAATTCCTAGCAGTGCTATTGCTGGGTCATAGGGTAGGTCTATTTTTAATTTTCTGAGGAACCTCTGTCTGGAGACATTTTTGGCTGTTAAAACTAGTAGGGAGAGTTACTGGCAGCAATGGGCTGTGGCCTAGGATGTTGGTAAGGGTGCTACAAGGCACAGGACAGCCTCCACAACAAAGAATTATCTGGCCCAAAAGGTCTAAAGAACCAAGGCTGAGAAACCTATTCTAGAAAGATCATTATCCAGGTCACTCTGCTCTGCATATGCTATGGCTTGTCATATAAAGCATAGTGCTAAGAACCCAACATGCAGTACCTACAGGGATAGGACCTGAAAGAGCATAGAACATGGGGGGGGGGGATCCTTTCTCACCATGACAACAGGATCGACTGTAGCAGCTGAAGCACCCACAACACACGCCCCCCTCCCCTCCAGTCTGTGGTCAGGGAAAAGCTATGAATCCTATTGAAACAAACTGGTCTCAAGCAGATGACTAAGAAACAAAAACAAAGACATAAAAACACAAATGCAAATCTAGAAGGAGGTGGAGTTCCCTCCAAGCATCTCCACAATATTTTCAACACGAAAAACTGAATCAAATTTATTTCAGTTTTCCCTACAGACATAATTATAGATCTTCTCTACTAAATTTTTGTCACCTGAAATTATGATAAAATGCCTTTTAAAATTTTCATCCAGGCCACTCCCAAAAACATCAGACAGGACAGACTAATGTTGATCCATTTCTTAACACTTTTTTGGTAAGTTTGTGTTGACTAGTCCATTTAACTGTAGCTTACATTTATTTACTTGATTAAGGAAACACCAGTTTTCTGGTGTTTCTTTTACTATAAAGTCCTACCAAACCTTCAAGAAATAGGTTAATTCCTATTTTATTCAAACTGTTCTAGAAAATGGGAGTGGGGGAGAAGATGGAGCCACCCTTCAGTTTATTTTATAAAGCTAGTATAATCCTAAAACCAAAACCTTTCAAATATAGTACATGAAAAGAAAACTACAGAAAATAATCTCATTAATGAACACGGATGCAAAAGTCCTTTAAAAATTACTAAACTGAATCTAGCTTTGAATTTTGTATTTTATAAAGTGACTGAGTTTTGGTTATTCCAGGAATGTAGGATGTTTTAACAGAAAATCTATTAATGTAACTCACTACGTTAGTAGATTGAAGAGGTGGGAAGGAGTCAGGAATGGACCACAAGCACACAGAGAAATGTTCTTATTCTTGAGTAGCTTTTTCTGTGTAATAAAACCCACAAAATTTCTGTGACATAAAATAAGCATTTATTTTTTTATACCTCTTGGGGTAAGCTAGGGTCAGCTATTTGAGGTTGGGCTCAGCTGGGCACCTCAGCTTTAAACTGCAGGTCTGTATGTCAGCTGGGTGACTATATATCCACCTGACTCTCATTATTCTTAGACCAGCTGGCTAGCCGTTACAAGTTCAACTCATGGCAGTACACAGTATTAAGAGGGTGCATTCAATAAGACAAAGATGCTTCAAGCCTCTGCTTGCATAATGTTGCCATTATTCTATTGGCCAAAGCAACCTGTGTGGCTGAGTTCAAAGTCAAGGAATGGGAAAGTATACTCTGCCTTTTATGGCACAGATGCAAAAAATGAAGTATTGAGGCCAAAGACTTAATATATCACAGGGCATGTGAATATTTTATTCCTTTTAATGTACAAATATGATATATATGTGTAAATATACCAATTGGCCCCACGTGTGTGTGTGTATACACATACATATACACTAAATTTACTATGTACAAACTATTTTATAATAAAAATTAAATTCACACATTAAGCACACTTTGGGACCTTTCTTATTGACTTCCTTTATAATCTTATCCAAAAAGAAAATACAAGTTATTAATGCAGCAGGAATTGTTCTTCATCTCTTTCACCATAACTTTTCATTCTTTCGACCTTTTCCAGAAAAGGATTTAAAGAGGTTTTACAAAGTTCTGAGACAAAATCAACGTATAATAAATCAGAAGACAAGGCAAAGGGAAAATCAGGTTACCAAAGCAAGATGGGCCTGGAATGGCATTAGTACTTGGCTGGATAGTCTCCATTTGCTTCTTCTGATCCTTTTTCCCTCCTTCCCTACCTGGTCTGTCCTCCTTGAAGGGCTCCCCTTTCTTGGGCTTTTCCTATAGTACAGGTCTCAAGCGGTCTGATGACCACTGTGTCCTCTTGTTGCTTGAAGCCCAGAGGCTGGTAACACTTCCTGTGAACCATCCCTGACTGGCTCCCTTAATCATGTCACACCTCTGTAATAACTCCTTCATGAAACTCTCCCTACTTAATCTGTTTGGAAGTGTTATTTTTCCTGCCAGGGACCCTGATTACAAGAGCCCACAAATTACATGCCTTAAGTGTAAATACCCACTAGAAGTAGACCATAAATATAGCTCTAAGGTCTCAGAGTCATTATCAAGTGGGAAACACAATCAATAAAAGAACCTCCAGTCTCTCGAGAGAAGCAGGCCTACTCCAGACACCAAGATGGGCAAGAAATTTTCTCTGTGGTTTCTCTATCAAAGGTCATTGTGTTATAATGACCCCATTCTTTTCTGTCTTACAAACCATCTCTATTCAGGGCTCACTCCTCCAATATCTTTCCTCCTTATCCACATTCACCTTCTATTTGATCTCTTCTAGTTTTATGGCTTTAAATATCATACATGTGGATGATTCCCAGTATGTTTCTCCAGTCCTGACTTTTCCCTGAACTCATTTTCACCATCCAATTGCCTACACTGGATATCCAACAAGCATCTCAAACAAGCATCTTGGCATGTCAAAAACAAAGCTCTCCATGTTCATCCCATACTCTTCCCTTCCTAGTCTCCCCTCATTTCAGTAGAGGGTCCCAGCACCATTCCCTTGGTTGCTCAGGGTATGTAGTCAGGAGGGAGAGAGAATGGCAGAAATCTATCATGCTTGATTCCTTTTTTGCACATTCCACATCCAATCAATCCACACATTATGTGGCTCAGCTCTTCAAAATATATTCAGAATCTGACCACCCCCATTACCACTACTGTAGCCCAAACAGCCAGTCTCTCTTGTCCTACTGTGCTCCTAAACTGGTTTTCCTTCTTCTACCCTTGCACTCTTCCAGGACCCCATCTGAAGCAGCCTGTGTACTCCTTTAAAAATGTCATGTCATGTCATCTCCTATTCAAAATCTTCCAATCACTACCATCACACTCAGAATGCAATACAAAGTATTTACGTTGGCCTATAGGGCCTCACATCTGGATATCTGTGAGTATTTATTTTCTACTATTTTCTTCCCTCTGCACTGGTTACACTGGCCTCCCTGATGTTCTATGAGCAAGTCAAGAGTACACTTAAGGTCTCAGAACCTTCGCACTTGCTGTTTCCCATCACTGAAACATTCTTTTCCAGATACCTGCATGCCTCACTCATTTCACTTAGGTCTCTGTGGGAATGGCAATTCCTCAGAGAAGTCTTCCCTGGTCATCAGCTGTAAATAGTCCCACCATCTCTATTCCTTACTTTATTTTTCTTCATAGCACTAGTCAGTATCTGACATTACATTAAATATAAATATGTAGTTACGCATTTGTCTATTTAGAATGTAAGTAAGTGCTAATAAAACGGATGTATTTCATTCATCCCAGCATCTCTAGTGCCAGACACAACACTTGACACACAGCACGGTCTTGATAAATATTTGTTAAATGAATGAGACTCCATTCTACTTCATCTAGTTTCTTGACTCAAAAACTCAGCAAGATCCAAGAAATACTTGAGTCTCAATTATGTGAGTGGCACTTCGCTAGATGCTTAGAGCTTTAAAAATCTAACAGACACCTGAGTCTTTTGGGTGAATAGTGATTGGGAGAGGGGATAAGGGGCTCCTCAGTGTACTAGAAACGTTCTTTTTCTAGATAGTACAATACTTACAGAGGTGTATTCATAATTACAAACCTATTGAGCCCCACACTTAAGATTTGTGTATTTTAAGTTGCACACCGATAAGTGTTTTTTTCTTAAGTCTCTGACCTATCTAGACACATCGAGAGGTAGTTTGCATTGTGGTAAAAGCAGTGACAATGATCTGTATGGCCTGCCTGTCTATGTGAGAGGTGAGTCACCTCCAAGTGCTAAGATCGGCGTATCAAAAGGAAAAGGGGAGACTATACTGTGTTCCTTTTGGCACCAGAACCTCCCAGATATGATGGGCCTTCTCTAATGCCCTGGGACCACCTTTTGAAACTGGCCTGCAATACTAGCGCCTAACTGCTAAAGGGATGTTCCCTTTAGATCCCTGAAGTGAGATGGAGCACTGGAGAACTTTCCTCGGAAGAGCCCGCGGAAGAGAGGGGGCCAATGGAACAGTCTTTATGCTTTAAAAAAAATTTTTTTAAGTTTTTATTTAAGTAATCTCTAACTCAAGGTGGGTCTTGAACTCTAACCCTGAGATCAAGAGTCGCATGCTCTTCCGACTAGGCAGCTAGGCACCCCTATGCTTTGGATGCTTAGCCATTTGCCCTGAGAGGCTGACACTCCGTCCACTAGCGTTTAGAGGGCATTATTAGCTGTACATTCAGCCCAACGAACGTCACAAACACTGGTGCTCGCTGAGTCCCTGGCCCCCAGCACGCACGCGCGGCACAGAGCCGCCGCTACGCAGGCGCACTGCGGCCAGGCGCCGGGCAAAGCGGAGGGCAGGAGGCCGCCCGGCGGGTGCGCGCTCCAGGGCGTGCGGGGAGCGAGGCGCGCGCCATGGAACAGCGGTTAGCCGAGTTCCGAGAGGCCAGGAAACGGGCCGGGCTGGCGGCCGAACCCAACACTTCGAGCCGGAGTGCACAAACCTCAGGGAAGAAGGCGGAAGCAGCTGCGACTCCAAAGGCAGCTCCAGGCTGGCTAAAACGGTTCCTGGTGTGGAAACCGAGGCCCGCGAATATCCGGGCCCAGCCCAGCCTCGCTCAGGTGAGAGGAAGGCCTCGTCTCCCGGGACCTAGCTTCAGGGACGCTGTCGTGTCCACCCAGTAAAATCCGGCTGAGGCCACACCCACTGCCCGCCCATCGCGTGGCGGCCTTCAGGCCACGCCCCCACCGAGGAGCCGTCCCCGCCCACCACGCGGAGGAGCGCGAGTCCAGTCCCCTCCTCTGGTTCCCACCTTCGCTGGCGGGGCGGGGCTGCCGGCGCCTCCCGACTGTTGAGGGCCAGAGCCTGGCATCTCGGGCCACACGTGTCTGCACTGATCCTTCGCTTTGACATTTTCTTTCCAGCCCGCGACCCACGCAGATCCTGATTCCGGTCGGGAAGCGATGGTCTAGGGTCCTGGAAGAAAACACCTCTGCCCTTGAGTTACTCACAGCGCGTTCAGTTATTGTGATGCCCTGTAGCCTCCGGGAACTTCTCCACCACCGCTTTCAGCTGCAGCCCTCCGCTAATGGAGGGTAAAGGTCTAATTGGATACTGCTAAAAAGTGGCAGTAATGAAGGCTTCCTTTCATTTCGCACCTGGGACACATGCAGCCAGTAGCCCAGAAAGCCTGTGCTTTAGAAATAGCATTTGAATACAAACGTGCAAAAGTGTGGTTTGTGTAACTGCCAGAGGCCGCAGATGCTTGTGCACCTCTATTAACTAGGGAAACTTACTCAAGTTCTCTGGTGAATGTTCAGGTGAAAGCATTATTTAGATTAGTATGATAGCCTTTCCACCCTTTGATTCTTTAGTATTCTCTTAATGTTCAGATGAACTTGGTATTTTCATTTCGTTTTCACTCAGGAGTAGAGTGGCAAGGTGCCCTGTGTGGGAGATTAGATTATCTATGTTGGAATACAGGACACAACATGGAGGGAAAATAGGTGCCTTGAGACAATCTGTGACAAAGCCTTCCTATCTCAAAAGTGTAATAGCCAAAAAATTCCTTTTGAAAATGAAAATGTATTGGAGCAGAAATGTACCTTACTCCTCTTAAAATTATTTCTCTTAGTTCATTTATTATTGCACAACATCTGGTTTTAGGCAATTTTTTTAAACCAAGGAGAACTTATGGTTACTCAGTTTTGATTAGATACTATTCTCCATAACACGCAGGGTTCCATCAGACTTGCAGAAAGAGAGTGCAGCAGGGTTCAGACAATCTATTTCCTTGCATGTGGTTTATCTCAGGATAACTTCATTGTTGATTAGAACTCACTGAGCACAATTGGTTAAGATTTTAGAATCTACTTCCCTTACCCTTTTTCCTCTCCACAGTTAAAAAACAATGTCTAGCCCACACAATGAGTTTTTTGCCTGTGTGTCTCATTTCCAAAGGAGTATGAGATCATTGAATTGGACCCAGAGAAGCTGAACTTGGAGAAAGTTTCCATTATTAAAAACCTAAAAGCTGATGTCCCGACAAAAGGATGACAGGAAATGCTGGATCTCCAGTTGTTCTTATTAATTACTCTGTTTTTCATAAGGGACTCTGTCTTAAGCTCATTTTCATTGGCTCAGTTATCATTCGTGGGTTTGCTCTGGTGTGAAAATTCTCATTAAATTGTTTTTTTCTTTCTCCCAATTTACAATCCATCTCTCTTAATCATTTTGGAGACACACAGTGGCTTGTCAGAAATTTCTCTAGCCTTCTATTTGTAATTGCTTCTTGGTTGTCATTGATAAGGAAGCATCCATATCCTCCTTCCTCCACTCTCGAATTTAGCTCGAAGAAAGCAGTCCCCAAGATCAAACATTTCTTTCTGTGACAAGCTTGTTCCACATTGGGGCCAAAATGCTTGTGACTTTTTTCAACCCCACAGAAGCCCCCTGTCTCCCTGCCCAGGCATACCCTGCAGCAGTCCCCAGCACCTCCTAGGCCCAAGGTATCCTCTCTCATCCTGTGACTCTGCCCCTCCAGCCTTGGCTCGGACTGACCCACTGCTCAAATGCTCTCCTTTGGAGTCACCTGGCTAAACACAGCCTTTGCATCACTCCCTCAAACCCAGGAATCACCTTCTAATTTCTTCCCTTTCCTTGCCATCATTCATTCATTTATTCAGCAAAATTATATCCTGTGCCCAGTCTGTTCCAGCTACTGTCCCGAATCTGGGAAACAGTGGGATAAAGGCAGAGGAAGCCCTGTTCTCACAGAACTTGCATTTGGGGCAGCAGATGATAAACAAAAGAGCTGAATGATGAATGCTATGAAAGGGGGGAAGAACAGGACGCTATGATAGTGAACTGGGGGTGAGAGGTGCAGAGTACTACTTTAAATTGGGTGGGCAGGGAGGACCTCCCTGAGGAAATGGCATTTCATAAGAAGAAGCCACTCTTCGAGAAACCCAGGACAAGGACAAGGGCACATGTGGTCACATTTTTGCTGAGATTTGTAGGAGAGGAGGGAACCATCCAGGTGATGTGAGGGGAAGGGGGCATTCCTCTCAAAAGGAACCATAGGTGCAAAGGCCCTGAGGTGGTAAGCAGCTTGGTATTTGAGAAATGGAAGTATTTGCCCTAAACTATGCCTCTATGTGCTGTGACGACCACAAACGCATCCATACACAGCTTTCATAGCAGAAGCCACACTGGTCCTAAAGCAAATGCCAAAGGAGGTAGAGGAATTTCTATATCTCTCCTCTTGTTTGTTCCCTTTGCCAGTTGGTTTGACCCATTCCCCCATCTCCTAGCTCTCTAACCCTTCCCTTTACCATTCCTCATAAAGGCCCCTATTTAAGTACAAAGAGCTTTGGAGGGAGGCTGTGCTGGGATCCTACACCAGTCTCCTCTCTGTCACTAGCTGTGTGACTCTAGGGGAGTTACTTAACATCTCAGTGTTTCCCTATCAGTAAATTGGGATTAACAGTGCTTATCTCCTGATTATGGGAGATGGGGCGTCTCAAAGGTGTGCTATAAATCGTGGCCATAAGCATTATTCTTTTTATACTCCTTCAATGATAAATTCAGTTTACAGTAAATTTCAAGTTGTACACATTCAAAATGTATTCTGCATCCTTCAGTCAGTCATTTCTCTCTGACTTCTGTGTCACCACCCTAGTTATGCCTGGCCCTTCTCTCTCACTGAGCCTCCTGCGTGAGCTACTCACAATGTCCCTGCTTCTAGCCTTGTAGCCCATTCTCTACCTGTCAGCCAGAGTAGTCTCAAATATAAATCAGATTATGTTAGTTCCCTGCTGAGACTTTCAGTGATTTCTCTATTGTGCACACTGGTCAAATCTGAAAGGGACATTTATTTACTTAACAAACGTGTGTGTGTCAGGAGAGGGTGTGTTGCTGATGGCATGTTAAGGACTTTTCCAGTCTAACAGAAAAGGTAATAATTACAACCTTAACACTAGAAAAGAAGGTTGCAACAAAATAGAATTTCTGAAGCAATGTAAATCAGATGACCTATATTTTTTATCAAGACCAGATAATATTTGTGGTCCCGTTTTAAATTATCATGGGAGGAATGGGGATATAATTGAAGAAATGAACTAAAAGTTATGCAGTGTATTGAGAACCTACGTGTGGGGTGCTCTGTTTGGCTCTGGAGACACTAAAAGATAAATGGTAGTCCATTGGCCTCCTGGTAGCAATCTAAGGACACATGTGAACTGTATTAAAAGAAAAAACACTTGGTGTGGCTGGGTGGCTCAGTCGGTTTAAGGGTCTGACTTCGGCTTAGGTCACGAGCTCACGGTTCATGAATTCGAGCCCTGCATTGGGCTCCGCTGGCAGTGTGGGGCCTGCTTGGGATTCATTCTCTCTCTCTCTCTCTCCCCCTCTCTCCCCCTTTCTCTCTCTCTCTCTCTCTCTCTGCCACTCCCCCACTTGCACTCTCTCAAAATAAATACATAAGCTTAAAAACACAACACTTAATGAGCATATAGTTTGGTGCTCAATGAGACAAAGAGGCAGTAAGTGCTCTGGGAGGCAGAGGGGGAATCCCTCCTTGATAGCTGCAGAGGTCAAGCATACACAGTTCACCAGTCATGCTGGCCTGGAAGGAAGGCACAGAGCTGAGAATGGAGAGGAAGCAGAGCAGGATACAAGGGGGGGCAGTGTCTTTGGGTAGTAAGCCCTGTTGAACTGGAGTAGAGCAGTAGATTGTGGATTGTATCGTACAGTTAATTTTTTAGATCATTGTTTTACAGACTGTACATCGTGACCCGTTAGTGGGTGGTGAAATCAATTTAGAGGATTAGTCCTCTGTTAAAAACAAATTTTAAAAACGTGGAATGGAAGATGAGAATTTCATGTGTGGTGAAGATATTTGTTGATTTGTGAAACTTTTTCATATATACATACATACATACATACATACATATATATACACACACACACACACACATATATGGGGTCACAGTACAAAATGTATTTCTTATTATGGATCATACCCAAAAAATTTTGGAAAATACTGGACTAGAGATCAAGCCTCCCTAAAGCTATCTGATTATCTGTATCTCCCATTCGCACCCAACGCAGGGGCCTGTGTACTGGCATTTCTATCTGTTGAATAAATGGAAGGCCTTGCATGGATTCCAGCCCAAGAAGTTTACATTTTAAGCTGTAGGCAGTAAAATTTGTTGAAGGTTTGTGAACAGAAGGTTGGGGGGCGGGGTGTTTTAGGAAGTTCATTTAGCAGCTATACATAGGATGTTTTGGAGAGTCCAGGCAGAGAGGAGGTAAGGAGTCCAGTTAGGAGACACTGCCTGGGCTTGGTGGCGTGTAGGACAGTCCTGGGATGGAAAGGTTGTGGCTATAATGGTGATTTGTTTTTAAGAAGTGAAAGGGATTTTTGTTTCTGGTTTCATGTAGTCCTCATTTTAGACTCATGCCACTCACAAAACTGCAGCTCATGTAATCCAGTCAATAAGCATTGACTCTGTGTGTGAAGCAGTAGGTGTGGCTGCTGCATTATCACTTACTGGGGAGTTTCTCTATGGGGCACAAATTAGCTCTTGTTAGCAGCAGACTGATCTGAGGAAATGACTCCCATGAATGGGAATCCACCTGAATGCTGTAAGGATTTTATCAGGTCACAGCTCACTAAGTGCACATCAGTTTTGATTCCGTTGGAACAGGGCACGTGAGCTCTTTGGAGATGATTGTTTTAGGGAGCAGAGCAAGAAAATAGAAATCAATGAGCCGGAGGCCTTCCCAGAGCAATGAGAGCTGTCTTTGCAGATTGGTTTTTATCCTTTGAGCCCCATTACCCTTTATTCTTACTTCTATTTGTTTGTGTGACCTAGGAAGTGGCTCAGCCGGGGAGCAGCACGTCACAGCCACCACGGAACACAGCCATTCCTCTGCCTTCACCACAGGACCAGTCTTTCCTGATCAACATCACCTTCTTGAAGGTTCTTCTCTGGTTGGTCTTGCTGGGATTGTTTGTGGAACTGGAATTTGGCCTGGCCTATTTTGTCCTCTCCTTGTTCTACTGGATGTATGTCGGGACACGAGGCCCCGAGGAGAGGAAAGAGGGAGAGAAGAGCGCCTACTCGGTGTTCAACCCAGGCTGCGAAGCCATCCAGGGCACCCTGACAGCAGAGCAGTTGGAACGCGAGTTACAGTTTAGACCCCTCGAGGGGAGATAGGCCCTGCTCTCTTGCAGCTAGCCTCCCACATGGCTCCCTCATAGCCTCTGGACATGGGCTCATGGGTTTGATTTCAAGTGCCCAAGACCTTATAAGAACAGCTTGCAGGTTAGTTCTGTGGCTGTGAACTTCTGCATTCTTTCCCCAATCTTCTGCTGCGGTTTTATCATTGAACTTCTCTTTGGTTTTGGTGAAACCCCTTGAATGACACTCAGTGTGGATATGATGCCCTTTATAAAAAGTACATACTCAAAAAAGAGAGCTGTTCGTCTCATTATTTGAGAGAGGCACTTGTAAAGCAGTAGAAAGGGATTGGGGAGATAACTTTAAAACACCCAGCTGTTTGAAGGAATGGTGTGTTAAAATAAGTGTTCTCTTTAAGTCTTTTCGTATATGCTATAAACCATTTTTTTTCCCCCTGAAAAATTTAAGTTGCAAGTTTTTGTTTTTCGGTTTTTTTTTGTTGCTGTTGATGATGTTTGTTTTTTCATTGTTTTTTGGTTTTTGTTTTGTGTTTTCTGCTTTAAATCTTGCTTTTTTTTTTTTCAGTCATTAATGGTAATGAAAAATAAAACAGCTTCAAAATACCTGCTTTTCAGAAACAGATCCCCATTGCCCATCACCATCTTCCATTCTCCTCAGTTATTCTGCTCCCACTTAATGAAGGAAGATTAAGAGAAGACAGAGTCCTAAGTGACAGGCGAGGGGAGGTAGATTGGTAGATTTGGTAAGTGGTTATTTATGATGAATTCAGCAAGAAAAAAATTCCTGAGTGTGTTCAGATGAGAGCTGTGGAAGTGGAACTCTAGACTTATGGGCTGCGTGGGTTGTTTCTTATATTCTGAGGGCTCTGGAGTAAGCAGTCCCTTTCTTTGCCTGTGGGCCTCTGGTGAGAAATTATGTAAATAGGGGTAACCAGACATGATTTCAGTCGTTCTTCCTCTTCCAGTACAAAGTTGGTGTTTGGGTTCATTAAAATTGGACCAAAGCAAACCATTAAATACTTTTTTTTTTTTTTTTATGGATCATACTGATGAGTAAGAGGAGTCTAGTTTTAAACCAATACTTTTTTTCTGAAACTTTTAAAATGTTAAGAAATTAGTGATTCCTCAGTAGGATTTCAACTTCAGAATTCAGTTATTCACTCATTCTGACAGTAACTTTAATATTTATGAGATATTCTTAAATAATGGATGCTTATTGCTGAATTTTTTTTTCTTTCTTGCCTGATTTGCTTACTATAGCCAAACCTTAGCTCCATTTAAATGTAACTTTTCCTCATTGAATGCCAGCTCCCTGGTAGGCACTTGAGGGAAAACGCAGACATATTCCCATTGCGCTGAGCATACAGTCTAGCTGGGAGGGGGATTGGTGGACAAAATAAAACAAGCAATAGCAATAATAGAGTGAGATGGGGTGCCTAGCTGGCTCAGTTGGAAGAGCATGCAACTCTTGACCTCAGGGTTATGAGTTCAAGCCCCATGTTGGGTATAGAGATTACTTTAAATAAATAATTTTAAAAAATAATAGAATGAAGTAAGTTTCAGTTTTAGGAGCGTACAGAGGGGATGTTCTCATGAAACACACTTTGTAGCCAACCACGTGTGTTCCAGCCCTTGCTGAAAATTCTTCTGATCTGAGGAGCAGCTTTGTCTAGCCCTTTGCTGACAGGCACTTTGGCTGTCCCTCAGAACCCTCACTTGACCAGAAGTTCTCTATAGCTAACGAAGAAGTACTTTCTTTCTTTCTTTTTTTTTTATTTAAAAAAAATTTATTTTTATTTTTTTTGAGAGAGAGACAGCATGAATGGGGGAGGGGCAGATAGGGAGACACAGAATCCAAAGCAGGTTCCAGGCTCTGAGCTGTCAGTGCAGAGCCCATCACAGGGCTCGAACTCACAAACCAAACCATAAGGTCATGACCTGAGCGGAAGTCAGACACACTGACTGAGCCACCCAGGTGCCCCACAAAGAAGTATTTTCTTCCGTGACTTCTGTCTCAGCTGGGCCTCCAGGAAGTATGGGAAACAGGTGAACCCCTATTAAACAGGCAAGGTTTGATCATATTTCAGATACATGATTTTGTTTCCAGATTTATTTTCTTCAGGCTTTCTTCACTTCCCTGGATATTTTACTTGGGCTTTGACATTTCATAAAAGCCAAATACAAGGAATATCCCTATTCAGAGACTCACTACAATGCCCTGCTCAATAAGCATTGTTCTAGGAAAGAATTCTCATTTTTAAAATGTGTAATTCAGGGGCTCCTGGGTGGCTCAGTAGGCTGAGTGTCCAACTTCGGCTCAGGTCATGAACTCGAGAATCATGAGTTCGAACCCTGCATTGGGCTCTGTGCTAACAGCTCAGAGCCTGGAGCCAGCCTCCTGCTTTGGATTCATTCTCTCTCTCTCTCTCTCTCTCTCTCTCTCTCTCTCTCTCTCTCTCTCTCTCTCTCTCTCTGTTGCTCCCCCACTTGCTCTCTCTCTCTCTCTCAAAAATAAAGATTAAAAAATTTGTTTAAAAAATGTGTAATTCAAACTTTTACTTAAAGCAAAGCACCTGTAACTCCAAATTGGGAACACATGATCCAATTAGCAATCTCAGCAAAGTGGAGACTCCGCTTGGCATAGAAGAGACTCAGCTTAGGAGTGGATCCCACTAGCATTCTTTAAAAATGTAGCTGTTTATAATGAGGTGGAGCTTGATTGCCTTAAGCCCATCTTTCATGGGATTTTCTGTGCACGATCTGTCACCTCTCCTTGCTCACCTCGCCAAAGGTTGCATGTAATGACAGCACTAACTTCTAGGAAAAGTGGGGTGTGAACCAATTAAATGCGTGGCAGGGGAGAGAGGAAAGGACAGTATGTATTTGCTGTTCTTATCAGACCATTAAGCTTTAGGTGCAGTCTTGATTTCCTGAATTTAGAAAGGCCTATTGATCTCAGAATTTCCACTCAGGGCCCGACCATTAGCTCAGCAAGCAGCTTCCATTAAAGGCTGCTTCTGTCACCAGGGAACTTGAAATCCCAGAGATGCATTCAGTCCCTATGATTGCTGTGTGCACTGTGCATAGGTGAGGTCATTTCTGTCCAAATCTTACAAGTAAATTGGCTTTTGCTTCTATTCACATTGTCCCGTCTTGTCTACTCACAGAGACTGTTAAATGAACCTCTACTTGTAGGGCTGGAATGGACCCCAAAATGCTATCAAATGCATCCCCCTTGCCTTGGGCAAGGACCGCATTTATTCCTGACCAAATATTTTTTTTTCCTGGTGACCCCTAAAGAAGAAGAATCCGGGTACAAGATTTAGGCACTTCTTAGGAAATTCTTAACCGAAAGACTTGACCCCCAATGCTACCGCAAGTTATTACTTATCTAATCTCAGGGGACATGGAACATCCTCCAGACTGGTGAACTGTTACTCTGTTCTCACTCAGTTTTCTCTGTTCTCCAGACTAAATCATCCACATTGTACCTCTGGGACTATCACTTTCAAGCTAACCCTGACACATTCTGAGGGTTCCAGTTCAGGACAGAGGTGAATGTCACAGTTGGTGGGTACATTGACTTTTCTCAAAAGCTCTAGAGTCGTAACAGTGATGATCTGGGCATATGTATTTTGTGCTATTAGGATTGTACTTTGAGTCTAGGAGGTCTTTGACATTTGCCTTTTGACCGATCTCTGCTCATAAGCTCTGTGCTAAAATCAAAAGAATAAAAAATAAAGGAAGTTACACAATTGACAAAACCAATGATCGTCATCTGGGCAGAAGAAAGTGAAATTTTGTGTTTTGTTTCCTGCCACTCACACTGTTAACCAATATTTGTATTTAGGCTTGGCGCTGCTGTGGAACCCATAAGTGAGCTTGGGCAGACAGTCCATCCACCGTAAGAGCCAGGATACCTGGTGGGGCTGGGATGCCAATGAGCATCTTGCCACCAGGGGGTAGCATAGAGCTGCTGCTATACATCCTGGTCCCTTCTCCCCACACTTGGGAACTTATGTAATGTGGAAAACCCACCGGGATGTTTATCTGAACCATTTGTGCTGCTTTTTCGGATGTTCTTTTCACTTCAAGATTCACAAAGGAAAGGGCTCATCAAAGGTCCTGGAAAAGGCACGGAAAGCTACCAGAAGTGATTTTACCAATATTTTAAAATAAAACAACAACCCCCCCTCTAGACTTAGCAGGCAGTATTGCCCATCTGCCCATCTTTATCCATTTATCCATCAGTCTGTCTTCAGGTTTGTGTCATTTCTTATGAAGAGAATCAAAAGCCTAACATAGTATCAACTGTGGACGTTGGTGGAGCAACTAATCTTTTCTAGGCCAGGTGCCCGGCTCTGATGATCAGTTATCACATTGATAATGAAGGCAAGGTCCCTTTTCTTAAGGAGCTCACAATCAGATGAAAGGGGCAGCCAATAATCAGACAGTTACCACAGGATAGTGTGGTAAGTGCTATGAGAGTGTGCAGTCTAAATGAGGGCCAGAGCAGAGAAAAAGAGGTTTCAGAACCCTAGGGTCAAGAAGGGCCTCCTGAAGGTGATATTGTATTGAGTTTGAAAGAGCATCCGGTACTCCCCAAAAAAACAGGGGCAAAAGGGCTTTTTAGTCACAGGAAACCACCTGGCAAAAAGGTAATAATCTGGAGGGAGAATTGCTTGCTTGGGAAAAAGTGATGCATTCTGAGAACATATATTATTTTTTCCAACTGGTTGTTAACATATATATAAGCTATTGATTTTGGTGTATTAATTTTGTTATAGCTCTTGTCCTTTATTGAGTTTTCTTACTAATTATAATGGTGTTTTACTTGTTTTCCTGGATGTTCCATGTAGATAATTATTTTCTTTTCCAGTAATATAAAATTTAACTCCTCTTTTTCCAGTTTTTTTACCTCTTGTTTTTTCCTCTTTGTCTAATAACATTGGCTAGAACATCCAGAAAAATGTTAAATCAGAATGATAGTCAGTGATGTCTTTGTCTTGTTCTTGACCTTAATGAACATGCTTTAGTATTTTCCCATTAAGCATGATGTTGTCTCTGGGATAAATGGAGAGATAATTATTCATCTGTATTTATGTTATTAAAAGTTTTTTTTTTCCTTCTTAAATTAAGAATGGATTTCACATTTCACAAAATCTCTTTCAGTGTGGTGGAGATTATATGACTTTTCTCTTTGACCAATTAATGTAATCAGTTATATATTTACACATATTAAACCATCCTTTTATTCCTGGAATGAGTGACCCTTGATTTTAATGTACTGTTCTTTTATTTTTTTTAAATTTTTTAAGTGTTTATTTATTTTTGAGAGAGAGAGCAAGCAGGGGAGGGGCAGAGGGAGGGGGAGAGAGAGAGAATCCCAAATAGGTTCCTCACTGTCAGGGCAGAGCCAGACACAGGCCTCGAACCCACAAACCACAAGATCATGACCTAAGCCAAAATCAAGAGTCAGATGCTTAACCGACCAAGCCACCCAGGTGCCCCTGAACTGTTCTTTTAATATTTAGTTAAAATATTAATAGTTAAAATTAACTTTTTTAAATATCTCTGTTAATACTTTTAATCCATAATTTTCATGAGATTATAGTATTTTTTAAGTATTTTCAGGTATTGGAATATATAAAAGCATAATTTTTAGGTCTTCATTAAAAATTATTCCTTTTATCATTATAAAAAACCATCTCTGCTTTCTTTATTACTTTTGCCCTGAATTCATCCTTATCTGATAGTAAGATTGGGACCCCTGCTTGCTTTTTTTTTTTCTTTCCCCATGGTAGTCTTTTATTTGTTTTTTTTTTTAAAGAAAATTTATTGTCAAATTGGCTATCATACAGTGTGTACTGTGTGCTCTTAATTTGGGGCTAGATTCCCGTGGTTCATCGCTTCCATGCACCAGCCAGTGCTCATCCCAAGTGCCCTGCTTTCTTTTTGTGTGAATTTACCAAGTCTGCCTCTGTCCATACTGTGGTTTTCAGCCTGAGTCATTTTTATCAGGTGTGTTGCTTGTATATAGACAGTAGTTGGATTTTACTCTAGAATACATTGTGAAAATATTTTTCTTTTATTAGGTGAGTTTCACCCACTTATATTTATTGAAACCTTATCTATCTCATCACATTTTATGTTATGCTTTGTGTTTATAGTGGTAATTTTACCACACGGTCTCTGGTTTTGTTTTAATTTTTTTCCCTTTGTGTGTGTGTGTTTCTTTCAATAATTTGGAAAACTTATATTTCTGTTCCAGAGTTGTTGGTTTTTTTTTTTTACTTTAATGGCTTAATCCTTTCGCATTTTAGGCAGTATTTATTAATATCATATGAAAAATAAATATAAGAAGTTAGTATTTCCCCCTTTTCCCTACTTCTCTCCGCTCATCAGTTGTCAATTCTACTGACTGGTTAATTGACTTTACATTTTTAAATATAATTGTAAACTGTTACTTGATTTATTAGCCTTAAATTACAGTCACCTGTGACTATGAAGGATGAGGAACTCAACATACCTATGCTACTTTATACCTCCTATCCATTTTCCTTTCCTCATTTTATTAATTATACCATTACTATATTGTTTAAATTAACAAGAGCTACATTTCATTCTCTAATAATAATTTATACATTTGCTTTTGTCTTAGTCCTACCTATAATTGATTTTTTTCACTTAATGATAAGCTATGAATAAATTCTCATGTCTTTCTTCTACAATATTGATTTTGACAGCTGCTAATATCACTGCATAGATAAATGTATCCTTTATTTAGCCAATCCCCTATTACTAAACATTAAGTTGTAGCCAGTGTTCACTAGTAGGAATAGTATAAATAGGCTAACCTCTTTGAAATTGAAAACTGTAGGGGCGCCTGGGTGGCGCAGTCGGTTAAGCGTCTGACTTCAGCCAGGTCACGATCTCGCGGTCCGTGAGTTCGAGCCCCGCGTCAGGCTCTGGGCTGATGGCTCGGAGCCTGGAGCCTGTTTCCGATACTGTGTCTCCCTCTCTCTCTGCCCCTCCCCCATTCGTGCTCTGTCTCTCTCTGTCCCAAAAATAAATAAACGTTGAAAAAAAATTAAAAAAAAAAAAAGAAATTGAAAACTGTATTTCATACTCTTAGAAAAGAGTAATTAGAGGCCAGTCAAGATAGTGGTCTCAAACTACAGTGACTGTTCACATCTCTTGGGGATCTTTTTAAAATGAGGATTCTGGTTCTGTAGGTCTGGTCCAGGGCCTAAGATTCTGCATTTCAAGTAAGCTCCAAGGTGGTGCTGATGCTACATGTGTTCAGACCATTCTTTGTGTAGCAAGATCTTTGAATACATTTTATGTCTGGAATTTTGCTTGAATGAAAAAAAATGCTAGAAAACATAGTCTGTAGCATTGCTTCTTGGGTCTTATGACACATTTAAAGTATTAGGTTTGTCTCAATTTATAGCATATTATTATTTGTGAATGTTCATTTTGCAATTTTTTTAATGCACCTGCAAGGTTACCTTAGGTTATACATCTGCTCACTTGCCTGGGCCTATCAGGGCTGTGTTCATGGCAGCCTATCAGATGTGCACATCGCTGTCACATGGGAAAAAAGGCTGAGAACCTGAGGACCAGCAACAAAGCAGAGTTCAGGCAGGCACACTGGAGTGAAATGGTGAGAAAGAAGTCTTATAAATGATGTCTGCACTCCTAACCCTTCGGCACGTGTCTTTCATTTGGTGATTGGTTGGCTATTTATTGGTTTTATCCTAAAAGGCCCTAAGTGATCTGGCTCCTTCTTGCCTTTCCCAGTTATATTCACTTCCCTCATGTTCATCATACACAAGGGTTTAGCAAAATGGTTTGGCCTTTCTCTGTACGGGGCCAGACAGAAAAACTTTTGTTGATCATACTGTCTCTGCCACAACGACTCAGCTTGGCTATTATAGAGCCAAAGCAGCCATATGTGACAATATGTGAACAGATGAGAATGCCAATAAAACTTTGTTTATAAAACCAGGCAGTGAGCCGCAGTTTGCTGACCCCTCCTCGAACACACACAATAAGCTTCTGCTTCAGGGTCTTTGCACTAGCTGTTCCTTTGCTTAGAACTCACTTCCCCTAGATGATCCTGGGACTTTTTTCCCTTGCTCGGGTCAGATCTTTCTGCTGTCACATCATCCGAAAGACCTTCCCTGTCCCTCTCCCACCCCCTCCCCAACCCCCGAGTACAAGATAGCACCACTCCTCCATATCTCCATGTCCTTTTTTTTTTTTTTTTTTACCTCTCTCCTATGGGAAATACTATATTTCGTTGCTTTACTAATAATATCGATCATATTTGGATAATTTCTAGAGAAAAGCATATGCATTTATAGGCAGAGTATTTTTATACATTTTTATACATTTAGCAGTTCCTTTGCAGTGAACCAAAATAGATTTGTTATGCAGAGTTTGTTTTAATCATATTCCTTCTAATGATTTGCCCCCTGAGACTTAGACTGACTTCAGCAGTGCTAAACATACCATATGGCGAAATGGCACAGGATGATATGAAAACATTGCTTTGTTCTAAAGTCTCATCAGTGAAAAAATGTCTTTGGCTATTCTGGCTCTTCTAATGGGTTATACCAGGTTCTGCACCTATATGTGATTTTCAAACTATTTATGGAAAGAGGAGAATTTCCTACACATTCATACGTTTCCCAGAAGCAGAGGAAGCCTCATGCCTGATGAAAGGCTGGTAAATGCAGGGTGAGTAAGGGAATCGGGAGGACATTTACTAAGGAGAGATGATCAAATGGGAAATTCACATTAGGACTTGATAGCTTTGGAGGATCCAGCCCCAGAGAGGAGAGAGGGGTTGGATTCCAAAAAGTCTACACAGGGTGTCCGTGATCTTGCTGCAGCCTTTGGAAATCTATATCAGTGCACCATTTTGAGTACAGCTGAAGAAAGTCTCTTCATGTGGGCTGCTGTGCACATTTGGGGGCACCTGGGTTTCAGGTGACGCCATACCCTCGGGGGCTGTGCACCACAGATGCAGAATGTCTCAAGAGCGGTTGGCATTTCTTATGTGAGGAGTGACACCAAGACTTAACCCAGTGAGGGAAACAAGAAGCAAAGGTCGCCTCCTGCTAGAAGAAGGGCTGTATCCGAGAAGCAGGCAGAGTTCAGGGCCAGGAGAACACGAGAAAACGTGGTTGCAGCTGACGCCAAGACTGCATGAAGGTGGCATCTTTTCTGGACTTGTGGCCTCATCATGCTTTGGTTGGCAGGCTTCATGAACTTCACCGCTTCCTGAAAGAAGGTGCTTTTGTAAATACCTTATGTAAAGTATGGTGCTTTGGATGTTTTTCCTGATGGCTAAGAATAGTCCAACACAGTATAATTTGTAATGTAACCTGATTCTTTTATATGAGATGTCTTTTCATCTGATTTTTTTTACCGTACCTTTCTAAAAGATGCTGTTGGAAGGACATTGGCTTAGCTTAATCAGAGTGAGATGTCTTTACTTTTGTGTGTATCTCCCACATTTTGGTTCTCCCAATCTCCATTTCCCACACCAGAACTTGAAAGATGAGAGAGCTTGAGGGCGGTTTCATTGTGTAGTGACATCTAATCGGTAGATATCAGTGGGGTTCAGTAAAACCATAAATTTAATTTCCTAAGCATTTTTTTAAATGTTTATGTATCTATCTATTTATTTATGAGAGAGAGACAGAGACAGAGTGCAAGCAGGGGAGGGGCAGAGAGAGAGGGAGACGCAGAATCTGAAGCAGGCTCCAGGCTCTGAGCTGTCAGCACAGAGCCCGATGCCGGGCTCAAACTCACAAACTGTGAGATCGTGACCTGAGCTTAAGTTGGACGCCTAACCAACTGAGCCGCCCAGGAGCCCTGATTTCCTAAGCATTTTTAAAGTTATGAAGCTTTCGAGAGTTATGAAGCTTTCGACAATATTTGGTCATAAAATACCTGTCTCTATAAGCCAGAAATGTACGTAAATGGTTCTAGATTGTTGAAGATAGGACCTAAAAGGTAAAGTAACTGTGACCTTTTTGTTGTGGTTGTTAAATGTGTGTAGTTAAGGTGCCCAAGTCCTGAGCTGTGTTTCTAATTCTTTAGAAGTAGAATTAGAATAATTCCTTAGGTCATATGGAACTGAAAAGTCTTATATAAACTGTATTTATTATTTCAAGTCCTTGCTCTTTCACTGTAGAGATATGGAAAGTTAAAAAAAAAAGTTGCTTGCAAATCTCCTCTTGGTATTACCTGCCTGCTTCCACCCCAGAGCAGTCCATCTCCTGGCACGGGACTGCTCAGGGTTTGTAATTCTCAGCTATTGATTTTATTCTTGGAGGTTGCAACACAGATCAACCCTGAGGTCCGTTGGTCCTACATGAGAAGGAGCCACAGTAATTCATTCTACCACTGGTGCCTGTATCAGTGGGAGAAATAATAAAAAATCTGTTGGACTTACTCTAGGCTGTGATCTTTTTCCCTTTCTAAAATGATTATGTTAGTTAAAATGAGCCTTAGGACCAAAGAAAAGAATCTACCAAGGTTTAAGATCAGAAAACTCTTCAGGGAAAGAGCTCAGATTTATGGAAGAAGGAGTTAAAAATACTGGCTGGAGATGGGGCTCCTAACTTGGCTCCCTATAGCTTCCCACTGGTAATTCCCATTATTTTTTTGTTGTTGTTTACTTATTTATTTTGAGAGAGAGGGAGAGAGCACAAGCAGGAGAGGGGCAGAGATGGAGAGAGAGAATTCCAAGCAGGCTCCACACGGTCAGCAGAGAGTCTGACATGGGGCTCGACCTCATGAACCATGAGATCATGACCTGAGCCAAAATCAAGAGTCAGATGCTTAACCGACTGAGCCACCCAGGTACCCCTGGTAATTCCCATTCTTTTTTCCACCTCCACAATTTCCTTGTGTCTTTTACTACAGCTCTTTCCCACATTTAAACGGTCTGTTTTTTTTTTTTTTTTTTCTTTATTTGCTTTATTATGTTAGGGCCTCATCATCTTTCCCACCTACTCTTCCCACCTTTGGGGACACTCAATTTCTACTTCTTCCTTGTCCCAGTATTGGTTCTGTTTTTCCATGCTCTTCAATATTTTGCCTACATTGTTTTCTGTTCCAGGTTGCACTGCTGGGGTTTTCTCCCCACTAGTTCCAGTAAGGGAGACCCCACTGTTTTCAGTATTGTCTTTATTGTGTGTGTACATGCATGTGTGTGAGAAAGAGGGTGGTGGAGGGAGAGAAGGGAGGGAGGGATTGAAAGACACTGCATTGCACATGCCTAAGGCATATGTTTTTGAGGGGATAGTGAGAGGAGATTTGGCGGTGGGAGCCAAACACTTGGGAATGCTTCTATACAAGGCATATGAGTGACATTCTTCACAAATGCTATTTGGAACTCAGTTATCCCCATCTGTGGGGCATCAGTCCCTGGAATGTGGCTCTATATTGCATGTGACCACGAGTGAGTCTGAAGGCCAAAAATTCTCATTTATTTCCTCCAGGAGAGCAGGGAAACTGCCCTTATCCCTTGTTCAGGCTGAGGTTAAGACCTGTTAGGCCCAAGTGCACCCTCTTTTCCTGAGGTTGTATCTGTCTGGCTTCCCTACAGATGTGGTGGTCATTATTGGTTTGGGCAGGTGTCTTCGTTGGGATGGGGAAGGGAGAGAAAGCTCTGAGATCCATCTTTCTCGTGCTGCTGAGTGGTGGAGTAAAGACATAGAACGCTGAGAACATCACAGGAGAGTGAATGAAGTCAAAAGCAAGACTGATGCAGACAAGCCAAAATGCAGATATTCTGTCTGCAGATACCAGGAGAAACGACATATCATTTGCTCTCAGAGTAAGAATTATTATTCGGTTTGAAAGAGACAATCCCCAAAGCGTGTCTAAAAAAACAGGTGTGTTTTAGGAAACCTTCAGATGAGCACATTGATCTTCAAATGGGTAGCTGAAATGGTGGCGGAACTGGGGAGAATCTGCAATTCCTCTGCTCTTCTAAAAAGAGTCGGCTGCAAGCTCGGAGAGTGAGCGATTACTTAAACTGGAGAGAAGTTCATTTATCTGAAGATGAATCTCTAAACAGCAGCTCCATTCAAATTCTGTGGCTACTTTGCAAACAAGGCTTGTGCTTTTATGACATTAAAAAAAAATGGATTTAATGGACTGAGTTCATTTAGACAGGGGAGATCAAATGAATGAGCGGAATTAGAATACGCGTCCATTTGGCCATCAGTCATTGTTTAAGCCACTCGACCACCCAACTTCTCTAATTAAATGGCAGCGCAGTCCCTGTATAAGGGCTGCGATGGGTAAATTAGTACTTGGTAAGTGCTTTGAAGATGAAAATCACGACATGAGTAATGAGCAAGGGTTTTTTTCTTAGGCTGGAAACGGCATCTTTTGTGTTTTCCCACTGCGCCATGAGTCACCTGGGCTGGACGCTGCAGAAAACCTCCTCTCCCGAAGGAAGAGCAAGAGAGACACAGTAATGACAGGCCTTTATTTGACGTTTACAAGGCAAATTAGGGAAGAGCCTGAATCCGTTTCACATCTGTGTAAGGAATTATAACACCATACACGTTTGCTACCTATAGATGCAGGGTGTATTTTATATGAATTTATACATTAGGAAGTTGCATGAAAATTATCTTGTTTAAACATTCATGAGGAGCAAACATCCCCCAAGAGCACTGAAGACAGAAACCCAGCTTTGTCCCTCCTGAGAGCCTGGCTCCCCTCTCTCTTCTCGCATTTAAAGCTCCGCATCGAATCCCCTCCAAAACCAAGGGGATGTGGAAGTTTATCTGCTTTGAGGATGTGATCACTTTTACTGGGAGGAGCTTCAAATTGCAGATTTGGATGTGAAGTGTGGACCATTTGGCAAGGTCCAGCCCTATAGGTCTGGGCGGATCTTGCTCCCTTGCAAGGAAGCCAAGACCCTAACTTGTTATATGTTCCAAACTTTGCTGGGAGTTTTTGTTCACCACATTCAAACATTCTCATTTATATATGTTTTCCTTCTCCCAGATTGCTTTGACACAGTGGCAATTAGTCATGCTCGATTGTCTGGGTTGACTAATTACTGATAGTTTTGACAGGCCTCATCAGAAAGGTTGCAGAGCCCCAGGGTAAGCTAGGATCCAAGCCCCTGGCTGCAATGCTCCTCGCTGTGCCAGAGTATGGAATGCGGTGCATCATTTCAGCCCTGGCAGTGCCTCACTCTCAGCTGCACCCCCAAATTGGTCACAGCTGAGAGAACAGCATTCCTAGCATAGCTAGTTGGGGGAGGAGTGTGGGGAAGTTCATTATAGGGCTGGCAGGGGTGGGGGAGGAGGTAGTGTGGGGTGGCAGGGGTGGGGGAGGTAGTGTGGAGATGGGGAGGAGCTTGGGTGCATCAGAGAAAAAAATGCACCACTGGATAAGGTCCTGAGAAACTGGCTTTAAATGGCCAAAGGGGAGAAGAGAAAACTCTCCCCTCTGATAGATTCAGATGTAGGTGAAGTCCAAGAGATTTGGGTCATTAATGGGAAAACAGTTATGCTTATCTGCTTCCTGCCAATCTGTATCCATTGACAGAGCAGAAGTAATTATAGATACTGTAGACACACTGTGGCATTAAGTGTTTGAATTACACTGCTTAACAACACTTCCTGATATGGCCCTCCAGGCGCGGCCAAAGAACTGGTTTGAGCCAGCAGCCAACACTGTAGGGGCATGACAATATTGTCTGGGGAAATTTCTCACATTTTCTTTCCCCCCCAAAACTCCAGCAACAAAAAGGAAAAAAGCCTGAGTTGATACTCATTTGGTTTCTGTTGAGTACTTAGTATGTCATTCACATAGCTGTCTTAGCAGAGGAAGCAGGCATATTTCATTTGAGGGTTTTCATAGTTTGGCTCCTCATAGGAGCCAAAAGCAGGGTCAGCACTGTAGAATCAATTCAGTAGAGGGAAAATAAACCTTTGGAATATATTTTACCTTCCCTGAGCACGTCGCAGGCATTAGCAATAATGGGAACCCTGTCTGCGCATGGAGAGGAAGCATCTACGGCTCAGGCCCCCGCCTATCTTCGCCCTGGGCTGTGCAGTCCCATGACCTTCACAGTGGGTGGGATGATTCTGGATTCATCTCCTAACTTTATGCTGCTATGCACAGGATACACACACACACACACACACAGTGTTCTTTCCTTATGGATGGAGACAGAAGCTGCTGAAACATGGCCCACACTGATGAGATTGAGCCTTTCGGGGGTAAATGTGAACTGACTCTATTTGCCCTTGGTGGTGGCTGTGCCATCTTTGCTAGGCTAAAGCTGCCCAGTTTGCTAGTCTTCTCCAACTTCAGGGAGATGAGAGAGCCAAAGGGGGAGGCTTAGGACCTTTCTCCACTTCTTTTAGTTCACTCTGTGCGGCCAACAGAACAACTTGTCAAATAAGCACAGATGCATCAGGAAACCATTAAGCCAACCCATTAAAAGGGCACTGGATTCGCTATTCAAAGTGGCTCGCTTGCTGTTTCTATGTATATGTATGCTCTGATGCATTTCAATTTCTTAATTTTAAGACAAGGATGAGTGAGGTACTACAGGATAGTAAACCACAGCCTTCCGCTCCTCTCAGGCTAAGTCACTGAGGAGATGGCATCTTCACTGGCTGATTTGTCCACCTTCGCTGTTGTATTTCTTTTTTAACAGAAACTCCAGATAAACATTGCCAGCTTTTACTAAGAGTATCTTGAATGGCTCTTTTGTATTTCTTACCTATCCCTCCCAGAGGTCTCATTACACTCGGAGACCCAGCCCAGGACCACCTAGCAAGTCATGTTTGCAAACCTCCCTCCTCTAGGTCAGGATAGGGGAGATGCCCACGGTCTTTCCCTGCTCTGAGTCTTCAAGAGCTCCACTGGTGTGGGCTTCAGCGGGAATTGTATTGAGGCAATTGAAAATCACACGGGCAATCTGGAAAGTCATCTTGAAGGCAACTTTGCGATGTCAGCAGTTTGTTTCAGTTCTGGATTTAGCTGTTCTAAAGGTTGATGTAGTCAAGAGGAGTTGTCATGATGTCAGCCACTAAGAAGTGGAGCTGACCAGAGTGCTGAACCCAGTCTCTATTTACCAAAGTCCTCAGACCTTGCTGGCTGCACAGCTGATACATCACCCCCACCCCCCCCCCAACCCCCGCCAGTCAGCTATAGTACCCCCAGGACCAGAGGCAGATAAGAGTGTGCAGAGCAAAAGCTCCACACTTATGGCAACATGCATGTAAACAGCTGGTGGAATTTGGGAGTACATTGCATGTGATAGTTCCCAGCTCTATTAGAGATATATTTGGCTTAGGAGAGCTCAAAAATTGTTTAGAGGGAGTTCACTGCCAATCAAATGAATATGAATAGTGTGGGTCTTGGAGCAAAGAAGATAGTTCTTCAGTATCTAATACGTATCTACAAAGGAAACAGTTCCTCGGTGTTATAAGGCTTGGAGCATGGGGTTTGAGGAGCCTTTTGAAATCAGGAAACACCAGTACCAGTTGGGAAAAGAACTCTACTTACAGTTTAAACCAAACTATCTGAGCTTCCCTGGTGCCTAACTAAATACTTTCTCCCTACAGTTTCTCCCCTTAACAATTTGTTTCTCTCAGGTTTTATCAATCTGGCTCTTTTTTGTTGTTGTGCAGTGTATTAATGATTCTCAAAATCTTCCAGTTTACCCAGAACTGAAACACTTGTGCCAGAGCCATACCCCACATCAATTCACCAGTGCTCATCTCCCCTCTACCCACTCCAAAAACAAAGCCAAGGAGTGGTGCCTGTTGGAAAATCTTCCCTTATTCTGGGGAAGCAGGGGTGCTCCCGTCCCCCACTTCTCTACATTTTCTCCAGGAGCCAGTCTGCACAATTCATCTTTAGCCTGAGGTTCAACTTCCCCATTAACATAGACACAACACTTCACTGAAGCTGAAGTATAAGAAATTTTCTGCTTGATGTGTTTTATGTCCCATTATTATTTTCCCCGTACATCACATGGCTCTCTGAGAGGCACAGGAAAATATGTCTGGTGCAAGGCTTTGGGGAGGGTCCCCCACCACTTAAAAAGGGGAAGGAGGGAGAGATGGACTCATAAAGGAATTCATCCGAAGCTTCTCTCTCTGCCTTCCCAGGAGGTCGGGACTCCTAAGAGTTTTCTCCTGCTCTGGAAACTTCCTTTGCATCCACAAACTCCTTTGGATGGCTGTTTCCCTTTTGTCTGGGTCTCCGTGGTGCTGCTACAGGTCTGCCCTCTCACCATGGCTGGGGCAGGACTGATAGGTTTCTCCTCTCTAGCCTGTCTGCTGGTCATTATTTATGGGATCAAACTAAAGGCAGGGAAAACATTGATTAGCTCAAAATGTGGGTGAGTCAAATCAACTACCCCACTCCCCCCAAAAATATCACAATCACAATGATTTAGTTCTTTTTTCCATCAGGTGGGAGGAGTCAGAATTGCACACTTGCACATGCAGACTATTCACAGCAATAAAGAAAAATGCATTAACTATATATACAGGCTTCCAAGTGGGAGAATTTCAAGGGGGAAGAAACCAAGGATAGGGGAAGACTGCCTCCATGGTAACAGTGGCGACAGGTAGTTTCCCCAGAAGTCTCTTTTTGGTCACATCTCTTAAAGTTAGAGGGCACCCCCAAACTCCCATAATCTGGTCACAAATAAAAAGCATTTCCATGGAGAGGTGGAAGTAAAGCTCTCGGCCTTCTGGGTTCCCGACAGTTGCAGTTACACTGTAGCCCCCAGTGCAAATATTCCTGAAGTTCCCTAGTTGAACCCTAGAGGATTCTGGAGCAACTCTAGAATAGAATTCAGAGTTCATGCCAAGAGCTGGGCTCCTCAGCAGTGGACTTGCCCCGGTTCCCTGGACATAGTGGGAGCAGCCACCAAAGCAGGTCAAACACCCACGGGAGAAGTGGGCACCAGCGAAGGAAACCATCAGGCACCTTCTCAGTGTTCATTGTCAACACTTCTAGAAACAGCTGCCGGTGGCCCAACCAAAGGCCCCCAAAGGCGAGGTGGCGAGATGAGGGAGCGAGATGAACAAGCAATGTGAACAGTGCCCCTTAATGAGGAGGCAGTGGGGGGTGGCAATGGTGACCTAACTGGAGGCCAGCAGACTTGGCTCACGTTCCCTAAGCTCTGCTTGGCTGAGGTTATGTGAGCCTCTTTCAGAACCACCTCCTCTTGCAAGCCCAATCCCACTAATAAGCCACTGACCTTGAGTGCAAGTCTGGGGCTGATTTGCTGCTCTGTCTTGGGGAACCCCAGGGACCTAGTGGCTTAACGGGAAGAAATCCTCCTCACTTTAGCAACATTTTTTCTCTCCTGCCATAGTGATCAAATTAGTAGGCTGTTTCTCCACAGAGGAAATGTAGCCACGGGTCCCAGGAGGCACTGCCCATTGCCTGCCTGATGGGTTTGGGAAGGGAAAGCAGGAATGGGTGTGTGCGTGTGTCCCTCCCTTCCCCAGCCCCAGCAGGGTCTCTCCCACCCGGGGTGGCCACCCAACCAGCAGCGAGACCACAGGAAGGGTAGGGGCTGGGGGGCTTAGCTGCAGGAGGCCTGGCAGGAGGCTGCATACACACTGCTGCCCACCGTGCCTCCGCTGGTCAGGCTACTGGTGGGACACTTGAGGGGCTTCATGCTGCTGTCCCTCTGGATGTGCAAGTGCTTGAGCCGCCAGCGCTCCCAGCTCCTCCGAAACTCCATCTGGACCTTCCGTGGGAAAAGGAGGGAAACAAAAGCCATCATGCAAACCAACTGCCCACAAAATGGCCCCATTATTACATTAGCAGGGAAGGGAAAAAAATCCACTGCATTATATTAAGAGACACAAGTCAAGGCCTTCGGGCACCTAAATTAATATCCCAATAAAATTGTTTATTGTTGTCTCCTATTTTCCGCCTTTCCTCAGGAGAGAGATGAGCTTGATGATCTAATTGGTCTCCTCCATCTCTAAACTCTGTGACTCAGCTCAGTACCTTTCACAATCCATCACAGTCTTATTCAGCGGAAGATAACAAGAGCGAGAGAAATGCGGGAGACGGGAAGGAGAAGACGAGGAGGGGGAGAATCGGACTTCAGCGCACAGCGGAGCCAAGACGGCCCGAGCCAGCCTGCCAGGATGCGCCTGGTCTCCTGGGCAGCGTCACGGGGCCCAGGCTTGGGTGCGGGAGGGGGCAGAGCAGACACAACCTGTGACCACCCTGCGGCGTGCCAGCTTGCTGCCTGGCTGAGCGGTTGTGGAGAGTGTGCTGACAGGTGGGATGGGGACACCCCAGGCTGATGCGGCCTCTGCTTGTGAAGCAATCTTGTCTCACAGTCCTTCACTGGGGAGGGAGGGGGAGGGATGGTGAACCGAGGCACATGTGTGGGAAGCCACCTCAGGGAACGAAGCAGTTTCATGGACACCAGCAGGGAATGGGACGGGACTGGGGCTTCTAAAAGTGCTGACACATGGTGCCCTTTCTGCCTCCATCAGCACTTTTCCTGAGCCTGTGTTATGCCCCCATAATGACAACTGTCATTAAAAGCCACCATTTAGGGGTGCCTGGGTGGCTCAATCAGTTAAGCATCCGACTCTTGGTTTCAGCTCAGGTCACGATCTCATAGTTTGGTTGGTGAATAAGAGCCCCAGGTGGGGCTCCACACGGAGCCTGCTTGGGATTCTCTCTCTCTCTCTCTCTCTCTCTCTCTCTCTCTGCCCCTTCCCTGCTTGCACTCCCTCTCTCTCTCAAAATAAACTTAAAAAAAAAAAAAGCGCCACTTACTACATACCCAGCACTTTCCACTGATTATTTTCCCTAACTTTCTCAGCCACCCTGTGAAGTAGCTTCCATTGTTATTGCCTGCTTCAAGGTGAAGAAACTGAGGTGCAGAGCATTTAAGTATTTCCCTCAGTCTCAGCCAGGGTCCACACCTAGGTCTGGGCTGACCTCCAGGTTGGTCTCCTAAGCACTGGCTCCCTGGCTTCCACGACTCTTTAGGTCGTGCTGGTCCCTGGTGTGTCTCCTCCCCCGACTCAGCTGGGAGCACCGTGAGGGCCAGGGCCACCCCTTCCTCACCTGGGTTCTCTGGACCCTAGTACAGTGCCCAGCATACAGCAAGTCCTCCGTGCGGGCTTTGTAAATGCGCTGAAGGAAAGAGCGAGTGAGTAACTGAGCATCTGACACGGAACTCCTTCGGCTACCGAGGTATTACAGTGAAACACCAGAGGCGAGGACATGAATCCCAGACCCCCTCCCAGTGCTGAGTGCAGTGCACTTCCTCACATGAAGTTTACCCTCACCCCTGCCTCTGAGGTCCTCTCTGGCCAGGCTCCAGGTTAGGGAATCTGGGATGAATGGGTTCAGCTCATTCACTTCTGTTTACACTGGTGGGGAGAGGTAAAGTGACTGCCCCGCATCACACAACTGGGTAGTGGCAGATCTGGGGCCAGTATTCCGGCTCCTTAGAGCCATGGCGAGAGGACACAAACCATGGCAAAACCACTCCTCGGCCTCCCTTCCCCTATGCCTACTCTCCTGGAAGCTGATGGAGGACTGATGTCCAGGCCATCTTTTCTCTTTGGGTCACAAGTACCTGGCATTGCCATGGCGACCCGGGGTCTGGAGAACAGCTTTTGTGGACAGAGGTCTCAGCCCAGGAGCCGGGGGGTGTTTTTATGGCCTAGTGATGGTGATGTGTCTGTTCTTGTGCCTGGAGGAACCAGGGCATGAGGTGTCTCTGAGGAACTGTGCAGTGCCCTTAAACAAGGCAAGTGTCCGAGCAGGTGTCCTGGATCCCACAGCATAAGCCCGGAAGAGCCCAAGGGGACAGGCCAGCTGGGGATCTGGTGATTCAGGGGTTGTTAGTTGCCAAGGGGCTGAGTGGGATGTGTGCACTCCCCCTGGGCCAACCTGGGGGCAGACAAAGTGGGGAGGTGACGGGTGACAGGCTTTGAGGAGTCAGGGGGAGACTCGGCCAGGGTCTGGGAGACTCTCCATAGAAGTGGTGGGGAAGCCTCACATGTGCGTGTGTTGGGGGCAAGCATGTGCTGCCAGCATGGCTTTGGGGAAGAGGAGGGAGAAGTGGGAAATGGGAACCTCAGGAGACCGAGAAGATGAGAAGGGGCAGAGAAGAGCCTCACTCTCTCCAGTGTGCATAGGGACACCTGCCACCCTGTCCCTGTCCTTGGGACATAAAGCAGCAGAACATAGGCCCAGGGAGTGCATCACCCCTCTGGCTGAGAACCATTCCTGAAGGGAATGCCACCTGTGTTCCTCATGTCTCAACATTTTCTTCAGTTTTTTAGGAAGTTCTTTGTGAGGGCTCAGATGCGGGGGAGAACCAGGGCTGGAACATCCTACTGTCCCCCACCCCCTCCCCCACCATGGATCAAGGGCCTGTAGGACAAAGGCCCCCATGAGTGTCCTCTACAATGGCCTCCTCTCCTTCCGTGGCCCACCCACCGCACAGGGAGCCTCGCCAGCCCTCTGAGACTGGCCCAGAGGAACAGCCAGAAGGCATTAATGGGCCACGCTGTGCCTGGCTCTACCTCCCCTCCCCAGTCCCTGCGTTAGTGGAGACCTCTCCCAGCCCCCAGCTCTCCCATCTTCTAGCTGCGGAACTGGGCTATTCGTTTCATTTTGCCAAGTCTTACTTTTCTCATCTGTAAAATGAGGATAACACCTGCTACACAGGACTGGCTTTAATAAAACATGTGGGCACCTTACACAAAGTAAACATTCAGGAAGTGTTTCCCTCCCTTTTGGAGCTCCACATGCTCTAAGCATCATGACTGCCATTTCGCAGAAGAGGAAACAGGTTTCAAAACTTGCCCAAAGTCACACAGCTCACTAAGCAATGGGGCCTGGATGGGAGCAGAAACCTGACTCCAAAGCCCATGTCCCGCATCTTTCCTGCTCTTTGAGTCATCTCACAGCATCCTGAAATACCAAGGTCCCTCCACAGCCACCCTGTGCCCTCCACACTCACAGCACAAGTAAATTAATGCATTAATGCAGACTCTTAAGCCCTCTGAACTCTGGGACACCAGACTCTGTGACAGAGGCCACACAAGGAGAGCCAGGGTCTTTGAGGAGCAGGGTTCATGGGTCATCTGAGCCCAAAGCTCACTGATAGAAACCCTCACCTGGGCCTGAATGGAGTCAACAGAGCCCTCAGTTTGTCCCCCAGACTCTGAGGTGGGGGGTTTCCTACCCCCTCTTCCCTGCTGGGGTTAATCTTCTTGTGAATACTTCCCCTATGGTGCCACATCCAGAACTATAATTTGTTCCCCCTCTGGAAGGAATGGGGTGCAGTGCTGTGGCATTTGTGATACCCAGTGATGATGGGGATCGCTCCTACTCTGTTCCAGCACAAAGCTGGGTGCCTGAGCAGAAGGGGCCTTCCCCAGCACCACAGGCACAGACACCCCCTCCGCCTAGGAGCTGACTGTCTCGGACAGGGGAGGGCTATGGTCCAGCAGGGTCTGCAGGAGAGGACGTGGGACTCAGCAACAGCCCGCTTCTTCTACCCCTACAGCCTGAAAGCCACAGGAAGAACACACCCCTTGGCCATTGGCGGGCTGGGGCTCTCACCTGCACACACAGGGTGGGCGCTTTCCTCTTTCTGTTAGGATGCGTTTGAATCCCATCTCTGCCACCACTTCTAGGCCAAACCTGGGGCATGTTTCCTACTCACTCTGATCTTCAATGATCTCATTGTGAAAAGTGGGAATATTAAAACCATAGGGATTAGCAGAGATTTTTTTCCTGGGGGTGGGGTGGGGAGGGAGGAAGCAGTGATGATTAAATAAGATAGTATTAAAGCCCTAAGGATGTGACTTGGGCATGTCTGCTGTTGAATCAACTTGTAACAATCACCATCGCCTGTTCATTCAGGACCCCCTTAACACAAGGCTGGGTCTTCCCCAAGTTCATATCCATTAGGGTATGCCTGCCCACGTGTGTGTGTGTGTGTGTGTGCGCGTGTGTGTGTGTGTGTGAGAGAGAGAGAGAGAGAGAGAGAGAGAGGAGATATCCATGCATAGAAAACAATACATGAACAAGATGCCTTCTCAGCTCTAGCGCCCAGTGGGATGGATAGGGGGTTTCCGCTGAAAAGATTGATGGGAGCCACCACTGACAACTCTAGAACAGCCAACAGTAGCAGCCCACAAGTGTCCCCACGTCCCTTCTCAGGCTTACCTCATTGTTGACAAAGCAGTACAAGATGGCCACCATCAGCCCCTGGAAACAAGAGTCATATCAGCAGAGAGGAAGCAGGAGGGAGGCACCCTGTAGGTAGACCCTGAAGCTCCTTGGGGCCCCAGCCCCAATATCCACCTCCTCAGACTGGGCATAGCCAGAGCTGGAGTGGTGGATTCCTTCTCCTTTCCTTGCTGGAGGAACAAGAAGCCTCCTTGCTCAGATACTGAGAGGCTCTTCAGCTACCCTCTCCTTGATGAAGTCTGACCCGAGAAAGTACACCACCTCTGATCGTGGGCCATTTTCCCCTGCCATGGCTCCATCTGTTCATTCAGCAGACCCAGCATTCCCAAACTGTGATCTACATGCGTGTGCACATATGTGTAAGGGCACATGCATGGGTTTACATGCTTGTGGCCCTCCCACAAGCCTCCTGAGGGGCTGAGACCAGGTTCTCATATATCTATACCCCCAGTGACACTCATACACCCTCAGCATCATCTGATACTAGTGGGGAGGTTGAGTTTCTGACTTTGGAAACTACATAACCTGGAAAATCTTATTTCAACATCTCTGAGTATCAGTTTCCTCCTTGGTAAAATCGGATGATCCTGCCCACCTCCTGGGATGCTATGAGGATTAAATGCACGATGTGTGCAAAGCCCCTGGTGTCCGGTAACAAACAGCCTGGTAGATGGCAGTTGTGATGCCAGGCTGGATGCCCACAGTTACATCTGGGAAGGCTTCTTGTCCCACGTGCGTATAGAGAAGACTGGCCTGGGTGCTAGACACTGATTTAGCCCTGGCTCTACTCCACCCATAGCCCTCTTGGCATGGCCCACTTTCCCCCGAGGCCTCAGGGCGCCCATCTGCATGGTGCAGGCTGGTCTCTGCCCCACTCCCACTCTGACACTTAGCAAGTGAGGACCCCCAGCCGTGAGGTCACCTGGAAGGAGGTGAAGGAGAGCTCTGTGAACAGCTTGATGAAGCGCAGCGTCCCCCGTGCATGTTCATCCATCACAAAGGCAAAGACGACCTCATGGGTTCCCAGCAGGGGGATGAGCGTCAGTGTGGACTTGGCAAGTCTGGGGGTGGGGTGAAGACATCATTCTGGAATTCTCCCATGGACGTGTATCCCCTTTCTGTGCCCCAAACCCACACCTGAGTGACAGACATTCTCCCACCCCAAATACACTGGGATGGGCTGCCTGGTGGGGAGGAAGTAGAGGTCAAGACACCCAGAAGCCCAGGAGATGCCCAGGTCCAGGGCTAAGGGCAAGGCTTGGGGTCCTGGCCTGGGCCAGGTGGGAGAAGAAGGTCGCGCAATGTTCCAAGCTCTGAGCCCCAGGATCTCTATTCTGGAAGCAAGGGTGAAGGGCGCCCATGAAAGCCAGCTCAGGTACATCACCTGCACTTGATGTCTGTCTTGCACATGAGATTGGCTTTCAGTTTGGACACCACAATGCAGATGACCCGGACAAAGATGAGGAAGTTCACCTGCAGGGCAGATGGGAGGGAGTGGCTGGAGGCCCCCTCAAAACACCCCCCTGTTTCCAGGCCTTCACCCAGCAACACCTGTCCAGCCAGAACTGCCACTCCCACCCCCACACCATCACTCACTCCAATGGCAAAGAGAATGGGCAGCCGGATAATGAGCCAGTAATTCATGTTTGAGTTCCTGGTCCAGCAGCTGGAGAGGAAGAGAAATACACAAGTACCCAGTTAGACACACAGAGCCCCCAGCTCACAGTGCAGGTACAGGGGCACACAAACACATGTGGCCATGCAAAGTGACCCTCACAGAGCCACATAAATGCTGCCACAAGGAGCTACCCAGTCCCATAGACTCATGCAGAGTCCTTCAAGCCACACACACACACACACACACACACATACACACACTCCTAAATACATGGTCACACAGAGAGATACACACAGCCCTTTGTGAACCAACAGTCATGATGCCTAGCATCATACACAAAATAGCAGGAACATTTCACAGTTATTATAGAAAAGTCATTGCATACCCCATGGACCCAGCACCATTTGTTATCACCCAGTCCCGGGAAGGGATAAGGAAGGGATAAGGAACTAAATTCATAAATTAAGCTCCTGATCCCTCGGTTTATCCTCCCACCCAACAGGTGGTAGCCACGTACCCCAGGGGCCAGGGAATCCCAGGGGGGTTTGAGGATGGGGACCTCAGCACACCCATGCCCAGGAGCAGGACACTCACCCTTCATCCTCATAGAGGTACTTGACAATGCCCCAAGGGATAACAAACAGCAGGGGGACACCTAGAAGAGAGAGGGGAAGAGAGAGGGGAGAGGGCTGGCAGGCCTGACCCACCACCATGCACACCCAGAGGCCTCTATTTACCCAGGCCTCTCCCGCCTCCAGCCCTTTCCCTCACCTGACTCCAAAACCACTTTCTAGCAGGTTTGGAACTTGGAGGGTCTGGGAGCCTGGGGGAGTGGAGGCGGCAGGAACACCTCCGTGCCCCCACCCCCCATCCCTGCCCAACTCCCTGGAGTCTTCCTCAGAGAGAGGATCGCACCACACTGTGGCTGTATCTGAGATAAGACGAGATCGGGCACGTTCAGGGTGGTATGTCCGTAGACACGGTGGCTGTATCTGTCCTAACCAGTCCCCCCCATCCCAGGCACACTGTGAGAGCTTGCCCCCAAGTCCAGGCTGAGACATGAGGATGCAGACACCAGAGTAACAGAGGACAAGGCCATGGAGTGGGAAGAACATTCTAGATGAGGTGGAGCAGGCCAACCCACTGATGCCCTTCTCCTCCTGCTGCTGCCCACGTGCCCATATCAGTCAACTCCTTCAGGCTCCAGAAGCCCCTCCAGCTACCTGTTCTCTACCCGCATGCACTACAAGTGGCTGGGCAGAAGCCTGGAGTACAGACAGGGGCCCCATCCTTGATGCCAACAGCCCAACCAATGGCACAGTGGCCCACGGTAACAACAGCTCCAATGTAACACTTTCCACTTGACTGAGACTCAAGTGGTGTGGCAGGCAGCCTCTAGGAAGTTTCCCAGCGACCCTCACCTCCTGGTATCTACACCACCATACAGGCTGTGCTGTATTGGGATTGGTCTGTGTGACCAAGAATGTACTCAGAAGCGATGGCAGGTCACTTCTGAGATCAGGTTATAAAAGACTGTTAAAAGGTTAAAAAAGGCTTGTCTTGGGCTCTCTCTCAGTCTGATCACTTGCTCTGGGGGACGCTGGTTGCCATGTCATGAGGGCACTCACCCAGCCAGTGGAGGCCCCTGTGACAAGGAATGGAGGCCCCCAGCCCACAGGTAGCAAGGACCTGCGCTTCCTGCCAACAACCTTGTGAGTTTGCAAGGGATTCTCCGACTCCACTGAAGACTTGCTATGACAGCAGCCCCAGCCAACAGCGTGTCTGCATCTCTGTTAGAGACCTTGAGCCAGAGGCACGCAGCTAAGTTAAACCAGATTCCTGCCCATAGAAACTGCAATAGGAAATTGCTGCTTTAAGCGGTGAAGTTGTGGGGTCATCTGCTCTGCACCAGGAGCTAACGCATCCAGCTGGTTCCCAGTTCCTTGAGGGTACAGCATCACTCATTCTCAGAGCCTCAGGGCTCGGCTCAGCCTGAGGGCTCAATATGTTTGCTGAATTCAAATGGACTGTCCGTCCTCACGACAGATGGAGATGAATGAGGAGCTCTGGAGGGTTCAGGTGGGACTAGAGAGCAAGGCTGCCAACCCAGGCCCATGCCAACCACCTTCGGTGGCTTTCTGCACCAGCTCTCCATGCCTGTCTCTGTGGGTGCCCCTCCCGGGGTTGGAGATGTGGGCGTCGGGTATAGGTGAGAGTGTGTGTGTTAAGGTGTGGACACAGATGTGAGTGTGTGGTGGGCAGGGCCATGCACAGGCATGTGTAGCTTTAGGGGGTCTCTCCCCAGAACACATTGCCAGGGCAGAGCCCCATTGACAGTCCTTCCCGTCATCACGATCCATGTCCTCAATAGCCATTCCCAAGCAGTTCATCTGCCAGGAGCTACTGTGCATGACAGTGAAGACAGGGAGGAAGCTGAGAAACTCACAGCTGGTCAGCATTCTTCATCAGGTACCTTCCTCCTTGGCCATTTGTTTTTACACAAACCAGACCTCTGAGCATCCACGATGCTTTAGTAACAGGCCTTCATGAGACTGGACAAGGGATGGGTGGCTTCCAAAGGCCTCAGAATATAGCACGGAGCCTGCCACAATGAAGATGCTCAGACAGCATGGAAGGAAGGAATGATGGGTGGATCCACTGGGAAGGGAAACTCTCCTGGCAAGAACATGCCAATTCCCTGAGCCACACACACATGTGGAAACCTCCTTCCTGGGCATTCCCAGCCACCTCTTGTCCTTTTTCTCTGAGATCCCACTCAGAATTGGGGAGCTCATTCATGGCGTCAGCAAGACCTGGTGAACTTCACTCATTTACCAGCCTCTCCTTAACAAGGCCTTTTCTGCCACATGCAACCATTACACACCCCCTCATTCCCTGCTGGCTGCATCTTTCTCCCATTTAGAAAATCAACAAGACAAGCTGGAGAAAAATTTCACATTAAGAAACACAGAACTGGCCCCAAGAAGCAATGACTCCCTCGTCCATCACTTGCCTCCCTCCCTTGCAGCCTCCCTGTGGTGGGTAATGGGGCACCAGCTGCCCATGGATGGCAGCAGGAGCTGACGTCTTTTGGGACTCCCCAGCTGTGTCAGAGTTGTAATTTTAATTCTTCTGCTTGCATGTGAAGCTAAAAGTTGTTTCCAAGCATCCCAAACTGGGCTAGGTCTCCTGGCCCCACAGAAGAGCTCTTTGGAAAGCTTTCTCTCTGTCCTCTGTCTTTGTCCTTCTCTCTCTGCACCTCCCCATCCCAATTCCTCAAGATAAGGGTGTTCTCATTGGGAAGGAAGGTCCCCCAGGTCCCACCCAGGTGCCCCTCAGACTCTGAGCCCTGAGCTGCAGCATGAGGTGGTGGGAAAGGATGAGCTCCCCTTCCCCCTCTTCCATTTCCCACTCAGAAACCTCCAGGATGCCATGTGTCCCCACCAACCCTCCAGCAACCACCCCCGCTCCTCTGCACACAGCACAAGGTCCCCTCTGATTGTTCCTGCCCTCAGGTCACCATGGAGACAGGCACTAACAGTGTTGACGCTATTTCCCAGAATGGACAGACATAGTCCCCCACCTTAAGGACAGCCTCCCCAGAGCCCCCTCAATGACCTAACACCGCCCCACCCTCCATTAGCTGCAGGGCTCTCCAGCTGCCCACTGCCTGGGTGACTGCCCTACCCTCGGAGGGGTGGAAGAGCAGGGAAGGATGGGCCCGTGGGGAGGTGGGGGAAGGGTGGGAGCAGGGAGTTGTACACAGAGGAGAGACCCACCTGCCCAGAGGCCTGAGCTCGCTCACCTTGTCTATTAAGGGACCAAAGAGGCAATGCAGGACAGAGAACTTTCCATGACAGGCAGCAGCCCAGGGTCTGGGAGTCAGGAGGCCTGGTTCCAGTGCTTGCTCTGCCTGCAAAGCCCTGCCCTCTCTGGCCTTGGGTGCCTTCAAGACACTGATCACCCTCTTCAGAGGTACTCTTCTACAACAGGGCCACAAAGAGCCAGGTGGCGGAGGGACACCAGTAAAAGGGAATTCAGGGTGAGGACAGGGGCAGGGAGGCTGAGAGGGCCAGAGAAAGTGCACAGCCAGGGGGCCAGACAACCTGTGGAGGCTTCCTGAGGAGGCGGGCTGGACCGAGGACAGCCTTGCAAAGGCTCAGAGGCAGGAGCCAGTATGGGAGGGGGACATCACACGTGGCTGTGACTGAGGCGGGAGGTCCCCAGTGGTCAAAGTAACCTGAGGCAGGCGAAGGAAGGAATGACAGTGGTGAATGAATGAACGGCAAGCTTGAGGTGGAAGGCAGGCTCCTGTGGCGTGGGCAGGGACACTGGCAGATTAGGAAGGGCCAGAGGGCAAGGCCCATTCTCTGGCTCCATCCAGGGGTGGGGGGGGGCTCCCGCGGGCCTCTCCAGAGTAAGCGCTGTTGCCTGTGTTTTCCCTGTAGTGGGGTGGGGGTTGGGGAGCTGCTGGTGGGCTTCTCAGCCCCTGTTCTCATCAGAATCGCACGCGGCGAGAGGCAGAAGCACAACCAGAAATGTTCCAGCAAAAAAAAAGACACGATAGTTCTCGGCAAACTTTTTTGGCTAGAACATTTCCAGCTGGGCTCCAGGCACATCCGCGGTCCACCCTTTCCTCAGCTGGCTTCTGGCTGCCAGCCCTGCCCTGCCCGGCTCTCCTCTAAGCCCTCCTCTTCATCATCAGCTGACAGAGCCACAGCCCCTCAGCCCTCACCTCCTGACCCCTTACCCTGAAGCCCAGGACTCTCCACTTCCCTCAGGGCCTGGGTACCAAGGACTGGGTATGGGACTCCATCCCCAGGGGTCTTAGCAGTAGAGGTATTTGAGGACAGTGCATGGCTGCCCATGGTGTGTGTGTGGTGTATCTGGCCAGATAGGGGGGAGGCCTGTGTTTCCATTAGGTGGGGCAGGTGATGCAGAGACGGGAGGGTAACCATAGCCCTCTGCAGTGAGTCCCGTGCCCAGGACAGAGTTATCCAGTGGGCCCTGCCCTTGGCCCAGCAGTGTGTTCTGAGCACCAAGAGGGCTTCCTGGGGGCAGCCTGAGGGCAGTAGTCCCAAGAGAGGTCAGGGTCCCCCCGCCTCCCATGCCATGGATTGGGGTGGAAGAACATGTAAGATGAATGATAGTCGACCTTACCCCAGCCTATGCTCAGATAGAGCCTGAAGATGCGCTGCTCGGAGAAGACTGAGAAGGCCAGCAGCGTGTACAGGTACACGCCCTCCACCAGGAGCCAGTAGTAATTGGCCGCCACGCAGTACTGCATGAGCAGGAACACCAGGCGGCAGCCCAGAGAATCCTGGGGGCAGAGGAAGGGTCCCCAGGGGACATAGCTCTGCCTCCTGCCTCTCTTGATCCCCCTCCCCGTCCTGCCCCAGATGCAAATACCGGATGAGAAGCCCTAACACCGTTTTGCCAGGGCCAAGGCCAAGAAGTTGACCTGCTTTAGCTCACTGAATCACTACCCTGAGTAGAAGAAGCTAATATTATCCCCATAGAGGTGAGGAAACTGAGGCTCAGAGAAGTTAAAAGACTTGTCCCAAAACTATACAGCTAGTAAGTAGCAGAGCTGGGATTCAAGCCTGGGTCTGTTTCCAAAGACCATTTCCTGTGTCAGACAGAACTTCTTAAGCGCAGGGAGGGTGTCTACATCTTTAGACTGGGGGCTCCCCAGAGTGGACTGCCTCTCCCATCCGACTGGGGACTCCCTAAGGACCAGGTGTGGCAGTTCTTGCCTTTCTTTGTGCCAGGCCTGGGTGGGGTTGGGGAGGCTTGCCTTCACTGACTGTCCATCCCTCCCCAGGCCCTCCTGAACACATCACACACCTGGTAGGAGAGGAGCCCATCCCATTGGTGCTGCTGGGGGGCTGTGCTGTACATCCACTTGAGGACCGCGTCCCTGATGAAGACGGACAGCGCTCGGAGGATGAAGGATGCAAACAGGTTCAGGTGGATGTAATTCCGGGTGCAGTGCAGGTGTCTGTGGGAGAAAACAGGGCTCTTTCCTAGCAAGGTGGCTAGCAGTTCTGCTCCACAACCCCCCAGTTCAGGCTAACATACACTGCAGGCATGTTTCTGCATCTGGGACTGAGCCTCTGTCTTTTCTTCCTCTGAAAATGCCCCTCTTCCTCGTATCCTTGAAAATTCTTGGATCCAATATAAGTCCTGCCTCTCCATGGAGCCTTCAGGTGTGTGGTCACTGCCACCACCCACCCTCATCCACACTATCTTCCTCTCTACAGCATCTTCTTCTCTACAAAGTCATGTATAATCCAAGTGATTTATGTGTGAAGACCACCTTCCCCAATGGAGACTTTGGTTTGCTTCTTGAGGACAAGACCCACATCTCACATGCTTCAGGGGCAGACTAGGGCTAAGCACGTAGTAGGAATTCAAACACTATTAGACACAATTTCAATATCCTTTCATGTAAAAACACAGAGCAAACTGCAAATACAAGGGCGTTTTTTAACCTGATAAGGGCTATCTACCCAAACCCGGAACAAACATCATTCTTAACTGAGAAATTTTATAAGCATTTCCTTCAAAATCAGGAAAATAAGGATTATCTAGCCTGACAAAGCTATCATCACATCTATTCACCATTGTAATATAGATCCTGGCCACTGTAAGAAGGCAAGGGGGAATAATCCATACGAATTGGAGATAAAGGAACAAAATTTTCATTATTTGTAGATAGTAGAGTATCTTCATAGAGAATCTGAGATCATCTACACACATATTATTAGAACTGATAGATTTCATTCAACATGGCTGCTGATGTGTGTTTATATATATCAGCAATAAACAAATAAAAAGTAAATTTTAAAGATTCATATATAATTTTTTAATTGGCTACATAGAAATAAGTCTAACAGAAGATGGGCAAGATCTCTATAGAGGATACAATAACATTTGCTTAAAATAGTTAGACAAGACTTAAAATTACACATTCATGGATAGACTCACTATTTTGAAGGTGTCAATTCTCTCCACATTAACTGATAAATAAAAAATAGCTATAATAAAAATTTCAACAGTGTTGATTTTTTGTTTTCCTGGAACTCTCAAAACGTACAAAGAACCAAGGGTCAAGCATAGTCTGGACCCTCCTAAAGACCCACAAAGTAGACAGGGCACCTGGTGGCTCAGTCAGTTAATTATCTGACTTTGGCTCAGGTCATGATCTCACAGTTTGTGGGTTCAAGCCCCGCATCAGGTTCTGTGCTGAGAGCTCAGAGCTGACAACCCAGGCAAAGATAACTCTTGCTGCATGGAAGAGTAAGCCCTACAAACCCAAGGGGAAAAGGATGAGCTGTTACTAAATGGTACTGGACCAATTGTATATATATGTGTATATGTGTGTATATATATATACATATATATATACACATATATATATGTGTGTGTATATATATATTATATATATGTATATATATATATATATATGAAAAATAAAATTAAATCTCTTATTTTCACCATAGACAAAAATTAATTACAGGTGGATTAAAGAACCATAAGAGAGAGAGAGAATCATAAATAGAGACTGACATGGGGCTTCATCCCATGACTCTGGGATCATGATCTGAGCCCAAATTAAGAGTCAAACCAATTGAGCCACCCAGGCACCAAGAAAAGATTCCTTAAACAAGATCATAAAGGAGTTTGGTCTTTGGAAAAAAATTGGTAGTTTTTTTTATCAACTGGCAAAATTAATCTTTATCAATTGATAACATTTAGTGATAATCTTTAATAAAAATGGATACACTGATATATTTCATTTCATTAAAATTAAGGACTTCCATGCATAAAAGGCACTATAACGTGAGTGAAAAAATCAACCACAGACTAAAAGAGGATACATCCTTACTTAGGATCCAGGATATATAATGAATGGCCAAAGAAAAAAGAAAAAGCCAAATAAGCCAATTAAAAAGTAAGCAAAGGATAGGAATAAGCAATTCATAAAATGAAACACAAAAATGCTTGATCTCTCTAGGAATCAGGGATATGCAAATTAAAATCATGACATATCTCATACCCTTCAGATTAGTAACAGGTGAAAATACTAAATATTAGTGAGGATGTTAAGTAAAGGGAGCTCCCATTTATTACTGGTAAGAGGGCAAACTGGTATGACCACTTTGGAGAGTAACTTCACCTAATAAGTTTCCTTTTTTTTTTTTTTGTAACATTTAAAAAAAACGCTTATTTATTTTTGAGAGAGAGAGAGACAGAGCATGAGCAGGAGAAGGGCAGAGAGAGAAGGAGACACAGAATCCAAAGCAGGCTCCAGGCTCTGAGCTGTCAGCACAGGGCCCAATGCGGGGCTTGAACCCACTAACCACGAGATCATGACCTGAGCCGAAGTCAGACACTTAACCGACTGAGCCACCCAGACACCCCTAATAAATTTTCAAAAGCACATGGCATTCAGACCAGGCAATTCTACTCAGAGGTACATGCCCCTGAAGAAATGCACAAGGGGTCATAAGTAAGAATTTGCCTTGTAGCAAGGTTTGTAATTCAGAGAAGAAAAAAAAAAGGAAACACCTCAAATATCCATTAAAGTGATAAAAATAAATTGTAATATATTATACAATAGAGTCTGGAGTGACGGTTAATATAAAACAGAACTACCTGCATTAACATAAATGAATCTCACAAAAACATTGCAGGCCAAGAATAACATTGCAAGAGTATATACAACATACCATTAAAATACGCAAAGTCCACAGCTATCTATTTGTACAGATACTATAAATGTGGAAAAAGTATAGAGATGCCTGGGGATTATAAGTAGCCCCTTCAGGGCTTTCCTCTGGTTGTGGGGGTGGAGGGCAGTGGCAGGGTGGGCTACCCAGGGCGGCATGCCTGTGTTGACTGTGTGGTAGGTGTTAGCTCTCGGGCTCGGCATTGGGTGTGCCAGTGATCAGTATCAGCCACTGTATTTTAATATCTCTGAAATACTTCATAATAAAAGGGGAGAATATTCACCAAGTGAATGCATCTATCAAACACTGACTGTGCCCAGCACTGACTGTGCCAGGTGCCATGGAGGCGACAGGAGGAATGAGGCTTGTCCTGTTTCTGTGGGGCTGGTATCCTGAGGTCCCTGCACTCAGAATTGCTCCTGACCTTGAACCCAGCCCCCCTGGCTTACCCTCCACCAAGTGCAGAGGGAGTGGAAAGAACATGGTCCTCTGGAAGGAATGGCTCATGGAGGTTAGACTTAAGGAAGACCTTTTCCAGGGGGCTGATAAGCTCCAAAGAGGGCAGAATCTCTAAACCCCTGAGCTCTTACCTAAAATCAAACTGAATTCCTAATGATTCAAGTTTCACATGCTCAGCTGAAGGGGATGTCCCCTAATCCTACCACCCACTATGAAGGTCTGGGGATATGTGCTTTGTGTGTTTGTGTGGTGTTTGTTTTTTTCTCTTTTGCAGTATTCTATGTAGGCTCTTACAGAGTAGAGATATGGCAAACGGGGCCATATCCCGTGTTTTCAGCCTCGTATTCAGTGGACAGGCTCTCCGGAGATCTCCTAAGAGAAGAACCTGCAGCACTGTCACTTTAGTTTGGTGCTCCCTCATCCACTGGGGACAGCGCAGGGAGCTGGAATGAAACAGCCCCTCCGGGCCCCCAGGCCCCTTACCTGAAGCTCAGGAGGATGGCCGAGGCGATGACCAGAGCGGAGAAGGAGAGTGTGTAGCCCACCGTGTAGATGATGGAAAAGGACAGGAGCTGCTCCTCTGGGGAGCTCTGTGTGCACACGAGGGATACAGTGCACGTGAGGCAGCCCACGCCCTCCTCTCCCACATCTGTCTTTCCCATGGGACAGGGAGAGGCGGGGCCCCAGGTCAGGCTGCACCAGAGACTTCAGAACTAAGAAAGAAAATAACCTATGGCAATGGTCCTTGGACTTCCAGGGCCTCGTCCCAAGGCCAGTGGGGTGAACACACATGGCCTCTGCCCAGCAAGCATGGTGTGCAAAGCCCCCAGAAGCAGGGGGATAGACAAGATTGCCACAGGCCAGCCCATCAGATGCCCAGGGGCCCTGCTCCAGTGCGGCTGGGACCCCGTTACCCCTCACTGACTCGGAGCCCCCATCTGCAACTCACTCTCTCCCCTCGCTTGGACTCCTCGCACTCAGACAGGTTCCTCCAGGGCAGGCTGGAGTTGTCCTGGCGCAGCCACAGGCCCTCGGCTGTGCAGAACCGGTACACGTGGCCCTGCAGCACTGGGGCAGAGAGACGTGGGAGCTGAGCCCAACACCACAGAGCCCTCATTCCTCCCTGCCCTGGGGGCCCCCCTGCTCCCCCAGGACTGACCTCTTGGAGTTGGCAACACCTCTGAGACACACACACACACACACACACACACACACACACACATTCAGGCCTTCCTCTCTTGCCATGTGCCCATTTGGCCCAGGGACAGGAAAGGCAGTCGCTAAGGGCCACCCGGCACCACCTTCAGCCTTTCCTCCTGGCCACCCTGGGATAGAGTTTGATGAAGCCATGTTTTTGAGATAATTCTAGCCCATTCCCATGTCCTGCCTCCAGCCTCAAATCACACTGCTGACAAGGTCTGGTGCTGAACACCAGTGGCCTTCAACAGCTCCATAGCCACCCACTGTGACTTCGAATTTTCAGGACTAGCCCCTGCCTCCCTCCAACACTTCACAGACAGAGCAGATCCTGGGAACAGATGGGCTCAGAGCTCCTGAGAGGAAGAAAGAGGCACAGCACTGCCTCCGGGAGCCTGTCTGAGGGGGAGACACAGTCCTACCCTAGGGAGCTCCAGTCTGAGTGGGGGAGACACAGCCCTGCCCTCGGGGAGCCCCATTCTGACAGGGGAGACACAGCCCTGCCCTCAGGGAGCCCCAGTCTGAGTGAGGGAGACATAGCCCTGCCTCACAGAGCCCAAATCTGAGGGGAGACACAGCTCTGCTCTCAGGGAGCCCCAATCTGAGGGGAAGACACAGTCGTGCCTTTAGGAAGTCCTAATCTGATGGAAATGACAGAGTCTTATGCTCAAAGACAGCCTGATCTAAAAGAAATCCAATGTCAATGGTAGAGGCACAGCCCTTGGAGACTCTCCATTCAAAGACGGAAAACCCAGCTCCTCCCTTCGAGTAGCCCCTAGTGAGATGCTGGGGACAGAGACTGCCCTCGGAGACCTCCCAGTCTGAGAGGAGGGAGAGATCCAGCCCCTGTCCTCAGAGAGCTTTCATTCTGAAGGAGGAAGCACAGTTCCTGGCTCCAGGGAATCAAGACTCTCACAGGAAAAAAACAGTCCTCAGAAAGTAATAACATAAATGCAAACCGAGAGAGATCAAACACAGGCCCAACAGAGCTGAGGTGGGACGCTGTCTGTGCTCATTCACACACATCAAGTCTGACCTGCCCTGCTGGCCCCCTACCCAGGGAGGTGGGTGGCTTGTGGTCCCTGGTTCCCTGTGAGGTCATGAAAGGGAATAAGGGGTTTACTTGTGCCTGGGAGGAAATGCCTCATTGCCTTCCCGGAGGAGAATGTAAGTCTGACCCCAGAGCCAGGAACCTGGGGACAAAAACGAGGTTAGGGTTAGCACAGGAAGATTAAGGAGGGAAACTGGAGCCAGGACAAAATGTAAAAGATTTAAAAATTCTAAAGGACTAAAAGATTTTAAAGACCAGTCATGGGATGAAGGTGCAGTGGGAGGGAGGGAGGGAGGAAGGATGGGAAGCATTGGAGGCCCTGGTCACAAGTTTCCAGGTGGAGGAGTAGCAGTAAGAACTGTGTGTGGGAAGAGGCTCATTAACATGTGTACATGAGGGTAAAAGCAGAGGGAGGCAAACCTTAAGAGACTCTTAAACAAAGAGAACAAACTGAGGGTTGCTGGAGGGGAGGTAGGGGGGGGTTGGGCTAAATGGGTGATGGGCATTAAGGAGGGTACTTGTTGGGAGGAGCACTGGGTGATGTATGTAAGTGATGAATCACTGGGTTCTACTCCTGAAACCAAGACTATACTGCATGTTAACTAACTCAAATTTAAATAAACAAATTAATTAAAACAAAAACAAAAAAACAAAAATGTATGCATGATGGGAGTGAGGCAAACCCCAGGGCCTGCCCTGAAAGGGCCCAGCAGGGACGCAGCCATCTAGGCCAGGGATCTGTTTTACCTTTCACAAACTGTCAGTCTACCCACTGTTCTTATGTATCAGGTACCTGCAGGGCCTATCGCTCAGACCCTTTTCCTTCCAGACCCCCAACCCCCAGTCACCCAGTGCAGCGTCCCTGTTCACTCCTCTCCTTTCTCCCCCTCTTTCATAAAACCTGAACCAAGGCCCTCTTCAGGAGACCGAAACATCTTGTGATAGAGTAAATCACCTCGCAGTATCAATGCTTCTAGAAGAACATTTTAAGAGACTTCACCTGGAAGAGAAACAAAAACCTAAAAATCTAGTGACAGGACTTCCGGCAGCAAAAAGAGCCTGAGTCCCAATACCCCTCAAATGCATTTATGAACAAAATCAGGCAAAGGCAAAGGCAAAGGCAGAGGAGGGGAGGCATGTGGTCCGATTTTAGCAGATTTTAGCTCTTCTCGAGCCCTGAGTGCCCCTCTTATCTGTTGCACGGATGCCTGGAATTCTTCACCAGGGGTCGAGTCTTCTGATAGAAGGCCAAACCAGTCTTCAGAGCACTGATGGGGATCTGGGCTGACCCCAGAGGGAGTGAGACTGATGTCAGGGCCTTCAATGGCAGCCCATTTTGATGACAGCAAGGAAGGAGGAAGAGAAGGCAGAGGGACCAAGGGAAGGGAGAGGACATGGTAATGGGGCACAAACCACCGAACCGCCCATTTACCCAGGACTTAGCCCACAGCAGTGTGACCCCAATAATACCCCAATAATACCACAGCTAGATGCACTCACAATTGCTGGTTCCCTCCCTACATGCACCTTATACAACCTCTCTACAAGCTACACACAGTATTGTTTTTCAAACACCTGCTGTACGCTTGACGCCTTTGAACATCACGACCAAGTTACAAGGTAGGCATGTTAATCCCATTTTATGGATGAAGAAACTGAGCCTCTTAGTGTCCAAGTGACTTGCCTAAGCTCACCCAGCCAGGAAGTAGCAGAGGCAGGATTCAAACACCTAGCTCTTTGCCTTCAGAGGTCAAAAGTTAGCAGCCAAATTCACTGCTAACAGTCAACAATGGCCATGTGCCATTTCTCTTCTGCCCTTCAGGGCTTGGGTTTGCTAACATTCAGCATCCTCCCAGTAGATCCTCTTACCAGTGTGGATCCCCAGCAGCCTGCACTATTCCTGGGCCTTCTGTTGAGGGCCAACAGAGAAGATGGGGAGGTGGTAAATGCACAGATGTGTCACTGGCACAGTATCAAGAGATCACTGCGTCCCCAAGAAGCTCGGGGAACCTATGAGAGTGTGTCTGTCAATTATCCCTCATTAGCAGCCAGTATTAAAAGCCAGGCTCATTCTTGGCCAGGCCTATGGTCCCCAGATGCCCATCTTGGCTGGAGGTAGGGAGGGTCCAGGCACAGCCCTGCTTATCAGCCCAGCTTTATCTGGCCCAGGAACTGCTGGTAAATCACAGCCAGGGGATTGGCTCTGGTCTTGTCAACACCAGGAGGCAGCCGGCCACATGCCAGGAGGCCCAAGGATATTTCATTAAGTCAGACCCTGGTGCTGGAAATAAAACCCCCAATTAAACACTTCCCCTCCCGGAAACTGCAGCGGCGTCTGTAATCAAGCTAACAGCCGCCCTTCCACGTGGATGCAGGCTCTCAGGGCTGCGGAGAGCTGCTCATGAATCCATTAGTTCTTGCACCCTTAGCAACAACAGCGGCCAGCAAGGACTACTGGGCCCCATCTGACAGACGGGGAAGCTACGATTCAGAGACGGTAGTCACAGCCCCATCCCATCGTGGTGGAGTGAGGGTCAAAGGCAAGGCTAGAACTGAAGGCATCAGCTTGGGGTGGGAGACAGCAGGGATAGTGCATCAATCATGACCCAGGAGAACTACACAGACCCAAGATCAAATCATGGTTCTGCCCTCAACCAGCTATGCAGCCTGGGGCACACCTCCCCAGGTCTCAGTTTTCTCATCTGTGAAATGGGAACCATAATGGCTTCTCAGGTCTGGGGTGTGAGGATTAGGAGATAAAGCACGAGAAGTGCCTGGTGCATAGTAGGCCTTCATGACATGGTCACATTGAAAGCCCTGCTGATGCCTTCACCCCAATTTCTCAAAAAAGGCACTCCCCCACTGAGGATGGGGCTGGAACTCAGGACACCACCTCGGCCACAACTCCAGGGCCAAGCTCTGGCCTCGGTCTCTCTGTGGCAACGCTGGCCTGCCATGAAAGCTCCTGGGCTCCACATTACTCAAAGGAGGCACCTGTCAGAGTTTCCGAGAATTGTGAGTTATAGGCCATTTTAAAAGCATTTTATGACTCTCATGTAATGAGAACTAAACTAACAAACAGGTACAGATCAGGAGGGGGTGCAGCTAATGAGACCAGAATGATTTGTAACAAGCAGATCAGCTGTTTGTGGGTAAATGAGGCTGTTGGATGACCCTCAGGCGGCAACAGGCTCTCAGAAGCCACTCAAGCCTTCTGGTTTACAAAGTCTTACTGACACCAGGCATCTCGTTCGAACATGTTCCTTCCTTGACTCATCTGCTTCTGCCCTCTGGAGTCCCAAATTCTGAATTAGAGGGCTCAGAATTTGAGGATGTCTGAGGGCATCCTGTCCCTAGGACATCGTGTGGTTCTGAGGCCTGAGGCCTGGCCCCATCTACAAGGTGATGCCTGGATGTCCTCCCTTCCTGGAGGGTCCTCCTCTCCCCTTCTCCCCCCTTCTCCAACTCCCTTTTGTTTCAGGCCTGGCTCTGATGTCACCTCTCTCTGGAAGCCTTCCTGATGCCACACCCCAGGCAAAAGAGGTGGCTCTGACCTCCCTCAGCACCACTTCCTGAGCTGATGAGCTGACCTCTTCAGCCCTGTGGTGAGGAGTCAGTCCTCCTCCCCAGAGCTGACCTCTTCAGCCCCATGGAGAGGTGTCACCTCTTCTCCGCAGCACACCCACACACACTCCTGAGGTCTCATTAGTACCCCTATCTCTTGACATAGGCCTGACCCGAGTGTCTGGTAATTGTTTTAATCCTTTCTCTAGTCGCACATTCCTTTGCCCTGTTCTGCACTCCCCGGGGACAGCATCACTTGGGCTCCCTGCCCTCTATGAGTTTGGCCAATGGGAGGCACAAGTAAAAGGTAGGAGGGCCCCCTGTGTGGCCACGGCCCTGCTGGGTGGCCTCCCCATTCCCACTCCACTCAGATCTAGGAATGCTAAAGCTTCTGCCTCTTAAAAGTCCTTGGTGCTTTATACACCTTACTGGCCCCTTAACCCTGCCCCGCCCCCTGTAAGTGACCCCTCCGTTAAATTCTTCTCAAATCCCCAGCTGAGTATGTTTTCCTCCAGGACCCTGCCTGCGACAGCCCTGTCCTTCTTGCTGCCCACCGCCCCACTAACTCACACTGTGAAGTTTCTCCACAGGCTGTTCCCCTTGATCAGCCCAAGAATGCTCCAGTACTGCCCCCTTCTGCTTTCACAATCCCTGGGTGGGTGTTAGGGAAGTCCCTGGTGCCAGCCTCTGCCAAGGGGACCACCAGGACAAGCCAGAGACCGCAATTATGCTGTGGGAGCCCACGGTGGGTCTCCCTACAGGTCCCTAACTCAGGGAGGGGAGAGTCAGTGATCCTGAGTGTCAGAAAAGGGAGTGAATTAGCCTGGTGAGTCAGGGAGGGGGTGGAGACTGGCAGGGGGCCTATGCAGTGGCCAATATCTTCGTGGAGAAAGCAATAAAACTGTGTTCGCTCATAAACGGGCACCACCAGGACCTATTTCCTGCTCAAATAAAATTAAAGGTGATGGATGGAGCTGCGAGTGGCAGGCAGAGCTGGGGGCAGCTTAGTGTTGAGTGATGGACCCTGTCCTGGGCCCGGCTCCCTGGGGTCTAGAGGCCCAGCCCAGGCTGGCCAAGCAGCTAGTCCCAAACCTCTCGGAGGCAGGGAAAGTCTGTGTATTGGGGGAGGTGGGGGAGGTAAGTAGGGTGGGTGGAGAAAATTAACAGCAACCATTCTTCAAGAACCTGCAATCCTCCCAGCGACCCTTATCACCGGATTTATCCCATCTCCCAGATGGGCGAGTGAGCTGAGGCACAAAGCGGTCTGGGAATCTGCGGAAGCTCACGCAGCCACTCACAACATCGGCAAACAGAACCATTAGATTGTAGGACTCGACTTTTTCATTTGTAGGGAGAGGCCAGGCCGCTCACCGCCCTCTCTTGGATGGAGTGTGCCCAGCCAGCAGAGGCCCAAGGCCACCCACCTGTCGTCATGCCCGGAGCCACAGCGACACGCACACATGCGCACACACGTGCATGTAGGCTCACTCAGCCTGGTGCAGCAGTGAAACGCACTCTCAGCCAGACTCCAGACCTGATTCCTGGGTCTGCTACCCACTAGCTTGTGGGCTTGGAAAAGGCACGTAGCATCTCTGTGCCTCAGGTTCCTCCTCTATAAAATGAGAGCATAATCAGAGTACTTGCTCATGGGGTAACGCTGTGAGGATGAAATGAGTGTAGGTATGTAAAGTGCTTACAACAGGCCACAGAAGTGCTGCAGGCGCGGGGAGGGGGGCACAGATCCACCCTGCATCTTACCAGGTGCACGTTCTCCTTGCACACCTCAGGGTGAGGTGGGGGTCCTGAGAGAGCAGAGAAGGAAACAGCCTCCTAGCACTCCTGCTTGGGCTTCATCTGACCTCAGTCCTTTGTTCTGAGGTGATATCCACCCCAGGCCTTCCCAGGTGCCCTAATGTTCCAGTAAGGGTCTGCCCCCTCCAGGAAGACTGCTGGCTTCCCATAGTATGAGGACATTTGCTTTTGGGTTGGTTTCTGCTTGAAGGCCTCTTCGAGGCACAGTGGTTAAGAGCACAAGGCTGGCTTCAAATCCTGGCTCTACCATTTACCACATCATCTGGAGCAAGTGGCTGAAACTTTCTGGGGCCTCAGTTTCCTCAGCTGTACAACAAGCAAAACCACAGGGTAATTGTAAAGAGTAAATGAATACTCTGCTTTTAAGGCAAGACTTGGCATGTAGGTCGTCAGTACATATTAGCTATCATTATTATGAGAGTCTTTTCTCCCCTTACTGAGACTATGAGCTCCTTGAGGCCAGGGTGCTAGTCTCCTGTTAGCCTCCCTGGTGCTTGAGATAGACAGGTAGTGATGGGGGCGCATTAGGTAGCCCTCTGAGCAGAGTGCCCCCCGCAGGCTCTGTAGATCCCTGCACTCCAATGACTCTCACACCCACCCAGGCACACCTTTCCTGGTGCAGGGTCCCCTGCAGGCAGGAGTGATCTAGGGAGGGAAGCCCACTGGGGAGAGACAACCCCAGCAGCACCCTGATGACTAATCCCATCTGTGTTCATCTGACCAGTGAGCCTCTGAAGAGTCAGGAGGTAGCCAGGTACCACTACCAGGTATGGGGCACCTACAAACATACATCATACGTACATACATACACACATACACATACCCAGAGTAGTGATGCCTCTGGGTAACCCACAACCCTAAGTCTGTTCCTACCCAGCTCCTTTCCTGACTACTGGATGGAGGGGGCTTACATTTCTCTCTTAAGTCAGGGGCTGAAACCCCACACTCTACCCTCCCCCTGTCACATGCCAGCATAGGCCCTAGCCTAGGTTACACCTGACACCCCCTACTGTACCCCCAGAGGAAAGACAGGGAGCCCACCCATTAGGAGGCCTAAAGATCTTCTGGGGTGGGGACGGCTGTGCCTCGGCAGAAAGGCAGCAGTGTGCACCCTGCTCCAACTCCACCCCCCTGCCCCCCAGCCTCCTGGACACAGGGAAAAGGAGAGAGGACTTACCACTGCTGGCCCAGGGCAGGTACCAGGGGCAGCTGACATTCACGAAGGAGCCCGGCAGCCCGTCTGGCCAGCAGGCATACTCATCGAAGGTCCGATTGCAAAACAGGCCTGGGTGCAGGAGGAACAGTCTCTGAGTCCCCACCCGGCCTGCCAGTGGCACATCCCCTCCACTGCCACTGTGGAGGCTGGCAGGGCAGAATCCCTGTACTTGGCTAACCTCTGCTGAGCACTCGCTGTATGCCAAGCACTGTCCCCACCCAGCAGGTACCAGGCCAGGGGACTCAGCCACTTATCAGCAGTGGAACTTCGAGCAAGTTACTTAATGTCTATTTTCTCACCTGTAAAATGGGACTAATCCTGTGCCCACAGGGCCTTTTGGAGACAAATACTGTGTTATATAGATACTTGAGCATGGTAATTAAGTGCTCAATAAATCCCTATGGGCCATTCTTTTTTTTTTTTTTTTTTTTTTCTTTTTTGGAACTTTCAGTGGACCCATGATTTATTCAGACTCCCTATGAAGGCAGTATTCAAACAAGGGAAAGACTGATTATACACTTGCTGAGATCAAAATGGAAGACCACCTCAGTGTGAAAATAAATTGCAACGCAAACATCTAAGAAGAGTGCCTATAGGCCTATTCTTAAAGTATACATCATAGATGAGGGGGGAACGGTAGCTCATGAGGCTCGAATAACCCTCTACGGCCGCTGTGCTGTGATTGCAGGGTCCAGCCAGCTCCAATCTTCTGCTCTTTAGACCACCCCATAAACTCCTCCGAAACATTTATTCCTATAAATATGTTGGTTGGGCCTCCAGCCCCAGCACAGGCCAGAAGTGCTAAGGAGAACACAGAATGGAAAGGCCAGGTCCCTGCTCCCAAGAGGCTCGAGCTGGAGAAAAGGGGAATAAGGTGGCACCCCCAGGTATCGGGCAGGTGTGGCATCCTAGAGAGGCAGATGATGCCCAACCATAGCTTGGGGGTGGGGAGCGCCTTCAAAGTCTCCAGGGGATTGGTTGGGTGAGGGTCCCACCTGGACTCACCTGTGGCTGGGGGTGGAGCCTCAGTCAGGAAGCGTTGGCACTGGTGTCGGTATTCTCGCCATTTCTGCACTGTCTCTGAGAGGGACACAGTGGCACCCTGTGGGGGGGAGGGGAGAAATGGAGGCCCCTTGGGTCCAGCCAACCTCTCTTTTCCCCCCTGCCCCCACACCCCCTTTTTTTTCATCTCCAGAGAACGGTAGAGCCTGAAACTCCACCAGGCATTGGCTATCTCTGAAAGGGGGAGAAAGTCACTACCACAGAGGCACTCTGGTGGATCTTTTCACATTTTTATCCCCAAGTAGACAGATGCGTAGCTTGATGTGTATTAAGTGGCCAGCACACGTCTACTGAAATGATGATTTGGGGGGCTGAGTGGGGTAAGGGGGAGTGTGCCGCATTCTGACCTCACCTAAGAGGCAGAGTTCCTGAGGGCCCAAGGTTTTGTGACTGCCAGGGACTCCTTTCCCAGTGCCCAGTCAGCCTGCCTGCAAGGTTCTTGCACTTTCAGCCATTCTAGAAGGGCACATGCCAGCCCAGAGTGGGAGAGAGACTCAGTCGAAGTCACACAGCACCCCAAGGAGCAGAGCTAAGGCTAGGACTCTGGCTCCCCCAGATCAGTGACTGTGATGGTGTATTGGGAGGCATGTGGTGTGGTGGGATTCAATGCTTACAGAGCATTGAAATAGGCCATCATGTCATCCGGGGGGGCCAACACACCACCCATTGTCCCTTTTTCTAGCATAACGTTAGAGATCAAATATTCAGCCCAGCTTCTATCACCTGAAGTAGTCCTGAGGACATGGGATCAGAAAAGTTCCAGAACAGGGAGACTTGGCTTACAATGGGAGGGGTCCCCCTATCTGTGAGTAAGGGGATATGAACCTCCATTTTTAGATAAGGTAACCAAACAGATTTTTTAGCACAGAGACCCAAATGGACCCGCCCATGTGAGAAATGTCCCTGCTGAACATTTTCGTGCACTTCCTGTAGATATATCTTGGGATTGTGATTCTTTTTTATTTGTATTTTTTCCTCAACAGGCTCCAAATGACAAATACTCCTCATTTAGAGTCTGCAGAGGCCAAGATGACCAGGGAGCCCCTTGCATAAAATGTAGAGCCTATACATGATTTAAAACAAAAGTTCACTTTTTTGAAATCACAAAAATACACTCGGGTGCTAAAATTAAAATAGCTTCTTTTGGGGCGCCTGGGTGGCTCAGTTGGTTAAGCGGCTGACCTCGGCTCAGGTCATGATCTCGCGGTCTGTGAGTTCGAGCCCCGCGTCGGGCTCTGTGCTGACAGCTCAGAGCCTGGAGCCTGTTTCAGATTCTGTGTTTCCCTCTCTCTGACCCTCCCCCGTTCATGCTCTGTCTCTCTGTCTCAAAAATAAATAAACGTTAAAAAATAAATAAATAAAAATAAAAATAAAAATAAAATAGCTTCTTTTGGGCAGCTTGCACCCTGGACTTGGTGCTGCCCTAAGCACATGTTGGATGTGGTTTGGGGTAATCCTGTCCTGGTTTAAGCTGAGTCCTGGTTTATAGGACACCTCCCACAAAGACACAGGTTGTCCTGTGCTCATCCGTGCCCACAAGGGAAGCGCCAGGAAGGGGCCCAAGCTTGCTTGAGCCCCAGCACATTCTCCAAGTAAGTGTGCCCAGGCCACAGGTGGCACCACCTGAAGGAGCTCTTCTGAGGGCAAAGGTCAAGTGTATTTGTTTGAAAAACAAAAGAACAAGGAATAAAACACAACAGCAGTTAAGGCAGTGTATTGATTTTGGCTACAAAAGACAGGTCAGCAGAATTTTTCACTAGAGCCAGTCCTGGTGGATCAACCCCAATCCCCAGCCCACCCCTTTTCCTTCTACCCCCCACCCCCACCCCCTAATGCAGCAGCTGGTGGTAAAAGGGCAGAGAGGCTGGGGAGAAATCCTCCTTGATCACTCTTTCTAGAAGGAAAGCAGGCAGAAAGCAAGGTCACAGCTGGGAACTAGGGCAGAAGGTGTGTCTGGGGCAGGGAGGGAGAACAGGGAAGCCCGTGGAAACTAAAAGTCTTGGAGTGGGGATTGGAGTGGGGTTAAAGGCTAAGGACAGCACCATGAAGGCCAGCTTGGCCACCAACACTCCAGGGAGGTTCAAAACAGAAGCAGCCCTGTCACCTGCTCTGAGGAGAGCTTCAGATATAAAACTATCTTAGACAAGGACTCCCTGGGGCAGGATTGTCTGCCCCCTCAGACTGGGGCTCCCTGAGGCAAGGCTGTGTCTCCTCCCTTAGACTGGGGCTCCCTGAGGGCAGGGCTATGTCTCCCCTCAGACTGTTGCTCCCTGAGGCAGGGCTGTGTCTCCCCTCACACTGGGGCTCCCTGAGGACAGTGCTGTGTCTCCCCTAAGATAGAGAGCTTCCTGACTTCTTCCTGAACCAGCTCAGGGTCTCCAACATACTGCTTACTGTACAGCCCTGCCCTCCAACCTCCTACATAAACAGCATGAACTACTGGGACCTCTGGTCTCTCCCCGACCAAGTGTTTATGGAAGCCATATTGTGCCAGACTCTGGGAGGTGGTGGGGATGAGAAACGTGGGAAACACAAAGAGGAAAGACAGGGCCCTGACCTGAGAGAGTTCCCATGCTATTTGGGGGGTGGTGTCAAGGGCTGGGCAGCACAGAACAGAGAAGGCAGGGGTGAGAGTGTTCAGAGGGTGGTTTGGCCCAGGCTCAGTGTAGACTCAGCTTCGGGGGACAGGCTGGGCTAGCAAGGGTGGAGGGTGGGCGTTTCAGCAGGAGGGCCCAGCAGGTACAAAGATGCAGAGGTGGGGATGTTGATGCTCCTGCCAGCAGAGAAAGGAATTTCTGGGCGAGGGAGAGAGCAGTGGCCAGGACTCGGACAGACATGAGGCTCTGGTCTGGGACAAGACTGATGACGTCCAGTAAGCAGGGCCCAGGTGCTCCGGTGAACACAGTAACACAGTGGAGGGTGAATAACCCTGGCTTTGGGCTTAGATCCAGGCCTGACCCTGGCTCCCCCATAAATTAAGTTTGTTACCTTGCCCAAGAATCTTAACTTCTAGCCTCAGCCCGTACATGTGCAAAATGGGAATAATAATAGTCCCTACCTACCCCCTGCCCAGGATTGTTGTGGGGATTAAGTGAGTTTATGCTTAGAATGGCCCCTGGCACATGGAAAATGGGCAGTCCATGCAGTCCTTCTCACGATTTCTGCTGTTTACAGGAGAAGGGGGAAGGCAGAGTGGATGGGGCAGCCTGGCTTCCTGGGGAATCTGGGCGCTACCTCTCCCTCACTTCCAGGATCGACAAAGTCCCAGGAGGAAACGGACATATTTTCATGCCAAGGCCCCATCATTCTGCATCATCCGGTGGCAAACCCAAGTGGGGATGCTCGGGATTCCATGCCCCTGGGCAGGGAACTGTGAGGAGGGGCAGGCCCTGTCCACCAGCCCCTAGCCCCGGTTCATCCTCCCCTGGCATGAGTCCCTGCTCCAAGCCTGATGAGGTGGGGCTGTGGGTGCTGGGTACTGGGAAAGACCCAGTTGTAGATGCTCCTGCCTCACAGGGCAGCAGACCAGGCCCACAAGAGGGCAGCAGTGGCGGGCTAAGGTGCCAGAGTGAGGGCAGGATGGAAGTTTTAGAATCAGGACTTACCAGGTTTTATGAGATCTCTCTGAAGAGAATGGAGAGATAAAACGGAGAAAATGGGCAGGTGGGAGTTATAATAAGGAGGGGCATCTCTCAGATGCAGGAGTTTGGGGAGGAAGCAGGAGGTAAGAAAGAGGACGCCAAGAGGGAGTGGTGTGCAGGAAAGTGCAAGTCCTGGGTTCAAATCCCAGTTCAATCTGTTAATGTGGGATTGATAAGATGCACTTTAATCCTCTGGGGCCTCAGTTTCCTCATCTGTACAACAGGCATATTATTCTTCTCAAAAAGTTACTGTACTGGGGCGCCTGAGTGGCTCAGTCGGTTAAGCATCCGACTCTTGATTTCAGCCCAGGTCCTGATCTCATGGTTCCTGAGATCAAGCCCCATGTTGGGCTCTGCGCTGAGCATGGAGCCTGCTTGGGATTCTCTCTCTCCCCATCTGCCCCTCTCTCCCACTCACACACACTCTCTCTCTCTCTCAAAATAAATAAATAAACTTAGAAAAAAAGAGTTACTGTACAGATCCAGCAACATAAAGTAGATGAACACCTTTATGAATCATCAAGCCCTGTACAAATGGGCAGTCTTAGAAGGAAGAGGAGACAGGAAAGGACATATTTGGCATGGGTGCTCCCAAGGTGACAGGCTTTCCAACACCCTGGGAAGGTACTCCCTCTCCAAAGACTAGCTCCTAACTGAAAAATTCCTCCTACAGTTTTCTTAGTGTGAATACATCTCTTCCCTTTCTGGAAGCCTTTTTGATTGAAGGAAGGGGGAAAGAGACCTTGGCCTCCCTGGGCCACCGAGGTGGGAAAAATGGGAGAGGATTCCAAAGGAGAAAGAGAACTCCAAAGACAAACTCTGGGGCCTCCTAGCTGACGCAGCCCTTATCTTCCCCAGCAGCTCCTCCCCAGACCCCCAGACCCCTCCCTCTCTGCCCTCCTCCCAGAGCCCACAACATCACCCTGGCCCCAGTGCCCTGGAAGGGTGGGGCTGCCAGACCCCTGGCTCTTTGACCCCCCATTAGTTTTTTCTTAAGGGCTCCAGACATGTGAGCAGAAGGGCAAGGCAAAGAAAACTGACACACGTTGTCACATGCACAGGAACCTTCACATGGGTGTCCTGTCATCCACATTATCAAACTCATCGTCGAGCACATGCTTACATACCAAGACATGACAGTCTCACACTCTCTCTCTCTCTCTCTCTCACACACACACACACACACACACACACACAGTCAGGTACACACTCACATGCTGAGACATCACCCCCACCACCGTGTGCGCACACACACACACGCACACGCACACACAGACTCCTCGACTGACATATGCTCAATTCACACTGTCACATACATGCATACAGGGAAACAGCCACACATTCTGTCACAAGCATGCTATCTCTCACCCACACGCTGGCACAGACTGGCAGAACCCATTCACACACAAAAATGTCTCTCTCTCTCACACACACACAAACCTCCCCATAGACACAGTATCATACATGGGGTTGCAAACACATATACGCTGCCAGACACACAATTACATGCTGAGACATTTCACACACCAGTGGCTCCCACACCAGCAGACTGCCACACGCAGGATCACACACAAATACACAGAGAAACAGGGGCTCATACAACCCACACCCTTCTCCTCCTGGACTCTCTCTCTCTGTGTTCCTCTATCTATCTCTCTATCACACACACACACACACACACACACACACACACACACACACAGGAATCTGCCTAGGGCCAGGCTGCAGCTAAGGAAGGGCCTGTTTTTGCTCAGAGAAAGGGACTGGAGGGCAGGATGTGGTTTCTTGGTTGCTCCTGTCCCGGGGCCCCCACCCGGGATCCGGGTCTGGGAGGGAGCCCAGCTCAGAACAAAGTCCACGCTGACCGCTGTGCACCCTGGACTCCCTCCGCCCTTCTCTAGAGTACAGAGGCGCAGGCCTCCAACAGCCCCTCTCCAAGCCCTGTTCTGCCCTGAAGAAGGCTTCCAGATTCTGGAGGACAAAGGGGTCAGTTCCCCCATGTGCCTCAAGTTGCCATTTCAGGGTTCCGGGGTCTCAATCCTCTCCATGACTTTATGTGGTAGAGCTTGTGATCCCCATTTACAGGTGAAGAAACTGAGGTTTGGGATGGTGAAGGGTGCTACCCAAGATCACCAGCTAATAGCAGACCTGATATTTGAACCTAGTTTTCTCTGGTTCTAATTTTGGGTGTCCAAGTCCTGCCTGTCTCCTCATAGACCAGGTTCCTCACAGGGATGGTGGGGAGGTAAGGAATAGGGGAAAGGGGTCTGGTCCTTTCCAGGAACAATGAAGCAGTGGCCTGGGTCCCTTTCTTTAGAGGTCGATTTGGCCACTACCACCTGCCCCCCTCCCGACCCCGGCTGCTGGCCAGACCAGAGAGTGGACAGCTCACTCTGTATTCTTCCTTCAGCCCCACCTGGGAAGGCAGGTATTAGGTACCAGCCCAGCCCCACACCCCTTTCTCCTCTCTGAATGACCCCTTCCTGAATGACTGGGTCATCTTACACAGGAACTTCCCTTTTCTGAGCTTTTTTCCCCATCAGTGACATAGAGGGAGTAACTCTGGCATTGCTGACCTCATGAAAAGAAAATAGAATGCAAAATTCACCCATTTTTAGAGTCATCTACATGGGCATAGGGTTGTACCACAATGACTGCAGTCTAACATCAAAGCCCTTTTGCTCAGCTCTCTGTGGTGGCCAGAGATGCTCAGTGCCCCCCAATAACAGAATCCCCAGAAAGCTCCACCCTCTCTGCTCAGAGCCTGGCTCATCCTGCCCGTTTCTGCCCTTCCAAGCCCAGGGCTGAGGAGTCAGGGGATCAGAAGTAAGAGCAGGTCCAAGGAGCCCAATTCTTCTGGGAAAAAGAACTTTGGGGAGAAGCAAGGCAGCCTCCAAAACCTCTCCATCTCCCTGAATCCAAACCAGGTCTGCAAACTCGGCCTGGAACAGGACAGAGGCAGACAGCAGGGCCTTCTACCTCCACCCAGCGCAGCCCCAAGGCGGTAAAGGTGAGAGCCAGGCAGTAATGCTAATGCGTCTGCAGTCTTGGCTCCTGAAAGATCCCAAGTACACCAGAGAAGTCAAGGCCTGGCTGAGGGACTTTGGGGAAGGTTCTGGGGCAGTAGGGGGCAGACAGGGGTGTCTCCTGTGGCTAGGGTCAGTAGCTGGGCTGGAGGACAGGGAGAGGAAGGGAATGAGTCCAGAAAGGAATTGGAAGGGGGGTGCTGAAAAATGGGCTGGCACTTAGCTAGGGGGCAATCTGTCCATATCTGGATTCTCAGCCAGGGTGGAGTCAGCCTTCACCAAGGCCATGCCCCCTCATCCTGCCCCCTCCTGTGCTGGGACAAATTCCAAGGCCTGTACAGGTCCACTCCCCAAAGCTCTCAGTTCTTTACGTCTGGGGGTAGGAACAAGAGGTGGCTCCCTTGACACCAGTCAGGCCACCCAAGCCTGCACCTCCTCTCTGCTCTAGCAACCTCACAGCATCTTTGGACATCTCCCCACTCCACAAACAGGCCGACTACACCCCCCAGCCCAGGAGCCCAGAGGCAGGAAAGGCAAGAAGGACAGTGAGGGCTGCAGAGAAGGACTGTGGAGGTCCATCTGTGGTCTGCTCGCCAGTAGCATCCAGGGGGCCAAGGTGTCTCTGTGTGTCCCAGTGCGCATCCCGGTATATGTTGTCACCCAGAGAAGTCAGAATGGGGGGTCAGACAAGTGTGTGAGGGGGACACCGCCGCGTCCACAGGAGCAGGGAGCCTCCTATGTGTTTGCCGCAGGGGCTGGGGTGGGAGGAGGGCACTCAAGTTCCATCTGGGAGGTCAGGAAGAAGGACAACTAGCTGCCTCCGCAGGGCCCCTGGGGCTATGAGTCAAAAGCTGTGCCGGGGGTGCTGCTGAGGGGGTGATGGAACTGGGTGTCCACACCCTGACCCTCTCCGTCTTCCCCTAGCCTTCTCGCAGGGTCTTTGAGGAGCGAGCAGGGTGGGCTGGGGGCAGGCACCGCGGGGAGGGGTCAGAGGCGTGGTGGGAGAGGTGAGGTCAGGGGAGGGGACGAGTCGGGGCGTACCCCGGAGGCGGGCAAGGGTCTCCGAGGAGAAGGAGTTGGGAAAGTGGTCTGGGGAGATGCGGCGCAGAAGTCAGCGCAGGGCGGCCGCGGGGCAGCTGGGGGCCTGGTGGAGGGCGGGGGCGGCGAGGAAGCGAGATCCGCGGGGTTGGTACCGTCAGCCGCCGTCCAAGCCCCCACCTCGGGCCGCCGTCCGAGCCCCCCTCCAGCCCCCGGGGCGCCCACCTCTCCAGTCCCTGCTCCACCCCCGGGGCTTCGGTTCCCACCGCCTGCGGTCGCGGAGTTTCGCTCAAGTCCCGGCCGCCCCTGCCGGGACCGGCTCCCGCAGCGCGCAGGGCCCCCTGCCTCCCCGCCTTCCCCCGGGGAACGCGGGTCTCACCTGGGGGCGGGGGCCGGCCCTGCCCACCGCCCCGAGCAGCAGCAGGGCCAGGCAGAGCGGGCTGGGGGCGCCGGCCATGGCGGGGGGGCGCTCAGGACCGGGCCATCGCTGCCACCTGCGGAACCGCGCTCGGCGACTGATCCCGGGCGGCCCGCGGCGCCGGGGGAGGAGCCGGCGCGGGGCCGCCCCGCCCGCGGGAGGGGCCGACGGGGTCCCGCGTCTTCCGCCCCGGCCGCCCCGGCCCCCTCCCCGGTCCGGCCCCGCCGCGTGCGCCAGTCCGTCCCGGGCAGGGGGCACCGGGCGCTGCGCTCCTGGCGAGCGCCGCTCGGGCAGAGGTTAGCGCGGGAGCCGGCCACCAGCCCGCCCCCCAAGAGCTGTGAGTGACTAGTATAAGATAGAGCCACCCGGCGGGGTTACCCCCTCCCCAGGTCCTCTCCTCATTTCCAAGTTCAGTCCGGAAGATCGCCCCGGGAGAACTAAGTAAGGTTGAGTGAGGAGCGGGGAGGGGAAGACAAATAGATCAGTGGAGCCCCGAGGCAGAGGGTCTAGAGATTTTCCCCACTCCTGCAGCCTCCACAGTCCTTGCTCTGAGTCACTAGGCCCTTAGAACCGTGTGTCCGTATGCCAACTTGTCTTCGGCTTTGTAGGGACTCTATTTTACCTGCCTTCGTGTCCACCGCTCCCCGCCTCGACCCCCCAAACACAGTGCGGGCAGGGGGTGGGGGCGGTGGTGCACAGGCCACCCTCAGATTCCCTTCTAACGGCCAGGCTGTGGGAGGGGGTGCTAAAATGCACTGACTTTACTTCCCTAATAAACAGTGGGAGTGGGAAGAAAGGATTACTCCAGCTCTAAAACAACTTTGACGTCACTGTTGGGAAGGGGGGTGGGGGGGCGGGTGGCTGCAGCACGCAGTCCTGGAGCTGCCATAGGGCATGTCTGGATCACTCCAAAGGGAAAGAGAGTCTGTGAGAGTAACTGCTCCTCAAGGGGGGAACAAAACTTCTCCAAGCCCTGAGGGGAACTGGAAGGGGTGGAGAGGAGTGGGGAGGTGGGAGGAGACAGCCAGTAGGAGGAGTCAGGGGCTCCCTTTCGGCAAAACGGACCCTCCTCTCCAGCCAGCCTCACCTCCTCTACCTGGGAGTCTTGTATTTCCTTCCCCGCCCAGAAGTCAGTCTACAGTCACCTTCCTCGCGCCACATAAGACTATTAGCATGTTCAGGGGCCCCTGGGTGGCTCAGTCTGTTAACGGTCTGAGTCTTGGTTTCGGCTCAGGTCACGATCTCCTGGTTTGTGAGTTCAAGCCCCCAGCCAGGCTCCTTGATGACAGCGCAGAGCCTGCTTGGGATTCTCTTCCCCACCCCCTACCTGTCAAAAATAAATAAACAAACAACAACAACAAAAGGTTATTAGCCAGTTCAGCTGCACCTGACAGGAAACCCCAAACAACAATGGTGTAACCAAGGGCTCTCCTATAAAACGAGGCCAGTGGTTCAGCCTTGGACTGGAGCAGTCGCTCCCTGATCATTAGGGCTTCCCCTGTTCTACTAGCTTCTACCATTCGCATGGCCCAAGCCTTCCACCAAAGGATCCAAGGAGGCTGCCCCAGCTGGCGTCATGACATCCAAATTCCAGCCAGCAGGAAGGGGGAAAGGGAAGAGGAGGGGTGCGCCTCTAAGGGTAAGGACAGGTCCTGAAAGTGGCAGTTGTCGGTTCTGCACCCATTGGTCAGAACTTAGGCGCGTAGGCACTCCTAACTGTAAAGGAGGCTGGGAAAAGTTCCCTTTATTCCAGCCAGCCGCTGGCAAGGTTAAATATTGGGGGTTTTATTACCCTTCTAGAAGGCAAAATTAGATATAGATTTGTAGATGATATGGACATCAATATAGATATAGGGAACAATTTGCAAGCTTGGGGGTTGGGGAAAAGAGGAGGGAGGAGGAGAAGAGGCTAGAGGAAGTATTCAGACAGAACTGGGCCTTGGCCATGAATTTATCCACCTCCAAATTACATTTATTCAATAAATATCTATTGAACACCTTGCTATGTGCCAGACCCTGAACTAGGTCCTGGGGAGAATGTGGCAATGCTGCCCCTACCCTCAGGAAGATTATATTCCGTGCAGGTGAGAGACATTAAACAAATAATTATCGGAGCCATTTCTATTACAATCACAATCGTGATCCATACCGCTGTGAAACGCAGATGTGGTGGGAAGTCCCGTGGTCAGTACTGAAAAGACCACTTTCTTTCTGCCAGCGGGCTTTCTCTGACTGGGAGGAGATTTTTGTGTTCAGCCAGTGCAGGCTGGGCACCCCTAGGAGCTGCTCTCAAGCATGGACGGACAGAGGAGGATGGATAACCACCCCAGCTCCTACCCCAGCTCTGAGGATGGGTGCCAGTCTCTCCGAGATCCCAGGGCAATGTGGCCCCAGCTTCCCACTGCTTCCTTCCCTGGCCTGGCCTGCTTTCCAACAGTAGGGGACTAGTGCTTCCTAAAGATAAACTCCTTGTCCTCAAATCTTCACCCCCAGGTCTGCTTCTGGTAGAGTTCAACTGAAGTCACTGGAGCACTGAAGTCAAGAGCATCGAGGGACAGAGGTGGCCCCCTGAGCCCAGAAGCATTTGGGTGGCAGATTCCTCAACCTCTCCTGGAGGTCCAAAACCCCTGAGTTTTTTCTGACACTACCTCTCCTCTCAGCACACCCCCCCCCCACCCTGGGTTGTGATGGCCCCCTTCTCACTAGGTGGGGCTCCCAGAGGGTGAACATTCTGTAGTGCAGCACCGGCTGGCCTAGTGAATGCTCAGTGTTCACAGACCCTTCCTTGTTCTGTCTCTGGGTATGATGGGTGATACTGGGCACCATGCCCTAGGTCTTCTGTGGAAGTGCCTGCAGCGGCTGGAAGGTTGTATATCAGATGTTTGGGAGGATTTGTTTTCCCAACTTGTAAGTGAGTAAGGGTCAGAGTAGGTCCAAGGTCTGATTGCCTTGCTTTGCTCTTTTCTTTTCTCTTTTTTTCTTTTCTTTTCTTTTCTTTTCTTTTCTTTTCTTTTCTTTTCTCTTCTTTTCTTTTATTTTCCTTTCTCTTCTCTTCTCTTCTCTTCTCTTCTCTTCTCTTCTCTTCTTTTTTTTAAACAAGTTAACACCTTTCCCTCCTCCTTATCCTGACTCCAGAGGGTTCCCTTTCTCAAACCCTTATCTAACCTCATCCCTGAGCCCATCCGTTGGTTACCTATTATCTAGGACCAGGTCCTCCAAACTCATAGCATCTAAGAAGCCTACTTGGGACTGCCCCCAGTTTGTGTCCTGACTGGACCTCTTGCATGTGCTTCCTCCCACCTCTCTGCCTTTACACTCAGTCCCCTCTGTCTGAAGTGTCCTCACTTACCTCGCCTGCCTGAACTCCTACTCATGCTTCAGGACCCTGCTCAGGCAGCCCCCTCTCTATGCAATGTCTCCTCAGCTCTGCCCCTCAATGCTACTTCAAGACAGCATAGGCACTCTTGTCAGCAGCAGGAGCCCTGGAAGTTTCCCCTAAGCTTAGTTCTCCTTCAGAGTTCCCCAACTTCTGCCCACCTTCAGAGCCTCAGTGAAGAAGTTGCCCCCACCTGGAAGCTTTCCTTAACCCCTGCCCCCTGTTCTTGGGGACCCCAGTCCCTTGTGTTTATGGCCATCTGGGTACTCTAGAACCCCCTTGAATGTTTGCTGGTTAATTTCTCAGTTTCCTCATGGACCCTGAGTCCCTTAAGGGCAGGGACCTTGTTTTACTCCTCTGTAAGCCCTCAGCACCCAGCACGGTGCTTGGCACATACTAGGTACTTAGTGATTCTTGTTTAAAATAAGAAACAATGGGGGGGGGCGCCTGGGTGGCGCAGTCGGTTAAGCGTCCGACTTCAGCCAGGTCACGATCTCGCGGTCCGTGACCATCCAGGCTGATGGCTCGGAGCCTGGAGCCTGTTTCCGATTCTGTGTCTCCCTCTCTCTCTGCCCCTCCCCCATTCATGCTCTGTCTCTCTCTGTCCCAAAAATAAATAAAAAACGTTGAAAAAAAATTAAAAAAAAAATAAAATAAGAAACAATGAACTGAAGCACTTGAACCATGTTCTGTCACTGTCCTTGCGACTTTCCCTTGTTAGACTGTGGGCTTCTTGAGGGAAGGGATGTCTCCTTGTTCATCTCTGGATATCTAGCATTAGCACAGGTCCTGGGCAAGTATTAGGTGCTCAATAATGTTTGTTGCATGAAAAGGGCCAATCCCAGTGTCCAGTGAAGTGCCTGGCACAGAGTAGGTGCTCAAAAACTTATCAGAAGAAAGATGGGCTGGCAGAGAAGACAGATTATGTCCTGGGGAGTACAGTTTTCTCCTCTCGCCACACGGTTATCGGGGCCCCTCCCCCAGACCCTGCTATGGTCTGAATGTTTGTATCCTCCCCACAAATTCATATGTTAAATCCTAATCCCCAAGGTGGTGATTTTGGAGGTGGGGCCTTTGGGAAGTGATTGGGTCATGAGGGTGGCACCCTCATGAATGGCATTGGTGTCCTTATGAAAGAGACCCCTGAGAAGTCCCTCCCCCACCACCATGTGAGGTTGCAGAGAGAAAACAGCCATCAATGAACCAGGAAGCGAGCTCTCACCACACACAAAATCCACCAGTGCCGTGATCTTGGACTTCCAGCCTTCTGAACTGTGATAAGTAAATGTTTGTCATTTATAAGCCATCAGGTCTATGATATTTTGTTACAGCAGCCCAAATGGACTAAGGCTTCCTAGAACAAAGGACAGGATAAGCTAACTTAGAACAGAGATTTGATCGGATGGAGAACTGTTTCCCGAACTAACACTGACCATGAACGAGAACAATAGCCACGACTTATTGAGTCACCCCTCTGAGCCAGATGCTGCTGGATGCTTCGTGTGCCCTGATCTCCTCAAGTATTATGAGCACGTACAGGTATACCCATTGTATGGGCAAGTAGACTGAGGCTTGGGGATGAAAAGCGAGTTGCTCACAGAGCAGCACTGACATTCATCGCCAGGGCCACCTGCCCCCAAAGCAAGCTCCTGATGAGCAGCCTGGATCTGCAGAAACACAGAGGGTTCAGGCTCCAGCTCTACCAGCCTGTCTCGGAGGCACCTCCCCTGTGGCTCCTTCCTCTGTAGCCCCCAGCTCTGGGTCCCACTCCTTACCCCCATGCCCAAAGCTTCTCTTATGGCCCTAAAGCAGGGCACCTTCAGCTTTCACTAAGAAAACGTGGTTTTCAGATCACTTTCACAATGAAAATGGGAGTCAACTGACACATGCACCTGAGGAAAAGAAAGACGTTGCAAAGCCCTTCCTTATGGAAACAGACCTGAGAGCCGTCCACTCCACCCTTTGTCCTTGGCTGAGGAAGAGCCTCTCCTTAGTTGGAAGGCCTGGCCAGAGGGCAGAGCAGAATCCTGCAGCTTCGGGAAGGTGGAGGGCAAGGGAGTGGAGTAGTGGAGAGTAAAGGGGAGAGGATGGGAGGGGTGAAAACCTGCTGAAAAGACAGGCGTCTCCTGCCCATATAGTTCAGCTCCTTTCTGAGCTCCAAGTCCCTAAGAGATGTGCTTATTTTCCAAATCTGAAGACTACCCCCTCTTCCAGGGGTCCAGAGGAGGAAAGAGTCAATGTCTTTTAGCCTAATATAAACACACGTGCACGCACACACCTCCACACAGATCTTACAGCCTGTCAGTCTTGGCTTCAAATCCAGCTCAACCGCTCACTGAACATCTCTGAGCCTTGGTCTCACAATCTGTAAAAGGGGCATAATAATAAAAGCCACCATTTACTGAGCACTTGCCTTGCTCCAGGCGTTGATCCAGGAGCCGTGTGTTACTCCATTTAATGCTCACCACTGCCCTCAGCCTCGTCGTTGCATCATTGCCATCGTTGCATCATTGCTGGTGAAGTCTGAAGATCCACCGGCCACAGGGAGAAAGCAGAGACTGAAGGAGAGGGCCCAGGAATCCAGGAGCACCTGGCTGTCACCAGCAAGGAGGCGACAGTGCTGAAGGAGTCTGTCACCGGAGGAGGGCCCTGTGGACAAGGGCTCCATGCCTCTGCCTCTGGCTTCTCTTCTGTCTCCTGTCCCGGTGCTTCTGGAAGGAGCCCTGGTTGTGACCTGGGATCATTTTTATCCCCATTGTCCCAGTGAAGACCCTGAAGCACAAAGCGGTGGAGGAACTAGCCCAAGATGGCTCAAGATAGCCAAGATGGCCTGGATGTGACCGGCTGGCCCCGGCACACTGACTGCACAGCCCGCAGGCACCGCCTTGCAGAACTGCTGGACGATCACAACCAGCACTTGCCCAGCACCTGGCGTAAATAAGTCCTCAGGAAACACAACTGTTGTGCCCCGCAGCCCTCCATCTTCCCGCTGTCATACCAGATGTGCTAGGTCTCAGCAAGACAGCAGGTGCAGCTGCCAATGTCCAGGGTCTCCAGCTTAGCACATCCCTTCCTGGTCCAGATGGCTACCACCCAGTCCCCCAGGTCTGGGGGCAGAGAGGAGGCCGGCTGAAGCAAAGAGGCCCTTCCCCCCCCTCCAACCCATACAGTGCCACTCTCGCTGCCCCCACTCACCGGTCCCACCGGGTTTCCCAGGTGCTGGGTTCTGTCCAGCTCTGGGCAGTCAGCTGGGGAAGATTTACAGCCTCTTGAGCTACAGCGATTACTGCTCTCTTGGGTGGAGGCAGCACACTGTATTTTCAAAGGGGGCAGATCACTGTTTTCATAACTGACTCCTCTGTTGAAAGAGAAGTCAGTGGGATTGCTCCTACTTTGCGCAGAGGGAAACTGAGCCCCACGGGAGTGGGAGTCAGGGGATTTGCTTAAGGTCATTTAGCAAGGTGTTGGCAGGGTTTGTGCACCTCTGGATGAAGGAGTAGGAAAAAATGAGGCAGAACAGCAAAGGTCCTCTGCCTTCTCCAAATGGGAACTCTGGCCAGAAATGACGGGGCTCCCTCTGGGCGGAATCTGTGTCGGCAGTGGGGAGAAGGTGAGAAAAAACCCAGGGGAGGGAGGGAGTCATGGGGAGAGGGGCTGAGTAAGAGCTGGAGAACCAGTGAGAGTGAGAAGGAGAAAGAACCTTCTATTCTCTTCCTTTTGACAAGACCATTGTATCGCAGAGCTGGCTGAATGCTCGCCAAATCCAGGCATGTAGCATGTGTTAGTTCCCTGGGGCAGCTGTATAATAAAGTGCCCACAAACTAGGGGGCATGCATGATAGAAATTTATCATCTCACACAGTTCTGGAGGCTTGAAGTCCAAAATCAAGGTGTTGGCTGAGGGCTGACAGGGAGAATCTGTTCCAGACCTCTCTCCTAGCTTCTGGTAGCCTCAGGCAGTCCTTGACTCATAGATGGCATTATTCCCTGTGTCTTCACATTGTCCTCCCTCTGTGCAGGTCTGTCCCCAGACTTCCCTTCTGTGTACAATGCCAGTCATACTGGATTAGGGCCCACCCTAATGGCCTCATTTTAACTTGATTTCCTCTGTAAAGACCTATTTCCAAACAAGGTCACATTCTAAGGTACTGAGAGTCAGGCCTTCAAGGTCTCTTTCTGTGGGGGAGGGGGGATGTGATTCAACCCATAACCCATTAAGACCACATTTCCCAATGTTCCTTGATTAGTTTCCATTAGTGCACCAGGTAGAATGTGGAAGAAAGTGGTATAGGCCACCTCTGGCTTGGTCCATGCAACTCCCCACACAATCCTCCGCACCCTCTCCTCCTTCACCTTCCACCTGGTGCAGGTGATCTGGTGGAGAGCTCTAAGGCCCCCAGGGGACTGCAGAACCAGAAACCAGCAGTTTTCTGCTGGCCTGCATTGCACTGTGTCTTGTTAAGCCACTGAGATCCGGGAGCTGTTTGCCTCTGCAGTTAGCCTACCCTGACACCTGTGGGGGGCACGTACTCCTGAGTCTGTCAGGACCAGAGCTAGTTAGACCAAGCACAGGGCTTGTGAAGGTCCCCTCTGTGGTTGCAGTTAGGCGAATGGGATGCCTCACTCTGGGCCCATCTCCTGCTCCTCTGTTCCCCTCACCATTGTCAGCCGGTGGCAGCACCAGAAAGCGGACTCTGGGTCTGTGTGGCTGCGGCTCCTGGGCCCAGAGAGCAGGCCCGGCCTGTTTGTTCTTATCCATCTGGCTCCTCTCTACCCCTCATCCCTGTGGTTACCACCTATCTGCCTTTTTCTCTGGAAAGAAGGTTGGGGGCAGAGGAGAGGGTAGTTGTGACAGAGCCCACACTGTCCATTCACAGAATATTAAAGCTCTGTAGGAAAAGAGGAAATGTGCCAACTTGTACACGTTTGGAAATCAAGTGAAAAAGAAGCATCACACCTTCTCACTGTGGTCTTTCAGCACCTCTGTCATGGCCAAGAAACCCACTGTGACCAAGATGAAGAATGAAACCAGCATCAGCCTGAGTCTAAAATAAGAGGTGTCCTCAGTCTAACATGCTTACCAGCCCACCAGCAAACAGCCTCCTTCTTAGAAACTCTTGCCGGCTGTTCCGCTTGTGGAATCCTTCAGACCAACCCATCACAGGCCCCACAGGCCCCACAGGCCTGAGGAGGAAACTCTCTGCACAGAGGCCTGTGCAGGCCCAGAAGTTCTCTCTGGAGCTGGGGTGAGGAAGCTGTAACTGGTCATCAGGAGCCAGGATCACCTCCGGTGCTGAGTCAAAGTCACTGGAAAACCTTGTCAGAGTCTCCCAAGCCCACAGGGCAGGTGGGGCCCCTGGCAACACCCTGACTCTCATCCTGGAGCCTTCTAGATCTCATTCTCACAGACACATTCAGGCTGGACGAAACCATCTCCCTTGGTTATCCATAAAAGGAATGTGATAACCCACTCACTCCTTTCTCCTAAACCAAAGAAAACAAACACAAAACAAAGTCTGACCCCTCCCAGCAACCTGCACCTGTGTGCCTTGACTCTCTGAGGTCACATCTGGGATCCAGCTTGAGGCATCAGCAGACATCTAGGACTGGCCCTGCAGATGTCTCCTAGACGTCCACAGGATCACAGCCCAGAAGTTTCCACTCGCATCTCTGGTCAAGTCCTGGTTGACTTGTGGCATGGCAATGCTTCAGAATTCCAGACTGGCATATGGTTAGGGGAAGCTTGGAGTCTCCTTCTGTGGTCAACTTCTGACCCTGAACCTAGCCTCTAGTGGACCTGCGGCTTTGGCCAGAAGTTTACATTTTCCAAGGACCCAATCTTTTGCCTCTCAAGGCCAGCCCAAGAGTCACTTCCTTCCCTGTTCTGAAAGTCCTTATCCCTAGTGCACTCAGTGATCCTCTGGTTTCTGGCTCATTTGTCAAACGGGATGCAAACAAAGCTGATGGAAATACTCAGCACCTAATAGCTCAGATGTCCAATCCCCCACCATCCAGGTGCTCTCAGGGGGAGCTGTTTGGGGGGACAGGGCTCCCAGAATTAAGTCTAAGCATGGCAGTTTGGAGAACACACAAATACTTCTCTGAGACGAAAGTTAATGGTGCCAGCACTGTGCTTGGGGGTGTGTAGCCAGGGGCCCCAGAAGTCCTGGAATGGGAAGCCATGGAGGCCTTGGCAACAGTGGGCAGTGCTGGGGTCTCAGCTGGGGTCTCCAGAGCTGAGGCTCTGGAACTGATGGAGGCAAATGGAGGATAAGGAGTGAGTCCCCAACATCAAGCCAGGTCACTGGATCTGAGATATGAAGATCAAGTCCCCACAGATCTATCCCTTCTCTCTGCCCATCAAAGAGTTTGAGATCACTGACTTTTTTTTTCCTGAGGATTTCCGTCAAGGGTGAGGTAATAAAGATCATGTGCAAAGCAAGAGCAGGACCAGGCTGACCAGCAGACAGGTACAAGCTGATTGTAGTCATTAAGGTTTATGGTAGTCATGTCAGTCTGGGTGGCAAGTACCCCAAGGAGTACCCACTACCGTCCTCAGGGCCTTCATCCTGGCCATGCTCTTCATCATCCTGGTGCAGTAGGACTACTGGGGCCACAAGACCCATATGGGTTTATTAGGTGCTGAGGTTCTGTGCCAATGGTCCTCATCCCTGTCCCCCTGGCATTTTCTCAGCCCCTGTGCCAAGGGGCCAAAGACTAGCAAGTCTTTGCCTGCTCTGCCAGGTTTGCCAAGGCCACTCCAATGTCCCATCCAAGACCCACAGCTCTGACCCCTGGGAAGAGATCGTCCCCGAAGTCTCTTTGTCAGGAATCCACTGACCCACACCACAGTATCTGGCGGTGGTCACTATGTGGTGCTTTCATACAGGAAAAATCAGTGAGCTAAACCTGAAAGCAAGCTAACACACAGAAGTTCCCCAAACATGGAGAAGGGGCAGGTTCTGAGGAGCAAGTTCTCCCGCAGGCTCCCTAGTACCACCTGGTTTAGGGGAGAGACTCTGGTCAGAGCGTGGGACTCTGTTTTCCTTTGTCCCCTAAAGCAGACCACCTCAACTTTCCAAGTTTCCTCGTCTGTATAATACCCCCTGCCTGCCTACTTACACGACTATTGTGAAACTCAAATGAGACAAGGGCACCTGGGTGGCTCGGTTGGTTAGGTGTCTGACTTTGGCTCAGGCCATGATCTCATGGTTTATGAGTTCAAGCCCCGCATGGGGCTCTCTGCTGTTAGTGTAGAGTCTGTTTCGGATTCTCTGTCCCTGCCCGCCTCGTGCTGTCTCTTTCTCTCTCTCTCTCAAAATAATAAACATTTTTTTAAAAATCAAAGGAGAATAATGCACGAGAAAGAGCTTTTGCAACCTGCAGAACACCACCTAGGAATGAGGAGCCCTCACGGCCATACCCATAATGTTCTCCATCCTCCACGGTCACATGCCCACAGACTTTCCTCTCAGCCCTCCTCATCATGTGTCCCGTGCTGCAGCCAACCCAAATTCATCATCGTGGTTCAAACCGCTAGCCTGCCTTTGCCACGCTGGGCCTTTGCTACTGCTGTGCTTCGTCCTGGAATGCTCTTCTCCCCTATGTTGAGGGGTCAAATCCTATCCATCCTTCACGGCTTGGCCTAAAGTCTTCTTCCTCCAAGGACCTTGCTTTCCCCTCCCAAAGCAGAGTCAAATGTGTCTGGTGCACTGCTCTGCCATTTCATTTTCAGCATTGGACCACTCTCTGAGTTACATTGTGTCTGCTCACAGGGGGTTTGCTTACATTGTGTTCTCTGCTCTACCCCCTGCCTGACCTCAGAGTCACTCTTGCATCAAACCTGAGGGTCAGGGGCGCCTGGGTGGCGCAGTCGGTTAAGCGTCCGACTTCAGCCAGGTCATGATCTCACGGTCCGTGAGTTCGAGCCCCGCGTCGGGCTCTGGGCCGATGGCTCAGAGCCTGGAGCCTGTTTCCGATTCTGTGTCTCCCTCTCTCTCTGCCCCTCCCCTGTTCATGCTCTATCTCTCTCTGTCCCCAAAATAAATAAACGTTGAAAAAAAAAATTAAAAAAAAAAAAAACAAACCTGAGGGTCAGCATGGGGCCTGGGCACGGAATGTGCTCAGCATCATCATACTGAGTTGGAATAAATCGGAAAGGACCTCAAGAGGTAATCAATGTCTTTGGGGCCCGGAGGCAGATGAGTGGTCAGGCTCCAGGGATCAGGTCTATAAACATCTTCTGCCAGAAAAGCCCAACTTCAAAGCCTAGCAATTTTAGATTATATTTGCATTGGAGGCTTTTAAAGTAGCAAAACTTTAGATTTATGTCTTCACGAACAGATGTGGAAGGGAAAATCAATTCCTCATAGGATTGGCTTGTTTGTTTTTTATCGCAATACTAAATATTACGCATCAAGTGATAAATTAATACATAAGTTGACCTAGAAACATAAACACAGGCTCCCCTCAGCGAGGATGGAGGGAAGAGGTGTCTGAGCTTCTCATGGCCGGATGTGGCAGGTGTTTGGACATCACATGTCAGTCAAATCGGAGTTTCCCACAAAGATGCTGGATTGGACAACTCCCTAATTGAGACAACTCTGAAAGAGCCAGATTTTCCCCCAGAAGAGGGGAAAAGTGGACATACTTCATTTAGGGGGGAAGACATGTGGTAAGGAAGGCTGAGGCCATCTTGCCACTGGCTCTGGAGCCTTTCCAGGGCTGCAAAAAGGATGTCAGGAGAGAAGCTTGGCAGCCCCCGGGCCCTTTCCCACCCATGCCCTCCTCCAAGATGAGAGGAAGAGAATGGAGAAATACCACAGACTGGCCCTGAGAGTGGTGACCCCCAGGGCGATCGCCCCAGGCGATCACCTGCTCTCTTCCTGATGTGGCTCCTGGAGTGAGGAATATGAGCAAATGAAGCGTGAGCATGACCTTCCTCCAGTGGGCATCAGCCCCTTGCCCTCTGAGGAGCCTGGCAGAAGGGGCAGGTCAGCATGACAGGGCAAGAGCAGGACCAGACAAAGAAATTCACCTGCTCATCCCCTGGGCCAGCTGTCCCAAAGACTAGGGTTCTGTGGGCAGGGGAGAGACCTGAGCGGAATGTGGGGTCTGAGATGCCCCAGGGAACCCCACAACTGAGTGCTGGCAGCCAAGGACTGGCTTGGGTTTCTGGAGAAAGCTGACCAGGAAGAAAGATCAAATCTAGTCTTGAAAAAAAAAAATTCCATAAACATGGAAAAAAACTAAAAGTGACTGCTTTCCCCAGGAGAGGAGATGACACATAATAGACAAAGCTTCTGACGTGATCTAGCTAAACGCCAAACAGTTGGTTCTTAGCTCAAGAGGGAGGGATGGGGAGAGAGAGAGAGAGAGAGAGAGAGAGAGAGACTAAAGTGTATTTTCTATTTGTCTGGCGACCTTTCATACAGGTTTTTTTTTTTCAATATATGAAGTTTATTGTCAAATTGGTTTCCATACAACACCCAGTGCTCATCCCAAAAGGTGCCCTCCTCAATACCCATCACCTGTGATAGACACTGGAGGTCCTTTGAGAGGACACTAGAAGAACAATAGAAAGGGGGAAGGATTTGCATAATCAGGAAGGAATACATGGAATCTGCAAACCATAGATGGGCGTCCTTATCCCCTCAAACACAGGTCGAAGTCCCCGGTCACATGTCTGAGGAGGCTGGGGTTCCAGTGACAGAAACACCCATGGGTTTGTCAGTCAGGAGACTGGAAAAGAGCCCCCACATTCGTAAACACCATCTTGAGGCCGATGGGTGAAGGTGCCGGGAAATTCGAGGCTCAGGCGTCGAATATCTGCACCGGGTCAAAGGAGGGTTTGCCTGGAAATGGAGAGGAGGTGCTTTAATTAATCAGCCACAGCCTGAGTAGGGATGAGCAGAGAGGCAGCCCCTGTCAGGAAAGGCGGGGAGCTGCCAAGCGCAACACGCCTGCTAAGCCAAGAGGAATATTCCCCTGCTCCCCGAGGACACCTGTTCAATTAAAACTGCTTATAAAGAAACAACTGTAGCGCTGTCACCCTGTCACCTCCCACATTCCCGAGGAGGGTGATTTTGCAAGTCCCCAAGGACCTGAGCCACTGCGAGCCCCTCCCCCCAGACTCCTTCTTGGGAGACAGAGCAGTTAAGGTAAATCTACTATAAACCAACAGCTTCCTAGGAACTGGTACCAATTCAGGGTAGACAAAGAACGTTTTCATTTCTTGGGCAACACTCCGAAGTATTTATATTCATCTCAGAAGATTGTATGTAAATCAAGACTGGTTCCTTTTTGAAGGAAACACCAGATGCAGCAAGAGAAAAGCAATGGTGTTGACTAATTTCTCCCCCCCCCCCCCCCCAAGTGCTCAAGTTACAAAAGTCATTTTTTTCTAAGGCGAAATACAGCTCGATCCTTCAAAAATTCTTAGGGAGTTTACAGCTCTGAGAAAAATAGCAGGTAAGAACGGATGCTTTCAGATTTCAGTTATCTTTGTGTTTGGGGGTCTTTTCAAAATCTGTTCCATCATCCCACTCAACCCCAGGGGCTCCCTCAGGCAGGGACCCCCCTCTTTCTCGGCCTCTTGGAAGGGACAAGAATTGCATCACCTCCCTCAAGTTCTTCCCCCCCCCCCCTCCCCTTCAGCTGGTCTGGGAAGCTCTCTGCACTTCAGGGGTGTGGCTTCTGTGTGAAGAAATATGCTCTCTGAGGTTGTCGGGGTCCTCTGAGGAGACCATAAGAAGGAAGCAAGAGAAAACATGTTCAAGATTTCTTTAATGTTTATGTATTTTGAGGTGGGGGGGAGCGGCAAAGAGAGAGAGAGAGAAAGAGAGAATCCCAAGCAGGCTCTGCACTGTCAGGCTTGATCCCATGAACCATGAGATCATGACCTGAGCAGAAATCAAGAGTCAGATGCTTGACCAGCTGAGCCATCCAGGAGCCCCCATGATTTGTTTTTAAATCAAAGAAGGCTGAGAAAGAGGACATGAAGAGAAAAGGAAAAGAGCGTGGAAGAAGAAAGACAGTGCCCACGTGCTCTCCTCTGGTCCCCGGCTTCCCAGCTGCCAGGAGTGTTCTGGCAATTGGCTTACAACTGCCCCGCCCACTCGGCCCCTTCGCCCCTCTTGGGGCTGCCTGCAGGGCTGTCGTTGCTCTGCAGGGCCCTCCCGGGGGTGGGGGTGGGGGGCTGAGGCCCTTGCTGTGACCACATCCAAGCCCAGCTTCTCCCTCTGCTCAGTGCTGCCCCCTTCACTGCCCCACAGATGCTATCCCCGGGACACCTGGCACAAATCTGGAACCCAGAGTCTGTTTCCAGAAAACCTGATGTAATACCAGGAGAGGGGTAAAATTTTTAGTGTTTTTAAAGAATGGATATATATATATATATACTATATATATATATATATATATATAGTATATATATTAACCAATATGGAATAGGCTCACAAGCTAATGTCTATCCAACTCTGGATAATGTTTATGTTGTATGTCCTCACTATTCCTGGAGTGTTGTTATGTGACATATTTTTATATCTTTTGAAGCAGGATCACTTTTAAAAACCTTAACAAAAAACACTGGAGATTCTGTTAGACGCCTAGGACTAAGTCACTGGGTAACTTTAACTGTGAGTAGCTTTTTTGGCTTTTTAAATGGAAGGAATCTCCACAGTTCCCTGATTTTTTTTTTTTTTTAATTTAGGACAGTGAATCACTTTTGACACTTTTGCTTTCTTTTACCATTGGCTGAATTGTGTTCTTGAGAATAACATCCTACTTGTTCTTCTTTTGTGTGTGGGCAAGGAAGCTGCCTGGCACGGGGCCCGTGTCAAGTCTAGACCTTGTGTCTTCTCACCTGGAATCCAGAGCAAATTTCTCCAGCTCCTTCCAGTTAACAATGCACCTGCTGGTCTAGAATGTTCAAGAAAACCCAGAAAGAGCATGTTAAGTGAACCTACTGATGCCCTTTGAAATTCCTGAATTTTAAATGTACATTTGTTTTCCAGCCATGTAAATGCTGGTATTTGCCTGATAGCCTCTCTTTTATGCACATTATCCTTTCCATCCAGATAATGAAAGCTGCTGAAATTAACAAGTCACAGAAACATAGATGTACTATTTTCTGTGCATAATTATGAATTTTAGAGGTTTATGCCATTAGCCTCTGGCTTTTAAAAAAAATCCAATACTGTCTTGCAAAGTTCATCAGAGCATGGGCTGGACCCATTCAACCTGGGTTCAAACCCCAGCTTTGTCACTTACTAGCTTGTGAGAACAGCGGCAGGGTTTTTAGCTTCTCTGTGCCTTGATACCCTCATCTGTGGAATGGAGACGACAATGTCAGTACTGACCTCATAAGGCTAGTTTGAGGACTAGTTAAGTGTAATGCAGGCCAAGTGTTTAGACCACTGCCTGGCCCATGGTAACACTATGTTTTGAAGTCACAGACCTCACCATGAGCAGTGGGGAGTACACAGATCTCAAGTCTTTCTTCAGAGAATTTGGCAGTTTTTTATAAGCAGTGGCTAAGGAAACAGCTCTTTTCCCCAAATTCCAGTGACAGAAGAAACATCCCACTAGACTCTCCAGGCTATAAGCTGCTTTACCTATTAATCCTTCCTGCTTATTATTCATCTCATCAACTTGGTTTCTGAATCCCCAAATTTTACCTCTGTACCATCTTTCAAACGACTTGCTTTACTTCCATTCGAATTATCTTCTTTCTGGTTTCCTCATTTCACATCATTTGGTCTGGAGCAATAGCCTCTTTGCCAACCTTCGTCCGCTCCTGCCATTCCTTCAGCAGTCCAGAACCATCAGTGGTCCCCAGTGTCCTTCCGTGGCATTCCCAACATGGCCCCCGCCTGACATCTCCTCCATCATTTGTCTACATTTACCAAATTGGGTTACTTACTGTCCACTCATTCTTTCATTCAGTCAACACTTAATGGGGTGCCAAATGGCCAGACTCTGCTTTCTGGAAGCTTCTGTAGAGTGGGGAGACAGGCATATGTTATTAATTCCTGAGACTAAAATTGCCAAATTCATTTGCAAACAAAATGCTGCAGAAGAAGCAATAAATCCCACTTGGTGGAGGGACAGGGGTCATGGAAGTTGTCACAGAAAGGATAACACTGTGACGGGGGGCGCCTGGGTGGCTCAGTCAGTTAAGCGTCCAACTTCGGCTGGGGTCATGACCTCACAGTTTGTGAGTTCAAGCCCCACATTGGGTTCACTGCTGTCCCCGCAGAGCCTACTTCAGATCCTCTGTCTCCCCTGCCCCCCAGCTCTCCCCCGCTCACACGTGTGCTCACTCTCTCTCTCAAACATAAACACTAAAAAAAAAAAAAAATAGATCAAGTAGTGTAGGGAGAACTTTTCATCACAGGGTTTTGTTTTGTTCATTGGTTTTTATTGTTTATTTATTTTTCAGAGAGAGAGAGAGAGCGAGAGAGCAGGGGAGGCCCAGAGAGAGAGGGACACAGAATCCAAAGCAGGCTCCAGGCTACAAGCTGTCAGCACAGAGCCCAACACAGGGCTCGAACTCACGAGCCATGAGATCATGACCTGAGCTGAAGTCGGACGCTTAACGGACTGGGCCACCCAGGCGCCCCTCGTCACAGTGTTATTGAGGTATAGCTGAAGTACAAAAACCGTACATGTTTAAAGTGTACAATTTGATACATTTTGGCATGTGTGAAATCATCACTACAACCAAGGGAATGAACACATCTATCACTCCCCAGAATTTCTTCTTGCTCTTTTGTAATCCCTTTCCTCTGCCCCCTTCTTCTCACCCTGCCAGGCAACCACTGATCTGCTCTCTGTCACTAAAGACTGGTTTGCATGTTCTGAAATTTTACATATGTCATGGAACCATACATCATGCACTCTTTTTTTCACCTGGATCATTTAACGTAGCAAAGTTACTTCGAGATTTATCCATGTTGTAGTCGTATCGATAGTTTATTTCTTTTTGTTGCAGAGTCCTATTCTATAGAATGAGTGTCCCATAATCTGTTTATCTACTCAGGCATGGATGGACATTTGAGTTGTTTCCAGTTGCTGGTACTACAAACAAAGCTCCTAGGAACATTCATGTGTAAGTCTTTGTATGCACAATGCTTTTATTTCCTTGGGTAAATATCCAAGAGTGAAGTTTCTAGGTCATATGGTAGCTGGTTCAGTCAACAGTGTAAGAAATTTAACTTTTTAACAGTGTAAGAAATTTAACAGTGTAAGAAATTACACAGAGGTGTAAGAAATTTAACTTTTAAGAAACTGTCCACCTGTTTTCCAAAATGGCGGTCCCATTTTACATTGCCTCCAGCAGTGTAGGAAGGTTCCAGTTGTTCTACATGGGATAGGTTTCCTTGATAAGGAAACAATATGAGGATGAAAGTATGTGTGATGCTCAGGGAACATCAAATAGTCATAACTGAGCAAACTGAGTGGTAGTGGATTACAAGGAAGAAATTTTATTTCAGGCCAGCTCATGGAGGGCTTTGGTATTTGGAGTGATGGAAACTCACTGAAAGCTCTTGAGGAGGGCACTACCTGGCCGGGCCTCTGGCTCTAAATGTAGCTTCCCATCTGCATACCATTCTCCCCCTCATGCTTTTCCCTTCCTTGGAATACATTCATCTACTATCTTGGTACCATTTTGGGACCATCAATGGAAAGGCCAAGACCCAACTGAAATATTAATTTGTCTTCAAGTGCATCCCTTACCCCTGGACTTCTTTAACCATTCTTTCATACGTCACGGCCCCAAGTCATACTCACATTGCAGGTGAATCCCCTATTCATCTGAGGTCTCTGACAGCAAAGATTGGGGCTCATTCATGCAACATCACTCACAGGACCAATCCCTTTTAGAAGACATGTCTTTAGACACTTCTCCTTTGGTCTTATTTTTATTCAGAGTCCAAACTAAAATAACATTTTAAATCAACGAAGGTACAAATCTCGTTGCTCATTTTGCCGAGACCAAAATGAGAATCTGTGGGCTGATTCCGAGGAGCCAAAAAAATTACTCTGCCTCCCTCCCAGCTTCAGTTAGCTTGACCATCCTGTCCTCATGCTTTGCTCTTTATGCTCACCAGGTCTCCTTCACTCAAGTGTGGCAAATTACATAATTAGTGAAAGAGCAACAATTTTGCTGAGAAAATGGTTATGTGTTTATGGAAGTTCAATGGCTCAAAATGTCTAATGAAACCATTTAATGAGCCCAAAGAAAGCAGAACTGGGCCCCAGCCAGCTCTGCAAAACTGGGGATAACTGAGAAGCACCTCCGATACAGAAGAGCATTTTGAGGCATGGCTTGGGTAGCAGGCACTCATTCCTAGGGTGGCCTCAGCCTCCCTCTCTCTCTCTCCTCCATGCTGACACAGAACAAAATAATCAGTGAAAAGTTCCCAGGAGATGGTCTGTGGCTTTAAACAGTCTCATCTATACCCTCTCTAGATTCACATCTTTCCATCTCTTTCCCAATTTTCCATAAGATGTTAAAGTCATTAGGGAACATGGAACCTCATTGTTATTCTCTGAAAGCCTACCGTGATCCAGGGGTTTAGACTATGCAGTTTGCCTTCAATCGTTTTAGCAACTAGACAGGAATATGAATAAAGTGTGTGTGTGTGTGTGTGTGTGTGTGTGTGTGTTACCTTGGGACCTGCAGGTTGATGTGCTATAATGCACTTTACTTCCTCTGTGCTCCCCCAGAGCAGCAGGAACTTCCAAATTCTAGCCTCCATTCAGGAGAACATTCTTTCCAGAGAATTCCATCCTTTTCTTTAGTGTGTCTATTGGACAAGGGAAATACCAAAAAACATTTGGGCTGGGGGCTTGGTTACTTTCATTTTCAAACTGCCCTGGAAAGTTCTATGGCTTTGACATTGAATCAGTATCAGAGCATAGCAGAGGCCACTACTCTAACGTGCGTTCCATAATATATTTTCTTCTGTTGGAAAGTATCCTAGACTATGGGGAGATTTTTTCTGGGGTCTTCCCTGGATGCCTCAACCCAGGCTGCTGCTTGGCCATCTTTTTCTGTCTCTCATTGGCATCTCTGATCAGAGTGACAGAAGGATGATAGGAGATCAAGGCAACATGAAATGCTCCCTTCCTTCAGAATAGACAGGGGGAATGAAATTGGTGAATTTAGCTGAGGGTGAGCAAGAGAATTCTAGACGAGAAGGCCAGTGGAGACACTTCACTATCCTGAAGCTGCGTGAGCATTCAAATAGGACCTCATCTGTTTTGTTAAATTGACAATTTCCTTTAGCAGGAAATAAAGGTTAATGCTGAGTTTCAGACCAGCTACAGAGTAAGAAATAGCTTCACTTTTTAAAGACTTGGCTTTTTAAGGCATTCTGCATGTAACCCAATTTCGTTTGATGGAGTTTGTTTTTCCTTCTCCATTTGCTGCCTAGAAATGTGCGCTTCATTATCTCCTGCAGAGTTGGGGTTGCAGGGGGGAGAGATCTGGAGACTCAGAGTTCTCCGGGCCTCAAAAGCTCTCAAAAATAAAATAAAATATATTAAATAAAAGTAAAATAAATGACAAGAGCAGCCATCCCAGTGGATTTGCTGTCTCAAACATGTCACACCACACAGCTGTAACTCCTAAGGGGTACTCACTGGACCCCTTCAGTTTCCATTTCACAAGCACGGAGTCAAGGCCAAACCCAAACAGGCAGTGGATAGCACATTAGCACAGACATACACAGGGGTAGATTTTATTCCAGGGCAATGCGGTTTTTATTTGAGAGAAAAGATTGCATCTATCATGCCCCTTTCAGGATACAACAAATTAATACTTTGTTTTGGATTTTTAGAAAAATTTAAACCTTCCAATGCTCTAACATGAAGGAAGGGCTTTATCTACATAAAGTGATTATAATGGAATATGATTGCCTGGGATAAAATGCATTACGTTAGAATTGTCTTTTCGAATATTGATATAAGGAAACACACACACACGCACACACACACACACACACACACACACACGTGATTGTAGAGTAACAACTTTTTAATTTAAAAAGAGTAATCAAGCAATTACCAGGGAGAAAAGACACAAAGTGCCAGGCCTCTCAATAGCACTGGCTGGGTACATGGCTCAGGTGCCCTCAATAAGTGGAAGTGAATTTACTTGATGTCACACAAAAGAGCCACTCCTCTCAGGATCCAGTGATCTGGGGACAAAACTGTTCGCAGGTACACCACGGTGATGAAGGTCAAGTCAGTACGCCTCGGTTTCTTGTAAATAGGACACACATACAGCTTGGGGTCCTTGGGCGCGATGGAATTAATGGCAAAGATATGCAGCACAGGCAGCTGTGTGAAGAGCACCTTGGGAGTGGATTCTGTAAGCTTCCCATTCCGTCTGTCCCAGGCTGCTCCATCCATGTAGAGCCCATAAATATACACACCTTCCTGGAAGAGTCAAGCACGACGTAATAGGATTTTTTTTAAAACTTAGGCGCTGTGAGATGGACATTCATTACTGTAATAAAGGTCATCAGTTTAGAAAGAAGACATACACCAGTCTTAAAATGCCACCAGAAGAACAAATACCACTGGGTGCATTGCGTGAGTAAAATACTGAGCCCCATTTTCTCCTGCGGCCTATCTTGAGGCCATAAGGGCTGTGGAAACATGCCGTTATTGCTTATTTGAGCAGAGGGCTAGCCCGCTGGGGACAACAGACTTAGCCAGCAGCACCAAATCACCTGTGCGCAGAGATAAAAGTCTCAGAGAGGCCCAGTCTGTCATGTAGGGTCAGAACAAGGAACAGGATTTGGAGCCGGGCGCCATGCGAGATCTCAGCCTGTGCCAGCCAAGCCAACATGCCGCTCTAACCATCTCAGTCAGTGAGAGTTGTGCAGCCAGGCCCAGAGAACAGGAGAGTCAGAGCGCCCCCAGAGGCCAGTTGTGGTAGAAGGCGAGCAGGCCTGATAGTCAGGGAGGGGGTGTGTTAGTTCAACAGTGGCTGCTTGTCATCCTGTGTCTCTCTTTCACACAAAGGGGCCCTGCCCTTGAGGTCTTCACCATTAAATCGGGGAGAAAGACATGAATTGAATACAACACACACTTTTTAGAGAGGCTGCCTGGTGACCAACACTGAGACTAAGTGCAGGGACTTGAGGTAAAAGGCCACCTTGGGCTGGAGTGCTTGAGGGTCTTTGTGGAAGAGACAGCTTTGAAGGGTGGGCTGCTTTTGGAAAGAAAGAGGAGAGAGGGCAGGCATCCAGGCAGGAGCAATATAGTACAAAGATAGGTAGGATGGGTAGGAAAGCCCAGGCATTTTATTTAGCAGAGAGTTTAATGGTCATAAAATAAGTTAGGGCTTGACCGTGGAAGACTACAGATGTCAAACTGAAGAGTTTGAACTTTACGTTATAGGCCATGGGGAGCCATAGAACACATATTCAGTAAGAAAAGAAAGGCTAAAGGGAATCACGGGAAACTCTAATAATCATGTAAGCCCATAAGATATATCTAGGTAGAAGATGGTAACCATTTTTCCTTTCCAATGAGGAGTAGCTAAGGGGAAGCAAATGTAGACTTATTATAAGAGAGAGTGAAATTAATTGCCAAGTGTTTCCTGGAATTCCCCTCATGTGACCCAAGCGTATGAGGACAATATTTTGGGGACCAAAACCTAAAGTACATGGTTTGACAGTAAAATGGGCAATCCCAGAAAATCAGGACATATGTACGATTACCATCATTGGCAGTGACAATTACTACATGAACGATATAAAATTTAGATACCATCCGACGGTAAACTGTATCCCTTCTAGGTTCCTTTTAATCTCAGAACTTTGCAATAGTGTCACCCAAAAATTCATGTCCACTTAGGATCTCAGAATGTGACCATTTGGAAGTAGGGCCTTTTCAGATCTAATTAGTTCAGGTCATACTGAATTAAGGTGGGCTCTAAACCCAATATGACTGGTGTTCTTTAAGAAGAGGAGGGGATACCCAGAGGTACACATAGGGAAGAAGGCCATGTGATAATGGAGGCAGAGACTGAAGTGTTACCACTATCAGCCAAGGGATACCAAGGACTGCCTGCAACCATCAGAAGCTGAGAGACAGACATGGGACAGATTCCCTCCCTCCCCCCCCCCCCCCAGAGCCTTTGGAAGAAACCAACTCTGCCAACACCTTGATTTCAGACCTCTGGCCACCCAAACTCTGAGGAAATAAACTGCTGTTGTTTTAAGCCACTCAATTTGTGGTACTTTATTGCAACAGCCTTAGGAAACACATACATATCTCAGTACTGCTCTAACAAATACCTACAAATGTGGACATGACTTTGGAATTGCATGATGAGAAAACACCAAAAGAATCTGGAAGGGCATGATTGAAATCGCTTAGGTCTACTTGAATGGAAAGATCGCTGGTGGAAATATACTGGTGTGCTTCCGGTGAGATGGCAGACAGAGTGAGGACAGGCATTGGACGCTAGAAGGAGGCAACCCTTGCTGTAAAGTGGCAGAAAGGGCCAGAATTTGGAATTCATCTGGTCCAGGCTTCTTCTTTGGCAATTGAGGGAGTGAAAGTCACAGAGGAAGGGAAAACGGGGCTAAGATTTATTGAGTACCTATGTGGGGTCCTAAATGATTCCATTGAATTGGCACAACCATCTTTCATGAGGTTGAATTGCTGGCCTTATGTCACAGAGGAAGAAGTTGAGGTCAAAAAATTAAAGAACTTGCCCAAGTTCACAGAGCGGGTAAGTGCCAAGCAGTGGCTCTCAATGGCGTCTGCTTACCTCGGGGCCCCTGCTCTTCTCCCCTCCAGGGGTCCCTCCACCAAGGGGTCCCGCAGCTAGTGGGGGCACTGCTGGAACTGGCCCAGAGCTCAGGACTGCGAATACTATTGGTCTCTACTGCCCTCCACACTCGTCCAGTCTGTGAGCAGCCCACAGCTGCAGCAGGAGACGTGTGGAAAACCCTTTTTTAGCAGACACAAATGTAACTTGTCATTGTAAAGAAAGGCTGTCCGGGGAGTTCCAGTGCTTGGCATTAATTCCTGCTCCAGCAAATGGAGGAGGTTCCAGCGTCAAAGTCCCCTGGTTACGACTGAGGAAACCCCACCTACAAAGCTGAGGTTCAATCTCAACTCCTCTTGGGTGGGCATGCATTTGGAGGTTGATACGCAGCTACCACTTGGAGCTCACTGAATGAATTTACTAAGGGCTTCTGTATGCACTATTACATCCTCCAGGCCAATGGAGGGACAGAGACTGTGGCCAAATGATTGTACCCGTGGAAAAAAACACACCCACCTTTCTGAGGAGAGGGAAATTGGCAGTTTTAGGAACGTGGCCCTTGACCTGGTTGTGCATAGCATACGTGTTGGCTGGGGGGAGGCAGCCTGTCAGGCATGAGGAGACGGACTGGGGGGTGCGATATGCCAGACCGGGACCCCCACCTTCTCCCCTCTTTGAGTGGTGAATGTTCTGTTTCAGGCATACTGCATCTCAACAGGTCTTAACCGAGGCACTCATCGGTCAGTTTTAAGCAGAATGTGAACTTGCAACACTGGTTCCAGAACTGCCCCTGCTATTTGCCCAGTGGTGCCTACCACGGGGGGTGATGTGATCTCCTCCTTGGTCTGCCGCAGAACTTCGTTGTGGATGGTCACAGAGTCCAGGGCCCAGCCTTTGTGGGCGCGGGTCACTTCCTGCCTCATTGCTGTGAGGAAGCCTTAAAGAAAAGAAAAAAGATAATGCCGATGCCTTAGATCAGTCCACTCGAGAAACAAGAAAGGAAGAAGCTCCAAGTGTTAGCTGCTTATCAACCTCCAAATGCGTGCCCACCCAAGAGGAGCTGAGATTGAACCTGAGGGGCACATTTCTTTCTGTGTTTTGTTTCTATGGGGACCTGCAATGAGCTAAGTATTCCTTGCTGGCTGACAGCAGGAAAGCAGCACCCTTTCTGCCTCAGAGAGAGCTTTGGTTTGAAACTCTCATGGGGTTTCAACCACTCAAGTGTCTAAAGATTGTAATCCAGGCCTAGCTCCTCGTCTCTATTTGAAATCACACTGCTTAGGAACAAGACTGGAATGGCAAATATTCTGCGATCGGCATTCCAACTAAAACTAGAATCAAACCATTATCAAGCTTCTATTTGCTATAATGGAACAATTTCATTTTGTCTAAGGAAGCAAGGCATAATGCCAAAATAGAAAACCCAACTTTCAATTTGATCAAACAAAGCAATCACACCGGAAAGGAAATCTATGTGTTTTAATGTGCATAATACGGTTATTTTTAAGGCAATACAAGGTTACACATATTGTGGCCTTTCTTTAAACTTAATACAATATTTGCAAACCATGCCATTCAATTCAACAGGAGAAGCCTTTCTTGGAGAGCAGCAATTAATGTTAGAAACTACACTCTATACTTCAAATGGACTTCAAAACCTTAAGAAGATTTTATCTGTGACCTCTATATTACGTTTGGCTCCCATGTTAATAGTGAAAATCATGAATAAATTTTGGAATATGTTATGTCCCCCACCCCTACTCCCAGTCAGATCTGAGGATTATTATGCACCAGCATGTGAGAATATTGTATCAAGTTTGGGAACAGAGGGAAGAGAAGAAGTTGCAAGACATAATAACAGGCACTGAATTACTACCCCTTGAAGCTGGAAAGAAAAACTAGGCCCTAGCTTGGCTTAATGAGGCAGTCCAGTTCTTCCAGTTTCCAAGTCCCTTCCTGGTAACTGAATTAGACACTTGGGGAGGCCCACATTCATTCATTCATTCATTCATTCATTCGTTAAGTCTCTAAGGAGTAGTTCCCGCGTGCCAGGCACAGCTCTTGGTGGGATGACCACAAAGATGAATAGGCCATCCATGGACCCTGCATTAAAGGAGCTCAGTCTAGAAGAAATGTGGAGGAAGGCAAGGCATATAAACACAGTGTTGTTATGAGCAGAGGTGTAAAAATAAACCACTCGGGAAGACAGCTCAAGGCAGGCTGAATCAAGAGGATGAAGTTGAAGGTGACTCTTGTAAGGTATGTAGGAGTTTACCAAATGGGACAATTCCAGTTAGAGGAATAGCATGTGCAAAAGCATGGGGATCTAGGCTAAAGGTGAGGCCTTTGTTTGTGCAGATACCACATCTGGCCTAACCCAAGCTGTCCCGTCACCACACAAAGCAGGCTACCACCGTCAAGGGATTAAAGAAGCTAAGTACACATAAGGAAGCCCTCAGTGACCAGACAGTGATCTGGAGTCACATTCCAAAGGTCATGATGTGTGAGACTAGGCAAAATTACGTGGCATTGAATGGCAGTTCCATCTCCCATATAACCTCAAACAGCAGGGAATGTTGGTAGAAAGGAAAACTGGAATATTAAAGCAGCAGATTAAATTAAAGGTAAAACCACCTTGGTCCAGTGGGCTAAAGCACTGTCCCAGGCTTTAATGCATTTGAATGATCAACCAGTAGGGCCTGCTGCCCCATATGCCAGACTGGGGATGCTTGCCAAGGTACCCAATACCATAAAGGTAGGGAAGTTGCAGGAAACAGCCATTGTCCCCACTCTCGTTGTGAGTCAACATGCTATGCTGCTGAGAACACCAAGCCCCACCACACCTGGGAAAGGAGTTATCTACTGGAAACTGCAATGGGATGTCCTTCTGGGATGGCTGAGTTACTTCACACCCCTGGGTGAGGGGGAACTACTCAATCTTCACTGGGATCCCACTGTCCTGCTGCAGGCCAGACTGTTGAGATGTAGTATGCCTGAAACAGAACATTCACCACTCAAAGAGGGGAGAAGGTGGGGGTCCCGGTCTGGCATATCGCACCCCCCAGTCCATCTCCTCATGCCTGACAGGCTGCCTCCCCCCAGCCAACACGTATGCTATGCACAACCAGGTCAAGGGCCACGTTCCTAAAACTGCCAACTTCCCTCTCCTCAGAAAGGTGGGTGTATTTTTTTCCACAGGTACAATCATTTGGCCACAGTCTCTGTCCCTCCATTGGCCTGGAGGATGTTATAGGACACACAGAAGCTCTTAGCAAATTCATTCAGCAAGGCTTGAATGATAGCCAACAGAGCCTGTCCTTACCAAACACTGAAATGTCTCTAATGAGAAAAACTGTCTTCCAAAATAGGATGGCCTTGGACATTATTACTGCCTCACAAGGAGGTATCTCTGCCATTATCCAAATAGAATGTTGCTCATTCCTGATGAGTCTGCTAACGTATTATCTTTATTAAATCACATGAAGACACCAGTGAATGCCCTGAGTGATCCAGCTCCCAACCTAAGGAACTTAATAAATCAGTGGTGAGAATCACGGAGCTATCAGTGGAAAAAGCTGTGACTAACTTTGGGGATCATTGTCTTAATCTGTGTTTTCTCTTGCATGTGTCCATTCTGTTGGCGTGGTATCTCCCTCCTATGCAGCCAGATGGCTACCGAAAGAGCCAGCCTCATGCTAGAGAAACCCCTTGCTGACTGCTCAGGTCCCATTGCGGAAGAGGGGGAAGGTCATCAAGAGGACACAGCCACCAGCTGATCTGTGAGCTGCACTTGGGCAATTGGAGCCTCCTCATTCCCTCCCCTGTCCTTGAAATGTGTGTTCCACTTGCCCTTCCTGCTTCCAGAAGCTGCCCTAAGGACATAGCCTTGAGATAGTGATGTATTGTTGAGGCCATCTGGATGGTATACATGACTGAACTCAGTTAAGTCCTCTATATAAACTTTTAACGTTTGGCTGTTGGGTACAGAGATCTATTTGGCTTCTGGCCACCCAAGATAAACCTTTTATGTAAGTGTCCTTACTTATAAAACCTTCCACCTACCAATCTGAATGGCCTGAGTCTTTCTTCCGTCTCTCCCTGCTCTCTGCATATGGGGGCTGGTTTCAGATTACACCTTCAAAGCTCCCCAGGAAGGTGCAAACCAACGGTGAACACAATAATAAAATCCAATTCTTTCTTGTAAATCCCTCCATGAATGTCATTTTCATCATTCAACACTAAGCATGCATCCTTGTGGCGTATTAGACACTGTGTATCCAAGTAGAGTATTTGGATTTCAATTGACCCTATTATGCAATATTTTAAAATTCATCCCTGATCTATGAACCTACCAGGTCACAATGCACAATACATGAATCTTGGTCTCAACCGTCCTTTGGCACAAATTGAATAATTGAAATTTTCTATAACATTTTAAATTCCAACTAAATTGCAAATTTAACCTCTCTTCATATGGCACTCCAGACAATGACATAGGTGCCAGATGATGAATGACTAGGGTTCTCTCTTATGTAACACACCTGCTTTGAAGATTTCAGCCATTATTGAAGAGCTCTGAAAACCTCCTATCTCCTGCCTACTAGGGGATATGCATGATGTTGTCTAGTTTACTTCAATAGTATGCCTCCTAATGCTTGGGTAGCACTTTTAGTATGCCAGTAGGTATAATCTAGAACACAGATTACCTTGAACTGTTAAGAAAGGAAAATGTTAAAGAAATATATCTGAGGCCTGAGAGTGGAGGGCAGGGAACTGTTCTATGGGTAATTCCCACCCAGAGAACATGGAGAAGATAACATAGTTTTTCAAGTCTTGATAGTTTTGTTTTGGCTTCCTAAAAAGAAAAACATGATCTTGTGGAATTCCAATTGCAGTAAATCCACTGAAGTGTTCACTATTGAATTTAAAACAATGAATGGCCACCTTTCTTGTAGACTAATATCAAGGCTAATGGAATCAAAATCTTTGTTTTCTGAAGCCTGTATAATTTTATTTATTTTTCTTTTTAAAACATTTTTATGTTTGTTTATTTATTTTGAGAGAGATAGCATGAGTGGAGTAGGGGCAAAGAGAGAGGGAGAGAGAATTCCAAGCAGGCTCTGCGCTGACACAGTGCAGAGTTGGATACAGGGCTCAAACTCACAAACTGTGAGAGCATGACCCGAGCTGAAATCAAGAGTCGGTGACTTAACTGACTGAGCCACTCAGGTGCCCCTGAAGCCTGTATAATTTTAAAAGACTATTGACATATTTTTCTTTATAAAAACTTGAAAAGCTTTTGTCTTGGCACCAATTTAGTTTTAATAATTCTTAAACCAAATTTCAACCATCAGTGGTAGAAAAGTGATTCATACTTTCATATGTTTGAATTGAGAAACAAAAAGTTGGGGGAAGTCTTCACCAATAATAACCTTTTGTTCTTCATGATATTTAACCACCCACATGGAAATGGGTGATTTGACTATTCAAACATCTGAGTTGCATGTGTTCTAAATGAGGTGTTTAAAAAATTTTTTTTCACCTTCAAACTCATACAGCACAATGAAATCTTAAAAGACTTGTCAAGTTTTTCTTTAAAATTTTCACTTTCAAGCTAGTGTTGTACTTTGGAAACTCAGGTCTAAAATAACATGTGTTGTGTCTTAATTCCTATAATAGTAGTAACCCAACATTTCAGCAAACTAATTACTGTTGTTTGACTTGTGCAATCAGTCAGCCTAAAGAAAGCTGTAGAGTTCTTTAAGTATCATTTCAAACATGGCCTGAGAAGAGACTAAAGAAATAACTAATCAGGAAGGTTGCTTGTCTCAATTTGATAAGGAGGAGGTTAGTATTCTGTAATGATGCTCCTATCAGCCATTTTTTTTTCTTTAATAAATGAACCGGTCTTTATGTAACGGGCCTTAGGTTGGGCAGTATTTCCTGTCTTATTAGTTACCAAGCCTCCCAGTAGCATCTTCAAAGATGAGGAGAAATGATGTTCCTGCTGCAAGCGTATGACAGGCAGTTTTTCCCCCAAATGAGAAGCAAACAGAGTTCATTAGTAAGTTAAATAAAGGTCAGAAATCGTTAAACAAAGATGAGGCTGATCCACCCGGTTGAATAAAAATGCACCAGGCACCTCTCCTGATGCTTTGCTAGATGCTGTAAGGTGGGGGATCTTAAACTTGGCTGCAAGTTAGAAATATCTGGAAAGTCTTATAACTCCTGATTCCCATGTCACAACCCAGATCAGTAAAATCAGAATCTAGAGGTGGGACCCTGGCATTGGCATTGTTTCAAGGCAGGGCTTCTCAAACTTTAATGTTCTCAGGTATCAGCTGGGGAAGGAGCTTTTATTAACATGCAGGTTATGATTCAGTAGGTAGGTCAAGGGTAGGGGCCTGAGATTCTCCATTTCTATCAACCTCCCAAGTAGTACTGATGTTGTTGGCTGGTGGACCACATACTGGGTAGTCTAAGGCCTAGTTTACACATTAGAATGACCAAGGGAGCTTTTAAGAAAACTAACTGTCCAGACTCTAGAGGCCTCATCACCAGAGGTTCTGATATAATTGGTCTGGAGCCCCAGGCATTACTATGTATTAAAAGTTTCGCAGGAGATTCTATTGTACAGGTAGGGCTGAGAAATACTGCTATGTAGAAAGATCCACACAGCAGGCCACTGAGAGGTCACTGACCCAGATTTGTTTTAAGAACAAATTTGACAAGTAGTAACAGAAATGCCCCATGTACAAGCAAAATATTAGGAAGGCTGTCAGTTGTTTGAGTGGACTCCTTCCACAGTCCCTTGAGACATACATGCTCTCTGTGATGTTGTTAATCCAGGACGGGGTTGGCTTCAACAGAACCTGAGTATAAGTGGGAAAGCTGGGGCTAATTCTGCGGTCCCCTAAACCCACCATGTTTTATGTGCCAAAATGTAATTCCTTGAGCTGCTCTACCTTCTCTGAGTGCTACTTTATGCTTCCTTTCCCTTGCCCCAATCAAACCTTTCCATTTTTCCCTCTAGAGTGGTTCTATGGTCAACCAACTCTTCACAGAACATTCTCTCCATCTTCTTCCCCTTACTGGAGCCCTGCTCAACTCTAAAGACACAGTCCTTCCCAATTGTTCCTCCATCCTTTATGAGAATCTCTGCTGCTTTGACAAACACACCCTCAGGCCACATGCTCCTCCCCTCTCCAAATACTATCTGCCTCCATTCACTGAGCATCCTCGATCATCTGGGCCTCTTCAGCATCCATTTAGCATCTTGACCTCTCCATTCCCTGACCTTATCATTTCTGAAGACCTCCTGAACTCCACCTTTTCTTCCCTTCTTTCCCAGGTAGTCTAGATTCATTCTTGTCATCACTTGCCCAGCCAAAACTCCAATCCTACATGAATCCAAATGTCCCCCTTCCTATACCTATATCCAGGCTGCCGAATAATACTCAGACCACCACATCATTGCCACTTTCCTCAACAGGATTCTCAAAGCCACCCACGAATCTTTCCCTGTCTCCCTCAGTAGCCCAATTTCTCAAACTTCTGCCCCCTCCTTAAGTCTCTCCTCCAACACCTTCCTGCTCCTGAGATCACTTCATGTCCTTCTTCAAGGAGAAAATAGAAAGCATCAGATAAGAACTCCCTTATCTCTCTGCCATCAAACTGACAAACTCACTTGCATCTACACTCATTCCTCCCTACAATGTGTATGGTGTCCTTCCACCTTCTCAGAGTGCATCTCTCCTCTTGGAAGCCATCCCCTCTTTGCTTCTTTTATCTCTGTCTGTTATCTTTGTGTGCACTCTCTCTCTGTCTGTCTCTAACTCTCCTTTTATCTCTCTCTACTGGCTTCTTCCCAACCATATTTGAATAGACTCAAGCCTCTTCTATCATTATAAGAAGGAAAAAGGAAATCCTTTCTTCTTACAACCACTCCTCCAACTTGCTTTTCCTCTTCAAAGCCAACTTGCTTGAGACAATTATCCTTCTTGTTCATATTCTCTGTCTCTCCATTTCCTGTGGTCCTACTCACTCACTTTGAAGTCCAACTCCTCCACCTCCCCATCCACCTCACTGACACTTCTTTTGCCAACAATCTCCTTGTTGATAAAGCCATCTGACCACGTTTGGTCCTATCTTACTTGATTTCTGGCAGCTTCTGTCACTACTTCCTACTTTCCCCTCTTGTCTTCTACCACACTATGCTTTCTTGGCTTCCCTCTTCAAAGCTGTTTGGATATGAAAGGACCATTCACAAGGATTGGGTGATCTGGAGGATGGTGATACATAAGCAAATGTACAGAATCTTGATGAGGATGGTTTAGGAGGAAGATGACCAGATGGCAGTACTGGTGAGGTTCACAGGAGTATGGAATACTCTACATTCACAGTTGGAAGTGAAGAATCAGAATCTCAAACAAGGACTTTGGATGAGTCAGTCATATGCAGATAAACAGTTGCATCTGTGAGAATGGTTGACATCATCCATGTAGGTACCAGGGCCAAGGGCAGAACTTGCTTGAGAAGAGCCTACAAAAGTGGACTAAGAAGCAGTCCTAGAAGAGACAGGAGGAGAACCAAGGAAGGTGATGGACGAAAGCCAAGGTGTTAAAGAGTTTCCAGAATTGGCATCCTAGTATAGTTAGGGGGAATGAAGTTGGCAAGAAGGCCACTAGGTTTGGTAGCCTTGGAGACAGCAGTGATGAGGCTGGCCAGATTACAAGGGATTGGACACTTGGTAAGGAAGATAACGATGTGCAGAAACTAGAATTATAAGAGATGTGTATAAGGATTATGACTGAAGCCAGGTACATCTAAGCCCCTGTGACATGAAGGCAAGGAAGATGGGTTGTTACTCATTTTGGAGGCATTTTAAGGTGTCCACAGTCGTCCAATCATTCTGTGGTTTGAGGATAGAGCAGGTGAGTGCTATCACTCAGAGGTTTAGAACCCTGAGGTCCATTCACCTGGCTTCCCTCAGACATTAGGGGAAGCTCTGGTTCAGCACACAGTAGCTTTGGGGAATGATTATGATTCTTGTGGGATTAGAAGAAATCTCCCAGTCCCTTCTAATCCTAAAATTCTATTAAACCTTGGTGCACTTTTCCACCCAACAAACGTCAAGCTTTTTATAAGACAAACATTCAGAAAGTGCTGCTAGTTGATGATGTTGCCCTGAAAACAAATACATCAGCAAGAGGTTATAGATAATTTTTACTATAAAAAAAGATAACAGGACAAAAAATACCTATCCCCTTGCTTTAGCAAAATCCTCTCTAACAGAAAATCTTGATTTGTACTATGTATAACTTGTCACTGGTATCTCCTTTGTCAGACTGACACGGATTGTTGAGACACTGAGAAAAAAAGCAGAAAACCTAACAGAAGTTGGCATCCAAATGGCATCAGGCTCCAGGTGGAGTTAAACATTTGTAAAATAACGATACTACATGATTCAATCTAAGATAGAGGTGTGAGGCCTGAAGAGAATGTTCAGCCTCTGCATCAGCAGTACCTGTGAATCATACCTAACAACAAATGACAAAGCATGGCTATCAACTAAGAGGTTTTGAAAGGCAGTCAATCCCTACTCGAAGCCAGGCTCATTACAACTCATTTTCTACACTACGGCACAGGCGCACGCACACACACACACACACACACACACACACACACACACAAATTAGAATCTAAATCATATGTACATGATACTCTGAAAATGTACACCTGTGGAAACAAGAGACAGAACAATTCCTTCAAGAACCCTGAGAAGGACAATCTTTTTTTTTTTTAATGTTTTTATTTATTTTTGAGACAGAGAGAGACACAGCATGAGCAGGGGAGCAGCAGAGAGAGAGAGGGAGATACAGAATCCAAAGTAGGCTCCAGGCTCTGAGCTGTCAGCACAGAGCCCGACGTGGGGCTCAAACTCACAGAGTGTGAGATCATGACCTGAGCCGAAGTCGGATGCCCAACTGACTGAGCCACCCAGGTGCCCCCTGAGAAGGACAATCTTAAACAATATGTGAACATGTGTATCAACAATTGCTGGAGTACTAAGGTCCTCTTGGACCTGAGTAATCACTGGGGTGCAAATCCCTGCACTACCAAAAGTTGAGCCATTGAACAAATATTATAGGGTCATGGGTACAGAGAGCTTGACCATTTTTTTAATATTTTTGAGAGAGAGAGAGAAAGGGAGTGGGGGGAGGGAGATAGTGAGAGAGAGAGAGAGAGAGAAAGGTAGAGAAGATCATGTGTGAGTGAGGGAGGGGTAGAGAGAGGGAGACAGAAGATCCAAAGCAGGCTCCACGCTGTGAGCATAGAGCCCGACGCAGGGATCGAACTCACTAACTATGAGATCATGCCCTGAGCTGAAATCAAGAGTCAGCTGCTTAACCAAATGATCCACCCAGGCACTCCCGCCTGACCATTTTAATAATCAAGCCTAACTGCCATATAGGTGAGCTCATCAACTACTACAAGAAATTATTGTGAAGGGGACTGAAAATACCATTCCATGGTGGCTGACTCAGCCTCTTAGAGTATGACTGACAAAATATCAGACCGCCATAAGGCAATGGAGCAGTGCTACAAACAGCATTCAGCTCAGACACAGACTGGGGGGCACACAAGGCTATTACAACCTGTCCTTGTGGCAGCATGGGCCTTGAAGGCACTTAGGCCTGAGGAGCAATCTTTAGAGGTGCACGGGAAACACACGTCTGACAGTACTGGATGCCATATTACATTATAAGAACACAAAACTAAATGGTTATATGTGAAATTTTATTTTCAAATATTTCATAGCCTAAGTGATTTTGACTCTACGTATTTGTAATAAAACTATGGTCTTGTTGCAAACTGAATTACGTTTTACTTCAACGTGTTGTTTTTTTTTTTTTAATTTAAAAAAAAGCCCATTTATTTAAATATCTTGAGCCAAAGAAAGAAATTTCATTGAAGGGGACTGGGTTAGAAGATGTAAAACCCAGGAGATATAGTCATGCTAAGAATCAATTATTGTCAAATAGTGATCAGAGAAGCTTCCAATTGGAAGACGCTTTATCTGCTTGCACACTGCCTATGAACATGTATGAAATTGCTGTAATCTTTGTGATGTCCAGATTTGGTCAGGTGATATGGAACAGAAAGTAATTTTTCTCTCATGTCAAGAAAAGGAAAAGGAAGCAGAAAAGTGATTAGTGTGCAGGGAAAGCTGACCTCTACTATGCTACACCACAAATAAAAAGCAATCATAGACAAGACAAGGGTATATGTCTATGTACATGTGCATAAAGGTAGCATGCTTGAATCCAGGCCTTTCCAAGACATGAGAGCCATGAGAGAAAGAATCAGAGTTTAAGCTGAAAACAGAAATTAAGGAAAGAGAAAGGATTAGTATTACTAACAAATAATGACAAGAAAACTGAAATGTACATCTGCATTTGAATTTTTTTAAACGTTCTGGCTTGTGACATTTCTTAACAAACAGTAACAATTACAGATTAGTTCACATTAATACTTTGCCATTTTAAGTCATATTTCTAATGAAAAAAAAAAAACCAGTCATGGAAAGAGACTGTGTGTTGTGATATACAACTTAATTTGTCTGTGTCTATGGAAGGCCAGGGATGAACCAACCCCATTACCTTGGTTCTTGAATATCAAAAATGCACTTAATGACCTCACATCCTTTTGAAAATCACTGATCTTTACCCCTCTCCCAAATTCCAAGTCTGCCAACACACCTCTCCACCTGGATGTCCCACCAGCACTAGCTGACAAATCCAGTGCTCCTTGCTTTCCTCTCAGCCAGTCCCTCTTCCAACGCTCCCTGCCTTATACCAGGCCTTTAGCCTCAGCCGTTGTCTCTCTCTGTTCTCTCAAAGAACCCCCATTTAGGGTGCGTGGGTGGCTCAGTCAGTTGAGCTTCTGACCCTTGACTTTGGCTCAGGTCATGATCCCAGGGTCGTGGGATTGAGCCCCACACTGGGCTCTGTGCTGAGCATGGAGCCTGCTTAGGATCCTCTCTCTCTCTCTCTCTCTCTCTCTCTCTCTCCCCCTTTGTCCCTTTTTCCTGCTATCTCTCTCTAAAATAAATAAATAAACAATGAAAAAAGTCCCCCATTTAGTCACCCCATCAGATCTGTCCCTTCCTCTTCACCTAGTTAAGGTCCCAGGCTCTCTCCCTTGGACTTGGTAAGAGTCTCATTGCTCAGAAGCTTCATACTCCAGTCTACTCTCTACCTTCTCCTGGGATTATCTTTTGATCTTTGATCTTTGATCAAATTGGATCAAAGACCCAATTTGATCCCGAATTGGGACTTCCAATTGCCTTTATGATGTGGCCTAAACTCCCCCAGGAGACTCCACACGCCAGCCTCACTGCCCCCCACCTCTGCTCCCCTCTCTGAACTCAGGCCATGCTGCTGTCCTTCTTTCCCTGGAGATGCCTTGTCTTTGCTCAAGTCTCTGACTGGAATGCCCCTTTCTCAAGTCCCTGCAAATTCTACCCCATTCTTCCTGTATAAAGCTCTTCTGGAGCCTTACCTTGGCAGAATTCATCTTCCTGTCCTCTGTACTACTATGGCACTTAGCTCTCACTGGGGTGAAGCACTTATCACATTATGTTAAAGTTGCTGATGGGTCTGTCTTACCAATCAGATTATGAAGCTCCTTTAGGGCATGAATTGGGTCTCAAATCTCTCTCTATTGAAAGCACCTAGCAGAGGGGCTAGCAAATGGAAGGTGGTTAGACAATCCTAATTAAGTTAAGTGCTATTTCTTCAGGCCCTCAAGCCAGGAATTACCTGGTGACAACTCACTCAAATTGAGGGCTGGTAAGGAGGAAAGAGACACTCATAAGTAGACACATGAAATCCGAGAACCATAATAAAAATGTTTCCTCCCCAAATTCAATGGAAAATCTGGGAGAAAAATAGATAAGTGAAATCTGGGAGCTGTCCTTTACAAATATAAAGCCTATTGACACAATAATATACTATGTATAGTTTTGTAAGCTCATAAAAACAGCCATGGTTAGTGTTTTAAATTTAGAAAATGTTAAAATACTTAAAAATGCATGAAGTGAATTAATGTATGTACACAGGGGACAATTAAAGGTATACTATTTGTTGAAGTATTATTTATACAAAGAAAACTGCGTAAATAAGTGTACAGCATGACGAATTTTCACCAAGAGAATACAGCCATGTAACCAACATCCAGATCAAGAAATGGAACATTCCTAGGCCCCCAGAAGCCCCTTGTGCCCTTTTGCAATCACTGCCCTCTCCCTCAAGGGCAACCACTAGCCTGACTTTTAACACCATGGATCTGTTTTGCCTGTTTTGATTCTTTGTGTAAATGGAATTATACAGTATACATATATCACAATGTATACAGTATAACAAATTGCAATGTGTTCTGTTTGACTTCCTTCACTTGAGATTATTTTATGAGATTCAACCATATTATGAGTAGCAATAATACCTCTTAAATCTGTATGTGTAAATTAAATTGTATTACAAGTGGACCTATAAGATGCTGAACTGTAAAGAATCCAACATTACTTTATTTTGGCCAAGAATTACTTGAAGTAGCTATGAAACTAGAAGTCAACCTCAAGAAAAAAAATCTGCCAACACCACAAATACATGAAGGTTAAATAACATGCAACTAAATAATGAATTGGGGGGGGGGGTCTCTCCACCAAGAAGACCTAACAATTGTAAATATTTATGCCCCCAAATTGTAAACACCCGGATATATATGTCATTTAAAAACAAACATAAAGAAACTCATTGATAATAGTACAATAATAGTAAGGGACTTTAACACCCCCACTTAACAACAATGGACAGATCATCTAAGCAGAAAATCAACAAGGAAACAATGGCTTTGAATGACACACTGGATCAGATGGACTTAATAGATATATTCAGAGCATTTCATCCTAATACAGCCAAATACACATTCTTTTTGAGTTAACATGGAACATTCTCCAAAACAGATCACATACTGGGTCACAAATCAGCTCTCAACAAGTACAAAAAGACTGAGATCACACCATGTGTATTTTCAGAACAACAATGCTATGAAACTTGAAGTTAATCATAAGAAAAAAATGTGGAAAGACCACAAATACATAGATATTAAAGAACATCCTACTAAATAATGGATGAGTTAACCAGGAAATTAAAGAAGAAATTTAAAAGTATATGGAAACAAATGAAAATGGAAACATGACAGTCCCAAACCTTGAGATGCAGCAAAGACAGTCATAAGAGGGAAGTATAAAGCCATCAGGCCTACCTGATGCAAGAAAAGTCTCAAATACACAACCTAAACTTACACCTAAGTGAGATAGAAAAGAAATAGTAAATAAAGCCTAAAGCCAGAAGGGAAATAATAAATATTAGAACAGAAATGAATGATATAGAAACAAGCAAAAACAACAACAACAACAACAAAAACACAGTAGAACAGATCAGCAAAACTAAGAGCTGATTCTTTGAAAGAATTAGTAAAATTGATAACCCCGTAACCAGACTTATTAAAAAAAAAAGACCAAAATAAATAAAATCACGGATGAAAGTGGACAGATCACAACCAACACCACAGAAATACAATCATAAGAGAATATTATCAAAAGTTGTACGCCAACAAACTGGGCAATCTAGAAGAAATGGGAAAATTCCTGGAAACATACAAACTACTAAAAGTAAAACAGAAGAAATAGAAAATGTGAACAGACCCATAACTAGCAAAGAAATTGAATCAGTAATCAAAAATCTCCCAACAAACAAAAGTCCAGGGCCAGATGGCTTCCCAGGGGAATTATATCAGACCTTTAAAGAAGAGTTATACCTATTCTTCTCAAACTGATCCAAAAAATAGAAATGGGAAGAAAACTTCCAAACTCATTCTATGAAGCCAGATTACCTTGATTCCAAAAACAGACAAAGACCCCACTAAAAAAGAGAATTACAGGCCAATATCCCTGATTAACACGAATGCAAAAATTCTCAATAAGATACTAGCAAATCAAATTCCACAGTATATTAAAAGAATTATTCACCACGATCAAGTGGGATTTATTCCTGGGCTGCAGGAGTGGTCCAATATTCACAAATCAATCAGTGTGATACACCACATAATAAAAGAAAGGATAAGAACCATATTATCACTTCAATAGATACAGAAAAGGCATTTGACAAAGTACAACATCCATTCATTTTAAAAACCCTCCACAAAGTAGGTTTAGAGGGAACATACCTCAACATAATAAAGGCCATATATAAAAAAAAAACAACCATAGCTAATATCATCTTTAATGGAGAAAAACTGAAAGCTTTTCCTCTATAGTCAGAAACAAGACAGGGATGTCCACCCTCAACACATTTATTCAACATAGTACTAGAAGTCCTAGCCACAGCAATCAGACAACAAAAAGAAACAAAAGGCATCCAAATCAGCAAGGAAGAAGTCAAACTTTCACTATTTGCAGATGACATGATACTCTACATAGAAAACCCTAAAGACCCCACCAAAAAAACCTGCTAGAACGTATACATGAATTCAGTAAAGTTGCAGGATGCAAAACCAACATACAGAAATATGTTGCATTTCTATACACCAATAACGAAGCAGTAGAAAGATAAGGAATCGATCCATTTATAATTACACCAAAACCATAAGATATGTAGGAATAAACCTAACCAAGCAAGAAAAAGACCTGTACTCTGAATACTATAAAACATTGATGAATGAAATTTAAGATGACAGAAAAAAAATGGAAAGACATTCCATGATCATGATCATGGATTGGAAGAACAAATATTGTTAAAATGTCTATAGTACCGAAAGCAATCTACATATTTAATTCAATCCCTTTCAAAGTACCAACAGAATTTTTCACAGAGCTAGAACAAGCAGTCCTAAAATTTGTATGGAACCACAAGACCCCAAATAGCCAAAGCCAATGTTGAAAAAGAAAAGCAAAGCTTGAAGCATCATAATTCCAGACTTTAAGTTATATTACAAACCTGTAGTGATCAACACAGTATGGTACTGGAACAAAAATAGATACCTATATCAACAGAACAGAATAGAAAACCCAGAAATGAACCCATAATTACATGGCCAATTAATCTTCGACAAAGCAGTAAAGAATATTCAGTGGGGAAAAGACAGTCTTTTTGACAAATGGTGTTGGGAAAACTGGACAGCAACATGCAAAAGAATGAAACTGGGCCACTTTCTTACACCATACACAAAAATAAATTAAAAATGGATTAAAGACCTAAATGTGAGACCTGAAACCATAAAAATCCTAGAAGAGAACACAGGTAGTAACCTCTTTGACATCAACCATAGCAACTTCCTTCTAGATATGACTCCTGAGGTAAGGGGCACAAAAGCAAAAATAAACTATTGGGACTGCAAAAAAAAAAAAAAAGCTTCTGCAAACTATCAGGCAACCTAAAGAATGGGAGAAGATATTTGCAAATGACATATCTGATAAAGGATTAGTATCCAGAATCTATAGAGAACTTCAACTCAGCACCCCTAAAATGAATAATCCAATTAAAAATTGGGCAGAGGGCCTGAATAGACATTTTTCCAAAGAAGAAATATAGGTGGCCAACAGACACCTGAAAAGATGCTCAACATTACTCACTGTCAGAGAAAAGCAAATCAAGACTACAATGAGATATCACCTCACACCTGTCAGAAAGGCTAAACTCAACAACACAAGAAACAACAGGTGTTGGTGAGGGTGTGGAGAAAGGGAAACTGTCTTGCACTGTTGGGAATGCAAACTTGTACCACCATTGTGGAAAACAGTATGGAGGTTCATCAAAAAGTTAAAAATAGAACTACCCTATGATCCAGCAATGGCACTACTAGATATTTACCCAAAGGATACAAAAATACTGATTCAAAGGGGCACACTTGCACCCCAATGTTTATAGCAACATTATCTACAATAGCCAAATTATGGAAGCAGCCCACATGCCCATCAACTGATGAATGGATAGAGAAGTTATGGTATATGTATACACAATGTAATATTACTCAGCCTTCAAAAGGAATGAAATATTGCCATTTGCAACAACATGGATAAGGCCAGAGAGTATCATGTTAAGCGAAATAAGTCAGTCAAAGAAAGACCAATACTATATGCTCTCACTCATATGTGGATTTTAATAAACAAAACAAATGAGCAAAGGAAAAAGGGAGAGGCAAATCAAAAAACAAACTCTTAACTATAGAGAATAAACTGATGGTTATTAGAGGGGAGGTTGGTGGGGGGGATGGATGAAATAGGTGATGGGGATTAAGAAGGGCACTTGTGATGAGCAGCAGGTGATATATGGAAGTGTGGAATCACTATACTGTACACCTGAAACTCATATTACACTATATGTTAACTAACTGGAATTTAAATAAAACTTTAAAAAATAAGAATTACTTGAAGTAAAATTATCCATATTGTAGTAAGGCAAAAAGTTGTTGTGTCTCTGAACTTTATGAATTCAATGAACTCCACAAATTTGTAAATCCAAAACACTAACTTTAACCATAGTGGGTTTTATTAGCTTACCAAATTATGCACAATTTATTATGTCAATAGACATCTGGTTAGTAACTTAGTAAAAAATACTTAGTAAGAATTTCTAGAGTGAAGGAAGAAATGCAGCAGAATCACAAAGCACTTTTTCAGGGGATAAAAACTGAGAGGGGGCCGAGTCTAGAAGTCCACTAAATGCCACATGATCAGTTTTGAAATCAGTCTAATTTCCTGCAACCTAGAAAAATTTTTGCATGTTTTGGTGCTTCATGTTTGACAATTTCACAAAACATTTAAAACTAAGATCTGAATAAAACTTTACTATTTCACATGTCCTGACCACAGGCTTGCTGAAGTAGGTGAGAAGAAAAATGGAAGGTTTGCCTCCATATTGTGGAAGCAATGGTAGAATGAATTTCAGATTGAATTTGCAGAACAATTACAGAAGGATCATCTGTGTTCCCCATCCTTTGAAAGCCTATGCCCAGAACTTAGCAAGCTGTACCTCTGTATTATTATATATCATACATATTCATCCCACAGTGCAACTACCCTCACCTTCCAACTTTACCCACTCTCCTATGAGCACATACCTTGTGGATTAAAGAAACCAGTCATCCAAAATACATTGGGCCTCCCCTCAAATATCCAAGTAGAAAACTGAGTGTTTCTTTCCAGAAGTTCAGTGAACCAGAAGCCCAGTGTGGATGAATCCCAGGACACTCTTTTCCAGAGCTGAGGTATGCGAGCATCATACATGTTGTCCAGGGCGTCTCTCAAATTCTGAAAAAGGTAAAGTTAAAATATAAGAACAAGAGAAATCAGCAGAAGAGGGAAATGACAATTGAGATAATAGCTCACCTCACTCATAATGATTGTTCCCTCAATGGCCAATTTTAGATCACTCAAGCTACTTCGAAGTATTGAGATGACTCTTTGCATTCTGTCAATTTCTTGTCTCAGAAATATGTTCATTGAATTAAGATGTCCCATCTTGATCAAACGAGCCTTCACCTTAAAAAAAAAAAAAGCATACAAGAAATGAATTTCTAAATTTCTTTTATCATCTGTTATTTCTCTTCCAATGATCTCTCCTTTCTCTGTTCTTTTTCTTCCTCTGGATATATCTCTACCAAATGGATTCTAAAATACCTTTTGCAGAACCAAACTTGCCATTAAATTCCCCATTTTCTGGGCCTCAAAAACTACTGTTCAACTAAAATGATTTTTATTTCCTATTGATTGTACTTAGTTGCTAATTGGAAATGTACTTTAAAAAGCTGAAATAGAATTGTACCTTTTTTCCCTTTTAAATGATTAAGTACTAAGTGTCAGTTAAATATTCCTTTGCAATCTAACCTTTAAAAGAGTACAGTTTGGAATATTTTTTTCATAATGCTTACAGAGTTGTTATTAGAAATGTCACAGAAAGTTAATACGGACAAAATCTTTACAGAGCAGTTACCAATGAACGATTGGCTGCAGTGTCCTAAGATCATTGTTGCCTTGGCCAGGGCGACTAAAGAGAGCCTTTCCTAATCTAATCAATGAAAATATTTGACTTCGTGGGAGAGCCATTAAGCACCTGTCATTTGTTATTTTTGGGGTATATCATTTATTGACCATTTTGAAGAGATCAATATAAAAGCATCTGGTTGTGGGAATAATAAAATATAACAATTATTGGAAAATAAGCCAATATATATACACATTTCAATTTAGTGTCCTATGCCCAAGAAAAGATTGACTGTGAGTCCTGGCAAGAGCTCATATAGAGATCTGAACTTTCTGCTGGCCACTATCAAAGAGATGCCAGTACATGAGGGGTAAGGATAGGCACATGGAGTGGGAGAGAATTTAGACTGATGTACCAGTCTGCAGAATCACCAGAAAGCCATTCAACTGTAGGTTCTCTGCTGGAGATGCCCACTGCCCCATCCTGAGTCATGGAATGTTAGAGACGATGGCCTTCAAGTTCATCTGTTCCATCCTTCTCATTTTACATGCTAGGTTTGCTAGCATGGTGCTAAAGTGTCCCACTGAGCAATGGACACCTCTGGTTTCCTGCAGTTGGGCCACTTCTAGTGGGTGAAGGATGAAAAGGGGAAGCACAAACTCAGGCAAGCAGTGATAGAAAAAGGAAGAGCCTGGGTGGGAATATCTGGGCAGGCAGAGCGAATGATATAAATCCCAGTCAAACATGCCAGTGGAGGTCCCTAACCCACTCACCATACTAACCTTCAGGCATTCTCTCAAGTTCCTGGTTCTAGAACTTTACATTTTTGCAGGCTCCACTGCCTCATTCTCAGCTCAGGCCCTTCAGCCTCCAGTGGCTGAAGAGCATATATATTACCCCCTTTAAATCACAACTACTGTGTAGAAATTCACACTGACGGAGAAAGGAAATTATGGAAATACTTTTGCAACCCCCATATGTGGGAAATTAAGCCCAGGTATTGGCTACAACGTCAAATCAACAGGCCAGGTAGGTATTTTTTAGTATGCTAACAGCCTCAAACAAATTGCCTTACCCTACTTACCGTTTTAAAGGAGAAACTTCTTTTGCAATAGAGTCAAGCTTAGGAAAAACTTAACTCTTGAAAATATAATTTTAGTACTGATTTTATTTTGAGTATGGTTATTGTTCCAGCTCCAAATTATCTTTTTACTAATAAGATGAAAGATTTGCTGCAGTCTTACATAGGATTTTCATTATATTTCTGGGACCAAGTAGTCTCTTCTTCAGTAATGTGGCTCCATTTTTACTATGAAAGTCAATAGTATAATTATATTTCAATTTATAAAATTCACTTTACAGCCACATTTTCAAGAACAAATCTCTCTCTTCAGTAAAATAAAGGACACTAAAAGGTAAGTGATCTTGAAAGAGGAAGCAGTTTTAGATGCCTCAGTACAAACTCCTTCCCATTTAGCAACCCACCTAATGACATCCCTCACACTCAGTTCCTGCTAGGATGTTGCCAGCACAGAGAACTCAGAGGAATGGCCCCAACCAACCCTGGACACCTCAAATTATCCCAAGATCTTAGAAGCCTCCTCTGGTATACCAGCCTGTGGTCTAGGCATCTAGAGTGAGTTTTATTTCACTTCCACATACCAATTTTTAAAATCTCTGAAGGCAGGTTTTATGCCCCATCTGTTGAAAGTATATTGTATCCATTAAAAAAATATTTCCTTCCCTTACTATATCTGTCTCTATGTGAAGCAACTGCTTTCAGTATCTTGGCCAAATGTCTTGGTACTTATCTACATAATGGAAACAAAAACTGTTTTAAGAATGAAGAAAATGGGTTTTTTTTTGTTTTGTTTTGTTTTGTTTTGTTTTGTTTTGTTTTGTTTTAGTTTTGGGGGTACTCGCTGCAGTGGGAAGCCTGTAGCTCAAGGATCCTAAGTGTTCCCAGCTGACAAGTTCATTTTTCCCAGACTTGAGGAAGCAGGACAGAGTAGACACAAGACCACAGTTACACTAGCACTAGGGCATTAGCCTCTCACTTCTTGGTTGAAGAGCTAAACTTGACTCAGCCCCATCTGGGGCTCAGGTGAGGCTCTGCCCACCAGCAGTGAGGAGAGGACACTGAGAACAGCAGAAAGGAGGCCCTGGATGGCCAGAGGACACAACCCTGTCTTCTTGCAGGAAGAAGACCAAGTTGGAGGACTTTTCACAGAACTTTCAACCACCCAGAAATCTCACTATAGTTAAAGAGACTTTTTTTTTTTTAAATCAGCAGTTCTCAAAGTGTGGCCTGGGACCCCTGAAGGCCCTGAGATCCTTTTGGGGGTCCACAAAATTAAAACTATTTTCATAGTAATACTAGGATATCACTTGACTTTTTGACTCTTCTTCTCTCAGGAGTATACAGTGAAGGTTTCCAGGGCTACAGGACATGTAGTATCACAACCATGTGGATATGAAAATCCACCTGCCTTCTATTAAATGAGACATTAGAGAGATTTGCAAAAATGTAAAATAATACCATTATTCTCAATGAATATTTTTATCTTGGAAAACAGAATTATTTTTTTATGTTTATTTTTTGAGAGAGAGAGAGAGAGAGAGAGAGAGAGAGAAAGCATGAGCATGGGAAGGGCAGACAGAGAGGGAGAGAGAGAATCCCAAGCAGGCACTGCACTATCAGCACAGAGCCCTATGTGGGGCTTGAACCCACGAACCAGGAGATCATGACCTCAGCGGAAATCAAGAGTCAGATGCTTAACCGACTGAACCACCCAGGCTCCCCCGTACTTACTTTTTAATAAAAATGTTATTTATGTTAACATGTAATGGGGTTTATTACTCTTATTTAACAATAAACTAATACATATTTTTGAAATGTCTCCATTTAAATCCCTAATATATTAAATATCAGTAGTTATAACTCACATTAACAAAAGCTGTTTGGGTCCTCATTTTGTAAAGGGGTCTTGAGATTTTACAAAAAAATTGAGAAAAACTTATTTAGATTAATAAGCAAACAACTGTGAGGTTCAAGAAGTAGAAAATTATTGCCATTCACACCGGGAGTGAATTCGTTTAAATGGTCTGCTTTCCTATTACCTGACTGGGAGGATTGTGAGACTACAAGGGACAAAAACAAGGGGTAAGTTCAAAGAATGGACAAAGCCTAGATGGGTAAGATATCTTGGTATCAAAAGACACAGGGATGGAGAAGGGTAGAGAAAAGGTGATTGAAAGAGAAAGTGGAGTAGAGGGTAACAAAGAAAAGTGCAGATCATAATTTGCAAGATGCCTGAGAAGGGGCAAGGAAGGGAAGGTCACAAGGGTAAAAGAAGGAGTTGCAAAGGAAGTGGAAACGAGCAGAGAGGGAGGTCCCAGGATCTCCCTCAACTTTGTGGAACCCGAAGATAGCCCTGTACACACCAGGGCATGGCTTACCTCATGAGGAATGTAGTCAGGAGGCAGTTTGCTCAGCATATCTTCAGATAGTCTATAAACGATGGCTTCCCGGGTCTCTCCGACTCCCCCTCCACTCTCTTTGGGTTGAATGTTGGTAATTGTTTCAAGAACAGCAGAAGCAGTGTTACTCTGATACCTGATAAAAGAGTGAACTGTTCAGAATGTAGCAGGGAAATGTACCTTCAGAGATCATTATTAAAGCTAAAATGAACTGATACGATCACTTCAAGCCACACCGAGAAAAAGGAGGGGGGTGGAGGGAAGGAAACTTTATAATCAACCCACAGGAATGAAAAAAAGTAGAGATTCATTCTGCCTGCTAACTATTGCCTCCTAACAAGACATGGAGAACATTACAGAAATGAAAGGGTCTCCATCTTCAGAGAAAGAGATTCCACAAATGTTCTTGGCAACCCAAAGCAGTACTATCCAATTTTGCTTGTCACACTAACCTGCAAACCTCATGCTGGACAACCAACACACCTCCTTTTATTTTCTCCCACTTAAAGACTGGTCATAAGAATCTATAATTATATGGTAATTTGTTAGGTCAAAGAGAATCACTCATAATTCCTCTGTGAATTACAAATTATTAACATTTCATTGTTTTTTTTTTTCTGTTTTGTTTTCTCAATTTACCACTGGTTTTATGATTTCCAAAGTAATCTATTGGCATCCATCTGCTCCACCAGTCTAAAAATCCCACTCATCTTTAAAATCCATGTGTCCAGGGGCACCTGGGTGGTTCAGTCGGTTAAGCATCTGACTCTTGGTTTAGGTTCAGGTCATAACCTCATGGTTTGTGAGTTCGAGCCCCACATCAGGCTCCATGCTGACAGTGTGGAGCCTGCTTGGGATTCTATCTCTCCCTCCCTCTCTCTCTCTCTCTCTCTCTCTCTGACTCTCTCTCTCTCACAAGTAAATAAACTTAAAAAAATTAAATTAAATTAAATTAAAATCCATGTACCCAAATAAAGATTTACTATGTACCAGGCACTGAGCTAGGTGCTAGAATATGGTGGTGAACAGGTTCCCCCCGCCCCACCTTGGTGCCTTTCTCTGTTTAGTGGAAGAGGGGTGCATTTGTCAATACCACTTTAATACCTGATGTGGGGGAACAGAATAGAATGCTTTAAAAGAGAATAGTCTGTCTGTGTCTCTCCCTTGTTTTTGTTCTCTCTATATCTCTTCTAGGTCAACCAGAGGCTCTGAAGGGTACAAACCTAGTTTTTGTCTTGAAATGGCTGGGCCTAGGGGCGCCTGAGTGACTACGTCAGTTAGGCGTCTGACTTCAGCTCAGGTCATGATTTCACAATTCATGAGTTCAAGCCCCACATCGCGCTCTGTGCTGACAGCTCAGAGCCTGGAGCCTGCTTCCAATTCTGTGTCTCCTCTCTCTCTGCCCCTCCTCCCACTCATGCTCTGTCTCTGTCTCTCTCTCAAAAATAAATAAATATTTTTTAAAAAATTAAAAAAAAAAAGAAATGGCTGGGTCTGGACACACAGATGGTGTGTGTGCATCAGTGTGAGAGTCAGTAGGATATTAAAGTCCCCTACTATTATTGTATTGCATTGTACTATTGTACTATTGCTGTATTGCTGTCAATATCTCCCTTTTGGTCTGTTAGTATTTGCTTAGGTGCTTATAAGTTGGGTGCACAAATATTTACCAATGTTCTATCTTCTTGTTGAATTGACCCCTTTATCATTATGTAATGACCATCTTTGTCTTTTATTACAGTCTTTGTTTAAAAGTCTATTTTGTCTGATGTAACTACCCAAGTTTTCTTTCAGTTTCCACTTGCATAAACCATCACTTTCTGTTCCTTCACTTGCAGTCTGTGTGTGTTCTTACATTTGAAGGCAGCACATAGATGTGTCTTTTTTTAATCCATTCAGCTACTCTATGTCTTTTTTTTATAATATGAAATTTACTGTCAGATTGGTTTCCATACAACACCCAGTGCTCATCCCAACAGGTGCCCTCCTCAATACCCATCACCCATCCTCCCCTCCCTCCCACCCCCCATCAACCCTCAGTTTATTCTCAGTTTTTAAGAGTCTCTTATGGTTTGCCTCCCTCCCTCTCTAACTTTCTATGTCTTTTGATTGGAGAATTTAGCCCATTTACATTTGAAGTAATTATTGATAGGTATGTGCTTATTGCTATTTTGTTAATTGTTTTCTGATTGTTTTGTAGTTCTTCCCTGTCCTTTTCCTCTTCTGCTCTCTTCCCTTCTGGTTTGATGACTTTCTGCAGTGTTATGTTTAGATTCTTTTCCCATTATCTTTTGTGTATCTACTACAGACTTTTGTTTTGTTACCATGAGTCTCACATATAACAGCCTATAAATATCACAGTCTGTTTTATGTTGACAGCCAATAAGTAAATAAGGCCTTTTTCACAGGAAGACTGAGGTTGTGTTTTGGTCTGCTGCATGTGCCATGCCTTGTGGGAGGAAGCCTATTAAGAACTGTCCTTCTAATTGTTTCAGTCCTGTGGGGCCCAGAAATGCAAGCGATCCTGGCCACTAGAGCTAGGCATGCAGGAATATCCTCTGTGTGGAATGTCTGCTGGCTTTAGCAGGGCTATGGGAAAAACTGGCCTACCAGCTTTAGCAGGGCCTACCAGCTTTAGCAGGGCCACAGAAAAGCACTGGGGTTCGAATATCCCTAATAGCACTAGTAAGGCCAACCAGTGTCACCATGCTTAGTGATAGTCCCAACAGGTCCCTGCCTCTCTTGCAGATGCCTTAAGATTAGCAGGTGAATCTCCTTCACATATGATCTAAGTGCTTTTCAAATGCTGTTTTTTGCTCTGAATCAAGGGATGAGTGAGTCTGCATGAGAGCCCTGCTCTTGATTCCCTACAGCCCTTTGGGTCTTTGAGACATAAGCCCCATTGGTTTTAAAAGCCAGGAAGTTTGGGGTCTGTCTCTCTGGTACAGGTCCCAACAGCTGGAGTACCTGATGTGGGGCACAAACTCCTTGCTTCCCAAGGAGAAGCTCTGTATTTATGAGATCCCTCTCAATGATGTGTCACTGTGCCAGGGGCAGGGTTTTGGGTGAGACAACATCTGTGCCTCTCCTATTCATCTCAGTGTAGCTCTTTCATGCTTCATTGTGGAGCAGCTACTCAGTTTTCAGGTCTTTTAAAGAAGGAATTGCTTCATATGTAGCTGTAGATTTGGCGTCTCTGTGGGGGTAAGTTAGTTCAGGATATTCCTATGCTGCTATCTTGAACTTCCTCTACCTGTGAATTCTATCTATCGTCTATCTATCTATCTATCTATCGAAAGAGAGAAAGAGTAAGGCAGGGGCAGAGGGAGAGGGAGAGAGAATCCCAAGCAGGCTCCATGCAGACCCAACATGGGGCTCAATCCTATGACCCTGGGATCATGACCTGAGCCAAAATCAAGAGTTGGACACTCAACTGACTGGACCACCCCAGGTGCCCCAGCCTGTTACTTATTAATTCACTAGGTTTGTTGCATCAATCAACATTCATTCATATCATCTATGTGATTTTAAAAACCTCAAATCAAAAATTTATTTTAAGGTATTTTTAGGAAGTTCTATGTGGCAGCTGGTAAAACCAAACACACACCTGTCCTGGAATAATGTGCCCACAACAAGGTCTCAAAGAATCCAACAGCTAATTTCCAACAGACTTGAGTTCACAATCAAAACTTACAGAACCCATGAAGAAACTAAACAAGAATTTTTATTCTGAGCAAGAGCCAGTAGAAACAACAGAAAGCAGAAACAAACCTGCAAAGATCACAGATAATACATTTTCAGATATATGTTACAAAGATGTTTTTATTATATCAGGGGGAAAAAAAAGGATGATTGATACTGCATGTATGTTAGCTAACTTGAATTTTAATAAAAATTTAAGATGAAAAAAAGGATGATTTAAAATGTAAGTATGAAACAGGAAACTCTAAACATGAATAGCATAGAACCTCTGGAAATTTTTTAAAATATTAAAATTGAAAACCTGTATTAGTTTTTTATTGCTGCTAGAACAGATTACCACCAAATAAGAAGCTTAAAACAACATAAATTTATTATCTTACCGTTCTTTAGTTAATAAGCCTGACATAGTACTCATTGGGCTAAAATCAAATTGTCAGCATGGCTGAGTTCCTTTCTGTAGGCTGCTGGGGAAGATCCATTTCCTTGTTCATTTGAGTTGCTGGAAGAATTCACTTTCTTACTGAGGTCCCCAATTCTTTGCTAGCTGTCAGGTGAGGGCCCTTCCTAGCTTCCTGAGGCCATCTGCATCCTTTGGCTCATGGCCCCCTTTCTGTATCTTCAAAGATCACAAAGGCAGGTCAAGTTCCTTTCTTGCTTTGTATCTTTCCCCCTGCTTCTATTTCATCTCTCTGACCCACTCCTTCCTCCTCCATCTCCCACTTCTAAGGTTCATTTGATTATATTGGGCCTTTGATATTCTACAATAACATCCCCATCTCAAGGTCCTTACCCTCAAGAGAATCTGTAAAATCCTTTGTGCCACATAAGGTAACATATATACAGGTTCTGGGGATTGGGATGTGGATATCTTTGGGGGTCATTATTCTGCCCACCATAACAGTTAACAATGAGTCAAATAGCAGATTAGATTCAGCCAAATAAATAATTAGGAAACCTGAAAATAGATCTGCAGACATTATCCAGAATGCCACAGAGGGGAAAACAAATAGGAAATGTGAAAGAGAAGTTAAGAGACATATAGGATAGAGTGATACGTTCTAACATACATCTCAGGCAAGCTTCAGAAAGATAGAAGAGAGAGAATAAAAAAGATAATAAGGGGTAGAATAATGACTGGGAATTGATGAAAGACTTGAATCCTCAAGTTCAGGAAATTCAATGCCTCCTAAGTAGGATAAACAAATAAATAAATAGAAATCATATGTAGACATATCACAGTGAAATTGTAAAACACTCAAAACAAAGTGAATATCTTAAAACAACGAGAGAGAAAAAAGATTATCTAGAAAGAAATGACAATTAGACTGATGGCCAATCCTCAACAACAGCAATGGAAGCCAAAAGAAAATGGCAGAGTGTGCTGCATATGTTAGGATAAAATAACTATAAAACAAGAATTGTATACCAAGCAAAATTATCTTTCAAGAATAGGGGCGCCTGGGTGGCTTAGTCGGTGAAGCGTCCGACTTCAGCTCAGGTCATGATCTTGCAGTTTGTGAATTCAAGCCCCGTGTCAGGCTCTGTGCTGACAGCTCAGAGCCTGGAGTCTGCTTCAGATTCTTTTCCCTCTCTCTCTGTCCCTCCCCTGCTCATGCTCTGTCTCTCTTTCAACAATAAATAAACACTAAAAAAAAAAAAAAGAATAAACACAACACAAAAAATTTAAACAGACATTTCACAAAAAAAAGCTATATTAGGGGCGCCTGGGTGGCGCAGTCGGTTAAGCGTCCGACTTCAGCCAGGTCACGATCTCGCGGTCCGTGAGTTCGAGCCCCGCGTCGGGCTCTGGGCTGATGGCTCGGAGCCTGGAGCCTGTTTCCCATTCTGTGTCTCCCTCTCTCTCTGCCCCTCCCCTGTTCATGCTCTGTCTCTCTCTGTCCCAAAAATAAATAAAAAACGTTGAAAAAAAAAATAAAAAAATAAAATAAAAAAAAAAGAAGCTATATTAAGGCCAATAAACACATGAAAAGATGCTCATTATTTACATAAAAAATGCAAATTAAAACCACAATGAGGTAGGACTTCAGACTTACAAGAATGATTATAATAAAAAAAGAGACAATAATAAGTGTTGGCAAGAATCAGAGAAACTTGAACCCTCATACATTGTTGGAGGGTATTGTAAAATGGTGCAGCCACGTTGGAAAACAATTTAGTAGTTTCTAAAAATGTTAAGAATAGGTTAAACATATTATCCAATAATTATATTTCCAATTATCTATTCAAGAAAAATGAAAAGACATATCTACACAAAGACTTGTACGTGAATGTTCATGGCAGCAAAAAGTGGAAATTACCCAAATGTTCATCAGCTTTTAAATAGATAAACAAAATGTGGTATGTTCATATATTGGAATACTGTTTGACAATAAAAGCAATGAAGTACTGATCCATGCTACAATACGGGTGAGCTTCAGAAACATTATACTAAGTGAAAGAATGCATCCACCAAAGACCACATAGTATATGATTCCAGTTACAGGAAATGTCCAGAAAGGCAAATCTATAGAGACATAAATAAGTGGTTGCCTAAGGCTGAGTGGGGGTGGTAGTGAGAACTGATTACAAATGGACATGAGGATTCTTTTCAGGGGTGATGGTAATATTCTAAAATTAGGTGGTGGGTGATAGTCACAGAAGTTTGTAAACAATAAAAATAATTGAATTGACCACTGAAAATGAATCAATTTATGATAGGCAAATTGTAAGTCAATAAGGTGCTTTTTTGTTTGCTTGCTTTTACAAAGGAGGGCAAAATAAGACATTGAAGGAAATTCTAAAGGATACACTTCAGAAAAGATAATTATTCTGGTGGAAGGTTTGTGGTAGTAAAGATTGGGTGAATGCATGGGCAAATGTAAACATCATTATGGCATAAAACAATAATTATATTTTTAATTGTGGGTTTATAAAAAAAAGATAAAATTAAAATATTGGGATGCCAGGAAGTGAGTAACTATAGTTAAAATTACCTAAGAGATTTTTATTGAGAGGAGGGTAAAGATACTAATTAAAAATTTTTTTGATGTTTATTTATTTTTGACAGAGAGAGAGAGAGATAGAGAAACAGAGTACGAGCAGGGGAGGGGTAGAGAGAAGGGGAGACACAGAATCTGACCAAAGCAGGTTCCGGGCTCTGAGCTGTCAGCACAGAGCCTGACACGAGGCTTGAATCCATAAACGTTGAGATCATGACCTGAACCGAAGTCGGATGCTTAACTGATTAAACCACCCAGGTGCCCGAAGATACTAATTTTACACTTAATTAATATTGGATGTTAAAATTCCTAGGGTAACCAGTAAAAAGATAGAAATAGTACATAAATTCCAAACTAGCACAGGGATAAAAGTAGAATGAAAAAAATTCATATTCAGCAAGAAGTCAAAGACAAGGAAGATGGAGCAAAATATAGAAATGGTGGTGCAAAATAAGCAACATTTTATATTTTATACACATGTTATAAATACTCATGTATTTAACACTTAATCAGTTTTTTTAAAAATAACAAGTGTACAAAGATGTATGTACAAGGCTGTTTGTAATGGTATCTGTAATAATAAATTCTGGTAAAGCCCTATAAAAATCTATACAGTCAGTAAAAATGTGATGTAGCTCTCTATTAATTGGTAAGTTGAGGTTATTGAATTGAGATTACAGAATGAAATAGCATGGTGCATTCTGTTTTATAAAACATTCTGTTTTATACTCCACTGTATACATATGCCTCATCAATCAATAGTCACTTAGGTTGGTTCTATATCTTGGCCATTGTAAATAATGCTGCAATTAAAATTACTCAGCCATAAAAAAGAATGAGATCTTGCCATTTGTGATAACATGGATGGACCTACAGGGTATTATGATAAGTGAAAGAAATCAGATGGAGAAAGACAAATACCATATTTCCCTTACACGTGGAATCTAAAAACAAAACAAAACACAACAGCAGAAACTGACGCATGAAGAAAGACAACAGACTGGTGGTTGCCAGAGCAGAGGGGGTTGGGAGGATGGGCAAATTGGGTAAAGGGGAGTAGAAGGTACAGGTTTCCAGTTATGGAATGAATAAGTCACGAGGATGAAAGGTATAGCATGTGAATATAGTCAATAGGATTATAATAGCGTTGTATGGTGACAAATTGTAGCTACACTTGTGGTGAGCAAGGCATAATGCATAGAGTTGTCAGATCACTATGTTGTTGTAAACCCGAAACTAATATAACATTGTGTGTCAACTATACTTCGATAAAAAAAAATAGCATGTTACAAAAACCTAATATTCTGTTAACATTGAGCATGTAAGCATGGAAAAGATCTGGAAGGGTATTTTTATAGTGGGATTTTTGTATGAGCTTGTGCTGTGATTATTACTTTCTGCTTTCTACAATGTTTGTTTTTCTCAGTAAGAAAATATGATTTTTTATAATAAAGAGTATTAAGACCATTTTCATTTTGAAAATGAGAAAAAATAAGCCCCCAGATGCAAAGCCCACCAAGGACTCAACAGAGATGAATCAGTGGCAAATGTCTGAGGTTCATTGAAACGCATCTTACAAATCCCTAGTAATCTTTGTGCCCCACCAGAAAGGCCCCCTTCTACCTTTCCTCATAGCATTTGGAACGAAAGAATTACACCTTTCTCTTTTTCATCTCTAGCATGAATTGTGCAAATTTACTCACTAAGGAGCTACTGCTAAAATTACCCAGGCTTCTTTGCTTATGAAAAAGCCACATCTTGTGTCAACAGAGGAAATTCTATTCAGCTAGCCTTTAATTCAATTAGGAAATCAGCTGAAGAGTGAAAGAGAGGCTGTGTCTTTAGAATTTTCTTTTTTTAAAGTTTTTAAAAATATTTATTTATTTTTGAGACAGAGAGAGAGAGACAGAGTGAGAGCGGGGGGAGGGGCAGAGAGAGAGGGAGACACAATCTGAAGCAGGATCCAGGCTCTGAACTGTCAGCACAGAGCCCAATGAGAGGCCCGATCTCATGGACCATGAAATCATGACCTGAGCCAAAGTTGCATGCTCAACTGACTGAGCCACTCAGACTCTGCAAGAATTTTCATTTGATTAGCAGGTAGAATAATGCATCTGGCCCCAAATGTACATATCCAAACAACTGCATACTTTCCAAAAGTTGTGGCTAAGGTAAATACATCTGCCACTATGCTCTATGAGCTGGATTTACAGTCAGCTACAGTGATTATGAGGGTTCTTTGTCAAACCCAGTGAAAGTTTGTAACCCAACCAGAGTTGGTGTATTAACTCCATATTACCTTTAAACATATGAGTTTCACAATAAAGGCCAATAAGGTAAAAGCTGATGTTGAATAAAATTAAATGAAAATTGATTTTGTATAATTTTACACAGAATTTAAAATTCATTTTTGATTATTTTTTGATGAGCAACCTCTACTCAGCTGTTGGGAGTTTTAGAATATCCTTCCAAAGACATTCATTTAAAAAGTTGAAAGATGACCAAATCAGGCACACACAAAATTGAACATGTATATTGGTAATTAAAAATTCTAGTAAAATGGGACAAAAAGCACTTGCAACTCATTCCTGAATTTTGAAGTATGGTGCTATCCCAGTTTTTAAAAGTCATATAAAGTATAAGATACAAGTAACTCCTAAGGGGAAAACCTGTGAAAATAGCTAATGTGACAACAAAATGGAGTCATTATACACAGTTCTCAGAAATGTAAACTTCTATGTGATTTATATTCTAGCATTAGATCTTATTCTAGCATTAGATACAGTAAAGACAGACAATGTTGGCAGACTGCTGTGTTAGAGAAGATGTAGGTATCACTGTCACTGTCTCACTGAGGGTTGTGAAACTCCAAGCAAGTCTGGATAACATGAAACCTCTGGCTTTATCATAATCTCCACATATGCATATTTCTGCTGACTCCCAGGACTCCCTGTTAGTTAAATCAAACAGTTCCAAAACCCACCTCATTGTTCCCATTCTCCCTTCGCCCCAGTCTGTCCCATCTCCTTTTAACAATATCAATGTCTTCACCCAGCTGCTGATCTACAGACTTCAGAAATAGTCTCCACCTGATGCCACTCTCCAGCTCTTCCTGGTTTCCAAGGCCTATTTCCACATCACTTCTAGCATCCATCTAGAAATTTCCAGCATCTTCATGGTGCCCACATCTTGGAAAAACAGTCTCTGCATGTGCATCAGCCTCACGGTTAGGCTGCTCCTTTCTTGAATCCCCTCTCCGCCATGCTCCAGACTTGGGTGGACTTGGTCCCGCACACATAGCACACGCACACACTTTACACCATCATGCCCCTCCTTGGGCTGCTCCTCCATGTATGTGCCCTAAGCTATGCATTTTATTTTCACTATGCTAAATCATTTTATTTTTTTAATTTTTTTTTAATTATATATATTTAAGGTGTACAATTTGATGACTCGATATCTGTATACGCCCTTTACTGCTCATTATCTTCCTCTTTCCTTGCGCTGTCTTTCTTGTCCCCAGGGCTACAGTCCTTTCCTCCCTAATCCTACACTCCCCTGAGAACTCCTGCACATTCATTGAGTCACAGCTCAGAGGAGGCCTCTCTCGATAGCTTAACTTTAATACCTAAGCTGCAATTTACTGCTCCTTCGCCTTTGTTCTCATACCATTGTGTGTGTGTGTGTGTGTGTGTGTGTGTGTGTGTGTGTATGTTATATATAATCCTGATTTTAGAGTCTGTCATGTTGTATTACATAACCATTTGCCACTCATTTATTTTCCCTAATACATGATGACCTCCAAGGGCAAGGACTGCATTTTACTAATCTCTGTATCCTGAGTTGGCTACCAAGTAAGTTCTCAATAAATATTTGTTTGTTGAATTCAGGCCAATTGGCTTGACTTTTATTAAACCTCAAATGTAAAGGAGAGCAATTCTCCAATATTTAAAGGGCATGAAAATTTAATTATTTGTTTCTTCTTATGGTAAAAGCATAGTAAATTATCATTATCACTTCCTGGCACGTTACCTACTATCATTACCTACTTCCTGGCACATTTCCACATACAAAGGGAAACATATATAAGTTCTATGCTCTCAAAACACAGGAGAATCAGAAAGACATCATTTGAGGGTAAAGGACAACTGTTTTCAGTATGATATTTAAGCACAGATCTTTAAAGGTTGAGGAGAATAAAACCACAGTAAATTTACATTCACACAACAAAAATCAGAGTTCATTCTATGTGCCTGTTCTAACGCCAAACAAAAGAAGGGAAAGACCTCCTATCTGCGATTCTCAGGAGCTCTTGGCTCACCTCCAGTCTGTTGCCTCTTTGGAAATACACTCTGCACCAGAGGCTGAGTGCCAACAGTGGACACCACTGCAGACATGACCATCATGCTCTTGGCCGGCACTGGCCATGTTCACCAGTGCTCCAGGGAGGGGCCAATGGATATGCTACTGCTGCTAGATCTCGCCTAAGAAGTCATTTTCTCGGTGGCTGATTTTATTTTATTTTTTTATGAGGTGATATGAAAATAGTCCTCAGGACATGGATGTGGGTACGAAGTCCTGAAAAGCTGACCCATTTTGCATAAGAGCTAGACAAGATCTCCAGATCACCTCCCCACCACATATTTTATGAGGCACAGAATGCCAGGGCTGTACAACTCACATTTCTTTATCCACAATGTGATTTTATGTTTGCTGAGTGAGGAAAGGCAGAAGCCTAGTTAGCTAGCTATTATGGAGAACTGTGAATATCTCTATATGCCTCAAAAGCCTTTCAGGCTTTCAGGAAAACAGTCCCTATAAATGTTCTGAGAAGAACGAGAACTATAATACTCCAAGAGCTTTGGTTCCAAGTTACTTCTAGAAGAAAATTTCTCTTTGGAGCTAAGTATGGGAAGAAGCTCATATCGGTCTTGGAGCTTGGTGGTTTGGGGCAATTGTCTAGGTCACCTCTGTTGGGCGGCAGTCAGGGTCTTGGCTGATAAAAATGCAAAACAAATGCAAAACAGAACTGTCTATAAATAAGCAATTAACCATCTAATGAGATATTAGTGCACTATCACATCCAAATCAGCCTACATTTATATACATCTTTGCATATGAGATAACAATAAACATACATTTTTAATAAAAATCTGAAACTCAAATTTCAGCTAATGCTAAAAGGAATACAATTAAATTCATCCTGCATACAAATGAATATAAAAGTTGTAATAAGACATCTGATAAATTTCAGAAGGTAGAAAAATATGCATAATCGTTAATGAGAAAAAGAGCGAAAATAAATAACAGTTTCTGACATTGAGATAGTTGAATTTGCAGAGTCCTTGGTAGCTTATAAATCTAGATAATAAAATGTGAATAAACTATGCATTTTTATGGTTTCTGTCGCCAAGGTATCTAAGCTCTTGGGAGAGATTTTACTTATTTTAAAGCATTTATTCAGCTGTATTTCCCACCCACCCTCCTCAGGGATCCTGCATTCTTAAGGAAGAGAAAGAATCATTATCTCTTTTTGCAAATTTCTCTCTTCTCTCAAATTTGTGTGGATGATAACTTCAGAGTGCAAATTCTATAAGCAGGGACATAGAGTTCCCCACCATGGCCCAGTGACAGCCCATGAGCTCATCTGAAAGAGTAATGTTGAACAGGGTGCACAATCAGATAAACTGATTAGGATTCTTCTAGCTGGGGACATTCACACAGATTTCTCACTGTATCTTAGAGAGTCCACCCCCCTCTTGTACCTTCGAGTATTATTTCTGTACAAATACCTTGAAACTTCTCACCTGGGCTCCAATCCATGTTTCTTCCCCACTCAGACATCCCTTTGTCTTTCCTAATTCAACACACCCAAACAGGACTCTGCAATGTCCCCTCGAATGCACTCCTGTTTCAAACTCCAGCACCATCCCAGCCACCAGACCAGAAATGTCAGGGGAGGCTTCAATTCCTTCTTTCATTTCATGCAGAACTTGGGAGTCTCTTCTTGCTGGAATGGGAAGGGTGGCCTTAGGAGGAGACCAGGGTAGGTTTTAGCTGAGAAGCTTCATTTGCTATTGCTTACTGCCTCCTGGTGGCTGGTGAGGGAACAGCGAGGGGTTGGAGTGCAGCTCTCCAGAAAGGTCCGCTCAAATGTCTACAACCCCAGACACCACATATTTCAGAGCCCAGAGGAAAGAAGAATCAAACCTAGGGCAAAGCTCATCCAGAGACTAAGAAAATGACCAAGCGCAGAGCTACTACTTGAGCAGGAACCAAAAATGGACCACGGTCCCTGGGAGGAGGAGTAGAGGTGTGAGTGGGGAAGACCCTAGGGCGGACCAGGTGGGAAGTTAAGAATGAAGAGAGATCAGGGGAGGAGGGCCACAGGTCTTACAGGCCAACCAGTTGTCTAGGAGATTTAAGGCAGAGGCCCAGCAGTTTCTACTTGACCTCACTCAGTGTGATGAGAGACTGCAAGATCCTGACACTCGATTTTGGGAAAAGATAGCTGTGGCATCTATAGCATGCCTGCCAGTGATGGCATATAGGCCTTTGGACAGAGCGGTAAAGAGAGTTGCCAAGAGACACAGAAGGCTCGCTGTGCTCTCTACCCCTCAGATAGCAACGAATGGATGAAAACGACACACGATTCTCTCTACTCACTAAATCCCACCAGTCTCCATCGGGACGTGTCCTGCAGCTTTGCTCTACCCTCTCCATCCTCTCATCATCCCTCATCTCAGCCTGCGTCAATCCACATCCAGATTTATCCACAGGGTCTCCAAGACAGTCTCAGTCTAAGTAGCCTCCAAATATAGGGAAACGTACTCCATTTCACTCAAAATAAGAGAATACAAATTAAAACTATGCCGAGATACCATTTCTCACTTGTCATATTGGTGAAAATTCAGATTTTCACCACACTCTGTTGATGAGGCTGTGAAGAAAGGGCTTCATCATGTTGTTGGTGAGAGTGAATAGCCCTATGGAAGGGGGGTTGGCAATATTTACTAAGCCCTGATATAGCAACTCTACCTGTACCGAATTACCCTAAAAATACATCTCCAACCACACAAGAAACCAGAACCATGAGATCATTAATTGAGGAATTATTTGGGGTAGCAAAATATTTGAAACAACCTAAATGCCCACCCATAGGAGAATGGATGAATAAACTATGATACATGTTAACAATGGAGGAGCATGCACGTGTAAAAAAAAAAATAGTGAGGAAGACATGGGAACATAGAATGGAGTGATTACAAGATACATTTTTAATTGGAGAAGACAAGACACAAAAGTATATATATATATATATATATATATACATATATATATATAGTATGACAACTTCATTTAAGAAAAAAGGTAATAAGAACATATGTGTATCTATGTATGAGAAAAAAGAAACAGGGACGATAACCCAGAAACGAATGCATTTGCTTGCCCGTAGAGGAAAGGGGAAATGGGTTGGAAAGGTGTGAGAATACCTTATTATGTAGTTGTGACTTTCAAGCCATGCCCGTGTCTCACATATTTAAAATAACCAACAGGGAGGGACAAAAACTCAGTGTAATATGAAAAGAAACAAATGAATGTACCTATCTACCTAACTGATAGCATAACCACACAGAAAAAACAATCTGAGTGAGTTTTGAATATAGTACTCTGACAACCTCAACTGGATGTATTCTAGGGACAAAAAGAACTGCAAAGAAATCTTGACCTCCACTTAATACATTTGTTGTTGGTAGTGGTATTGGTGGAGTGATTCGGAGCAAATGAGTAAATATATTGAACTTCCTGGGAACCAGAGTTCTTCCCATGGGAGAAAGGAGATAACAATACTGAAATGAGGGAAGACAAGGAAGAGACATAAGGTGAACATTTGGAATTGGAGTTATTAGTATTAGCTCATGATGTTTTTAAAAGTGCTTATTTCTTAGCTCTGTCCATTGAGAGGGGTTACAAGTGCGCGCACGCACACACACACACACGCACAGAAATAGATGTGGTCACATACAGATGTAACTGTAGATATATAAATATACAAAAATATACATACAGAAAGAGAAAATGCAAATGGTACAAAATGTTAACGATTGGTGACTCTGGGTGAAGGGTCTGTAGTGTTGACTGTACTTGCAACTTTTCTGAGGGTTTGTAATAGTTCAAAATAAAAAGTCAAGGGAAAAAAATCTCTACAATCGCCTCCCATCTGGATTACATTTTAGTTGCACTTCTCTGGACCTTTTCTTCTTCTTCTTCTTCTTCTTCTTCTTCTTCTTCTTCTTCTTCTAACACTTATTTATTTTTGAGAGACAGGGAAAGAGCATAAGCAGGGGAGGAGCAGAGAGAGAGGAAGACACAAAATTTGAAGCAGGCTCCAGGCTCTGCGCTGTCAGCAAAGAGCCCAATGCAGGGCTTGAACCCACAAACTGTGAAAGCATGACCTGTGCCAAAGTCGGATGCTTACCCGACTGAGCCACCCAGGTGCTCCTGGACCTTCTCTAGTTCTCATTTATCTTTCTTGAGAGCTGACGGCCCAAACTGCCACAGTCATATGGGTAAGTCAGGATGAGATGATTTCAACCCTGCTTTAATATATATTCCTTGGCAGAATCCTACACAGCACCCAACAGGATCCGATTCTCTAGGTACCAGCTTTAAATGACTCCTTGGACTCTTGCCAAAGATGAAATCAAAGTTCAGAGTCCTCATACGTGAGCCGCTTCAATTACTAATTGACAAGTGCCATTTTTCTGCCCATTCACATGAACTCATGAGCTATTTCTAAAGACCATTCCTGTTCATTAGATTCTTCACAACCCAGAGAAATTTAGTATTGCCGGCACATTCAACAAATATTTCCTGAGCATCAGGCACTGTTTAGCACTAGAGATATGCAGTAAAAATAGACAAAAGTTTCAGACATGATGGTGCTTATGTTTAATGATGATAGGTAGATGATAGCAAGTATAAATAAGTAAATATGGAGTATGTCTGTTGGTGATACAATCTAAAGAAAAAAGTAGCAAGGAGGATAGAGTCTGGGGTGAGGGCTGGGGAGTGATCTGCAAATTTTAAATAGGGCAGCCAGGGAAGACATCATTGGAAAGGTGACATTTAAGAAAAGGCCGGAAGAGGTGAAAAGGTGAGCCATGATATCCAGGGGGAAGGACGTTTCGGGAAGTACAAGTATCCCGTGGTGGCGGTGGGGGAGGGCATCTGGCCTGAGTACCAGGAAGCTAGCAGGAGTTAAGCTGAGCAGTGAGTGAGGGAAAGGGCAGAGGAGGCCAACCTCCTGGGGGCAGGTGGTCTTACTGGGCCTTGCAGGTCACCTGTAGGTCACTGTCTGCCTTTGACCTTGACATGGAGTGAGACAGGAGCCTTAGGAGGGTTCTGAACAGAGGAGTGACGTAGTCTGCCTCAGATTTTTAAAGTTTCAGCCAAAGTAAAACTATTTCTCCGTGTTCCTTCTTTCAGATCATCTTTCAGTTGATTCCAAATGGATCCCCGAGGAATCCTTTTTACTTCTTCACCTCTTTTCTGTCTCCGGCTAACTTATGACAGCCTCTTCAAATAACAGCTAGAGCCATCACCAAAGAGGCATCATGGTTCCATCACAGGGTCTGAAGAGTGTTGGCCATTCACGGCTCTTCTGGCTCATGCCCACGTCTTTGAAGGTGAAAAATAGCATGGGAGAGATGGGAGGATCTGGAGAGGTTAGAATTTGTATGGGTGACAAAAGCCAGGAAGCCAAGCCTCATGCAAGGGACAAAGTGTATATTCAGGGGCAGAGAGACAACGCAGCAGAGGGAGGCTGGGACTCCAGGGATGCTGGGCAAGGGCAGGGAACCGGAGGGTGGGAAATGCCTGTGCCCCTTTGCAGAGTTGTTACAGTTGCAGTGGCAGGTGAGTGACTAGGAGAGAGGCACACCCCACTCCTTCTCGATCGGTCATCCCAGCTTAAAATCTGCCAGAGGAGTCCCGCTTTCTCCCATTCCTTGAAACCACTCTCCTAGACACAAACTTTATGGTTCTTCATCGATGGGCCGGAGGCAATGACCATCTGGAGGAGAATCCCAGCTGGGGCTTCTTGGCGCCCTCTCTGTGGAACTGGATAGCCTTGTTTTCAGGCTCCTTCAGCCAAAAGATGGGTCCGAGAAGGGGATTGGGATTTGGGTGAATTTCTTGTGTCTTCACTCATCATCTCTTACCTCAGCGACCAGAGCAGGGACCTCATGTTGAGCTGAGACCCATAGCCTCTCCTCCCAGCTCTGTATCCATGCTCTGTGCTCTATGCCCATCGTGGGCATTAGTGACAGAAGGAGGCAGGTGAGGAAATAAGGAGACAGGGGCCACAAAAGAGAGGATCAAGCAGAAACACAATTCCTCCTCCTCCTCTCTCTATCCCCCTGGCCTTTTTAGACTCTGTTTATGATCATTATTTTTTTTATTTTATTTTTTATTTTTTTAAACTCACATCCAAATTAGTTAGCATATAGTGCAACACCGATTTCAGGAGTAGATTCCTTAGTGCCCCTTACCCATTTAGTCCATTCCCCCTCCCACAGCCCCTTCAGGAACCCTCAGTTTGTTCTCCATATTTATGAGTATGACCATTATTTTTAATGGATTTTTTTTGGGGGGGGTTAGAGGCAAGAAGCTGGGAGACCACTGTCCTATCAGTGGAAGGCATCGATGCCAATAAAACCAACTGGTTTAATGACATGGCAGAGGAGAAATAATCAATGCATAAATTAGAGCTTTAGCATTGTCATAAACTCCGGAGCATCAGGATTTACTGAGGGAAAAGGAGGCCAAGATATGACAAAGGTGTAATTGGAGGACAGGAAGTGACAATATTTTTCACAGCAAAATAAAAAGAAGTGAAAGGAGAGGAATTAAGAGAGAAAATGAAATGCACAGTCTCTGCCAGGCTGAGTTACAAATGATTCCTTAAAATATAAAAAATGCCAGGAACTTACGTGATATCGGCATTAGGGTGCAGCCCAAAGACTTCGGGGTTATCTAGGGATGGCAATGACTGGATGTACTCAAAATACTGATCCAGGGTTTTGCACAAGGGGATTTTATACCCGGTATAAAACTGGAACGATGGTTCAAACATCTTCTCACTGAACCAGACCTATATGGGGGAGAAAATGGAAGAAATAAAAGTGATGAACATCTCAGTGAGAACTGCCACTATAAGGAAGGAAGGGTCACCTTATTTCCATTTTAGTATATTTTTATATTGGGTTTGAAAATACCTTAAGAAAATCACTGACAGAAATAATTAGCACAAGTATGAAGAAAAGAGAGAGGCCACACGGCACAAAAACAGTGAAGTCCTAGCCTCTCTTGGACACCAAAGAAGGTACTTGCTAACAGTGAAGAGGAGAGAGCCGGGCTTGCAAGCCTGCTCTCTGCTCCAGTAAACTCACGACCCTCAATCCCACTTTTGAAGACTAATGGGAACACACTGCAGAGGAGATAAGGCAATAACCACAAACACCAGAGAGTATCTGGGCATTTCCACCGCCTCCCTTTGCCCCCAAACAGGGCTCCCGCCAGGGCTGGGGTGGGCGGGGGGAGGCTGTGCTGTGCTCAGGGTGGTTCACAGCAGCCCTGCGCACCACACAAGGCCAGAAAATTTTCTTAACAATTGTCTCCCCTCCTGCCCTGAGCTGGAGAGCTCCCTCTGTTAATTAAGTTATGTCCCTGGCCACAAGAAGCAAATGTATCCAACCGTCTTATTGTTCGCCTTAAGACATCCTTTTCTCATTCCATATGAATTGATTATCTGTAATGTAAAAGCAAGAGAACAAATATATACTTGGTGTGAATAGGCTTATTCTGAAGAGGGGAAAAAAATAATGTTGAATGCCTAGGAGCCAGATTTGAGGCAATGACTTCAGTGTCTAACAGAGCAATTTTCTCAGCAGGAAGGGAAATAATGGGAAGACAGGAGGAACAGAAGTGCAGGCAGGATGCCTGAATCACTGGGAGGATTCAATGCAAAAAGAGATGGGGACTGTGCTTTACTTCAGTCAGTTATACTTTCTCTAGTCCCTTCCTTCCATATCCTTTTTCCAGCTCTTTTTATGTCCAGTGATTACTCTGAAATGACCTATGAACTGATTCTCTCTTCTGTCTCCTCCCCTCCCCACCCCACCCCCCTCTCCATTTCTATCCTAGTCAACTCCTGCACACAAGGCACAGAGCTTAGGACTGGAACAGAATGAGAAGGTGAGTCACACATGGTTCTTTCCTTCCAGGAGCTTGTGACCCAATGAAGGAATAGGGCAATTACATAATAAACCACAATGCAAAGTGCAATAAGAGGAGAGCCAAAGGAAACAAAAATAAGCAAAGCACTAAGGAAGCTTAAAGCAGGAAGAAAGAATAGACAGCTGGATGTCAGGTAAGGCTTTATCTTGGAGGTGATTTTGGAGAGAAACGTTAAAGGACAGGATTTGATAGGGGATCTAGTGTGACTGGGGAGATGACACCAGCAAAGGCACAGAATAATTGATACAAAAATGTGAGGTGGGGTTGAGGGATGAAATCTAGGGTAAATATGTCCAGGTGATGTCTGGGTGATGACTGGTGTTAACTTAAGAAATGAGGAGCAGGGGCGCCTGGGTGGCACAGTCGGTTAAGCGTCCGACTTCAGCCAGGTCACGATCTCGCGGTCCGTGAGTTCAAGCCCCGCGTCGGGGTCTGGGCTGATGGCTCAGAGCCTGGAGCCTGTCTCCGATTCTGTGTCTTCCTCTCTCTGCCCCTCCCCGTTCATGCTCTGTCTCTCTCTGTCCCAAAAATAAATAAACGTTGAAAAAAAAATTAAAAAAAAAAATGAGGAGCAGTTGAAAGCTATTAAAGAGAACAGCGCTATGATCATGGTCATTAATTAGAAAGATTATGTTTGGGGGCGCCTGGGTGGCTCAGTCGTTAAGCATCTGGCTTCAGCTCAGGTCATGATCTCATGGTTTGTGAGTTTAAGTCCCGCGTCGGGCTCTGTGCTGACAGCCCAGAGCCTGGAGCCTGCTTCGGATTCTGTGTCTCCTTCTCTCACTGCACCACTGCTCACACTCTGTCTGTGTGTGTCTCTCTCTCCCTTTCAAAACTAAATAAACATTTTTAAAAATGAAAGATTATGTTTTTAGTGATGTGGATGGTTAGGGAGGGTGATGGCCACAGGGTCATCGGCACACAGACAACAGTGACCACACTAAGCTCTCTAGTACCAGCTGACATATATCTATAAAAGCAAAACAGAGTTTCTTCCTGTTTTTCTATCACTTTATTAGTAAACACACACACACACATCTGAGTTTCACCAAATTTGGAGGATATTTGGGGGGACAGTCAAAGTAAGGAATAAGAAGTCAACATGGAATTACTCTGGGAGACTCTAGAAGGTACCTCGCAAAGAAAAGCACTCGTCTTCTAGGGACAATAAATAAAGTTCTACAATTGTTGGTTTTAGGGGAGACACACTGTAAGGTGTTGAGAACAGAGAAAACAAACAAGGGTTCAAAGATAAGCCCCAAATTGTAAGTCATAGGGAGAGAGGATCCAATTTGAAGGCACTGATACACAATTAAACTGAGTCACACTGTGGATAGCATGGTCAGGGCAAAGGTTAGGCCAGCAGGTTAGAAGGTACGACTGAAGCCGCGACTAGGATAAGGGAAGGCAGCATGTGGACCCCATGGTGCTTTCTGTAGCCTTCTTCAATAGAGTTTCATGGTAACCTCGTGTCCTTATAGCCAGAGACCCAAACTCTCCTCTCTGGTTACAGAGGAGCCATCTGGAACAGGTCAGAGCTAGGCACAGGAATGAGTGAGGGAAGGAATGGATGAGACAGGAAGCTGAAAGGGGTGCAGGACCAAGTACAGATTCAGAGGCACTAAGGGTCAGGGCATCTCAATGGCCAGAGACTTGGAGCCACTGAAGGTGGAGCAACTCTAAGGAAAGTTAGGAAAGAGACTGAGAGAAAGAAATGGGGGCTGGAGGGTGAGGGAAGGTGGGGAAGCTGCCCGGGGGCAAAAGAATGGAAAAATGGAAGGATGAATTTTTCATTTAGGGCAGTCCCCAGATGGGGCCCAGGCCCAGAGGTTGGAGACTTGTAGGCTTCTGAGAGGCGGTTGGAGTCTGCTACTCTTCTGTTGCCCTGAGTGTGGGGGTTCAGAGAAGAAGTAGAAGAGGTGGAAGACAGGTTTGGGTCAGAGAGCAGAACTGCCCACCTTGAGGTCTGGAAGGTGTAGCAGTTTGAGCCACAGGTGCTCTTCCTTTCCCTCCCTTTGCTCTCAAGCAGGTTTCAGCTGCTTCAGAGAACTCCCTCTGGTTCTGATGTGGAGGGCAAAGAGGTCTCTGAGAAATCCCTTTCACTTTGCCAGCAAACTGGCGTTCCTCCCGCCTTTAAGTAAGGTAGTTTCAATAAAACAAAGACAGACCAACTAAGAGAGTTGGTTAATCAGGACTTTCCTTGAACTCTACTTTTTAGAAAATGCCTAAGCAATTTTTTAAGCTGATATAAAGTATTGTATAAAAAATCTTTTTTCCTGATTTTCAGGTTGTGCTCTGGGGTCAGTAAAAATTCAATCCAGTCTACACTGTCTTAGATGATTCTGACCTCCGGGCACATAAAACTTTCAATCTACTGAGATTAAATTATATTTAGCATCATCAACAAACAGGCATTGAGTGTACCCTAGGTGCTAGAGAGAAAGGACACAGAGACTTAGATGATTTGTTTCTTATTTCAATGGACTTACAACCTAGTGGGGTAGGCCGAATACATGTCTTAGGATCACATATTTGCTTTCCCCACTCTCCACGGCAACTACCTCACACCTCTTCCTCTTTCTTCAAATGTCCCAAACTTGCTGTCCCCTCCCCTCAGCTGATGACCTGCGTCCCCTTAGCCAATGATGCTTATTTCACTCTGAACATAGACACGGTCAGAAGAAAACAACTCCATTTTCCCCCATCAAACCTTCTGGTCCCTGCACCTGTCCCCCTCTGCTTCCCTACCAGAAGGAACGGGCTGTACATACTGTGTACTGGTACACATACTGGTAAATCTAAATTAGCGCTGGTTGTAGAATTATTTTAATGAATAACAGGGGTGGGAATAAAAATGAGGAGGAACCAAAATGCTCCACAGCAGTAACAGGGAAGATAGAAGTCAGAAGGGCTCAGAGGTAAAGCCTATAAGGTAGGGCTAGATTTTTAACTTAAGTAACCATGTTTGAAAATGTAAAGACTAAAAATGGAATAATTTTAAAACCAGTACAGAAATATAAAAACACACTTTTTTGAAGCAGGAAAGAAGAAAGTAAATCCAAAAAAAAAGCAGGGTTAATGAAAACCACAAAATAAGATGATAGAATAAGTCAAAACATAGCGGCAATCACAACAACAATAAAGTGATAAATTTGCCTGTTAAAGGACAAATACCTTCAGACTGGATGTCAAAAATTCCAGCTTTTTTTGTTTATAAGAGATAAGTCTGAAACATAATGCACAGAAATGTTGAAATGAAAAGAATAGAAATATATATGTGTGTGTGTGTGTATATATATATATATATATATATATATATATATATACCAGGTATACTAAAATTAAGTATTAAAAGACTGATAAGAGAGTGAAGGGGCAAGGATCAGAGTAGGAAATATATTTGCAGTCACATAATCAACAAAGAACTTACATCCAGAATATGCAAAAAGCTCCTATAAATAAATATTTTAAAAAGACAGACAACCCAAGAGAAATAGAGGAAGAATGTACAAGCAAGTCACAAAGGAGAAAACCAAAATAGTGAATCAACATGTCATGTGAGGGTGCTCAAGCCCATTAGCATTCAAAGAAATAAAAATTAAAACCAAAGTGAGGGGCCTACCCGGGTGGCTCAGTCAGTTAAGCGTCTGACTGGCTCAGGTCATGATCTCACGGCTCATGGGTTCGAGCCCTGCATCGGGCTCTGTGCTGACAGCTCAGAGCATGGAGCCTGCTTTGGATTCTGTGCCTCCCTCGCTTTCTGCCCCTCCCCCACTCACACTCTATCTCTCTCTGTCTCTCAAAAGTAAACAAACATTAAAACATTAAAAAAAATTAAAACCAAAGTGAGATATCAGTATACACCCACCAGAATGGCTAACATTTAAGCCATTTAGCCAGAATGGCTAATGATGCCCAGTGTTGGTGAGGATGTGGTGAAATGGGGTATCTCATTCTTCTGTGGGATGTATTTTTGGAAAACACTTTGGAAATCAGATTGATGTGAGCGACTAAGATGGAAAGTACATAAACTCTATAACCTAGCAATTCCACTCCTAATAGAAAGGCATAATCGTGTGCTCCAAGAACCTTGTGTGAGAATGTCCCCAGAAGCATTATTTGTAATAGCTACAAATGGAAATGATCCTCATTTCCACCAATATAATACAACGGAATCCCAACACAGTAAAGGAAACAAGTAAACTACTGCTACACACAACATGGATGGATCTCATAACACCATGTTGAGAACAGGAAGCCAGAACACCAAAATGACAACATACTGCATGGTTCCATTTATATGAAGTTCAAAAACAGGCAAAACTGAACTACATTAATAAGCAGTACTTACTCAGATGGTGAAAGTTTAGTGAGAATGAAATTCTGGTGGGTATCTTGAGTTGTGCGGAAGAAGGGGGCATGTGTGAGTCTTTGGGGGAACTGGAAATGTTCTATGTCTATTTAAAGAGAGTTATTAAGCTGCATGTTTATATTTTATACATTTTTCTGTACATTGCATATTTTTTAAGTAGTTGCATTTTTCAAAGGTTTATCAAGCGAATACTAAGTACAGGTAAAATCTCTTTCCTTATCTTCCTTGAGCCTTCTCAGTTGACCATTTCTTCTTTCCTGATACTTTAAAGTACTCAGGACCCTGTCCTTAGCTTGTTTTCTGTTGTTTTCTTTCTCTACACTTTCTTCTTAGATGATGCTCTCATCTATTATCTGGACCTCAAAGGCTGTTTTATATGCTGACAAATTTCAACTCTTTTTCTCCAGCCCTGACCTCTCTCTTGAGCTCCAGACCTGTAAACCCAACTGCCATGTTTACCCTTCTTCATTCTCTTAATCAACAAATATTTATTGAGGCCCCTAATATGTTCTAGGTTCTGCACTAGGTGCTGGGAATCTGACAGTGATGTAATGAGGCAAAGCCTTTGGGGAACTTACAGTCTTGGACAACTCCAATTGGGTGTCTTGTGGACGTCTCAAAAGTTACATGATCATAGCAGAACTCCTAATTTCCAGTCCCAGCCAATAAAACTCATTCCATCTGCAGCCCTTCTCCTCTGTAAATGGTCTTATTCTCTAATCAGTTATTTAGGTCAAAACAAGAGTGGCCCTTCTCTTCCCTTATCATCAGCATTCTGCTGGTACTATCTGTACAATGCAATGCAATGTATATGCAGAATCTAACCACTTCTCAGAGTCTCCAGTGCTAAACCTCCAATTTTAGGTACTTTTACAATATTCTAACACAAAGTATACTTTCAAAGACATCTTTTTTTTTCCTTTAAACCTCAGATATAGAGGTGAGTTACTATATTCCTTTATTTTTCTTATAAGTCTCGGCCCCCTTTATGTTAGTTTTTCCCCATTCATCCCTGATCTCCACTCCCAGTCTCCTTCCCTCTGAGGACATCTATTTAAATGTGCTTGATCTATGTCCTTGTGAAATATGCATGTATTGCTTTCTAGATCTCATTTTATTTTTTTTAAGCTGTGCACTCAGCACTAAGTTTTTAAGATCTATGCATGATACTATATGGATCATTTCTTCCAAGTGCTGCATTGTGTTCCATGATAGGTGTCTACAATATTTAGCTCATCTATTCCCCCAGGACAGACTCCCAGGTTGCTTTCAACCTCCTACTACTGCCAACAATACTATGAGCAATATCTTTGTACATGTCCATGGACCTGTTTGCAAATTTCTCTGGGATATATACTCAGGAGTGGGCTTATGGTTCAGAAGGTATCATACACTTGACATGACCAAGTGTCACCAGATTGCACCCTAGAAGGGTGAGCAGTAGTCTCCCACTGTGCTCATCCACTACTTCTTAGGATTCTTAGGTGTCTGTAGTGGATGTTGTGATGTGCCACCAGTTTCTTCTCTAAGGCCCAGGCACTCAATCCCACAGCTGTCTGGAGTATTGGCTACTAAGGGCTCTCACCACACTGTCCCTCCCCAGAAATTGTCCTGGCAGAAGGCAGCTGCCTCAACCAAGGTCATGCCCTCAGGGAGGGGGGCGCACAAGCAGATCTCCATCTCAGTCTGTGTCCAGAGAAGCCAACCTATGATGGTCACCTTCAACTCCACACACAATATTGCCGTAAACATTATTATACATGTCCACTTGTGGACTTTTTCTAGAAATGTCCTGCGATGTGTCTATCTAGGATACTTAATTTCAGTAAGTTTTGCCCAACTGCTTTCCAGGAGGTCTGTACTGATTTTAATCTCCAGCAGCCAGGCTCCTGCCTCCACACATCCTTGCCGACATTTATCATCATCCATCTTTTTCCACATACAGCTTCAAGGAAAACTTGCAGAAATAAATAAGGGTTGAAAGAAAAATCAGATTCCTGGCCAACCTCCGGCTTACCAAAATACTCTCAAAGTTTATGCTTTGTTGTTTTTGTTAAGGGGGGAAAGATCATTGAAACAGAGAATTACCAATGTAGATCCTAATACAAAGAATTCAAATAACCATAAAATACTCATATATCTGATTTTTCCCACTTATGTAATATATATTGCTTCTTTAGCATGTAAAAGTTTTAAGAAGAGTTTGAGCCTGATGTGTGTGTATGTATATATACATATACACTATTTATCACTGGTGTGAAAGCTGTAATTGCTAAGGAATAATTTTCTCTAGAAAATGTTTACCAATGTGATGTATGTGGATTTTACTGGGAACAGAGGAAAAAATGAGCACTCTATCACTTTTCAGTTGTCTGTCCTAATGAAAAAGATGAGAACACCCAAATTATAGTTAATTCTCCAGTCACTTATTTCGGGGCTTGAAATCTTCATGAGACTCATAGTCAGAGGAAGCAGTCAATCAACTGTCATGTGAAGGAGGGGAGAGACCCTGAAAATGTGCAACTCAGGAGAAGAGTCACAGACTATTGACAGCTGATCCTTATTCTACTTTGGACCACAAGGACCACAAGTAGATTGCTGGTTGGTTTGGCTGTGGCTTTGGCTTTGGCTTTGGTTTTGGTTTTGGTTTTGGCTTTGTTAGCTGATTCTTTTCAGCGGCTCTGCTCTATATTTTTTTCCCCTTAAGTTTGGCTCAGTGATTATGAACAAACAAATATTCCTGTTTAAAAGGAAAATGCAATGAAATGTGTCTCCATGCTTTTTCTGTAAATTGACTTACTCTAGCAAAGCAATTAAGTAGACGTTTATCAAAGTCATCTGTCACTCTGCCTCCATACTGTACTTCTCCAATCATGTACCGAACCGTACTCCATGAAACACCCTTTATTAAAAATAAAAAGATTGTTAATTGTCGGTCCAAACAGATAATTCTAAATATTTCAGGTCTTCCCTGGAGGAAAGGTCTCAAAAAGAAAGCACTAACTAGATTGCATTTAAAATGACTCTATTAGTAACTCTTTTGCTATCACATGGCTGAAACTGCCAGGGTTCAGTCACCAAAGAAAAATCTATAATACTAAATATCAGTGAATTTATTACTCATTGATTATTTAAAATGGGGGTGGGGGAAGACTATTTTTCATTCTGTGGATGTAATCGTCTATAATACTCATTATAGTAATGCCAAGCTGTTAAAAAAAAAGTCATGTTTAGTGAAGAAAGGGAAAAAAAACAAGTAGTCAACTGTTTAATACACTTTCTTAGTAATATATTTTCTGAATCAGTATGAGAACAACTAAAAGATTATTCACTCACAGCATTTTTCTACAATGCAATTCTTTGCTGTCTCATTCTGTGAGCTATAACTAAATCAAAGTATTTATTAATTGCCATAGAATCTTATCCTAGCAATATATTGCAGATATTAATAGGTTTTTTTAATTTTCTTTTATTTTTTACTTAATACATTTGGGGTAAGAAAAGTAAGGATGCTTTATTTTTTAATTGACTTTCTTTTGGTTAAACTTTGATTCATCAGCTCCACTGCCCTTCAAAGCAACTATTTCAAGGTTAACTATTATTTGTATATATCAAATGATAAATAATAACAGAATATGAACCCATATGATGTAATTTTTCATCAAGTTGTCATACTCGATTTAATATGCCTTTGTAATTTCAAGGAAAACTGATGGTTTGATTCTAGATCCTCCAGCGGCCCAGGTAAAAATTCATCATGGCTTACTGTCACCATACTGACACTACAGTATCTATAATTAACTTCAAGATCCACTATGAGAAAGAAGAGAGGGGGAGACAGCAGAACACTGGTGTTTATTGAGTACTTACTGTGTCCCAATATACTGTGCTTTCACAAATGCTAACTCATTTATTCCTCACAGAGACCATGACCATTCTGTAGATGAGGAAACAGGCTCTGGGAGGCTCATAAACTTGCTCAAGATCATGGAAAAAAACAGATGTGGAAGCACATGTGAAAGGACAACTGGGTTTATGTTCTTACCTCTGTGACCTTTTGGAAGTCCCTCCTTCTCTCCTATTACCTCATCAGGAAAACGAGGATAATAGTAATGCCTTCTGTACCTCCCTCACAGAGTTGTGAAGACACAAATGAGATCCTCAATGCACGAGCACTGAGAGCTGTCAAGTGCTGTACAATGATCAGTGACCGTTACCAGAAATTATTGCTATGTATCTCCATAAGTTTAAGCATGTGTTAAGATGTGACTAAAGGTGAGAAAGAACTTTCACGTGGGCTGAGAGATAACATTTTCTTTCACCTCTGAGGAGGCATCTGTGAAATGCTGGAAGAAAAGTCTGACTTAAGATGGACATTGTCGGGGCGCCTGGGTGGCTCAGTTGGTTAAGTGCCCGACTTCAGCTCAGGTCAGGATCTCGCGGTCCGCGAGTTCGAGCCCCACGTCGGGCTCTGGGCTGATGGCTCAGAGCCTGGAGCTTGCTTCCGATTCTGTGTCTCCCTCTCTCTCTGCCCCTCCCCCGTTCATGCTGTGTCTCTCTCTGTCTCAAAAATAAATAAACGTTAAAAAAAAAATTTTAAAAAAGATGGACGTTGTCTTGGAGTGCACTGTGGCACTTGGGTGCGACATGAGGAAGGTTGTGAAGTTTCTTCATTCGTTGTCTGTCTCTGCCGTGTATGTGCGCCGGAGACAGAGGAGCGGGGCAGGGACATAAGCATGAGATGGGGATCCAAATGCACCCCTATGGGCAGTAGGGGTGTGAGTGGAAATGGCTGGACCAATAAATGGCTGATTCGGGGAGGCGGGGAAAACCTTGGCAGGTTCCCTGTATATTATACACTGAAAATGTCTGTGGAAACTTGGTTTAAGGACAGCAATAAAAATTGGGGGGGGGAACCAATTTCACTCACCTTTTTAATATCACATTCATCAAGGTGATTCTGAATAAACTGGACACTGGCTGTAAAATCAGCAGAATTGAATTCATAGGGAATATTCCATCCTAAGGGACCAAATTTGCGTCGCTCCTTAAAAATGCCAAAGAAAATAAGTGAGATTTTAAAATTGAATGTAGCTGATGTCTTAATAAACAGGAAGATTCAGGCATGATATAGAGATAAGTTGATGTAATAAAAGAACAGTATACAATTTTGGATCTATTAACCATTAGAACTATTATTTCTTAGCTGTATTGCCAGATGGTTTACAAGAAAAAATGTTCAAATATTTGCCAAATTGTAGTTCTTGGGATTTAAAAAAAAAGTCTCAGTTTCCATCGCCAGCTCAAAAAATGCAGTAGGTGCTCAATAAATAGCTGTTCAATGAATTTATTTTAAATTACCCTCTTAGAAATTTCAAATGTTAAAAGTAAGGGTTTAAATTCTTGTTTTTCAAGTTGAATAACTGAAACACTCAGGAGCATTAAACCCCCTGCTGGTGTCACTTCGTAATCTTGCAATTTCAGATTTTGAAAACCCCAAATCTCTATTGTAAAACATGACACATCCTTCTTAAAACTTTCACAGTGCCCTATTTGTTCTCTCCTCTGGACCAGTGGCTAATGTTTTGAATTGTCAAATTACCCATAATCAATCCAACTGGTCTCAGATCAAATGATACAAATGCCTCAATATTCTGGAGACCATTTTAAAAGGTATGTAAATGTGAGAACTGGTACTTCTAGGCTCTAATCACATAGCAAACCACATAAATTAACTCAAATATTACTATATCATCAGCTACCTCTGCCTCAGCATATAACCAGTCTCTAAATGGGGGAAGGGGAGTCTAATCATTTATTTGGATTAGCTCCTAGCCCTTTGACCCTAGTGGCTGAGGTGAGAACCTATATGGAGAGTAGAATCCCAATACATCTATGGGACAGTATAATTCTACTTCTTTACCTCTAAATATATAGTAACTTTCTCTCTTCTGCTTTCCCCCACCCCCCTCCCCCCACACACTGTCTTCACAGTCCATTCCAATACTTCTTCTCCCAGCTGCTCCATGCCTTAGATCCTAATTAATACCACCACTTTAAATAATCTAAATGAATTTTAGTTTAGACAAGTTCATGGACAGGTCAGAGAAAAAATTCAGAAAGCATGAAGGTTTAATTACTGATTTTCAAAATATGCTTTTAAAATATTAAGTAAACCATGAAAATTAATTTGGGTCCAGATGTTCTGACCCTGGGAGATCAGACTGTTAAATAACAAAAATTCAGCAGAGTAAATTTTAAAGATCTAAATGGCTTTATTGAATGATTGATGAATCAGGCAGCATCCTATTTAGCAAATAGAAAGGAGCCCCGAAGAGCTACAGAAAAGGAAAGGTTTTTATTTACTATTTTTTTTTATTTTTGTTTTTTTAAGTTTACTGATTTTGAGAGTTGGGGGGGAGAGGCAGAGAGAGAAGGAGAATCCCAAGCAGACTCTGTGCCATCAGTGCAGAACCTGGTGTGGGGCTCTACCTCATGAACTGGGAGATCATGGCCTGAGTTGCAATGGATCCCACGAAGAGTCGGACACTTAACCGACTGAGCCATCCAGGTGCCCCAGAAAAGGAAAGGTTTTTAAAGGCAGAGGGGGATGGCACAAGAAAATCATAAGTGGAAAAAAAAAGGATTATTTTGGGGGACAAAAAAGGATCTCCTTTGGGGGACAAAGGGGGTTTATTAGGGGATTACCTCACTGGTGCTGACCAGGAAATTCCAGACTGACCGGTTAAAATTACATTCCTGGAGAAGGTTGAAACTGCAGTTAGGTTAGGTATTAGTTTCAGTTTGGTGATGTGGGCTTAGCACAAGTAAGTCCATTCTGGGTCTGCTGTCTCTTTTTTAACAAGACCGAGGGCAAACCACTCTTAAAAACGTAAACTACTAACATTACTTCCAGACCTGTACGTCTTTAGGTTAAGTTGTCAGGTATTACACATTTGTATGGTGTAACTCCCACCCTCATCCCTTAGCTAATTAGATCTAGCTAGATCTAATTAGATTGAAGTGGACAGCCAGCCCAAGAAAGGCCAACCAGATTTCTCCTCCCACGAGTTTGGACTTAGGGTTCAGAACTTCAATCTAGAGTTAGAGCTTTAACCAGGGAGACTTAGAAACTTGGGAGCTGTGAAGCACCATCTTCTACCTTGAACACAGAGAGGTGAGAAGGAGCAGAGGTGCCTTAATAGATGGGAGAGACTTGTGGTATCATCCCAGCAGCAAGGGGAAAGGCCCTGGCTATTAAAGGTGTCAGCTTCTCTTGATGGCTTTCTGCTTCCTGGTCTCAGCATTCATGTTGCCGTGATGTGTTTTTCTACTTGTTTCATGTTGAAATACTTGGTCCTGTAACCAGATTTTGAACCTTGACAGTGAGAAACGTGTCTCCCATTTTTGTCTCCCCTTTTGCACCTTTTCGGGGGAAGGCTTATGATTGTGTAATAAATACTAGATTGATTATTGGTAATTATCAGAATGAAAGGCACTCTCCCTCTCATCCTCTTGGGGGTTAATTTCTGAAGCTGACACAAGGTTTTGAATTTTTTGAGTGGATCCCACAAACATTGAGCTGAGCCTCCTCCAGGTTATTTTGGAACAAGAGTGGGTTTGGGAGGGTCTGTGGGATATTAATATGAAAATGCATTCAGTTAAGCCTTGAGTCTCTGGAATTTCTTCCATCTTGAAGTCTTCAAAGAGAAGAAAGCTAACCACTTATTGGTGAGATGCAAATGTTTTCCCACTTTTTTAAAAAAGAGAATCAACTCTAAAATAGTTTCACCTGTGTTTGACTTAATTTTTAAAATTTACTGTTCAATCAGACAAGAGACTGAATGAAAAATAATTCTTCCTTTCCAATTACTAAAGCTGCTTAAATTGGCTTTATGGAAACATTCCCATTTACATGCACTGAGCCATTGCAATTCTGTTGCTCCTTAAAATGTGATCTTTGAAAATTGCCCCAAATGCTGAGACTCACTTCACTTTATGCTATTTACTATGAAATTTCATTTAAAGCATTTACTTTTTAGGTTGGTTCACTAAAGTCATAGACTTATTAGCTTATCTTGGAAAAAAAAAAAGAGAAAATCTTGCGGGGGCGGGGAGTGACTTTTCTTTCACAAAGGAAATCATTTCATTTTCTCACAATTTTTTTGGTACTCAGTGATTTAAGTGACAATAAAGAAAGAACCCTGAATTATCACCTTGGAATATTATCAAGCCATTGGGAGAACTAAGAACTCATTTGGAAGCTCAAAAGCAAGGGGTTTGCCTGGAATACTGAATCTCTTCAGTCCCATTAGTATTTTTGAAACTATGGGATGAGTCCTATGTGAGACAATGGAAAAATATTAAAATCAATGTATTTTCAAGAAGTTTTAATCTATTTGAGAAAATAAGCCTTAGAGGACAATGTGATAGTGAGTATAATTAACTGTCAGAATTTAACAGATGATAAGAAGAAGAAGAAGACATTCAATCAGAGGCTTCTGGGAGGAATGAAACTGAAGCTGGCCTTTGAAAAGCAGGGAGAAAAGACTGCTGGGTTTTGGCAAAGACCACGAGCAAAGAGAGGAAACACAAAGCTTGTGATTCATCCAGAAAGAGGCTGCAGGTAAGTTGCTCTACTACAGCAGACAGTGACCTCAGGTAAGTAGCTGGAATTATGTGTTCATACGATGACTCAGGCGTGGAATGTAGACAGATATGAATGTCAGGGCAAAGAGCTAAAACCTGATTCAACAGAGGGAGTTATTATTTATTATTAAGTTGGAAAGTGGTGATTTTAGGAAGACTAGTCTACCCTTTACTGAATTTGACCAGTATAGTTCCTTCTTTCTATTCCAAAGAATCTTCAAAACACAGAACTGCTAGTGAAATGCGGAAAACTTGGACTCCTCCTTTGGACGCTGAAGAAAAGTTGCTCAATGGAGTCATCATCTTAATGATGTCAAAGCCATTTCCAATTTTATGTTAGATTCTACTTCATCCCAACGAGCCCAGCTCCCACAGGCCAACACAGAACCATTTCAGTTGCATCTGCAAAACAAGGCTCTCTTTGGAGCACCACATCTTGATTATTTAATAACTGGAGTTAACATAAAATGAAAAATGCAATCCATACTACACAACAGCAGGGAAACTTTAAAAGGTGAAAATAATGAACAGAAATGGCCAGAACCCCTGGGAAAAACCATCAAGCAAAACGTGAGAGATCTTTCTCTAAGCCTGAATCACATTACTGAAATTATTCTGAAGGCGTTTAAACTAAGAACTTTGCAATCATGCCTCCCCAAAGCCAGAACTTCACATGCACCATTAAACTTGAAGGAGATGTTTGTCAAGGCTCCAACCTGAGAAAGAAAACAAGATGTAGGAGAAGAAAACACTTTTCTGAAGGAAGAACTACTGGCAGTGGAACCTGGGCCCTGTTCCATGTGGCCGTTTTTATTTAATATTTAATTATTTTTAGGATCTTGGAGAAAATATCCAAGTCTGCAACTGCCACTGCAAGCCCCAAGAGCTCCTAACCAATGCCTCCAGCAAAAAAACCTCACAGACTTGTACATAAACCATTAGAAAAATCCCCCCACATGGGCCTCAATGTAGGCAAGCCAAGGGGATGAGGAGAAAAACTCCAAACCATGGAAAGGACATGAAGATGATGAAGGATTCCTGTCTTTTTTTTTTTAACATTTATTTATTTTTGAGAGAGGGAGAGTGTGTATGTGAGCAAAGGAGGGGCTGAGAGAGAAGGAGACAGAGAATCAGAAGCAGGCTCCAGGCTTTGAGCTGTCAGCAGAGCCCAACAGGGGGCTCGAACTCACAGACTGCAAGATCATGACCTGAGCCAAAGTTGGACACCTAACCGACTGAGCCACCCAGGCACCCCAAGGATTCCTATCTTAAGGGCAGTGGATGTTTGGCAGTCATTCTCAATTCTCAATTTTTCTTGCATATTAGAATCACTTAAGAAGTGTTTTAAAGGACTGAGCACCCCACCTTGCTGCCTCCTCCCTGGGACTCTATGGCCCAGGCAATGGCTGAGAACCATTGCATTAGACATTCATTGGGTCCAATGCACTGTTCAAACAAAATATGGTACATTGACCATCAACAGGAAAAAACCAGAGGTGCCATTCTGACCTTCCACAGAATACTGCAGAATTTGTGGGAGGACACCATAAATGTAATTATTGAGTTTCAAAAGACCAAGACTCTGGAGGAAGACCTATTTAAAATTAAAATCCTAAAGGGTGAATGTGGCCTTGCTCTGAAACCCAGAATGACGCTGCACTGGAGTATCATAGAGAGATGATACTAAGGCCAGAGGGAAGCTTCCATTGAGAGTAATCTCCAAGAGGATGTAGAAATGCCCCCAGGGAGTAGTGGCCAAATGTAGCTGAAGCACTGGGGATGCTGGGCTCTCTCTGGGAGGGCAGAAGAGCTGGCTGGCTAGAGCAGAGACACCACCCAACTGTGGTAAGGGCGCCGTTGCTGCAGTAACTTCCTGGCATATGTGTACGGTAAGTTCCTGGAGGAGAGGAGAGGGAAGCCCAGGGGGGTCTGGGGCAAGAAGAGTTTGGCGCAGAATTGGCTTGTGTATCTCTGTAAGTTCCCATGGAAGCACCCATGGCCTCCTCCTACTAGGTAAGCCTGCTCCTACCTCAACAACAAAACAAATTACACCCTTCACTATGCCGCCCAAGACAGTTGTCCTTGACCAGCCAAGTCTATTCCCCTTCTATGGGAGAGGAGGGGTGTTCATTTTGTTCTCTGTAACAATGAGCAAGATCCATATAACACATGATGCCCTTGAGCAGGGGTGAGTTGATGACATGATGCCAAAGCACAGTTCAGTAAGGGAAACTGCACTGGGGGATACACAGTTCTTGCATTTGACCGCTATTTCACCACCAGGTTCTGCGTTATGACTCGTGATGGGCTCCAGCACGAACCCCTACGCAGCCCTGAAGCTTCAGAGCATGCGACATGAACCAATTCCCTGTTCTTTTTGTCAGTCTCCACAAGGACAAATGCATATGCATCATGTTTGTATAGAGCAACGGATAACTAGGTTAACTTGGAGGAATCAATCAGTCAATTAACAAATCAGGTATTGGGCTATTATGTCCAACACTAGAGAAATCTAAGTCACAATCATTCCAACCCAGAACGTCCTTCCTGTAGCAGCTTCACTTCAAACTTTAATGTGCACGTGAATCACTTGGGCATCTTCTTACGATGCAGATTCTGATTCAGCAGGTCTGGGGCCAGCCTGAGATTTTCTCTTACAAGCTCCTGGGCCATGTGGACATTGCTCGCCCCGAACCTGCATTTTCCTATCAGGTAGGTGCCATCCTAACAAGTAAAACAAATTATTTAGGCAATATCACAGTAAATATTTCTGCAAATGAGGAAAACAGAACGGAGGAAGCTATGCTTGGATTATTTGTGCTCCCTGTGTAGTCACAGAACTTGATAACGGAATTTTAGAAATGGGAAAAATCTTGAAAGACCACCTCCTTCTGACTCTAAACACACAGATGGGGAAACAGAGGTCCTGAGAGGCATATAACTCAACAATCCCCACATAGCTAATTGATTTTACCGCAAGCATAATGTCCCAGCCTCCTGACCCTCAATGAGGTTGCTCTATCTAGCACACTATGACTATTTTAAGAGACATTCAACCTTTACTTTCACAGCCCTAGCAATGGAGACTTTTTTCTGTTTTAATCCAAATGTATGTCATGTTAAGAGCAAGCACTCCTTGACCCCATGACTGGACCACGGCCCCACTGTTGTTCTTCTATTTAGCACTTGGATAATGGCCACAAAAACACAGGTTGCCCCACTGACCATATGGAAAATACCCCCAATCATCTCCCCATGATAAGCTCAGTGGAAGAGTTGAATCATCACTACTGGGAACAGAATCATAAAATATATTATTTGCGAATTGGGAATTAAATAACAGAGTTAAAGTAATATTTGTATTAGAGTATGATAAGGCCTAGCAAAGCAAACAATTCCCAGATAAGAATGTATGAAATAGGCTTCAGTGACTTGAAAGCTGTAATTTACAATCCAAAGGCCACAGTGAGACTTGGTAAAAATAACCACCCACAAAGTGTTTAACCTGGTTTTAACTCTCTCAGGGGGAGGGGGCCAATGCACAGGAGATACACCAATGTCTCCTCTACACAGCTCTCTCCGCTGGGCAGCAGGGAACCTGGCAGAGTGGCAGGGACAAGGAGCCTGAGGGTAAATATGCCCAGTATTCTCTTGGATGAGCACCAAATTCCCCTCCAGCTTTGGGCAGGAGGGGAGAGAGGAGGTGAAGCTCTGTGTGCCACTATGCACAGCTAAGGCAGGCCTCCTAGTACAAGCCAGGTGATTCATTCTGTCCTCACTGCAGCCTCAGGGAAGGAGGAAATGTAGAAGGGGTTAAAGGAGCCTGTTCATCTCTCTCCAAAATCAAGGAGTGACTCAAGCACATTAAAATTATACAGCTTTCAAATATGGGACAAAATATAAAATCAAATGTAGAACAAAGCAATAACAAAATGAAAACACCGTATGGCTGCAAAGTCATAAAATTACTAAATTAATATACAAGTGTATGGTAAAAGCAAATAGTAAACAACCTGAAAATGACAGGTAACCACTGTGACTCTTCTCATTGTCACCATCACCTTCGCTGGCTGGCTCAAAACACACCACCGCCCGAGGTAGGCAGCATCAGGCTTGACTCCTAGATCTACCACCTATGAAGTTACCCTAACCTCTCCGAGCCTCAATTTCCTCATTTTTATTTTATTTAATTTTTCCTGGGCGTGGTTAATTTATTGCCGCACACTAAAGGGATGGGGGGATGGACCCGGAGTGAGGCTGGGGCTGCGTTGTCCCTGTGTCTAGTTCTCCTGTTATTTAGGACAGTCCAAGGAACAAATTCCTGAGAGTCTGAGGAAAATTACAGGCATTGCAGTCAGACTGGTTAAATAATCTATGAAAAGCATCTAGCAAATAGTAGCTGCTCCTGCTTTAGTGCTACTATCTTCATTCATTTATTTATACATCTGGACATATTATCAATCAATGTCCTCTGGCTTATTTATTTATTTATAAGTTTTTTACTTATTTATTTTGAAAGAGAGAGAGAGTGAGCATGAGTGGGGGAGGGGCAGAGAGAAAGAGAGAGAGAATCTCAAGCAGGCTCTCTGCTATCAGCACAGAGCCCAACCCAGGGCTCAATCCCACAGACCATGAGGACATGACCTGAGCCAAAAATCAAGCGCCGGACGCCCAACTGACTGAGCCACCCAGGCACTTCAATTTTCTCTTCTTTAAAATGGTGATACACCATTCTCACTTTGAGAAATGTGACTGTTAGCATTACATGATATAGTACATATAACGCTCCTGGCCAGCATAGGTACTTTGAAAACCAAATTTCTATCTAAATAACCATGTTCATCTCACAAATATTTACTGAGTTCCAGCAATGCCCCAGATGCTCCTATGGCCAGAGAGACTGAGAAGTTACAAAAAGACAAAGTCTTTGCCTTCAAGAGTCTTACGCTCCCATGGCCAGAGTAAGGGGCAGGAGCAGGAAAAACATTTAACTACACAGACAAATAGATACTATGCCAGGTGGGGAAAGGGGCCACGAAGGAGAGAAAAAGCAGGGTGAGGTAAGCAGACAGTGCAGCAGAGAAACAATGTATTAGCATCCCCTAAATGTGCAAACTGCTCTCAGAAGTTACCTGCACAGTGGAGTGTAAAAATGCTACTGTGTAAAGCATCGGCTTCCACATGGGTAAATTACTGATATCCAGAAGGTCTTGATTAATTCCGGCAAATGTTCTTTTCAAACCCGCGCGTACGCCTTGGGGCGGCTCATTAGTGAATTTGAGAGAAGTCTGTCGTAAAAAGCAAACAGTAGTTTTGTTTCTAGAAATTATTGTCAAGGATAAAATAGAAATTACAATCCCTCAGACAACAGTATGCTTACGGTACATGGTATGTTGGCTAGAATTCAGCACTGTGTAAACTAATGACATCAATCACAGCTGAAACCCCATGAATTACTACCGAGTCTTATAACTCTTCTGTGGAAATAGTTCCTATATAATATGGATGGTTATAGTTAAGACTTTGACCATTATTACATAAGATCTTACAGACTCTACTGCACCAAAATCCCTGTTGTGGTTTCATCTTTCAATAACGCCACAATGTCATCTTTATTTAAACAACTCTCAAGGAAAAGACACTTATGTCACGGCAACAAACCTGAAGCAACGTAATTGGGAATCGATCATGGGGCTCAGTAGTTATCCATACTCGGAAAGAGTCGTCACTGGCTTCCGTGGTAATTAACGTCTCTAGCAATTCTTCCATGAATTCTAGGCCAAGGTGACAATTTTGCAGTAAAACCCAGCCACCCTGTATTCAAAAATGATTTCATATTAATATCTTGTAATTTTTTGTTACAATTTTAAGAAAACAAAATGTACGATTGAAAAAAAACCCTTTGCTTAGCGCATGTAAATACTGTTTTGAGCACCTATTTTTGGTAAGATGATTTTATGTCAATACAAACACTTTCTTCTGCTACTGGTAAATCTGGTTACTTGGAATCAAGTGGGTTCAAAACAATAGTACTCACCCACCCCAGGTTCAGAAGGAAACAGAAATGACAGCTCGAAGCCCTGTGTAAGTACAGTGTGTGCACCATCTAATGGTAGGAACGGGTATTTTGGAATTTGTAACAACGCGTCCTAAGATGAATCGGAACTGACTCACCTCCGAACCAAATCATCCATAGTCACAGAGAGAGATGCACATTATCTCATGAAAGATGGAGACAATACATGTGGTGACTTCTGCTACCATAATGTAAAATAAACATTTGTTGTCATCACCGCTCCCATATAGTCCCAAAGCCACAAAATGTACTAAGCACTCACTACCTTAATACTTGCTAAAACTGTCTTTAACAATATAAGTCACATAGCCAATGCTGCTCTATGAGAACACAGGTTGTTTTTTTTTTTAACCAGACAACATGTTGATACCCTGATATAAACATCAGATCAATACAGCTACAAAACAGTGAGCGCAGTAAATAGAGGGTAATTCTTGTGTGTTATGCCTCCTACCGTGAGGGAAAATACAACTCGAACTGGCTTCAGCAGCAAAGGGGACGTGTTCGTCTAGACAACAGGGGGCTGCAGAGTAAGATGGACTTCGTAGTTAGTTTGTGCCGCAGGGATCCAGTTACTCGCTGGGTATTCCATTTCATTCCACAATGTCAATTTCACCTCAAAAATCTGGTGGCCCTCAAGGGGCAATGTGGCTGTACCTGTTCATGGGCTGTTGGTTTGTTTGTTGGTTTGTTTGTTTCTCAAAATGTCATTATTACCCATACTTATCCCACCTTGAGAAACAGGACATGGAAGTTATAAAAGCTAATATTCCAAAGAAGGTTAGTGTGAATGTACCGCTGAAATTTAGAAGTTTCTCATTCACGGAAACTAAAGAAACTATTTAAGGCCCAGAATTAAACTGTCAAATCACTCCTTGGAGTGAATCATTTGATCTGAGTAAAAATAATTATATGTAACTGCCTTGATATATATAAATTAGATACAATAGATTATTGAATATAATTAAGTGATAAAGAAAAAGGCTTAGGGCACTTGAGAATTAATGACTAACTTGAGAATTTGATGGCCCAAGCAGAGCCTTAGCTCATTAACCCTCTCTTGTCATTAATTCCCAAGAAAAAGCTGCACCAAAGTTGCTACAGACATTAGGAGATCAAAAGCTTAAAAATAAACCGAGATCTTACTTTATTTTTGTAAGTGGTATGATTTCTTATCACAGCTGAAATTGTTATCAACCAAGCATCTCTAGAAAATTAATGTCCTGTGTATTATTAGGTGTGATGGAAAATATTTCTCAAGATTCCATCCAGCTTGCAATTTTCAATAAAAACCATCATCAATATTTAAACATAACATCTTCAAATATTTCTTATTCATCTGCAACTATCCACTAATGAAAAGAATAAAGTCTGACTTTAACCAAAAATTGAAATGTAACTGTCTCTGTCTGTCACTTCTTAAGCACTATCTATTAATGTTGATTGTCAAATTCCAAGACTTGCTAGAGCTCCATTCCTAGAAACCAGAAAGTGTGTCTGCCAAGTTGTCAAAAAAAAATATTTAGTGAAAATAAGATAGAGCTTACACTATATAAAATAAAACAAGTTTTTTGTGGGGATGTCAGGAGCAAACCAGCTTGCAGTTTAAAATTCACTGGTAATCAGGGGTGCCTGGGTGGCTCAGTTGGCTAAGTTTCCAACTCTTGATCTTGGCTCAGGTCATGATCCCACACTTTGTGAGACTGAGCCCTGCATTAGGTTCTGCACTGACAGCGTGGAACCTGCTTGGGTTTCTCTCTCTCTCCCTCTTTCCCTCTCTGTCCGTCCTTTTCTCTCTCTCTCTCTCTCTCTCTCTCTCTCTCTCTCTCTGTCTCTCTCTCTCTCTCAAAATAAACAAATAATAAAAACATTAAAAACTTTAAAATTCATTGGTAATCACAGGTTGACTATACATACATTAAAAAAAAAAAAAGGAAAATGATGATGAAGCATCACAGGCAGAATGCTTAAGCCATCACTGTGGCAGTCCCAGGTAAACCTGATGTCCAGAGGACTAATAGCAAGAATGATGCACTAGGAGTAGCTGTCCTTGTCACCTACCTGCTGCATGGACACCTGAATCAGCTTTCGAGCATGTACCTCTTGTCCTTGCCCCATTGAGATAGTTCTGCACTCTGTAACATAGGAGAAGGACCGCTGTGATAAGATGTAAATTTTGTAACAGGATTGGGACAAAAAAAAACAATTCCTCAATGGTCATGGACTCCCTCCCGCCATGGCTTCTAATAAGGGCCCTTGTTACTCAAACAGGTGTGGCCTTTAGTTGTGTTGATGAGAGAGATGAGTGGGACAGAAACTGGAGGCACTGTCTGGAAAGCTGAGGGCGAAGACATACAAAGGGCACGAGGTTGGGTTTTTAGAGAGTTCGGGGATTTTGGAAATGAGGTGATCACAGGTATTTAGAGGATTTTTGAGTTTTGCTGTATATTTTGATTAGAATCTTTCTTTGGTGTTTTAACAGATGCTTCAGTGAAAATTTAATTGCGTTTTTATTCTTTTAAGATGTCAGGGTTGCAGTGCTTTCTGTCCATTTTGGGTTTGTTTGCATGATTGTCTATTTTCCGAGATAGAACTCAAGGCAACTCAGCCCCAGGAGGACTGTATTCAGGGGTAACTGCTCCTTAGATTAGATCACCACCTTGGAACTAATAAGCATGAAGAGAAAGTGGAGGCCACTCCAAGATTGGAAGTATGACTACAATTCGGGGGAGAATCTGCTTTTTAGACTCTTTAGTGCATTTGAGGTCCCAGGCAGAGAACCCACTTGCACTGTGCCACATGAACTCACTAAATGAAGAAGTCTCTGAATCATGCTAGTGAAACTAGAATTGGAAATTAATTCTCAAGCAAACTTTTGTAGACCCAATTTCCTTGAGTTTTAGGGGCATGATCTCAGGGCCGGAAAAGGAAGTCAGTGGAGACATTGCGAAGCAGTGAATGTTTTTGCCCTGCTATCCCAGATGAGCCTGGATCCTCAGTGAAGTGGGGCACTGTGGTAGGGAAAACAGTGAGGCTAACTTGGGAACCACTAGAGGAGGCTATAAGCGATGGAGGAATTTATGGGGTGGGAGGAAGTATGTCAGGAACCAGAGAAGTTGTCAGGACATACATCATTTAAACAGCACTGTATGGCTAATGGACAGAGATTCTGTGAGGCTCTGTAAATTGCAACATTAGAGACTATTCATAAACTCTGGGTCACAGGGAGAAACTTTGCAAGGGTGCCTGAGAGAGGATAAAAGGGCACCGCTTGAAGAATCAGGAATTGCAAGAGGCTGAGGTGGAACCAGGCACTGCTCCCAGAGAAAGCCGAGAAGAATCCACACAACCTACCAAAGGAGAAGAAAAGGGAGGTGGGACTTGAATGGAGGAGCCTCTGGATCATTCAAAGAGATGCTGAGCCCTTCATTTGAAGAACACACAAATGTTCAGTTGGTCAACGGGGGGGGGGGGGGGGGAAGGTTTGATAGGGACAGTGATAACACATTGAGTGTGAGCCACAGTCTATCTCCTGTCTCCTTCCAACTCTTCTGAAATACACCTTAGAAAAGGAAGAGCTGCTTTCCATTCAGGTGGCCTGACTTTCTAATATTGATCCATGAATGGAATAGGAGGAGACCTAGAGGCATCCCTTCAAAACACAGAAGGCAGAAGTGAGAATCTGCTCACTTCTCCACATCTCCACTTTCATTCCCTGGCCCAAGGTTCCATCATCTTTCGCCTGGATTTTTGCAAAAGCTTAACCAGTGACCTCACTCGCACTCCTGTCCCCTGCTCTTGTTCCCTACCAGCTCTTCTTCCCCCAGCAGACAGAGGGACTAGCCCTAAATCAGATCATGTCCATGCTCTACTCAGAACCATCTGATGGTTTCCCATCTCATTCAGAGAAAAACCCAAAATCCAGTGCAAAGTTCTTAGCTACAGCCTCTAAACACACACAATAGCCCCCACTGCAGACACACACACAAACACACACACACACACTCTTTCTCCCTTTACACACTCCACATACCCCACATACACACTCTACACACTATCTCTTCTCCACACACACACTCTTTATACACTCTACATACACACTACACGTACACACTCTCCACACTCTCCCTCTACACATACTCTACACACACACCTACACACTTTACACACACACACTACGTGTACACACTCTACACACACTCTATCCATACACACACCTAAACACTCTACACACACACTCTACACACATACTACACGTACACACTCTACACATATACTCTCCACACACACACTTTACACACTCTACACACACTCGACACACTCTCTCTACACACACACTCTTTACACACTCTACATGAACACACTCTACACACATTCTACATACACACTCACGAACACACACTACACACACTCACAAACTCACACGAACACACTGCCAACACACTCTACACACATGCTGCATGAACACAATACACACACACACACACACACACACACACACACACCCCTTACCTCACTACTCTCCCCCCGCTCAGCCATTCACTCTCCTCCAGCTGCAATGGCCTGCTCCCCAGGCACACTCCAGCTTCACTGCTATTCCCTCTGCCTGAAAGATGTCCCCGTGAGAGCTGCACTGCCTCACTTCCTTCACACTGCAGATCTTCCTCACCCTCTTAGCAAGTCTTCCCTGGCCCACCCCATGTAAAACAGCATACCTCTCCCATCACTCTGTCCCTCAAGCTGCTTCTTTCTTAGCAGATTATGTACTTTTCTTGTTAGCATAGTATATACTCACTTGTTTGTCGGTTATTGTCTGTTTTACCCCCACACTAGAATGTGAGCCCCAGGAAAGGGAGGAGCTAGATCCCGGTGGCTAGCCCAGCACCTGAACAGTGAGTGGCACGCAGTAGGTGCTCAATAACTCTTTCCTTGAACTTTTAAAACTGAAGTATAATTTACTCTTTCAAAGTATATAATTCAATGTTTTTTAGTTTACTCATCACATTGTGGAGCTATCACTTCCATCTAATTCCAGAACATTCTCATCACCCCCAAGGGAAATCACACACCCATTCGTGGTCACTCCCCATGACCCCTCCCAACCGGGAACCACTAATCTACTTTCTATCTCTATTCTAGACATTTAATATAAATGGAATCATACAATATGTGACTTCTGGTTCTGTCCCCTTTTACTAGCATAATGTTGTCAGGGTTCATTCATGTTGTGGCATGGATCACAACTTCATTCCTTTTTATGGCTGAGTAGCAGTCCACTGCATGGATGGACCACATTTTGTTTACCCACTCATCAGCTGATGGACATTTGGGCTGTTTCCACTTTTTGGCTAGTATGAATAATGAACACGAATGCTATGAACATTCGTGTATAAGTCTTTGTGCGGACATATATTCGATTCACTTCATTACATACTTGGAAGTAGAATTACTGGGTCATATTGCAACTTTATGTTTAACTTTTCGAGGAACTGACAGACTGTTTTGCAAAACAGTTGCCCCATTTTACATTCCCATCGGCAATGCATAAAAGTTCTAATTTTTCCACATCCTTACCCACACTTGTTATTGCCCATCTTTTTCTTTCAACCTATCTTATTGGGAGTGAGGTGGTTATCTCATTGTAGTTCTGACTTGCATCTCCCTAATGACTAATGATGTTGATGATATTTTCATGTGCTTGTTGGTCATTTATATATCTTCTTTGGAGAAATATCTATTCAAATTCTTTGCTCACTTTTAAATTGGGTATTAGACTTTCATTGTTGACTTGTAAGGGTTCTTTATATGCTCTGTATACCAGACCCTTGTCAGAATTATGATTTATAAATGCTTTCTCTCATTTGTAAGTTGCCTTTTTCACTTTCTTTGATGGCACCCTTTGAAGCACAAAAGTTTCAAATTTTGAGGAAATCCAATTTATTCATTGTCTCTTTTATTGCTTACGTCTTTGACGTCATATCTAGAAAACCACTGCCTAACCCAAGGTCACAAAGATTTACTCCTGTTTTCTTTAAGAGTTTTATAGTTTTAGCCTTTACATTTGTCTCTGGTCAATTTTGAGTTGATTTTTGTATATGGTATGATATAAAGGTCGAACTCCATTCTTTTAAAAGTAGGTATCAGTTTTTCCAGCACCATTTGTTGAAAAGACTATCTTTTCCCTCATCCAACAGCTTGGAACCCTTGTTGAAAATCACTTGGGCATATATGTTAGGGGTTATTTATGGGACTGCAATTCAATTCCATGGATATATATGTCTATTGTTACGCCAGCACCATCTTGTTTGAATTACTGTATCTTTATAGTAAGTTTTGAATTCAGGAAGTATGAGACCTACAGTTTTGTTCTTCCTTGTCAAAACTGTTTTGGTCCTTCTGTGTCCTATGTATTTCTCTATGAATTTTAGGATCAGCTTGTCAATTTACACAAAAAAAGGCAGCTGGGATTTTGATGGGGGTTGTGTTAAATCTGTAGATCCATTTGGAGAGTACTGACATCTTACCAATATTAAGTCTTCTGACCCATGAACACAGGATGTCTTCCCATATATTTAGGTCTTCTTTAATTTTTTTCAATTATGTTTTGCACTTTTCAATGTATAAGTCTTGAAATTATTTGTTAAATTTATTCCTAAGTATGTTTTATGATGCCATAAATGGAATTGCAAGTATAATCTCATTTTTGGATGGCCCTGGCTATTGTATAGAAAAATAATAAATTTTTAAATATTGATCTTATATCCTGCAATCTTGTTGACCTCGTTTATTACCTCTAATAGTTTTTGTTTGTTTGGGTTTTTTTTTTGTGGACTTCTTAGGACTTTCTATATACAAAATCATGTAATCTGCAAATAGAAATCATTTTACTTCTTCTTCTGGTCTGACTGCCCTGTCTACAACCTCTAATATGGTGCTGAATGGAAGTGGTGAGAGTCTTGCTCCTGATCTTTGGGGGGAAAGCATTCAGCCTTTCACCATTAAATATGATGTTAGCTGTGGGTTTTGGGTAGGTGCTCTTTATTAGTTTGAGCAAATTTTTATTCCATTTTATTCTTGTTTGTTTTCATCATCAAAGAGTATTGAATTTTTTTCAATGCCCTTTCTGCACTTATTCAGATAATTATGCGGATTTTGTTCCTTATTCTATTCATATGGCATATTATATTGGTTAATTTTCATATATAATTAACCTTGCACTCTTGGGATAAATCCACCTGGCTATAGTACATAATCCTTTTTTTAGTTTTAATTTTGTTTAAGTTTGTTTATTTATTTTTGAGAGAGAGAGAGAGAGCACACCAGGAAAGGACAGAGAGAGAGGGTGAGAGAGAGAATCCCAGCAGACTTCATGCCACCAGCGTGGTGCCCGATGTAGGGCTTGAACTCACAAACCATGAGATCTTGACCTGAGCTGAAGTCAGACGCTTAACCAATGGAGACAGCCAGGCGCCCCGTGCATAATCCTTTTTATAGGGTGCTGGATTTTGTTTGAAAGTAGTTTGTTGGGATTTTTGCTTCTATCTTCATAAGGGATATTGGTTTTCTTTTCTTGTGGTATCTTTGTTCTGGAATTGGTAATAGTGGTCTCATAAAATGAGTTGGGAAGTGCTCCCTCCTCTTTTATTTTTTGGAAAAGTTTGTGAAGAATCGGTGTTATTTTTTAAATGTTTGGTAGAAATCACCAGTGAAGCCATCTGGCCCTGGTATTTTCTTTGTGGAAGTTTTTGGTTACTAAATCAGTATTTTTACTTCTTCTAGTTCTCGTCAGGTTTTCTGTTTCTTCTTGAGTCACTTCCAGTAGTTGTCTCTTGCTAATAATTTGCCCACTTCATTTGGGTTATCTAATTTGTTGGCATAATTGTTCATAGTATTCTCTTATGATATTTTTAAATTTTTGTCAGGTCAATAGTGATGTTTCCCCCTATCATTCCTGATTTAATAAACTTAGTCTTCTCTCCCTTACTCTTGGCCAAACTGAAGATTTATCAATTATTGGTATTTTCCTTTCCCTTCCTTCCTTCCTTCCTTCCTTCCTTCCTTCCTTTCCTTTTCTTTCTTTCCTTTTTATTTTTTTATCTTTTTACTGTGAGGTAATGGCATATATTATCCATTATGGTGACTTTCCCTTTTCTTATTTAAGCTTCTATTTCTGTATAACCTTTGGGACTTACTTCCATGGTTTGTCTGCTAAGTCCTGGGAATGAATTTCCCTGTACCACTCTTTATTTCCCTTGCCATCAAATGTTCACTTATCTCTTTATGACTTTGGGCAAGTTAATGATCATCAAATAATATTTTCTGATCTTTATAAAAGGATAATTTCAATTAACCTCTTTGCATATTTCACAGTCTTGTGGAGGTGGGGCTTATGGAGTGGGGCTCAATATATTACCGACATTCTAATTTGTTTTTTTCACTCGTGGTTGTTAGTAGGTGTTTGTTGGTCTTTTCGAAGAAGATACTGTGTTGATTCTTTGTTGTTGCTGTATGCTCTGTTTCATTTCTTTCCACTGAAACATTTATTGTTTCCTTTTGCTTGCTTTGGGTTTAATTTACTCTTCTTTTCCTGGTATTTTAAGGCAGAAGTTCAAGATATTGACTTGCAAACTTTCTTCATTTTTAACATAGGTCAATAAATATTTCATAAATTTTCTGAATGGTCTGGAACAACTAGATTGATTGACATTGGAAAAGTGACAAAGCTTTGCCCTTAAGAAGAAAAGGTCCCAAAGGGCAGGGACCAGTGAGATAAGATGCAGTACAAGACCAAATTTCTAGAAAGGGTAAAGAAAGATGCCACAACATCATAAGAGGAATTCTCAAAAGAAAGATGGATGCAGAAGGTATTGTAGGAAGTGTTGCTGCAGATAATAAAGTATAACTACACTTTGGTGTTTGGGCTTTTTGTTTGTTTGTATTTGAGAGACTTTAATAAGAATTCAACTGCTTTTCCATTTCTTTCCAAAATTAGGCTTGTGTCTTTTTCCCTTTTTCGCTTTCTTTTTTTTAAAACTTCTTATATCTAGTTAAGTAGTATACGCTCATAGTGAAAGCACTGTACAGAAAGGTATAGAGAAGAAAATGAAAGTCATGAATATCCCTCCCTAGATTTTCATTCTAAACTTTTTAATATGCACAATACACAATCGCTTACCCTCATTTTAAAATTCAAAACGTCCTGAAAACTGAAAATTTTGCAGAAAATCATTTTAGTGGCAAAACTTGACCTGACTGGATATGAGGCTATTTATAGACTTTACTCCTATCTCTATGAATATTAATACTCTTATTTGCAGTATATTATATAATATATGAAATATTATCTTTCTAAAAGGTGGACTATTCTGATTTCTGAAGTATATCTGGCCCCAAGGATTTTGAATAAGGGATTTTAAGCCTAGCTATATTGAAAATTATATATATATATATATATATATATGTATGTATTATATATATACATACACTCACAGATGTTATTCTAAATCTCTACTTCTTAACAGCATATTGTGAGTATTTTACTGTCATTAAATATTACTGGAAAATTTTTTAATGGTACCATAATATTCCATCATGTTTATGCATTCTTGTTCATTCAACCTCTAGCCTTTTCTATATGTGAGACATTTTCAATTTTTCCATATTATAAATAGCACTAGATTAAACATCTTTGTATATAAATTTTGATATGTATCTCTTGATATGTTCTTGGAAGGAATTCATACATATAGAATCGTCAAGACAAAGCACAAATATTTTAAAGATTTGTGATATATACATTAAAAAGGACTGCCAGTGTCTCCAGCTAAAATGGAAGGCTGTCGTTCCCAGCCCACATGTCCATCCTCATTTGTGCTAATGGCGCTTTGACATACAGAAGTTTCAAAACTTCATCACTCCAAACTATCCGCCTTGGTTTTAGATTCTGATCTTATGATTAAGAAAATCTTAGCTACCCCAATAGTACCAATACATTCTTTTTTTTTTTTTCTTCTATAGCTTAATTAACCTAGAATTTATTTTGGAGTTTAAAGTAAGATAAAATTGTTACTTTTTTCTAAAGTTAACCGGCTAGCCCAACAATGTCTATTGACTAATCCATTTTTCCTCCATTGATGTGAAATGTGAATCTTATCATAGACTAAGCTTATTATAGATACTAGAGCCTAATCTGAGGCCTTTCATTTTGCTTTATTGATCTGTTTATCTACTCTGAGCTTCCACACTGATTAAATTATTGTCCTTTGATAAAGGTTTACAAATCTAGTGGTGCTCATTCCCCATTATTCTTTCTCCTTTTCAAAGTTTTCTTGGTTATTCTTGTCCATTTATTGTTCTAGATGATCTAGGATCTTTCTACTATCCAATTAGAACAAGAAATACAGTTGGAATTTCAATTAGACTTTCCTTCAATTTATAGATTAATTTAGCAACTATTGACATCTTTACAATATTGAATCTTTACACTGGGAATGTGGTTTGACTCTCCATTTATTCTATCCTACTGTTATGCCTGTAAGAAAGTTTTATAGTTTTCTTCTAATAGGTATTTTAAAAATGATTCCCCAGTTTTATTTTTATTGCTATAGTGAATGGGATTTTTTACATTTTATTTTACAAGATTGTTCCATTGATTTCTTTAATATATTTATTTTGTGATCAGCCACCTTACCAAACTGTCCCGTTAAATCTAATAGTTCTTCAGTTGATTCATTTGTGTTTCTAGTTAGACAATTACACTGCCTGAGAGTAATGATGATTTTTGTCCCTCCTTTCCAATAGTTATATCTTTTATTTATGATTCTTACAATACATTAGCTATATCTTCCACAATAGTGCTCAATAATAGTGGTGATAGCAGACATCTTTATCTTATTCTTGACTTTAATGTGTCTAGTTGTTTACCAGTAAGTAAAATGTTGATGTCTGAAGTTCATATTCATTATCATATTAATAAAATGTTATATGTATCAACTTCTTAAAAGTCAAATACAAATGTTTAATTTTTATAAAAAGGCTTTTCAGCACCTATCAAGGTAATAATATGATAGCCTAAGGAAGAGTCTTTTACTTTTTGTTGTGATGACATTTCTTAATACTGTATCTTTCTTATACCCACCCATGCATTCCTTCTTGGTCAAGGAAAATTACTATTGTTTTGTACGTTATTTTTTTTTTAATGACACAATGAATTCTTTTTGTTTGCATTTCAGTTAAGATCTTTAGGGGCGCCTGGGTGGCTCAGTCGATTAAGCGTCCGACTTCGGCTCAGGTCATGATCTCGCGGTCCGTGAGTTCGAGCCCCGCGTCGGGCTCTGGGCTGACAGCTCAGAGCCTGGAGCCTGTTTCTGATTCTGTGTCTCCCTCTCTCTCTGACCCTCCCCCGTTCCTGCTCTGTCTCTCCCTGTCTCAAAAATAAATAAACATTAAAAAAAATTTTTTTTTAAAAAAAGATCTTTACATTTACATTGACAGGCAGCATCAATCTGTAGTTTTCTTTCTTTTATGAAGTTATTACTATCTTGTCTGTTTCTATCAGGATAATGCTATTCCCTCAAAATAAAGAGGAAAATGTATCATCTTTTCCTATGTTCTGAAATGGAATAAAGTATGTGAAAGTTTTAGAAGATTTACTAAAAAAAACCAAGCCCAGAGCCTCTGCTCAGGTCATAACGTAAAAACTTCTCATTTTTCTCATCTTGATTATTGGTGTATTCAGGTTTTTTTTTTATAAATTTGTATTTTTCTACAAACTTGTCCATTTTAATGATATTTTTAAGTTTATTACCATAACTATGCACTGTTCTCTTGTTATTTAAATTTTTTCATCTGTATGTGTTTTTATGCCCATTTCCTCATTCCTACTTCAGTATATTTGTGGGTTTGTATTTTACTTGTTCTCTTTCACTTGTGTTTGGATTCTATCTTCAAACCCATCCATCCTCTTTCTCCGTTATCCAGGCTCTGGTAGGGTTCTCATGCTAAAGACACCTGTCTTCTCTCTTGCCCAGGCACACAGTGTTTCTGGGCAGAATTTGTCTGCTCCAAATCTCTCACTGCAGAGTCTGACAGGCACCTGACAATATCCATAGTGAGAAGCTTTTCTTTTCTTACAAAAATGTATTTGATTTGGTCCCATTCCTCAAGTTGCTGTCTGGTAACTGGTTAATTCATCCAATGAAGGCAGTGAAAAGGAATGAAAGAACAGACCACTGCAGTGGGATTTGGAAGCCCTGAGATAAGGCCTGAATTGAGTCTGTCCCCAGCCAGCTGTATGGCCCAATCTCTAGACTTTAGTTTCCCCAGCTGTAAAATAAGGTAGTTGGATTTCAAGACTTCCAGCCTATTCACCTTGAGTATCCTATGATTGTTTAGTATCCAGTTATCCAAATAAAATCTTTCTAGTTGAGACTAGATTACTATGTTATTCTGTACATATTATAGTTTCATTTTCACAGTTATTTGGGGGATAGTAAATAGCATGAGACTTTCTAGCATACTCAAAACTTATTCATCGAAGAGTTCTGTATAAAATTCATTGGGTCCTGGAAGACTGGCAAGTTTCCATAAATACCAGAGCAAAACAGCCTACCTTTAAGGTGGTTAGTAATACTTAACCATGAGTAGTCGCCATTACAACTGGAAGCTCTTTACATGGAGTTTCAGGATCAAAATCAAATGCACTCTGTTTTAATATCCTAACAAAGCAACCAACAGAAGCTTGAACAATTGTCGGAAAAACTTAAGTCATGGCAAAAAATGGAAATCACCAAATTGCCAAGCAAAGTAGTATGATAACATGTAATAACAGTAAAGGTGATAGCACAGTTCCAGCTAAATTTATTTAATGTCATGGTTATAATTTCTCCCAAAAGAAACCCTGAATTTCTTAATTCTGTTTTAAACTCTGGTCATAGACAATAGCATTATTTTGAGGTCATTTGAAATGGTAATTCTAGTTGGAAACATGCCCATCTTCTAGGAAAAATATCCCCTTCTAAGAAATGCCCCCACTCTAGCCCCACACATGTGCTTCCTGCTATGAATCCATTACCAGAGCAATATTCGTTCATTGGCTCAGACAGGAACATGTGACCAAAGCAAAACCAATGAATTTCTTCCCTTGTTATTTGGACCTGGGGCCAAGAGAGTAAGGGGAATTTCCCTGGGAATGCTGAACTTGCTAAACATATAAGCAGTGAAGCTCACAAGCCACCAGAGACCAAGAGTTCTGCCACATAGAGATTGGTGCATAGTAAGACAGGAAAAAGGAACCCATAAGCAGAGAGAAGTGGGGCGTCTGGACAAAGCAACTGGACAAATATCCATAAAGGAATACATCTGAGGGAGATTTGGAAGCTACAAGGCTGCAAGAGAGGCATCACTCTTAGACCAATGAAGATGACTGGCATGTTGCCATAAATACCAGAGCAACACAGCCTACCTTTAAGGTGGTTAGTAAAACTTAACCATGAATAGTTGCCATTACAACTGGAAGCTCTTTACATTGAGTATCAGTGTTCAGACTGAAGAAAGTGACCATTAAAACATGGATCAATATAGAGTATAGAAGTGTATGGTGACAGTGAACAGAGAAAAGTCAAGATGAGAAAACAGAGAGTGACCATAGACCATGATACCTTAAGCTAATGGTTTGCAGTAATTTTTTAGTGCAGGACACATGGCATGGTGAATACTTGGAGAAGACTAAATTGATTTTATATCACATTATGTTAACTTACTAATAAACTCAATGTAAGTTTTGTTTCACAGGGTAGGTTTGGTTATGCATAATCAATCACCTTTATAATCTTTATAAAGACATAAATGAATTAACCCAATAAGGGATAGTTCCAGAGATCTGAACCTGAAAGATACCAAATGGCAATGCCAACAATATTCAGATTTCCAGACCATGAGGAGCAGATGAACAGCCCTCCTACAAACAGCCATTCTATAAAAAGATGGCTCAATCTTCCCATACAGGTCCCTGTCCTTTGGTCATGCTGACTCAGTCACTGCTCTCACCACTTATGTGTTTCTAATTCCTTGCCCTGCCTCCTCCCCCTGGAGCCACTTACCTTGTATCTCCCACCATTCCACCTACTAAAATCTCAACTCCTTTTTAGATCCTACTCAAAATACCATCACTGTGATGCTTTCCCTTTACCCCTTGCAGCCCGAGTAGCTCTGGATCTTATAATCAGGCGTGTCTATGCCTCAGTTCCAGCAGTTGCCACAATTACGTGTTTATGTATCTGTCTTTCCCAGCTATTTTGTGTTCGTCTCTGCGCTTCTTGAATCTAGCGTGCTGCCTGTACTAAAGAGTTATTGAAAGAAACTATGAATGAATAAATCCCAAATTACTGTGTGTTATAATAATGGTTATAGCTTTTCAATTTCTGACAAAATAGATTTTTTTGTAATTTTATACAGACAGGGCAATGCCTCTGTATGTTCATTCTTCCTAGTCTGCTATCCATGTAGTATGGACATCTGCTTGCTACTTAAAAAAATATATATATTTTTTTATATCATTATTATACTATATTATAATAATTATATAATTATAATATATATAATATTAGATATAATTAAATATAATTAATATATACAATATATATAATAAGAATCAGTTATGAAATTATAAGAGGCAATGTTTGAGGCAAAAATACAGAGGTTTTACTAAACTGAATAAACGTCTGATCATACCCAGCTTCAGTTTCTTGGCCAATGCATCAATTTGAATTGTGGGATCAGATCCCATGGACAGGAAACATATCAAAGGTGTCCTGGTATCACTTTCTTCCCAAGTTTTCTCCAGGTTTAGGATAACTGGTTCTGTGTACTTGTCCTCCAAAGAATCTGCAATGTACTTTCTTGCTTGAAAAACAGTACGGTCTGGGCACCAAGACCTAGAAATGAATACAAGTTATAGGAAAAAATTCAGTGTGTTCATTTTTTTATTCTATTTTATTCTAAGCACCTAAAAAAACGTAATTAATTAGCAAAGGACAAAAAGCTAATTCCCAGATCTGCAGATCTGTGTAAGAAGGATGGGAAGGTTTCCCATCCCTGAATGAATACAAATTTAATCATGTGGTTTTGGTGCGAGGCACTGGGAAAAAATAGGCCAGAGTGGGTAAAAACATGGTCTGTTGTTAACTCACAAGAGCCCTTAGAAGCCAGTTGATCCAAATGTCTCATTTTCAGAAGACACACCAACTACACTGAAGCTTTAATTAGTTTTTTTAAAGCTTATTTTTAATGTTTATTTTGGCAAGAGAGAGCACGTGCGTGAGCAGAGGTGGGGCAGAAAAAGAGGACAGGGGATCTGAAGCAGGCTCTGCACTGACAGCAGGAAGCCCAACACAGGGCTCGAACTCATGAACGATGAGATCATAACCCAAGCAGAAGTCTGATGCTCAACTGACTGAGCCACCTAGGTGCCTCTAATTAGTTATGTTTTTTTTAATCACATCAATGATTACCCCTGGTCACTGAGGCTATCTGCTTCAGGTAAGCAATTCCTTATTCAAACTCATAGGCAGGACCACATCTATTCTTTGATAAATATTTATCTTGTGCCCACCGCATCAGGCCCCACTTTAGGTGCTGGGGCTCAGCAGGGACACAAGGGGAGGCGTCCTCCACCAGCTCCCGAAGACAATAGGGGCCAACCCGCTGCACACTGTGAAGCTCTGCAATGTTCAAGGGGAGAATTAAAGTGTCAAAGTTGTCAAAAGTAGGTTGATCAGCAAGCACTTATTTAATACCATCTGTGTCGCCTGCACTGTAGTAGGTTCTATACACAGCAACACATCAAATAAATATCATTTACTATTTGATATTTTGGATCACAGACAAGCTCTACAGATTCTTATTTACTAGTAGACTACACTACTTGTTTGGCACAGATTCACTTTTTAAAGGATGGACAAAAGATAGACACATCTATTCCTATAAAAACAAGTAGCCCTGGGGCACCTGGGTGGCCCAGTCAGTTAAGCATCTGCCTCTTGACTTCAGCTCAGGTCACGATCTCATGGTTTGTGTGTTCAAGCCCCACATCGGGCTCCACGCTGACAGCATGGAGCCTGCTTGGGATTTTCTCTCTCCCTCTCTCTCTCTGCCCCTCCCCTGCTTGTGCCCTCTCTCTCTCTCTCTCTCTCTCTCAAAATAAATAAACTTTAAAAAAAAAGTAGTCCTTTCATACTCCGTACGTCATGAGGTCACCACTGCTGACCATTCTGATTACTCTCAAAGAGTGGACAATATCCAGGAAACAAGTTTTTCTAAGAAATTCAAGCTCAGGTGTATATTATTAGGGAAAACCAAAACCACTCCAAAATAATCCTACATCTTTTTGTTGCTCTTTTGGTGGCCCCATCTCCCCACCTCCATCCTCCTGCTTTGCTCACAAATCACACACACACACACACACACACACACACACACCTTCCCATAGCCTTCTCCAGTAGCCTTCTTTGAGCTACTGGATATTTAGAAAACATGAAAAGAAGGAAAAGAAAGGAGAAAAGAAAAGAAAAGAAAAGAAAAGAAAAGAAAAGAAAAGAAAAGAAAAGAAAAGAATTTTCTTCCTTCACATCATATTTTAATAGCCAAAACAACATTTATACATTTCAATAGGCAATTCCTGTTTTTTTCCTCAAATAAAATTTAATTTCAGCTTGTAGACTAATTGCCTTGTAACTTTGTGAGGATTATTTTTTTTATCAAGTAAATTCAACAATAAGTGATTCACTCAGTGGCAAATGATGAACAGAGGGAATAATAAAGGCATATTTTTCATGTGTCTTCTGCTAAAAGCACTATCACTAATACATTCCCTGCCACCACCACCATTTTATTTGCTTGTCAAGGAACTAAGGAATTGCCATCCCAAACCGCAATATGGAAGCACACATGTTTCTTAGAATACCCACTGGGACATAGCGAAGTAAACTCACTGAGGTAACATCTGTAATTTGACAATCTGATGAGTGATCCTTCTAAGTCTGATAATACATATGCTCACCTGATAAGTAAAAGTTTGCGGCAGGTATCCAGTGAATCGTTATATCCATCAGGGATAATTTCCTCCTCTGGAGCATCTTTATCAAACCAGCTTTTCCATCCCTTCTCATTACGAGATATCTAAAATAAATAAGCCAATTAGCAAGCCATAGAAATATATACAATTGGAACATGTTGGAGAGGATACTGAGTAACTTTAGAGGGTCATTCTTCACAGGCAGATAATTTTTCAAGCATAACTACACAGTTTGCTTTTTTTTTTTCAGAATCAGTGACTCAAATAATGTGGATATAACTATTCCCTTCAGTTTTTCCATTGCTTTTCTACATTTTTCACGGAAATTAAGACAGTGTATCAATTACACTAAATGATCAGGGAGGAAAAAAACATAGACGGGGGTTTACAAACAACCTGCCAATACTAATGACATTTGGGGCCAGATTATTTTAGGGGAGTAGTCCTGCACACTGTCAGAATGATAGCAGCATCTCTAGCCTCTACTCAGCCTCATCCCCCACTCATGACAATGAAAATGTCTCCAGACATTGTCAAATGCTCTCGGGGCGGTGGCAGGGCTGGGGGGTGGCACAAAGCTGCCCTTGGTTGAGGACCACTGATATAGACCATTCTGATAACCAAACCTCTAAATGTTGACCTCTACTTAAAATAGTGATAGATGACAGACTCTAAACTTTTATTTTCTTAGTGATTCCCTGCCTTGAGCCCCCAAGCCTAAGAACAGAGGTCTCTCCAAGAGCTGGTCTGAAATACGTGTTCTTTCAGAGGCATGGCAAGAAACGCCAATTTTCAGAGGCATTAAAAGGCACTCCTTGAAGCCCACGTGCTGACAAAACTAATTACAAAAACTATAGATTGATGAGCCCGACACTGCAACAAGCAGCCGGGATTATTTTGACCATGTTTGTAAGCATGTTTTAAAAGCCGTGGTAAGAGCTACAAGCAAACGGCAAAAGCTAACAGAGCAGATACTGTGTGCCAGATCCAAGGATCGGACTGTTACCTGTGTTACCCTCATTTCTCACTGAGGCACAGAGGGGTTAAATAACCGCCCAAAGTCCACGTCCCGCAAATAATTCATCATATAGGACACAGGCAGCACGCAAATGAACAGCAGAACAATTGCTCTGTAATGCATTCGTTCCAACTTTGTCCCTGGGGCACTAAAAGGAGGAGGAGGATTTCTGAACTGTTTCACAACTGCCACCTTTCTCCTGAAGATTGTTGCAGTGGCTCCTTGGAGTTGACTGCTCTCAAAGAATCTGCCCTGCACACTTGGCGCCCCACCCTACTGCATGGGTACCTGGGTGCTGCCCGCATCGCCCCCTGCAGCCCTCCTCCACAACTGTGGCTAGAGAGGAGGCGCGAGAAGAGAGAGGGTGTCCGTTCCCAGCTTACTGACCTGGCGGGCATCTGCTAATTTTGACTCTACCCGATGGAGCTTCCAAGCAAGCCCCGTCTGTGATGGGCAAATGGGATATCTTCCAGCCCCTGGCTGCTCACCTCCACTTCCCATCCCTTTTCCTGGCTCTATCAACAAAACCACTTCCAGGTGCTAAACAGTTCAGCCTGAGATGCCAAAGCAGGGCAGATGCTGTTTGAGATACTTCTATTTCTCTTCCTGACATCCACTCAGCTGGGAGACTGACCCCCTTCTCCTTCTGCCCTTTCTTGCCACAGAGACCCCAAATCGATGGCCACCTGATGTCAGCTCCCATGAACTTCTGCAACTTTCCTTAGGATGACCACTCCCTCATTTCTGGCCCGTCCAATGGTGACTGGGAGAGAACTAACTCATGATGTCAGGGAAAGAGCATGAGGTCAGAGGACAGCTTTGCCATCAGTGGCTCTGAGGCCTTGGGCAAGTACTTAACCCCTTTGAATCTGTTTTCTCATCTATAAAGCGGGGCCAATAATACTTCCCTTGCATGGTTATAGCTGTTGCAAAGTACTTATTCTATAGTGAAGCAGTAGTAGCTGCCAGATTCCTCACCACAGGTAATTAAATTCTAATCAACAGAGGCAAACGATAATGCCTATCCCAGTGTCAACCTAACCCGCCAGCAGAGGGCGCAATTGGTGAATGATTTATTGATTGATTGATTGATTGATTGATTGATTGATTTTTTAGTCCAGTGGTGCTCTGAGGTCTCCCTTACCAGTCCCGGCCAGGCTCAGACCACCTTATTTTTTCCCAGAGTTACTTGTTTGGTCTTGAGGGACTCATGTGTGGCTGTACTACAAAACAAAATTTACTGTCCATCACAGGTGGACCCAGCCATGGCTGAATAGGTAAAGAGTCTCCGTAATGTTTCAGAAATGCCACTAAACAGACACACCTAGTGTATGCTGGGCAGGGTGTGTGTATGTGTGTGTGTGTGTGTGTGTGTGTGTGTGTGTTTGTGTGTGTGTGTGTGTGTGTGTGTGTGTAGAGGGGAGGGAATCAGTGATGACAGCATGAGGTCTCTACCAACTTGCATTCCACCCATCACCCCAGTTGTCTATCACCAGCACCCCCCCAAAAGATGATTTTCAGCATCTGCCATTGGGAAACCACAGGCCTTGCATCAGTGATAGGTGGTTATGACCAGCAGACCCCAGAAATAAACACTGATCTTTATGCTGAGTTGCACAGCTATTCTCCAGTGAGAACTGAATTCGACAACTAATCCACAGTAACAAATTTACATTTTCAAATAAGAAAAGCAACAGGTGAGGGGCGCCTGGGTGGCTCAGTCAGTTAAGCATCCAAATTTGGCTCAGGTCATGATCTCACAGTTCATGGGTTTGAGCCCCGCATAGGGCTCTGTGCTGACAGCTTGGAGCCTGGAGCCTGCTTTGGATGCTGTGTCTCCCTCTCTCTCTGCCCCTTCCCATTTGTACTCGGTCTCTGTCTCTCAAAAATGAATAATGTTAAAAAATTTTTTTTAGAGAAAAGAAAAGAAAAGAAAAGAAAAGCAACAGGTGAATCAGGACATGTTCAGCATATTCACCATTTCCTTCACCATTTTATACTTTCACCGTCAAAATGATGATTTTTTTTAAAAAGGTCCCATACCTCTTAATGCGTCTCAAATTCAAATGTGTACAATTTATTTAATCAGAAGTAGCAGTAAAAATGTAAAAACATCAACAGTCTACAGTAAAGGGACCACCCACCTGTTCGGATTGTAACAACTTGAGTTAAGCAGGCTTATGAACGACCCATGCCCATCACACGGGAAGAAAAGGCAGTCACCTTCCCCTGTGACAAGGCTCCCTCTGATATTCCCCCTCCAAAATCTGCCCCAGAGAGCTTGGTGCTTTAATACTACACTACTGCAGATAGCCCCTTGGGTGAAGGAATTGTCGCCAGGAGGCCCCAATTAAAATGGCCCCGGGTACGTTTGGGTTTACAGATGTGCACTTTCATCCAGCCCTCTGTTACCTGGTTCATAATCTCTGCAAACTGTGGAAGTTTGCTCAGCTCCACAAGATTCAGCCAGGTCATATCAAGGATCCAGCGGAACGGCTTGGGAGGGCAGGCTTTCAGATCCAGAGCTGCTCCCCCTGGGGAAGGGCATCCGTAGAAATCAGGTCAGCCTGTGCTTCATTTTTAGACACTTATATTCCAAATAACAGACACGAGACAACCATATTACAGAGAAAATGGGAAAATGGGAAAATAATCAAGACAGAAAATGTGGCTATCTTTTTGGAGTACATTTCCTCCATGTCTTAGTGTTTTCTTTTCTGATTTAAACCATCTTACAAAACACAGATGGCAACTTCTTGTCATTTCTCCCTGCACAGAATTTTTCTCAGGTGGTTGCAGTTGTTGGGGGTTTTATCGTGGGGGTTTTTTCTTTAACAATCAATTTAATGACATTTACAATTTTGACTAGCTTGATCTTTTTTTTTAATTTTTTTAAATGTTTATTTCTTTTTGACAGAGAGAGAGAGAGAGACAGAGCATGAGTGGGGGAGGGGCAGAGAGAGAGGGAGGCACAGAATCCAAAGCAGGCTCCAGGCTCTGAGCTGTCAGCACAGAGCCTGACGCAGGGCTCGAACTCACAGACCGCGAGATCATGACCTGAGCCGAAGTCGGACACTCAAACCGACTGAGTCACCAAGGCGCCCCTAGCTTGATCTTTTCATGTGTGGTTTCAAAAGTCACTTCTTAGTCCTCACTCCTCCAGAAGTTTGATACTCAATGTTATTTTTTTACCAGGTCAAAAAGATGGATAGATGGAGGGCAGGAGGGATGTAAGACTTCTGTGGGTTTTTAAAGGAGTAACTCGTGTTCAGATCATTTATTCATTCATTTATGCAACAAATATTTGCTGAACATCCTTTATGTATCAGTATATGCCAGGCGCTGGGGATAAAGCAGAGAAAACCACACAAGACCCCTGCTTTTTAGCAGTCTGGTGGAGAGAATGAATTACACCATTGGATCCTGTTTTGAAGCCAATCACAAATCAAAAGAGCATCCTCAATGTGACAATCTTCCACCAAGACACATAATTATATTTACAATTTCAAAAAAAGTCCTCAACTGCATGTCTCTAGTAACATTTTATCATAATAACGCCAGCTATGCTGTTTAATTCGGATGTACGCAAAACAGTGATTCTGAACTTTTAAATCCTATTATCCTTCAGAAGAACTCATCAAATGCCTTCCACTTCCCCTATGACCTCTGGGCAAAAGAGGGGGTAGAGGGGACAGTGGTGGTGGGGGGGGGGCATCTGCTCTCCCACTAGCACCTTCCTGAGAAGATGAATGAGCTGAAGTATTCTGCTCCTATAAATCCCTTTGCCCCCCTCTGGGTCAGCAGCTCTGAGCTCCAAAACGCCATTAGAACGGGTAAACCTTCCTCTGCCACCTGGGGAAAGAGAAAGCCGTCCTCTAGCACCATTTCTGCTAGTACTGAGTTTACTGCAGAAGCAACTGTTAGCATCACCTACAGACTCAAGGGACTCTGCTTCTCTATCTTAGAGACCAACACATTTTCTTCTTGGTTCTTTCCAAAAAAAAGTTTTCAAAGACATCAGGAGAAGACATTTAGGCCACAACGAGTCTTTTCAAACATCTTGGCGTACCTCCCCTAACCCACAACAATCACAGCCCATCCTGCTCCCCAAGATATCCTGGCTCTCTGTGCCACTTGCTAGCTGCATAAACATAGAGACAAAGAACTCAATTTCTCTCCGATCCCCTCTTCTGTCAAACGGGTGTAATGATATAGAATCCACCAGATTGGTCGCTGTGAAGATTAAGTAAATTAATGTATGTAGAAAGCTTAGAAGAGTCTTGGCCCATAGTAAGAGCAACATTAGTTGTTAACATAGTAAACATTAATTCTCTGTTTTGGAAGGCTTGGAAGGCTCGAGTCCAATCCAACCTGGAAGACAAGAGCAGAGACTCCCTAAGGTGTCTTTGTGTCCGTGGTTTATGACAAAAGAAAGAAGGGATCTTTCTAAAATAACCAGGCGGGGAAAATAGTTATATCAATTACTCTGTAACAAAGGATTGTCCCTGGCATCTATTTCATTTTTCAAAGTACTCTGACATTCTCAGTTGAAGAAGAAAGTCAAAGGCACCTCTCAAATACTGCAGAAACCAAGTAGGAATTGACACAAAGGGACAGTCATTCCTGGGGAATCAAATATTTCTGCTACAATAAATAAGTCTTCTTTCCCTCTTAAGTATGGAGTTAAAAATTATATATATATATATATATATATATATATATATATGATCTAAGGGCTCTATTTGTTAACTCTGTAAAGAATATTGAAAACAAAATCATATATCATTTTTATGAAAATAATTTGGTTAAAATGTAAGACAGCTCAAAAATGATACAAACTTTATAATAAACCAATTTTGTCTTAAAAAAAAAAACTCTTTTACTGCTGAGCTGATTGTACTTCTGTCAACCAAACTGTCATACAATCCAAATTAATCTTTTTAAAGCACTGCTCTGCTCATGCTACTTTCCTGCTCGTAAAGCATTCGAAGGCTCCCTATTGCCAACTAAATTAAATCCGAACTCTTCTCACCGGCTCTCCTGGCCCTGTGCAATCAGGCTCTCCCTGACTCTCCAATTTTATGAAATGGGGTCGTAGATGTGCTCTCACCACAGCCCAGAAGTGTAGCCTGTTTAAATTTTTCAGTCACCACTCTAACCCTCCTCACAAATCCCCTCCTCACTGTGTCTTTCAGTCTCCTCTGATTTACACCCTTTCTGCGAAAGATCCAGTCTCCTTCATAGCTCGGGTTTGGCTGGGTGGGTGAGGGGAGAGACTGGTGGGTTGGGATTGTATCTTGATGGGGAGGGTGCCTCAGATCCGCATGCTGCCCTCCATCTCTGTCACAGGCTGAGGTCCCTGCAGTGCATCCTCTGAGCTATGACAAATCCCGCCTGACCTATGGGGACATTGGGCTGTTATCCACAGAGACTGGTCCTTTGTGTCCAGTTACAAAGCTCACCTGCCCTGCAGCTTCTTGGCCTGAACCCCACGCCTTTGCTGCATACCAGCCCTCTCAAGAGTCCATGCCCATCCATGCCCACGCTCCTGCTTGCCAAACATCAGGCGCATCCATCTAGCCACTTCCCTCCACCAATGCTGCCATGCACCTGCGAAGTGGGATGTGGCTCTGGGCAGAATGCAGGGGCGTCTCCTGTCTGGATGTTTCTCGAGCACCCTTCTGTACCCACCCGAGGTTCTGCCTCAGGAGCCTGGGAAGAGGTAAGGATCTTGGCACCTGACTTCCTTCTACCTCTGATTCCTTCATCCTTCCCACAACCCATTATGGCCCAACATGCCAGGTTTCCGTCTTCTGTCTAAATCCTATCTGTCTCCTTCTCAGGGGCCATGTTGACAGATGGGATTGGGGAAGGAAAGCCAGCTCACCAACAAGGAAAGATCCAAAGTACACCTCCCTTCTCACTTGTATTCCACAGTTAGAAGGCCTTCCTACATTTGGGGCCCATTTTGCTCCTGCTGCTGCCTGGATTCCTACATGCTTCAATGTCCCTCCTCCCCATGGCCCAGTGTCCCAGACATTGAGGATGTGGCCCCAAATCCAAGTGAGAGAGCTTCAAGGTGACTGAAATGAGTCAGAAGAAGCTTCTAGGTTTGGTGAATTTAGGTTCACTTTATTTAAACGTCCCAGAGACCTCAAACCTGTATGCCTGGACCCTCTGTACCGCCTGCCCCACCTCTCCTGGGTGGTACTTATCACTTCCCCTCGGGGCCCCTCAGCCTCTTGCACATGGAGGTAGTGGGTCTTTGAGCTCACATAGCTGGTCAGTGGCAAAGCCTGGCTCATTTCTCTGCTTCTTGGTCCAGCCCCCACCTTACTGTACCACGCTGCCTTATACCTACACTTTAAGACATCAGCTTCTCCAGGCGCATTAGACCTGAGAAAAATACGAACCCAGTGACATATTTCAGCTTCCTTTGAACTACAGGAAATAAAAATTCAAGGAAGAAATTTCAGAGAGTCTGCGAAATTGTTTGCAAGGTTTCTACAACCATCATCTAACCTGACTCTGAGGAAGAAATTAACTAAAGTAGGGAAGGAACATGATGGAGTAATAAGAAGTAATCATTTACCGCCTGTTTGTTACCAATAGGATGTTGAGGATAGAAGCGTGTCGCATCCTACCACCTCGTAGTATGAATTTAGAAATAGTCGACGTGTTTTGTTTTGTTTTGTTTTGTTTTGTTTTGTTTTTCCTACATGATCACTTTCGTTCCCATGGCTTTGGCTGTTATTCCTATGCCTATCTTAACAACTGTCTGACTTCTTCTAAACTGTCTGGCCTATCCTTTCTAACTGTCTGCTGGATATTGCAAATTCAACACGTGTGTGTAGTCACCAGAGCTGTGCGAAAACACTCAGCTTCCCCTTCCTCCACGCACACAGGGGAAGGGCACATCCCTGCTCTCTTTGAAGTTAGTTGCGGCTGTGTGTCTTGCTTTGGCTAATGAAAGATGAGCCTTTAAGTGACATGTGTCACTTGTGGAGTAACTTTTAAATGCCAGCACACAATTTGTCTTATCCCGCTCCTCTGCCATAGTAATTATAGAAGCAATTCCTGGGTGACCATGACAGGCATGTTGGAAAGAAAACAAATGAGAATATATCTTTGTTGTGTCAAGCCACGGAAAGTTTGGGTTTGGGATTGTTTTTATGTCCACAAAACCTGGCCTATTCTGAAAGAAACTAGGTCCCCAAATCACATTCATTACTCTTCCACTCTGACACCTCTCAAACTAACCCCTCTTTCAATCAACCAGAGCAAATCTTTACATAGACCAGAAATCTTAGACTCATTTCTGACCCCTCTCTTGGCTCTTACATCTGGCCCATTGCCATTTTACTTCCACGATCTCTCATGTGTGCTTCTGCCTTTATATTCCCATTGTCTTGGGGTGCCTGGGTGGCTCAGTCGGTTAAGCATCCTACTTCCGCTCAGGTCATGATCTCGCAGTTCGTGAGTTCTAGCCCCGCGTCGGGCTCTGTGCTGACAGCTCAGAGCCTGGAGGCTGTTTCTGATTCTGTGTCTCCCTCTCTCTCTATCCCTCCCCCACTCACACTCTGTCTCTGAACAAACAAACAAACATTATATTCCCATTGTCTTTACCCTGGGCTGACCATGTACTACCTGTGGCTGGGAAGAGTATAATAAACTCCCTTGAACCTCTTTTCTCTAACCCCATACATGCCTACTAGAGTCATCTTCTTAAAAGATGATAAGAGGTTCCTGAGGGACCACATCACCACCTTACACAACTCCTTGTTTCTCACCAGGTCAAGAAAATCCTTCCTCTAGCAATCAAGGCTCACCATTTACACGCCCCACTCATTCATTCCTTTTCTTGTGCTGTTCTGTTTCAGCGTGGAATGGATCTTTCACTTCTACCTATCCTTCAGAGTCCTTTTTAAATGCCACTTTCTTCTTTTTGTGGGGAGAAGGGCAGACAGAAAATGATTTATTAAACTTTATACAAAGAGAAAAAAACCATAAGAAATAGAATGGTACATTTTTTCCCATGTATCAACTAATCTGAAAAATTCATGGCTTAACCTGCAACAGTATATTTTCCAAAGAGTTCTTACTGACCTCACCAACCATATGTCTCTCCTTTCTTTTAGACCTAACACTTTGTTTTTAGCTCTCTCTTTTTTTCAGAGTTTATTTTTATTTATTTTGAGAGAGAGAGAGAGAGAGAGAGAGAGAGAGAGAGAGAGAGCAAGCAGTGGAGGAGCAGAGAGAGAGGGAGACAGAATCCCAAGCAGGCTCTGCTCTATCAGCACACAGCCTGAGGTGGGGCCCAAACTCACGAACCATGAGATCATGACCTGAGCTGAAGTCAAGAGTCAGATGCTTAACCGATTGAGCCACTCAGGTGTCCCTTAGCTTTCTTCTAACATTTAGGTTATTCTGCCTTCTTTGGCAAAAAAAAAAAAAATTAATTATCTATATTCCCCTTATGAGACTGTTATTTCTTTTGAAGCAATGTCTGGTTTATCCTTCTATCCCAACACTAGCATGGTGGATTTGCATAGGATATGCTCAATAAACACTTGTTTAACTGAATTGAATGAAAATAGCATTCTTTTATCTTCTTAATGATACTTTTAACATGGAGATAGGCGACGAATAGGATTAACTTCCAATATGAAGTGCAAGTGTGCCTTTTTCACCATCTTAGAAATCACTATATCCCTTGCTCAAGTAATTGGTCTCTTGCAATAGAAAGTTCAACACCTGCCTTACTTTTTCTTCCCTTTGGCATTCGGGTTTCCTAATCACGAGCAGCAAGGATCAAACTTAAGGTAATTATATAACAAACAACAACAACAACAACAACAAAAATCACAGAGTTCACACACACCTGAAATAAATCATCTTGAGTAACCAGAGCAAAATGAATGGAAATCAGAAAAGACAAAAGAGGTGTCAATAAAGAACTTCACTTTCACGGGAACGTAATATCCCCACTGTGCTATAAAAATGGGTCTACAGCACATCAAAGAGCGTAGCAGAAGCAGTCTCCTCTACATACCGCATCCATATTCCAAGCCCTTCACCTTTAATGAGAGCCTGAAACTCTCTGTGCTTCACTGTTCCTCTCTGAAGATCGATCTTCAAGGTCATCAGGAGTACAAAGAGGAATTTGTGGTTTTCGTACAGGCCTCTGACAGAGTATGTAAAAACCTCGTACGTCAGATACTCAATGATATTCGTAATCCTCTTTTGAGGTAGTGGAGACTTCTCAGATCTGCAATGCATTTGAAAAGTCAAAGAAGTAAAAAGCCACTCCGAAGACAGTAGGAACACAAACAGAAATTTTAAGTGACCCTGCATGGGGGAAGGGAGGGAATTTTAAGTTACTCCCCACCTGGCCATGGACTGGTCAAATAACTTCAAGAACTGGGCCAGCGAGGTCTGGTACATGATGTTGACCATGCTCATCTCTGTGATGAGAAAGTAGAGGATGCTCCCACGGGTGGCTGCAGGCCGGAACTCCTCCTGAGCCGTGTTAATTTTGATCTCCGTTTCTGCGGCCACGTGCAGCTTTTCACTTACTTCAGATGCTGTCTGCTTGGTGGTTCGGAGGACACCGATGAGAGATTCGTCGTCTACCAAGGAACCTAAAAGCCAAACAGGGAAGGTAGAAGGCAAGATGGGGGAAGCCACAAAGGAGACGCGTCACTTCCGAAATCGCCCTGTCCATTTCCAAGTCTCCGTCTTCAAAGCCCGCAAGGGAGAAGGGCAGATGTTAACACAACAAAAGGCTTCCAGCCCAACTGTCCTCTGATGCCTAAATCCGTCTAAACATTCCTGGGGACGGGTTGTCCCCCATGCTGCCTGAACACCTGCAAAAGGTGATTCACAAGGCAGCCCCCATGACTGGCCTGCGAGTGTCTGAAGACCAAAATCAGGCTCCATGTACCCCCAGCGGTTTCAGCCGTGCCTTATGTGACACAGCTTTCCCCTCCATTATCCCCTCCATGGTCCCCCTCAAAGTGTCATGAGCTCGTCCACCCAGTTTGAGTTATGGCGGGAGCCCATCCCATGTTCCACGCCAGCTTGCAGTGGAATGGTACCCTCTTTAGTCCAGCTTTAGTAGATCAGTCCTTGCCGCTGAGAACTCTGGTCCCTCCATGTCTCCGACAAGAGGAAACTGGGGGATAGTGGAAGTGTCCCGCCAGGAACAAAAATCCTCATTTTATTTTTAGTTTCACCTTTCATGATCATTTTTAATAGAAACACCCATGTCTCTGTGACAATAAATCCAACTTTAAGATACGGAAAGATACTTGGGACATGCTGAGCTAAAAGGTCACGATATCTGCAAATAGCGTGCTCTGGCCTGACCCTAGACCTCTGGATGGCAGGTGAATGCTTCAGGAAGGTGTGAGTTTACTCCGATGGGCATTCTGGGTCTACCATGAAAGTCCAAATTGCAATCAACCTCACAGGGATGACACCTTGATCCAGCACACACTCGGCTGGAGCTGGGCAAGAGCCCGCCACTCTCCCTGCTGATATTAGAATGCCCAGGGGTAGCCACGTGGCTGGGAGAATCACTGGACCAGAGGACAGATAAGTTCACGAACACAAGCAGTGCAATCAAGGCAGATAGAAGGTCTTTTCCATGAGGTCCCTGTAAAGGTAGTGCTGGAGACTGCTGCAGGAATGATACATCACGTACTTCTGGAAGTTAAGATTTTTGTTTATCTCCAAGGATTAAAGTGCTGCTGGGAAGCACTCATTATGAGGCTGTAATCAATAGCAGGATTTAGGCTACTGTAACTTACCTACTGCAGAACAATATGGTGTTTGCTGACTTTATTGTCTTGGGATAGGATATTTTTATTTATTGAGAGAGACTACATCCCCAAATCAGACTGCCCCGGGGAGAACCCATCCCTGACTTCTAAGTAGATGGTCAAGGCAACTTGAGAGTGAGCTTGGGCCTTGGGTGCCCAAGTGCCTCTGACACAGATTACACACCTCATAACCCGCTGTGGTAACTGCATTTCAATGCCAAATGAAAGAGTCGATCTTAAAAAAAAAAATCAGATTGAGCACATTAGTTTCCTTTGGGCAAGCAAATTAGCCTATTATGAGTTACCTAGCTCTATTGGGAGCCCTTATGTTTCTCAGGAGAGAGCAATTATATCAAGAAAACTGTGTTATTCTCAAAAAAGACTCTGTTTGCTAATTCAAAAATCAGATTCTCTGAGGTCCCTCTTCAAATGTCTAGATGGAAATTGCCTCACTTGTGTTTGCCTTGGTAACTCAACTGTTTCCTAACATCTACAATCACGAGGGTCCTGAAAAGAGGCCACCAGAAATCCTTGTTCAGAACCCACTGTTTGGTGACTTGTTAATAAATCAGTACCTTTTGTGGCGCTTAATTTGTAGAGAAGGTTGTCTTCCAGTTCCTTCATCTTCCGCTTGTTGAAAGTCACATCCTCCAAAAGTTTAACCCTCTCAGACTCTAATTCCTGTTATCAAGAGACACGAAACAATAGCAGAACTGTGATCACCAGCCATGGTGGCAGATCCCATTTACTAGTGCTTCTGGTCAATTTTTAAAAGTTTAAACCAAAGTGCCTCTGGAATGACAGAAGAAATTACCATCACTAGTCAAATCTATCCATCTATACTTTTGTATCTCTGGACACTTAAAAAACATTATGCCCACTAGGGGCGCTTGGGCGGCTCAGTCAATTAAGCGTGCGACTTCAGCTCAGGTCATGATCTCAGGGTTTGTGGGTTCAAGCCCTGCATCGGGCTCTGTGCTCACAGCTCAGAGCCTGGAGCCTGCTTCAGATTCTGTCTCCTTCTCTCTCTGCCCCTGTCCCATTCACACTCTGTCTCTATCTCTCAAATATAAATAAAATTTTTTTAATTAAAAAAAAAATGATGACCACTAGCATTAAGCTTCCATAGCATGCATGAGATGCCCTTGCTAAAATAATTTTGTCTGATTATCCCCTCTCTCTTCCTGGATCTAAGTTTATTTAAATTAGAGTGTCCCATTTTCTTGGCCCTGTTCCCACACAGTCTCTGTGTGAAATGCTAACTTTATTGGCAAGCAGAAGTGGTAGAAGCAGAGACATAATATTAAGAAACCAAGAGGCCACCCAAGCTGAATGTGAGCTCTTGGTTTGGGATCTGCCTATGGGAACACCAGGCAGTTTGTTTGGTTTGACACAGCCAGTTGCCAATACAAATCCATTTTCCATTGTTTGACATCTCTTTCTACTAGACGGGCCAAACTGGGTGTTTGGAAGGCATATTTTTTTCTACAAAAATAATGTATTTTTCAAGTTATATTTGGAAAAAACTTCAAATTTTCAGAAAAGTTACAACACTGATATAATAAACTCTCACATATGCTTTGCCTAGATTCACCAGATAACATTTTGCTTCATCATACTCTCCCATTCTCCCTCTCTCTCTATATATATATATATAATATACATATATTATATATGTATAATATACATATATATAATACTTACCACCATTATTATTATTGGTGAAACATTAGCTGATGTCATGATCCTTTACCCCTAAGAAAACTTTAGCAAGAACCTAAGAACCAGGATATCCTGTTGCACAAGCATAGTGCAATTTTCAAACTCAGGAAATTTAACATGGATTTAGTACTCTTGGCTCAACGTAAAGTGAATTGAAATTGCCTCCGTAGCATTTTTTATAGCACTTTTCTTTCCTGACTTTAAATAGAATCATGCACTGTACTTAGAATTATGTTAAAAGAAAGTGCTTTTAAGGTACATATTTGAGAAAATTTCTTGAAAAAACACTTCAGAAATTCTACCACTTTCAGAAAGTCTTCTTAAACCAATTTGTCCATCAGAAGCCACCACACCAGGTTTGTCTTTACACGGGCCATGGCTTGCGGCACAATCTGTGTGTAGATTAGGTGCCTCTAATGAGATCCTGTGCGTCTAGAGGGCAGGAGCTGATCTGCTTCACCTTGTATTCCTTAGAGCCCTTGCCCTGAGGTTTTGCAGAGAAAGGACCTGGCATGATAAATATGTGTGAAATTGAAGTGTGCTAAATTTCGTTCAACAACTTTGTTTTATATCTGGGGAAACTGAGGACTCAGAAATATTAACTCCAAATAACATCCCATTATCATTCTCACAGTTAGTTACTGGCAAAGACAGGTCTGATACCCTTGTCCTCCAACTCCAACACAGGTTGTATTATTGTCATTTTACTATTGATGGGGTGGCAATGAAGGTCATGGCTGCATTTGCATGGGAATGCCTAATGCATTGTTTCCATTAAAATGGTCACCTCTGGGTGGCAGTATAGGAATCTGTGGACAAAATGAAATCACGTTGGAAAAGCAAGCATCACGGGACAGTGGACACTTGTGGGTTTTACAGCATGACCTGTAAAGCTTATCTAGGAGGCCTGGCAGGGTGGAAAGTCCATGTGCTTTTATGGGTTAAGACCCTATTCTCTGTGGTCTCTGTCCCTCCATAAAATGAGGGTGTAAGAGCAATATAGCTAAGAGGGTTAAACATCACGGTCAGGATGTCTTCCTGCAGAGTAAGTGTGTGTGTGTGTGTGTGTGTGTGTGTGTGTGTATGTGTGTGTGTGCGTGTGTGTGTGTGTGTGTGTGTGTTTCCAGCAAGATTGAAGTAAGCACCTTAATGTATCCCTTGAAGGGGAAGCTGAAGCCTAGAAGATCAGGTGTGGGGCCCTCTGGGGACAGAGTGTAGCCTACTTTAAACAGAGAGTGGCCTGCCTTACAGAAATTCGTGCAGCCTGCATGGGACACCGGACCAGTGAGGAATCATCTCAGAACAGATAAACAGCACCAGTTAAACCATGAAGGAAGGCACCATGTGGCCCTAAGAGGTGAGGAGGCAATGAGGCCCATGCTCTCTCTGCCTGGCTGTGGAAGTGCCATGACTCCCTTTCTGGACTGCAGAAACCCCAGGCTCTTTGTTGGAAGACCCAACAGCTACCGAGAATGGAAGGTGGGACTGTACCCCCTTCCCTCCACCAGACTGGGAGGGCCGGCCCCAAGGTAACCATCTCTGTTAATCAGGTAGGGTTTCACTTCTCCTTTTACTGAGTCTCTCTATTTCTTTTTTTTTTTTTTTAATTTTTTAATGTTTATTTATTTTTGAGCACGCGGGCACACGCGCTCATGAGAGACAGAGAGAGAGAGAGAGAGACAGAGACAGAGTATGAGCAGGGAGGAGCAGAGAGAGAGGGAGACACAGAATCCAAAGCAGGCTCCAGGCTCTGAGCTGTCAGCACAGAGCCCGACGCGGGGCTCGAACTCACGGACCGTGAGATCATGACCTGAGCCGAAGTCGGACGCCACCCAGGCGCCCCTGAGTCTCTGTTTCTCTGGTGTGAGTATCATTTCTCTTTCCCTCTTCCAATGTCTTTCCTGTGTCCGTGGCACCTGTTCCTATTTCTTGTCTTTCCCTTTTCCTTGCCAAGTCTGCTGCTGCCAATCTTTTTCTCACCCTCCCATTTTAAGCCTCTCCGGTCTTATTATTGCTAAACTTGCCCTTTCCTTGAACCCTCAATACTCAAGTTAATTCTATGTAAGCAAATATAATCTTTCTCAGATTTTATGCAAATATATTTTCTATATGCAAATACGTATAATTACATTTTATGCAAGCATATTTTATGCATAACATTAAATGTTTCCTGAGATTTATCTTAAAAATTAGTTTAATCTTGTATCGGTCTCTTAAAGTCTTCAAGTTTTAAGTTGTTTTTTGTTTTATTGGTACCCTCAATCACACTTAATTTCTCTGCTTTCATGCAAATTTTATTCAATTAAAATGAAAGTTAGGTTCTCTGTATCATTAGAGTACCAGACTGTAGTAGTTGAAACTTCTACAGTGGCAATATACTCATTCAGAGCAATTTCTTTTTCTCCAGGATCACTATTTTATTGAATTTTTCCGGTACACCAAAGATCACCCATCCAGGGGACTATAGACATGAAGCCAACATACCCCAAGGTTGAAAGACAGAAACAGAAAGAGCAGTGTGAGTGTGTGTGTGTGTGTGTGTGTGCACGTGCGCACGTGTGTATGTGTGTACGCGCACACACGCATGTTTGGGGTTGGAAGACAGGTGAATTCAGTACATGATTTCTTGGAAAGACTTGAGACAGCTAAACAAATATTTATGTTAACGAAGGTAAATACAGTTTGCTTAATTTTTTCTTTCTCATATACTTAACAATTTCAGAATACATTTTAAGCTTTTATTATAATTTATGAGAAGTAGTCCTCTACCTTGAGAAATTATTACCTGTTTCTCAGTTAAAATCACTCTCCTTAGTAACTGATTTTCAAGGCCTTTCATGGTGACAGTAAAATCAATGACTGATGTTTTAGCATTGATCTCAGGGGTGAAGGCAGGGTTTGGTAACTTTGTAGTAATATAAAGTTTAAATGTATCCATGATATCGCATTCCTTATCACCGACTTTCACCTATATCAATTCAAATACACAATCAAAAAACAGCTTAAAGGACAGGGAAAGGAATTTGGGTTTAAATTAGGAAAGAATTTATCAGAGGTCAGCGCTGGGAAATTTGGATGAATTGCAAAGGAAAAAGTTGTAAAACTTTAATCGCTGATCTTAAATAATTAAATAATGTAGATTTGTGGTCCTGCCGGAAGAGGCTGTTAGCCGTGACACCAAGCAAAGTAAAAGAAACATTTATCCCAAACAAATGTTGCCTAAGGGAAAACTCAGACACATCCCAGATTTGCCCGTTTTCTCCCACTTGAGGAAATTGTTTCCTACTGAGGAAATCTGTGGTGTTTAGAGGAAGTGTTATCCCTCTTTGCATTTCACAGTCCTCAAAGAAGCATACTTGACAACCGAAAAGATTAAAGAAATTTTCAAAGGAAAAAAATGCCAACATTTTATCCAGAGAGATAACATTTATCGTAGACACTACAGTTTGCAGTATATTTAAAAACACCTGGTTTCGCTATCTAAGAGTGAGGTGGAAATGATACCATTTGTAAAGGACTTAAATTTTTAATTAATCTTGATTCTACCTGTGGTTGGAAATCACATCAATAAGGCACTCCCATGGTTTCAAGCCCCATGCCTTCACACCACAGATAAGGATCTGTTCTTTTGAAAGACCTTCAGGAAGACCTTCAGGAATAAAAATCCTACACCCTCCTTTGGCATGTTAAATAAGGCATATAAAAGAATTCACATTATGAAAAATATTTTCCTAAATAAAATTTTGTTTAATGAGAAAATCTGCATTCTTTACTTATACACTGATATTCATGAAATTAAGTTGTCCAAAGTGAAAAATCTCAATCAGAAATGTTGTCATTCATCAAGAAATAAAACCAAAGAGGGCGCCTGGGTGGCTCAGTCGGTTAAGCGGCCGACTTCAGCTCAGGTCATGATCTCTCGGTCCCTGAGTTAAAGCCCCACGTCGGGCTCTGTGCTGACAGCTCAGAGCCTGGAGCCTGTTTCATATCCTGTGTCTCTCTCTCCCTGACCCTCCACCCGCACCGTTCATGCTCTGTCTCTCCCTGTCTCAAAAATAAATAAAACGCTAAAAAAAATTAAATGTTTAATTAAAAAAGAAATAAAACCAAAGAAGCCTAAAGGTAGAGAATGCCACAATTAAAAAAGAAACACTTCTGAAAATGATTCATGTCACCAACGATGGGAAACAGCAATCCATAGCTTCTAGCAAAGTCTGTGAGTTTAAATTGAAAGTTAATAAAGAGAGAAATGAACAAAGAAATGTTCATAGACTGTATTAAAATGCCATTTTCTCCAGTGAGAACACGGAGGTTTTATTGTATAGATGAGAATATGGCTTATAAATCCAATTTTCTCAGAGCTGCTAACATACAAACATATATATATATATATATATATATATGTATACACACACACACATATATATACACACATATACATACACATATATACACACACATATATATGCACTATATATATATATATATACATATATATATATAGTGTGTGTGTAACACTAATATATTATTATAACCAGACAATGTCTGTCCTTAATATGTTATTTAGTGCCAGCTAAATGGCTACTCTAACCAAGATATTGCCCTTCCCTGTGTTTTTTCATATATTGTTAAAAAATAAGGGAAACACTAAATATGATTTTGGAAATAATTTTTTCCAGTGTATCCAATACTACCACCTCAAGGAAAGTGCCTTCGCTGCTATACTCAAAAAGATAAGTAGATGTCACCATTGTTCTTTTCTTCTTCTTCTTCTTTTTTTTTTTTCTTTCCCTGAAGCTCACCTTGAATGTGGTGCCTGATTTAATGAAATTCTTTTCTAATACATTATCCAAGGCTGGATCCAGCTCCTCACGAATATCCTCAATGAGAAGGGGTCGGCCCAAGGAAAGGCTGTCTTCCAAGTGTGTGCGGAAATATTTATGGTTCAGAGATGTTACCTAGAAATAGAGTTCATTACTACATAAATGTTACAAAGAATGTGCTTATTCCTAATGGAAACAAAGAGATTTGCTGGACAAGTGACTAAGAATTTTAAGGGCTATATAGGAAGCCTTACTTAGGAAAAATAAAAGTAAGAACATTTAATTTTCAAAACTTGGTAGGCCATGACTTTCTGGAAGCCCTGGATGTGCAACTGAATCTCTCTGATCAAAACAGGAGTCAGGTGGCATTCCTTAAAGGGAACGTCACAGCTCTGCTCCTACAGATGGAAGAGAAGTAATCAAGGGTTAAACCTGTCATGCTTACATAGTTAGTTACAATGTAACTAAGAGAAAGCAAAGTAACTTGCACATTTGTGCTATTCATTTATCTCCTCAGGACCACTCACAAGATGATCAAGTAACTAAAAAAATAAGCATAAGAGCGTCAGAAATTATATACTGAGTCAAACCAAGGGTCCATCCATGTATTCTGTCTCTGACAGTGGCTCAATGGAAGAATATGATAGATACTTTCCATAAGATCAACTTAAAAGACTGTATGTTCACTTTTTACATTACATTTGTAAAAAATTAGAATTCTGAATGCCTGGTGGGGCCCCATTTCTAATTCAGTGTTTGTTGATTAGTTAAAATAGACACACTGGGCTGGTTGATCTTCGCATTAGCTAAGCGGCTTTGAACTCTTAACTTCTTTGATCCCTCCCCCTGCCTAAAAGTGAGGATTCCACAAGGTTCAGTCCTTAAATCTCCCTCTCCTTATTCTCTACCCACTGGATTCAGCTATTGCCTCTACGCCACTGTGAGTGCTGATCCTAAGATACAAGGAAGATCCGCTGGGACAGCAGGTCATGAAGAGAGTGGAATTAAAAAAATATTATCTCTCGGGGTGCCTGGGTGGCTCAGTCGGTTAAGTGTCCAACTTCGGCTCAGGTCACGATCTCATGGTTCGTGGGTTCGAGCCCCACGTCGGGTTCTGTGCTGACAGCTCGGAGCCTGGAGCCAGCTTCAGATTCTGTGTCTCCCTCTCTCTCTGCCCCTCCCCTGCTCATGCTCTCTCTCTCTCTCTCTCTCTCTCTCTCTCAAAAATCAATAAACATTAAAAAAATTGTTTTAAATATTATCTCTCACTTGCTATGAAAAAGAGATGTGGAATTGAAAAATTAAATAAGCCTACCCTTGTCCTGTTTTGGATAAGAAGGAAATGACTAAAAGAAAAAAAATCCTGCACATGAAGGAATTTGTTTCCCTGGATGGATAGCTTTATTTACACAAATGATGAGCTGTGAAAGACCTCATTATGAGCTGACAAGGTAAATGAATCTAAACAAAGAGCTTTAACCAGCCTTTTAAACAAGATGAAACAAGGTCCCAATGAGACGAAATATAATTGTCCTGCTCTATTTCCTAAGGAGTAGACTCTGTTTTTGTGATTTCCTTCCTAAGTGTGATGGTTCATATCATGTGTCAATCTGAATGAGGTAGGGGCTGTCCAGGTACCTGAAAAACATTATTTCAGGCTGTGTCTGTGAGAGTGTTTCCAGAAGAGATTGGTCTTGGAATAGGCAGACCGAGTAAAGAAAATCATCCTCACCTACTTGGGTGGGCATCATCCACTCCATTGAGGGCCTGAATAGAGCCCAAAGATGGAGGAAGAGCAAATTTGCTCTCTGCTTGAGCTAAGACATTCATCTTCTCCTGCCTTTGGACATCAGCGACCAGCTCTTGGGCCTTCGGACTTGGATTGGGACTCCTATTACTTACTCCCCTGGATCCCAGACCTTCAGAGTTTGGACTAGAACTACATGACCAGCTTTCTTGGACCTCTAGGTTGTAGACAACAGACTGTGGAACGTCTTGGCCTCCCTAATCCCATGAGCCAATATCTCATAATAAATCTTTTTCTATATATCTGCATTTACATATAGATATCCTATGTATTTGGTTTCTCTGGAGAACCCTAATACACCAAGAAATTGGGGCACACGGGTGGCTCAGTCAGTTAAGCGTCCAACTTTGGCTCAGGTCATGATCTCGCATTTTGTGAGTTTAAGCCCCACATCGGGCTCTGTGCTGACAGTTGGAGCCTGGACCCTTCTTCAGATTCTATATCTCCCTCTCTCTCTGCCCCTCCCCTGTTCGCACTCTGTCTCTCTCTCCCTCAAAATAAATAAACATTAAATTAAAAAAAAAAAGAAATAATAATTTTCAAATTATCAATTTATTTAAGATAACTTTTAGCCAACTTCAATGCCTTTTATAAATTTGAAATAATGGCTTGGAGTCATAATTTCATATTTAATTAACTTTATTTTCTTGTGTAGTAACCCTAAGTGGTAGCTACCAACAGAGCCTGGATCACCTGCAAAGATACTCTGGTATTGGGTCTTTACAAGGTGGTCAGTGAATTCTTTATAGGGAAACTTGATGAATACCTTCTCTTTCTGGAAGTCAGAGCTGAAGGTTCTGGGGATGGTGTTGAAGGTGATCTTGGCAAAGCTGCCAAGGTAGAATGTAGTCCTAGGCATACAATACATGTTTTGTTTTTCATTTATAAAGTGTTTCATTTTTCATTCTGTTTTCCTTCCCAAATAAAAGAAATACTATTTTTGTTTTATTCTGTCTTCATTTATGTGTGCTCGCGCATGTGTTTATCCACATATTTTAAAAATAATGTCTCCTGAGTAAGGAGAATATAGTTCAATCTTACATTCCAGCAGTCAATGTCTTTAAAAATACATTAAGTATCTGTGGCATATTTCTATTACTTCCTCGAGAAGATTCCTGGGACTGGGTAACAGCAGAAAGGACATTATCGAAGGCTATCAAGGAGCTTAATGCCAAAATGGACAGACAAAGCTATGATCAGGAACATTAAGAACAGGATGAGTAGGGAGATGGACAGTCAGAAGAGGCAAGAGGGATGGAACAGGGGACACGTTCTAGCTGCATGGATCCAGGAAATAAAGTTCAGGGGTAGGAATGCTCCTGTTTACTCCACCCATGCATTCCTTCTGTGAAGACAGCTCCTCTGAAGCTACATTCCCACTGGCTTCATTTCCCTTAACACTCCTCTTCCGTTTATACTCTCTGACCCTGTCTGGGATTTCTCTGGGGTTTGTAAGTAAACAGACTGATGCATTGTGTTCTGGAGTATCTGTAAGATGGGAGTATCTTAGAGGTGTTCTGAGCACCAGGCAGCACCCAGGTGTCAATGAAGCCCTCGTCTCAGAAGGAAATCTTTCAATATTTTACCATTAAATGATGTTTGTTGTAGGCTTTTGGTAGATGCTCTTTATGTGATTAAGGGAAGATTCCTCTTATTCTTAGTTTCTTGGAAGTTTTATCACAAATGGGTGTTGAATTTTACCATGTGCTTTTTCTGCATTTATCAAGATGATCACATGATTTTTCTGTTTTTTTCCTTGTAATGATGTTATACTTTGATTAATCCACTTAAGTTCAATAAATATCAGAATCCCCACCCTATTGAAAGAGCAGTACAGAAAATACAAAGATGGCATAAAACCATAAACCTTGCCGGCAAGAAGTTTAGGATACGGTAAAGATAAAAGACAAATGGGCAACGAACAGGAATTAAAGACAGACTCTAAGTTCATGTTGGAAATCCAGACAAGACATTGTGAGCATTTAGGAGAGGCTATATTAAACTGGGGACACAGGGAAGTCTTGATGAAGGCCGTGTTGGAGGTGTGGGCTTTGAAGAACATTCAAGATATTTATCTGGGATATAAGTGAAGTGGGAAACAGGGTGAAGAAAGACACCCTGGTTAGTAGAATAGTTTAAGCAAAAATATGGAGACAGGAGACTCAGAACCCTGGGAACACTGTCTGGGAAACAGTGAATAGTCTACATTGGTAGTTAAACCAAAATATTGACAGTAAACCTGAGATGCTGGAATCCTGCCCTTGTTTACCTCTACCTTATAATTAACACCTTATTAGACCTCAAGTCCAAAACTGGACTCTAGGATGGTGTGGAGAACCAAGTGCCTGAGCTAGGTTGGTGCAAATCGCCTTACACCGAGGAGCCAGGAGTTCTATTTTTACTGCTTCCCTGTAAGCCCAAGCCCAAAGCCCCGAATAACAGCCATATCCAACACAGACGAAGGCAACAGAACCAGGAAAGGGACAGAGAGAAGAGAACATCATGAGAGAAACCAAAAGGAAAAATAATCCAAGCTCTTGCCCTAAACCACTGTTATAAAACTCAAGGGTGTAAATTAACAAGCAATTGTCACAGAGATGACAACTTTATGACTGGCAGATTCAGCTGAAATTTCAGGAGAAATTTCATGATCTTAAGATTGCTTTCCCATATACCAAGCAGCACATACCTGCAAGTCATTTTCTCTTTCCTTTGATTTAATCCAAGTTTTGCCTTGAGTTTGTGGGTCAATGAGGAGTGGGTATCTGGTGGCCTTTGTCACAATGATGCCATTCTGAATGGAGAGGTCATCTCCTGGTAATCCCTGCAGCCCCCACTCCCCAATCTAAATAACAAGAAATGGATATGGCCAGTCAGAGGAGAACAAGAATGCTTTCATTATTAATTAAGAGTGCCACAATATTAAAATAATTTAATATTAGAATATATATTTTTTTCCATTGGGACTATGCAATGGGTACCTAGAAAAAAACTCAAACTTGTAAATATGAACCAAATAACATTCACCTAAAAAAATAAATTTACAACCTAACAAATCCTTCTCTAATAACCCAAGACCAGGGTTTAGTCCTTTATGTTATATATCTTCAAACTTATGAGGAAATATTACAAAATCTATGAATTTTTGAAGCATTGTAGTTCAACATGCAGAGGACATAGGGGCTCAAAATACAGTAAGACTAGGTGGATGGTGGAGTTGGTGGAGATGATGAAATATTGACCTGCCAGGAAAGATAAGCACCAGGGGTTAAACCTCAGAAAACTCTCCTTCCTGCCCTTTGGCTTTGTTTACATGGGGGGCAGGATTTGTATAGCTGGAGGCAGAGAATTTATGACAGATAAGGTATTATATTCGCAGGTGCTCATCAATGATTTAAATATATATATTTCCGGGGCACTTGGGTGGCTCATTTGATTAAGCATGGGACTCTTGATTTCAGCTCAGGTCATGATCTCACCATTCATGAGATTGAGCCCTGTGTCAGGCTCTGAGCTGACAGTGCGGAGCCTGCTTGGGATTCTCTCTCCTTCTCTGCCCTTCCCCACTTGCTCTCTCTCAAATAAATAAATGCATAAACATTTAAAATATATATATACATGTATATATATATATTTCCTGGGGTGCTTGGCTGGCTCGGTCAGAAGAGTGTGTAACTCTTGATCTCGGGGTCATGAGTTTGAGCCCCACGATGGGGGCAGACATTACTTTTAAATTAATTAGTTAATTAATTAACAAACAAACTTAAAAAAAATATATTTCCTTTCCGAATTACAAGGGAATTGCCAGCCTGCCTCCATGCCGTCAGTAAGATCACCTGGGATCCAAAGAAGCAACCAGCTTCCACCTTCATTAAATTATCCTAACAGCCCCCAAAGGTCATAATTAATATCCTGGCCTGCTTTGCCTCATCAGTGTCCATTGCACCTTTAGTACATTATCTAGTCCCTGTAACAACCAGTTGAACATTGTTTGAATTGGAAAAGATTAATTTTTTTAACTTTTAAATGCAGATAACATGAAACTAATAGCATGACTTCCCTCAGGAAACAGCCACTGGGGAACATATTTACAGATCAGAAAGCAGCTCATGAATACAAATTGGCTGGAAAGCACTTAATGCCATAGGAGCTCTGCAAGATAGATTTAAAATTGACAGTGGCATCGAATTCCCAGCAAGGAAGGCTAGTGCAGCGGGACGTGCCATCACTCAGTGATACCACAAAGGGCTGTTGTGCTATGCTGTTGGACACTACGAAAAGATGGTTAATCATCAGAAGAAGGTTAATACCAGTACTTACGGCCTAGCTAATGCCTATAAGCACCTAAAATGTTTGAAAGAGAGTGTGACTTAAGAGGAGTGGTGTAAATAATGGAAAGTTATAAGAAGAACTCAGTATTACCAAGCCTATAATTCATGAAGGATCTTTTTTTTTTTTTGGAAGATTTTATTTTTTATGCAATCTACCCCCAATGTGGGGTTCGAACTCAAGACCCAGAGCTCAAGAGGTGCACGTTCCACTGACTGAGACAGCCAGGCGCCCCCACGAATGATCTTTTAGTTCACAGGAGTGCAATTGAAAATATTTTAAAAGCAAGATTTCTTAAACAGAAAGGAACTTTTATACCAAAAAAAAGGTGGTTGTTTTTTTCAGTAACTCTTAAGCATTTTCAAAACAATCTTTTCAATTAAATGAAAAAAAAAAGGAAAAAACTTAGGTGTACCTTGATTTCTTACTACATAAGACTGAAATTCAAATAGTATTATAAGGAAAGTGACACTTACGGTTGGCGGGTCCACCAACATTGAAATAAGATTCAGGTTTTCGGTGAAAGGAATCTTCCGAGCTCTCAGCTCTATCTCCCACTGATCTTTAAGCAAATAGTTCCTAAATATCTGATTGAAAGGACCAAGGTAGGAAAGGAATCCAGTGCACAGAAGAATGTCACCTACAAGTCTGTTAGGAAACGAGACAAAGTGAGTCACCTGACACATGCGAGCTCTCCCATTAAGGTCACGTACTAGTCCATGTTACTAGACAAAATCCTTCTCTGCTTCCTGCTTAACACTTCGAAACCAGACATGGAGAGACCATGCAAGAGGGAGTCCCCAAACCCAAATGCGGGTAGGAGGGGCCACATTTGGTGTAGACCAAGGAACAAGAGAGAAACCGCTTCCTTGAAGCCTGCAGGTCCAGAGCCCTGATGCCGAGGAAAAAAAAGCATCCTTTTCCCATGCCTTGGTCCTGTTCAGATTCAGTCTTAATAAAATTATTTTCTTCTCCCTGTCTTGTTCCCTCTCTGTTCTTCCCACTTCTTGCCATTCTCTACTCCTCTCTCATTCCCCTCTCTTCCACTTTTCTGAGGACACCAGCAGACACGAGCACAAGTCTGCCTTGTATTTAGAGCAAACCACTGATCCACACGTTCAAAGTCACTGAGATTAAGAGTATAGAACTGGACAACATATGTAGATGGTTCTGGAAAAGCCAAACCGTATCAGAAGAACTCTTGTACTAAAACCCCACACTGCTGAACCAAAATTGAGATTAAACGTGTTTCACAAACGTTTCATCCCTCTTTGTTTTACTGAGAGTGCGTGACTTAAGCTGTGAGATTCAGAAATGGTTGGTAGGGAGATGAGGGAGTGAAGCATTTCACTGGGGAGATATATTTCATTTTCTCTAATGTCACAAAGAGGTGGTGTTTGGAGTGATGATTAAGAAGGAAAGCAATTATAGCAAAGGCCAAAGTTTATACCTGTTAATCTGGGCTTTGAACTCTTTGCTTTGCTGGGTCCATCGGACCTTTTCTCCACTCAGCCCATCGATGAGAGTGGAAGCTGCCTGCATCTTTTTCCGGCACATATCTGCATCATTTAGCAAATCCTGGATTCATAAAGGGAGAGTGTCTCAAAGAACTTCCTTAAGTGCTTAATCAAACATTCACTGTATTCACACATAAACACATATGAGGGAATTTCCTAATTTGCAAAATAAATATAATCTGAAAAAGCAATGTGAGTGAAGCTTTACATGTTAAATTCTGGTAATTACTTCATCATATAGTTATTTTATCTTGCGAAATTTCAAGGAAAGCGATTTTGTAAGAGAGACTCCGAATCACATAAATTAATACGGTATTTCTATTCGGTGATTTCAAAACACAATCAGATCAATACAATACACCATTTTAAGTCTTGGATTTGATAATTCTGAGTTCTTGGAAGTTTACAAAGTGTTTTTACTTTTCCTCAGAAAAACTCTACACAACAGTGATGTGCTGCAGCCAGCTTTTATCAACTCAGAAGAGCCAATTATGACATTTCCAGAAAACTTGGATGGTGTTGAACACATCGTATGATTTCATTTATATGTGGCATTTGAGAAACAGATGAACATAGGGGAAGGGAAGGAAAAAATAAGATAAAAACAGAGAGAGAGACAAACCGAAAAAGACTCTTAAATACAGAGAACAAAACTGAGGGCTGCTGGAGGGGAGGTGGTGGAGGGGGAATGGGTTAAATGGATGATGCACATTAAGGAAGGCACTTGTTGAGATGAGCACTGGGTGTCATATGTAACAGATGAATCACTGGGTTCTACTGAAACCAAAACCACACTGTATGTTAACTAACTTGAAATTAAATTTAAAAAAAGAAAAAATATATATAAGCTTACAATTAAGCTATATTAAAAGCAAAGGTAACAAGTAATAAAAACCCATCACCTCCTTACTATTTGCTACATTTTTGCCTTATCTATGTGCTTCAGGTCAAGTCAGCACTGCACCTGCATGGTGGTATGTAGTAGGGCTCAGTATGTAACAGTGCTAAACATGTAACAGTACAGTATATGAGAGTGCGCTGCTGTGCACCTGTTTCCAAACATGTGTTCACTGTCAGCGCATCAGTAGCTTAAAACTGGCAGTGGTGGGAGTATCTATGCCACAGAAATCAGCAAACAGTGCAGATCAGGGCTTTCTTTTTCCTGGGGCCCCTGTCCCACGAGGTCATGTTAGGGTCCCCATCTGACAGATAAAGCTCCATCAGTTGCCTCCAGCTGCGTAGTGAATAAGTTTCTGCACCGAATCTCAAACCCAATTTTCTAACGTCCAAATCAGTCCCCTTAGGGTATGACATCGCAGCTTACTCTTACCGAAAATGATGATTAAAAACACAAAAAAAGCTTTAAAGTGTCAAAAATCGAAAACAGGTAGCCATAGCCAGTGAAGGGCAATCAGGTAAATACTTTTTTTTTGGTCGTAAACATATGCCTCATTTCCAAATACAACACATACTTGTGTAAAATTTTGATACGTTGTTTCCATAATTTTGTATACTTAATCTCACCATTTTCTCATTCATCGCTGCATCAAATTTTGCTTGTACTTTATCCAGCTCGGCTTGTTTCTCATCCAGCAGTTCCTGTGCCTTCCCCAGCTCAGCATTGGCGACTGCTAGGCGGCCCTCCTGCTTGGCCAGGTTAGCCTTATAAGGAAGAAGAGGTAATTGTATGGACTTGTATTAGGTCTGCCCAATATTTGTGTTTTTGTTTTGTTTCTTTACAATTTTTTTAATTTAATTTATTTTTGAGAGAGAAAGAAAAGTGCACATGAGCGGGGGAGGGACAGAGACAGAGAGGAACACAGGAACTGAAAGGAGGCTCTGTGCTGACAGCAGAGAGCCTGATGCGGGGCTCGAACTCATGATCCGAGATCATGACCTGAGCCAAAGTCGACACCTAACCAACTGAGGCACCCAGGTGCCTCTGTTTATGGTTTTAATTGGTAAATAATAACATGAATTACACAATTTTTGCCCAAGATGGTATGTTGAGGTCATCTGTTTCTGTGTGTTCAGCTGGAGTGTTGGAGATATTTCACTAAAGTTCTATTTTTTCTTTTAATTATTCATGTTTGATACAGAAAACATGAAAAATGCAGCAATGTATAGAAAGGAGAATAGAAATTACCCATGATTTTACCCAGAGATAGTCTGTGAGTATTGTGTTAAAAAGGTGATAACTGGCATTTTCTAGTTTTTTTCTTTGTCACTTAATATGGTGTAATCATTTCTCCTTAAACATGTCCTTAAACACTTTTTCATAGACATTAGCAATATGGCTGCATAATATCACACTATTTTGATGTATCATAATTTATTTAACCTTTGCCCTATTTTTGACATCCCCTCCCACCATTTTAAATTATTATAAATAATGCTATTGGGCATGTGAGCATTTTGGGTTGTTCCTTTCGTAAAGACATTTTGAAATGAAATTACTGTAATGGTAGAGTTCCATCTTTTTCTACATCCTACAGCACCGAGTGAGAATTATATGTTTCTTAGAACTTTAAAAGAATCAATAAAATAATATAGCCCTAAAGCCTTGTGAGGTAGAAGCTTTTTGATAACATTCTCATTTTCTTTCCCAATGTTTAATTTATCTAAATTTAGCCCCTTTTCACAGAAAATATTAAATTACTATTAATATTATTAAATTGAAAGTTTCTCATGTATTTACATATAAGTGTTTAAAATTATTTAAATCTATGCATCTGTGAATATATGTATTTTCTTCTGGATTATATTTTCCAACAACATGTATCTTATATTTTGTTTCTGCAAAGCACCAATTATTTAATTCTGCTACTGTTCTCTATTTTTTAATGTTTATTTATTTTTGAAGGAGAGAGAGAGACAGAGTGTGAGCTGGGGAGGGGCAAAGAGAGAGGGAGACACAGAATCCAAAGCAGGCTCCAGGCTCTGAGGTGTCAGCACAGATCCCAACACGGGACTCAAACTCATGAGCCATGAGATCATGACCTGAGCTGAAGTCGGACGCTTAACCAACTGAGCCACCCAGGCGCCCCTACTTTTCTCTAACTTTTAATGGTTTTTTTTGGGGGGGGGGTTCTATTCCACTTTCCTTAAGTTTTGTGTGTATGTATATTTATAAGCAATTATGTTCTGGAGTGTTTAGTTTCTTTAATTAATTTAAGAGCTAAGAAAGTGCCATTGGGCCATATAACAAAAGCTTTGGTAACTAGCTTTTTGTCATCATTTTCTAAAAAGAAGTGGCTGGATTTTTTTTTTTTTTTAATGAAAACTGTGTAATCTTATTGTTTATAATCAGAGAATGAGGCCTTGACAATTTCTGCTTTTGGGAACTGAATCAAAGTCTTCTTTTAGCACTGAGTATGATCAACTTTTGTAAATGTTTCTTGGTCACTAGAAATAACTTCATATTCTTTGTTCATATTCAAGAAAGTTCAATGTAGCTATTCAACCTTAAAAATGATAAAGTGTAAAATCTCTATATAATTACTAGTTTATGGCTGCAAAAGACTGGCTACGTAATTTGCAGGGCCCAATACAAAATTAAAATGTGGGGCCTCTTGTTAAATAATTATTAAGAACTTCAAGAGGGTGACAGTGACCATTAAGCCAAGCACGGACCTTCTAAACACAGAGTCCTGTGTGCATAGATCACACACTCATAAAACCAGCCTTCTGCACAATCTCAAATTGCAATACTACCTGTGTTAATATCCACTTAAAATATGAATGCATTTTGCTTTTTGTTATTTGATAACATCTTATTTATTACAAAAAGCGTAATTATAATTAAGTCTCACTGTAGATCACAATTTTTAGTAAAAATTAACTCTGTTCTTTTAAGTGCATTTTTTCTTAAATTCTACATCCCTTGGTATCTTTTTGTTGGAGTAGATGGTTACATTTTCTCATCATTTCCCTTTATTAAAACTTTATTTTTAAAAAAATGTTTGTTTATTTTTGAGGAAGAGAAAGTGCAAGCAGGGGAGGAGCAGAGAGAGAAGGGGATAGAGGATCCAAAGTCGGCTCCAAGCTGACATCAGTGAGCCTGATGCAGGGATTTAACTCACAAACCATGAGATCATGACCTGAGCCACCTAGTTATTTTCAACTTCTTTTCTATTTTTCTCAAAGTTACCTATGCGCACAGTTTTATTTTTTTTTTATTTTTTTTTCAACGTTTATTTATTTTTGGGACAGAGAGAGACAGAGCATGAACGGGGGAGGGGCAGAGAGAGAGGGAGACACAGAATCGGAAACAGGCTCCAGGCTCTGAGCCATCAGCCCAGAGCCTGACGCGGGGCTCGAACTCACGGACCGCGAGATCGTGACCTGGCTGAAGTCGGACGCTTAACCGACTGCGCCACCCAGGCGCCCCTGCGCACAGTTTTAAAAGACAGCCATCTTCAGGGCCACCTGGGTGGCTCAGTCAGTTAAGTGTCCAACTCTTGATTTCAGTTCAGGTCATGATCTCACAGTTTCATGAGTTTGAGCCCTGCATGTGGCTCTGAGCTGGCAGTGCGGAGCCTGCTTGGGATTCTCTCTCTCTCTCTCTCTCTCTCTCTCTCTTTCTCCTTCTCTATCTGCCCCTCCCCTGATCTCGCTGTCTCCATCTCTCGCAAAATAAATCAATAAACTAAAAAAAAAAAAAAAAGGCAGCTATTTTTATAAGGCTTACTATGAAAACCCACAACACCCTGCCCACCTGCTCATCATTTTCCATTCCACAGAGCAACCACTTTCCCCTCTTTTAGCTTTATGGTGGGGGTGGGGCGGGAGGTTAATATGTATCTGGGTGGTGTATTTTATGAATCCTTCGCACTCTTGAGAATGTCATTCTGTTCCCTCTGACCTGAAGAACAGGTTGCCCTTGTATACATGGAGTGCGTGCATGTGTGTGTGTGTGTGTGTGTGTGTGTGTGTGTGTATTTACCACTCAGTACTTAAACTGCATCCTTAAGAATGTCTTTTTGTTCCCTTATACATGAAGGGTAGCTTGACCAGTTATTGAATTCTTGGACCACAGCAATTTCCTCAATACTCTGCATATATCTCCCCATTACATTCTAATATTTAGGGTTGTGGGAAGTCTGCAACATCCTGATTTCTCTTCTTTTGTGAGCGATCTTTCAAAATTTTGTTTGTTCGTTTGTTTCTTAGAAACAAGGGTTGCCCCCACCCTCCCCCTCTTTTTAAATTTCAAATATTTCTGGGTGTTGACCTTAATTTCTATAAACTTTGTTTGGAATCTAGTAATCAAATTCTATCTCCAAACCTAATCTCTTTAAACTTTAAAGAAATGGCAAGTTTTCTTTTATGACAGCTTAATTATTACTTGCACTGAATTCATTTCCTGCTTTAAGTTAGCAAGCTGGCTTTGATTACTTGTCTGCGATGCCCAGAAACACGTAACAGATGTAAAGAAAATGAGAAACCACAAGAAGACATGAAGAAAAGAGGAAACATTTAGCAAAATGGCGACATAGATCTTTATTAGTCAAAATGCTGCTTTGCTTTGTCTTCTCATAGCAGTAATACTGATGACTGATTTTTACTGAACACTGATTTTCTAGGAGGCAGAGGGAAACTCTTACCTTCAGAGGCAACACCTCTCTGTTGACACCATAAAATGTGGCCATAGCAAGGGTCCAGGACAGCAGGCCAGCCACATTCCCACAGACTTTTTTGGCATTTTCCAAAGAATAATCATCCATGTTAAAATATGGCTGCAGCAACTCAACAGTCTCTTCATTTATAGTATCCTTGGGAAACTGCTGAAGGCTCCACAGGAACCCTGTTGCACTCATTAACTGAAAAATAGTAGCACAACCTGTATGTTCTGGGAGAAAATCAATGCTTTCTTCCTGAGTTAGTATATATTTCGAAATTGAAGTTTCTTCCAAAGAAGTAACAACCGGCACCCTCTTAAACATACAAATCAAGATTGACAGCAGTCGACCTAAATCCGTAAACTGCAAATTGTCTTCCCATTACCACGGTAAAAGAGTAAGGAAGAAAAGATATGTGAGCTTCCCGTCCAGTGGGTGCATCTGAATGTCACCAACCACGGAAGCTCCCTTTCAGAGACTCAGTTGGGTTGACATCAAGACCATGCCAGTGCTAGCCTCGGGTTCTGGACACTTTTTACGAAAAGAAGGCATTTGGCTTTAAAATCTTTCCCCACTTATACTTTAGGGGGTGCAGTTTAAGATAAACTCTTCATTACACAATTACTGCCTGCCAGCTTGTCTGGTCTATATTGAATGTCCTGGACTGGGGACACCTGATGAATCTCATTGGTCTTGCAAAGATTTTTACTTACTTTTAATGACTCTCCCCAGGATGGTTTGCAGCAAGGTTTTTCTGGATCCATAGTGACAGGGTCAATTTTCTTTTGAAATAGTAGCAGAACACAGTCCATGATTCTCATAATGAGATGCGGGGGCTTTGCAAGTTTCCTGACTGTGGCAATATCATTTGGTTTGATAGTCTGTATTTGGGATTAGGAAATCAACGTATTTTTTGTTGAACAGTATTAATAATCACACAGGAATCTAATGCTTTTAAATAACAAAAGTAGACAACTTTAAAATGTATGTTCTCCCCATCCCCTGACCTCATCCCTTTAAGGGTTTATATCCCCAAATTTTTGCATAATGGCTCTTTCATTGTTATCTTGGGATTTCCGTTTGTTTTTATTCTTTTTTCTCCTGTTGTCCTCAAATAATTGCTGTAGAATATCCCTACCATTCATTACCCACCACCCCAGACCTCTGTGAGCAACACGCCTCATTGATGGGTAACATTTAGATAACTTGCATCTTCAAAGCGCATACTCTATGTGTGGATATTGAAAAAGAGAAGGAAGGCTCTGAATATCAGAAACCTAACCTTCAGTCTTTGTTTTAAGGGCTGCCCTATCTATCCAAAGGGAAGAAATTCAAAGGAGAAAAGAGAAGTTATTAAAACATATGGCTTATAAAAATACTTTTCAAAGTTTCTATCTGTGAGCTGGATTTAAAATATTACCTGATATTCAAGGCAAGAAGGATTGGAACATAACATGACCAATAAAATCGCCTAAGAATCATTTGTTCAGTGATTTCTCTGTCTTGTAGGTTACTGTAGGATTCTTAAAGGGAGTGGGGGTCGAGAATGTGTCCTGATCTTTGCCACAATTTTATTAAATGATTATCATAAATCTATTCATTCAACAAATACAGGCATTCTCCCATTTAAAAAGAAAGAAAGAAAGAAAAATAACCTTGTCTCATAATCTTTGGAGGAAAAGAAAGAAAGTATAATCACCCTAAACTAGGATTATCATCGTGATAGAAGCAGAGAGGTGACAGGAAAAACAAAGGAGAGCCAGAAGAGTCGAACACTTTCTAGAAGGGATGAGTCTCGTCCTGGAGAATGCCTCTTATTAGGCAATGTAAGTTAGGAAAAGCATTTCTGGCAGAGAGAGAGACATTTAAACAGACGACGATTCTTCCAGAAGCCTACGGATGTTTCTGCATGGCTGGACCATACCGTGTATAGAGAAAGAATGACAGAAGAGTTCAAGGGGTAGACAGGAGCCAGATTATCAGTACCAACAGCAGCACTGATATTTACTCAGTACTTTCTATGTGCCCAGCAAACTGTATTCATTACCTTTAATGTTTAAATTGATCCTTCAAGGATCACTGAGGAATTATAATCGCCATGGAGACACAAAAAAGTAAAGTAAATTTACGCCAGATCATGTATTTAAGAAGTGGTGGTCGCAAGAGACAACTGCATGTTGCCTCACAGATGTGGATGGCTAGCTGGGGACCTTATCCCAACAGCCACTGGAACCCACAAGAAGATTTTGTTTTAATTTTTTTAATGTCTATTTATTTTTGAGAAAGAGAGAGAGCACGAGCGGGGGGGTGGGGGTCGGGGGTCAGAGAGGGAGACACAGGATCCAAAGCAGCCTCCAGACTCTGAGCTGTCAGCACAGAGCCTGACACGGGGTTTGCACTCATGAACTGCGAGATCATGACCTAGCTGAAGTCAGATGCTTAACCGACTGAGCCACCCAGGTGCCCCCACAAGAAGATTTTTAAAGGGCAAGTAATATAATCTGGAGGGGATGCTTTGGAGGAACTGAGGAGGCTCTCTATATAATCTGAATCCCTTATGCTATTGCTTAGGCCGTTAATCACCATTATTTCTCAGATCTCATGGAAGGCTGATTTATGGAACGAAAATAGTAAGTTATAGGGGCTGAAGACTTAAAAAAAATTAGAACTTAGAAAATTGAACCAGCAGAAACATTTGTCTTCAGACTCAGAGATTATAAAGCACATAAGAATTCAATTCAGTTTTCAGATTCTAGAAGTCCTGCAGTGAATTTCACAGAATGAAACCTGGTTCTGGCTGGGACTTGTGCTGAGAGCGGGTCACAGCACACACTCACGTTCAAGGCTGCCTCTGCTTCTTCCAGGGCCGGTCTAGCTGCCTCCAGCTTGGTCTCAGCTTTTACTTTTTCACTATCAATTTCATCCACGATTTTTTGGGCTTTGTCTTTCACCTCCTGCACTTCATTTTTGACTTTGGCTGAAGCCTGAGCACTTACTGTGACTTCTGCTAACACCTGTTAAATCGAGGGAACACATGAGGGCAAATAGGTATCTCCTGAGCAAAATTTACAGATTCGAGGAATGGAAGAACATTTATTTGATACAATATAAAACACAAATAAAAGCAAATTGATTCCCTACGTATATTTTATATATATTCTTTAATTTATGCTTTAAGGTGTATTACTGTAACTCCTTTAAATGGTCCCTTGCAGTCTTCTCCTAAGGCTTACAAATATATAAATAAGGGGCGCTGGGGTGGCTCAGTTGGTTGAGCGCGTGGCTCTTGATTTTGGCTCAGGTCATGATCTCAGGGTCATGGGACACACAGTTACTTTATGGACACAGGTCCATACCCTGTGTCAGCTCTGCACTGAGTATGGAGTCTGCTTAAGATTCTCTCTCTCCTTCTGCCCCTCTCCCCTGCTCGCTCTCTCTCTCTCCCTCTCTCTCTCAATGTATATTTTTATATATGTATATTTTTATATCTATAGGCTATATACATAAACATTTTAAGCTTTCAGGAAAATGGTATTTCCACTGTATGTAATTTCTAGAAAATTAACACAATTCAAATATAGATAATGGAATAAGGTCAGAAACCATATTAATGCCCACGTAAAAAAACATAAAATAGCTCATGTTTGTTGAGCACCTACAAGATGACAGGACTATGCTAAAACCCTGTCCTATGCTATCTCTCTTACTTCAGTAACTGGCTAAGGGTTAAGATTTAAGTATCCACTCTTAACCAACTCAGTGAGTGGAAGCTGAAAGCAGTCACAGGCTGGTAGGGTCACAGATGAAGGAGCAGCAACCATATATCCCTATCAACTTGAGAGGAGTATCTTTTTTTTTTTTAACTCCACCAACAATTCCTGTTAGCTTTTCCCTCCTTGACACAAACTTTAGATGAGACCTGGGCCATCCTAGAAACTTAGAGCATGAGAGGACCTTAAAGAGAAGACTTAACTTAAATATAAGTTATAGTCAAGCAAAAATTTTATATAAAAATTATATAAACAAATTTCTATGCATTTATAAAAAATTTATAAAAATTTTTATAAAAATTATATAAAGGGAGACAGAGCCAGAGAAGAAAGAATAGTCAGGTGGAGGATATAATAATTTAGGTGTGCCTTGGTGGAAGTTAAACAAAAATATGTAATGGTCTTTGTGAACATTATCTCACGAGAAATAGCCTACAAGTTGGGGCACCTGGGTGGTTCAGTTGGTTAAGCATCCAACTTCGGCTCAGGCCTTGATCTCATGGTTCATGGGTTCAAGCCCCAGCATCAGGCTCTGGGCTGACAGCTTGGAGCCTGGAGCCTGCTTCGGATTCTGTGTCTCCGTCTCTCTCTGCCCCTCCCCTACTTGTGGGCTGCTCTCAAAAATACATAAACATTTAAAAAAATTTTTTTAAATAAAATAAATAGTCTATGGGTTTATATATTAACCATTTTTAATAACATTTTTAATTGATGCTTTTTAAAATATGGAATAATATTCTTCATCATTAGTTATAAAGTAAATGCCACTCACTTCATCTGCTTTTACGGAAGCCACTGCCAGCTCCTTCTCCTTTACCGCAAGATCCTGAGAGAGCTTAGCAACAGATTCACTTGCCTCCATAAGCTTATCAAGACCTTTGCAAATACACACACATACACTTTTCCTTAGAATATGGACATCCCAAGTATTTGTTCAATATTTACTATTTACAAGGCACTGTACCAGGATTATAACACAAGATAATTATTTATGGACAAATGCTTTAAAAAATACTCATATAGGAGTGCCTGGTGGCTCAGTTGGTTAAGCATCTGACTTCAGCTCAGGTCATGATCTCACGGTTCGTGAGTTCAAGCCCTGCGTCGGGCTCTGTGCTGACAGCTCAGAGCCTGGAGCCTACTTTGGATTCTGTGTCCCCCTCTCTCTCCATCCCACCCCTGCTTGTGCTCTGTCTCTGTCTTTCAAAAATGAATAAACATTAAAAAAATTTTTTTTAATATTCATATATTAGGGGCAACAATACTGACCAAATCTCTGAGAGTTTCAGCAGGGGGTGAAGAACACTACCCAGCTAAATTGAAGGGAAAGTCACAACGCCATACTAAGATTACTTTAGTCAGGTAACTAACTTATTTGACAATTTAGTGCTGTCCTTGGCTTTGCAAACATCATTTTTAATGATGTAAATATCATTTTTTTTTTTTGCCTTTGAAGCACATTGCAGCTGGAATGGCAAAGGAGACAGCTAATATAGTCATCATTTTGTGGTTTTCTTTGCTATGAAAATGAAACAAGCGGCTAAACCTTGTGCAGCTGGCTCCAAGGCTCTCAGTACCACAGAGCAAAAGAGCTGGTTAAGTGGATTTCTCACATTGCAACTGAGTTCTAGACGGTGGTGTGTTGGTAAGTGTTTAGTATCTGGGTCTCTTGGGGAGAGGGGGGAACACTCATTTGCATGTTTTCCAATTCCCATGGTGTAAATATTCCCACCATGGCTGATTTTAAGCCACCAAGAGACTGTCAGTAGCACTCCATTTTATGTCTACCGTACTGATAGAATAAAAATAATTAACCTCAAGAACATGAATAGCAGTAAAACAGAGTGAAAATAATTAAGATGTGATAAATTTTGAGCACACTTGCCTTCTTAAAATATAACTTATTTAATTGTGAGTTTACATGTTTTGAATAAAGTCTGTGTTTAATGACTAGATCATAAAGTTCCTAGGAATTTAACTGTCTCTCCAGAGCCAGTCCAGGTAGCTCCAGCTGACCGCTGATTGTAGAGCATCCTATGGAGAGCCACAAGAAGGTGAACCATGAGAAAAACAGAGGACAGTTTCTTGCACAGTGTTTCTTTCCATCACTATAACTGCATAGACCTTGGAGTTTAGTTATGCTAGGGCACCACATTTTTTGCAGGAGAAGCGGGGGGAAAAAACCACTTCTTTTTGGCCTGTTTGGACCAAATGTTTTCTGGACATATAACTTGCTCCAATTTATAATTTTCCTGCTTATATTACATGTCCTGGACACAGACATCCATTGCTCAGGGAAACTCTCTCTTTTTGTTTTGATTTGTTTTTCCTTTTCCTTTGTTAGAAATCTGAGAAGCATTGACATGGCAAAGTTTATGCAAGTCAAGGCAAAGTGTAACGAAACCAAAAACTGAAGTTGTGGTCAGTTTCCAAGAACTGGCTTTCCAAGAACTGGTGGTTTCTCTACCTGCAGGCAGGGGGCTCAGTGACTATGAGGACGCCCAGCCCAACGGTGTGGATCCAGTTGAAAGGGCCAGGAGAAAATGGTTTGAGAGAAAAAATTGGCCCCGTCTGTTTGGATTTTCTTCTGCCTGGATCTTCTTAACGGTAAATGACCCTAACAGGCATCTATATATATAGATTCCTATGAAAAAGTCCTTAAAAGATTCCATTCTGCTTACCAATATTCATACGTTCAGCTTGTTCATTGATAAATTTCACCTTTTCAGCATAAATGTTTTTATAACCATTTATAAAGGAGAGATAAGACTTGGGAGTCACGTGAGCTCTTCGGCGGTATCTGAAAGTAGAACATGACAATGGTCTTCGTCTCTGTCATTCTGATGTATTCCTATAAAGCATCCTACAGATGCGCTTCCCACTGTGGAATCAGTGTAATTCTGAAGGGTGATTCACTAGTAGGAGGGGAGGAATTGTGAATGGCTTCCCTAGAGGTGAGGTGGAAAGGACACTAAATATCTGATGTTTTGACCCTTTAGGGGGTCTTTGACTTGATCCTTACCCCACTCTGGGCTTCTGTTTCTTCATCTGGAAAACCGAGAAAAGAATCACTGCCCCACACCTACCAGCATTTTGTGAATTTTATATATATTATATAATATATATATAATATATATATATTATATAATATATATATATATGGCATCTGTAAATACAACTTGTAAACTTTAAGATTTTATACAAACATTAGGGGTAAATGGTTGAAAGGAATTTGTGCTATGATCTGTTTTCATTCAACTGATATTTGCTAAACACTTCTTCACTGTTAAAAACTAGCTGGGTGGGCCTACAAATGTGAAAACCAGTGTCTCCCCAGATTGACCAGATCATCCTTGAAATCAAGGCAGCCACACTTGACTCAAATATTCAACTCCCTATGGCTTTACTATAGTAATTCTATTTAACTCAAATATTCAACTCACTATGGCTTTACTATAGTAATTCTATTTAACAGTAGACATAAATAAAAGGAATAATTTTATAGAGGAGAAGCTTGAGTCAAAGAAGAGCTCCTCACATACTATAAAATCATTTTACCTTTTATATTAATTTTTTCATTTTTGGAGTTCCAAAGATTTTTAACACTAAAAAAAAAATTTAAGGACTGGACATATAAGTGACTAGCATTTAAGCATTTTATAAATATCACATTCAGAAAAAACTTCTACAGTCAGCAAGGATATGAAAATTTTGGACAATACACCAAATTTTGCAAAAATAAAGACACAGTCTTTTTTTTTGGAGCTGTACAAAGGTAAACTTTCTCTCCACAGATGACAGTAACCGGCAGTGTTCAAGTTAAATGGAAGGAAAATCTTCCTAACCGTATGAATTAATACCCATGGATTCACCAAGAGGATCTGGGAGATTATATAGAACTTGTTAAGGGGGTGGGGATCCTGGGTCTAGTTTTAAGTAAAGAAAAGGTCCAAGATAAACATACTTTTGTGAGATAGGGACCCCCTGGAAAATCCATGAAACTGTTAGCCAGACTCTATGTAGGAAAATTCTTCTGGCAGGTTTAGCACCCCCAGAAGCCTGAAGATCATGTTGGCCCACCTTTACTCACATCTGTCAAATGTACACAGTGACTATCATGCTTTGGGAGGGCGAAAAAGTTGTATTTTTGAACTGTTGATGACAGCTTTCACATGTGAACACCATTGCTATTTTTAGCAAACAGTCAATTAAAATTATTTGGTGTGAACACATTGATAAGATTAAGAGATGCAAGGGTGCCTGGGTGGCTCAGATGGTTGACCCTCTGACTCTTGATTTTGGCTCAGGTCATGATCTCATGGTTTGTGGGACCGAGCCCCGTGTTGGGTTCTGCAGGCTATGGAGCCTGCTCGGGATTCTCTCTCTCCCTTTCTCTCTGCCCCTCCCCCGCCAGCTCTCACTCTTGCTCTCTCGCTCTCAAAATAAATAAATAAACTTAAGAAAAAAGGCTAAGAGATGCAAACACAAAACCTAAATATCCCCTAACATAAGGCAATAGTGAAACTTTAAAACAGTGTACTTCTTTAATCAGAATAAATAATGCATGTAAATAATAAACTAATTTTAAATAGTTTGTAATGAATCTGTTAAATCATTTTCAAAAAAAAATTAAGCAAATGAAATAGAGTGATTCATTAACCATCTGTTACTTTGAGGCCTGGAGAGAAAGTGATACTTAAGTACGGACACTAGTTAATTTTTAAGTCTCATTTATTTATCATTATTTCAATGCATAATCACTAGAAAATCAAAGCAAGAACAAAATCTAACTGCATCTGGGACTCTGCACTCAATCAATACAAAGAGCCTTTTAGTGGCTGCTGCACTGAATTTCTCTTTGGAGTGAACTCTGGTTTTGCAGCTAACACGCTCAGGAAAAGTCACTCACCTTTGGAAATAACTTTCACAGCTCTCGGAAACCATGTCATGGAAGAGGCCCATTGTTTCTACGACTTGTCTTTTAGTGTCACTGGAGCAGACAATACCGTAGCCTGAAAGGAAATAGGAGGCCACAGCAATCAAAGCCTCCTTTGGCCAGCGACTAAACCAGTCCATGGTGCAACCTGATATCAAGCCAGGAAATTTCAAAGAACGGGCACGGAACTTCTCACCAACCTATTGACAGCAAAGATGGAAAGCATTAGACACACAAAGAGATTATAATAAATTGTCTAGAGAGAGACTTATGCATTCTGGGCCAACAGTGTGATATTTAAAAAAAAAAAATCCTGGGGGCAGGGTGCCTTGGTGGCTCAGTCGGTTAAGCGTCCGACTTCAGCTCAGGTCATGATCTCACAGTTTGTGGGTTCGAGCCCCATATCAAGCTCTGTGCTGACAGCTCGGAGCCTGGAACCTGCTTGGATTCTGTGTCTCCCTCTCTCCCTGCCTCTCCCTCACTTACACTCTCTTTCTGTCTCTCTCAAAAATAAACATTTTTTTTTAATCTTGGGCTGCATTAATAAATTAAATGTCCAGATGAAGAGAGGTAATATTTCTACACTCTTCCTTGTCCTAAGACTACATCTGCATTATTGGTTTTGATCCTAAGAGCTACCTTTAAGAGGAAAGTGACAAACTGGAACTCTTGCAGAGAGAGATGACCAGGACAGTGAAAGTCCTGGACACTAGGACAATTGAGAATAGTGGAAGGGGTGGGAGGTGTTTGGTCTACAAAAGAAACAACTTAGCGAATCTGCAAAGACTTTCTCTAAATATCCGAGGAGCTGAAGCGGGGGATGAGGTTCATTTTACAGGCCAGAAACAGAATCACAGGGGAAAAAACAGAAAGACAAAATCCAATTCATTCTAAAGAAGACCTCTCTGGCAATTAGACTATCTAAAATTAAGCAGGTTGGCTTGTGAGTTAGTGAGACCCATAGAGCAGAGCTGCCCAACAGGACTTTCTGTGACTCTGGAGATGTTCTACAGATGCGCTTTCCAGTATGGTGGCCACATGCCACATGTAGCTACTGAGCATTTGAAATGGAGCTAGTGGGACTGAGGAACTGAATTTTTATTTTACTTCATTTTAACTAATCAAAATGTAAATGGCCATACATGTCTAACGGCTACTATACTGGACAGTACAGAGAGCTAGAGACAGTCAAACCTACATCAGGGACATTCTAGATGGTATGTCTGTATTGGAGGAAGAACTGGACAAGATTACATCACCAAATCCCGTAACAATTTGAATAATCTATATCTCTAGGCAATTAATGAAAGCTGTAGGCTATGAAATAATTTCTTATAAAAATGAATTATTTTAAATTATTACACTTTGGTAAGAGATTGCCTCTGGTGGAGATTGGTGGTAATGAAGTGTTAATTTCAATTCAGTGTAACAAATGTTAGTTTCCGGGCGAATCATTTCATCACCGAAGGTGAATATTAAGTACATTTCAGTAAGTAACTCCTCCCACATAAATACAAATTAAGTAACAACTCACTGGAGAAAAGCAGAGAACAACATGCAAGTTCTTCCTTGATCTTGAAATGAAGTATTCATACAGATTATCAAAGGTAGGAGGGTGGCGAGGCAGCTCCTTTTTCATTACCGATATCAGACCTTGGGTGATTTCATCCATCTCATCTCGCGCAAACAGATTGGAGATCTTGGAGAAACAGACAAGAAAGTGTTCTGTTTTTTACAGGTTCCCCACACCAATTCACTGCCAGAATCTGGTCCTTTTTTCCTCCCAATGTGTCATCTTTTTTCATATTTTCTTTCTGCATCTCCACAGTCAAAATCCTCCATTTGCCAGAGATGACCAAGAATACTACTTTTTATTGAGCAGTTTAATCAGGAGAAAATGTTGTTTCCCTTGGCTCAAATACGTATCACCAAAAATGTATCTGCCATTCCAGTCATCTCTTTAAAATGTCCAGTGACACTCTTTACTCTCTGATTCTCTGACACAATTCTGCGTCTGAAGTAATTCTTTTTTATTTTACTGTTTGTGTATTTTTTTTATCAAGGTATAATTGATACACAATATTATATTAGTTTCAGGTTATTCAACATTTATATACTTTGCGTAATAATCACTACAATAAGTCTGGTTACCATCTGTCACCATACAAAGGTACACAATGTTATTGACTATATTCCCGACACTATATATTACATCCCCATGACTTCTTTATTTTATAACTGGAAGTTTGTACTTCTTGATCCCCTTTACCTGTCTTCCCCACCCCCATCCCAGCAAGTCCCCCTCCCTCTGTCAACCACCAATCTGTTCTCTGTTATCTATGAGTCTGGGTTTTGTTTTGTTTTTTATATATCACATATAAGTAAAATCATGCAGCATTTTCCTTCTCTGTCTGACTTATTTCACCTAGCATACTACTCTCAAGATCCACCCATGTGTTCACAAATGGCAAGACTGCATTTTTTGTTGTGTCTGAGTAGTATCCCTTTGTGTGTGTCTGTGTGCGTGTGCGTGTGCGTGCACGTGTGTGTATACATACATACCACATCTTCTTTATGCATTCATCCATTAATGGATACTTGGGTTGTTTCCATATTTTGGCTATTGTAAATAATGCTGCAATGAGCATAAGGGTGCACATATCTATTTGAATTAGTGTTTTCGTTTTCTTCAGATAGATAGTAGAATTGCTGGGTCACAAAGTACTTCTATTTTTAATTTTTTGGGATCCTCCCTACTGTTTTCCAAGTGGCTGCACCAGTTTACATTCCCACCAACAGTGTATGAGGGTTCCCTTTTCTTCACATCCTTACCCAAACTTGTTATTTCTCATCTTTTGGATAATAGCCATTCTGACAGGTATGAGGTGCTATCTTGCAGTGGTTTTTATTTGCATTTCTCCAACAATGATGTTGACCATTTTTTCATGTGCTTATTAGCCATCTCTACATCCTCTTTGGAAAAACCTATATTCAGATACTCTGGCTGGAGGATTGTTTGGGTGTTGTTGTTGTTGTTGTTATTGAGTTGTATGGGTTCTTTATGTATTTTGAATATTAACCCATTATCAGATATACAACTTGCAAATATTTTCTCTCAGTCAGTAAGTTGCCTTTTAATTTTGTTGATTGTTTTATTCACTGTGCAGAGCATTTTAGTTTGAAGAAGTCCCGCTTGTCTATTTTTCCATTAGTTTCCCTTGCTTTTGGAGTCAAATCCATAAAATCATTGCTAAGACCAACTTCAGGGAGCTTACCACCTATATTTTAAGAGTTTTATGGTTTTAGGTCTTAACAATTCAAGTCTTTAATCCATTTTGAGTTAAACTTTTATACACGGTATAAAGTAGTGCTACAGTTTCCTTCAGCCAGTTTTCCCAACACCATTTATTAAAGAGACTGTCCTTTCTGCATTGTATATTCATGGCTCCTTTGTCACAAATTGACCATATATGCATGGCTTTATTTCTGAGGCTCTCTATTCTGTTCTGCTGGTCTATTTTTATGCTAATACTACACTGTTTTTAATTACTATGGCTTTGTAGTATAGTTTAAAATCAGAGATCATGATTTATTCACCTTTGTTTTTTTGGGTTTTTTTTCAAGATTGTTTGGCTATTCAGTGTCTTTTGTGGTTCCATTTAAATTTTAGAAATCTTTCTTCTAGATCTGTGAAAAATTACATTGGAGTTTTGATAGCTATTATACTGAATTTGTAGATGGCTTTGGATAGTATGGACATTTTAACAATATTAATTCTTCCATTCCATGAGAAGAAAATATCTTTCTATATATTTGTATCTTCTTCATTTCTTTCATCAATGTCTTACAGTTTTCAGTGTATAGGTCTTTCACCTCTCTGATCAAATTTACTCCTAGGTATTTTATTCTTTTTGATGCACTTGTAAATGGCATGTTTTCTTAATTTTTCTTTCTGCTAGCTCTTTATTAGTATGTAGAAATGCAACCAACGTTTGTATATTATTCTTGTATCCTGAAACTTTACTGAATCTGTGTATTAGTTCTACAGTTTTTTGGTGGAGTCTTTAGGATTTTCTATATATGATATAATGTCATGTGCAAATACTGACAGTTTTACTTCTTCCTTTCCAATTTGGTTGACTTTTATTTCTTTTTCTTGCCTGACGAAAAACTTCCTGTTAAGTATGATACTAGCTATGGATATGTAACCTGAGCCGAAGTTGGACACTTAACCGACTGAGCCACCCAGGCACCCCTGGTCTTTATTATTTTGAGGTACATTCTCGCTGTAGCCACCTTCTTGAGGTTTTAATCATAAATGGATGTTGAATTTTGTCAAATGCTTTTTTAAGCATCTATTGTGATGATCATACAATTTTTGTGTTTCATTTTGTCAATGTGATGTATTATGTTGATTGATGTGGATTTTGAACCATTCTTGCATCTCTTGAGTAAATCCCACTTTATTATGGTACATGATCATCTTGAATTCAGTCTGCAAACATTTTACTGAGGATTTTTGCATCCATACTTATCATGGATATTGGTCTGTAATTTTCTTTTCTTGTGGTGTCTTTGTCTGGCTATGGTATCAGGGTAAGTCTGTCCTTCTTAGATGAGTTTGGAAGTGTTCCCGCCTCTTCAATTTTTTAGAAGGGTTGGAGAATAGCTATTAAATGTTCTTTCAATGTTTGGTAGAATTCACCAATGAAGCCTCTGGTCCTAGACTTTTGTTGGGAGGTTTTTGATTACTGATTTAACATCCTTAATAGTAATCAGTCTATTTGGATTTCCTATTTCTTCATGATTTTGTCTTGTAGTTTTTAGAAATGTACCTATTTCTTCTAGGTTGTCCAATTTGTTTGGTATCAATTGTAACTACCTCTTTTATTCCTGATTTTATTTGTTAGAGTTCTCTCTTTTTTTTTTCCTTGTTTAGTCTAGCGAAGGGCTTGTCCATTTTGCTTATCTTTTCGAAGAACCAGCTCTTAGCTTCATTGATCTTTTCTATTTTCTTTTTAGTTTCTATTTATTTCCACTCTGACTTTATTATTTCCTTACTTCTACTAACTTTGAGCTCCCCCTCCACCATTTTCTAGTTCCTTTAGGTGCAAAGTTAAATTGTCTATTTAAGATTTCTCTTATTTCTTGAGGTAGGTTTGTATTATTATGAACTTCCCTTTAAAAAACATTTTTACCGCAGTGCATAAATTTTGGTGTGTTGTATATCTGTTTTCCTTTTCTCTAGTTTTTTTTTTTAACGTTTATTTATTTATTTATTTTTTTGAGATAGAGAGACAGAGCATGAATGGGGGAGGGTCAGAGAGAGGGAGACACAGAATCCGAAACAGGCTCCAGGCTCTGAGCTGTCAGCACAGAGCCCGACGCGGGGCTCGAACTCACGGACCGCGAGATCATGACCTGAGCCGAAGTCGGCCGCCCAACCGACCGAGCCACCCAGGCGCCCCTCTAGTTTTTTTTAAATTTCTCCTTTGATTTCTTCTATGATCCAGTAATTATTCAGTAACATGTTGTTTAATCTCTATTTACTGTCTTTCCAGTTTTCTTCTTATAACTGATTTCTACTATCATACAATTATGGTCTGAAAACATACTTCATATGATTTCAATCTTCTAGAATTTATTAAGACTTGTTTTATTACCTAACCTATTATCTATCCTGGAGAATGTTCCACGTGCACTTAAGAAGAATGTTTTCTGCTGTTTTGGGATGGAATGTTTTATATCTATTAAATCCACATGGTCAAGTGTATTGTTTAGGCTGATGTTTCCTTACCAGTGTTCAATCTGAATGATCTATCCACTGATGTTAAGTGGGGTGTTAAAGTCCCCTATTTTTATTGTATTGCTGTCAATTTCTCCTTTTAGGCATGTTAATATTTGTTTAATATATTTTGGTGCTCCTATGTTGTTCACATACATATGACACATACACAGATGTCATATCCTCTTACTGGGTTGACTCTTATCATTATGTAGTGCCTTCTTTGTCTTTTGTTATGATCTGTTTTAAAGTCTATTCTGTCCTGGGGCACCTGGGTGGCTCAGTCGATTAAGCATTTGACTTCAGCTCAGGTCACGATCTCACAGTTCATGAGTTCAAGCCCCACATCGGGCTCTGTGATGACCACTCACAGAGTGAGCCAGCTTCGGATTCTGTGTCTCCCTCTCCCTCTGCCCCTCCCCCCCTCACATTCTCCCTCCCTCTCTCTCTCTCTCTCAAAAATAAACATTAAAAAAAATTTTTTTAAAGAAGGGTTTAAGTCTATTCTGTCTGATGTGAACTATACAGGCTTTCTTTTCACTTCCATTTGAATAAAATATCTTTTTCCATCCCTTCACTGTCAGTCTGTGTCCTTAACTTCTGAATTGGGTTTCTTGTAGGTAGCATATAGATGGGTCTTTAAAAAAAAAAAAAAACCCATTCAGCCACTCCATGTCTTTAGTTAGATAATTTAGTCCACTTACATTTAAAGTCATTTTTGATAGATATGTACTTATTGCCATTTTGTTAATTGTTTTCTGGCTGCTTTTGTGGTTCCCCTCTGTTCCTTTCTTCTTCTCTTTCTCTCATCCCTTGTGGTTTGATTACTTTCTTCAGTGTTAGGTTCAGATTCCTTGCTCAGTTTCTTTTGAATGTTTACTGTAAGTTTTTACTTTGTTGTTACTGTGAGGTTCTTTGTATCATAGTCTATGTTAACTTGATAGAAACTTAAACTTGAACACATTCCAAAATTCTAGTTTTACTACCTCCCCCCCCCATATTTAATGTTTTTGATGTCACCTTTTGTATCTTTTTATGTCCCTTAACTGATTATTATAGTTTTAGCTAATTTTATTACCTTTACCTTTACTACCTTCATAGTAGTTTCGTAAGTGACTAACCCAACCCCTCTACTATGTATTTACCTTTTCCAGTAAGATTTTTATTTTTGTATGCTTCCTGGCTATTCATTAGTGCCATTTCTTTTCAGCTTAAAGAAGTCCCTCTCACATTTCTTATAAAGCTTGTTTAGTAGAGATGAGTTTGTTTAGCTTTTACTAACCTGAAAATCTGTTTATCTCTTTTTCAATTCTGAATAGTAACCTTGCTGAATAGAGTATTCGTGGTGGGAAATTTTTTTCTCTCCTTTAAGCACCTTAAATACACTGCCACTCACTTCTGGCCTGTAACGTTTCTGCTGGGAACTCAGCTGGTAACTTTATGTATGTATGTATGTAACAATTTGTTTTTTCTCTTGTTACTTTTAAGATTCTCTATATCTTTAACCTTTTATAGTATGTCCTGATGTGAATATCTTTGGGTTCATCTTATTTGGAACTCTTGGCTTCCTGGCCCTGGATGTCTGTTTCCTTCTCCAGGTTAGGGAAGTTTTCAGCCATTATTTCTTCAAATAGATTTTCTCCCCCTTTTTCTTTCTCTTCTCCATTGGGCCCCCTATAATTCACATATTATTCCATTTGATGCCCCATATGTCCCTTAAGTTATCTTCATTATTATTTTTTCTTTTTGATGCTCTGTCTGGGTGATTTGCATTGCTTTGTCTTCCAGCTCACTGATCTGTTCTTCTGCTTCTTCCAGTTTGCTGTTGAACCCCTTTAGTGTATTTTTTCAGTTCAGTTATTGTTTTGTGCCAGTTTTGCACTTTATACCTACCCTGCTTGCACAGGTGAGCAGGCTTGAACAAGGTACCCTCCTGTCACCTTGCTAAGACAGGTAGGGGTGAGTGAGTGATCACAGTACTATCCTGCCACCTTGTTGAAGTTGGAGAGCATGGGTGGTGACATCTGTTTGGTACTTTCTTATGTCGTCTATATCTTAAAGTTCTCACTGTGTTCATCCATTCTTCTCATGAGGTCAGTGAACATCTTTATGACCATTACTTTGAACACTTTACCAGGTAGGTTACTCATCCTCATATCATTAAGGTATTTTTCTGAGATACTTTCATTTATAACATACTTCTCTGCTTCTTCATTTTGCTTGGCTGTGTTTGTTTCTATGAGGCAAAAGAGATATTCCTCCCAGTCTTGAAGCAGTGGCCTTATGTAGGTGATGGACCTTCTCATTCAACTTTGCCCTAGCTCTTGGTTGTCTCACAAAAGTTTCTTACTATCTAAACCACTGCTTTATTGTTGATATGTCCTTCTTGAGGGTATACCAAGACCAGTCAGTGTTCCAAGGGGGAGGAATCTCATTTAGCACCTGGTTTCAGGCTGATTAGAAGCTAGGCCCTCAGGCAGCAGCTTTTAAAGGATGCAAATACAGGGGCGCCTGGGTGGCTCAGTCGGTTAAGCGTCCGGCTTCCGCTCAGGTCGTGATCTCGCAGTTTGTGAGTTCCAGCCCCACGTCGGGCTCTGTGCTGACAGCTCAGAGCCTGGAGCCTGCTTGGGATTCGGTGTCTCCCTCTCTCTCTGCCCCTCCCCCGCTCATGCTCTGTCTCTCTGGCTCTCAAAAATAAATAAACATTAAAAAAAATTTTTTTTAAAAAAATAAAGGATGTAGGGGCACCTGGGTGGCGCAGTCGGTTAAGCTTCCGACTTCAGCCAGGTCACAATCTCGCGGTCCATGAGTTCGAGCCCCACGTCAGGCTCTGGGCTGATGGCTCGGAGCCTGGAGCCAGTTTCTGATTCTGTGTCTCCCTCTCTCTCTGCCCCTCCCCCGTTCATGCTCTGTCTCTCTCTGTCCCAAAAATAAATAAACGTTGAAAAAAAAATTAAAAAAAAAAATAAAGGATGCAAATACAGGCAGTCCTGTAGGGCCACAATCATAATCCCTGCTGGCCTCCAGACCAGAAGGTCTCTCTAGATTGAAAAAATTGGGGCTCCAGACAAACATATAAGCTCCTTTCTGGGAGGTCTCATTGAGCTCTAGCAAGGCCAAGGGGTTGTTCAAGCATGGTGTCTTTTGCTTACTTACATTCCCTGCCAGTGTCTCCTCAGCCTCTAGCTGTGTGGGAAAGCTAAAGCCTGTCCAGCTGATGGAAGCTCCAGGCTAATAGGCCTTTTTCACAGGAAGACCGGGGTTGTGTTTCAGTCTGCTGTCTGTGCAGTGTCGTGGTTGTGGCGGCCTGCCAGGAACTGTCTTTCCAATGTTACGTTCCCGGAGAGCTCAGAAAAGCCAGTCCCCTTGGCCACCGGCATCAGGAAATCAAGGGGCATCCCCATGTGGATCGCCTGTGCTTGTTGGCTTTAACTAGGCAGCTGGAGAGTGTAGAAGAGGCGCACACTTGCTGGCTTCAGAAAGACAGTAGGAAAATGTTTTGACTACATGCTCCCATGGGCTTCAGGACTGCAGTTAGTGAGTGCCTTGTCTGAGTGTGTGCACCAGCTTTAGACTGGGTGGGAGAATATTTCAACCATTTGCACTTGCCAGCCCCATCCAGGGAGTGATGGAGTGACCACAACTGCCCATGTTTGTGGACCTTACCTAGGGAACAGATGAATGCTACATTCACTGCTCATCTACTCCAGCCAGAGAGCAGAGGAGTGGCACAACCACCCATGCTCTCCAACTTCAAAAAGGCAGCAGGATAGTATCGTGACCACCCACTCACCCTTACCTGTCTTAGCAAGGTGACAGGAGGGTGCCTTGTCCAAGCTGGCTCACCTGTGCAAGCAGAGTAGGTAGAAAGTGCAAAACTGGCATCTGCCAGCAACTTCATCGCTGGGGAGACTTTTCAACTGTCCCCTGCCTCTCCAGTGGATACTTTAAGATTAACTAATGAACTTCCTTCACATATAATCCAGGCACTGTTTAAACTGATGGTGTTTTTTGTTTGTTTGTTTGTTTGTTTGCTGGGTCTCAGGATGAGACTATCTGGGAGCCCCTTAAAAGGAGAACCTCAGTTTCCTATAGCACTTTGAGTCCCTTGGATGTCAGCCCTCTTGGTTTTCTTGCCTCCTCCTCCTTCTCCTTCTTCTTCTTCTTCCTCTTCCTCTTCTTCTTCTTCTAACCCCACTGGTTTTCTAAGCCATAGGTTTTGGGGGCTTGTCTCTCTGGTGTATAGCCCAGGGGTTGGGGTGCCTGATGTGAGGCACCAGCCCTTCACTGGTCCAGGAGAAGCTCCATATTTGTGAGATCCCTCCCTATTGCATGTTGCCATACTGAGGGTGATATTTTTGGCAAGACTATGTCTCTGCCCCTCCTACCTTTCTTGATGTGGTCTTTTTATCCTTTGTTGTGCTTATCTGGTTTTCAGATCTTTTTCAGAGGGAAATAACCCATATGTAGCTGTAGATTTGGTGCCTCCATGGGAGGAAGTGAACTCAGGATCTTCCTATGCCACCATCTTGCAGAAGTCCTCTCTCCAAGGTACTTAAGTAGCTTATGCAGCAGCAAGCATCGATGGACACCATGGCGCAGGGAAGAGTTGACACCGTGGGCCTGATTTTGAGAAGAAGCTTGCAGGGCTAGCACTTGGCCAGCATCTGGGACCTTGGCCATGGACACCATGGCGCAGGGAAGAGTTGACACCGTGGGCCTGATTTTGAGAAGAAGCTTGCAGGGTTAGCACTTGGCCAGCATCTGGGACCTTGGGTTTAGAACGTCTCCTCCATTACTAATTGATAAGGTTGTTCTGTGCCTGGACTATTTACACAAACGTTGTGATAGATGGTGAACATGTGCTCTCCTTCTGGGAGTCTGCAATTCTGGCAGTTGTGTCTAGGCAGGGAGTGATGGCCAGACCAGCCCCCAGTAAAACTGCTGACCTCTGAATCTCAAACAGGTTTCCCAGAACGGAAACACAGTGCATGTGTTACCCATCTCACTGCTGGAGGTGAAGCACACTCTGTAGGGCCCGTTTGGTGAGAAATTAGGAAAGCTGCACATGGATTTCTCCAGACTCCACATGATGTGTCTTTTTCTTTATTGATCTGGCCACGAATCCTTGCTGTGTTGCTGTAATAAATCTTAGACAAGAGTACAACTATATGCTGAGTCCCATGAGCCCTTCTAAGGAAGCACCAACCATGTGAGTGGTCATGGAAGTGCTGATAAAGGTGGTGTCAGAAAAGGTGACACAAACATCTACTGAGAGCTGGCAGAATATTTTCATCTCTTTTATACTTCTGACTATTAGATACTTTGGTCCTTCTAAAATAAATTATAGGACCAAACTGAAGACTGATGAAATAGATACACAATCATATTTAAAATGGAACAAAGCACACACACACACACACACACACACACAAAATCTGGACGTGGGCAGCATTAATTCCACAGGAAGTTTTTAAAAAATCTACCAAATCTTGTACATTAATCATTCCTAAAACAAAAAATGTATGTTAAATGGCCTCACCTCTGAAGGGTTGCTACTTTTTCTATTCAAATATAATTTACATCTTTTAAACAAGAGCTTTCCTTTCTACTTTTGAGACCTACCTCCCCTGAAGATAGCAGGTTGTTAAGATATTCTAGAAATGCCTCATCTTTTATTTCATTGTCAGTAAAGATGAAGGTGATACCTTTTCCTTCAGCACCAGCAACTTTGTACAGACCTTTTAAGTCCTCTGTCAGATTATTCACATTATAAGACCTAAAAAGGGCGGTAGAATAATTAAAATAAAAAATATAGGTACAGTCATAATTTATTTCAAAACACAGTATAACCCATGGTAATTAGAGCATAATCTGTACCTGTTCCAAGAGATATTAAGTAATAATGTCTGCTAAAAAAACCCCACAGAGATTAGAGTGAAATAGCTATATGTTACCATTCAAAACAAATATGTCTTATTTAACTTGAGAAGTGAGAAATGGGAATTCACCAGAAGTGACTCATGAAGAGCAATTGGAAATTCAGAAATGGATTTTTATTCTCTGCAAGGTGACGGTCTTCCACATCAGATTTTGGCCAAGTGAATATACGTATAATATCTGAAACTAAGCTGAAACTTGGATGAGTTGGATTGGGAAGAAAGTCAAGATAAATTATAAATAAAATTAGTGATAAATTATTTGCACATCACATTAAGAGGCTGGAGGCACAGACAGCCTATAGAAGATGCGTTACGCGATGCGGTATAAATAATAGAAATGGTATAATTATGTAGTTACAGATTATGACAAGGAGAGCCTGGTCTTTGCTTTTCTGTTTACTCTGTTTCCTATGACATGTATATGCTACTGGAGGTGACATGATGTGCAGAAATAAAGCAGACATTTTCTGAAGTGTTGTGTATAAATCCTCATGAGTAAATTGATAACACAGACATTTTCACTCGAAGGAAGTGTACAGTGCAAGTAATAAGGAGTTCAAGTAAGCCAGAAAGACCACGGGCAGTGGAACCAGAAGGACCAGGGTTCAAATCCCCATTCTGCATCTTTAGAAATGTTCCTTCACATTTTTCAGCTTCTGTTTCCTCCTCTGCAAAATGAAGATAATACCTGTTTGTAAAGGCTGCTGTGAGCATTAGAGATGATTCAGCTAAGTGCACTTGAGTGAAAAAATAACCAGCAGAACCAGCTACCCCCGTTCTGGGTGGCACTACAGGAAAACGTCTTGTAGACTTTGACAAAAGGAACCCCATCGAAACGAGAACGTACATCCCTTTCAAAATAATTCCCAGGGGGGACATTCATTAAAAGGAGTCATTAGGGCAGAGCAATATTGCTTCCTGGTGTCGCCAGACAGAGGTGGTGGTCCAGAGCACGAGCCCTGGATTGGTTGATTGACCTATGAAAGGCACACATTACTGGGCCAGCCATTTGCTGTCTCTGAGAACCGGCTCGCCCTGGGAGGGGCAGTCAGCAAGACTCCAGTGCCAGAACGTCAAGAAGACAGAAAACAGGAAAACTGCAGTTAGCGCTCTGGGAAACTGGGAGGACTGCATGTCCCATCCAGGAAGGCACCTGCTACTCAGACCCAGCCACCCAGGAACATCGGCACAGTGGTGCCAGAGCTTCCAACTGTTTCAACAGTCAGAAATCCATCTTCTGTGTGAAATCTCTCCAATTTCTTGAAGTTGACAAGTGATTTAATACAAGTTAATCTCTAGATATTTGATGTTTTGTTCTTTTAAGTGCTCTTGTAGTTTGTACCTTGGTAAATGTTTTACCTCTTTGGCAGCAGGGGGGTATGCGTGTGTAAACTGTGAACCTAAAATGTATAAGGAAATACAAAAGGCCAAATATTCAAGACAACCTTGAAGAAGAATAGCAGGGTTGCTCAAGACGTATTAAAACTACACTAATTAAAACTATTATTTATATATTTATATATAAACTATTATTTATTTATTTATAAATAAAAAATTATTTACCCAAGGGATATATGAGTGCTGATGGGGCACTTGTACCCCAATGTTTATAGCAGCACTTTCAAGAATAGCCAAATTATGGAAAGAGTCTAAATTTACATCAACTGACGAATGGATAAAGAAGATGTGGTTTATACATACAATGGAATACTACTTGGCAATGAGAAAGAATGAAATATGGCCATTTGTAGCAACGTGGATGGAACTGGAGAGTGTTATGCTAAGTGAAATAAGTCAGGCAGAGAAAGACAGATACCGTATGTTTTCACTCATAAGTGGATCTTGAGAAACTTAACAGAAGACCAGCAGGGAGGGGAAGGGGGAAAAAAAAGTTACAGAGAGGGAAGGAGGCAAACCATAAGAGACTCTTAAATACTGAGAACAAACTGAGGGCTGATGGGGGGTGGGAGGGTGGGGAGGGTGGGTGATGGGTATTGAGGAGGGCACCTGTTGGGATGAGCACTGCGTGTTGTATGGAAACCAATTTGACAATAAATTATATTATAAATAAATAAATAAATAAATAAATAAATAAATAAATATTTGGTAGAATTAAAAAAAACAGTAATAGTGCAAAAATAGATAAATCAGTGGAATAGACTATAGTCACAGACACAATCAGTTGATTAATGGGAAAGAAATGACACTGCAATGTGTCAGGAAAAACATGACCTTTTCAATAATGGAGTTGAAATGATTGGATATCTATATTGAAAAATATAATCTTGGGTGCCTGGGTGACTCAGTCAGTTAAGCATCGAACTTTGGCTCAGGTCATGATCTCACCATTCATGGGTTTGAGCCCCGTGTCGGGCTCTGTGCCTGGAACCTGGTTTGGATTCTGTGTCTCCCTCTCTCTGTGTCTCTCCCTCTCTATGTGTCCCTCCCCCACTTGTGCTCTCTCTCTCAAAAATAAATAAACATCAAAAAAAATTTTTTTACATAAAAATATAATCCTAACTCCTACCTTAGACTTTAAAAGAAAATAAACTCTAGGGGCATCTGGATGACTCAGTCGGTTAAGTGTCCTCCTCTTGGTTTTGGCTCAGGTCACGATCTCACATGGGATGGAGCCCTTAATTAGGCTCTGCACTGACAGTGTTGAGCCTGCTTGGGATTCTCTGTCTTCCTCTCTCTCTCTGCCCCCACCTCCCTCTATCTCTCTCCCCCTCTCAAAAAAAGAAATAAACAAACAAACATAAAAAAAGAGAGAGAGAAGAAATTCTAGATGGGTTATGGTTCTAAATGTTAAAGGAGTATATTTTATTCATAAATGTGAAGGAAATCACAGAATATCTTCACAGGTAAACCAACACATTTTTAACAGAATACAAAGATCACTAAAATAAAGGGACACAATTGACACCTGAAGTTTCACTAAAATTAAGATCCACTGGGAGTGAAAAGGCAAGCCAAAAACTCAGAGAAGATATTTATAATGCACACTCTGACAATGGAACTGTATCCAAAACCTGTAAAGAACTCCTAAAAAAATCAGTAAAAGAAAGAATCACGCCCTAATTGAAAAAAAAAAAAAAGCAAAGGACATACACAGACATTTCACAAAAGAGGTTGCCCAGATGGTCCATAAGAGGTGAAAATGTGCTCAACGGTGTTAACCACGGGACACGCGTGACATACGGTGACATACCACCACACATCCACAGGAATCACTAAAATGGAAAAAGGCTCACAGTCCAAAGGTGGGCCGGGATGCGGAGCAACTGAAACTCTCATGAACCATTGGTAGAAGCGCAAAGTGGCAGAACCACTGTGGAAAAACTATTCCTCAGACCTACTACAGCAGAATGTATGCGTACTCCATCCATAATCAGCAAGTCTATCTCTGGGGGCATACTCAGACATGTACAACAATATTCATTACAGCTCGGCTTGCCAAAAAATCCCGGGTAAACAAATTGTGGTAGTATGTAAGCAAGTGGGAGATTATACAGCAATAAGAATGAACAAACTATTGGTACATGTAGCGTCATGGATGAATCTCACAAACATAATACCAGCAACAAGAAAAGAGTAGATCCCGTAGCATTTGATTGATATAAAGTTCAAGAATAGGTCAAACTAGGGGTGTCTGGGTGGCTCAGTCGGTTAAGCGACCAACTTCAGCTCACGTCATGATGTTACAGTTCGTGGGTTCGAGCCCTGCGTCGGGCTCTGTGCTGACAGCTCAGAGCCTGGAGCCTGCTTCGGATTCTGTGTCTCCCTCTCTCTCTGCCCCTCCCCCTCTCACCCTCTGTCTCTCTCTCAAAAATAGATAAACATTAAAAAAAGAGGAAAAAAAAAAGAATAGGTAAAACTATATCAGTGGGGTTAGAAGTCAGAATATGGTTAACCTTGGGAGGGTAATGACTGGGACAGGATGTGGGGGGTACTTATGGGGTGCTAATGTTTTATTTCTTCATCTCTAGGCTAACGACACAGGTGAATTTACTTTGTGACACCCGTGGTTTGTGTACATCTCCTTAAATACATTGCACTCAAATAAAAAGTTAACTTCAAAAAATGCACCAAATTGTTGTGTCTTTTTAAGTGAACATTTTACTTCAGAGAAATTAATGATAGAAAAACATATTGCTGTGTCTTATTTCATCTTACCTGGTTAATGTAATCTGGAATATTTGATATCCAGCTATAAAAGAGGCCAGTCTAGAAAGACTTTGTTTTCCTGAACCGCCAACACCCACCAGCAATGCATTTCCACATGATGTTCGAATTATTCGTGAGATCTGTTTTGAAATAAAATAGTATTTCTTTAAAAATAGAATTTAGCTGTTTACATTTGCTTGCACTCTACATGAGTCCAAATTTTGGCCATATGCTTGTAGACGACATTAGACTTTTTCCTTTAATGAGATATGTCAGAGTTTTTTAAATTAATGTCTCATATTGATTTATTCAACTCAAATTCTTTCCTTGTACATCATGAAAGAGAGAACAAATTGGCTTTCCTATCTCCTATTTCAAAGCTATTTTCTGTGTGTGTGTAATTTTATTACTTTCAGACTCAATGCATGATGGAGTTGCTCTTCCCAATCCACAGAAAGAAGTTTAGAATTGTCTGCTTATTATTCAGTCTAACACACTGACCTATATAGACACCTCGCTCCACAATGAATATCACCTCTATTGTATCTCTGCCAATGAAGAAAAAAATTTAAGTACCAAAATTCTACTTACAAGGGGGAGGGGGCAGAAAGGCATTTGTAGAAAAAGACTGAGAGAGCCTTTAGTCTTGTGTTGCTTTTCTATGGCTGATTTCTTCAATAAGAATAAGGCTGGAATTGTTCAAATCTTATGTAGGCCAATTGAAGACATTGCTAAAAAGCTGTCTTTTACATTAATATTACTGATTAAGATGAAAGTCTAGATGGATCACTAAATTCATTATCACCACTAAAGACCTTTTTTTTTTTTTAATGCAAGTTTTACAGATGGCAGACAGTAACAACACTTTGGTAAGTATTAATTTTATCATTATATTTTTTAACATGTTAATCACGTAGGCGGTTGTGCACCATAATAGGGTCCCAGGTCCCCAAGACCTTGCCAGAGAGTACTCAATAACTACTTGTTGAGTGAATGAATGTCAAACAGCCCTAGGACATCTGAAATTCACCAACTTTGCAAAATACAAACATATAATAAATACAGAGTAAGCTGCCTCGTCTTTATCAAAACTCCCTCCTCTGTTCTGACTTCCTGGGGAAACCCCTTTTCAATTTATAAATTATACAAACAAACAGCTCCTTTCTGTAGCCTTTCAGACTTGAATCAAAGCATGTTCCTTTGGGTGTTGCCTCTAATTGGTTTCTGTTTTTACACCACTCCTGTGTACCTGCCTCACCCCTTCCCCATCAGTTTGCCAATAATCTGTAAGCCGATCATAAAACTGATTTTTAAAAGCAGCAACTGTTCCTCCATGGGGAACAGGATTCTCATTATATCAAAATAAAATTTGGGGAAGGACGATTTATTCACAGAGTTCTGCAACTTACTTTCTTTCTAGAAAGAAAACTCAAGGTGTCAAAAGCCCTGAACACAAAACCTGTCAATTTGCCCAACATTTGCTGCCGTGTAGGTGGACTCGGCTAAGGGGTTTGTGATTAAGCCTTTGTTTTCTGAGACAGTGCTCGGACTCAACCTAACGACGCTCTTCTATATACTACCTGATAGTACACATTTCTTCTCTCAAAACATCTATCGTGAAATTTACTAAGCTTTTACATGATCTATTTATGTCAGCAAATACTCAATAGTTAGAACCTTAATAAGATGAGTCATTGCATCTTTAAAAAACACTAGATCAAGAGATGTTCCTCTAATGATTTCATTGAACTGTCTCTGATAGAACTGGAGTTTTTCAGACAGGAAGTCAAAGGATGGTACCTGTGGGTAGGGAGAGAGAAAAATAATACTTAAGAGCCAAAATCCATGAAAGCAGAACTTGTAAAGGCACTCGAAAGTAATTCTAATTTTTTTTTAAAAATCTAATGGATTTCCAAAAATTTGTCATGGATTCTGTTGACTTTTGGTTAATTCTATTTTCAGAAGCCCAAAACCTCGCTGCATTAACTGGTTTCCAATATGGAATCATTCCTTGACCTTTCCCTTCAAAAACCCCAGCACCAACTCCTATCCCTGGGGATTATGATTGGAATATAACAAATATTTCTCTGTTTATATTTGCTTTTTAATATTGTTTATGGATTTTTAAAAATACACAGAAGTTTTACATTGTTGATGTGGTCAAATGGTTTTGAATATTCATGTACTTGTTCGTAAATTTTTCTCCCCCATTTAACTCTTTGAATTAACTCTTCAGAATTACTTTGTTTATGACCCTGCTTAAAAAATCTTTTTGGAGTCCCATTTCAAATTTCATGAAACCTACATATTAATTCAGGGAGAATGATGTTCTCATTTAATCAAGTCAAGTTTTATCATGTTTATTCCTAGATGTTTTACATATTTGTTGCTGTTGAATGAAGTACTTTGATGTTATGTTTTCTATCTTGTGATTGTTGGCAAGAATTGGCTAACCTTTTCTATAAAGGGCAGAATTAGGCTTTGTGGCCTATATGGTTTGTCACGATTTGTCCCCACCCTCGTGGTGTAAAAGTGGTCCTCGGCAATAATAAGTAAGCAAATCGGCATGGCTGTGTTCCAATACAACTTCAGGGATGAACACTGAATTCGAATTCCAAATAATTTTCACGTGTCACACAATATCATTCTTCTTTTGTTTCTCTTCTCACCCATTTAAACATGTAAAAACTCTTCTGAGCTCACAAATCTAACAAAAAATAGGCAGTGGACTGAATTTAGCCCATCAACTGTAACTTGGCAGCCTCTGGCATAGAGGATAGTTGTTGAGTTTGATATTTATGTTAGACTTGGTCATCTTACTCAATTGTTAGTGGTTAAAACAGATTTCAAGTTCTTTTACATTATATTAAGAGATAATCCTATCATCTGCAAACAATATTTTTGTTTTTTCCTGAAGGTAATTTGTTTCATTGTCTAGAATTTTCATAATATTAAATAATCGTGATAATAGTAGGCATCCTTGTCTTATACCTGACTTTAATGGATTGCTGCTAAATTTCACTGAAAGAAATATTTTACTTGGTGTAGCAGATGACATGAATCACAACATATAACTAATGAAGAAGTTACAACAACTCCATGGTGGGACTCTGGGGTAGGGAGAAATATCTAGTTGGGTAAGTGGTCAAAAAACTCTTTTAAAAGGCAAAAATAAATACCAATTCATAAACTTTGGGTACTTCAAACACAGTGTCTTCAGGTTCGTCACCAGTTGGTTCAGGCATCTCCCGGAGAAAATCTACAAAGTATGGTTCGGGAAGGATATAAGATGCCACATCTGGGCTAATATTTTCCTCAATGGCGTGAACAAGATGGATATTAAACCACTGCTCATCTTCAGATGTTATAAATCTGAAATAAAAATGCAGGAGGAAAAATGCAATATATAAAGGCATATTTCCTAATTGAACATGTCCAATCTCCCTCCACCTCCTCTAAGGCCTTATCCTGCACCTCCATCACAGACAGGAAGGACATAACTCCATTCAAGAGAGTTATAACATTGACTATTACTTACAGAAAATACTGGCAAAGAATCTCTCCTTGATCAATCTCAGGGTCCTCTGAACCCTCTTTCCAATTAGAACTTGACTTTTGGGTTTCCATGCCCTTCTCTGCATCACCCAATTTTACCAAGAATTCTGTCAAGTGGCTTTAGTTCCAGAATCCTCCATTCCTCATGCTTTGTAAGACCAGCATTACCATCCATGTTTTATAGAGGAGGAAGCTGAGGTTCAGAACAATGACCCGGCCTATGTCCCAGATTTCACCAAGTAAAACCTACATGGAGTTCAAACGTTTTAGAAAATATACACTACTAAAATTTGCCTCTGAATGTTACCAAGTCGCTGATGATGTGGTGATTTGAAAAGATACCCTGTGGAAATAATACTGGAGCAAACTGGCAGAGCATTTTTCAAGGGGACCAACAGGTGGGAAATGACATCAATGCTTCACAAGCCCCAGAGCAAATGAAGACAATACTCTAATTATTTGAGTAGGTAATGCAGGAATTAGGCTCACAGTGTCAACTTCTTATATAGTACATTTAAATTCAAGTGCTGTAATATACACCTGTCTGCAATTACTCTGTTGCACTCGTGTTTGAAAAGTGATAGGAGAACAGATATCGAATCGCACTCCTCGGATTTTATGGTTAACATTCCTTGCCAAATTCTGGAAAGATCTCGAAGATTGAAAATGTAGTGAAATTTAGAAGGAGTTGGTAGCATCTTCACCTAGAGGTGGACAAAAACATAATGCTCTCAGTTTTGTTTTCAGATAAAACCAAAAGCAGAACTGCTTTTAGGACTATTTCATTTCACAAATTTTATTTTAACTCAAATAGGCTGAATACATAAACCAAGAGTAAGTTCGTATTTTTGTCACAGCACTGATGAGAAAAACACATCATAAATAAACTTGCATAGGATTTCAAAGACCATAAGCCCTTGAATAGGATCGATTCAAGAACAACACTCTAGATGACAATTCCAATGCCTGTTCTATCACCACGAGTTGGCTTTGAACAAGTCACTTTCCCCTGAATTCTTACCAACTATTTGAGTTGTGGGAATAATCATTACTAATCATTGTTAACCATATTAATGTGTATATGGAAGTATGCCATAAAAAAAAAAAACTGAATGCGAGTTGGTTGCCATTGCAGTTAAGAACAAGGAATGTTCACTTCTAAAGTCAATAAGGACTATTTCCACAGGTTCCATTAAGGTCTTTAGTATATTTGGATTCTCCAAATATATTTGAATATCATAATCTAGATTTCACTGTGAAGATCTAAACTCAATCAACATGACTTCAAATATCTATATATCTATAATAAGTTGACAGGCAACTCCGACATGCAGCTATAATGACGAGGTAGCTTTTCTGGGTTGTGTTTGTGTCTTTGAACAAATTCACTTATTATTTCTACCAAGTTCAGAATCCAAACAGGCAAAGCTATAACAGTGATACATTCTTGTACGGAGAGATACCTGTTAAAGGATAAACTTGAGGTGTACTAGGTGTGGGAAGCACTGCTAGCCATGGGTAAAGATTGTAATTGACACCACTAGCATCATTTTTGAACGTGAAAACAACAATACTGGTGATACGAAGTAAACTCTCTACATGATTAGTTCAGGATAGCATATGCTTTCTCCAGGACCTATTCATGGTATACGCCTTTTCCACATTGAAAAAGTACCCCAGTGAGCTCATAGCATTATTTTTACAGGCTAATTCACAGTGTACGTTAAGACAGCAGGTAGCCAGGGAAGACAGAATGAAGACAAGTGTTATTTTATCAATTATCCTTCAATTTCCCTCTTTGCTCAGTTCCATTTGCAGCTAAAATGTTCATTCTATTCACCAACATGTAAAATTATATTATAAATATGCAGAAATAAAGGCTGTGTGAATATTGCTTATAAAAGACTGCCACTTTGCTGTAAAAGACTACCACTGTGATGACAGCTATTGGCAACTCAAGCAATCATTAAAGAGAATCAAATAAATTCCTTTTTTCCCCTCTCCTTCTCACACATTAACCTTCTTCATTCCTTTCAATTGTTGTCAACTTCTTTCTTTTCTCACCTGGGCTTCTGCTTTAAAGCTGTGTAGACTAATGTAAAGGTGAAGTGGTATACAAGAACTAAAAATGCTTTGTGAAGATGGGAGGTTTGAGGAAAAGATACAAAAAAGGGGGTGCTGCTTCTATGGGAATGGGGAGGGGAGGAAGATTCATTCATTATTCAATGGCTATTTACCTCCGGCTGCCTGTAAGAAGACACCAGAGTGACTTAGAAAATACTATAGTAAGTAGCAGCTCAATCCGCTGCCATCAGGGAGCTTCCATTCTAGTCGGGGGAGTCTAGCAATAAATAAGAAACAAATATATTGGTAAACAAGTAAGCTGACAAATAATAATGACATAAGTCATGGTCAGAAAAAATAAAGTAGGGTCAGGAGACAGATAATGCCTGTGATAGCCCCTCTGAAGGTAAGAATGGTGAGAATGAGTAGTATATGATGGCCCAAAGGACCAAAAAATGTGGGGTGTTCAAGGAACAGTGCAGTGGAGGGCAGTGCAGCTGGGGAGAGAGGCAAGCAAGGGGCGGCTCTGGTGGAGTTTCACAGGCCAGAGCAAGGCATCGGGTTTCACTGTAAGTGTACCTGGGAGTCTACTGGTGGTTTTAAGAGGGAGTAAGGATCTCTGATTTACTTCTTTGAAAAGCATTTTAGAACTGTGTAAAGAACAGACTCTAGGAGGGCAAGGAGAAAGCAAGTCACTGTGTGGTCCAGAGGGCAGGTGCCGGAAGCATCTATCAGGGTAGTTGCTTCGAGAGAGAGCTCAGCTTTGGGATATATTTTGAAAGCACAGTTGCTGAGACTTGCTGATGGATTGGAGGTAGAGGGTTGAGGGAGACAAATCAAGCACGGCACCAGTGTTTTAACCTGAGGAGCAGGATAATTGGTGTTGCTATTAACTAAGAGGCAAAGGTCTGAGGGAAGGTCATATTGAAGGACACTTGAGGGTTCTGTTTGGACACATTAACTTCAAGATGGTTATTGGACATCTAAACAGTGATGTCTACTAAGCAGTTAGAAATAAGTATACAGCCAAGCAAAGAGGCCTGGAATGGAAGCTGATTTTGACATTATCAGCACAGAGATGGTGTTTAAGGCCCTGAAGCTGGAGAGACCATCTGGGTAAAGCATGGAGATAGGGAAGAGGTCCTAGCATCGAGATCAGGTGCACTCCAGCATCTAGAGGAAGGGAAGAAGAGGGGGGACTTTTAAAAAGATAGCCTGTCAGATAGGAAGAAAACCAAGAACATGAGGTCTTCAGAAACCAAGTGAAGAAAGTGTCAAGAGGGATAATTTATGTCAAATGCTGCCAAGTAAGAGGAAGAAATCAACCTTTAGATTTGGCAAGATTGAGGTCTTTGGTGACTTTGCCGAGAGCAGTGAACAAAAGCCTGTGCAAAATAGGTTAAGGAGGTAAAGAAAGATGAAGAAATAGAAGCAGTAAACATTTATACAACAAAAAAAGCTTTGATGGAAAGACACCCAGTAGGCCAAAGCTTTTCAGAAAATATATATACATATATAAGACATGACATTGAACAACAGCCCCACTGGAAAAACAGATGGATCTTACCACAGAAAATTATTTCAGATGCTCAACCCTTGCCATTCCTTTTGGAGTTACTTTAAGAGAGGCAGAACAGCATGTGCAAAGACCGTATGTTGGCAAAGGGCAGCCCCCATGCAAGGAACCGGTCACCATAGGGGGCTGCGTGGATGGAGAATTTCATAAGAAACACCCAATTCCTCTCCTGATAATTCTTTTTTTTTTAATGTTTATTTCTTTTGGAGAGAGAGAGAGGCAGAGAGAGAAGGAAACAGAAGACCCAAAGCAGGCTCCGTGATGACAGCAGCAAGCCCGATGTGGGGCTCGAACTCATAAACTACAAGATCCTGACCTGAGGATCTCTGACCTGACCTAAGTCAGACGCTCAACCAACTGAGCCACCCAAGCAACCCTGTTAATTTTGGATCTAGAAATTCCCTCATCCACCCCGGAATCTGAGAGGCTGGCACCCTCCAGAAGTCTCCAGGACATAAGCTTCCTCCCAGATGTGTGTAATTGGCCTAATGAATGTTTTTGGCATATACCTCCACCTTGTTTTTACCTCAGACCTACACTTAATTGTTTTCTCACGAGCCTGCTTTAAGCCATCTTGGTGACAAGCTATATGTTTCCTGAGCTTTACTTAGGGCACTGGCCCTGTGTCTTAAAATCTAGTCTATTTTGTTAAGTACACTTCCACCCATTTACTAATTCCCACTCCATCTCAAGACTCACACAAGTTAGATTTTAAGTCTCAGATAGCTAAGAACATCTGGAAATCCATGTATTCAGTCAGTCAGGAAATAGGTGAGTGTCTGAGATAAATATCAGAGTAACAAGCAGAAAAGCAGTGTCCTCGTTTTAGCAAAATTCTACTTTATCTTGGATGTCGTGTGTGGTTTATAGTAATGTCTCATACATATGGAAAGCATCATCCAGTCAGAATATTTGCTCCCTGGAAGGAAAAGGTGTCATAAATCTATTTGAGCACATAATTTGTCTTTTCAAAAAAAAAAGAGAGAGAGAAAGAGAGAAAGAAAACCCACTACTCCGTGATGTGATGATAAGTTCATGGGCCACAAGGTGAGAACAGGCCAAATAATAGTAGATTTTTTATTACGGACAATGACCCTTCTGTACCTTAGTCCACTGCCACAGCACTCTGCCTGCTGAAACTAAATTTCCAATCATCTCACATATTTCAGGTTTGAACTTTCTGCAAGGATCAAAGTACCCACAGCCAATAAGTCCTGGAAAATAAAACAAGATTGAAAGTACAAGCTTACTAAAAGATAAAAGGTACATGTTTATCCCAGGGAATAAATCGTTACAAGACCAACTAAGCTGGGTGACATTAAGCATTTCTCTTTCCATGTTTAGTTTTCAGTATTAATCATATCAGAGATACCATTAATCATTAATCAAAACAGTTTAACAAATAAGCAAACACTCACATACGGATGACTAGACTGAGAAACACAACCTTGCCGGATGCAGTAGAAGCCCCTGTTTGCCCGTCGCTGTCCACAACCCCTTCCTTCCTCCAGAGGCAGCCACTACTCTGACCTAACAAGATACCGCGACTTGCTTTTCTTTATAGGGTGGCCCACTTATGGGTTTGACCTTTAACATTTTCTTTAACTTCAACTTTTGAAATTTAATTTGATGGAATCGTATCATATATTCCTTGGTGACCTGCTTCTTTTGCTCAACCCATTTCTGGGCTTCGGCCATGTTGAAGCACGTAGCTGTGTTTGTTCATATTCACTGCTGCATAATGGCATTAGGCTGTGTGCCTAGACCACTATATGGATCCACTTTTACTGTCAATAAATATTTGATTGTTTCAAGGTTTCTGCTATCATGAACATTGTTCTATAAACATTCTTGTAGAACATGTGTGTCATTGATTTGTGGCACAAATCAAGTAACGATGGGTTAAGGGTTTAAATATGGAAGGCAAAACTGTAATGTTGGGAAGAAAACACAGACAATATCTACATGACTGCTGGATAGGAAAGGACTTCTTAAATGAAACTCACAAAGTGAAAATCATAAAGGAAACAAATGATAAACTGGCATATGCCTGGAAATGGAACTGCTGTGGGTGTCCACACATTCTGCTTTACCAGTAATGAGGTCCAGTTATTATCCACAGGGCCTGTCACAATTTATACACCCACCAGTAGGGGGTGAGTGTCTCAGTCCTGCACATTCTCCCCAATGCCTGATTTTGTCAGAATTTTTCATTTTGGCAAATCAAGTGGGAATAAAATGCTATTTCCTTGGTGATCTATCTATCTATCTATCTATCTAGAGCATGCGTGCATGAGCATGGGACAAGCAGAGAGGGAGGGAGGAAGAGAATCCCGAGCAAGCATCACCTTGTTAACATGGAGCGCAATACACTGCTTGGTCCCACAAATCGTGACATCATGACTTGAGCCAAAATCGAGTCTGATGCTTAACCAACTGAGCCACCAAGGTGCCCCTCCTTGGTGTTTTAAATTTGCATCTTTGCATCTTTGCCCACTTTGGGGCTTGTCTTTTCACTCTTCAATATTGCTTTTTAAATGAACAAAAGTTCTTGATTTTAATCTAGTCAAACTTGTCATCTCCTTTTATGGCTTCTGCTTTTTGAGTCTCATTTTACAAGCTCTTTCCAGGGGCACCTGGGTGACTCAATGGGTTAAGTGTCTGACTCTTGATTTTAGCTCAGGTCATGAGACCAAGCCCCACTTCAGGCTTTGTGCTGATATCATGGAACCTGCTTGGGATTCTCTCTCTCTCTTCCACTCTCTCTGACCCTCCCTTGCTTGTGTTTTCTCTCTCTCTCTCTCCCAAAATAAATAAATAAGCAATAAATAAATAAATAAGCAAATAAATAAATAAATGAGTTTCTTTTCCTACTCAGCTGTCATGCAGATATTTTCTTCCAAATATTTTATATCTTTGCTTTCTATACTTAGGTCTTTAATCCAACTGTATTGATTTTATGCTTGGTGTGAGGTAAGGGTTCAATTTCAATTATTTTCACATAACAATTACCAAAAAAGTCCCAGTACCATTTACTAAAAGTCTTCCCTTTCCCTTCTAATCTACAGCACCTGCAATGCCAATTAATGTCCATATATACATGGGTTCATTTCTCTTGTATGTCTTCATATATATAATTTTTAATGAAATAGTTTATGTGAGCATAAATTTGTTATCAAAATTCCCATTTCATTAACATATCAAAGTGCTACATTTGACTTGATATATTACATTGTTAACCTATAATACATGTGCTGTCATTCATTAGCCCAAATTTCTCTGATTAATTGTGTCAAAAAAACAAAAACACAAATGTTTGCTTACACCAAAGTCAAACTTCAACAAGGCTATTTCTAAATATTCCTGACTTTTAGAATAGACTATAAACATGAGTCTTCTTAATATTTAGTCCCTCTTTTCTGGTATTTAATTCTCAATTTCAGATTCTTAATCCCTACTTCAGACAGAGCCTTTTTATCTCTTAAATAAGGTTTTGCATGGCTTATGCCCATTATGTAATAGGATAAAAAAATGTAACACCAAGAACAGTCATACCAAAAATTTTGTCTATTGAAGCATTTGAAGGCAATGTGCAATTAAACACAGTAAACTGTCTTTTTAAACGTTGTGGAATATCATTTCGACCACCTCCAGGGTGGATCATTGCTGCTATGAGCTGCACATCAACAATAGTAGTGAAGTCTCCAGGCTTATCTAAGCTATACATTCCTTCCATTTCCATCATTTGTCGCACAATCTCATTAGTTACCTGAAATATACACAGTGATAACTTTAGTAAGTATATCTATCACATTCCTGCATGGCTTTTACAAAATAGTACACATGAAATGGTCAACTCTTATCAGTGAAAGTGCTTGCAAATGTTGATAATAACCTGCAAGGCAATTTTATGTAAATGCTACCACTCATGGGGGTGTCTGGGTGGCTCAGTCTGTTAAGTGTCTGACTCTTAGTTTTGGTTCAGGTCATGATCTCACGGCTTCACAGGTTCAAGCCCCACATGGGGCTCTGTGCTGACAGTGCGGAACCTGCTTGGGATTCTCTCTCTCCCCTTCTCTCTCTGGCCCTCCCCTACTCGTGCTATCTCTGTCTCTCTCAAAATAAATAAATAAACTTTAAAAAATACTTAAATGCTACCACTCATGAATTAAACCATAAGCTAAACGTCTGCAACAAGTTCAGTGTACTCTTCACCACCTTGATAAAATGGATCTCCAAAGAAATTTAAATAGGCAAGTTACAAAATATTTGGTACAATTACAACAGTAGTCAGAGTTACAAATATCAACATTTAACATTTCAAAATACTTTAAATCAGAATGTGGGATAGTTATTCCTGAGCCTTCAGGAATGTTTGGGGTTTAAATTTTATGTCCTCATCTTTCTTTACTGAAGACTCTAACACAGCTAACACTTCTTCCCTATTGAAAATTTTTCCTCTCTCGGCTTCAGAGGCTCAATTATTTCCAGGTTTACCTTGTGACCCTGGATCACTTCCTAAGTCATTCTTTCTCCACCTATCCCTCTCATGTAAGTGTTCTACAGAGTTCTATCATTCTCACTATTTCAGCCAATGTCATGTCAATCCTATAACCTAAAGAATCTCAACTCTGTAACTAGCTTCAGATTCCCTTCTAAGCTCCATGCCTGTATATCCAAATTCCTACTAGGCATCCCTGAGTGGATGACACACAAGCACCTCAAATACGACATTCTTTCATTCAACACATATTAATGACCACTGTGTGTCTGACTCTGTTGTAGCATAGACAAAAATTCCTGTCTTCATGGAGCATACATTCTGGTGGTAGGAGAAAAAATATATACACATGTACACTAGTATGTATATATGTATGTAAATAAAATGGTATGAGTTTTGGGAGGAAAATAAAACAGAGAAAGGAAATATACAGTGTTCGAGGGTGCAACTGAATATGGAGAACACGGGAGGATTCACCTCACAAGACATGCAACCAAAGAATATATAACCTCATTGCTTGAAGGAGGTGAGAAAGCAAACCATTTAGGTATCCAGAGGAAGAATATTCCAAGAGGAGGAAACAGTAAACATAGAGGCTCTGAGTGAACATTATATCCAGTGTATACAAGGACCAATAAATGTGTTTGGGGCAGAGTCATGGGGAGGTAAGATCAGTCAATGCAGGGTCTTTGGGTCATGGTAAGGATTTTGGCATTTATATTCTACAAGTCTCATGGGAGGATTTTGACCAGAAGACTGTGTCATGATCTGATCCATGTTTTAATTGGGTGCTGATGTGAGCATAGACTGAGAAGGGCAAAGGCAATGGGGAGACAATGAGGAGGCATTTGTAATGATTAAGAAGAGAGAGAGAGAGAGAGAGAGAGAGAGAGAGAGAGAGAGAGAGAAAGAGAGAGAGAGAGAGATGGTGGCTTGCACCAGGTGTTGGCAATAGAGGTAATGAGTAGTGGTAAAATCCTGGATATAGTTTGAAGATACAGCCCACATGATTTCCTAACAGATTGAATGTGGAGTTTCCACTTCTTGATATTAAGAGGAGTATTTCAGGAGCAGATCTAGGGAGTAACAGGAATTTGGTTTTGGATATGGTAAGTTTGAGATCCAAGTAGACATCCCTAATTGGTTAAGTGAGTCCGAAATTCAAGAGCTCTTCAGCTTATAGATGATATCTTAATATGCCTCCACTCTCCTCACCTTACTGCTGAGAAGTCTCTCTTGGATCCCTACTGAATGGGAGAGGAAAAGGAAAGAAAAAAGAAAAATAAGAGACTTCCCTAGGAGGCTGCGGCTTCAGGATGACACTTGCACAGATTTGCACCCTGGGTATGCATAGCCTAAGTGGACCAGAAACTTTCCAATCTTAGCCTTGCTTTGAGATAATCCTGACTGAATAAGCTCTTAAGGATCTGGAAGAAGAAAACTCAAAACCTGTCTTGATGAGAGCATATCCAGCTTAGGCTGTGAAACACAGTCATGATTAATTTTCCAAGGGTAATGATCTAGCAAGCAGTCAAAGATACTTACAGAAAATAAGACTTGTTCAACACACACAGGAACTATTAAAATAACAAAGAGCAGAAATAGGACCACATAGACTTCAGATGCTGAAATTAACAGACACAGACCTTAAAACAACTATGCTCAATATGTTTTAAAATTCATTTGAAAATTTGAAAATATATGCAAGGAATAGGAAACTATAAAAATGATAACATATTTTAAAGAGAAAATAAACAGTAGCTGAAACAAAAACTCAGTGGATGAATTTGACAGGAGATTAGACGAAACAGAAGAAAATTAGTGAGGAGGAAGACAAAGAGGAGAAATTATCTAGATCGCAAGCATTGGAGACAGGAAAGGCTGGGATGTAAGAAAAAAAGGAGAAATATACAAGGCATAGAAGAAAGTCTGATATACAATAGGACTCTGAGAAGAAGGGAAATAAGGAGGGGCAGAAATAATATTTGAAGAGATAAGGACTGGGTATTTTCTAGAAGTGATGAAAGACACCAAACCACAGATTCATGAGTTCCAGCAAATTCCAAACAAATAAGTACAAATAAATCTACACCAAGGAACATCATTTTTAAAAGAAAGAAAATTATAGGAAAGTAAAGCAAAGAGAAAGTCTTACAAGCAGCAAGTGAAAAAAAAAGGCAGATTAAGTTCAGACGTGCCATGATTAAGTGGTAGCTGAATTCTCAACAGCAACAAGGAAAACAGAAAACAGGAAGAATATATTCAACATGATGGAAAAAAAAACCCAGAACTGCGAGTTTAGAGTTTCACACCCCAAAACACTGTCTTTCAAATAAAAAAGATGAAATGACATGTGCAGACAAAGAATTAGTCATGAAAAGACCTTCTCTAAAGTAGGTTCTAAAAGCAGAAGGAACACACCACATGCAAGGTCTAAGAAGGAAGAATGAAGAAAGAGCAAAGAAAGTGGCAAACAAGCCAGCAATGCAAATGAAGAGTGAATATATAAAAAAGTAAAAATAATGTCTTGTGGGAGTTAAAAAAAAAAGGGGGGGGGGACACCTGGGTAGCTCAGTTGGTTAAGTGTCCAACTTCAGCTCAGGTCATGATCTCACGGTTCATGAGTTTGAGCCCCACGTCGGGCTCTGTGCTGGCAGCTCAGAGCCTGGAGCCTGCTTCAGATTCTGTGTCTCCCTCTCTCTCTGCCCCTCCCCTACTCATGCTCTGTCTCTCTCAAAAATGAATAAACGTAAAATAAATTAGAGAGAGAGAGACTTAAAATACAAATCAACAATAAAATGATAAGTTAGGAGAGAGATAAAGGAAATTAAGGTGTTCAAAGGTCATTGGATATACAAGATAGGAATAAAGGGTTTATCTTTATCTTTCATTACCCGTGTATGCAGGATATACTGTCTAGGTAAGCATTAGAACACAGAAATTGAATGCAGTGTATAGGTAGTAAACAAACAAAAGGAAAAAGTCAATCTTCTCAGGAAATAGGAAGAAAGCTACAACACATGTGTGCTCAGAAAACGGTAAGGAAATGGAGGTGTTAGAGGTCCGAGAAAATGAAGAAAGTATGAAGCAGTCATGTCACAGAGAAGGAGCCTGAATGGAAGCTGAGGTCTGTGATGATGATTTAAGTTTATTTATCTATTTTTGAGAGAGAGAAAGAGAGAGCAGGGGAGGGGCAAGGAGAGAGGAAGAGAGAGAGAGAATCCCAAGCAGGCTGTGCACTGTTAATCATGACCTGAGCTGAAATCAAGAGTTTTAGTCAGTCAGTTTAACTGACTGAGCCACCCGGGCAGCCCCATGGTGATGATTTTAAAATGAAGCCAGAATTGTGTGGTTTTCTCCAGCCAAGCTTAGCTGCATAGGGGCAGGTGGGTGGAGAGCAGGCCGAGTTTCAACAAGGCTTTAATGGAGTTATGGCTTTCACAGGTGAGTAGAGGGTGTATGTGACAGTGATTATAGTGATGGGTCCTGGAATTCCAGCTAGGAAAGAAAGGAAGTGAGGAAATGAGAGGAAATGAGGGATAGTTTAATGATGGCAGGAACTATGGATCGTGGTAGCTCTCTCTCGAATCTGGGAAGTGGAAGGAATAAGCTAGAAAGGGTGGATATGGTACAGAGAATAAAATGCTTGAAACTGAGATAATGAAGGGGTCACAGTTCTCGATAATAACAAGGTGTAGGTATGACTGCGTGGATGACTAATTCACCCAGGGTGGAAGACACGATCATCACAGGAGGAACTAAGAGGTCAAGATCACGTATGTCAGTATTGGCATCACCAAGAATTACAAAAAGCAGGCTGCATAATTTGCAAGGCCCAGGGCAAAATGAAAATGCAAGGCTCCTTGTTCAAAAGTAATTATTAAGAAACTCACACTGGTGGCTACAGAGCATTAAACCAATGCAGGTCCGTTTGAAGTATGAGTCACTGTGTCAGCCCAGTTTCCACACACATGATGCTGGCCCCAGCAAGAGGGAGAGTAACAGTGATCCAGGAATGGAAATCTTCAGGGTGTTGTCTGAGGGTCTGAGGTGACAGCAACAAGGGAAGCATGAGGTGGGATTGATCCCTCCACAGGGCAGGGGACAACAAGAGGCAAGGAGGACATCCCCCCCACCTCTAGGCCCAGGGGCTCAACTTGACTGAGGAAAGCAGCCTCCCAGGTTTCCATTAGAGCAAGCAGGCAAAAGAAAAATTCAGAGAAGCTGCATTTACAAGCAATTCTGTGGATGAACTATGGCTTCCAGGGGCACATAGAAAGGTTTCAGGGGGGCACCTGGGTGGCTCAGTCGGTTAAGCGTCTGGCTCCAGCTCAGGTCATGATCTCATGGTTTGTGGGATTGAGCCCCGCATCGGGCTCTCTGCTGTCGGTGGAGAGCCGGCTTTGGATCTTCTGTCCCCCTTTCTCTCTGCCCCTCCCCCACTCACTTGCACACACTCTGTCTCTCTCAAAAATAAACATTAAAAAAAATTTTTTTTAAGTGAAAGGTTTCAGAGTGGGAAAAGTAGGAAGTAAGGTCAGAGAAGTGCTGTGCAAAGCTGTTTGAGGAATAGTCTCAGGTGAGCACAGGACCTGGGAGTCTGGACCTCCTAGAGGTATCTGAGGTGAATCCACATAAAAGGCCAGATGGAATGGGTGCTGGCAGGCTCCAGGTAGATGTAATTGATGAAGCAGTGGGCAGTGGTGGGAGGGAGGTGTTGGCAATCCCACAAGGAACATGCAGAACGCTGACAGCATCAGTGACGTTCTCTGATGGGGAATGCCTCTGGGGTTGACAGATGATCACAAGGGGGGACACACGCATGGCAGAGTTAAAAGGAAAAAAAAAAGGTATTTTCTACATCAGGTATTCCTTGGAGGAAGTATGTAGAATAAGAGGTAACAGAACAAAACTAAAACCCTGGGGAAAGGAAGAGAGGAGCCAGAAAGGTCACTGAAATCACGAAGCCAGAGAGACAGGTAGGCGTATTGCTGAAAAGCCCACAGGGACCTCAAGAAGGGAGAATGCCAGCTATACCAGAGAAGTCAAACAAAACAGAACTGCTACTAGGGAGGCTTAATAAGATGAAGGCTATTGACGTTTTTTACATATAACTAAAAATGCTGATTAACTATCATCTACAGGAGATATTTTAGTCATACCTGATCTCCCCATTCATTAATCACCGGCATATTAATATCATCAATAAATACAGTCATTTTTCTGCCTCCTGGTGGCCCGTATGTGCTTCCCATTCGTTTATCCACATAGCTTTCAATGGTTCTCTGGAAAGAGGAAATGGTTTAAGTGTTAGATTTCAACCCAGATTCCTAAAAATGCTGAGCGTGTCTCTCAGAGTGAATTGAGTTACTTAATATACATAAATACCATTATTAAAATAGACATTGTAGGGGCGCCTGGATGGCTTAGTTGGTTGAGCATCGGTCAGACTGCTGGTTTCGGCTCAGGTCATTATCTCATAGTTTGTGAGATGGAGCCCCGAGTCGAGTTCTACGCTGACAGAGCAGAGCCTGCTTGGGATTCTCTGTCCACCTCTCTCTCCGCCCCTCCCCCACTCACACGCACATGCATTCTCTCTCTCTCTCTCTCAAATAAATAAATGAACTCAAAAATTGTTTTTTTAAATAAACAGTGTAAAATTGCAAAAAATAAGTTACTGAAATATTAATCATTAATTTTTTGCACAAAGTTCAGCTTCAGCCTCAATATTAGGTCAAAATATGCTATTTGGCTTTGGTTTCCATCTTAGCCTAGGGAAAACCAATAGCTGAATGCCAGGTGCAGCCCCATTTCCTACACACACACACACACACACACACCAGCTTTTATATGCATACACATTTTACTGTAAACACCACTCAAAACATTTAAGATGTTGATTACCTCAGCAAGTGATGGGTTTTACCTGAAACATGACTGGTTCTGTGGCAGATGAAAAGTTTAGACTTTTGGATAACTGTACTTCAGGATCGTATCTTTTCAAATAGGCTTTAATCATTACAGTTTTCGCAGTCCCCTGCTCTCCCGTGAGCAAAACAGCCTGCAGTAATAGGATAGTCATGGTGAAAGGGGTTGTGTTTGGTTTTAAATGCCTTATGGCTCTAGCAGCCATTTTTCATTCTAAAAATTCATATGACTAATTTTTAATTACTTTTTAGAATTAGACCCACGTCAAAATAAATCCTAGTTCAATTAAAAATTTAAATGTGAAATGTGTACTACAACTGTGCTGGAAGAAAAAATGGGCAAATATTCACGTGACCACGAGAGAATGAGGGACTTTGTGAGCATATGACAGCTTTCCTTAGCAAGCTGGAAGTCAGAAGTTCAGGGGATACTGAATTGGAGTGTATCCTGGGGTTCATTCGCCAAAAGTGTTTCCCTTAAATGGCACCACTTCCGGCCCCTTGTGCTGGAATTTAATTTTTCTATCTGTACCGTGTGAAAAGGGATGTGTTTCATACAGGTTTGTGATCAGCTAAGAAACTATCAAACTTACTTTATATTGTTTTGCAATGGTGTCTATCAAAAAATTTGTTCTAATATTGTCAACATTTGGAACCAAAATTGATGAATATTCTGGAATACTGTCAGTTGGATAATAATATGGCTGTAGTTTCTTATTCCAGTGCTCCCAATCACCTATACAGTAAGTAAAAATTCATCTTAATAAAACTGCACTCTTTGAAAAGTATCTCAAAATATAAAAATGCAAATGCCATAAACACCCAACAGAATCACATGGACATTTAAACCATTTTCCAAAAATATGTGAACATATCTGCTTATCTAATATATATGGCATTTGATCATTTAAATTCGTTTTGCCCCTTCACAAAGCCAGTTTTTAAATTTCTAAATCACTCATCTAGAGAGATCTGGCCTGAAAGGGAATTAGAACTGGCTACTGGTAAAACCAATGACATGTTTAATATCTAGTAGGGAAGCCCCATCAACTGAAAGGATAAGGAAGACCAAAAAGGGGTTAGTGGACATAGAATGTTTGCCATGAGAAATGGGGAAAACAAATCTAGCCCTGAAACTAGTTAATAAAGTGCTCAGCCTATTGACTTAACAGTAACTACTAATTTATTAACTGATTTTAGATAGCCCATAATTTACTGACGGATATTATTGGTATAAGAATTATTTTTACCACATTTCTTCAATTATAAAAAAAATTGTATTTACATTTAACATATGTGGAATGTGCCTTACAAATCTACAAAGACTTATAACCACCATTGGCTAGGCAAACTTGGTCAGAGATGTTCACACTGTTGCCATAAATTACTTTTATTGTTGGTATCGTATTGTTCATTTTAACTGGCTTTTCAGGAATATTACACTATGATTCAGGATTGTATCAAAAGAGTTACTGTGTACATAGAATGCACGAAAACAGAGCACAGGCTCACACATTTGAGAGTAGCAAAGAAAATATTCATCACTGGAGGAATAACCTCAATCTCAAATTTCCTTGCAAAATAACAAGTCATTTGGTAAGTGTAGGTGTTAACTTTTAAGAAACTGATAAACTTTTTCCAAAGTGGCTATCCCACAGAGTAGTATATGAGAGTCCCAGTTATTACACATTCTTGCTGATATTTGGTATTATCAATCTTTTCATATGGCAATCATTGTAATGGCTGTGTAATCATAGCCCATTCTAGTTTCAGTTTGCATTTCCTCGATAACCAATGATGTTGAATATCTTTTCATGTGTTTTTTCACCATTTTTAAATCTTCTTTGGTCAAGCATCTATTTAATTATAGTGCCCATTTAAAAAATTTTGGCTTGGGGCGCCTGGGTGGTTCAGTCGGTTGAGCAGCCGACTTTGGCTCAGGTCACGATCTCGCGGTCCGTGAGTTCGAGCCCCACGTCGGTCTCTGTGCTGACAGTTCTGAGCCTGGAGCCTGTTTCCGATTCTGTGTCTCCCTCTCTCTGACCCTCCCCTATTCATGCTCTGTCTCTCTCTGTCTCAAAAATAAATAAACGTTAAAAAAAATTTTTTTTAATAAAATAAATAAAAATAAAAAAATAAAAAATTTTGGCTTGGCTGTCTAACCACTATTATGGAATGGCAAGAGTCCTTTATGTTTTCTGGATTGAATTGTTTTATCAGATATATTTTTTATTTTTTTAATTTTAATTCCAGTATAGTTAACATAGAGTGTTATGTTTGTTTCCAGTGTACAATATAGTGAATCCACAGTTCCATACATCACCCAGTGCTCATCATGACAAGTGCCCTCCTTAATCCCCATCACCTTTTTCAACCATCCCCCCATCTGTCTCCCCCCGCCCCCATAACCATCAGTTTATTCTCTACAGTTAAGATCTGTTTCTTGGTTTGTCTTTCTTTTTCCCCTCTGCTCATTTGTTTTATTTCTTAAATTCCATGCCTGAGTGAAATCCTACGGTCTTTGTCTTTCTCTAACTTATTTTGCTTAGCATTATACTCTCTATTTCCATCCATGTCATTGCAAATGGCAAAATTTCATTCTTTCTATGGCTGAATAATATTTCATTGTATATCTATATACCATTTCTTCTTTATCCCTTCATCTGTCAATGAACACATGGGCTGCTTCCATAATTTATTATAAATAATGCTGTAATAAACATAGGGATGCATGTATCCCTTTGAATTAGTGTTTTCACATTTTGGGGGTAAATACCCAGTAGTGCAATTGCTGGATCATAGGATAGTTCTATTTAAAAATTTTTGACTAACCTCCATACTGTTTGTTTTCCACAGTGGCTACACCAGAGTGCATTCCTATCAACAGTGCAAGAGGTTTCCCTTTACTCCACATCCTCGCCAACACCTGTTGTTTCTTGGGCTGTTGATTTTAGTTGTTCTGACAGGTGTGAGGTGCTATCTAATTGTAGCTATCTAATTGTAGCTATCTAATTGTAGTTTTGATTTATATTTCCCTGATAATCAGTGATGTTAAACATTTTTTCATGTATCTGTTAGCAACCTATATGTCTTCTTTGGAGAAATGTCTGTTCATGCCTTCTGACCATTTTTGAATTGGATTATTTGTTTTTGTGTGTGTTAACTTGTATCAGTTCCTTATATATTTTGGGTACTGACCCTTTTTCAGATATGTCATTTGCTACCTTGTTGCTACCTTGTTAATATGTTATTATTCTGGAGAATATTCCATGTGCACTCAAAAAGAATGTGTATTCTGTTGTTTTAGGATGGAATGTTCTGAATACATCTATTAAATCCATATGGTCTAGTGTGTCATTCAGAGCCACTGTTCTCTTGTTGATTTTCTGTTTGGATGATCTGTCCATCAAAGTTTGTGGGGTATTAAAGTCCCCTACTATTATTGTATTATTATCAATTAGTTCCTTCATGTTTGTTATTAACGGTTTTAAGGATTTGGGTGCTCATATACTGGGTGAACAAATATTTACAATTGTTAGATCTTCTTGATGGATAGACCCCTTCATTATGATATAATGCCCCTCCTTCATCTCTTGTTACAGTCTTTGGTTTAAAATCTAGTTTGTCTGATAGGAGTATGGCTATTCTGGCTTTCTTTTGATGTCCATTAACATGATAGATGGTGCTCCATCCCCTCACTTTCAATCTGCAGATATCTTCAGGTCTAAAATGAGTCTCTTGTAGGCAGCATATAGATGGGCCTTGGGGTTTTTTTGTTTTTGTTTTTGTTTTTGATCCACTCTGTCTCCCTATGTCTTTTGATTGGAGCATTTAGTCCATTTACATTCAAAGTAATTATTGATATGTATTTATTGCCATTTTGTTACTCGTTTTATGGTTGTTTTTGTAGTTTTTCTCTGATCCTTTCTTCTCTTTCATAATTTGTTGGCTTTATTTAGTGATATATTTGGACTCCTTTCTCTTTATTTCTTGCATATCTATCACTGGTTTTTGATTTGTGGTTACCATTAGGCTCGTATATAACATCTTCTCCACATAGCAATCCATATTAACTCGATGGTTGCTTAAGTTTTGGATACTCTTTTAAATACTATATTAAAATTCCAATTTTTAATTGTTTGTTGTGAGCATATAGAAATACAAATTGTTGTATATTGTCCTTTTATCCTATGACCTTGCTAAATTAATTCACTGGTTTTAAACACTTTTTTGAGGATTCTATACAAATGGTCATATTGTCTACAAATAGAGGTATATTTGTTCTTTTCTAATCTGTAGATACTTTATTTGTATGTTTTTGTTTATTTATTGACTTACTGCACTGATTAGACCTTCTAGTACAATGTTGAATAGCAGTGATGAGAAAGAACATCCGCGTCCTATTTCTAATCTTGGCAAGGAAATATTCAATATTTCACCAATAAGTAAGTATAAATGTTATCTTTTCTGTAGATGCTCTTTGTCAAAATTATAAAGCTCCTATTCCTAGTTTACTGAGAGTTTCACCATGAAACGGTGTTAAATTTTGTCAAATGCTTTTTCTGCATCTATTTAGAGGACTGATGATGTGTTTGGCTTTTAGTCTGTTAACATGGCAAAATAAATTTATTGCTTTTTCAATGTTACTCCAACCTTCATTTCATAGAATAAATGCTCACTTGGACTTTACCTGTTAAAATTTTATTAAGAAATGTGTGTCAGGGCACCTGGCTGGCTCAGCTGGTAGGACATACAACTCTTAACCTCAGGGTCATGAGTTCAATCCCCACATTGGGTGTGGAAGCTACTTAAAATTTAAAAGGGGAAAGGAAAGAAATATGGGTCATTGTTCCTAAGACATACTGCTCTACAGTCTACTTTTATTATAATGCCTTTCTCTGGTTTTGATATCAATATAACATCATCTTTATAAAACGGTCTGGGATGTATCTCTTCCTTACGTTTAATGTCTTAGAAGCAGTTTTTGTACAATTGGTATTATTTCTTCCTTAGGTACTTGGTAGAATTCACCAATAAAGCCATCTGGGCCTGGGGTTTTCTTTGTAGAAAGGTTTTTAACTATACATTTTTGGTGAGTCTGGGGATATGTAGGATATCTATTTCTTCTTTTTTTTTAATTTTTTTTTTCAACGTTTATTTTATTTTTGGGACAGAGAGAGACAGAGCATGAACGGGGGAGGGGCAGAGAGAGAGGGAGACACAGAATCGGAAACAGGCTCCAGGCTCCGAGCCGTCAGCCCAGAGCCCGACGCAGGGCTCGAACTCACGGACCGTGAGATCGTGACCTGGCTGAAGTCGGACGCTTAACCGACTGCGCCACCCAGGCGCCCCATTTCTTCTTGATGAGGTTTAGTAGTTTGTACCTTTCAAGGAATTTGTCTTTTTTATCTAAACATGTCTGTTTCATCATCAAACATACCTTCAAAACATTGTTTCTAGTATTCCCTTATTTTTTAATGTCTATACGGCCTGTAGGGATGTTCCCTCTTTGATTCTAAACACCAGTAATTTATGTCTTCTCTATTTCCTCTGATATTTCTGGTAAGAGATGTATCAATTTTATTGATCTCTTAAAAAATCCATCTTTTGGGGCAGCTGGGTGGCTCAGTCGGCTGAACATCCAACTTTGGCTCAGGTCATGATCTCACATTTGTGGGTTCGAGCCCTGCATCGTGCTGTGTGCTGACAGCTCAGAGCCTGGAGCCTGCTTTGGATTCTGTGTCTCCCACTCTCTCTCCCTCTCTCTCTGCCCCACCCCTGCTGGGACTTGTGTTTCTCTCTGTGTCTCAAAATATAAAATAAAACGTTAAAAAAAATTTTAAAAACCCCCATCTTTTGATTGTTTCTGGATTGTAACAATTCATAAGTAGATTTAAGGATGCATTTCTTTTTTTTTTTTAATATATGAAATTTACTGTCAAATTGAGGATGCATTTCATTGTTAGTTTGCATTTGGAGTTAGAGCTCCCTTTTATGAACCCAAATCTTTAATAGCATCTAATCACACATAGAATTAATTTAATCATTCTGATTAAAAATGCCCAGCTGAAAAAAAGTTCACTTCATCTCAGTCTCTTTATAAAGGCCTTTAAAACACCAACTTTAGGGGAGCCTGGGTGGCTCAGTCAGTTAAGCGTCCAACTTCAGCTCAGGTCATGATCTCGCGGTCTGTGAGTTCAAGCCCCACGTTGGGCTCTGTGCTGACCGCTCAGAGCCTGAAGCCTGTTTCCGATTCTGTGTCTCCCTCTCTCTCTGACCCTCCCCCATTCATGCTCTGTCTCTCTCTGTCTCAAAAATAAATAAACGTTAAAAAAATTTAAAAAATAAATAAAAAATAAATAAAACACCAACTTTCACTTAATCCCTATTTTCAGTATGATTCTTCCACTCTCAAATGTGTCCAGTATCCTCCAACTCTAGGCAATTCTGTGTTTCACACTCTCTAAACACCAATTCTTCTGTGTTTGGCCAGAGTGAGGTGAGTGCAATTATCTACCAGTGTGATTTTGGAAAGAGGACCTGGAGGTTCTGTTTCTTAAACAGACCTACAAGCAGCACTCTGGTTTTTACCTCTGCCCTCACCCCAGTTTCCATTTCCCGAGCCATGGGAAGGTTCTGCGGCATACATTACATTGCCTCTCAACCCTTCCCCCTGCCAGTTTAGGACTTACCTTGCCCCGTGTGCCAAATCAAGTGCCACTTACCTTTCTGCTTTCTTGCTTTCAAAATGCTTTTGTTGCCATCCAGTGTCCTGTTCTGAGTTTATGCATTAAAACAAAAACAACAAATGCAGGGCTCCTGGGTGGCTCAGTCAGTTAAGCATCTGACTTCACCTCAGGTCACGATCTCATGGTCTGTGGTTCTGAGCCCCCTGTCGGGCTCTGTGCTGACAGCTCAGAGTCTGGAGCCTGCTTTGGATCCAGTGTCTCCCTCTGTCTCTGCCCCCCACCCTGCTTGCGCTCTCTCTTTCTCTCTCTCAGAAATAATAAATGTATAAACTTTTAAAAAATGCTTTTGCTGCTTTGGGGTTTTAGGAAGAATCAGAGGTCAATACAGTTTTTAGGAAGCATGTTTCATCTTCTCTGGAGTTTAGAAGAGTTGGGAGCTATGCTCCGGATAAAGGGCGCCAAACTCAAGGGCATTTCTCTTAGAGACAGGGAAGCTGGGCCCTGCCACACACAGGAGGCTGGGGGCTGAGGTGACAGCACCGGACTGTGCCCAGTCTGCTGCAGGTAAGAAGGACCCCATATGCTTGGTTCATTCTCTCATTATTCCGACATTTCCAACAGGGGAGTTGTGGGATTGATCTGTTACTTCATCATGAGGGTAATCTATGTTCTCTACACTGCTGCCTTTCTCTTCAAGCACCAGGATGTACATGATGTGAGAGGTATTGCCAACTTATTTATACAAGATTTCACTTAGGCCACTCCAAAAAGAGGAGAAGCCAAGAGTCTCTTACCAGTTTCCAGCATGGTCGATAAGCAAAGTTCCACTATTTTTTGCATCTATGCTTTTTAAAAATGGTATTAGCAATCAAGTTATTTATAATCGGCTTAATATTCCCCTATAGAAGAGTTTACGAAAGTTTATATTTTTCTCATTGAAAAAGAGATCATCTCATTTCAAGTGTAAGTCACTGTACTTACCATAATCAGTAACATAAAACTCATACATGGTCTGATTTGTGCCTTTAGGTATTTCTGGCAAGTCTAACTTGCTTCCATGACTTCGTAAAAAGGCCTCAAGCTTTTCTCTGCTTTCCAATTCCAAAAGGGCTCCTAAACTCCACATTAGGCCAAACACAAATAATTTATGAAGATGTTCGACACATGAAATACCACCTTCTTCTTTGGAGGGAATTAAACCTTCCAGTAGAGTGAGAGACTGAAAATATTTGAAATATAATAAAATAAATTTTGGTGTTCAAATTTTTGAAATAAAAAAAAAATTAACGTTTTGGAGTAACTAAACTTTAGACCCAGAAACTACCTAGAAAACATCTAGTCTAAAAGGAAAAAAAAAAAAGAAGAAGAAGAAGAAAGTAAACATCTATTTTATTTAGGCCCTTTACTTTTCAGATGAGGAAACTGAAGCTCAGTGAGGTTAGTCACATGAGCTAGGGACAGAAACCACACCCTCTGATTTCCACTGTGGCATCTTTTCTGCTAGTCCAGGCAGACTTTTTTTTTCTTTTATTTTTTTTTTTATGTTTACTTATTTCTGAGACAGAGAGAGACAGAGCATGAGTGGAGGAGGGGCAGAGAGAGAGGGAGACACAGAATCAGAAGCCAGCTCCAGGCTCTGAGCTGTCAGCACAGAGCCTGATGTGGGGCTCAAACTCACGAACCGTGAAATCATGACCTGAGCCGAAATCGGTCGCTCAACCGAATGAGCCACCCAGGCGCCCCCCACGCAGACTTTTTAAACCAGGATGACCTTTCTCTAAATGCTGTCTGCTGTTGGACAGTGATCAAGCAATATCTGGAGATAGGGTTTTTTTCTTCCCTTGTTTCAAATATATTATCATTTAAAAATATTTATTTCAGGGGCACCTGGGTGGGTCAGTCGGTTAAGCATCCAACTTCAGCTCAGGTTATGATCTCACTGTTTGTGGGTTTGAGCCCCGTGTCGGGCCCTGTGCTGACAGCTCAGAGCCTGGAGCCTGCTTCAGATTCTGTCTCCCTCTCTCTCTCTCTGCCCCTCCCTCACTCATACTCTGTCTCTCAAAAATGAATAAACGGTTTTTAGCCATTCGTGCAGTCATACCTACACCTTGTTATTATCGAGAACTGTGACCCCTTCATTATCTCAGTTTCAAGCATTTTATTCTCTGATTACCATATCCACCCTTTCTAGCTTATTCCCTCCACTTCCCAGATTCGAGAGAGAGCTACCACGGTCCATAGTTCCTGCCATCATTAAACTATCCCTCATTTCCTCTCATTTCCTCACTTCCTTTTTTTCCTAGCTGGAATTCCAGGACCCATCACTATAATCACTGTCGCATACACCCTCTATTCACCTGTGAAAGCCATAACTCCATTAAAGCCTTGTTGAAACTCGGCCTGCTCTCCACCCACCTGCCCCTATGCAGCTAAGCTTGGCTGGAGAAAACCACACAATTCTGGCTTCATTTTAAAATCATCACCATGGGGCTGCCCGGGTGGCTCAGTCAGTTAAACTGACTGACTAAAACTCTTGATTTCAGCTCAGGTCATGATCTCCTGGTTTGTGGGATTGAGCCAGGCGCCAGGCTCTGTGCTAACAGTGCACAGCCTGCTTGGGATTCTCTCTCTCTCTTCCTCTCTCCTTGCCCCTCCCCTGCTCTCTCTTTCTCTCTCTCAAAAATAGAAAAATAAACTTAAATCATCATCACGGACCTCAGCTTCCATTCAGGCTCCTTCTCTGTGACATGACTGTTTCATACTTTCTTCATTTTCTCAGACCTCTAACACCTCCATTTCCTTACTGTTTGCTGAGCACACGTGTCGTAGCTTTCTTCCTATTTCCTGAGAAGACTGATTTCTTCCTTTTGTTTGTTTACTACCTATACACTGCATTCAATTTCTGTGTTCTAATGCTTACCTAGACAGTATATCCTGCATACACGGGTAATGAAAGATAAAGATAAACCCTTTATTCCTATCTTGTATATCCAATGACCTTTGAACACCTTAATTTCCTTTATCTCTCTCCTAACTTATTTTATTGTCGATTTGTATTTTAAGTCTCTCTCTCTCTCTTTTTAATTTATTTTACGTTTATTCATTTTTGAGAGACACAGAGACAGAGCATGAGTAGGGGAGGGGCAGAGAGAGAGGGAGACACAGAATCTGAAGCAGGCTCCAAATTTCCTACATCAGAGACTGAATTTCTCTTTAACTTTTTGCAGGGCTCAGCAGACTGTGGCCCCAGCGGCCAGCCACCTGCTTGGCAAATAAAGTTTTACTGAAACACAGTCACACTCATTCATGTAGGCATTGTGTCTGGCTGCCTTTGCAATACAACAGCAGGTGTCAGTGTTGAGACAGACAGTTGTGCAAATATTTGCTTAAATGTTTGCTACCTACTCAATTAAAGAAAAGTGCACCCCCCCCCATCCAGCATCAGAAAGAAATGTATCTACAGCAAGACATCCTCAGTCTTTCAAAACAAAATTAATTCAAGATAAGATGTTCACTTCTGTTATGCATTTTAAAGTAATTACTAAATAATTAATTGATTCGGGTCTCATGCATTACTTCTAACCTACCCATCCTCACTGACCGGTATCCATTATTAAACTAAGAGAAAATCAAAGCACCAGATTGGATACTGAAAGGTCACCTATAGCCTAGAAGCAGGAGAGCCCTTCAAAATCTATGATTCGTTCTGTTTTCTCCGAAGACTGTTAAGAAAAGCTGAGGGGGCGGAGGGAGGCGGAAAAGACATACACACAAAGCTAGAGACTACTAGGAAAATTGTTTAAAGGTTTTTCCGGTCTGGTATTCTGTAAATATGCAATGCTGAGATGAGATTGCCATTCGAATCTTCTTGCTTGTTACCAGCTCCCTTTTTGCGCTTTTCAGTAGAACAGTCTGCTTTACTTATTTAGTTAGTCTACTGTCATGATTGGATGCACTTTCCGGGAAGGTTACTAAGCTTGATGGTGGGGAAGGCAGTTCATACCTCTTCCCCTGACAACACCCACCCTTGGGAAGAGAAAACAATAAAACAGATGGCAGTAACAACATTAACGAAATCTTTAATAGGAATCCAACTTCTCCAAGCCTTCCCAGCCATATCATAAAAATATTTCTATGGACTGCGGGAATTTTCTATTTCAGATGCCTCTAAACTGCAAGTGGGCTGGGGGGGGGGGGGGAAACGTCTCCAGTCTACATAGAGAATGTCCACAGTCTTACCTGCATGATATAGTTGCACTCCAGGAGCTGCATTTTTGGATTGAGGTTCAGTTTCATGAATGTATATATATCTTCAAATATTTTATCATACAGAGTCTGGAATACAGAAGCTTCCTGCGCAGTGCGCTTCTTCAACCACGCCTGCAGCAAAGAGACAGAACCTCAGTTTCCCAAGGATGTGAACCCCAGGTAGCCGCTGAGCACACACTGGGGTGGATCTCCTGTCCCCACCTGCAATATCGGCCTCCAGCTGAGCGCAGAGCTGCTGATATAGACCATGCCCATCCTGGAAACTGTGGCAGGGGAAGCATTCTCAATATTGTGGACTTCAAACAAAAGCTTGCAATTCGGAGCCATGGGGATGCGATCTCCATTAGCTAACGTGAGAGTTTTATTGTCATCCAACACAGAATTTAGGTTCTCGATCCAAATGGCATCCACGGGGCCATCTAAAATGAGGAAAATGTTTTCACCTGCAAATAATTAAAAGGGAAAATCACTTTTCACCTGTAAAAAAATTAAACGTTGTGTTATTAATAAACTGACGGGGGGGGGGGGAGGGGGAAGCTTCACAAAGGAGAGTTGAGGTGTACCTTTTTTAGCTTTTAATGTTTTTCTCCACAGAGTAGAAAAAATCCCATCTGTCCAGTCATTAGTAGCGGTGTCCAGTCTGCCAAACATCTGAGGCGCAGTAATCGCTTTGGGATTCATTCGCATCTCTCTGTGAGGTCTTCCGCACTCAGTCAATGCCTTCATCAGGATTGTTATGACAGTCGTCTTCCCAGAACCACTGGGCCCCAGAGTCATCAAACCATGACGGACCAGAGACGTCTCATATAACTGCACAATGAAGCAAGCAATTGAAAAATGGAACTAATGAGTCTCTTGCTGACACTCATAGCAGCGTGCTGAAATTTAAAAAGCTTTCAATAAGCTATTAAAAGTAACTAGTTCAGGGGCGCCTGGGTGGCTCAGTCCGTTGAGCGACCGACTTCGGCTCAGGTCACGATCTCGCGGTATGTGAGTTCGAGCCCCGCGTGGGGCTCTGTGCTGACAGCTCAGAGCCTGGAGCCTGTTTCAGATCCTGTGTCTCCCTCTCTCTCTGCCCCTCCCCCGTTCATGCTCTGTCTCTCTCTGTCTCAAAAATAAATAAACGTTAAAAAAAATTTTTAAAAAAAGTAACTAGTTCACTAAGGGATGAGAAAAAAAAGTGGTATTTTTTTTTTTTTTACTAGACGTGGCTAGCCAGTTAGCACCACATTATAAAATAACGTTAAGTGAGAAAATTATGACACTGTGGTACTTGCATTACGTTTTGGAAATAATGAACTCAGGATCTAGTTTTTGCTTCTCAAACTACTATTCCTTGTGATTTTGGCTTGCTGATGCAGAAGTTTTTCCACGCACACGCTTTCTCTGTATTCAATGTGATGATGTCGCCCCCTGGTGGTGGAAAGCAGCAACACAAACCATCACGGGGAAGACCAGCTTGAGATGAGTGATTTATTCAAGAAGTGCTCCCAGGAGAAACTGGTAAGGGAGTGGGGGACGCGAGACAGGAAAGGGAAGTCAGGGAAGGTGTTATTGAGGACAAAATACTGTACAGGGAAGCCTGAACACTGTTCCTGGGGGGTACTCTGGAATGTAAGTTACACCTGCATTTATTCCACCTGGAAGCAGGGGAACTTGAATTTCCTACTCCATCACCCATCAGTCCTTAACTAACTGCTATTTGTGCCTGCTAACAAAGTGGCTCCAATCCTCTGGAAGAGAATAGTGAATATGGGCTATTAGAATAGCCCAGAAAGGGGCACATAGTTACGGTAAAAGAGATTCAAGGAGATGTGCTAAGAACTAGATGGTATCTGTTACAACATCCTCTCTATTGTTTTCTTAATAAAAATAAGTTAAAAGGTAGCAGTTGGGTGGCTGGGTGGCTCAGTCAGTTGAGCATCAGACTCTTGATTTTGGCTCAGGTCATGATCCCAGGGTCATGGGATCAAGTTCCACCCTGCTTAAGAACCTCTCTCTCTCTCCTCTGCCCCTCTTCTCCTCTCTCTGTCTCTCTCAAAAAAAAAAAAAACTTACACCTTATAGGAGGCAGAATTTAAATTATTCTAACATTTTAGGTAGAAATGTATTACTACAGTAACCCATAGTTTAAAAGCAATAGAGACACTACCCATAACATTATATTCAAGAGTAACACTGTTGACACTGAGTAACAAGACAATATTCTAGTCCCCTACCCATTGAAATGACTACGATTTTAGTACTCAGTATACTCAGTATGTATATCATACAGATTTGGGAAAGTTTCCCAGAAATTAAAAGAAGTGTTTAATGGTTTTCAATACATGGATGATGAAAAATACTTAAACTCTTCCTCATATATTTCCCTGTAAAATTTGAATGTGTCTTATATACTTGCACTTCTTATTATCCGGCAAGTTAAAATAAGAATTGTTATTTTCTGCATGCAGTTTTTAACGTTTTCCATAATTTCAGCTCCTTCATTTCCAAATGCCCTAGAAAATACCCCTGAAACATCAGGCCCATAGAGATTTCTTCCTGCATCTCTGCCAATCCTTCTTGCCTCTGCTGATTAACTGGTGGGTGGTTGACAAGGATGAAATGTAATGAGCAAAAAGATACCAAGAGACACAGGCAAAGGATTTAGATGTTAGGGTAGGCGTGAACTTGACCACACACAAAACAGAAGCAAAGTGACACTCCCAGATTCCTCGGGCTCCATGCCCATGAAGGTACCCAGCTATGAGTGACATTGCCAGACTGACACAAGAAGCTTGTGAGATCATTCCATCTCCCCGGCTTTTTATATAACTTGTCACCCTCTCCTAACTGTTCTTGAGATTCTAGTTACCACCTGCCCTAATACCAGCTCTAGGTAGTAAATTACAGCTTGTTTCCTGCCATGCAGGGTAATGCCATACTATCTCTCTGGGGCCAACACATCCTCCTGAGGACTCTTCTTGCAATGATGTGTTTTAATTTAGTTTCAGGGGCGCCCGGGTGGCTCAGTGGTTTAAGCGTCCAACTTCGGCTCAGGTCATGATCTCACAGTTTGTGAGTCTGAGCCCTGCGTTAGGCTCTGTGCTGACAGCTCGGAGCCTCGAGCCTGCTTCGGGTTCTGTCTGTCTGTCTGTCTCTCTCTCTCTCTCTCTCTCTCTCCCCCTCCCCCACTCACACTCTGTCTCTCTCTCTCTCTCAAAAATAACCATTAAAAAATTAATTTAGTTTCAGCATTTACATTAAGACTAATATCCTGAGCTCTTCTCTTCAAATGGCGATCTTTAACAACACACACTTAGCATAACAGATTAAAATTTCTTTACCTGCACAAGTTTGAGATTCCAGGGCGGGTGGTTAATCAAACCTTCTATCTGAACCTGGTTGGCCACTGCAGCTTGCAGCTCCTCGTACGTACTACTATCCAGCTGCAGTCCTGGAAACAGGTCATTGATTAAGCTGAGGAACAGGGGTTCGTCTTCATCAACCTAAGATGGCAGAATAAATTTACTTCTTCAGTCAATAAATAATTACTGACCAGTTACGAAGCTCATGGCACCTTACTATCACTGCATGCCCAGAAAATCATGTATTACTCTCCTAACCAGACTTGGGTCCTGTAGACCCAAGTCCTGAACACCACCACTGAATCCACATTACCTACAGCATCGTACCCAAAGCTCTTTGGCATTCAACATCCTCTACAATCTGCGGCTTCAAGGTTTGATCTCACTACTTTATCATGAAGGTGCTGCTTGTCACAAATAGGTGTATGCATTAACCTTAAAAATATGCAATTAGTAGTCCCAACCCCATGAAAATAGAACTATTAAAATTATATTTAATTATAAAATTAAGATTTCATTTAAACTGCCCGGCTCATCCAACATTGGCTGGAACACTCCATCAGAGCAGTGTTCTGCCATCCTTAATAAGCCGTAGGTTTCAGTCAACTGACCCTAATCCTCATTTGCTATGTCTTTAACGTCTCCATCACCCCATTCCCAGCTGCTGCCCCCTTCTGATTTCTCCTTATCCTCTGGGACTCTTCTGACACCTTCTGGAATTCTCTTGTAGCTGTTTCAAGAATATACTATTACCAAGGGAGGCACTAAGGTGTACTAGAAGGGACAGAGGATTTGACATCAGAAAGTTTTGTGGATTTTTGTTCCAGCTTCTCAACTGACCATAATTGTGGCTGAGTCCTTCGAACTTGGTTCCCTCATAAGATGGCAATAAGCACACGAGCCATTCATATCCCACAGTGTTGCTGTGAGACTCAAACAACACAATACCCCTGAAAAAGCTTTGTAATACTAAAGAACTACACAGGTGTTAGTTGTTAGTTTCTATAACTAGAACTGAGCTTCCTAAGAACCACTTCTTCCTCAACATTGTATTCCCAGGGCATTGACACAATATGTAACACATAAAAGCCCTTGAATAAATCCCACGCACGCCTGTCCGTCAGCTACTTCAAAGAACCTGGCTATAATTGTGACAAGCGTGAAAGCAGCAAGATAATTATTATCATCTTCATGGCAAACTTTCAGTGCACTTTTGGAAAACAGAAATGGTGTCAATGGCGGGGGAGAGACATAGCTGAAGTAAGTTCAGACGTGTTCTGAGAAAGCAAAAGTTCTCATAGTTCTCTGTGAATCCAAGAAACCTGGACTTTCATGTTTAGAATTTGTGTTACATTCTAAATAATAGTAGAAGACTGGACTAAGGGGCTCCTGGGTGGCTCAGTTGGTTGAGCGTCCAACTTCAGCTCAGGCCATGATCTCACAGTTCGTGAGTTTGAGCCCCGCACCAGGCTCTCTGCTGTCAGCACAGAGCCGGCTTCACATCCTCTATCCCTGCCGCCGCCCCCCCCCACCTCTCTCCTGCTCATATTCTCTCTCTCAAAAATAAATAAAAATATTTTTTTAAAGACACAATTATAAAAAAACAAAAAAGAAGTCTGGACTGAAATTTGGGGGCCAGAACCCACCAATGGTTTTATGGTTCACAAGTGGTAAGGGCCCATGTTGGGTATACAAGGTCACAGACTTTTTGTCTTCTGGAAGCACAGGGCTAGCTTCACATACCCACTGTCCCTGTCGTTACTAATGCTCAGCTCCAGCTGAGCCAAACCCCCTCATTTCGGCTAAGTGGGGGAAAGAACAGGTGAGAATCTTGGAGGAGAAGCGAGTTCGGGGAAGGGAAGGATACTGAAGGAGAAGCGAGTTCAGGGAAGGGAAGGATACTGAAGGAGAAGCGAGTTCAGGGAAGGGAAGGATACCAGTTTGGAAAGGTTCATATCTCTCAGTCCTCTCATGACAGTGCTTAGTTCACTGTCTTCTGGTCTGGCTCTTTTTTGAGATCCAAGTGTCCTCAAGACAGATAGGATATTTCTCAACCCAAAGTCGTAATGAACCTAAGATGGGGGGAGAAAAGATTGTTTAATTGACCAATCCTAAATGCAGACCCACTGTATACACATAGGTGGATATGCTGATCTGTAAACACTGCTGTGTGCAGGGGCTCAGCTTCAAAGTTCTATGAGCTCAAGTCTTTCACCTTTCCTTTGACTGCAGATTAGTTTTAAGTTTATGTATTTATTTTTGAGAGACAGAGGGCGTGCGCACAAGTGGGGTAGGAGCAGAGAGAGAGAGAGAGAGAGAGAGAGAGAGAGAGAGAGAGAGAATCCCAAGCAGGCTCCGCACTGTCAGTGCAGAGACTGACACGGGGCTCAAACTCTCAAACCATGAGATCTTGACCTGAGCAGAACCCAGACACTTAACTGGCTGAGCCACCCAGATGCCTCACAGTAAACAGATTTAAATTTGCCCTGTTGGTTACACACTCTGTGATTCCATGTCTATAACATTCTTGGAATAACAAAGTTATAGAGATGGAGGGAAAATAGGGGCTGCGAGCGGTTAGGGATTCGGAAGGGTGGTGGGTGTGGCTATGAAGGGGTAGCAGAGACAGAACAGTCCTGTTTGCTGATCGAGGTGGAGGTTACATGAATCTGCACGTGACATAATTGCATAGTACTAACACACACACACACACACACACTACACTACACTACATATGTGCATACATAACTGGCAAACTCTTAAACTCTGTGGATTGTACCCACATCTGTTTTCCGGTTTTGTCATTTATAATTGTACTGTTGTTACAAAATGTCAACCATGCGGAAGCAGGGTTCACAAGACCCCCTCTACCTTTCTTTGCAACTTCACTGAGACTCCATAATCATTTCAAACTAAAAAATTTTAAAAACACATACATACATAATTATAAATATATCTTACAAAAGAGTTGATATTTTTTTTAACTCACTGATTAACATCTATCAGGGTAAAACTGCCAAGTAAAAAAAATCACGTTCTACAGCTAGGGAAAAGACTGATTTACAAAGTTACCTGTTTGGTAAGTTGCTCTTCGCAGAGTTTGTAAAGAACGTAAAACTTTTGAGCCAAGACGATGTTTTCAAGAAAACCACAGCTTGCAAGTTTAACTCGCATAATGATCTGAAAATTAAGGTCGTGAGATTTTTCAACAATTTAGAGAAAAACAAGAACATAAATCATATTATGCTTCCAAATCCCGGTGCCTACCTGTCTATCTGGAACCATCATAGCAACAGTTCTAAACTGAATTTTTAAGTTTTCTGGTAGTTCCTGGCGCCCAGCATACCCAGGGTTCTAAAAGTTAAAATTATTTTAAATTATTGATGTAATGTTCATTTCATGAATACAAACACATTCAAATTCCTAGTTCATATTCTAAGGTGGTATTGAAAAACATTAGATTCATAAAACGTCCCTCCTGCCTCAAAAATATGTATTGGACTATCCATATTTTTTAAGGTCACATTACCCCCTCATGCATAATTTCCATTTCCATTATACTAACAAACTCATACACACACACACACACACACACACACACACACACTTCATGTAGCAAAAATTAAGCTTCTGTGTATCTATTGGTTAAGAAAATAGAAAAGAAAGATACATAAATACCAGGGTAATTATGGTCTAACATAGGTTATTGAAAAAGGAAGAAAATTCAGGATTTCATATGGATCAGTTTACTTAGGTAATTCTTATTTTATCTTTTCCATCATTCTCCATGGTCAGAATTATAGAGTTCTCTGGCTGATTTAAAAAAAAGAAAAAAAAAAACTCCATTGGAGTGTGGGGAAATAAAGATGGGAATGGTGGGGAAAAAATTGAAAAGGACAAAAGTAGAAGAGGAAAGGAAGCTAGGGCCTCACGAATAGCAACAGGTTGAGTACATCAGACCCAACAGTTCCAGGGGAGAGGTTAGGGATTCAAAGACTAGTCAGGCAAAGAGGGGTTAGTTATTTTAGGAAAGTACATTAAGAAGCCTTCAGTCCCTAAGCATTTCGTGGGCACTGTCCATTGGCCAGATACCTTCCTCAGTCCTGGGAATACAGAAGTTACTAGCTGCCTCTCAATATTTCTTCTTGTCTCTTTTCTCAGTCACAGAACCCCAGTTGCAAACTGGGTGCATCACCACCCAGATAAAACACTACATTTCCTAGCCTGCCTTGCAGTTGGTGTGATTATATTTGACACTGGAAGATGCAAAGGGGCACATAATACGATGCTTGTTTGAAGGGAGTTGATTCAATCAATTGGCTACAGCAAAACAGAGGTGCTTCTGTAGCATCTTGGGTTATAAAGGTGACTTGAAGATAAAAATCATGATGGTGTAGAAACATAGAAGGATCTTAAGAGAATAAATCTTTATGTGTTAAGCTACTATTTTTCATGTCTCAGTTATTTACAGTCTAATGTAATACTTAATTGATATTTCCAATATTATTCTTAATCCAAGGGAAATGTTACTCTTCTTTTAAATTATTCTCCACCACAGTATCACACAATAAAACTTTTCATCCCATTTCCTGAGTTATAGTAACTAATCACTTCTGGATTATTATTATTTACCCCTGAGTGTTTTGCTTATGTTTGCTTATAATAAAGCTTATCAGAAAATTTCCTAATTTTACTTTCTATAATCTTTGTCCACTGAGACATTTAAAATTCAGATTACGTTGTGTTATCTTGCAACATAAAGATTTAACTATATAGAAAACATACAAAAACATTAAATAAAACTGGTTCAACATTAACATCACTTTTACAATTCACAGACTTTTCTACTTATTCATGCTTTTGGTTTTCTTTCTTTACTAAATGTATCACAACACATTGCCCTCAATCACATGGTAACTGAATTTGTTACAATTGTTACAGGTTTTTGGTGAATTACTTTGGCTATTTTAAATCATTTCCATCATCCTTTATTATGTGTCAGAGAAAAACCCAAGTGCAAAGGTTAAGTAGTTAGATTTTGACATTAGACAGACAATAACCTCTTTCTCTAACTGGCTACGAGACTTGAACAGGTTTTTAAATCTCTCTGAGCCTGAGATAACTCAGTTACAACATCCACCATACAAATGAGGTACAGGACTACATTTGCCTGTTCTTTTGAAGTTAGGTGTGTTCATCAACCTACAATAGACATGCGACATGAGAGAGAAATAAATCTTTGAGGTTTTGAGCCACTGAGATTTGGGGATTGTCACTGTGGCTAGCCTGTCTGATATAATACAGAAAACATTTAGCCCAGGACCTTACACATAATAAGTGCTCACTAAACAGTAGCTAGTATTATCATTAACATTTTGCTATTTCATCTTCTCTCAAGGTTATTTTTACTACTCAAAAAATCATATGACAAGAGGGAATAGCTCATGACCTCTGAATAGTCATTGATTTACTAATTAATATATGCTTTATTTCATTTAAGTCTATAGCAATTAAACCAATAGAATTGCATTTAAAGACCACATTCTTACCATTGTTAGGAAAATTCCAAATTCTGGATTCAAATCAACACAATCACCATCAGAGAAAATGAACTGTTTTTTTCTCTCTTTTCTTGCTGTCAGAACAATATAAATCTGTTGGGCTGCCACTGATAATACAGGCAATTCTATTCTGTTAAACTCATCAAAACAGCCCCAAGAACCTGATTGTGCAAGACCTGGTATGAAAAAGGATTAATTTCAAAAGGTTTCTTTTGTAATACACCTTCTTGGTAGCAATCATTTCTCTAAAGTGCTCTCAAACAATTCTATATAGAAATACAATTTATATAAAGTTTCATATCTGGCTGTTTATAAAGACATATTTAATTCCAGTGATATAAAGGGGTTTAATTATTTGTACATCATCATGAAAATAGGGCACTGCCAAAATGAAAGAATAGACACGTCATCACACCCAGGAATGCTGGAAGATGATAAAACTGGATTCAGTGGGGAAGGAGGCTGAAGGAGCCACGTTTGGGGAAACAGACAAAATAAGGCATGCCCTGTCTGCATCAGATTATTCTGTTTCTTTCTTGTTGCAATGACAGATACAAGGGGATGCAGGGTGAGATAGAAAACGGTCAAAGGATTTTTATTTATTCCCTTCAAAACTCAATACAAAGAAAGACTTCCATGTTATGAACATTACTCCTATCTAATCTCTTAAGGATGAAAACCTTCATTATCTTCAGCTGCATAAAATGTTCTTCTTTCTTTTATTACTGTCCCCTCGCCCCAGTTTTTCTTCTCTCTCCTTTGGGCGTTTCCATTATACAGATGTTGGAACTTTTATATGTATCCCTATTACCCTTAGGCTTTTCTGTCAAACCTCCCATTTCTTTCTCTTGTATTCAATGTATTTATTCTCTTGGCTAGACAGTTTAACTCAAAAGAGGTTTTTAATTAATTCACGTTTTCAATTTCATGTTATTCCAACTGTTACTTTGTTCATAGCAGCCTGTCTTTCTTCCATCAGTTGTATGTTATAAATTATTGAATCCCTCTGAAGCTAATGATTTTATTTACTCTTTTCTTCTGTTTCCTCTATTAATCACTTTAGCGGTCTCTCGGCTGTTTGGGGCGCCTCCCTCATTTCTTCAGATATTTTACGAGACTTTGTTACCTTTGTATTGTTATCTCTGTATCTTTGTATCTCTATGTTTCCTTATCTCAGATGCCAATCTCTGTTTGTAGGACCTCTGCCTGTGATTTGGAGGAAGGAACTGGAGAGGCATGAGAGCTTCCCCTCGGGGTCTGGGGCTCGCAGCCTGTCCTGGGTGGGCGGTTTGCCTCTCTGACACGAGCCCCTATCCGAAGTTTATCTGTGACAGGACTCCCGCTTCAGAAAGCTGTGCAACATCGTTTATGCAAAGGAAACACCGGAGCCAGCCACTTCCTTTTCTTTTTTCTCTGTCATCTCCTATCATTTGGTGGCACTATAGGATTTACCTTGTGCTCTGTTGGCTGCTCTCAACCATCCCCAACCTTCAAGCTGAGAGTGATCCACAGAAGAACCCTTCTCTTTGATCAGGACATGATTTTCAGGGCTCAAAAATGTTTAACAGGCAACTATAAAGAATAATATAATGTATACCCAAGCACCTACCTATCAAATCTTAACAATTTGCTTCAGATTTTATTCTAAAGAATAAAATATTAGAACCACAGTTCACATCCATGTATGATTCTTTGGATTCACACTCCCTCCTTCTCCAGAGGGAACCTCTGTCCTGAATTTGATGCCAGTGGTTCCAGGTGTGCTTTAAACTACTGCTCGTGGGCGCCTGCGTGGTTCAATTGGTTAAGCGTCCGACTTAGGCTCAGGTCATGATCTCACGGTTCGTGGGTTCGAGCCCGGCGTCAGGCTCTGTGCTGACAGCTCAGAGCCTGGAGCCTGCTTCAGAATCTGTGTCTCCTTCTCTCTCTGCCCCTCCCACACTCACACACTCTCTCTCTCTCTCTCAAAAATAAATAAACATTTTAAAAAACCTTTAAAAAATAAACTACTGCTCACTTGCATATATTCATGGACACTATATATTTTGTGTATTCAAGATTTATATGTATCTATCTACATGTATAGGTCTATAAAATACTGTATATATCTTCCTGAAACTTGATTTATTTGGCCAGTATTATTTTTCTGAGATTTATCTAAGCAAATACACATAGATCTAATCCACTATTTTTTAATGTTTTATTTATGTTTGTTTATTTCTGGAGGCTCCTCAAAAAATTAAAAATAGAACGACCCTATGACCTAGAAATAGCATGTTTTATTTATTTTTGGGAGAGCATGAGTGTGGGAGAGGAAGAGAGAGAGGGGGACAGAGGATCTAAAGCAGGCTCTGCTCTGTCAGCACAGAGCCCAATGTAGGGCTTGAACTCACAAACTGTGAGATCACGCCCTGAGCCAAAGTTGGATGCTCAATGGACTAAGCCACCCAGGTGTCCCCAGAAGTTTTTAATTTAGAGTAAGCAATGTACCAATCTTTCCTTTGTGGCTTGTGATTTTTGTATTAAAAATCCCTTTCTCTGAGAACAAAGATATTTTCATTTATTACCTTCTAAAAACCATATGGTTTTGCGGACCACACTCAGGTCAGTTCTTTAATTCCCAGAACTGATTTTTATATATGGTGTAGGCATCCAGTTTTTATATATGTAGGGATCCAATTTCCTTTGTTAAATACTAATCATCTCTTGCCCCAGGATGATTCATTGTAAAGTCTATCCCTTCATCACTGATTTACAATACCACCTTTGCCATACGTCAAGTGTCCTTGGCCCATTTCTGCATTCTCTATTATATTCCACTGGTCTATTTATCAATCTCGGCTCTGAGTTATGCTCTAAATGAGATCTTTCATTTCAGCAGGATCTAATGCAGGAAGGGGGAACCGCATGTGTCATGGGTTTGCTATCTTGATCTTATCCCCTCCACCATTGTTTCAGGCAATAACAAATTGATTTCATTTTCACAATCTAATACACATTCAACTCATGGACTAGAGTGCCAGCAACAGTATTGAACCGTATGAAACTGACGATATCCAGCCATTCTTGACCCAGAAAAAAGAATGGCAGTATTACATGCATCAACCTATACTAATTTCAGTTACATGGGATAATATCACTTTAGGTTTTATGAGAAAATAATGTTAAAGTGCAATAAAAATACATTCACCAAAAGTAATTTAACTGTGTTTGACACTTACCTTTAAAAATCCTTCCGAGCCCTCTGAAATCCATTTGATCTGAGCAGTTAAACACAACCACATATTTTCCCAAACACCTTCCCATGTCTTTCGTGGTTTCTGTTTTGCCAGTGCCCGCGGGTCCTGCCGGAGCTCCTCCCATGTTCATTCCCAAAGCCTGGGCTAAAGTGATATAGCACCTGCAGACGTGAATCAGATAAAGCACCATGAGTACGGGATAACACATTGTTACAGTAGGCACAAGTCAAAGTCGAATGTGACTGGAATGGGCCTATTTATTTTAGAATTTGAGCCCCCCACTTAAAAGAGTCAACCAAACAAGGCTAGAGTACTTGATATCCATTAAAAGTAGTGCAGTGATTACAAACTTTTTTAGGACAGGGGCGCCTGGGTAGCTCAGTCAGTTAAGCAGCTGACTTCAGCTCACGACATGATCTCACAGTTCGTGGGGCTCTGTGCTAACAGTTCAGAGCCTGGAGCCTGCTTGGGATTCTGTGTCTCCTTCTCTCTCTGCCCCTCCCCCACTTGTGCTCTCTGTCTCTCAAAAATAAATAAATGTTAAAAAAAATTTTAAAAACATTTCTTGGGACAAACTTTCCTTTTTTATTATTTTATTTTTTTTATTTTGAGAGAGACAGAAAGAGCATGTGTGCATGCACGAGTGGGGGAGGGGCAGAAAGGGAGAAAGGGAGGGAGAGAGAGAATCCCAAGGGGGTTCCATGTTGTCAGTGCAGAGCCCAGCCCAATGTGGGGCTCATGATCCCATGAACTGTGAGATCATGACCTGAGCCAAAATCAAGAGTCGGCCACTCAACTGACTGAGCTACCCAGGCACCCCTGAGACAAACTTTTTAAACTCCTCAACCCTGACTTAAAATCTTCAGGCCTGGGGTACCTGGATGGCCCAGTTTATTAAGCTTCCAACTTCAGCTCAGGTCATGATCTCACGGTGCCTGAGTTTGAGCCTTGCATCAGGCTCTGTACTGACGATGCTTGGGATTCTCTCTCTCTCTCCCTTTCTCTGCCCCTTCCACACTCGTGTGCTCTCTCTCTCTCTCTCTGTCTCTCAAAATAAATAAATAAACTTAAAAAAAAAAAAAACTTTTAGGCCTTCCTTCTACTGTGGTCAGGATAAATCGTGAGGCAGAGGACCAAACAAGCAGTGCTATACTGGTGGATATTGAACAACTCCAGGAAAAAAATAAATCAATCTGATTCTCATGTTTGCTGATTTCTGTGGTCCAAATACTTCCACCAGGGCCAATGACAAGCTACCGATGTGATCCCACAAACTTGGGAAGAGATGCACACAGTTGACTCTCACAAGCTGGTACAAGCCAACTCCAGCACACCGTGGCAAATAAATCATCTTACTACGAAATGTTTCACTCGTTTAGGTAAGTGTAAAGAATAATATAATGAATCTACTTGTATCTATGATGCAGCTTCGGTTATATTTGTTCCAGATCTAAGTAAAACTGAATGGAGCTTGGTGGAAGAGGAAACACATTGACAAGTTTATGCTACAAGGGCACTGGGCATATAGAAGGGGGTTGGATGAATCAAGAGGACAGTAAAGATGTAATCTGTGTCATAATCATGCAGCCCTATTTAAAGTAACCGCAGAACTAACTGTTCTATGACCCAAGTCAATTCTACAAATACTGATTGAGCATCTTCTTTTTTTTTTTATTTTTTAATGTTTATTTATTCTTGAGAGAGAGAGTGTGTGTGTGTGGGCCCACAAGCAGAGGAGGGCCAGAGACAGGGAGACACAGAATCCGAAGCAGGTTCCAGGCTCCTAGCTGTCAGCACAGAGCCTGACGGCGGGCTTGAACTCAGGAGCTGTGAGATCATGACCTGAGCCGAAGACGGATGCTTAACCAACTGAGCCCCCCAGGCGACCCCTTATTGAGCATGTTCTATGCACAGCGTATTGAACTGGGTGTTGGAGGATATGCAGAGATGAATAAGGCCCAGTTTTGTCTGGTGTCACGCATTGGAAAGAAAGAACTGTGAGGAGATCGGCCATTGGCTGATTATTTGTACCTGGCCAAGGACCTTCACTTTAGGCATCAATCTCCACACTTGGAAAACCAGGAGGCCAAATTACATCATCTCCAAGGTCCCTTCCTTCTTTACAATTCTAATGACTTCGTTTATGGTGCCAGAGAGGTTCTTCCAGCTTGTTGTCATTCATTACTACATTACTCTCTTAGTCAGCATTCTAACTTGCTTTCATTCTTGTATCTTTTTTACTTCACAAAAACTTAATGTACATGTACGTTTAAGTAACAGCTATGGTTATTTCATTGGTAGACTGACTTTGATGAGCTAGCATGGACCTAACCTGACAGCAATATGCTTTTGTTAATATTTCAAATGCAACTTTTTGTTTTGTTTTGTTTTAGAGAGAGCACACGAGTCAGAGAGAGGGGAAAAGGAAGAGAGAGACAGAGAGAGAGAGAGAGAGAGAGAGAGAGAGAGAGAGAGAGAGAGAATCTTAAGCAGGCTCCACACTCAGTGCAGAGTCCAATGTGGGGCTCAATATAAGACCATGAGCTGAGCCCAAATCAAGAGTCAGATGCTCAACAGATTAAGCCACCCAGGCACCTCTCAGATGCAATTTTAAAACAATTTTAAGTACATCATTTAATTACAAAATGGAATAACAAGAGGCGCATGGGTGGCTCAATCAGTTAAGCATCAGACTCTTGGTCATGATCTCACAGTTCATGAGTTTGAGCCCCACGTTGGGCTCTGCACTGACAGCGTGGAGCCTGCTTGGGATTCTGTCTCTCCCTCTCTCTCTCTGCCCCTCCCCTCTTCATGTTCTCTCTCTCTCTCTCTCTCAAAATAAATAAACATTAAAAAGAATTTTTTTAATGGAATAACAAAAACTCAGTTCCTACCTATCTGTTAATGGAGTGATAACAAGACGATCAGTGCATCCCAGAAATTCATTTTGGTAAATAAAATCCACATCTGTAATAGACACTACAGTTTGATCCAAGTCTTCCTTAAAATAAAATCTACTCTGTTTTAGCCATTCAAAATCAGTAACTGATTTGATATGCATTTTTACCTTAAAAACATGAAATACAAAGAGATTACATACTGAATTGCAATAGCACAAAACACAAGCATGTAGGCAGTTTTTATTCACTCATTCACGAACTGGTTCATTTATTTAACATATATCTATAGAGTCCCTCCTTAGGCCCGACACTGTGCTCGGTGAACAAAGACAGACAATGGTTCTTGTCTTCTGAAGCTGATCAAAAAAAGACAAAAGACAAACAGATAAACAAATAATTGGAATAAAATATGAAAAGAAATTCAGGGTTCATGGAAATATGTAGCAAGAGGACCTAACGTAGACTAGGGAAGGCTGAGAGGGATACTTGGAGAAAGAAATATTCAAACTAAAACCTGGAAAAATAGTAGGAATCACCAAGGGAAATAAAATGAAAGCAAATTTTAAAAAAGAGGGCACAATGTTTTAGGCAAAGACCCAGGAGACCTGGTTGCATGTTCAAGGAACTCAAAGAAGTTCAGCACAGCTGAGGCATCCAGGAGTCTTGAGACAGAGAAAGAGTTGAGGCTTCACGGGACACGGAAACAGCGTTGGGCAGTGTTCTCATGGCAAAGGGAAGCCACTGAGGGGATTAAGCAGGAAGATACACTGTCATATATGCACAAGTGCCTTCCTCCACCAGCACTGTGGCCAAACCAACCAACCTGCCGGATCATCAGTCTACCCCTATGGGCACGAGGTACTGGGCTCCCCACAGCCATACATGCAAGTGATAGAAACCAGGGAAGCACATTTAGGAATAACATCCTGCCACAACCACGTTCTCAGGTGCTTCATGATTTTCCATGGACAACCTTGGAGAAAACTTGGTCCTGCCCACTCAGGAGAATCAACACGGGAAAGAGGCAAATGATCCCCTTCACTGCTCTTAAACTCGGTCCCTCTTCCAGGTCATTCGGCTTGACCCTTGGCAACCCTGCAATGTACCTGATCTCTAACTAATCAAGTCTCCACCCTATTTAACAGTCCTGCTTTTTGTCATTGTTTCATTGTTTGTGATGACCTTGCTTTCCCCCTGCAGCTAAGAATTCTGGCTTCCAGCAGAAATCACAGTTTGGATTCATCACCTTAAAGTGCAACTGTCAGGTGACATGATCCAGTGCCATCCCTGGGGACTCTGCTCCCCAACACAGGACCTGCAGCCATGGAGAGGCCATCAACTAACTAGCTAGTCTCAGTAATCCATGAAGATGGTGAGGAGGCAACAGAAGATGAAGAAGAAAGAATAGCTACTATTTGTTGAGTTCTTACCATATACCAGGCTGTTCTAAGCATCACACACAGAAAAATAAAATGCAAACATGCTGGCCATGAGATCTCATTTTACTTGGGATGCAGAGGGACCAGGAGTTCAACAGTAGTTAAGACAAAAAGAAAACAGTTTCGTGGCTTTAACTGTGTATGGGTTTTTTTTCTTTTTAAAACTCCATTCTGCATGTAAAGTAAAACTTTGCTCAGCACTTAAATTTAAAAGAAATTTCTTCCATTGGATTTCAGCTTAAAGAGTCCGCGAGGGATGTACAGACAACACCCTAAATGGCACGCCTTTAGCAGATACAGTAATGGATTCCATAGGAGTTCTTGAGGTGGACTTCAAATAAAGTCAAAGTGTGACAGTAACTGCAATTTGGTGAAAGCAAATCTGTAGAAGGCCAAAGAAATACGGTCTGAGTATGCAGCTCTCTGATGATTAGATTGACTGGAAGATCCAGAGACAAACCCTAGAGCAGTGTTTGGTCAACTTTAACATGCATATCAATCACCTGGGAATTTTGAAATGCAGATTCTGATTAAGTAGAGGGTGGGGCGGGGGAGGGGACTGGAGATTCTGCTTTTCTAACCAGCTCACAGGAGATGCTAATGCAACTGGTTGGTATATAATACTTTTGAGAAGCGAGGGTCTAGATTCCAGGGGAATAAACGGACTGCATGTCCTTCTCAGCCTTCCATAAATATTACCTATCTGATCAGAACTTTTGACACAAGCTTGAAACAAGTAGTCTGTGATCATATTGTGTAAAAAAAAAAACCCAAGTTGCATGAATTACACGTCTCTGGTGAAGAAGAGATACCTTTAAGATGAATCAAATCAAATCAAATAAAGCAATAGTAGTTAAAGACAAAGATAGTCAAATGGCGGTATATCAAATGGTGGCACGTAGGTCCCTACCCTACAATGATAACCACTGCTTTCGGAGAACTTTGTCTCACTCAAGGCTGCTGGTTAGAGTCCTGTTTCTGAAGGGAATTCAAATACCACCCCACCTACTCTTACCCTACAGAACCTTGTCCACATCAAGCCCATGATGCCCTGTGGGACACTGTTAATCAGACAAATATCCATGAAACTTTTCTGAAGCTTGATTCTCTTTGATCAAGACTTCTTTCTTAATGGAGCAAATGATTCATGACCAATCCTACCTAAATTGTATCATGCCCCTGGTTATTTGGTGTAACAGAACGAGTAGTTAGTTCACCTCACATCAGTTGGTTCCAGACTTTCACAATGCCAAATGTGAGTATACACATAAGGTTGTTTAAACCACAAATATACATATTTGTAGACATGGTATATAGAAAGACAGTTGTGGAAAAAGACCAAGTAGATGGAAAGTTCACACAAGTTAGGGAATATATATAATACTAATTATTCATTATTAGGAGCACTGAACTATTAATTAGTACACTGAATCACTTTAAAAAACAAAGATACTTTACCAAGTCATCAAAAATATCTCTCTGGTGCACATGGATGGTTATCAGAGTTTCAAACTTCACTCTGTCAAACTTGCTTAGGTCATGTGTTGTCTGACTGATGAGAATATTCAGAATATCCAAAAATTTCTGATTGGTCACCTGCATGATTTTCCTGTCATCTTTTGCATTATGTAAAGCCTCTTCTGAATCATGTGTCCACAACATCTGAATTCCCAGAAGCCCCACCTATGCACCCAGAGGAAAAATAATAAGTAAATTTGCCAAATATTCAAAGCACATCTGCAATAAAATTTGGTGGTCAGTCGTCCATAGGAAGGCAAACGAGGTTTTACTCATTTTAAACTAAAAAGAGACATGCATTTCTCCACTCCCAAAAGGGGAGAAATAAACACTCCAAGTTCCAACTATTGATATTTAATTATTTTAATGCAGAGAGATAAGTAATAATTAAAACAATGGCTACCATATATGAAGCTGTATATGTTTTATGAAGGATGCTTAGCAAATTTTTCTATAGAGGGCCCAAGACCACCCAATAGCTCCTATGATCATTTTTCTTTCTCAAGAAAAGCAAACAGAATTTCTAGACTTGTTGTTGTGTATTTTTCTTTAGCAGGGTTTCCCAAAGGTCTCTTTGCAATTTCTAGAAACGGTATGCTGACTCTCTCCTTTCCTGATCTATCTAATCTATCTAATCTTTCTTTCTTTCTTTCTTTCTTTCTTTCTTTCTTTCTTTCTTTCTTTCTTTCTTTCTTTCTTTCTTTCTTTCCTGATCTATCATCTATAACTTTACCTAAATTGACTTCTTTCTATATATATTTATCTAAAGGAGAGAGAGAGCGAGAATGAGAAGGGGGGAAGTTTATTCTTTTTCTCCTGATGAGGGCATAAGAAAATTGTGACTATCACCTTGCCTACAATCTCCCCCCAGGAAAGGTGTAAAATTGTCAAAACAAACATGCCCTCCTTGCTGCAACACGTGTCCCTTTAGGAGCTTTTGTTCATCTGCAGAGTCAAGCCACAGATCCGAGATCATTTGGACCAAAGGGAACCCCATATCTGGCGGAGGACTGGGAGCAGAGTGAGCGGCATGTGGACACTGTTGGGCATGGCACTCAGTGTGGGTAAGGCAGGAATAAAACCCTTTCCTTATCCCCGCCTCCTCAAGACTTCAAAATGCTTTCTGCCAAAAGCAGCGGCCAACCCTGCGGTCTGCAGGTAAAGATAAATGAAGGCCCCCGGGTGAGGTGAGCAACCCGACGACGTAGAGGAAATACCCAATGTCAGGAAGTTCCCAGCAACAAGACAGTTCTGACTCTGGCAGCAGCAGAAGATGGCGTGAGACAGGAAAAGCAAAAAACAAACCAAAAACCCACAGTGTAAGGCTGTGAGATTTAAAGACACAGACCCGCAACCTCTGAGAAATCACTGCTTAGTGGTAGATTCTAAAAACTAATCTTTAAAATGACTATCCTGAGTCACCTAGAAAAGCTTAAATTACGGTTTGTACTCAGTTTAAGAAGGCAGAAGATTTCATGGTGAAAACTGGAGGATGTCTCATTAAAATAAAAACAAAACAAGAATGCTCATTCTCCTCAACGTCACTCGCTGCACGTTAAAACTGCTAGAAGGGAATACACTAAAATATGAAGTCATCGTTTGCAGCTGGTAGAAACAAGCAATGTATATATTGAATAAATATTATGGGTAGAATATACATTGGATGAATATATATCTTCATTACTCTTGAAAGCATTTTTTCCAAATAACTGAAATTTGCCCATTACGTTAAGATTTTAACCTAAAATTGTTTAAAATGTCACCTTTTAGAGCTAGTCAACTTTCCTGCTGTATCCTGTTCAACATCACTCCCACTCTGACCTCGCTTTCAGTTTTCCACATGGTGCTAGCTTCTCTGTCTAATCTAGACTGAGTCTCTCCTTCAGATTATACAAGCTTTCCTGGGAGAGAGAAAGCGTGCCGATTTGGTCTAAGGGGCTATCTTTCTCACTTTATCAAATAAAGTATTTTATAAAGCTTCATCACAAAGCTAATAAAGCTGATAAGAATATAAAATTTGCCAAGGATACTGCATGATACAAAAATATTAAATACAATATCAACATATTCTCTCCAGTAAAGGTTGTTCTATAGCCGTACTTGTGTCATTTGAATAAATAATTTCCTATCATTTCAGCCCTCTCTGCTGTGTGTGCATTAAGTCGGGACTTGGAGGTCGGCTGCGAGGAGCAGTTGGAGAAGAAGTATAGTTAGGGTCAAAATGTGTGTATTTTCCTTGGATATCTCTTGCTTCCTATCTCACACTCTCTCTGACCCAGATCACAAAGCATCACTTTTCGTTTATTTTGGCTGAAATCTGAGTGAAACTGTTGGCTTTTCCTTTTCTGTATTCAGTTAATAACACGTGGCACAGTAGGGTGCATTCCTAAAAGCCACTGGACATGAGAGCTGTTCAAGAGAACACCTGCTCAAACGCCAGCCTCTTGAAGGTCCGCTCCTGTTAGGAAGCTAGCTGCATGACAAGGCCTCCTTTAACAGATTATGACAATTTGTAATCACTGGAAGGGAGAAAAAAAAAATGCAAGATGGATTTTGTTTCAGGACAAGATATGCTCATTCTTATCTATATCCATATTTCTATCTATATCCGTATCTATATCTATCCACACATAGCTACATGGAAAATATGCCACCAAATCCATACACAGATGGGTATAGATAGGTGTCTTTTATATACAGATGTGTGTGCTTTGTATAGGAGATGAAATTTTCCATTTGTGAGTTTAGTTTTAGTGTTATCCTTAGTGATCAAAGAACAGTGGCAAATCCTCTTCCAGCGAATGGGATGAGATGGCCTAGAACAATGTAGGTGGACAAGCAGGTGGTTGGCAGTGGGGGGTGGGAAGACCTCCCCAGCTAGTTCAAAGCTACCAACAGCTGCTACACCATCAAAGCCAACTGCTTCCTGTGTATCTTTCCCCCTTATTTCCATTATGTAAACATTATATATTCTCACCTGTGCTGGAAAGTGATTGAGAAAAGGTAAGAGTTGAAATCCTGAATCGCTGATTTGGTAGAATGCAGACCTGATTATATTATGCAGTGACGACATCTGCATTTTTAACAAATCCATAAGCCAAATCTCTACAGGACCTTTGGCCATAACAGGATTATCCAACTAAAAAGACACATTACAGATATATTACAAATTGATAATAATTTCCTATTTTTACCAATGTCACACTTCACTTGATAAATCACAGTACCTCAACACAAAGCAAATAATTTTACACAAAATATTTAAGACATGAGAAAAACCAACTAATACTGTAGGTGGAAGAAAATGGTCTGGTCTAAAGTTTTCATTGTAGGGGTGCCTGGGTGGCTCAGTCAGTTGAGCATCAGATTCTTGATTTCGGCTCAGATCGTGATCCCAGGGTTGTGGGATCGAGCCCCACATCAGGCTCCGTGCTGAGTGTGGAACCTGCTTAGGATTCTTTCTCTCTCCCTCTGCCCCTCTCCCCCACTCACGCTCTCTCTCTAAAATACAAAATTAGGGGCGCCTGGGTGGCTCAGTCGGTTGAGCGTCCGACTTTGGCTCAGGTCATGATCTCACAGCTCGTGAGTTCGAGCCCCGTGTCAGGCTCTGTGCTGACAGCTCGGAGCCCTGGAGCCTGCTTCAGATTCTGTGCCTCCCTCTCTCTGCCCCAACCCACTTGCATTCTGTTTCTATCTCTCTCAAAAATAAATAAACATTTAAAAAAATTGGTTTTTTAATACAAAATTAATAATTAATTAATGATAGAACAAGTCTCAGAGGAGTCAGTGACTTACCCAGACTTGTTTGCAACGAAGCCAGGGCGAGAGAACTAGAACCCAGGCCCACCCCTCCCCCACTCTCTGTTTTTCACAGGAGAATTGCAATCTCCTCGACCTACATTTTTAAAGAAATCCTAGTAAGAAAACTTTAACCCAAGTTAAATTACAATAATTTTTTCTCCTTCTCTTGATATGACGGCCAGGATACGATCGTAGTCTTTCGCATGAAACGTCACCTCGTTTATGTTGTCGGATACTGCAGGGAGATGTGGCTGTAAGAAGCACAAGACAGAGCCAGAACAACACACGTGAGGCTAAACACAAAAGCCACTGAGATGTTTTTAAAAACCTTAATATGTGTTTTCTTTGTAAGAGATTAAGAATTCACTTCATTGTGCCAACAAAGACAGAAACAAACAAACACAACACGGCTTTGGCGGCTGATTGACTTCGAGACCCGCTTTTAAAAATCCAGCCCTACAGCATGTTTCCTGCAAATGCCCTTGTTCCACTAGGTTGGCTGGACTAAGACTGTGACCTTCCTCCACATGGAGACTGAACCATGTGGTCCCTGCCTCCTTCCCTCCCACAGACAGCTCTGTCCTGCCTGTCTCTTGGCTCTCCCTCTGCCTTCCACAGCTTTTACTTCCCTCCTTTCTCTTCTCATCCCCACAGCTCCCTAGAAACCACCAAGGAAGTCCCTAGTAGTGGCCTCCCAGATTGCCAAACTTGGCAAGGCTCTGGGATAGGGGTGTTTCAGTGCCTCCCATATCCGGTTTTTCGTAGTTTCTCTCTGCCTCCTGGAAGTAACTGCCCTTGGAAATGGCTAAAAGCACTTGAGAAGCACTTGGATATGGACAATGCCAAACCACAATCCCTACTTGATCTGAGAATATTTAGACTACAATACAAAAATGAATTACATTTAGTGAGCACATACTGTGTGTCAGCTACATTCCAGTGCGTGATCTCATGTAATCCTAATGACAATCCTATGAAGCGGAAACCATTAATATCCCTATTTTACAGATGAGGAAACTGAGGCACAGGAAAATTAAGAAGCTGGCTAAGGTCACTCAGCTGGTGAGTTGCATAATCAGTGACTCTTGCTTCAGGTTGATGAGTTCAGAACACACAGAAACTAGGACATTTAATACTTAACATAATCTTTAATACTCTCCTCCCTGTGCTATTAAATTTCTAACTTCATTTTTATTATTAATTATGTATGCTGTGTAAAAAAAGCAATTTAGGTAATAGATATTAAGATTATACCTGTATGGTGTGGGAATCACTGGCTTGTCCCAGAATTTCCAGGAGAACTGGATCGGACACAAAGAAGAATCTTGGAAACAGTAATCTCTTCTTCTCCAAATACCTGTAAATAAAGTCATGTTACCAAATGGCTTTTCCTGAATTAATAATTTTTGGGTTTTTAGCCAAGACACAATCCCTAACATCTTCAGTAAGATAACAGCAAACATCTATAGTCATTTCCCATTTGCCTCTGAAATGTTTGGTTAGAACCAAAGTCCATGGTCTGTCATGAGTGGCACTTGGGAAAGCAAGACAGGGATTCAGAGCAAGACCTATGGTCTTCTTCCTCAAGAGCCCTCCTGTGACCTTTCTAGGAGTATCGCGAACTTCATGGTTTAAACCCATGATGAACACATGATTATCTCCAGATCTGGACACTGGAAGAGTTAAAGGGGGAACAACTAACCATGAAGTCAGGACAGGGGCATAAACTTGGAGAAACTAAGATATACTACAACTCTATTTCAAGCAGAAATTGAGAATGAACTGTCCTTTAAGGAAATTATCTGTAAATTTGTCTGGTTCTCTTCGTACACATCTATATTCCATGACTGTAGTGGGTTGAATGGCAGATCCTCAGAAGACAGGCCCACATCCTATTCCCTGGAACCAGTGGATGTGGCCTCATTGGGAAAAAGGGTCTTTGTAGATGTATTGAAGTTAAGCATTTCAAGAAGAGACAATCGTGGATTATCCACAGGAGTCCTAAATCCAATGACAAGAGTCCTCATAAGACACACACAGGAAAAAGAGGGGAAGGCAGAGAGGTTTGAGTCATGTGGCCGCAAGCCAAGGAACTCCTGGAGGCACCAGAAGCTCCAAGAGGCAAGGAAACATTTTCCCTCAGCACCTTCAGAAGGTGCTGGCTGACACTGATTTCAGATTTCTTGCCTCCCGAAATGTGAGAAAATAGATGTGTGATGTTTTAACGCCCAGTTGGTGGGCATTTGTCACAGCAGCCCTATAAAACTAATCCGATGCCTTAACTCATGGACCCCCAAATTGATGGTGTCTTGTTTTGCAGAAAAATTAAGGCTATGTTAAATTCCTGCAGCCACTTCAGCCATCCCTACCAAACCAGAAATGCCGTCAGTTTTATTTACTTGTTTGGGATAAAATGCCATCACATATAAAATGATAGGAAACTTAAAACTGCAGTTCTTACCCCGTGAGTGACTTCTGACATACTTCCAACTGTTCGTGCAAATGAGGTAAAAGTTGCCCCATGGTTTCATCTCCAACACAGCAACTGATCACATTGGGGTTCTCATGAGCTCGCTGCATTATCTTTATCCATGACTTGTCAATATTCTGAAAACGCTTGGCTTCCTAAAAACAGTCAGTGAAAATGAGCATTTGAATAAAAGCAAAGTCTTCGCTTTGGAATAGGCTCTAGTTCCTCAGACCCGCTTCTATTAGTCCTCAGTCTACATAATTTAAAGGAGCATTTTTTTTTTTCACCTCAATTAATTCTGAAAAACAAAAACCCAGAGTCATAAAACTGCTTATTGAAATACTGCTTTGTCACAATGGGGCTTATCACTTATTTGTTTTCTTACATTTAATACATTTTCAAAATGCCACACGATTAATTTACAGAGCTATCGACTTAAAGCTCAAATCTAGTCTTCCAGCACCCCAGGTGCTTGGTTTGATGAGCAAACTGAAGAAGCATGACAATAACTTGATCTCAAGATCTTTTGAATAATTACAGCTCAAAAGGACCCGGGGGAGGGGGGGGGGCAGAAAAAAAGAAAGTAAAAACCCAAAACAAAGCTTCATTTACATTTTTGCTAATGAAATTTTTCTATTTACTATGGATGATATTAAGCTTTGCATTCAATTGCAAAAACGCCTCTAGGAATGGCATAATCTTGCCTTTTTAAAAACTTTTAAAGGTATCTTTTAAAACACTGCAACTTTCTGGTTAAGAAAGAAAAGAATTATGTTTAAAACAATGTTACAATGAGAAATGAGCTATTTTTGAAACCCTTTTAACCTTGATTTTTAATTTATATAGAGCCTATAGTTATGGAAATTTAGGAAGAGCAGGCTTAATTTTATAAGAGGGATTCTACCTTCATAGAATAAATCTATTAATAAGTTTACTTATTTCAAAGGCTGCAGAGTAAAGCTGTTTTAAAGATTTTGTTAAGGGCTCAGAAAGCTAAATTTCCTTGCCCCGTGGTATGTGTCTGATCTACCATTAGTCGACTTAATGATAGTTAATTTGTGTTTATGCAATACAGATTAATTTTAATTCTACTCTCAGAGGAATACTATAAAGTCACCTCTTAGAGGAGATGAACTACTATAATCCAACAGTACCATATTTGAGGGGTGCCTGGGTGGCTAAGTCAGCTAAATTCTTGGTTTCAGCTCAGGTGATGATCTCACAGTTTGTGGGTTTGAGCCCTACATCAGGCTGGGTGCTGACAGCATGGAGTGTGCTTGGGATTCTGTCTCCCTCTTTCTCTCTTCCTCTCCTGCTCTCTCTCCCTCTCTCTCTTTCTCTCAAAAATAAATAAATAAACATTAAAAAAAATTAAATGTAGTAGTACCATATTGAAGGTACCTGATATCCTCAGATAACCTGGGGATTTGAAAATAAGTGATTTTATTTTTTTCTTTTAATGTAAATAAAAAATCAGCACATTTTGAAAATTTATTTTGTAAAGGGGCCAGACAGTAAATATTTTACTTTGCAGACCATATAGTCTCTGTTACAACTACTGAACTCTCCTGTTGCAATGCTAGAGCAGCCACAGACAGAACATAAATGAATAGATATGGCTGTGTTCCAATGAAACTTATTTCTACAAACAGGTGAGTGGACCACAGATTGCCAACCCCTGTTAAAAAAGGTTTTAATAAGGTGGCACCTGGGTGGCTCAGTCGGTTAAGTGGCCGACTTCGGCTCAGGTCATGATCTCACAGTTAATGAGTTTGAGCCCTGTGTCGGGCTCTGGGCTGACAGCTGGGAGACTGGAGCCTGTTTTCAATTCTGTGTCTCCCTCTCTCTCTGCCCCTCCCCCACTCCCTTCTTTCTCTCTCTCTCTCAAAACTAAATAAACGTTAAAAAATTGATAAATAAATGAATAAATAAATCAAGACAGGACCATATGGCTTTATAAAGACTTCTCCAGAGACATACACACAACACAAATCATTCTATCAGTAGTTACAAAAACCATGTATATATATATTTTTTAATATATGAAATTTATTGTCAAATTGGGTTCCATACAACACCCAGTGCTCATCCCAAAAGGTGCCCTCCTCAATACCCATCACCCACCCTCCCCTCCCTCCCACCCCCCATCAACCCTCAGTTTGTTCTCAGTTTTTAAGAGTCTCTTACGTTTTGGCTCTCTTCCACTCTAACCTCTTTTTTTTTTTTTCCCTTCCCCTCCCCCATGGGTTCCTGTTAAATTTCTCAGGATCCACATAAGAGTGAACACATATGGTATCTGTCTTTCTCTGTATGGTTATTTCACTTAGCATCACACTCTCCAGTTCCATCCACGTTGCTACAAAGGGCCATATTTCATTCTTTCTCATTGCCACGTAGTACTCCATTGTGTATATAAACCACAATTTCTTTATCCGTTCATCAGATGATGGACATTTAGGCTCTTTCCATAATTTGGCTATTGTTGAGAGTGCTGCTATAAACATTGGGGTACAAGTGCCCCTATGCATCAGTACTCCTGTATCCCTTGGGTAAATTCCTAGCAGTGCTACTGCTGGGTCATAGGGTAGGTCTATTTTTAATTTTTTGAGGAACCTCCACACTGTTTTCCAGAGCGGCTGCACCAGTTTGCATTCCCACCATACAAAAACCATATTTACCTGAGGTAGCTGTTTGGCAATATCTCCACCCACAAAGACAGCTTCAAGATAAACCCAAAGGTTCTGGACTACTAGCCACTCTTCAATTATATCTGAGGAAGTGGACAATTTATACACCCAATTCTGGATGGTTTTTTTAAATGGAGCATTATATCTAAAAAGTGAAAATGGAAAAAACACTATATTTTAAGGATATATGATTCAGAAAATAACATGGCCTAACAAAGTTACAGGAGAAACATTCCTTTGGAAATGAACATTTTTTTTTTCCTTAAAAGGCAGTTCCTAATAATTTTCACACAGCTAATGAGATATTTGTTTTTCTAGGAGTAAAACTCATATAATTATAGTGATTTTACTTGTTTCCACATATTAGTCATAGACTAGGAAAATGGACCGAGTTTTGTGACAGAGGTCCAGCAAAGGAACTGTGCTTGTTGTTTCTGGGAGTAAAGGGAAGGCAAGGAATAAGGTGTTTTTACAAGACTTTGGTGAACCAAATCGAAGTAAGCATGGCCTGCGAGAGTAACACTTAGGGCACTGTTACTGGTCCATGAAACTAGTACCACAAGGCCAATGTCAAGGTTGAGGGTTGATGTCCATTTACAGATGTTGCTCTTCTCATCCAAAGACTGCTGGTTTCACCAGGCACTGGGTCTAGATTGTATGGTATTAGAGATCTAGAATAGCTGCCCCCAAATAGCATGCTTCCTGCTTTCTCAACATCAGGGCTAGATGAAGGATTCATGAGAATTCAAGGTGTCCAGAAAGCTGGGCACAACCAAAAAAGACAAGAAACACAATGGATGTCATGCAAGAAGTGATGGGAAGATACTGGGTAAGGACCCAACTGCCTACAGTTGGATTAATCCTAAATTGGATTAAGAAGCCAATTTTAGTTTGTGGCAATGACAAGTGATTTCGATGTGGTATAGTGGCATTTTCTGGTGATTGTCAATACAAGGTTCTTAAAACTTGTCTTGATCCAGGACAGGTTGCTCACATACAGAAGGGGGTTCTTCTGGGTCTGAAGCGGGTCTTCTGGGTCTGAATGGGGTCTGATGCGTGAGTGCAACCCATAACTTCTCTAGAAGTCTATGTTATACATGGAGGTATAAAGTGAGTTGCACAAAAATTGCCCCAAGGAGATAGGTGAGCTATTCAGATAGTAACAGGCATTTTTATCAACACCCATTTACTGTCCGTCTGACCATTGTTCTGGAGCTGAAAGGCAGTCAATATGCTAAAAGCAATCTTCAAAATTAAAACATGCAGACCAAGATGGTATGGATGGGTAGTTCAAGGGGTTGAAGCAACTAGATATTTGAGGCCCAAAATGGTCCTGCACAGAGGGAAAAAAAAAGAGTCATATTTGATGGTTATATTTCATGTAACTTCCAACATGAAAATGGGAGACTTGAAATAAAATCTAGCATAACCAGTTTCGGTCCTATGGCCAGGCCCATGCATTGCACAACTCTGCATGGTGGAACCTGTCAAGACCGATAGGGAGTGCCATAGACCAATCAGGAATCCAGTAGGAAAGTGTCACAATCCAGGCAATATCTGGAGTTAAGTCTCACCCATGGAATATATACAATTTCTTTCTGAGGTCACTTCCAGGTCACCCTAGAGACCCAGCAGCCACTGCCTCAACATTGATTTTATTAGTGCTATAAATATTATACTGATATATAATACTTATATATATACTGATATATAATAACTTGCTAAATGCAAGTTAAGTATGAAATTAAGAAAGGCCTCAAATCCTGAATTCTTTGGCCACAGACACTATTCACATGACTCCACAGCCTTTTTTCAAGAAGTCATCCTTTAGTGGGGGCGCCTGGGTGGCTCAGTCAGTTAAGCGTCCAACTTTGGCTCAGGTCATGATCTCACAGTTTGTGAGTTCAAGCCCCACATCAGGCTCTCTGCTATCACTGCAGAGCCTACTTGGGATCCTCTGTCACCTTCCCTCTCTGCCCCCCTCTCTCCCGCCCCCCAAAATAAATAGCACATTTAAAAAATAACTAAGAAAGAAGTCATTTAGAAAATTAGGATGGCAAAATTAGCAGTGATCCATGTGGACATAGTATCCCATGAAGTCCAGAAACCACTGAATATCCCATGGTCACCTGTGCCAGGATTATTCATATTCCCTCAGAGCAGAAGACATAAGTAGGATCTTAACCATAGCAAGTCAACACGAAACTCCTAGAACTAGGAGCTTTGAAATTAAGTACTTTATCCAAATACAAGACAGACTTTGGGGCCAGAAGTCATGCAGGATGTCATTCATTAACCAGTGATCTCAACCTGGACAAGGGGTGTTGGAATTCCCATGTACCCTAGACACTGACCTCTGCTAATGACGAAGTTGTGGCATATTTCTTAGAAGTATTATGGCGAAGAACAGTTGAGAATTACTGCATAGTCAGCTAGGGGATTAAAGGTTGCTAATGCCCAGATTAAGACCTGACAGTATACTTAGTCTGACTGATTCCCATTTTCTTTCTTTTTTTTTTTAAAGCTAGTACAACTAAATATTAGCCTTGTGTAACTCAATCACTAAGTTTGATCACCACCTTGCTATATGTTCTTCGTATAATCTGGTTTCCCACCTAGCTTTCTTTTTTTTTTTTTAATTATTTTTTTTCAACGTTTATTTATTTTTGGGACAGAGAAAGACAGAGCATGAACGGGGAAGGGGCAGAGAGGGAGGGAGACACAGAATCGGAAACAGGCTCCAGGCTCTGAGCCATCAGCCCAGAGCCTGACGCGGGGCTCGAACTCACGGACCGCAAGATCGTGACCTGGCTGAAGTCGGACGCTTAACCGACTGCGCCACCCAGGCGCCCCATGATTCCCATTTTCTAAAGCTGCACTTAAGGTCATGGTCACCTTCCAGCTGGTACAGTAGTCCAAAGATGGGCAGGTTGTTTCATTTAGGGCACAGTAAACCCAGCACATAAAGAGACACTTTTCACGATAAAAGATGCATAAAGTGTTTAAGTAACAAGCCCCTAGTGATAACAGTTCCTTAATGTGTTGCCAGGATACTTCTCCTGGGCCACTGGATGAACACTTGAGCAGGGCTAGCCAAGGAGGCCAAAGATGACAGATTGGAGGAATGAAAGAGAAAGAAAATAAAGTACATCATCATGGCGGGGAGCCAAAATGTTCAGGAGATAAGCTGCCTATTTGGGGAAAAGTAATTATGATGGGGCCCACCAGGAAAATAGGAAGGAGAGATGAGTACCATAAAGAAGAGACAGAGGCCATGATTGTTAGGGAAAATAGGCAGCTTGTGTGAGAACAAACAACAGTGAGCACTTTAGGTCAGAATGGGCTTTCACCTAGTATTATATAATTCCAAAAACCAAATTAAAACCTTCCCCCCCCCCAAAGTATAAAATTACCTGTTGCTTAGTAAGGAACCTAAGACCATTAAACTATCCTCCATCAAGGTGATAATTTCTCCTGATTCAGTTCCTTTGAGAAGGAGCTCTCCCTTTCCCTTAAATGCGGCAAAACTCAGGTTCTGGTTGGTCCAGTTTTCAATCACCTGAGTCAGCTTGGCTTCAATATCCTTTTCCTTAATGGCAGATATGCAAATGTCCTTCAGAGGGAGATCAAAGAATATGTCATGACATTTTCAATTATAAATTAAGTGCCTTGTAAAATAATGAATTTTTGAGTTTCGACCTAGAAGTCATAGTCATTTTGTGGCCAAAAAACCAAGACTCAAGGTGCACCTGGGTGGCTCAGTCAGTTAATTATCTGACTTTTGATTTCGGCTCAGGTCATGATCTCACAGTCATGAGACTGAGCCCCGTGTTGGGCTCCACACTGGACGTGGAGCCTGCTTAAGATTTTCCTTCCCCCTCTCTCTGCCCCCCCCTCATGCTCGCTCTCGCTCTCACTCTCACTCTCTCTGTCAAAAGAAGAGGAAGAGGAAGACAGAGGAGGAGGAGGAGGAAAAGAAGGAGGAGGAGGAGAAGGAGAAGAAGAAGAAGAAGAAGAAGAAGAAGAAGAAGAAGAAGAAGAAAAAGAAAAAACAAAGGGAAAGAGAAAGAGAAAGAGAAAAAGAAAAAGAAAAAGAAAAAGAGAAAGAGAAAGAGAAAGAGAAAGAGAAAGAGAGAAAGAGAAAGAGAAAGAAAAAGAAAAAGAAAAAGAAAAAGAAAAAGAAAAAGAAAAAGAAAAAGAAAAAGAAAAAGAAAGGGGTGCCTGGGTGGCTCAGTCAGTTTAACGTCCAACTTCAGCTCAGGTCACGATCTCACAGTTTGTGAGTTTGAGCCCTGAATCAGTCTCTGTGCTGACAGCTCAAAGCCTGGAGCCTGCTTCAGATTCTGTGTCTCCCTCTCTCTCTGCCCCTCCCCAATTTGCACTCTGTCTCTGTCTCTCAAAAATAAATAACCATTAAAAAAAATTCTTTTTTAAAAGAAAAAAAAGAAACACAAGGTCTCAAGATCATTGTATTACAAGTTCAAATAATAACTCTCTTGACTGTCTGACCACTAATTATTTTATTGTACCACCTACATGCAATAGCAGAACTTAAATCGTCATGTTTCTTGACTATATTTTTTATTGGAGTTTTCTGGCCAAAACAGAGATAACCCCAGCTGCTCTATCTCAGCAACTTGCCATGAGAAAACAACTGAGAATGTATGTGGGAGTCCTCTGACCTCTTTGAAGTAACATATAATCAGTCATTGCCAGATTCCTGCTTCTTCTGGCCCTGATACGAATATTTCATTTGCTTAAAAGTTATTCTATTTTTTTTCTCACAAGTTTTCCTGTTTTTCTGAGAACGCTCGATATGAACGTCTCACAGGGAAAGTAAAAGTAAGGTATTTTCCCCACCATGCCTCTATTTATTTTCATACTTAGAATCACAGAATCTCACAGATGGGAAGGAACTGAAAGGTGCAAAGTATTTCCACAAATAATTATAATCCAAATGGGTGTGTAATAAATGTCCTAAGCATGGTAAGATTTGTTGTGAGTTCTGAAGAGGGAGAAAGGATTTCTGCCTGCAGTCAGGAGGGAAGGCTTCATGGAGGAGGCAGCATCTGAGACTGAGTGAGATTCCATGGGTGGTGGGAGGAGATGTTCTACAGCAAGGGAAAAGAGTTCCTTTGGAGGCAGTGAGTCCAGTGACAGAAGGAATCCAGCTTGGTTAATAGCAGGACATGCAGAGCAGAGCAAACAGGATGTACCAGGGTATACCGCACTAAGAATCCATTTTGGGGTGCAAATAGTAACTGAGGCCTAGAATTCCTTGGAAGTATAAAATGATGTTTTCAAAGCACAGCTTATAAATGGCTATATTCTTAAGTGTAAAAACCTACTTCTAAGAATGAGATGGTCACTTTGTTTCCTTCAGTAGTATTTGAATGACATTGATAAACAGGACATAATGTTTTGAAAACAGAATTTCTGGTGTACATATGTAGTTAAGGGAAAAAGAAGGGGCAGGAGACTCAAAACCATATATAGGAGAGATTTCTGGTTACATGGTACAGTTCCCTGCCTCCAAAAATACAGAATAGTGGATAAAATGCAAAAAAGAGAAAGTAAAAACATAGCCAGGCTTAAAAGCCAAACAAACATCTCCATGAACCAGAAGTGAAAAAGACATGCAAACCGGTGGATGGACATGAAGCCCAGGCCTGAGGGCTGCGGTGAGTTGTGGAGAGGGGCAGGGGGAGCAGTTATAAAGGGTTTGCATAGACATATCTGGCTACACCCCAGGGCCCAGCGCAGAGACAACCCACTGAAAACTGCCCAGCCTTTCCGTAAAGAAGGCCTCTTTGCTTATCTTAGAGCTTCTGTCTGAGGGTCAGGCATCTAATGTAACACAGGACTAGGGGTTCTCTCCAAAGACAGAGGCTAGTGGGCACCACCGTTGCACTGTCCTCTGCCTCACCCCAGGTCACTGCTATCTCCTGGAAAGGAGCTTATGCACATGTCTGGTGTCCTGAGTTTTGTTTTGTTTTGTTTTTGTTTTTTTGTTTGTTTTTGCAGCTGCCACCCAGGAGATGTCTCTTGAGCACCTGATTCTGGTGGCAAATGAGGTTTATGTTTGAGGTGCCACAGGACCATAACAAACCAGGAAAACGTCCTTAACCAGCTACCTACCCCCAGTGCAGAGACAGCAGACTGGAATGCTCAGTTGTACTATGGGAGAGGCCTATCAGTGTAACTTCACAGCCGTGGCCTGAGGAGTAGGCTTCTAATTAAACATACATCCGAGGGCCAACTCTAATCCTCTCCAGAGACTTTGTAGGGTGGGTGCTCTCTTCATCTTCCTTATGCCATGCTCCCAAATGCTGGCATCTCCAAGAAAGGAACTTGTGTGAACAACTGTTGCTGTCACTCAAAAGGCACATCCCTTGATGGCCTGAGTCTGGTGAGCAGAGGGGCTTGGGTTCATGGGTTCAACAGGATGGCAGCAAACAAAGAAAGTTCTTAACTGGCTATCATCCCAGGGTTCAGTGCACACAGAACAGACAGAAATGTCCATTTCCTAGTGTTCCCCTAAAAGAGGTATATTTGCATACTTTAAAAGTGGCTGCCTGAGAATTTGGCTTCCAATCAGCCTAAATCCACTTTGGAGCCTGACAGGTCTTGTGACACCTCCAGTTACTGGGAGTAACTAAGGATGAAGTAGAGTACTAGAAGAAACACAAAGTTCTGAGAGCCAAGCAAGAGCTAAGGTGGGCTTGAATGATAAGGCTCATTTCCTACATGAGGCTTCTCCTTCCAGACTGAGAGAGGTGGCTGTTTTATATAATGCATAAAAACCAACACAGAGAGGAAAGTAAAATAAAGAAACAGAGGAATATGGCCCAAATGAAACAAGATAAAACCTCAGAAAAGACTTCAATGAGACAGATGGGTGATTTACCAAATAGCTCAAAATAATGGTCATAATAATACTTAACAAGTTCAGGAGAAACATGCATGAACAAAGTGAGAATTTCAACAAAGAGAAAGAAAATATTTTAAAAGTACCAAATAGAAGTCATGGAGCTGAAGAATACAATCACAGAACAGAAAAATACAATAAAGGAATTCAATAGCAAACTAGATGAAGCACAAGAAAGGATCATGAACTCAAACACAGGACAGTAGAACTTACCCACCTAGAGCAAAAAGAACAAAGAATGAAAAATAGTGAAGATAATTTAAGGGACTTAAATTTAAGATAGATCACATGGGCCAACACTCACATTATACAAGTCCCAGAAGGAGAAGAGGGCAGAAAATTTATTTGAGGAAATAATGGCTGAAAACTCCCCTAAGATGGGGAAGGAAACAGACATCCACATCTAGGAAGTCCAGGGAGTTTCAAAACAGATGAACCAAGAGATCCACACCAAGACACATTAAAATTGAAGTGTCAAAAGTTGAAAACAAAGAGAACATCTTACAAGTAGCAAGAGAAAAACTTGTTAAATGCAAGGGAACTCTCACAAGACTAATAGCAGATTTTTCAGCAGAAATTGTGCAGACCAGAAGGGAGGAACACAATAGATTCAAAGTGCTGAAAGAAAAAAAAAAAGACAGAAACAAAAAAAAAACCCGCTATCAAGAATACCTTACCGGGCAAATTTGTCCTTCAGAATCAAAGGAAAGATAAAGTTTTCCAGACAGGCCAAAGCTAAAGGAGTGCATCACCACTAGACAAATCTTACAAGAAATGTTGACAACAAAGCCAAGGAAACACAGGGAAAAATACACAAATGGGACAACATCAAACTGAAACGTTTCTGCATGGCGAAGAAAACCATCAACAAAATGAAAAGGCAAACTACAAATGAAATAAAATATTTGCAAATCATAAACCTGATAAGGAGTTAATATCTAAAATATACAAAGAATTCACACGACTCAATAGGAAAAAACCCCAACCAACCCAATTCATAAATGGGAGAGGATCAGAATAGACATTTTTCCACAGAAGACATGCAAATGGCTAACAGGTACAGGAAAATGTGCTCAACATCACTAATCCTCAGGGATTAGCAAATCAAAACCGCAGTGAGACACCACCTCATACCTGTCAGAGTGGCTACCTTGACAAAGACAAGAAATAACAAGTATCAGTGAGGATGAGAAGAAAAGAGAAACCTGCACACTACACTGTTGGTGGGAATGTAAATTGGTGCAGCTGCTATAGAAAACAGTATGGAGGTTCTGAAAAAAAAAATTAAAAATAGAGCTACATATGATCCAGCAATACTACTTCTGGGTATTTATTCAAAGAAAATGAAAACACTAATTCAAAAAGAAAGAAACCAGAACATAGATACTGAGAACAGACTAGTGTTGCCAGCCGGGTGTGTGTGTTGGGGCAGGGTGGGGGGTTAGGGGAGTGGCGGTGCAAATGAAATGGGTGAGGGTGGTTAAAGGTACAAACTTCTAGTTATAACACAAATAAGTCCTGGGGATCTAATGTACAGCATGATGACTATAGTTCACAATATTGTATTGTGTATTTGGGAGTTGTTAAGAGAAAAGTTCTCAACACAAGAAAAAATCTTAACTATGTGTGGTGATGGATGTTAACGACATATATTGCAGTGATCACGTTGTGATATACACATGTATAGAGTCATTATGTTACAAACATAAACTAATAAGTTTATATCTCAGCCATAAAAATCATATAATTATAGAAATTATATCTCAATAATAAAAAAGAAACACCATACAAACACTAAGCACACACAAAAGAACCAATTTAAAATCTTGGAAAGGAAAAATAATATGTAGTAGATTAATAAGGAAAAGTATAGAATTAGAAATCTGGAAAATGTTCTAAGGAATTTACCAGGAATGTAATACAGAAAGAAACAGATTTTTTGCTTTTAAATGAGAGTGTAGTTAAGGGACAAGGAGGATAGATTTAGGACCTCCCAAATGAACATATTTCAAATAATCATCTTATCTCCTTGAGTTACTGTATTATTTTGCAAAATCAAAGGATGTTCAGGATCATTCCAAATTTTGAGGGTACATTATATAAGGCAATTAGTACACTCTTACATAAAATGTCTGTACAATTTTCAGAAAAGAAAAAGATTTTTTTTTAATTTTTTTTCTAATGTTTATTTCTGAGAGAGAGAGAGAGAGCGCACAAGTTGGGTGGGGCAGAGAGAGGGAGACACAGAATCCGAAGCAGCTGTCAGCATAGAGCCCAACATGGGGCTTGAACTCGTGAACTGCAAAATCATGACCTGAGCCAAAGCTGGATGCCCAACCGACTGAGCCACCCAGGTGCCCCAGAAAAGAAAAAGATGTTCTTTAATGAACCAGTGATAAGATATAAGCTTTTGTACCTCAATGTCATCCTTATTTTTAAGTAGTGGTGCTTCCATAATATTTCTAAGACAAAACGAATCAGATTCCACATCAAACGGGGTTCCAGTTAACTCAGAGATTCGATCCCAGTGTCTCTGTTTCATTGCCTTATTGGTCATCATTTCCAGTAGAGGACATGACTCACTGAAATCATCAATTCTTTTTTTCAGATCCAAAAAAGCTTGCCAATCTTTAAGCCCTTTTGGGAGTTTACGACACCTTTCAGGGAAAAAAATTGTATCACTACACATTTCTTTGTGTACACACACACACACACACACACACACGCACACGCACACACACACACACACACACATATATATAACAGCTTTGCCATATATATACATAAATATATATATATATATATGGCAATATATCAGAGGATAGATTCATTTGTTAAATACCTACAAGATCCTATGAAGATAGCCACTAGAAAAAGGTAAGTTTAATTCAATTAAAACTCACCTGTTTTGAAATTCCTGCAGTTCTGCGTTAATTTTTTCAATGTCTACATCTCCCCAAAGTATTTCATAATAACCACTAATATTGCTCATTACGGTATCATAGAGTCCATACAGCTTCTGCAGCAAGTTGAGTTCCTTTCTGGGAAACCAAATATTTACGTCATTGCATAATGTGTATTTTAAAAATAAATGTCATTATTGGATAGACAGAATTCATCCAATCAAATATTTCATACATCACATGTGTACTTTATAGACACCAATATGCAAAAAACCCTGTTAGTTTCCAAACAAATATTTTATTAAAGCTCCATCAATCAGGTCAAGTGTACAGCTCTCAAATATTCCAAGTCATACTATGACTTGACACTAACAAATGGCTTGATTATTATTACCATTCCAGTCACTGCAAACAGTGTGACCAGCACTTGGTAAGATCAAAGCTAAGGCTAAGATTTTAATTTTTTTTCTTTCAAATGCAAGTTGTTTTTTTATGAGAACATCTATCTTTAGGAAGTGACTTAAACATCACTTTCCTACCAAAAGCTTTCCCTCATGTACCCAAATGGAGTTATATACATAGCAAGAATAATAGGAGGGATTATAGATTCCTAGAAAAAGTCCTTTTATCATGTTAATACACCAAAAATTGAGTTTGTTGATGCTCCCAAGAATTCCTCAACGCTTAGCGGACCATGAGGGTCCCCTAGACCCAATTTCAGTTTTTGAGTTTATTTCTTGAGCAGTTCTAACTATTTGTAAGGATTGATGTTCACAACTTTTATTATTTATTATAAATAATGCAAAGGCCAAAGTTAAAATGTGCTTATGTTTTTAATAAAGTAAAACTCATTCTATCTTGCAATTATCAAATGGGCACACTGGGCCCTTTAAAAAACACTCTGTTTTTCCAATTCTTGCTTCATTTTGCTGATTCTTAGGAATGATCCCATTGTTAATCATGGAGTATTTCCAACTATGCTAAAAATGACTAAAATAATACAAAAAGAACAACAAGATCTCCAATAAAAAAGGGACAACAATTTTTCTTCAGGTTTCTTATTGTGTTGCCCAAAGCATTGCATCGTCTTTTAAGAAAGTATCAAGAGGAGGGCACCTGTTGGGATGAGCACTGGGTGTTGTATGGAAACCAATTTGACAATAAATTTCATATTAAAAGTAAATAAATAAATAAAAGTAAAATGATCATTGTATTGAAAAAAAAAGAAAGTAAGTATCAAGAAAGAACCCTGGAGAGACACCATTTTTGTTTTGTTTTTGTTGTTGTTTAGCTCTCACTTAATACAGTTAAGGAATTGTTCATTTCTTATGTAAAACAGCAAAGAGAAGACAACTGACAAAAGAGTGTGTTTCCCGAGTATTAAACAGGAAAGAGACACAGGGCAACACACTAGACTCACTGGCTATGTAAGTGAGATCTCAGACTGTGGGTCTTTAGATGATAATTACCTAGATGAATTTTACCCAAATCAGTAATTTATGAGTGGACAATATGTTTATGTAGAGGCAAGGGCTTCATCCTGCAAATTTTTACAAGAACCTAAACCATCCCATTTCGTGAAAAGGATAAATGACTGTTCTTCCATTATCTGTGATGTTTGTGTAACTTTTATTTGGGACATCCCCTAAGTAGACAGATGCTGAAGGCAGATGTGTACTCAAAGACAGATGATGCAGAAATGAAAAAGTTCATGGACTTGATCCTTCAAATGTGAAAGTAAAGATTTTTTGCATTCATAATGCAAGAAAGATGGTGATCCTCTCTTCAACAAAATTATGGGTGTCTGTGTTTTCAACAGTTCTGGGGTTTAGCAATGCAAGTCCAAGAAAAGTCAGAAGTTGTTGGAGATGGATTTGAAATCGGAAATCAGTGCCTACAGAATGGGTATGGTCCAGGTTTGTGCATGACAGCCGATGAGAAGTTGGTGGTGTCACCAGCAAGAATCCAAGAACTGACCTTTACTGTCCCACTGCTTGTACTCACTAATCTTTGCCTTAAATTTTTCCTTAAGCTTTTCTTTCTGTCTTACCTCTTAACTTAGGCAAAGGAAACCCAAAACCACTACTCAGGTGGTATCCACTGCCCTCACAAGACCTCCCACTCGCCCAGATCCTTGGAGCTAAACTCATATGGACCATGGAGTGACCTCTGGAATGACTTACAATCACCTTCACCGCATGATAATACTAAAATCTCCGCTGATGGAGAAGCACATGTTTCATTTACATAACATATAATGTGTGTATTGGCATGTTTCCTTAAGGCACATGCGCAATCTCATGCCTGCCTTTACAAACAATGACTGAGCTTTCCTATTGATACGTTCATTCTAACCCTAAATAAAAGGAACCCATTCACCCTCTCTTAGGGAATCATGGCTTTGGAAGCTATTCCCCATGATCTCTTTATTTGCTACAAATAAAGTTTTCTTTGTGTGACAACTCAAACTTGTGCAGTTTCTGACTCACCAAGGAGCAAACTCACATTGGTTCTGTTACAGTTGGATTCCGAAGTCAGTTTCCACTTTGTGTAAATATCTTCAAACCAGGGTATTATGGAGTAAAAGTTTGGGTTTTCACTGCTTAAATTCTCACTACATTTTCTAATAAAAGTGCTTTTCATCATTACCTTATTTGTACTTTTGCAAATTATTCATAGATCACTTAAATATAAAAAAATAAATAGTAAATGAGGATGGTTATTTTTCCTGGAATACTGAGGGCTAAAAGAAAACACTGAGTCTCACACTGAGCATGCAAAGAATTAACTAGAGAATTTATGAAAATGCAGGACCCAATCCCTGAGATTCTGATTTAGTAAGTCAGGGCAAAGAACAGACATCTGCAATTCTAACACAACTGGTCATCCAGCTAAGCTTGGTGAATGACTGCTTGGAAAAAAAATACAAGCCATCTACCCTAAGGTAGTTGGAAGCATTAATTTATGGTCAGAATTTCTTACCTATTTTGCAAAGACATGTTAGAACTTTGATGAAATCAACATAAAGTTCTTTACTGAAACCATGATCCTAATAAGCTAAAGCCACTGTTCTAATTTTGAGTTTGAGGAAAGTTACACAAAATTCCATTAAGATATACTTGCTTAATTCCTAGATCTACTTACTATTTAAAATCAGTTAAGCTCCTTGGCTTTCAATCCTGATGAATTCTGTGTTTACTCAAAAGCGAAGAGCACTTAGCATAAATGCAATAAGAAGGGTTGGAAAGCCAAGGATGGCTATTCTTCTAAATTAAAAAAAAAATCCAAAATTGCAGTGCTTCTATAGGCTAAATATAGACCACAAATACCACAACTTTGACAACCTATTTTCAACTCCTCAAGGACATTTCTGTTGTATATGGTGACCATGTATCCAGTGGGTCAGGAATAGCCAGGAATAAGGGGGATATTTAGGAGTGTTCTAGGGGAGGCTGTCTGCATGATAAAGGATTTAATGATGGCATGATTCTTCTAATGGACAGAATTTAATTATTTGCATGTAACACTTGTACAGTTTCTAAACCTACCTAGTTTTGTGTAAAACCTCATAATCAGTCACAGGCAATCCAAAAAGTTGTTCACCAGATGAATATGTAACAAACTTCCTCCACAGATCATCAAAATTGGCCTATAAGAAGATTTTTAAGTTGTAGTAAAATATAATTAATTCAGGCCCCATTAAGGTAGAATTTATTATACCTGGAATAAAAGCTACATTGAGGTTTGTTTAATAATATCTATGAAACAAGGATCTGTGAAGAAATTTATACTTCTGATACCAAGCTATCAGAAGAAAAGTTGACCACTTAATAAAATTAACTTTTAAGCATTTTAAAAGTATCCATTTTGCACGAATTTTTTTTTCTTTAATAAATTAAGTGGTCCCTAGAAGACCTGGTTCTCAAGTTCCCATAAATATGTCTGAAAGTAATAAAACAGTATTTTAAATAACCTATAATTCAGGCTTTTTCACTAATTTAGACTTGTCATCTCTTCTACATGGTCCAAATGAGTGAGTATAATCCTTTCAACCCTGTTTTCTCTCCAAGCAATAGTGTATAAAATGAAGGATTCCATTTTAATACCATTTGAAAGAATTCCAGCAATCTGAATCAACGAAGTTAATGCACATGTCCTTTGAACCAAAAGTGGAATCTCCTATACTTACAATGCTAAGTATTAATAGTGTTTAAAGCAACAAACCAAATAGAAATAACCCACCTGTGATGAGATATGTGTGCTACACATAAAGGGTATAACATATCAATAGGGATCCCAAATTTCCAGCCCTGGAGAATGTCTGGCATCAGACCTCACAATACCCAGAGAGTGAATCAGATCGGACAGCTATGTTAGCTTCTTTTATTTCTTTTTTTTCCTTCAATTTTTTATTTAAGTTCTAGTTAGTTAACATATAGTGTAGTATTGGTTTCAGGAGTAGAATTTAGTGATTCATCACTTACATATAACAGTGCTCATCACAAGTGCCTTCCTTAATACCCATCACCCATTTAGCCCATCCCCCATGCACCTCCTTCCATCAATCCTCAGTTTGTTGTAAAGAATCTCTTATGGCTTGCTTCCCTTTCTCTCTGTCTCTCTGTCTCTCTCTCTTTCCCTTCCCATATGTTCATTTGTTTTGTTTCTTAAATTCCACAACATACTTTAAAGGAGCCAAATCAGGAAGGGGTGAAGACCTTGAAGGAACTCCAGTGAACTCTTAGTTCCTAGAAAGGGCCATATTTTGCACTTTTTACGTTTCTTGGTGGTTAGTACAGTGGTTACTCAACAAATTTACTGACTAAAGTGTCCATGGGACAAGGTGAACCCAGAAAAGGTGAAACAAAAACTTTAAAGTTAGCATACTTTAAAATAATGACATTTAAAATCTTGTCTATGAGGTAAAGACTATTGATGGATGCCAGTCACTCACCCCTTTTCCACTCAGCTCCCAAATAATATAAAAAGACCCATAGCACCAGCCAAATGGGGAGCAAAATAATCAGCTTTGTCAGCAGACCAACAGAGTGCCCAGTAACTCCAGAAATCAGAGTAAAATTGCATCAGAGAACACCACTGCACCCTGAGGCTCCACATGAGGCTCCTGCTTCTTTCCACAATCCAGATCTTGGCACCTGCTTCTCTTGGGGGTTGGGGGATGAAAGGGCACCTGCTTTTGAGGAGAGTTGGATCACATGTTCAGACAGATGCATGGTGAACAGCCTGCTTACCTCACACCCCCAAACACATGCAGAATAGAAGGAGCAAGATGGCAAGAGATGGGCCCTTCAATGTCTTTTCAATGAAGTGGCCACACCTCTGGTAAAAGGGTGACCCATTAAAGTCCCAGTTGCTAACCAATAAATTGGTAACTCCTGATGGAAAGACAAGGAGGTGGGTCTACCTTCAAAATGCACCAAGCCTCCAACCACTTCTCATCAACTCCAATGCCACCAGGCTGGTCCAAGTTACTGTCATCCTGTCCTGGACTATTTCAATAGCCTCCTAATTACTCTCCCTGCTTCTACCCTTGACTGTCAATAATCTACTCTCAACACTTGTAGCTAGAGCGAGTCACTGAAAATATAAGTAAGTTGATGTCATATTTGCTTATACTCAGGACCTTTGCACCTGCTTATCCTTCTGCCTGGAAAGCTGCTCTTCCAGATATCTGCTGGGTCTGTTCCCTCATTTCTCTAGGTCTCCACTCAGATGTCACCTTTCCAAGGATGGCTTCTCTGGAGACCTTCCACTTTATGCACACACAGCCCAGCATGTTATTCCCCTTCCCTGCTTTATTTTTTTCCCTTGGCACTTATCACCATCCAACATTACTATCTATTTTCATCCTCCCTCTTGCTTTTATTGCTGAGGGATTCTGCTTGGCTCAGCTGGCAACCACCAGGTAAGCAGATCAATCTGGGTCCTGGCTCCTCCAGAGAGGCAGGCCTTTCCCCCAGGGCCCTGGGGACTTCAGGTAGCAAAGGATCAAGAGCCTCCTCCAGTGTCCAGCATAAAGTGCTGGCAAGGGTGATAGATAGGAGGATCTGGTTTTAGTCCAAGAGTGACCATTATTGTCCTAAGGACAAAAGAACCCAAACAATATCAAGGGATTATGACTTTTTGTCTGAGGACATCATATTCAATGAAAGGCTGCATTCCATGAAAACCCTGGCCAGCACAGACAGCCTACCTTATAGAAAACCACCAGAGTTACTGGGCTGGACCTACCCCTCTGGAGCCAGGCAGCACACACAGTGGATTCTGTGACAGCTGATTTCATCTACTTTGCACAAGTTTATTCCTCTAGGGTCAGCTGCAATTCCCGGTTGCTTGAAGGATCCTGGAGAAACACTTTTCTTATCTAGGTCTGGATTTTCCATTTAAACCACTCAAATCAAGGGAGATAGTTGAAAATTCGGTACCACACGAGAAATTCTACTTGGTTCTGATGGAAAAAGCCTGAAGTGCCCCTCTCATGAGAACCTGCGACTGGAGAGATCCCATTCAACTTGACCGAACCTTTTTTACTACAAGTGCATCTGGTTGGTCTCAATCTTTACTATTTCTTGCTTGTATTACTGAAACTGCCATTGGTCTGACCACCCTCCCTCCAAAACATTCTCCACACTAATGCCAGAGAAGTCTTTTAAACACACAACTGTTCTAAAAATTCAAATCTGAACAGATCATTCCCTGTTTAGAGCCCTCCAGCCCCTAGGATAGGCTACAAGCTCCTTATCATAGCCTCCAAGGCTCTCTAAGGATTTCTGCCCACTGTGCTGTCTATCCCTCATCCCTATGCTCTCTGCCCAATGCACCCCACACTTCACTCTCTCATCTCCCCTAGATCTCCCTGCTTATGTCTTCATTTCTGGGAGGTACAAATTCTGTCTAATTTGTTTTTCCTCCTCTTACCCCTGGCTAATTCTCATTAGTCCTTCAAGATGCAGCTTAGATGGCTCCTCTTCCAAGAAGCCTTTTCTGGCTGCCCCATCAGCTCCCATCGGTCTGTTTCCATTAACACTGGTTCTCACACCTAGATCACAATGCTCACCACATGGTTTTGCAATTACAATCTATCCAGCTGTCTGTCTCCCTACCAGATTTTAGCAGCTTAGAAGAAAGAACCATTTCTTAATCACCTTTCTATTGACCAAGACACACAGCAGGTATCTGATAAATATTTTTTCATGACTACAAGTGCAGGTGGGATAGGGAACATAAAGAGAACATATAGTACAGCCACTACAGAAAACAGGATAGAGATTAGAAACAAAGAGGAGAATTTCCAGATAATCCTAGGGGCTGGCTTACATAGGAATCCATGAATCCACAAAACATTAACCTAAATGGGTGTGTGGTTTTTCTCTAGATGTGCTCAGCACTCTGGGCATATAAAAAGAGGGTAAACGGTTGGCCTGACCCAGTAAGCATTGCCCAAGGTAGGGCAAATGAAGTGGGAATTTTAAAGTCATGGATACAGAAGGAAGAAAAATAATGGATACAGAGAGAAGACAAGGAAACTTTTTGTCAATATTTTAAATTTGATATATTTTATTATTTTCATACATTTTATTATTCTATGAATTTTTACCATTAACACACAAACAAGATGTTTGGAACGAGAATAAGGTATAAGCTTAAGTTCAAAATCAAAATCTTATTCTCTAAAAATACAGAGAGAGATTCTGTGGAGAAAAGCATGAAGGGATATAAGAAAAGGAATCAATTACATTATTTAGCAGACTAGAATACAATTAAAATCTGTATGCACTTTAAATATTAACTTTTCCTCTGTAAGACAGAACACATACATTTTTCCCTAAAATTATTTTAAAGACTAACAACACATTTTCTATATGCAGAAAATGAAATTTTACCTGAAATATCTGTAGCCTGTTGCTAGCTTCTTGGGGTGGTATATTTGGAACCATGGGTCCTTCCTGTAATGAATAATATAATCTCCATTTAAATTCTTAATCACATGCATTTATCAATTTATTGAGTTTACTTATTATTTCCTTTTAAATCAATAAACATTATTTTTAATTGAAATGGTCAAATTTTGCCCCATAGATGAAGCTTTCATTTAGTTTTTGTAACAGCCTTGCTGAGATATAATTCACATATCATACAATCTCTCACTGAAAACAGACAACTTGATGACTTTTACTATACTCACAAAGTTGTATAACCATGACCATTGTCAATTTTAGAATATTCACATCACTCCAACTGCCACTCATTTCTAAAGGACCATGACATAGCTAACAAAAAATGTGACAAAATTACACCCTGCATGAAGCTTGTACCACTAGAGCTCTGTCTCATTTCATTTATGATTGTAAACGATGATGCTGTGGTTACTCATTAGAATAACTGATCTAGAGTTCCGACAACAGCCTCCTTTCACCGATGGTTCAGCCCAATATGGAAACAGAGAAGCATGTAAGTGGAACACTTGGAAGAAGCCAAAGGCAGTCTCTGGTGGCCATCATCCAGAAAACAGTTGCAAAAAGGACCCCAGATGATCTATACAATCATGAATACTATGGATATGCTAAATAATAGACTAGATTCCCAGTATAATAGACTACGAGGGCCATAAAATGTTAACAAATCCAACTAAAAGAGGCAAGTTCAGCACATGTAAAAAAAAAAAGAAGGCATTTATGATTATTATTAAGGGCTTAAAATTATCTTATGAATCCAGACCCACTGTGACCACTAAAAGAAAGTAGCACATGTTAGGGAATATATCCAACTTTTTTTTTTTTAATTTTTTTTTAATGTTTATTTATTTTTGAGACTGAGAGAGACAGAGCATGAATGGGGGAGGGGCAGAGAGAGAGGGAGACACAGAATCAGAAGCAGGCTGCAGGCTCTGAGCCATCAGCCCAGAGCCCGACGCGGGGCTCGAACCCACAGACCGTGAGATCGTGACCTGAGCCGAAGTCGGACACTTAACCGACTGAGCCACCCAGGCGCCCCCCAACTTTTGAGTTTAACTTCAAAGAGGTGGATCGTTATTGGTCATGATACTAGGCTGAATAGTCTGTGGTACTGAGCAAATGTGACATTGATTATTTATTTTCAATGACTCTGTTGGTTCTGTAGTAAAAAAAAAAAAAAAAAAAAAAAAGATCAGTTGCATAACGTCCTGGTATTATGGTATTTATAGTCTCTTGCAACCTTCCAACAACAGTATTCCATTTCCAACTATGAGCATTCTGGCCTGAGAAAGGACAAGAACAGACCCTTTGGTTCCTTCCACAATCTCAAAAGCTGTTGCTCCTTTTAACAGTTATATCTTCTTTCTTCCTCTATAAAACAAGCTTAAAGGACTAGCTATCTCCTGTTTTTCAGATAGCTGCAAATATGCAAGTACAGCCTCTTATACACAATGTGCAAATCACAGTGTATTTCTCAAGACTCATCACTGTCATCGCATATAACACTCCACAGAACATTTTAACCCACAGTATGCAAATACTTGGATTACCATCTCATAAGCTTCTGCGAAGTTCATTACATCTTCACGAAAAACTTCCACGGCCTCAAGAAGATTACTTTTAAACTTTGGCTGCACTTGAACTAGTTCATCTTGCACAGAAACCTAGAATAAGAAAGAATACTCAACGTGAGATGTATTTAAATGAAAATGTATTTAAATGTATTTAAATGAAAGCCCTAATTCTATTCCAGCAAGTCTGTTATCCTGCAGATGCCCAGGGATGAACAAGGATGTCTCTGCAATGTTGTTTAAAAGACAAAAACAAAAACAAAAGATAAATAAATAACCCAAATCCACCAACAGGTGACACAAATAATTCTAGTTCATGACCTAAGAGGCAAAGCCAGCTTCTGTAACTGTGGTTAGGAAAAAGTTTTCTGGCTGATCCAGTCCAGGCCATCACTGTGGCCAGGGGGACAGCTACTGCTTTAGGCCCAATCTGGGTCACATGCTGGCTCTGGGGCCAGGTGAAGACCTGGGATTAATAACCTCCAGTAGGTTCCCATGGTTGTAGTGGTTGGAACAGTCACCTAAAAGAAAGTGATATTACTCTGGGTATTTAAAAAAAGCGGGGGGGGATGCCCTCTATAATACTCTTCAAAGTTTCTGCTTAAACCTTCAATCATAATAGCTATCACTTAATTCATACTACCTGCCATGCTTTTTACATACATTAACCCATCTAACCCTCACAACAACCCTGTGTGGTAAGTGCTGATATTATACTCATTTTACAGGTGAGAAAACTGAGGCACAGAGACACTAAATATAACCTCTCAAAGACCCCAGCATCAGCATGAGGCAAGGTCAAGATTCAAAACCTGGCAGTGTGGTTCCAGGGCTCCTGCTCTTAACTGTTCTGGACAACAGCATCTGCCTAGGCTACTTTAAGATTATGCATGATTGTAGTAAAAGGATGGGTCAATAGGCTTAACACTAACAGTTAAAGAGGTAGAACAACCTGAGTGAATCTTTCCCATTGAACAATAACAGAAAGTTGAGCTTCACTAAATCTCAGTGGAGGGTTCTCCCTTTCCTTACCAAGATGCACTTCTCTGACTAAATCATCAATCATTTTTTAAAAATAAGTGATTAGTCAATACTAAACATGAATTTAGATAAACATGAGTATTGAAAAAGCATTTTATACACATTACATCAAGGGAGCCTCATAACCACACATAAAAAATTCTTAATATGTTCCTGAATGATCACATGAAGAAATTGAGAAAGAAGGGTTATTAACTTGCATAAGGTCACCTAATTGGCTGGTGGCAGAGCTGGAATCATGAGTCATGACCCCAATTTGAGCTCTGTATCCTTGCAACTCTGTCTTGCTTCAATCTCAGGGACAAATCTCTCCATAAATAAGGAATTTTAATCCAATGTTTAATTAACATTCAATAAAAATTTTCACTATAATTAAAGAATCTGGACCCACCCTTCAAGTTCATTTTTAATGTTTAACTGTGTAAATGTTTACCAACTTCAAAAACGCTTAGAGAGAAATATATAGGTATAAATACCTGCATTAAAAGAAAAAAATCTCAAATCAGTAACCTAACCATCCACCTTAACAAACCAGGCAAAGAAGAACAAACTAAATGCAAAACAAGCATAAGGAAATAATAAAAATTACAGCACAGATAAATGATACAGAGAATAGGAAAACAATAGAGAAAATCAACAAACTAAAAGTTTCTTCTTTGAAAAGATCAACAGAATTGACAAACCTTTACCTAGACTAACCAAGAATAAAGGAGAAAAATTACTCAAATTGACTAAAATTAAAAATGGAAGAGGGATATCACTACCTACTTTACAGAAATAAATGGAATTATAAGAACACAATAAATAGAGTGAACTGGGACCCTATGGGGTAGGAGAAAATATTTGTAAATCATATACCTGATAGGAGTTAATATCCAGAATAGAGAATTCCTACAACTCAACAACAACAAAAACCACAAACAACTCAATTCTAAAATAGGCAAAGGACTTGACTAGACTTTTTCCCAAAGACAATATACAAATGGCCAGCAAGCATATAAAAAGATGATCAATGTTCTGTATCATAAGGGAAGTGCAAATCAAAACCACAACGACATACCACCTCACCCAACAGGATGCCCACTATCAAGGAAACAGAACATAACAAGTGCTGACAAGGATGTGAAGAAATTGGAACCTTTTTGCACTGTTGGTGGGAATGTAAAACGGTGCAGCTGATATGGAAAACAGTAGAGTGGATCTCAAAAACTTAAAAATGGAAAGTATATGATACAGCATTTCTATTCCTGGATATCTATACAAAAGAATTAAAAGTGGGGTCTCAAAGAGATACCTGCACTTTCATGTTCATGGCAGCATTATTCACAATGGCCAAAAGATGGAAGCAATCCAAGTGTCCACTGAGAGATGAATGAATAAACAAAATGTGGCATATACACATAATGGAATATTAGTCCGACTTGAAAAGGAAGGAAATTCTGACACATGTTACAACATGGATGAACCTTGAGGACGTTATGCTAACTGAAATAAGCCAGTCACAAAAAGATTGCATGATTCTACTTATATGAGGTACCAAAAGTAGTCAAACTTATAGAGGCAGAAAGCAGAATGGTGGTTGCCGGGACTGGGGAAACAGAGAAATGAATTATTGTGTAATACATATAGAATTTAAGTTTTATAAGATGAAAAATTTCTGAAGATTGGTTGCACAACAATGTGAATATACTTAACACTACTAACTACACTTAAAAATAGTTAAGATGTTAAACACTATGTGTATTTTACCATTATTTAAAAGGAAAAACCCTGCACATGGCTATAATAATCAAGTCATTAGGTTACGGGCATAAGGGTAGACATATGAAGCAACAGAATAGAATTGAGAGTCCAGAAATAATTCCCTACTTTTATGGTCAACTGATTTCAACAAGCATGCCAAGGTAATTCATTGGTGAAAGAACAGTCTTTTCAACAAATGGTGCTGAGACAACTGGATAACCCACATACTTTTGCATGAAGTTGAACCCTTAACTCACACCATATATAAGAATTAACTCAATGTATCAGAAACATAAATATAAGGGCTAAAATTCTAAAATTCACATAAGAAAACATAGTAGTAAATCTTCATGACCCTGGATTTGGCAAAGGTTTTCTAGACATGATACTAAAACACAAGCAACAACAACAACAAATAGATAAATTGGACTTTATTAAAAATTAAGTCAAAATTTAAAAAAATTGTGCTTCAAATTCAGAGACAGAATGTAGAATGGTGGTTACCAGGGTTTGAGGGGAAGGGAGAATGTAGAGTTACTATTTAATAGGCATAGAGTTGCAGATTTACAACATGAAAGGAATTATAGGGATATATAGTGTAATGGCTGCACAACAATGTGAATGTCTTTAATACCACTGAACTGTGCTCTTAAAAATGATTAACATGGTAAATTTCATGTTATGTGTCTTTTAACGTGTAAAAAACAAAAAAAAAGAAAAAAAGGACACTGTCAAGATACTGAAAAGATATCTTCTTTATCCATTCATCAGTTGATGGACACTTGGGCTATTTCCATAATTTAGCTATTGTAGATAATGCTGCTATAAATATTGGGGTGCATGTATCCCTTTGAATTAGTCCTTTGGGTAAATATCTAATAGTGCAAATGCTGAATCATAGAGTAGTTCCATTTTTAACTTTTTTGAGGAACCTCCATACTGTCTTCCACAGTGGCTACACAAGTTTGCATTCTCACCAACAGTGCAAGAGGGTTCCCCTTTCTCCACATCCTTGCCAACACCTGTTGTTTCTTGTGTTGTTAATTTTAGCCAGTCTGACAGGCGTTAGGTGCTATCTCATTGTAGTTTTGATTTGCATTTCCCTGACAACATGAATGGGGCTGAAATAAGTCAGTCAAAGACACACACCATATGATTTCACCCATATGTGGAATTTAAGAAACAAAACAAATGAGCAAAGGGGGAGACAGAGATTGAGAGAGACAGAGAGAGTGAGAGACAGACAGAAAGACAGACAGACAGAGGCAAACCAAGAAACAGACTCTTAAAGACAGAAAACAAATTGATGGTTACCAGAGGAGAGGTTGGTGGGGGATGGGTTAAACAGGTGACGGAGATTAAGGAGTGCACTTGTTGTGATGAGCACTGGGTGTTCAATGGGAAGTACTGGCTCACTACATTGTACACCTATATCTAATATTACATTATGCCTTAACTAGCTGGAATTCAAGCAAAAACTTGAAAAATATAAAGAAAAAAAAGAAAATGAAATTGAAAATTCAACCCACAGAATGATAGAAAATATTTGCAAATCCTTTGATATAGGACTTATATCCAAAATATATAAAGAATTCTTACAACTCAAAAATAAAAAGACAACTCATTTTGTTTAAAAAAGCAAAGTATTGGGGCGCCTGGGTGGCTCAGTCAGTTGAACATCTGACTTCGGCTCAGGTCATGATTTCACGCTTCATGAGTTTGAGCCCCGCATCTGGCTCACTGCTGTAAGTGCAGAGCCTGCTTCAGACCCTCTATCCTCCCCTCTCTCTGCCCCTCCCCAGCTCATTCTCACTCTCTCTTTCTCAAAAATAAACATAAATAAATAAATAAATAAATAAATAAATAAATAAATAAATAGCAAAGTATTTAAGTTCACATTTCTCCAGACAAGATGGATGAATGGCCAATAAGTATATGATGCTCAACATCATTAGATACTAGGGAAATAAAGTCATGGTACATAGGACAACATGGATAAACTTCAAAACATTATGCTAAATGAAAGAAGCCAGTCACAAAAGGCTACATATTGTATGATTCCATCTATATTAATGTCCAGAAAAGACAAATCCACAGAGACAAAAAAGTAAATTTGTGGTTGCTAGTGACTGGGGTAAGAGGAAGAAGAAGTGGTTGCTAGTGAGTATGGGGTTTCTCTTGGGAATATGAAAGTGTCCTAAAAGTAGATAATAATGGTGGTTATGTGACTCTATGAATATACTAAAAATCACTTTTCATATACTTTGAAATAGTAAATTTTATGGTATGTAAATTATATCTCAATAAAGCTCTTAAAATATATATATTTAAGCTTTAAAATGTATGAAAAAAAATTTTCTAGAGATAGGGACTTCTAAAAAAATAAGAATTAAATTTATACTTACAGCTTTGCTCTGCAATCTGTTGAAAGAATATCTCAAGGTGTCAACTGCTTCTGATTCTTCTTTGGTTACTTCAACTTCAAATCTGTTTAAAATAGCATAGGCTTCCTGGAGAGTGGGAGTAGAGTCCAGAAACATCACAAGGAAAGCAACTGACAAATGATTTAGATTCCTTCAAAAACACATTCCTAGTCTCCCCATTCTTAGAAGAAGACAGTACATTCCAGAAGAGTGGTTCCTAAATTAAACGTGTATAAAAAGTGCCTCTAGATTCTAACTGATACCAGATATTTACTCTAGATCCTCGGTCCTGAAATCTGCATTTAATAAGCACCTAAGTGATTCTGATGGAGATGTGGGCAGATCCTAGTATTTCTAGGATATACTATCCTAGAAAATGTCCCTAGAATCATTTTCTGCCTCTCTCTCCTCCTTGATCTTGTGCAACACCATGCAAAATATCTTCTCATTACTCTATTCAAATAAGGGCTGGCTATGTAAAAAATAGAATGAAACAATGATATGGCAGATATTCTGAAGAAGAGAGACTTGAATGACCAGAGGAATGGACTGGCAAATGATTTACTAAAAGAATTTATGCTGAAGAATAAAGTTTCTATAGTCAAGAAAAAATGATATGATAATTTGTTATATCTTGAGGAATGGATGGTCAGGCATCAAAAATTCCCAAACACTAAGATTTAAAGAGGTATTAAAGATATGAAGTGCATTAGCTACCAGAGAGTATGAACACTAAATGGTTTTTAGAAGGCAATACTCAACTATAAGCACTGGCATACCAAACAGAGGCAGTGAGAATGCCAATCCCGCAGGTATTTTGGGGAGTAAGGGAGAATGTTCCTTACAGAATTTGAATTTAAATTTAAATTTAGATTTAATTTAGAGAATTTTTTTTAAAAGAGTCATAAAATAAACTAAGACTCTGATTTTTATTATCAGTATGAGCCAGGAATTTAAATATGAGTCATAAAATACTTGCAGTACACAAAATAATGGCCTCTCCAATGTTGTCTGCATCCTAATCTCCACAACCTATGACTATGTTACTTTACACGGCAAAAGGAAATTTGCAGATGTGATTATGTTTAAAAAACTTGAGATGGGCAGATTGTCCTGGATAAACTGGGTGGGCCCCATGTAATCACAAAGATCCATATAAGGGAAAGAGGGAGGCCGGAGAGTAGAATCAGAGATGTGAAGCTGAAGCAGGGGCAGGAGTGACACCACTGCTGGAAGGGGCTGTGAGCCAAGGAATAGAGGTGGCCTCTAGGAGCTAGAAAAGGCAAGGAATGGAATCCCCCCTCCCTAAGAGCCTCCAGAAAGAATACAGCTCTGCTGACATCTTGATTTTAGCCCCATAAAATCCATTTTCAGACTTAGGATCTGTAGAACTATAAAATAATACATTTATGTTGTTTTAAGCCATTAAGTTTATGGTAATTTGTTATAGCTGCAGTAGGAAACTAATACAGTACTCTACCCTAAAAATATTTCCGATCTTAGTTCCAACAGTTTACTATTGAGCCTAAGTGTACTGCTCCCACCATGCTGCCCTGAGTATGTCATTGATCAGGAGTGAGACCTGTAAGTGGTTTCTAAAGAAAGCTAAATATATTTGGGGAACTTGGCTACCATGTCAGGACTGACATGAAAGCACAAAACCATTCATTTCTGTAAAATGTTGGTGTTACCATAAAAAACTGAACACTGTCTAGACCAATTCAGCATTATTAAATATCAATATTCCTTTGTATACTGTTCACTGTTGATAATTGTCAAAATCCCTCCAACGACATCAAATCAGAAAGGAGAAAGAGGCAGACTATGCCATAAAATAGATGAAGTATGTTAACAGGATCAATTTTCGTGTGTGTGTGTGTCTTTTTAAATTTTTTAATAACTTTTTAAATGTTTATTTATTTTTGAGACAGATAGGGAGACAGAGTGCGAGCAGGGGAGGGGCAGAGAGAGGGAGACACAGAATCCAAAGTAGGCTCCATGCTTTGAGCTGTCAGCACAGAGTCTGATACAAGTCTCGAACTCACAAGCCACAAGATCATGACCTGAGCTGAAGTCGGACACTTAACCAACTGAGCCCCTGAGGTACCCCTCTCTCTTTTTTTGAAAAGCATCTCAAGAAAGAAAAAAAATGCAATCATTTCTTACTTCAATTGGTCCCAAAGTCATGTCCATTTGAATTTCATTATCACGGATACATGCTAAGGCTTCCATTGCAAATCTGACATCATCTAAATCACGGATAGGTCTAGATAACTTTTTCAAGTATTCATTGATGAATGCTATCATGTCTGACATTTTCTTTTTGTATTCTTCATTCAAATATCGACAGAGTAACATCTTCCATGCTTTAGCCTCAATTGATAAGGCCAATTTCATTGGCCCTGGGGAAGAGGAAAAAAGATCAGAATACAACTGACATACTGAAACTATTTACTTCATGTCTAATCTGAGCATCCATCACTGTACTGCCCTATTTGATGATCACTAGAGACATGTGGTTACTGAACACTTGAAATGTAGTCTAAATTAGATGTGCTATAAAGTTACTACATTTTGAAGATGCAATTCCTCTCCCTATAGAGTATGTTAAGCTGTACATGAGAAGGACACTAGAGTCTATGGAGAAGAATGTTCGAAATTAGTTCTAGCACTGCCCAAGGTGAACTTTGCTCTGTTTCTGGTCATCCCGTTAGCAGCCCTCATTCAGTCCTCCATATTCTTCTAGGTAACCCCACAAAGTGGAGTGTGATATATTCTTTTGTCTGCCAAACCTGTCCTCGTTTTCCCATCATTCCACTCCCTACCTCATCCACATATTAGAGAATGTGTATAACCTGACCTTGTACCTGGGCCTGATTGTCCCAGTCAATCCTGACCTTTTATCTGACATTCAGAATCCTTTTCTTGTTTGGAATGAGACTTGAGGGGGAACCATGTGGTCTGGGAAGCAGAAAAAGTCATGCACAGAGGGAAGAAGAAATGAGAGGCAGAGAGAGTGGATTTCCTCAGCTTCCTGTACTGTCCCTGGTTCTGGTTCATACCTAAGGCCCAGTTGCCTCTTGGATTCTGGGATATACGGTTTTCTCATAAAAAAGCTCAGAGAGGTTTCTGTTCCTTGAAAACAAAGCAGTTCTAAAGTCAACTCTATCTTAACAATCCTCACACATTCCTCTTTTCCTCTCTTGGTATCTCTCAAACCCCCAGCCCTGCCATGCTTGAAACATGATCGCTTCCCCTGCAATTCCCAACAGACTGAGAGGACTAGGGAGCTGAGGAGACAGCAGCCTGAAAAGAGACGCACAGTCAACCTGTGGGTTGAAGCTGTGAGATCTTATCTCATGAGGTCTGCACCTCATGGACCTCTCTTCTCCTTTTCCTCAGGCCCCAAGCATTCAGCCCTCCTTCACCTTTCTTCAGAACTGTTGCCACCTATTCCATTTTTCAGTTTCCTTTCTCAAAAATCAAGCCACCAGCCAACTCTCACACTGTGCTAGAGTTGATTTGTGTATGAGGAATCACAGCACTAACCACTATGAGAAAACAAGTGGGAAGTTTAAATGATAGTAATAATAATAGGCAAATTAATTTTCCAAAAGTCTACAGTTCTTGGAATGATTGCCCCTGAGGTATAGTTTCTGGTTTCTAACTGAATATCCCCTCCAAGTGCTTGTGATTCTTCCCCAAATTAAATACCTTCTTGATAGATATAATAATAGCACTTAATATTTATTGAACTCAACTACTTGTCAAGTACTATGTCAAGTGTCTCATATAAAGTAGTTCATGAGGTGGGCACTGTCATTATCATCAGCAGAAGAGACGGCAGTTAAAGAGGTCAGGTAACCTTGATAGTCAAATTTGAGAGTCAGTTACACTTACTCCTTAAGGATAGACCTGCAAATCTACTTACAATGGATAGTTGTTGTAAAATAGGTCATTCGAATATCTCCTGAGAATAAAATCTTCTCACAAACTTCAAGCAAGATTGATTGTATCTCTGTAACCATGGCAATAAGGAGCCACCACAACCCAGTTTTAAACCCAAACCGCAGACCAACAGACCTCAATTCCCATGTTTTTGCCAACCAATCAGCACCAGCCCCTCCCTTCTGAATGTCAACCAATCAAAAAGAACATATCCAATAAGCCCACCTCTGAGCACCAACCCATCAACAACAGTCTCACCTGAGTAAGCATCCTTCTACAGGTGATGTTAACCTATCTACACCCATAGTGCTTGAGCTCCATGCCGCCCAGACACCCTGTATGAGATGGAGCAGTGTGCTCTGTGGAGAACACTGTGCCTGAGCAGCACAGCTCTCCCTTAGTCTTGTAGTCAGTAAAATTAGCTTGGGCTTTGTATTTCAGATATTGAATGGCTGTCTCATCATCCTGTGATATTCTAATCCCAAGTGGATTAGCTTCTCAGGAAACCTCAGACTGTCTGACTCCTATCTCATGTATACAACTCCCTCCTCATAGTAACCCCAAAAAGTGTTTCAAGTGTAGTTTAGTTGTTTGCCAATTGAGGACTTGGGCAGTGTATTGATTGTATTAAGCCACCCTTGTATATTATGTACGAAGAATATATAATAATATATTATATAACATACATATTATATATAACGTATATGCATGTATATATGTATACCATATATGTATATGAAAGGTAGCTTAGTAACTGCTTTCTACATAACGTAACATTTCATATGAAAATACAGACACTTTACATCACATTTTAAAAATACCTGTATGCAGTTCAAGTGCTCCTACAACAATAATAGGCTTCAACTCATCAATCTCCTGTTCAAAAGTAGCAAAGTGTAGAATTTCTGATCTGATTTCAGTCAGAGAGGGGTTGTTAGCCAAAAACTCCTGTAGTAAGGAAACAGGAAACAATGTTTTCTTTAACTTTTGGACAGTATAAATTTCACACTGCTTTTTCTTTTTTTTTTTTTTTCTTTTTCTTTCTTTTTTTTTTCCTTATATATTTTTCCACTTGCATGTCAGGCCAGTAGCTCAGTAAAGAGAGGGATGAACTGGTAGTACCAGAAGATGAGGAGATGAGGCCAAGTGAGGGAATTTCATAGTCCACCATGAATAACTGAGTTATTCATGTGTCCTTAAGTCTCTAACCAAAAATACAGTTGAATCTATGTAAGCGTGACACACCCTTGAATACCCAGCCTCTGAATGTCTGGAACATAACTGGTACCCAACCAACTGTTTACACAAATTAAACCGAAACCTGCCTGAGCCTCATTACCCTCAGCTGCCTCAGAGTCTCATTGTGAGTACGGCACAAAATCCACTATGTTAGATGCTTGGCCTTTTCAGGTTCTTGACCTCTGCTCATGAGTTCCTGTCATCATTCTGATACTTTCCTGCTTCTCTCACACACGTTAGATATAAACAATTCAAACCCAAACTGCATCACAAGTAGCCAAAATACACCTTCACTTTCACGTCTCGGTCCTCTGTCCAGAGCGTCTTGTACTTTTGAAAGTCCTGCAAGGCCTCATGAGCCACCTTCCGTAGAGAATTCACAGAGGAAGAAAGGAGGAGGACCAATTTGGAAATATCCTTGTGCTCCGCTACCCCTGGATAAAAATTCTTCAGCTTTCTTGCAGTAATTACTTCTTCCACAGGCTCTGAAAACAGATGGTTTTATAGAGAGATAACTTCTATATGCAACTTCAAATATTATCAATTTTAATATTTACAGACTTCTTTCAAGCTGGATTTTCTTTTTTTTTATTATTATTATTTAAATTCAAGTTAGTTGACATACAGTGTAGTCTTGGCTTCAGGAGTAGATTCCCGTGATTCATCACTTGCATATAACACCACCCAGTCCTCATCCCGAACAGTGCCCTCCTTAAAGCCCATCACCCATTAAACCCATCCCCCCATCCAACACCCCTCCAGCAGCCCTCAGTTTGTTGTCTGTATTTATGAGTCTCCTATGGCTTGCCTAAAGCACTGTGTCAGATTTTGAGGCCTAGATTTCTTTAATGTGGGAAAATTGCTTTCAGAGAACAGAACTTAAAGACACTGATTAAACATCCCCACCCCACCGCCACATAAGTCCTTCAAGGAAAGAAAGGTCAAAAGAGCTAAAATTGTTGCTCTATAGAACAGTATGGTGGTTAAAAGAGATGCACCATACTTATTACCCATATAACCTTTGGCCAGTTTTTTTTTTAATATGAAATTTATTGTCAAATTGGTTTCCGTACAACACCCAGTGCTCATCCCAACAGGTGCCCTCCTCAATGCCCATCACCCACTTTCCCCTCCCTCCTACCCCCCATCAACCTTCAGTTTATTCTCAGTTTTTAAGAGTCTCTTATGGTTTGCCTCGCTCCCTCTCTTTTTTTTCTCCTTCCCCTCCCCCATGGTCTTCTGTTAAGTGTCTCAGGATCCACATAAGAGTGAAAACATATGGTACCTGTCTCTGTATGACTTATTTCACTTAGCATAACACTCTCCAGTTCCATCCACGTTGCCACTAAAGGCCTTATTTCATTCTTTCTGATTGCCAAGTAGTATTCCATTGTATATATAAACCACAACTTCTTTATCCATTCATCAGTTGATGGACATTTAGGCTCTTTCCATAATTTGGCCATTGTTGAAAGTGCTGCTATAAACACTGGGGTACAAGGGTCCCTATGCATCAGCACTCCTGTATCCCTTGGGTAAATTCCTAGCAGTGCTATTGTGGGGTCACAGGGTAGATCTATTTTTAATTTTTTGAGGAACCTCCACACTTTTCCAGAGCAGCTGCAATCTTTTCAGTCTTCATGGAAATACTTGTGAGGATTAAATGAGACAATTTATGCGTGTCCTCAGCTCAGCATCCGATATATAGAGATCATGCAATCACTATTAGCCACTACCATAAACATCTCTTGCCAAAATCTGATCATGTCACTGCCTTGATCAAAATTGTCAAGTATTCCCCATCAGACAGAGACTATATAAATACTTTTATTTGGTCCAAACAATGCCTTACCTTTTCAAAACAGTTGTGAACAATTAAAAATCATGATATTTCATGTGCAATTCCAGATTTTCAACTTCTCTTTTAAAAAGGTTTAATCTTGGGGCGCCTGAGTGTCTCAGTCGGTTAAGCGTCCGACTCTGGCTCAGGTCATGATCTCACGGTTCATGGGTTCGAGCCCCGCATCAGGCTCTGTGCTGACAGCTCAGAGCCTGGAGCCTGCTTCTGATTCTGTGTCTCCCTCTCTGCCCCTCCCCTGCTCATGCTGTCTCTGTCTCTCAAAAATAAATATATGCAAAAAAAAATTAAAAAGGTTTAATCTGGGGGGCACCTGGAGGGCTTGGTCAGTTGAGCATCTGACTTCAGCTCAGGTCATGATCTCACAATTTGTGGGTTCAAGCCCCACATTGGGCTCTATGCTGACATCTCAGAGCCTGAAGCCTGCTGTGGATTCTGTGTGTGCATGTGTGCGTGCGTGTGTGTGTGTGTGTGTGTCTGTGTGTGTGTGTGTGTGTGTGTTTGTGTCTGCCCCTACCCCGCTCATGCTCCCTACCCCACTCATGCTCAGTCTCTCTCTGTCTCTCAAAAATGAATAAACGTTAAACAGTTTTTTTAAAGATTTAATCTGGTAGTACAGGGTCCATGTTCCTGCATGGCAATAATTAGCTGAATCTGAGAAGCATCTCTAAAAAGGGCATCCCTGGTGAATTTGCCAGTCCCCTCTAAGACCACGTCACTCATTTGCTCTTTTGTTTTAATTTTAATCAAAATTAAAGCAAAAGAAAGTACACGGTATTTGGCTGAATTAACTAAGTAACTAATGTTGCATGTCCTGGTAGTTGTTTCCCTTTTATCGCACAGAAGCATCCCACTGTGTAGATATACCTCATTTTGTTTATCCATTGATCAGTTTTTAGACATCTGGTTTGCTAGCAATTTGAAGCTATTAACAAATAATGCAGCATAAACATTCACATCTTTACACAGACATATGATTTCATTTGTCTTGGATAAATTCCTAGGGGTGGAATTCCCAAGCCAAATGGTACAGGTATGTTCAACTTTTTAAGGACATGCCAAACTGGTTCCAAAGTGACTGTACCTTTATGTACATTCCCACCAGCGATGCCTTAAAGTTTCAGGCTCTTTATCAACAATTGGTATTGAAGATTATTAAAAATTTTTATCCATTCTAATAGGTGTGCTGTGGTGTCTCATCATAGTTTTAATGTGTATTTCCCCAACACTAACGGAGTTGAGCATCTTTTCATGTGTTTTTTAGCCATTCATGCATCTTCTTTGTTGAACTAATCTTCTGACCATTTGGGGAGGGAGATAGTCTTATTATTCAGTTTGAGTTTTTTACATATTCTGAATACAAGTACTTTATGCCAGATGTATGCATTGCAAATATTTTCTCCAAATATATGGCTTCCCTTTTTAATGTTTTAAATGGTGTCTTTTGAAGAGCAACCATTTTTACTTTGACTGAAGTCCAGTTGTCCATTCTCCTTGTCATGATCATGTTTTTGCTGTCATACCTGAGAAATTTTTATATAACCCCAAATCACTAATTTCTTAAAATTTTTAAATTTCTTTCTAAAGAAATTTTTATAGCTTTAGTCCTTGTATAATTGACTTTGAGTTAATTCATTTGCATGGTTTAAGAGTCCAACTTCATTTTTTTTTTTTGCATATGTATATCTAATTGTTCCAGCACTGTGTGTTGAAGAGACAATCACTTGCCCCATTTTTTTACTTCATATCCTTTCAGAAAGTCAGCTGACTCTAAAGTTTATTTCTGGATTGCCTAGTCTGTCCCACTGATCTACATGCCTATCTTTAGGTCAATACTGCACTGCTTTGATTATTATAACTCTGTAGTATGTTTTGAAATCAAGTATTCCAGCTCTATTATCCTTTTTCAAACTAATTTTGGCTATTATAGTTCCTCGCATTTCCCTATTTCCTATTCAAATTTTAGGATCAACTCAATTTCTGCAAAACAGCTTTCTAAATTTTGATAGAAAGTCCACCAAATCTATAGATCAATTTGGGAGAATGGCTATCTTAGCAGTACTGAGTCTTCCTCCAATCCATGAACATGGTGTTACCTTTCAGCAATGTTTTGTAGCTTCCGATGTACAGGCCCCTACACTTCTTCGGTTAAATTTATTCTCTACGATAGTATTATGAATGAAATTGTCTTCTTAATTTCATTTTCAGATTGTTCATTCCAAGTAGTTAGAAATACAATTGAGCTTTGTATGTCGATCTTATATCCTGCATACTTGCTGAACTCATTTATTAATTCTAACAGTTTTGTATGTGCATGTATTCCTGAGGATGTTTTTACATACAAGATAATGTTATATATTAAATAAAGTCAGTTTTGCTTCTTCCTTTCTAATCTGTATATCTTTAATTTCTTATTAAATCCACGGGATTGAATCTCCAGTATAATGTTGAATAGATGTAGGGAAAGCCAGCTTTCTTAACTTGCTCCTGATCTTAGGGGGAAATAATTTAGTCTTTCACCATTAAGTATGATGTTGGCTCTAAGTTTTTCACAGCTGCCCTTTATCAGGTTGAAGAAGTTCAATTCTATCCCCACACTCTTAAGTTTAACATGAAAGAGGTAGATTTTGACAAATTCTTTCTCTGTGTCTACTGAGGTAATCATGTGATTTTGTCCTTTATTCTATTAACAGGATGTATTTTTTAAAAATCTTGTATTTCTGGGATAAACCTCTTTTGGTTATAATATAGCCTCCTTTTTATATGTTTCTGAATTCAATTTGCTAACATTTGGGTAAGGGTTCCAGCATTGTCATTAAAAGTAAGGATCCTTTAAAGAATGTTTTTAAATATAAAGAAGTCAAATTTAAACATATTTTCTTCTGTGGTTTGAGCTTTGTAGGTCTCGAGAATTTTTCCCTACCCTAATGTCATAAATATATGGTGTTATGTTTGACTCCAACAGTGTAATAGAATACGTATATTTTTAACAGTGTTACAGAATATAGAATAATGGATATGAATTTAAGATACTTTTATTGTTTATTGTTTGTTTATTTTGAGAGAGAGAGAGCAAGCATGAGTGAGGGAAGGGCAGAGAGAGACACAGAGAGAAAGAGAGAGAATCCCAAGCAGGCTTCCCACTGCCAGCACAGAGCCCAACATGGGCCTCTACCCCATGAACCATGAGATCATGACTTGAGCTGAAATCAAGAATTGGACATTTAACCAACTGAGCTCCCCAGGCACCCCTTGAGATACTTTTGTGATGTAATTTAAGTTTTTCCATATGGATAAAAGTTCCTAGTATCATTTATTAAATAAATAGCACATTCTTTCCCCCCTGATTTGTAAGTCTACCGGTGTTATATATCTAATTTTCATACATATGAGTGTTCCTGCACCCTCTGTCCCATTTCATTAATCTATTATCTATCCTTGGACCATTAAGAAATTGTCTTAATTAGTCTGGCTTAATAATACTTCTTTCTATGTGGCAGGACAGGACCCCTACCCTGTTTTTCTTCATAAATATTTTGAGCTATTTTTGGCTTTTTGCACTTCCACATAATTTTGCAAAAATAATTAAAATTAATTTGACAAATTATAGAAAAAGTTCTGTTGTGATTTCATTGGAATTGTACTGAATTTGCAAATTAAAAAATTGAGTTCTTCAAGTTGTAGGTTTATTCCTATCTTCCATTATGCTATTCAATAATAATTATTTTCTCCAAAAATGCTGTGCAAATATTTTTTACATTTATTTATTAAGTACCTTATGGTTTTGTGGCTATTGAAAACCTATTTTTTTCTATTACATTCTGTCCAGCTTTATTGAGATATAATTGGCATATAATGCTATTACATTCTAGTTGAATTATTAGCCATTGTAGAAACACTTTTGGGGGCACCTGGGTGGCGCAGTCGGTTAAGCGTCCAACCTCAGCCAGGTCATGATCTCGCAGTCCAGGAGTTCGAGCCCCGCGTCGGGCTCTGGGCTGATGGCTCAGAGCCTGGAGCCTGTTTCCGATTCTGTGTCTCCCTCTCTCTCTGACCCTCCCCCGTTCATGCTCTGTCTCTCTCTGTCCCAAAAATAAATAAACGTTGAAAAAAAAAAAAAAAGAAACACTTTTGTATTTTGGTCTCTTACACAAAAACATTACTGAACCTATTAGTTCTAATAGTCATTTCTAGATTTGTTGGATGATCTTTAGATAAGGACAATCTTGGTCTTCCTTTCCAATTATCTCTTTTTATCATCTGATTGCTCCAATAAAATAGTGAATGAAAGTAATGATAGCAGGCTTCCTTGTTTATTCTTCAGTTTAAATGGGAATAAATGCTTCTAAATTTTTCCACAGACATCATTAGCATAAAATCTTTCATATTCCTAGTGTGATAAAAGGATGTGTATGGGTGACTAAAATATATCATATATATAGAAGCATATAAGACAGTAGTAGTTAAAGAAGAACGTGACATATATAAAACATATATTAAATAAGAAGAAAAATTATTTCAATGTTCTCAGCACCTAGGTTAAGGAGAGAATGGTGACAATATATCAGTTGTCCTCTCTAAGTCCTCTAAAATTACATATTCCTTCCTTACTCCCAGAGGTAACAGGGATCCCGAATTTTCTTTGAAGAGAAACCAACATTGTTATCTCTAAACAATATATTGTTGAATTTTTTTTAACGGAGTACTAAACACAAACCTAGTTGTAAAGGCAAGAATGTTAATTGCCCATGATAAAAAAGGTTCTCAGAAAATAAGAAGCTGGACAGTTTGAATCTAGTCTGGCTTCAGCTTTCCTCCAAATCTACAAAAGCCCTTTGTGGGGAAGCCATGAGGGATGATCACAGGTGAGTCTATTGCTTATGATCTGGAAAATACAGGTCTCATCATAATCAGGACATCTGGCAGGGCTGTGTTTATGAGCCATGTAATGGAATCCAGCAGGGATATGGCCAGGACAGTGGCCTAATCTTTTTCCTTTAGACCACAATTCCTTCCCTGTAGTTCCCAGTAGCAGGTCAAAGCAGAACACTTCCAAAGAACGAAATGAATTTCCTCAGCTGACCTAGGTTAATGAAAGTAGATTGGCAACTTCAACAGCACATGTGAAAACAAGCAAAATTTAATGTACAGCATGGCATGGTGCCCACAGATAATACTAATGTATACTCAAAATTTGCTAAGAGAGTAAATTTCAAATCTTCTTACCATACACATACACATAAAAAAATGGTAACTGTAGGAGGTGATGGACATATTAATTGTTTTGATTGTGGTAATCATTTCACAATGTATACATATATCAAAAAATCACACTGTATACCCTAAATATATGCAATTTTCACTTATCAAAAATAGTTTGGCTTTCTACAGAAGAAAGTGTCCAAAAATGTCCACGGAACTTTGGGTCAGTGCCATATCACACCCATGATTACTTAAGGGAATAGCTTATATGTACTTCAGGTACAAGGAACATACGACCCAGAACTTCTAAGCACCATGTTTTGGCAAACTAAATTCATTGGTCCAACTACAATGCTGAAAGTAAAATTCTTACTAAGCCTAGTTGTAATTTTCCTCTGAATCTAAGATTACGATAGCAGAACAATGATAAAAATCTTTGTTCCCTATGTCCAAACATAGATGGAAATGTCTGTATGTTATGTTTATGAAGGAAGATGGAGAACACTCATTTTTTTACTTTTAAAGCAAAATTTACAAATAAACATGATAAAAATGACAGCCACAAACAAGAATGGGATCTTGTCACTTGCAATGACATGGATGGATCTAGAGAGTATAATGCTAAGTGAAACAAGCCAGTCAGAAAAAAGACAAAGAAAATATGATTTCATTCATATGTGGAATTTAGGAAACAAAGCAAACAAACAGAAAAAAAGAGACAAACCAAGGAACAGACTCTTAACTATAAAGAACAAACAGATGGTTACCAGAGAGGAGGTGGGTTAAGGGCTGGGTGAAATAGGTGAAGGGGATTAAGAATACACTTAACTTGATGAACACTGGGTGATATATGGAATTGTGGAATCACTATACTGTACACCTGAAACTAATATAATACTGTATGTTAACTGCACTGGAATTATAATTTTTTAAAAACTATATGCTGTCATACCCAGGAACAATCACAAAGATGATTTACTAGTTGTTGTAATTCTAAGATTCTATTCATTGGAGATGTGCTTTAATACTCTTACTCTCTTCCTTCTTTGCCTGTTTTGTTGTGTTTAAATGCATCAGGTCAGTAGTACGGCTGGGACTGGTGACGACAGGTTTAACTTGACGGGTCGGCTGTTGCCCCCAGTGAGCCACTCCTCTGCTGACTTCCAGGGTTAGCTGGATCATACGGTTAATGGCTTGTTGAATGTCATCCAAACTAGGAACCATTACCTACGGAGAGAATAAATGAATTCCTGGTACTGGCAGCACATGCCATCCATCCCTCTGTTTCTCACCAGCCCATCCCCCACTGGGTGGGACAGCCTCAGCTGGCCCAGTGGAAGGCTGCTTTGAGGAGAGGGATATTAGAGAAGGGTAGACTGTGGGCTTTCTCTATCCTGAAGTTTTCCCATTCTATCATTTCCCGCAGGCTAAAAGGTCAGGCATAGTACTTGTCATACTTTCTCCGTGAGGGCAGCCGGATGTGGCCAAAAATGGTGGACTGTGTGTTGGATACCAATGAAGCAAAATGATTGAAGAAGCTATACTGCCAAGGTTCTGACCTCAGTTCTTTGAAATGTGCCAAACAGGCAAAGAAGCTGTCCTCCAGGAGGCCAAGCTGTGTAGATGTAGATGGCGACAGATGAGTCACAGATCGTTCCTGCCTGGCCTTATCCTATGGCTCATCACAGAATGCACCTCAATCATCCTGTGTGACTCGGAGTTCCAGATGCCAGTTGGCAGCTGAGACATGAGACGGTGGTAAAAATAAGTGTTGGGAGAAGGCACAGGGTCCATGTGCTCAGGGCATGGGCTCTTTCTATCCTGCCATTTTGGGTTACCTTACAGCTGTGTGTTTGCTGTCGGGATGTGGACTTCTGAGATGGACTATTTAGATAATTTAATGCTTGAAGAAAGAAAAAGCAAGAATGCTTTTCAAGTACTTGCTAACTGATGGCTGAACAGAGATGCTTAACTCATCTCTTACACCATCCTTCAATACACCATGAACTGTGCAGAGTAATTATTTTATAATGGATAAAAATCACATTCTGCTTTTGTTAAATATTCGGATAAAACCAAAAAATACATAGGGGGTGCCTGGGTGGCTCAGTCAGTTAAGCGTCTGACTCTTGATTTCGTCTCAGGTCATCATCTCACAGTCCGTGAGATCGAACCCTGTGTCAGCGCAAAGCCTGCTTAGAATTCTCTCTCTCCCTCTCTGTCCCTCCCTTGTTCGCCCTCTCTCTCTCTCAAATATAAATAAACATTTTAAAAATATGTAGAACCGAGAGGTTATTCTAAATGAAAGTTCAGTGGTAGTCCTATATTTCTTTAAAAGTTACCAGAATATCATCATATTAACTTGAATATTAATTATACTTACCACATTTGGAATCGCAAGATGCACTTCAGTTTTTATGAAGGAAATAACATCTTCTGATCGCCTTCGTCCATATTGGCTACAATAAGATACACATTGAACTCATAAAACTTAACCTAAAGTTTCATAAATAGCTTGATTATGCTACCATTTTCAATCCTAAAAATGAAGACCATTTTCAAAATACCAAATTACATGGAGAAGGTTATTTATAATGAAACCATAAATTTCAGAGAACTAAGAAAACACGTTAATGTTATTTGAAGTAAAATGTTAGTCTCCTATACATTTTCTAGTATTTTAATGTTGCTCTCTCTCTCAGTAATAACCATTTAATAACGTTTACTAAAAGCACTGCCTGTTTCCAGCCTTGTAACAGATGCCAGACAAGATCACCAACAAAAAGCATATACCTTCCTATACTTTCATATATACACTTTTTTGCAAGATTACACAGGAGGTTTCTGGTCAAAGCCTTCCAAAAACTGCTTTTGTAAACAACATACTCCTGCTCAGGCAGAAGTACAGACATACAGACACACAAGTGCAAGTAATGAAGAACACACATCACAGCTATAAATTGGTGATCTCCCTCCGCCTTGACCTCTGTCCCCACCCTAGACAAAATTATAATAAATGTTTCATTGCTCTCCACAGCAGGAAATGCTGTCATTACTGAAAAACTACACCTTCCTTTATAAAGATGGGGGGGGGGGGGAGGGGCGGAAATCATAAGTAACACAAAGCTTCCACAGTTCAACGTGAAGACCCAACATTACATATTATTAGAAGGAACTCTTCGAACCAAAGCAAGCAAACAAAGGGAAAAAGACCTCTAATTCATAATCCCATTCTGAAATCCAAGATGCAAAAATAAAACAAGTGTAAACTGTATTTAAAAGAGCACAATCTGAGAACAAGAAGGAGTTTTATAAAGTATAAACAAACAGCTGAAGTAACAGAGGCAGTGAACAGCACACTAGATCATTCAGTAACTTATTTGACAAACTAGAGATTAAAGAATTTTCCAAAATTTCAGGTGCAAAATACAGAGACAGATATTACTTAAAGAAAAGGCAAGAAAAAATTAGGGAAAAGTAATGTTTATTGAATGCTTAATGTATGCCAGGCACTTTTCCAAGCACTTTCCATGAATCCACACATTTCATGCTCACATTAACTATGTGAGGCAGATCTTGTGATTATTATTTGCATTTTACAGATGAAGAAACCAAGGTAGGGAGAAGCTGAGTAACTTACGGAGGGTCACTCAGCTGAGAGACACTTTACTACCTAGATCCAGCACATGAATCTTACATATGGTTGATTAAAGCACAGCCCTTCTCTCATCTTCAGAAGAGACTTGTTTTATCATATTGAAAAGAGTTCTGTGCGCCTGACAGGATTAATGGGAAAAATTATCTACACAAAAACATACAATTTGTGAATTTCCAGAATAACAGGAGAAATCCTATAAGCTCAAAACAACAGGGTGTTATTTAGAAAATTGGATTAACAGCAGAACCCTCAACTGAAAGTGGGAACAAAAGAAGCCAATAAAACAATATTTACAGAGTGTGAGAGAAAGAGATTGTGATCCAAGCTGACCTAACCAGTATTCATGTGTTAGGGTAAGAAAAAGACATTTTAGACAAAGGAGGATGTTGCAGTATCATGCTCATGTGTATCTTTTCAAAAATGACTTAATGCTATAGGACTTATACGTCAACGTGGCATAGCAAGTTCAGACTTCAAAACCACTCTTTGTGCCAAATATGTAACAATCATGGATAGAAAATATAGGACATGAAGATACTCAAATGCAAGGTTAGCACGTCCATGAATCAGAAATGGGTCAGAAACACATAAACAGCGTGGCCAGGAGTCTGGTCAGGAATTAGGCAGTGACAGTGGAAGGTTGGCTCCTGTGGACTCTGAGGCACTGAAAGCACTCCACGTGAGATAGGGCCTCAGCCAGGGCTGCTACTCAAAGCCAGAAGCTAAGGTAATCCTCCTCCACTTGTAAAGAGGCAAAGCAAAAACAAAGCATAGTCCATCAACGTACTGTCTGCAGCTATAACATCTCCAGAAGATATGGGCCTGGGGTGATGAAACAAATCCACAGCATCCCCAGGAAGCAGTTAAGTCAGGTCACTTGTGTACTCCCTGGCGGAACCTGCCATATGCCCCGTATCTCTTCAGTGGGCAGATATTGTGAACAAATAAGACTCGGGTCTATATCAAGGTTCCCAGGATCATGGGAGACAAAAGTGAAACTCCTATATAGGGAGGCAGGGTGGGAGAGAGAAACATAACACACACACACACACACACACACACACACACACACACACCCCTTTCATTCAATGAAGTTCTATAAACTAAAATCCCAATAGGCATGAATAAGTCTTACAGTAAGAAAGAAAATGAAAGGAATTAATAATTGAAACAAAAACACACTCCAGAGAAAATCAATGTATAGAAGTAGAACAAACTCTAAAATAAGTAAATTGATAATATTCAAAGAGATAAATGAAAGTTATTTTCTCCCAACATAATAAGTTACTAAACTAGAAATAAAGAAATAATACAATACCTGGAAAATAAGAAAAAGTATTAGTTGAAATATTTAAGATGAGAGAGATGAGATCTTTAGACTAGAAAGAGAGATACTTGCTCATAACGTAGCCCAGAAAGGCAAAAAGATAAAATATATGACAGAGTAGTTAGGAGACAGGGAGGACAGACTGAAAGCCCCAAGATTTGAGATGACTGCATGTCCATTGTTCCCAGAACAGTTACGGGTTAAATCTGCCCTGACACTTCATCTGGGTAGTGCCCCTACACTTGAAACAGTATCCTGTTTGGAACAATAGATCATGTGGTCAACCTATTCAGCATTCAACTACTTAAATTTCCGTAAGAAGAGAAAGAAAGGAATTTCCCAGAAGGAACAACTGAAAAGGAAATTGCTGAGGATTTTCCAGGATTAAGGAATGCCAGGCACCTTGAAATAGAAAGTGCACTGTGAGAACAAAGCAGGATTAAATAAAGACAAATCCACACAAAGAAAGAAAACTGAAGAACATCAAGGATAAAAAACAATCTTTAGGGGCGCCTGGGTGGCGCAGTCGGTTAAGCGTCCGACTTCAGCCAGGTCACGATCTCGCGGTCCGTGAGTTCGAGCCCCACGTCAGGCTCTGGGCTGATGGCTCAGAGCCTGGAGCCTGTTTCCGATTCTGTGCCTCCCTCTCTCTCTGCCCCTCCCCCGTTCATGCTCTGTCTCTCTCTGTCCCCAAAATAAATAAACGTTGGGAAAAAAAATTAAAAAGAAAACAAAACAATCTTTAGTTAGACTTAGTGCAGACTTCTCATCACCCACATTATAAGTCAGAAAAAAATGAAATACATTCAAAGTGCTGAGAGACAAACAAAAACTTTTTATCCACCTAAACTGTCATGGAAGTATGAAAGCAAAAGAGGCATTTCTCAGACTTAAAATAAAGAATAAGAGCGTTTACCCCTCTTATACCCTGACTAAGGAACCAGTGGGATATAAGAAATACACAAGAATCTGGAGGTGTTTTACAATATGCCAGTAAATAAATTATTTTTACGTGTTCAAAAAAAGGCTAAACTAAAACATCAAGCAGCAATAATGAGGTAGATACTGTTCAGTGAGTAAATCATGCCAAGGCCCTTGTAGTGAGAAATAAGACTAAAAAACTGAAAAACCATAGACAGTACTTCTTTTTTTTTTTTTTTTTACCTGGAGCAAAATACATGTATTCTCAATTTAAGGGTAACTACTTAAATAACTGAAGTACAGTAAAGAAAATAAAAGGAAAATATGATCCAACCCAAAAATAACAGATAATGAAACGAACCAAAGAAAACAGACACTAAAAAGAAGACACAAAAGGAAATGTCATAAGTGTAACTATATCAAAAAATTACAATGAATATAAACAAATTAAACTCTACTAAAAGGCAGAGATAATCAGATTGAATTTAAAAATCAGGTATATGATGCTTTTAAGAAATAAAACAAAAAATTGCACAGTAAGGTTTGAATAGAGGGCTAAAAGTGATATACCAAAAAAGCTGGTACGGTAAAATTAATGACAGACTAAAAAGAATTAGAGGAATTAGAATTAATATCCGTAAAGAAATAAAATAAAAATAAAAGATAAGGTGCTTTAAGCAAATTTAACTAATATAATGCACCTAACAGCATAGCCTTAAAACACATAAAACAAGAACTGAACAAAACAGAAGGAAAATTTGTCAAGTTCACAATCACGTTGGGAGATTGTAACAGTGTGATTAAATTAAAATTCAGCCATGATTAGCCAATGAATAAATCTAACAAAAATGTGCAAGACTTTTACACGGAGATTATACAATTTCATTAAGAAATAGTAAAGAAGACTTAAATGGAGAGGTAATCATGATTCTGGATGGAAGACTCAATATTATAAGGATGCTAATTCTCTCCAAATTGATCTATAGATGCAATGTAATTTAATTCTCTCAAAGAAAAAAGTTAATTTTTCAACAACTTTTGTTTGGTTAACTTATAATTATGGAAAAAAATACATTGGCCTCCTACCTCACAGAATCACAAAAATCAGTATCATGTGGATTAAATCCCTAAACATAGAAGACAAAACTATAAAATTTTAGAAGACGTTATGAGGTAAGGAAAGATTTCTTTTAAAAGACATAAAAATCACAAGGAAAGGATCAATGAATTTTAATGTTTCCAAGAAAATATTGATAAACATGAATACTTTAAACTCAGCAGAAGATACCATAAAGAGAATGAAACGACAGGTACAACTGGGAGAAGATATGTGCTATATTATCATCAACAAAGTAATATATTGAGAACTTCCATAAATAAGTCTAATCCAATAGAAAAAATTGGCAAAAAAGAAAGAAATGAAGGAAAGAAGCCAAGCCTAGTCAAGATAAGACATGACAAAAGAAAAAAAGGAAACTTCAAGGAAAAGAAGGCACAAATGGCTCACAGCCATGAAAATATGTTCAATCTCATCAGTATCCAAGAAAATGATTATTTAAGTCCCAGTGAGATGAGATTTCACACCCCATTCTTGGCAAGAATTTTCTAATTGAAAAATACCAACTGTATGCAAGGATGAGGAGCCATGGGGACTCTCAGGCTGGGCACTGCATGGTTAAATGAGCTATTCACATACCCCATGGCCCAACTATTCCATTCTTAACGAGTGTAGCAAGAGACAGGTACGAAAATGTTTACATTGGCTTTATTCAGAATATTTCAAACTGGAAACTACCCAAATGCCCATCACCAGGAGAATAAACAGATTGTGTATACTCCAACTATACCTAAGTGAAAATAAATTATATCAACATAGATGAATCTCAAAAACATCACACTGACAACAGCATAAATACAGGCAAAATTAAATACTCTGATTAGGGATACAAACTTGGGAAACTATAAGGAAAACCAAGACAATAAGAAGTATGAAGTTCAGAATAGTGGTTACTACATTTGGGTGAGCAGAGAAAGGACTGATAAGGGGAATGCTGGTGTTGAATGTTCTTTGTCTTGGCCTGGATGTTAGGAACATGACTATTCATTTGATCACTATTCTTACAGTATTACACATATATTTTAATATAGTCTTTTCATAAATGTTATATTTTTAAATTTAAATTTATCAAAATAAGAGGTAATATTAGCATTATGTTATGATAGCATTACCAGACTTATTTAGCATATTTTCAACTTGCCTTGAAACAAATATTCTTCTTTTCATTGTGTCCAAAGATAACCGTGTAGCTTTTTGAAGACTGTCTAGCAATTGATGAGAGAAAAAAGCATAGACCTCTTTACATTCCTGTAACAAGAAATCATATTAGAAGTTGGATTCAGGGCACCTGGGTGGCTCAGTTGGTTAAGCATCTGACTCTTGATTTCAGCTCAGGTCAGGATCTCACAGTTTGTGGGATTGAGCCGCACGTCAGGCTCTGTGCTGAGACCACAGAGCTTGGAATTCTCTCTCTCCCTCTCTCTCTGCCCCTCCCCTGCTCGCATGCGCGTTCTTCTCTCTCTCTCTCTCTCTCTCTCAAAATAAATAAATAAACTTAAAAAATAAAGTTGGGGTCAAGATGATGGCATGGCAAGATCAACTCCCCCACCATAGTATCACAGCAGTCATAGCCATGTCCTACAGCCAGACTGAGTGACAAGTCTACCCACCACTGTGCCACAATCACAGCCCTGCCACAACAGAAGGGCACACAGAGCACACATAAGGGACACCCCTTGAGTGTCTGGCTCTGGTGATGGGAGGAGACTGAAATTCTGGGCACAAGTCCACTCCTTTAAGACTGTGAGATGCAGATGAATAATCTGATACGTAGAAACAAACACAAGAGAATTAGGCAAAATGAGGAGATAGAGGAATATGTTTCAAACAAAAGAACAAGAAAAAAACCTCAGAAAAAGAACTAAATGAAACAGAGATAAGCAATCTACCTGATAAAGAGTGCAACAGTCATAAAGTAAACAGTCATAAAGTAACAGTCATAAAGATGAAAGTAACAGTCATAAAGATGCTCACCAACCTTGGGAGAAGAATGGATGAACACAATGAAAACTTCAACAAAGAGAGAAAATAAAAGAAAGTACCAAAGAGAAGTTATAACTGAACTGAAAAATACAACAGCAGACTGGATGAAGTAGAAGAACAGATCAGTGAGCTGGAAGAAAAGCAGTGGAACTCACCCAAAGCAGCAAAATGAAAACAGAATTAAGAAAAATGAAACTATCATGAGGGACCTTTGGGACAACATCATGTGGAAAAAGTGCTTATAGGGATCCCACAAGGAGAAGAGAGAGAAAGAGCCAGAAAAAATTATTTAAAGAAATAAAGGCTAAAAACTTCCCTAGTCTGAAGAAGGAATCAGACATCCATGTGCACAAAGCACAGAAGTCCAAATAAGATGAACCCAAAGATATCCACACCAAGACACATTATAATTAAAATGATAAAAATCCAGGGTACCTGGGTGGCTCAGTCAGTTGAGCATCCAACTCTTGATTTTGGCTCAGGTCATGATCTTGCAGTTGTGGGATTGAGCCCCACGTCAGGGTTCATGCTGAGTGTGGAGCCTGCTTAGGATTCTCTCTCTCTCTCTCTCTCTCTCTCTCTCTCTCTCTCTCTCTCTCTGTCTCTCTGTCTCTCTACCCCTCTCCCCCGTTTGCACTCTCTCTCTAAATAAAAAAAAATTTTTTTAATGATAAAAGTTAAGGATAAAGAGGGGTGCCTGAGTGGCTCAACTGGTTAAGCATCGACATTGGCTCAGGTCACGATCTCACGGTTCATAAGTTCAAGCCCTGCATGGGGTTCTGTGCTGACAGCTCGGAGCCTGGAGCCTACTTCAGATTCTGTGTCTCCCTCTCTCTCTGCTCCTCACCCACTCACACTCTGTCTCTCTCTATCTCTCTCAAAAATAAATAAACATTAAAAAAATTTTTTTAAATAATCCTTGTTACAAAATAACAACTTGTTACATACACAGGAAACCCCATTAGGCAATCAGATTTTTCAGCAGAAACTTTACAGGCCAGAAGGAAATGGCATGAGATATTCAAAGAACTGAAAGGAAAACAAAACAAAACAAAACAAAACAAAACAAAACACTTCCAAACAAGAATTCTCTAGGTGGCAAGATTATCATTCAGAATTTAAGGGGAGATTAATAGCTTTCCAGTTAAGCAAACACTAAAGTTCATCACCACTACACTGGCCCTAAAGAAACATAAAAGGGATTTCATTATGCTGAAAAATATTGGCACTAATTAATAATAACAAAACATATGGAAGTAAAAATCTCACTGGAAAAGGTAAATATATAACAAAGGTAGTGAGTCACTGACATATAAAGCAAACATGAAGGTTAAAGGACAAAAGCAGTAACATTAGCTAAACTATAATAATTAAAGGAAGTATAAAACAAAAAGATGTAAAGTGTGTCACCAAAAATATAAATAGCAGGAGTGGGGCAGAAAAAAGTAAAGTTTTGAAATGTGTTTAAATTCAGTTACTGTCAATTTTAAAAAGACTACTATTCAAATGGGATATTTTACGTAAACCTCAGAGCAACCACAAAGCAAAATACAAAGAAAATGAGAAAGGAATGAGAAACTTAGAACACTAAATAAAGTCATCAAACCACAAGAGAAGAGAGAAAGAGAAGAAAGGAACAGAGAGAAATTACAAAAATAGCCGGAAAGCAATTAACAAAATGGCAATAGGTATATTCTAATCAATAATTGCTTTAAATGAGGGGCACTTGGGCGGCTCAGTCAGTTAAGCCACTATGGGAAAATTAAGAATATAGCCACCACATGACCCAGCTCTTTCATTTCTGGGTATTTGTCCCCAAAATATGAAATCACTATTCCAAAAAGATATATGCACCCCTATGTTCACTGCAGCATTATTTACAATAGCCAAGATATGGAAACTACCTAAATGTCCATTGATAGATAAATGGATAAAGAAGGTGTGGTATATTTACACAGGAGAATGCTACTCAGCCTTAAAAAAAGAATGAAATCTTTCCATTTGTGACAACATGGATGGACCTTGAGGGGATTATACTTAGCAAAGTAAGTCAGACTAAGAGAGAGAAATACCATACAATTTCACTCACATGTGGAATCTGAAACAAAACAAAACAAATGAACAAACACAATAAAACAAAAACAAATGCATAAATACAAAGAACAGACCAGTGGCTACCAAAGGGGAAGGGAGTTGACAGGTAGGTGAAATGGGTGAAGGGGGTCAACTGTATGGTGATGGATGGTAATGAGACTTATGGTGGTGATCACTTTGTAGTGTATACAGATGTCAAATTATAGAGCTGTATACCTGGAAATAAAATCATTTAAAAAAGAGATACTATTAAATTCAGTGTCGAAAATAAGAACTTTAACACCCCAAAGCAATAATACAATATTAGAAGTGACATGTGAAGATAAATAATAAACTATACAATTTTAATTATATTGTATAAATAATTTCAATCCCAAATTACTTGTGTATTTTTTAAACAAAAAACAATATTTGAATAACTGCATTTCATAAACCCCCTAGTAAACTGTAAGACCTTACTCAAAAGCCAAAGCTCAAAAACACCTTATTCAAAATAATCCTGGTTTGCTCAATCCTCAAAAATTGGCCCACTTATTAAGTATGGTACATTTCTTAATGCTCGGGGGTATGGGCATAAGTCTATCTTTCAAAAACTCAGCTTATGGCAAGGATATGGAGAAATGGGAACCCTCTTACACTGTTGGTAGGAATGCAAACTGGTGCAGCCGCTCTGGAAAACAGTGTGGAGGATCCTCAAAAAATTAAAAATAGATCTACCCTGTGACCCAGCAATAGCAGTGTTAAGAATTTACCCAAGGGATACAGGAGTGCTGATTCACAGGGGCACATGTACCCCAATGTTTACAGCAGCACTTTCAACAATAACTAAATTATGGAAAGAGCCCAAATGTCCATCAACTGATAAATGGATAAAGATGTGATTTATATATACAATGGAATACTATTTGGCAATGAGATAGAATGAAATCCTGCCATTTGCAGCCATGTGGATGGAACTGGAAGGTATTATTCTAAGTGAAATAAATCAGTCAAAGAAAGACATATCATATGTTTTCACTCATATGTGGAACTTGAGAAACCTAACAGAATACCATGGGGGAAGAGAAGGGGAAAAAAATAGTTACAAAAAGAGAGGGAGGGAGGCAAACCATAAGAGACTCTTAAATACAGAGAACAAACTGAGGGTTGATGGGGAGAGGGGAAGGGGAAAATGGGTGATGGGCATTGAGGAGGGCACTTGTTGGGATGAACAACAAATGTTGTATGTAAGCGATGAATCATAGGAATCTACCCCCAAAACCAAGAGAGCACACTGTATACACTGTATGTTAGCCAACTTGACAATAAATCATATTAAAAAAATAATATAAATAAAAGATTCCACACTAAAATGAAAAAAATAAAATAAACAAAAAGCTCAGCTTAGAGGATAAATGTATTTTAAAATGTACATTACTAAATGTATATGGGATAAAACTTCCACCATCCTGGGACCATGGTTTGCCCCTCTGTCTAAGCCCTTCTTTCCCTCCAGAGGAGTCACCAAGTTTATTGGTCAGAACACAGGACAAGTATTGAGCCTGGGCAGGGATCTGGAGCCCAAGTCTTGCTTGCACGGTGAGTCATGAGTCACACCTCCAGGGCCAGGCTCTGGCCATAGTGTTCCTCTCCATTCTATGCCCTGCTCCTCTGAAACAGGGTGGACCAGCCAGGTTGAGTTGGATCAGAAGACACGGTTATCAGGCATGAGCAAAGAGAAATATGATCAGGGCTGGTGGATTGCCAGGCTAAAACACAGGCATGACAGAGTCAGTTTTTTATGTTAGATAGACCATTCTGGCAGCACTGTGGAGGATGATGGATGGGAGAGGCAGAGGCTATGTAGGCGGTGACTGCACTAATGCAACTAACTTCAAGTGACCCTCCAACTTTGATGATCCTCCTTTGATGATAATCAGACTTGCTCTAGGGACCCCAGCCAGTGTCAAAGGGAAGAGCAACTGGAAGAGAAGGACTGGGGCACTTGGGTGGCTCAGTCGGTTAAGCGACCAACTTCAGCTCGGGTCATGATCTCCCGGTTTGGTTGGTGAGTTCCAGCCCCACATCCTGGCTCACCGCTGTGAGCCTGTCAGCGCAGAGCCTGCTTCAGACCATCTGTTCCTCTCCCTGCCCCGCTTGCACTCTCCCAAAAATAAATAAATATTTTTTTAAAAAGGAAGAGAAGGATGGCTGGCATGGGCATACACTGCCTCACTCCAGCTGACTCCTACTGCTTGATAATGGCCGCCTGGAGCATGGTACTGAGAAGAAATCAACAGTTAAAATCTAGTCTAGCGGGGAAGTGCTTCTCCATCCATTGATGATACCCTTCTTGCCAAAGAAGGTGAAAGTAGAACAGATGTGTGCTATTCATTTCCAAAACTGTATTACAGTGTGTGTTAGAGGTGTAAAATAGAGAAAGAAGGAAAAAAAGGTGAATATGAGGGATTAAAAGAAAACTGACAGGAGGAGGAGAAAGCAGGGATTAGCACACATGTGGGAGCTGCATTTACAACTGAGGCATGACCGCAAGGGTGAGGCTTAGAAAGGAACAAGAAACCCCATGAGTCCTTCTCAACCTCCACTCTCAATACATCTCAACACAGTGTTGAAACTCTGCCCACCCAGGGTTTCTCCTGGGGAGGAGTCCACAGTCTATCTGTGGTGCTAGTGAAAAATGCAGATCCTTGGGGCTCAACTGAATCAAAATGTGGCCTTGCAATATAGGTAACTCTATTCCATACAATAACTAAAAACATCTTGAGTCAAATGAATTCTCACTACAATCCCAGAAGTATGACATTTACTATATAAGAAAACATGGTCAATCACAATAGAGGGAGATAATTATATATAACTGTACTGACAGAATCACATTAAAAGGTGATAGTGTTGGGGAAAACTAAAAGGATTTGCTGTATCTTGTCAGATCCTACAGTGTAGCATTGAAAATTATATATTCTGGATTTTGTTATAAGTCCAGATTGGTTATAAGTCCATACAGGTCAGCTGCAGAACTGCCTAGAAGAAGCACCAGTTGGGGGTCATGTATAATCCAAGGAGTAATAATTCTAATACATTGTATGAGGTTATTTTGTAGCAAATACCTTCTTAAATTCATCTTCTTTATCATTAAAATCAGCCTGAGGCAGGATATTAGTCTCATAATCAGGGTTTTCACCCTCTTCTGTTTCACTTCCAAAAGCAACATGCTTCCTCTGTTCTATAGATAAAAGATAAAACAAAAATATAACCTTTAGTATTGAGCATTTGATTTATTCCATACGGCCAAACCTTCCTAGGAAACCCCTTCTTTAAAAGTTCTTAATTAAGGGTGCCTGGGTGGCTCAGTCAGTTAAGCATCTGACTTTAGCTCAGGTCATGATTTCGTGGTCTGTGGGTTTGAGCCCCGTGTCGGGCTCTATGCTGACAGCTCGGAGCCTGGAGCCTGCTTTGGTTTCTGTGTCTCTCCTCTGCTCGTGCTCTGTCTCTCTCTCTCTCTCTCTCTCAAAAATAAATAAACATTAAAAAAAATTAAAAGTTCTTAATTTAAAAATTTAAGACTTGTTTCTGTAGGAATCACCTTTGAATTCAATTTAAATCACTCATCTGAATAGAATCATAATTCTACTAAGAAATACACTATAATATATGTTGCAGCTTAGTATACAGAATTAAAAATATTTGGGGGCACCTGGGTAGCTCAGTCAGTTAAGTGCCTGACTCTTGATTTCAGTTCAGGTCATGATCTCACAGTCCTGAGATGGAGTCCTGCATCAGGCTCTGCTCTGAACGTGGAGCCTGCTTAGGATTCTCTCTCTTCCTCGCTCTCTGCCCCTCTCCCCCTCAAAAAAAATTTTAAGAGCATTTTACATATTATCTTTCTAAAATATGTGTTTACCTTTTGAATACTCTAACTTAATAAGCTGATATTTGGGGTTTTCGACACTTCTGAAGAAAGCTAATTAAACTAAGTAGACAAACTAAGTGGAAAAAAGAAAAAGAAAACATGCTGTCAATACTTATTTAAACTCGTAGTTTCTTAGCCTTGGCACTATTTTTTTAATGTTTATTTATTTTTGAGAGACAGAGACAGAGAGAGACAGAACGTGAGCTGGGGAGGGTCAGAGAGAGAGGGAGACACAGAATCTGAAGCAGGTTCCAAGATCTGAGCTGTTGGCACAGAGTCTGACACAAGGCTCGAACCCACGAACTGTGAGATCATGACCTGAGCTGAAGTCAGATGCTTAACAGAATGAGCCACCCAGGCACCCCAGCACTATTTTTTTTTTAATTTTATTTAAATCCAAGTTAGTTGACATACAGTGTGATAATGGTTTCAGGAGTAGAATTCAGTGATTCATCACTTACATAGAACACTCAGTGCTCATCCCAACAAGTGCCCTCCTTAATGCTCATCACCCATTTGGCCCATCCCCACCCACTTTCCCTCCAGCAACCCCCAGTTTGTTCTCTGTATTTAAGAGTCTGTTATGGTTTGCCTTCCTCTCTGTTTTTATCTTATTTTTCCTCCCCTTCCCCTATGTTCATCTGTTGTGTTTCTTAAATTCCACATATGAATATAACCATATGACATTTATCTTTCTCTGACTTATTTCCCTTAGCATAATACACTCTAGTTCCATCCATTCCATCCATATTGTTACAAATGGCAAGATTTCATTCTTAGCACTATTGATACTCTTTGTTATTGAAGGCTGTCCTGTGCCCTGTAGGGCTGTCACCAGCACCCCTGACCTTTACCCACTAGAAGCCAATAATATTCCCCATGATGCACAATGACCAAAAATGTCTCCAGACATTTTAGAATGCTGTACTGGAAAGAAACAAAGAGAGACAGAGAGAGATTAACAATAGCAAGCCTAAGACTGCTTGCAGCATTGGTCCTGATTCCCACTATTCTCTAGCTGATAAAAAGGGCTCACTGTGCCTAAGCAGTTTCTGCAAATGATGTGGTGTATGCTGAACACATGCTTTCCTTCAGGGAGTCTGGAATCTTGGTACCTGCTAAGCAGAAGGCACCCACCTGAAAACATATCTATAACTCTTGCAATTCAAACTTTAGAACTAGCAAAATTACCTGGTAACGGTTTTGCTGTTTTCCCACTGTCCTTAACTTCATAAATAGCTTCAAATATTAATATAAGTTCTTTGACAGCTTCTTCCACATGCTTACTTTTGTGGTTTAGGATATCAGCCCATTCTTTTGTGTATGTCTGTTAAATAAAGCAATGACTATTAATTTACAGATGCTTAAAAATACTGTGAAACTTAATTTATAAAACTATAATTAACAGCACTTGAAAATAACTAGAGATAGTTGCCAATAGCATAATGTTTCAGATCCCATACTCTCAATGGCTAAAGGCATATCTGGTAAGGCCCAAGCAAAGAAAAAGAGGAAAGAAGAATAAAAACTCACCTGATTCAATCAAACATAAACATCTACCTTCACATTTATATGGTGAAAAGAAAGAAGGCAGAGGTGCCTGGCTGGCTCTGTCGGTAGAACACACAACTCTTAATCTTGCGGATATGAGTTCAAGCCCTGTGTTAGGGGTAGAGTGTACTGAAAGAAAGAAAGAAAGAAAGAAAGAAAGAAAGAAAGAAAGAAAGAAAGAGAAAGAAAGAAAGAAAGAAAGAAAGAAAGAAAGAAAGAAAGAAAGAAAGAAAGAAAGAAAGAAAGAAGGCTGAAAGACAGGAGAGATAATGATGTCAAAAGTTGAAAATGAGAAGTTTTTAAAAAGACAATCCAAAGTGTTGCTTTGAGATTCAAACGAGATAAGGCTTTTAAGTGAACAAGTGAGCACGGTGCTTGCTTATGCCAGGCATCAATTTAAGAGCTTTATGTGTATTAACTCATTTAATTAAATGACAACTGCTTGAGATGGGTAATATTATTGTCCCCATTTCACAAATTAGAAAACTGAGGCTCAGAGAGAATGAGTAACTTGTCCAAAATCACATAGCAGGTGGTAAACATAGGAGTTTACAACCAGCATTGTCTGATTTAAAAGTCTGTGCTCTGCCTTTCTGAACTTTTCGAATAGGCTTTGGGAAGAAGCTGAGAACTAGTTAAATTCAGAAAAGAAAACTGGTCTATAAAACTGAATAGACCTTTTGACATGTCTACAATGTCCATAACATTTTAGAGAGAGAAAAATAAATGGGAGCATTCCACCCTTCCCAATTTATTCACCACAGTGGTAAACACTGGAATGCCAGTGGTAAGAGCCACTTCAGATAAGCAGGGAAAGCAAACAACTCTAAAGAGGCAGAAAACAGATTAGTGGTTGCCTAGGGCTGGAGAGGTTGAGATGAAATTGTGTTATAAATGTTCTAAAATTGTGGCGATGGCTGTATAACTCCGTGAATAAACTCAAACCCTTGAATTGTATGCTTTAAATGGGTAAAATTGTATGGTGTGTGAACCACATCTCCATAAAGTTATTACCAATAATAATCCATGCCGGAAATCACCTACGCTAGGAATTGGAGGAAAGCAAATGGAGATGGGAACTGAAAGATGGGGAAGTGAAGACAGCATGCACAAGAAGCTGGTGAAGTTTGGATGTGAATGAGAAGTGAAGGGAGGTGTGGGAAGGTTTTTGTTTGTTGGCAAGGAAAAGATAATCCGGCACATTACACTGTGAGGGGGAGGAGTCCGGTGGAGGGGACGAAGTCGAAGATCTAGAAGAGAGGGAAGAAGACTAGGGGAGGAAGGTTGCCAGGAGGGCAAGGAGGTGTGGGATCTAGAGCCCATCTGGAGGACCTAGATTTTGCAAAGAGGTCGAATACTTTCTCCATGGACCATTCTTAGAACTCAGAGAAGAACAGACTGAAATACTGAGGGGAAGTCCAGGGACAGACTGGAAAGACAGTCAAAATCATTTTCTTTCTTTCTTTTTTTAATTGAGATATAATTCATAATGTAATAGCACAAAAAGTACCCTTGTAGAGTGTACAACTCATTGGTTTTTGGTATATTCACAGAATTGTACAACCATCCCTGCTATCTAATTCCAGGACATTTTCATTTCCCCCCACAAAGAACCCCCATACCCATTAGTAGTCCCTCCTCATCACCCATCTGGCAGCCACTAATCTATTTTCTGTCTCTACGGAGCCAAGGTGATTTTGCTGAAATGACTTTTAACAACCTTTAATGTATTTACCAGTTTTCCTATCATAACTTGAATCAAATTTCCCTGATTTTCTATTCCATTTGTATACCTATCAAGAATCAGATATGTCAGTCAGGGTTCAGTCAGGAAAACAGATGCCACACCAGCTATTTTAACCAACAGAATGAGAGGATTTAATACAGACAATTGGTGAAACAACTGTTAAAGGACCAAAACAGGCAAAAGGGATGCAAAGGTCACACAGAGAGTTACTTCAGGAAGCAGCTCCCATACCTGGGGAGTGGGAGAGCAAAGGCAAGAGGCTGGAATTTTTAGACCTAGAGCTGGGAAGTGAGGGAACTGCCCAGTTGGTGCTACTGCCTCAGGAGCTCAGAGAGAGGCGTCATGGTGTTGGTACATCTGAGAAGCACAAGAAGCTGGTCCTGGAAGGACTGGAAAAAACTAGAACCTAGGATTAACTGCCACTGCCAGTTAAGAGAGGCCGTCTGACTGTATTGGGAACGGGAAGAAAAACAGGAAAGAGCAAGTCCCTTCTCTCTCCTCCATCCTCCTTCTAGCAGCACTATTGGCAAAACCTAAAAGGGAGCCAGCTGGCCAAAGATAAATGTAGTTTGCAGAGTCCCAGCCTCAGCGTCACAGAGCAAAAGATCCAATTTGAAGCCACTGAATGACCACAAATATCCCTGGTTCCCAAATATGGTCTGAAACCACTGGTTGGCCCAAACTAACCTCCTCCCCCCCAACCTTAGCATTATGTGTGCATGTTTGCAAAACTTAATTCTGTCCAGAGTATTACTAGGCTTTCCCGGTCATTTTAAATCTTACTCTGCCTTCACTATTAATGGCCTACCTGATGCAAAGGCAGCCCACATATCACCAGACCTTAGATACCTCTGACGCAAGTGAGTGGGGCATACTGACTGGCAAAGCACTCTTCAAAATTCCACCTCTCGTAACTCCGCCTGCAGTTTGGAGACCTAACACTTATCTAATAGTAATAACTTCTTCTGTTGTGATGTCAATGCAATCGCCACATTCACACCCACTCACACTTAATCTGTCCCAATTTCCCTGATTTGTGTGATCTGTTTCTCTTTCTATGCATATAAAAATTCTTGGTTCATGTTTTCAAAGTAAATTCGATCTGGTAAGTGTGAATATTTCCCCACTGAGCAGTTGACTGTGTCACAACAATTATAGGTACATACCAATAGAAGATGACTATCATTATAAGTGGAACAAAAAGAAGGACATCCATATAGGTATTCCCTGCCCCTTTTAATTGTGTTTGTTTATAAGTAGGGCCTGGTATGAAGTACATACATATATATAGTGAGATTCTAGGATGAGCGAGAAGAAAATGACAGGCAGGAAATTACCCCTAACCCCTGGGGCAGGAAACAGGAGACTTCTTTGGAAATTTTCAGTTGCTGAGAAAAGATCATTATGGAATCTGAAGGGCTCTCCCTCATAGAATAATATGGAATCCAGTAAAAAGAGCAGATGGGGGAGAGTCTTGGATTTATAATTTTGCAGCTGACCTGGACAGTAATCAACTCAGGTTGAAACAGGGATTCAGAGGTCTCTGAGAGGAAGTCTCTTGGGAGAAAAATGGGACTCTGAAATAATAGCGTATTTGAAGGAAAATGTGAAAAGAAAGGCAATTAGAACCCCTAGGGAAAACAAAAAGTTGTATAAGAAAAGATGTATTGTATGTACAGTACTTGATTCTGCATTGGTTGATATTTACACAGGCATAATAAAGTGTTAGTACTTACCATCACTGTTTAACTAAAAATAATTTTATAACTATATTGAGAAGACAAGAGAGGAGTGATAGAGGATAGGGTCAAAAAGCTAAATGCTCACTTATTGAAGCAGGAAGAAAATAATGTGCAAATTTGCTAACTCAAGAAATAGCACCCCAAGTATATTACTTAGAGATGTAGAAATAATACTATAAGGAATGACTAAAAGTTTAAAATGAGTGCCTTTCGTAGGACCCAGATTGTGATCTCCATGTACCATTTTCCACTGGTAACATGGAAAGGCATGAGGGCTAACTAGAGAAATGGGTGATCCCAGATCTGGGGCAGGAAATGTGCAAGATGAGCGTAAGGTACCCTCTAGTTCCAGAAAGCAAGGAAGCTTTCAAAAACTACTGGAGTCATATTAAAAATATAGAAGCCAGCCTGAAGGATTCCACTGAAAAAAGATGGAAAAACTTAACATCAAAAAGACATACAAATGACCAAGAGACACATGAAAAGATGCTCAACATCACTGACCATCAGGGAAGCACAAATCAAAACCACCATGAGATATCACCTCACACCTGTCAGGATGGCTAAAGTCAAAAACACAAGAAACAAGTGTTGGTGAGAACATGGAGACAAAGGAACCCTCTTGCACCACTGGTGAAAATCCAAACAGTGGTGCAGCCACTGTGGAAAACAATATGGAGGTTCCTCAAAAAGTTAAAAATAGATCCAGTAATCACACTACTGGGTATTTACACAAAAAAATACAAGAACAGTAATCTAAAGGGATACATGCATCCTATGCTTATTGCAGCATTATTTATAATAGCCAAATCATGGAAGCAACACAAGTACCCATCAATAGATAAATGGGTAAAGAAGATGTGGTATATATAAACAATGGAATATTACCCTCCATAAAAAAAGAATGAGATCTTGCCATTTAAAACAACATGGATGGAAACAAAACAAATGATCAAATTAACAAATAGAACAAAACAGAAACAGACTCATAAATATAGAAAACAAACTGGTGCTTTTGTTTTCTGGAGAGATGAGCAAAATAGGTGACGGGAATTATAACCACCAGTTATAAATCAGTCACAGAGATGTACAGTATAGCATAATAGTCAATGATATTGCAATAATGTATGGTGACAGATGGTGACTGTGCTTATTATGGTGAGCACAGAGTAATGTATAGAATTGTCAAATCACTATGTTGTACACCTGAAACATTAACATAACATTGTATGTCAACTATACTTCAATAATTAAAAAAGAGAGACAGGCACCTAATCATATTTTCTTCCTGAGAAACAGTGTATTCTGCCAGCGCCATTTAAATGATCCATCGTTTTCCCCACTGAACTAAAAATACTATCTTTGACACGTATTAATTTTTATTGTGATTTTTTTTCTCCTAGATTCTTTATTTTGTCCCTCTAAATTATGTTTTTTTCTGTTAATGCCATATTAATTTGATTACAATGGGTTTCTGTATTTTCATTTTTATTACCTATTCCTCATTATTAATTAATTTAAAATAATATAATTTAATACAATTTATGAAAAGAATTGTATAGGAATTATAAGTGGAAGTGTATTAAATTTATATAGTCATTTGTTGGGGCGCCTGGGTGGCGCAGTCGGTTAAGCGTCCGACTTCAGCCAGGTCACGATCTCGCGGTCCGTGAGTTCGAGCCCCGCGTCGGGCTCTGGGCTGATGGCTCAGAGCCTGGAGCCTGTTTCCGATTCTGTGTCTCCCTCCCTCTCTGCCCCTCCCCCGTTCATGCTCTGTCTCTCTCTGTCCCAAAAATAAATAAACGTTGAAAAAAAAAATTAAAAAAAAAAAAAAAAAAAAAAAAAAAAAAAAAAAAAATTTATATAGTCATTTGTAAAAAAAATGATAGATTTTTTTACAGGAGATTAAATACAAAATCCAGCTAAATATTCTTTATAAGAGAAAACCTAAAATAGGAGAACCCAGAAAGGTTGAAAAAAAACAGAATAGAAAAAGATGTATCTGGTAAATAATAACCGAACAAAGCCAGTGTAGCTACATTAATGTCAAACACAATAAACTTCAAGGATAAAAAGCTTAACAATGATGGAACGAATAGCCAGGAAGACACAATCATTTTAAATTTGCATGCTCCAAGAACAGGATGTAAAAATGGATCATTTAGTGTTGTCTCTGTTACAGCCAAGGTCCCAGTGCTGGGAACAAACGATTTTAAGGTCCTACATATTATGAAGAAGTGAATTCTTAAATGGTAGCAGGGGAGGCAACCATTAGCCCTTTGCCCATCTTGAGATTATAGAAAGGAAGCTTGATCATCGGTAGAGATCAGGTAGAAATAAGTGTAGCGTCCTTCAAAAGTACTACTCAGAAAACTTGACCCATGTCCTCTAGAATTTGGGGATGAAGGGGCTGACTCATGTCTAATTAGTCCTGAGGCAAGAGGCCAGCTGGCTTATCCAAACCCCTAAAGGCATGAAGAGGTGTCCTGGAAAGAAGAAGCTGAATTTCCATAGCAACAGGCTCAAAGGGCCCTGTATCCCATAGGCAGGATTGGAGCCCATGAGACAGAGGCACCCTTGGTTGTCTTGAAAAGGACACTAGCAAGGTGACCCCAACCAGCAGAGTAAGTGTAGCAGAAGCACATGGCAGGAAAGAAATAAAAGAGTCCAGTTCAAGATGTAAAGTGAGTACTTCTAGGAGAGATTGTGTTATGTGTGCTACGTGTTATGTGCCAGACCGTTAGGGTTCCTATTTTTGTAATTTTGAGCCAATGGAGAATAAATAGATACTCAAATAATTTTAGTATAATGTGATGCTGAGGTTAGGTTTTGTCCTATGGAGACTAGATGCCACTGCTGGTTGAAGGATTTAAGATCACGAGTTTCACAATCAGATTTGGTGGCAATGTGGAGAATGGATATGATGGAGCCAGATATAGAGAAGAGAGACCAGTCAGATCATAACATCAAGCACTAAACTCAAAATGAGCCTTAAGGGCCTGACCTAATTAAGGGGTAGTAAGTATGGAGAAGAAGAAGCAATTAATTCAAGCAAACTTGGAGTAAAAGGCAAAAACTGGCCTGAAGATAATTGGCCTGAAGCCTGAAGACTGACTGGAGGTAGGAAATGGGAGTGTGAAAAGGACTCCACATAACTCCCAGATTTCTGTGAGTGGCTTAAAGGGCAAGGATGTGGTAGTCAAAACCAAGAGGTAGTCGATATTGCCCTGGGAGTAAACACAGAGGAGGAAGAGCAGTAAACCACTGACGGAAGGAACCCCAGGAAACCCCAGCACGAGGTTGAGGATATTAGTAAGATCCTATCTAGGGTGTGGCCATGGACTTGAGTTGTTGAAGCCTTGTAAGTCTTTGAATCTGAGGATTTCCAAAAAAGCAAGGATGTCTATATACTACTAACAGAGATTTCCACGTTTAGATTATAAATTCGCATTTTAAGTATATGAGCCAGTATTTCTATGATTAAAATATAACACATAAGTGCATACCTCATTGAGTGTCAACATATCTTCTACTTTGGTGGCACCACTTTCAGGCAGGGAAATTAACACAGTTTTGGCTATCTCCTTTAGAACTGTATCAATATGCATTTCACACAAGTCGCTGATCTACCAAGAAGAAAAAACATGGAGAGGAAAACTCTTCTTTCATCCAAGATATACTTGAATTATAAAATAATTTAGAGGGCTGTATCTCGAAACTTGGGGCCTGAGCCAAGATAATTTGGTGGAAATTGTAGGAGTACATTTACAAAGAAAGCTTGACGTGGAACTAAAGTTTTATAGAGCAGCAACATATGTCATAATCTGATATACGTTATCTCTTTTAATCCTTCTTCTGGCCCATGACTCATTACTACCCAAGTTTTACAGCTAAAGAAACAAAGGCTCAGATAAGCAAAGTAACCTGGGAAGGAACGCAAAAGGCAGATCATTGTACCTAGATTTATCTGACTCTCAAGCCTCTGAGTTTTGTCTATTGACCCTGCTGTCATCAGAGAAAAGCACATCTAAGAAGGTATGCATGTTCTATGTAGAAAAGATGTCAGAAATCAATACACCGTCTCCATTAGGTGAATGCCTCATCTAACTAACATTAGATGTATTAATATTTAAGCACTCCATTTTGCCATTTTCCACAGTCTACAATTATTCCATTTTCTAAAGTACACTGTGGAGTTGAACTACCATTTTAACATATTGAAGGCAAGTAATTCAGAGACAAAAACAAGGCAACTCTGCATGAAAAGGCTCCAAAGCAGTTAGAGAAACATAAAGCATTATTTTTTTTTAACTCAATAGATGTCCTTTTAGTTAAGAGTCACATCCTTTAAATAGCTTTCATAGATAAGCAAACTATTATTTATAGCCTGAGTATTAATGTATGTAGTTAAAAAAAAATGTATTTATCATACCTTCTTTAAAAGTTGATTGAACATATCCAAAACCGAGTCAACTTCTTGAAAGAAGCTTTCTAGTGTTAAGGATGACCATGTTAATATTGTGAGCCCTTGTCTCAACACAGATTCCACCTAGAAAAAGAAAAGAAAAAAAAACATAGCGGCTTCCATGATTAACAACAACATCTGCATTTACTTAAAAAGGCTTTCTTTTTATTACCCGGAAATATTATAGGTTATATTTCCTTAATTTTATTTCTCTCCATTATACTTGGTAAAGGTGACTTTGTTTTTTAATCACCTTTGGCTGTCCATGAAGAATCATGGATTCTTAGAAAGTGCTCGTTATTTAGATTTAGTTGTTTTTCAAAGGCAACAAAACTTGTTGACAAGAAATCATTCTATAGGAGAAATAGAGCTATAATGTTGAACTAGAAAGATAGCAGATCTAGGCAAGAATAGATAAAATCCATAATCTGTGGAACGGGAATCTAATTTTAAACACCAGGGAAATCAATATAAAACCTTCAGCATTACCAACCTTTTTCATTCTCGGGGTCATCAGATTGACAAACACTGAAGGCACTTCCTGACATAACTCATCATAATACTGCAGAAGACCCTGTTGAAAGCCAAAATGGTGTGTTTTACTTTAATTTATTTTAAAGCAAGTCATATTTTGATTCACACCAGGAAGGTGTCATTATACCTGTTTCCTCATGGTCCTGCCAAGATTAAGGCCGTTCACCTAAATTTATATTAATTTACCATACTTTTTCCTCACCTGTAAATTACCTTAGCATCTCCTTTAAAGAGCAAGTCAGTGGAGCTTTCTAGAGTTGTATTTTTCATATTTACTATTTAATTACCTTTCTCTATTTATGCTATTTTAAATAGCATGGATAATTATCTTTTCAAGATGTCTCTCATTATAAGTTTTTCCCCGTTCTGGAACACATGAAAGCATACTTATTATTGATGTCACACTTGTTTTCTTGAATCAAAATAAATGTATGCACAATCAGAATTAATAGGCTTATATATTTTCTTTTAGATATTTTTTAGAGATGAACCGTAATGATCAATTTTTGGCCATTTCATAATTTATTGCAGGGTGTGATGGGAAATAAGGATTCCAATCAATCCTTCCCCAAATTAATAATATTAAGCTGTTTCAATGTTTCCTTAATAGTTTCAAAGTTATCAACTCCTTTCCACCTTTTATATTCCCAGTATTCTGTTTTCACATCAGTATTTTAATACTATCAAGAAGAAACAAGGGAATATAACATGGTATGCTAACTATATTGAAATTTAAAATAAAATAAAATAAAATAAAATAAAATAAAGGAAAAGAATAAAGAGCCTAGAAATAAATCCCTGACATGTGGCCAATTAATTTACAAAGAAGCAAGAATATACAAAGGAGCCAAAAATATACAATGAGGAAAGGACAGTCTCCTCAATAAATAGTATTGGGAAAACTAGACTGTCACATGCAAAAGAATGAAACTGGACACCTATCTTAAATACATACACACAAATCAACTCAAAATAGATTAAAGACTTAAATTTTAGACCTGAAATGGTAAAACTCTAAAAAAGAGAACATGGGGTAAGCTCCTTGACAGCTGTCTTGGCAGTGATTTTTGGATTTAACCAAAAGCATAAGCAACAAAGGCAAAAATAAACATGTGGCACTCCATCAAAGTTAAAAGCTTCTGCACAGCAAAGAAAACCATCAACAAAATGAAAAGGCAGCCTATGGCAACAAAAACAACAACAACAACAACAAAAATGCGAAAAACTAACAATCCAGTTAAAACACATGCAAAGGAACTGAATAGACATTTTTCCAAAGAAGAGACACAAAAGGACAATAGGTACACGAAAAGGTAGTCAATTATCACTAACCATCTGGGAAATGCAAATCAAAACCACGGTGAAATGGTACCTCACGCCTATTAGAATGGTTATTCTCAAAACAAACAAAGAAACGAACAAACACCCAAGAGATAACAAGTGTTGGCCAGGATATGGAGAAAAGGGAACACTTGTGCACTGTTGGTGTGGATGTAAATTGGTGCAGCCACTATGAAAAACGTCTAGAGTTTCCTCAAAAAATTTTAAGATAAAAATACCATATGATATAGCAATTCCCACATCAGGGTCTCAAAGAGATAATCTGGACTCCCATGTTATTTACAGTGATGATGGGAACATCCATCAATAAATGGATGTGTAAAGAAAATATGGTATATATATGCAATGGACTATTACTCAGCCTTGAGAAAGAAAGACATCCTGCCATTTGGAACAACATGGATGGGCCTTGAAGGCATTATGTTAAATGAAATAAGGCAGACAAAGAAAGACAAATACTGTATGATGCCACTTACATGTGGAATCTAAAAAAGCTGAACTTGTAAAAACAGCAGAAAAGTGATTGCCAGGGGCTGGGGGTGGTGAGGGAATACGAAGAGTTTGGTAAAAGGGAGCAATCGTTTAGCTAAAGATGAATAAGGACTGAGATCTGATGATTAACATGGTGGCTATAATTGATAGCACTATAGCATATAATCAAATTTTACGAAGAGAGTAGAACTTAAACATTCTCACCAAAAAAAGAAACAAATATACATAATATATATGCGCACGCGTGCACACATGCACACACACACATATATATATATATGAGGTATGTGTATATATAAATGAGGTATGTATATATATATATGAGGTGTATATATATATATATGAGATATATATATGAGGTATATATATACATGAGGCATATATATATATATAAGGTATATATATATATATATATATATATATATATGAGGTAATGAATGTGTTAATTAGATGACAGGAATACTTTCACAATGTATATGTATATCAAATCATCATGATGCACACTTTCAATATCTTACAATTTTATTTGTCAACTGCACCTCAATAAAACTGAAGAAAAACGAACAATCGGGGCGCCTGGGTGGCGCAGTCGGTTAAGCGTCCGACTTCAGCCAGGTCACGATCTCGTGGTCCGTGAGTTCGAGCCCCGCGTCAGGCTCTGGGCTGATGGCTTGGAGCCTGGAGCCTGTTTCCAATTCTGTGTCTCCCTCTCTCTCTGCCCCTCCCCCATTTATGCTCTGTCTCTCTCTGTCCCAAAAAAATAAATAAAAATGTTGGAAAAAAAAAATTAAAAAAAAAAAAAGAAAGAAAAATGAACAATCAACGTAGTAACAAATTTCCCCTCAATATCACATCAGCACAACTCCAGTGATGTATTTTTCTTTTACCAAAACAAAAAACTCCCTCAAAAATAATTTTAAAATATAATCTATCTTACCTGCAAATGCAACTTATCTGCTTTCAATTTATTCTCCAGTTTTAGCAATCTCTTTGCCTCTTCTGGTACATCCAGCTTCATTTTTATCATGCACTTAGTTTCCCGAACAACTTCCAAAATTTTGGGATCAAAATTAACCAGCAACTTCCCCGTCTCTGGGTGTCGCACAAAAAGTGTGGCTTGTAAAGCTACAAATAAATGATTATTGGCATTAGTTTTTTTGGATTTCTTTTCTGCTTCCAGCCATGTTTACATGCCTGTCTTCCCACTGGGTACTGACTTCTTAATAGAACAATAGTTTTGGATATCCTAGGTGCTAAGGCATAGCATCTGACATGTGATCAGTGCTCAAAACTCAGATAAATGAATGCAGAGTGTCTGCAAAGCCATACAATCAGATCCAGACAGATAAAAATGGACGAAGAACATATAGTCTTCGTGCTATGAACTGCAATACTTTTGTGAGTGGATCTAAGAAAGCTATAATGCAATGTAGTTTATTTTAATGGATTGTGATTTAACCCCTGTGAGAGAAATGTAAGAAGTACACGCTACAAAATATGACACACCTCATATGATGAACTCTTTCTCACAACCCCAAACTGCTTCTTTAAAGAGGCTTATCTGAACTAAGCCTCCATCTTGAATTTCTGGTAACTAAGTTCAGTATCAATAATCAATATTTATTAAACACCATGGCATTGTAAACTTCTAGGTGGTAGAGGAAGACTTTTTTAGGCTACACCGAAACTACCACCTGAATATCATTCATATACATAGGAATTTTCAGGCATGCTTTTTATTATGAATTGAAATAAATAATCCCAGTCAGTGGTGAGTAGCCATAGCTTATTTGTTATCCTAACATGAATTATTTCTAGAGGCATAATAATAACACACTTCTAGACGAGTATGTGCTAGCTTAAATTACACCTTATATTAACAAACACTACTACCATGAGAATTCCCTATGTATCTTCCAAGCCTCACATTGCTTCATAGAATGTGGCTGCATTGAATTTCTAGTAAAATAAAATAGTCTGTATAGCCCTTTGAAGTTAGTTGACTTTTATTCATCAATTAGTCTTGAGATGGTTCTTAATGCTGTTGGTTGCATGAGTATTTCAACTAAAATTTTTACTTAATTCGTTTGGAATCTTTTTTAAATTGGGCCAGAAATCATTGATCCTCCCAAGTAAATTCCAAAATAACCTTGGAACGTTCATCTAATGAAATCTATCTTCCTTAAGTCTGTACTGAGCTTTCTTGAAAGGACAAAATGGTCAGCAAGACCGCTAAGAATAATGATAGCCAGGAAGTCAGCTCCAGAACTGAGTGGCATTTCATTAAACTTTATAAAGCAACCATCTAAAAGAGGCCAACACCAGATCCCCAATTATTATTCTGAGTTCCTATATTGTTAAATATAGCCACATCAATACAACAAGAAGCTTTGCAGAACAATTTATTTCCACTTCACAATTTATTTCCATTTCATAGGAAAAGGCAGATTTAAATCCCAGCTTTGCCATTTCCTAGCTGTGTGATAATCTTGTGCAAGGGGCTTAATCTCCCAGTACCTCAGTTTCCTCTTCTATAAAATGAGGATAATTATAGTTCCTCATAGGGTCGCCATGAGGCTTAAAAGGAAGCTGCATATGTAAAGTGCTTTGACAAAGCCTGGCACATGGTAAGAACTATATAAGTGTCAGCTATCACTGTTATTTAAAGGTTACAAGGATGAAACAGACATAGAGAGTACCCTTCGAATGTGTAGGGGAGATAAGACAGATCCATAAAGCAGTAAGTGTCATGAGAAAGAACAGCAGATAAAGCAAATAGAGGACTCTGGAGTAGGAAGACGTTATTTTCTGCTGGGGGAACAAGGAGCTTTATGGAACTGGTAAGTGGTGAACTTGTTTTTGAGCATGTGCCAATAAGAGGAAAAACCACCGGGAAAAAGAAAAGTAGAAAAGGGTATGGTATTATACAAGCAAAATAGAACATGCTCCATTCTTCAGTTAACAATTCTCTTCTGCCCTTTTCCAGAATGTGAATTTTAAGTTTCTCTTAAGGCTCCTTTGAGAGTGTTGTTCTTAGCTGCCTCTCATTAGGATCCATAGGGTCCTACTGTATTCATTACCCAGAAACAGTTGGCCTGATACAAGTGGCTTATTAAAAGCTAAACTGAGGGGCCAGGTGGGGAAGACAGCCTGCAGAGTTGGGGCCCCGTCCTCCAGGACACAGGCATGAATGAATCAATAGCTTGTAATGGTGATGTGTCTTCAATAGCTAAAATATATAGGTCAGGAACCAAGAGGCAGGAAAAGAGCAGCCCCTCGTACCATCACTCCCAGGGACCCAACTGCAGGATTTGTGCTTCCTGTGCCTGCAATTCTGTATACCCTGCTGGGGTGGAGATCCTGGTATGGAAGGAGAGACCTTTCTATCAGGGACTACAGTCAGGGTTCCATCAAGGTTATGGATAAAGCTGAAGGCTAAGATGGGACAAAGCAGGAACCTGGACCGCCCGACAATTGAGCCCACACAGCAACAACACCCCAGATCATGCCCGCATGGACGGATGATGGCTTGAAATCAGCCCTCCTCTGCTTCACAGTGAATTCTGCCCAATGCCTTGGCACCTCTCAGAGGTACCTAGACATAGCCCTAATACTGTGAATCTACTGGAGCTCAAAGTGAAGTAAAATTCCGTTATAGAAAAAGAAAGGAAGTGAGGGAGGAAAAAAGGAGGGAGGGAAGGAGAAGGTAGGAGAGGGAAGGAAGGAAGGAAGGAAGGAAGGAAGGAAAAGAGGGAGGGAGGGGGGAGGGAGGGAAGGAAGGAAGGGAGGGAGGGAAAGAGGGAGGGGGGAGGAAAGGAGGGAGGGAAGGAAGGGAAAGATGGAGGGAGGGGGAGGGAAGGAAGGAAGGGAAAGAGGGAAGGAAGGAAGGAAGGAAGGAAGACCAGCAAAGTGCAATTCTTTCTCCCCTGATTGGGACTGAGATTTGAATCTACAACATGATAAAATTGAAGATGAAAACTTCCCTAAATCTATGGAGAACTATCTATGAAGAGTCTCGATATTTACTTTTAAATACTGTTTCTTAGTGTGAAGTCACAACCTAAGTATATCAACTTTAAGGTGATGGCAACTGTTGCTTATTAAATCAGAATATTATTTAGTAACTGTAAAGAAACAATTGTATTTTAAAAAGACATAATTGTATCATTCCCAAAGCTAAATATGACCATCATAATGTTGCATTAAAGGGATGTAAAAATTCTCCAGAACCATGAATTCATTCAAAATCACCTAACACCCCCTCCTTAGTGTCACTGCATAGTCTTATACACACCATACTGTAACTGCGAGATTTCTCTGACCCAGGCTGTGTGATAGACCACCTCGAATTCCACCAGAACATAGGAAATTTTGTTATACTGACGAATGACAGCTTTACCTTCTGCACTTGACAAAATTTCTGAGTTTTTCTGTTTTTTTAAGGGGAAAAAAAGATTTATAATTAAAAGATTGTTGGTTGTTTTGTATCCAAATCATAAAGCTGTTGGTACTTAAAATGTCATCAAATAATTAATTATGTTAGCAACTTAGATTTTGCTTCAGAGTAAAATAGAGGTGAGGAAAGCCATACAAACTAAAGATGGAAGTAGAGAAACATTACCAGCAGAAAGGGAAAACTAGAAAAGGAAATAAAGGATTTAAGAAGAAAGAGAGGTCTATCTAGCCTTACAGCCAGCCAGGCTGAGAGCCTCTGCTTTCAATTCTCTATTCCCTTCCCAATTTTCTGGACAAGATACAATGGAGTGATTTTCCTTGAGCTGTGAATATCAGGGAAAATCCCCAAATTCCAGCACCAAAAAAAAAGTAACTGTATATCAAAGAACAAAAACCAAATTTCTTTACATAAAAACTGAAAGCCTTATTTTTTGACTCACAGATGTCAAAAACACAGCAATCTCACTGCAGAGTCAATCATCAATGGAGTCCCCGTCCTGGCCTCTTCTCTAAGGCCAGCGTTTTAATATTTTTACAAATAGAACAGTAAAATAAATGATAGCAGTCAAACAGCAACAATAAAAATTTTAATATCCAAAAATGCTTAAATACTAAAATTACTGCAAGACTATTTTTGGTAGTTATTTCCTTCTGTATTTAGGCATAAGATGCCACCCGAGGCAAGCCAACTCTGCGTTGTTACTCTGTCTCTTTACAAAACCAAACCAAACCACACAAAAAACAAAGACAAGACAAACTGGCAATTTCAAAATGACAACATGGCCTAAGAGTATCCTGGGATTTTTCAGAAATATAATAATCTTAAGGACACAGAGAATGCATATACTCCATTATACTTTGCTCTAGATCTCAATTCCTTATTCAGGAATAGTGTCTCTGGGGCACCTGGGTGGCTCAGTCGGTTAAGCATCTGACTTCGGCTCAGGTCATGATCTCGCGGTTCGTGGGTTTGAGTCCCACATCAGGCTCTGTACTGACACTTCAGAGCCTGGAGCCTGCTTCGAAATTGTGTGCCTCTCTCTCTCTCTCTCTCTCTCTGCTCCTCCCCCACTCACGCTCTGTGTGTGTGTGTGTGTGTCTCTCTCTCTCTCAAAAATAAACATTAAAAATATTTTTTAAAAAGGAATATACTAAGACTGTCTTCACTTCCACTTATATATGTCAGTGACATATCTGTCCACACAGAGAAGTAAGCTTCAGGATTATGCTTGTACTTTTATTATTTTCAAAACAATGACTCTTTAAAAGCCTTGATAAAGTATCTTTTATTACTAAAAGCCATAAAGTTATAAGATTCTCCCCCTTAGAGATTAACTGCAATTAAGTGAGCTTATCTACTAAACATGAAGGAATTGGCCTGGTCACCCTCAGGCATATTTATAAACTAAATTTTTTTTGCCAGTGGAAGAATTAGTTAGCTCACACGACTTTATTGGACACAAACGTTATCGGATAAAATATACATCTTCTATTAAAACTACTGTAATCCTCATACTATAAATGGAATTATTGGCTTACGAAGAAATAGTTGATGGGCTCACTTATCCGGCGATAGAGCTGCCTCACCCAAAGTATTTTGCCTGCTATAGGGGGCATGTTGCGAGCAAGAGGCGGGTCATCTTTTTGAGAATGATAAAGCTGGAATTAAAGATACGGTATTGATGTTTACAATTCAATACAATGGAAAAGGCAAAAGATATTCAATACATTTGCACTCACATGTTTTATGTATAGGAGCTAGTCAATAAATATGTAAATGCACTCTATTTAGAGATCATCTGTGGCTCAGAAACTACGATGTTTCCAATAGATGACATTTAATTCTCTCTAAACCCTTATTTCCCATTACATGTATATTTTTTTCTGTATTTTATCCCAAATTTTAAGGAGATATTCAAATAAGGGAGCAATAAGCTACATTATATCTGTCACAATATTCTCCAGAGCCCAAATTTCTCTGCACAGAAATATTAACTTAAATGGGCTTTTCAACACACACATAAATGCTGTTACAAAAACAAACAAACAAACAAACCCTGTTCTTAAGAGCTTAGGGACATAAATCTGGCTGTCCAGTGACATACACTGTCAACACCTTCCCACATTTGGAGGGGAACATCAGAGGTACTTAGCAGTGAAAGGGTCATTTTGAAAAGCTTGGCACCAGAAAATAAGGGCAATGCTTTCAGAATACTTTTTTTTTTTGTACTAAAGTACCACTCTGTTTATAAACATGACCCTTGCCTTCTTTGTAGCTTCAAGTTCAGCCACGTAATACTGAAGAATACGCTCGATGGTATGGTTTATTTCTAACTGAAGACAGGGGATGTTCAGCTTCTGGAATCTGAAAGTGAGTGAGGGTGAATAATTAAAAAGTCAATGAGAAACATACTTAAGAATTGCTGCCATCCTAAAAATCCATTCATTCACTCATTTGACAAATACTCATGCCAGACCTCATGCACTGTCCTGGGATGCGGTGAGGAACAAGACAGGTGTGGAGCCAGCCCTCTTGGAGCCTCCAGTTATCTTATGGAAAATGCAGACTTAGTCAAGAGCTATGTTTTAAAAAAATCATTTAAATTACAAGGGGACCAGGAATGCATATATCAAGGGAACCCAGCCAAGTTTGGCGAGGCAAGAAAGACTTCCTTAGAAAAGGACATTTAAACTGACAATGAAAAGATGGGGGGCAAGGGTTGACTTAGCAAAGATGGAGGGGAACACACTGAGCATCCCTCTGACAACAGTAATGCTCACATAATTCCAAATAGCCATAATCAAAACAATGATCTGTCTGCCAAATATCACTTCCACCTTCAGACTAAGTGATGCACAGGAAATACTAGGATAATAACATCCTGATAAGAAAGTGAATTAATACCAGTGTACTATGGGTAAAAGAAAGACAGACACACAGAAAGAGACAGAGACAGAGAAATCAAAAAGAAAATGGTGCTGCCATCTGTCTGTACAGTATTACCATTTGTCAAACTCATTTTCTGTCTGTTTTGACTCTTTCACTGGTCTCATGAGGTAAAGTCTCACTGGTATGATCCAACATTAGAGAGACGTGGAGCTATATAGCAAAGCGGGGCCCAAACCAGATGCACTGGCTCTCAGGGGAGCATTCCCGAAGGATCCCTAACATGAGCCATGAGCCCTCCCTGAACTCAAAGGAAATGGCATCCAGTCCAGGCTGCCCTGCCCTTTAGGAGAGCACCATTGTCAGGAATAGAGGAAAAGGAAGCAGCAGGAGCACTCCGGAGGAAAAATGAGAACTTTGAGGATCTGCTACCCTTTGATAACTTCACTTCTAGAAATCCTTGCAGTATGCAGAATTAAATATTATTTGTTCCCTTTCCAATAACATCTATGAAATCAACTTCAGATATATTACCCAGCTGGAGGAAAAATCATGTGAAATAATTTCATTTTCTTATTGGAAGACTTTCTGCTTCAAAAAATGCAATGAGAAATATCATACTATATTTCAAATTTTTACCAATCTATTTAATGGCAATTTAAAGATTAATGTTTATAAGTCTTAAAGTTTACGGAGGAGAGATTTCCAAAAATATCTTATTTGAAATTGTATTTTCAAATACAAAGTTATCCCACCTAGAAACTATACTGCTTAATGCACTATAAATACCTTTGAAGAAGCTGAAGGGCCTGCTGAGAAGACAAGATTTTTCCAAAAGTACTGTTCATAAATGCCTGTATTTGTATCTAAAAGAAAATATTAATATTCAATTGATTTGGGGCATTAGGGAGAGATTCTTTTTGTTTAGCAACAATTAATGATTTTCCTATAGAATCAAAATTGCCTTAAACATACCTACCATCTAAGCATCTAGAATTGCACTGTCCAGTATGGTGGCCACATGTGGCTCCTGAGCACTTGAAATGTCACTACTTGGAAGTGAGATGTGCTCTGAGAGTAAAATACACACTAGATTTTAAAGACTTAACACACCTACACACAAAAAATATATAAAATATCTCAATGGTTTTTATCTTAAAAATTTTTTTGATTTTATCATTTTTGAGAGAGAGAACAAAAGCGAGGGAATGGTAGAGAGAGAGGGGGATGGAAGATCCAAAGTGGGCTCTGTGCTGACAGCAATGAGCCCAATATGGGGCCAGAACTCATGAACTATGAGATCATGTCCTAAGCTGAAGTCAGACACTCAACTGACTGAGTCGCCCAGGTTCCCCCCAAAGATTTTTACCTTGGTGACATGTTAAAATGGTAATATTTTGAATTCTGTTGGGTTGGGAAAAGTGTATTATCAAAATTAATTTCACTTGCTTCTTTTAACAATTATTCATATGGCTACTAGAAAAATTAAAATTACATATGAGGTTTGTTTGCATTTTCTGCTCATTATTTATGGGATATGACTGACCTAGAGATTTATAAGAGTGAATGTCCCTTACTAAGCATATTTCTTGGGACATTTAAATTTCTAAGCATATTGGTAGAGCAATGTAATGACATATAGACCCACAGGGTCAACAAGTGTCATTTTCCAACAATACTGTTCTAAGA